>NW_022145595.1:5932625-7416729 GCF_000002235.5 Strongylocentrotus purpuratus | reverse complement strand
CCCCCCCCCCCCCCCCCCCCCCCCGGGAGATCATCAGTGATCAGCATCCCTTGAGACAGAAATGTTTGTGAGACGGATGTTCACTCTATAAAACACTCAGAACATATCATGAAGCGGACATTATCTGAAGAAATAATGGTCTTGCTCCGTTAAGTGGGCACATAGACTTGACAATGTAGGCCCTTCTATGAAATACAGACAATGAAAATAATTACTATTCTGCCCGGAATAATGAAACTATAACCCCAATACCGGTACATATGTGTATCATATTTCTCCAAGTTGTGCATTTCATTTATGGTGGAAATTTTAATCTTTTTGCATCAATTTTTTTCTTCCGTCTACTTTGTTTTTAGGAGGATTCACCCTCTCAAACTGGACCACAGGTATTGTGTTTACAGAGCTTTTTTCATTTTTTTTTAAAAACTCACTTTTCATGTGTTTTGTGTTTTTTTATTTTCTTTATAAATTTTCTTTTGGAGGTATTTGAGGCACACTAACCATTAATTGCCACACTTAGCATTGCATTTAACCACAAAGCTCTTTTTTGAATTTGATCACAACCCAGTTCTTAGTGTCCCCAACAAAATAAAAAGAATTAAAAGTAGAAAAGAAAACTTAGATTGTGATTCAATCTTTCAAACTTATTAGAATAAACTTTTTAGTTATATTTAGCTATGACCTTTATTCATAGCAGTTTTTTTTCTTCCAAACATTGCAGTTTAATATTATGATTTAATACAGCATTTAAATATGATACAAAGTCATATCTTTCAAGTTTCTCTAAGAAAGATGCATTTCATGAATCTGCTGAGTAACTGTTTTGATTGTCACTTCAATTGTTCAGTATCTAAACAAAAAACAAAACAAAAAATAGAGAACCAATTTAGACCAAGGTATTGATAAACAGTTTGCATATTTCTTTCTTGAATGTACAAATATAGCATTTATCCATCCATCAACATGCTTTCAGCTCTTGAGTACTTATCATAACCAGCCTTCTAACCGAGATCTTAAACATTGGCTTGCAGCATGGTTCTACTACTATGATATTTATATCACTTTCTCCTATTTGAATGTAATTCAATCACTATTCATTAGCAATACAATCTTCAAATTGCCTCTTTAGATATACACGTAAGATAAACTGATAACATTCTTACTGTCTATATGACTATACTCTACTCATGAAGTAGAACCATCATCAATATTGATGAAATGATATGTACGATCTACCTGTAATATTGATGTGTCTGTACCTGAAAGCATTATGCAATATCTTCAAAGTGTTTCCCAGTGTTGCCCAGGCAATGGATGACCCATATGTTTCATCTTTTGAAAATACTGCATGGTATGATAGTTACAGAAGGCATGCCAGTGCTCGATCAACTTTTGGAATGTCTTATGGTCTTGAGATTCCTGCACTGAACTATCCCAAAGATTTCACTTACAAACGTCCTGATGTGGTCAGCCTTCTCTCCTTTGTTTTGAACTGTCCTATTAAACTAACCCTTCCAAATCGTGCCCTCTCAGTCCTCTTGGTTCCCTTTCTACAAGTTCTGAGAACAGAAAAATCTACATCTTTACTTTTTTTTGAGAAATTGGTAAATGACTTAATCTAATACTTGTAAGAAGAGAAGCTTAAAGGAGAATCATAAGGTATTTTTCCACTATTAGATGTTTTTACTAAAGAATTGACAAGTTGTTATTTTGAAATATTGGTATAAATGGGAGTGTTGCTTTTACTCTATGTGAAATATCCGGATCCAAACAAACTGCAAAGAGTGTGAGGAAGAAACGATATATTCTGGGATTATTGTGACCTGTCATATTACAGAGACATCTTTCTTGTCCCCCTTTTCCTCCCCCTAGAAGTCAAAACATGGACATGGCTTCTGCGGGTCCTTCCTCCTCAAAAAGCGTAACGGTCACGCAGACTCGCGTCACGGTCACTTCCAAAACAAGCGGTCCCGAATCGGGTACCGAATCCTCGACGGAAACCGCGGTCTTTGTAGGCACTGCCGATAGGACTCTTGAAAAAGCCGCGGAACAGATCAGGGTCCAGGTTGATTCCATTTCCTCCGAAGGGTGTGTAGAGACTGATGAACTGGAAGGGGTGCAGTTGGCACCCCAGATGTCGCAGGTTAGGATCGAGGTCGACGAGGCACCGACGCCCGACCGCATGAGCTCCGATGAGAATCTCTACATCGCCCATGCTGCGAACATTGTCCAAGAGCCAGAGATTGAAGCAAGTGCCGAGGAGAAAGAAGAGAGCATCAACCCGTACAGGGATATGGAACCAGATCCAATCGGTGATGTAGTCATTGAGGAACCCCAGATCCAAATCTCAGTCCGAGCACCGGGTGGAGAGTATCAATCCGTACGCAGACATGGAGCCAGAACCGTTGACAGGGTCGGAGCCGATCGAGGAACCTGCCGTTGCTGCAGTATCCTCAAGCGATGTTCATGGCATCAACCCTGAACTCATGGGAGACCCAGAGCCTCTGGATGCCACAGGGAACATCCCAGGCCCAGACCTGACTGATATTCGGCACACCTCAATGGGTGCTCAGGCATGGGAAGGAGACACCTCCCCTAGCCAACCGACCTACCCACAAAGTCCCTTTGAGGACTTCAAGATGGGCCATCCTGGAGAGTCCACGGTGCAGCAGATAACAATGGAAAGCAAAATAGTAATGTCCAAGTCCGAGACCCAAAGGTCCGAACCAACCGTGACAGGTTATAGAGTGTCCACTTCGGAAAGTGACCGTTTCCGAGTCTGGGTCACCACGTCTTCTAGAGGATGAGGTTCCCTTGGCAACAGAGCAGTTTGCTGAGGTACGCTGAAGTTTTTCCTTATGCGTTGTTAAGTGTTGTGTGTGCTTATCTTGTTTCCCAATGACTTGTGCAGTCCCCCGGGAGTGGGCTAGGGGAGAAATGGGATTTATTTTTTGGTTCTTACTCCATTTTCGCCTCTCAAAAAGTTAATTTTATGTTCTTTGGATGTCCAAACTCTTCTCTACACTCTTCACCCTTCAAAGATTGTCAAAGATCCTCTTATATCTTTACACCTTTTCATAATCTTCTTTTGCCTGATTCACTTTTCAAACGATATGTAAATTCAAACAAGAGATTATAGCATCCAGTTATCCAATGTTTCCCAGCCCTTTGCAAACAAAAAACAACTTCAATCCAGTTTATTTGAATGAAAGAAAAGTAGTTAGTTTGTAACTCGTATGTTCACCTGTGTACCAGTTCACCCTGTACAATGTCTTTCTTGTGTGCTCTTGTATTTTAAATTAACTTTCCAAGTATTTGTTTTTGTAAAGAAAGAAAAACTTAATTTTTTTATTTTTATAATGATGTAGGGCCTAAACCCATTTTATTCATTCCATTTAATTCATTATGAGTACCAGTAATCATTCTTTGATAGAACGTTTGATTTAGGAAATGTAATATTTCTGATTGATATGAATTTAATTATGATTGGGGGAAGAAACAGATTGGTTTGCTGGGCAAATATCAAAGGGAACTTTCGTGCATATTAGTATCTTTTTCTGGAATAGAATAGTAGTGAAAACCAAGCATGTTGATATTCTTTTCATGTGATATGGCATTCATCTTTTACTTTGCCTCATCTACCTTTCATTTTCCCCCACCAATTGCAGAAACTTGCTTTGTCCATTATAAATGTAAGACAAAACAAATGACTTTATTTGCCTATCTTCCACTTCTAACCAGTCACACATTTCTATTCCATCTGCACTGTGTCTCCTTTTAGTTATTAGTGTGAAATAACATTTTGATCAGGAAAATTAGTAATTATAACAAGTTAATATTATTATTTCTCAGTTATTATTCTTTGTTTTTTAGTTTTTTAACTAACACAATTGGAAAACTTTCATTAACCATCAATTTAGCCTAATGCTCAAACCAGATTATGCTCTGCAAGGGTTTTACTTTTTAAAACGAAAATGGCAGCAATTATGATGTGCTTTCGACTAAGAAAAGATTCTAATGATAAATTATTATACACTGCATAACCTTAAATTTCTTTCTAACCTTTTGTTTGGCCATGTACTATTTTTCAACTTGACTTCTGCATACTTATGTGTACATTAAGAAATTATTATGAGTGTAAATGCCATAATAATGAATGATAAAAGCTGTTTGGTAATTGCTCTAATATTGATTACGGTATATTGTTTTAAACCCTAATTGTTCTAAACATATAGTCTAATGATATATATATATATATATATATATATATATATATATGATGTTGTTTTTTTTTACTAATATCTAGCTAATATATTATAAATTGTGTAGTATAATCATAATATTTAGAGCACAAATATTCTCCCCTTTGCTGTCATCAAACTCAGCATGGAATGGCTTCCCCTCCAAAAAAAAAACAGTTTGAATTGCCCTGCGGTATATATTGCATGCTTCATGATCCTTTTATCTTCTTGCATTGTGTGGCGAACAACTTTTTTTTCTTGCATGATTATAAAAGTAAAAAGTAACATGTCTGTAAATATGATTAATGAATTTTAATTTAATTATTAGAATTATTGCAAGACGACAAAACCGGTGTAGAACCTAAATCTTTATGAAATTTTTGAAAAAGATTGGGGTCTCTATCAATTCTTGTGGATCCTGGACACTCAAGATTTTGTTAAGATATCGTAAGTGCATATCTTCAGTCAAGCAATATTTTGTTCTTAATTTTTAGCATCAAAATGTTGGCCGTATGGAAATGAAAAGTGATACCAAAATCTATTGGGTATGTAAACATTGAGGACTAGCATTAACATTTTGAGATTTTACTTCACAATCTTCTCAAACGATGAAAAAGGATTGGTGTAAATTCCAACGTCTTTATCTTTCTCTCCTTATGTCAAGGTCTCAATAATATTTTGTTTGTGCTATTATTATTTTGTCTTTTATCATGTTTAAAGATGAAGTTGAGTTCTGGTCATGCGATTGCATGTGAAAGAAACGGTGTGAAATCGACCAGAAAAGGTGATCATCTAGCATATAAGAATTTGTGTGTATTGCAAGGTTCTGGAATCATCAAAATGATAAGAAATTTGGCCAAGTCTTGGTAAAGTTACAAACACTGTACACAGAAAGATGTATACGGGACTACACGAACACGTGGCGTAAAAACCTACCCCCGAGTTTTACGAGTTACATGACATATTTAGTATATAAAGGTTTGAAGAGCCATGCTTTTCAGGGAACATGTCTTATCTGATGTTCTTCCACACTTGCATAAGAAGAATGATAATGCTCACAAATTATTTTCACCTCTTCCAGAACTCAACCTTCTCTTTAAACTGCTTATTTTAGTGAGATTTTCAAAGTCAAGTACCGGTAACTGATAGTATTCTATATCTGACATCCCGTCTCTCTCTGTCTTCCTCTCTCTTTCTCTCTATTTGTCTTGTATTACTCTCTTGTATAGGATGTCCAAGATTCAGCTCGACCTACGGACCTGGGGGTAAGTCATGAAAATGTTAGATGCATCCTCCAACCTTCCCCTAATTCCCTTTTTTAAAAACCTATCCATGTTAAATTAAAGATAAGTATATGTAGGTGTTAAATAATGATGTAACAGGTAGATGGCTTTGAAATGTAAGCCATGTTTAGGAGAGAGAGAGAGAGAGCAACATTGCTCAGGGACAGGATGCCACCGTCAAAGAGATGTTCACTCAGGTTTGCCATGATGAGACATTCAAGGGATTGGAAACGGATGCAAACCTCGGACGAGAGTTATGATGTTGCTCGGCTGACATACATGACAACTACATAGCTCATAGAGAGAGAGATAGTGCAACAACATGCCCTCAGAAGTCAATCCATGGAGCTCCAAATAGTTCCCTCTCCCATACATAATAGGGCGCTTTCGCAAACACGACGGTAACACGAGGGAAAAAAAATCTGCGCATGCGAGAACCAGAATTTTCTTTGTCCTGTTGATTTTCACGACCGTACGCGGCCATTATAGCGTTCATTCCCTAAACACGACGGAAGAGCTGTATCCCTGTAATCTCCCGTCTTTGCTTCCGTCGTCTTTGCGAAAGCGCTCTACTCTCTACGGTGGGAACTACTTTGGCACCCCATGGATTTGGTATCTGAACTAGGGCAACTTCTGTTGATGTAACTATCTGCACCGTACTAGCCGTGCGACATGTTAGATTCCTCGCCCTTGAGTAAGAACGGAAGTTCCTGAAGCAGATTTTCATAGATGAGGGTAGTATTTGTAGCAATTAAAATTCTTTCGGTTGGAAGTGGTAATTTCGCTTGGATGAAGTTAAATGCCTGATGAAGTACAAAAAAAGAGGTTTGAAAAGAGCTGAAGGGCTTCAACTGGACACAACTTCTTAGCATATTGGTTACTTCCCCTGTAATAGGCTTTAGAAATTAAAAAAGGCATATCTTCCCTTTATCCTATCCTCCTTTGGAAAACCATCTTTGTATGCTCTCTAAAAAAAAAAAAATGTTTCCTAGTGTTAAAAGTCTTTAATAGCAGTAGAAGTGGCAGTAAAAGTAGTAGTGGTAGTGGGTAGTAACAGTCGTTGTGGTACTTGTAGTATAATGGTAAAGTGGTGAAATTTTCTATGGGAATTGCAAGGAAATACCTTGCCTTATATCTGCAGAATTGCCAATGATATGCAACTGCTTCTAATTCTTTTGAAGTTGTTGGCATATTTGCAGATGTTCATGAGGACTGCTATTACATGTATCTTTAAAGCTAAGGGTGGGGAAAGACCTCTCCCTTTCCTCAGTTCCATTCTTTTTTCGTGACTGTATTATACATTTATTGATTTTAAGAAAAAGTTTTCAATGATTATTGTCATGGTAGAGCTACAGGCTGCATCTTGTACAGTGCATGAGAATGAGATTTCATCCCAAAATGTTTTCCTTTATTAATGACAAAAAAAGAAGAAAAGAGATAGTGGTTATTTTTTATATCACGTTTGGCACTCCTATATTCCTACAAAATTAGCAGTGAAAATTCAGATTACTCTCTTGTACATTGTTTAAAAAGAATACTGATTAAATACTTCCTTGATAACATTTTGGGAAAGAAATTCAAGCACTAACAATTTTCAAATGTACATGTAGTGTGACTAACTTCATGTTTCTTTTTTACTACCATATTATTGCAATACCATGTGTTATTCAAGTATTAATCAAGTCTAAGCCTCTTCACAGCCTAAAATACAAATTCAGGATCACAGCAAGTAAAGAAAAAGGAGAAGAAAAAAAAAAAAGCTCCACATTTATCATTTCACCATTTCACCCACACCAAAAATTCAAAATGACTGAAAAATATATGCTGCTGTGCTCCAAACTCTGCAAAATATTCTCCCGAAAAAAAGAAGAAGATATTCTGTGAGTGCCCTTCTCAAAGGAAACTCTGCCTGTTATCCGAGCATGCAATAGTTACCAAATTTTCATCTATTTACCCACAATGCTTTGCTCTCCTTCAAAATGACTGAGACCTCCTTTCCCTCCCATCAATGATAGATTGAGACTATATATCCATTTCATGCAAAAACAGGACAGGCATGCTCGTTCAATTAGCCAGGCATCCTCCTCTCTCTTTTCCATCTCCTACGACCCTTGTGAAGGTTCCAAAAACAACTCCATGCACAGTATATTTACGACATTACTAGCTTTTCCATGCGATGTCATTTTAATCAGTTTAATTTCCATGTGCCATCTAGCAGTCGCTCCATCCATGTCTCTCTAGCCACTCTGGAAGATGTGCAGTTCTTGCAAATGCCGCCATTTTATTAATTTTTTGTTTGAAATTCCATACTAACGTGCAGCCCGTGTTCCTGCATATTTCTCCATCTAATACCATCACTTTGTGTCTCATCTTGTGTCATATGAATGTGTGTCGTTTGACTGTGCCGATTGTGTGCAAATGTATGTTGTGAGTGGGTATTCTTGTAATGGTGAAGTCGAAGTCGTTTCACTTGTTGGTGAACGTGCTGGGTTCGTTCTTAAGAGAGATGTCAGGAATGATTTGGTCGACTCAAAAGTGTCTAAATGTGAAAGCATTTCTTACCAGTAAGGATGTCCCATGTACTTTCATCTTCTTGTATTGTCAACTTGTCTTTGTTTTCCATGTGATCATTTTTGTTCTTTTAATGAAAGATACCCATTGGCTGCTGCATGCTTTAAAGCTTAGAGATAAAGAATAATTTTTAAAAAGGAGGCTTTCATAGAGTAGGCCCGCTAGAACCTTCCCTTAATTCTTAGAACAGTGCCTAGATTTCCTGACCCTTTGCTTAGAGGCTCTTTCTGTGCTAACTAAGAAATGTGCATGCATCGATCTTTTATGCATCAAGTCCTTCTCATTCTATGCACCTGCTTCAAATGCATCTACCTGTGAGTTTGCACCGGGCATGTTGTTGGCCCTGCCTCTCGGCTTGGGCCATGCAGGGCTGTCTACCACTGCCTGTGGCTTTATTCATATCTGGCTGGAGGGCTTAGACTTGCTACCCAGGCTGTTTGTCAGTTGATAGTGAAGTGACTTAATGTGATTAACACCACAGGAGCCTGGAAAACCAGCAGAGCACCAAGAAACAACCGGAGTGGAGACAACTAGATCTGAGGTAAGGATCTGATTGATACACGACTGTAAAAACCCAATACACACACACACACCCACACACACACAGTGGAGGAGGCTGATTATTCTGAAGTATTCAGCAAAAATCTTTGAACATAGAGCTGGGAGGAGAAAAGTTTGACATCTTTTTAATGTTTACCCATTGCATTCAAGTTTGTGCTGATTTGCAATGGGATTCTGAAAATCAATTTAAAAAAAGAAGAAGATTCGTATTTGCTTTGAGATACAAAGGTATTTCAAATACTTGCATAGATTAGTCTTGACTTGGTGAATGTTAACCTTTTTTGTCCTGATATTTTATGCCTGTTATTCATGAATATACTGTGGTAACCCATTATTAAAGAGAATTCACTTCAATATCAATTTATGAATGACATATAATCTTATTTCATGCAAAATGAAAATGTGCTTGTGTGCTCCAGGAGAGTGATAAGGCAATCGCAAACACCTTAACTTTTGTAAGTGGTCAGATGTACTTGTAGTCGTAGATGTATAACGTGAAATATTGCTTGTAGCCGACATGAAAGCTGAAATGTTACAGAATGGGCAGTACTAATAATAGATGAAACATTGGCACCTTTTATATCGAGTATGTGTAACTATGTGGTAAAGATTTTAAAAAGTAGTCGATGATGCACAGTATGCATGTAAAACTCACCTCATTCTTTCTGTAGACAATAACGAGGACAGTGACAACAGTAGAGCAGAAGATCATCACCCAGGAGAGCACCAAGATTGAGACCAAAGAAGACATTCCAGAAGAGCCATCAAAGGCATCTGAAGAATGCAAGGAAGCAGTGCTCGATTATGAAATGCGACCTGAAGCAAAGGCATCAGATGAACCAAAAGAACCTGAGCCAGTTGAGACATTTGAAACTAAGGTAAAAGAAACAGAAACATGGAAAGAGCCTGAGCCAGTTGAACTGACCCAGTCTCAGGTTGAACAGGACATTCCAGTGGAAGAGGACACTAGAGTTCCTCAAGATCTTGACCTCCGAAGCAAAGACCAAGACGTTTCACTAGAACGTTTGGTCCAGTCTCCCGAGCCTGTAGCTAGTCCAGATGCTGAGCAAAAGGAGGCTATCTATGATTATGAAGAACAAAGGGAAGTGACAGTGATAACACAGACAACCAAGATCGAAGAGAAGACAGTGAATGTAGTCAAAATTCAAGAGGAGAGGCAGGATGATGAGCCAACACAGGAACCCAAAGTGTCGGAGCCCATTACTGAACAGCAGGAATCCCCAGTGCGAACTCTTCAAGACTTTGATAAACCCATTGCAGTTCAGGAAGTTCAAGAGGAAGAAACAATTCTTGAGCCAACAACTGAAGACAGCATTGGGGAGGTTGTCAAGGATGAACCTAAGACAATTGAAGAGAAAGAACCTTCTGACGAACCTGTGATTGAGATGGATAAGGTAGAGGAAGTTAAAGAGGAAGTCGAAGAAGCTCCTGAGTCACCAACAAGGGAAACTCTTCCACAAGAGCATGAGACAGTCACGCATTACCAAGAGACAGTTACTACTGTGGTAACTACTACTGAAATCCGGGGACATGGAGGAGAAGAGGAAATTGATGGTGGTATGTTCAGTAGGCCAACTGTTCAAGAAGATACAGAAGAAACAAACATTCCTGGAGAACAAGTGAGAGAATATGTTTCCAATGTTGTTGATTCTGCCATCAGCCAGGAGCAGTCTCGTGCAGAAATTGTAGATCAAGCAAAAGATGAACCACCTGTTGACTCTGATTCGATCCCGGAAGTTCTACAAGTTGATGACTCTCAAACAAGTACGACGGTTTTAGAAAAGAAAACAGATGAAGTCGTATTCAAAGAGACAGTTCAGATTATTGAGAAAAAGCAGGTAGCCTTTGATGATGAATCTGATGAAGATCAAGTACCAACTGTTACCTCTGATTCAATTCCAGAAACTCTTGTTGATATCCCTAAAGAGGATGACTCCCAAATCAGTACAACGTACACAGAAAAAGAACCAGAGGAGGTTGTTTTCAAAGAGACAGTTCAAGTTATAGACAAAAAACAGGTAGTCTTTGAAGATGAACCTGAAGAGGAACAAGTACCAACTGTTATCTCCGAGTCCATTCCAGATACTACTGGGGAGGATATTCCTAAAGAGGATGACACCCAAATCACTACAACATACACAGAAAAAGAAACACATGAGATTGTAGTCAAAGAGTCAGTCCAAGTTATAGACAAAAAGCAGGTAGTCTTTGAAGATGAACCTGAAGAGGAACAAGCACCAACTGTAAGCTCCGAGTCCATCCCAGATACTACTGAGGAGGATATTCCTAAAGAGGATGACTCCCAAATCAGTACAACATACACAGAAAAAGAAACACATGATGTTGTAGTCAAAGAGACAGTTCCAGTTATCGAGGAAGAGAAAGTAGTCTTTGAAGATGAACCTGAAGAGGAACAAGTACCAACTGTTACCTCAGAGTCCATCCCAGATGTTCTTGAGGATATTCCTAAAGAAGATGACTCCCAAATCACTTCAACATACACAGAAAAGGAAACACATGAAATTGTGGTCAAAGAGACAGTTCAAGTTATCGAGGAAGAGAAAGTAGTCTTTGAAGATAAGCCTGAAGAGGAACAAGCACCAACTGTGACCTCAGAGTCTGTCTCGGATACTCCTGAGGATGTTCCTAAAGAGGATGACACCCAAATCACTTCAACATACACAGAAAAGGAAACACATGGAATCGTGGTCAAAGAGACAGTTCAAGTTATAGACAAACAGCAGGTAGTCTTTGAAGATGAACCTGAAGAGGAACAAGCACCAACTGTGACCCCAGAGTCTGTCCCGGATACTCCTGAGGTTATTCCCAAAGAGGATGACTCCCAGATCAGTACAACATACACAGAAAAGGAAACACGTGAAGTTGTGGTCAAAGAGACAGTTCAAGTTATAGACAAAAAGCAGGTAGTCTTTGAAGATGAACCTGAAGAGGAACAAGCACCAACTCTGACCCCAGAGTCTGTCCCAGATACTCCTGAGGTTATTCCCAAAGAGGATGACTCCCAGATCAGTACAACATACACAGAAAAGGAAACACGTGAAGTTGTGGTCAAAGAGACAGTTCAAGTTATAGACAAAAAGCAGGTAGTCTTTGAAGATGAACCTGAAGAGGAACAAGCACCAACTGTTAGCTCCGAATCCATTCCAGATACTCCTGAGGAGGATACTCCTAAAGAGGATGACTCCCAGATCAATACATCATACACAGAAACACCCGAGGTTGTAGTCAAAGAGACAGTTCAAGTTATCGAGGAAGAGAAAGTAGTCTTTGAAGATGAACCTGAAGAGGAACAAGCACCAACTGTTAGCTCTGAGCCCATCCCAGATGTTCTTGAGGATATTCCTAAAGAGGATGACTCCCAGATCACTACAACATACACAGAAAAGGAAACACATGAAATTGTGGTCAAAGAGATGGTTCAAGTTATAGACAAAAAGCAGGTAGTCTTTGAAGATGTACCTGAAGAGGAACAAGCACCAACTGTTCGCTCCGAAGCCATCCCAGACGTTGCTGAAGATATTCCTAAAGAGGATGATTCTCAGATCACTACAACATACACAGCAAAAGAAACACGTGAAGTTGTAGTCAAAGAGTCGGTTCAAGTTATAGACAAAAAGCAGGTAGTCTTTGAAGATGAACCTGAGGTGGAACAAGCACCAACTGTTAGCTCCGAATCCATCCCAGATACTCCTGAGGATATTCCTAAAGAGGATGACTCCCAAATCACTACAACATACACAGAAAAAGAAACACATGAGGTTGTAGTGAAAGAGACAGTTCAAGTTATCGAAGAAGAGAAAGTAGTCTTTGAAGATAAACCTGAAGAGGAACAAGCACCAACTGTTAGCTCCGAGTCCATCCCAGATGTTCCTGAGGATATTCCTAAAGAGGATGACTCCCAGATCAGTACAATATACACAGAAACAGAAACACATGAGGTTGTAGTGAAAGAGACAGTTCAAGTTATCGAAGAAGAGAAAGTAGTCTTTGAAGATGAATCTCAAGAGGAACAAGCGCCAACTGTTAGCTCCGAGTCCATCCTAGATACTACTGAGGATATTCCTAAAGAGGATGACTCCCAAATCACTACAACATACACAGAAAAAGAAACACATGAGGTTGTAGTGAAAGAGACAGTTCAAGTTATCGAAGAAGAGAAAGTAGTCTTTGAAGATGAATCTCAAGAGGAACAAGCGCTAACTGTTAGCTCCGAGTCCATCCTAGATACTACTGAGGATATTCCTAAAGAGGATGACTCCCAAATCACTACAACATACACAGAAAAAGAAACACATGAGGATGTAGTCAAAGAGACAGTTCAAGTTATCGACGAAGAGAAAGTAGTCTTTGAAGATAAGCCTGAAGAGGAACAAGCACCAACTGTTAAGACAGAGTCTGTCCCGGATGTTCTTGAGGATATTCCTAAAGAGGATGGTCAACAAATCCTTACAACATACACAGAACAAATTACAGAAGAGGTTGCAGTCAAAGAGACGGTGCATATTGTTGAGACGAAGCAAACAATATTTGATGATGAATTTATCCCAAGGAGACCCGAGGAGGACCAGATAGATATTGACTATGACCTCAGATTCGATGAACCCGAAACGGACACGTCGGTGCAGGAACCAATTGAGGCCCAAAGTGAGCCTCTTATTGATGAAGATGTCATCGTAGAAGAAAAGGCTAAACCAGCTGAAGAGACAGACATGCAGCTTTTAGATAAGGAGAATACACCACAGGAAGATATACCCAAAGAGCCAGTGGAGGAGCTTGCTGTAGAAGATACAGAGCCTGCTCAAGATATGACATTACACAGACGGGAAGAATTCACGACACAGAATTTGGAATTCCTAGGTGCTCCTGAATACGAGGAAGAAGATGTATCAACATCCATGGAGGTGATGCCTTCTGAGAGAGAAAATATTGATGGAGATGATGATTTCCTTGAAGATATCCAGGAAGAACCAGAATGTGAAATACCCTTAGATGAAGCAGAGAAAACAGACGTTGGTCCCACAGAGGCCACATACATGTATGAAGAGAGGACACAGCAAGTTATCATATCAAATGAACAAGCAGAGCCAGGATCTCTGACTTCAGAGTCTCATGAGGAAGTAATCTCTGAAGAGCGTATTGGAGAGAAATCAGTAACAACAGAGTTCAGTCAAACAGTTCTGCATGAAGAGATACATCATATCACAAGCGATACTCCTGCGGAAGTAGAAGATGCACAGAAACAAGATGAGGAAACAAGGGATGTTATTCATGAAGATGTTGAGGAAACTGAAGTAACAGCAGCCTACTCAGAGATAAAATTTCAGACTCAACCTATTATGGACCAAGCTAAAGTTGAAGAAGAGGAGCCTGTCCAAGTTCCAGATACTACTGAAAAGATCTCACAAGAACCAATTGGTGATGAGCCTGAAGTGAGAGTGGAAACTAGAGACTCTGCACCTTTTGATGAAGCAACCCCAGGATCACAAGTTGATGAGGAATCAATCAGCGAGGAGCGAATCGGAGAGAAGGTCGTTACTTCAACCTTTAATGAGACTGTTTTACACAAAGAGATACACAATATTGTAGAAGAGTGTCCTCGTAATGTTGCAGATGAATCAGAATTCCCGAAGGAGGGAGTCAAAGATAACATTCATGAAACTGTTCATCAGACCACTGTGACAACAACTCACACTGAGGTACACAAGCTGAGTACACTTCCAATCACTGACCAAGATGTGGGAGAGTTGCACATGGAAGAACAGCATACTCCGGAAGAAGAGCAAACTCAGCCAACCCATGCAGAAAGGGAAGATCTGTCACCACGTGATGAGGGTATGACATCAGAAGATGTAGAAGAACTACAGGAAGATCACCAAGGTCAAATCCCTGAAAATGGAAGTTACTCTCATGGAACCACAACTGAGGAGACTAGAACTACCGTGATAACAAGAGAAGTAAGGTTTGTAGAAGATGTCAAGGTCGATGCCAGTGAACCAGAAGATGAAACCTACTTGGGTGAAGGACCTGACATGACTGAACATGACATCTCCATCGATGAAGACCAATCGGATGATTCAGATATGATTCCAGAGATCAAGTTAGACTTGCAGTCGGATGAAATTGTTCAAGATGATGATGTCATGGCAGAGAGACGAGCTAGAGACCATGGATACCTTATCGAGCCTGATCCACCAACAGAAGAGAGTGAAATCATCCTGGGAGAAGATGGCATCTCTGGAGAGCAACTTGGTGTGGATGATGATGAAGACCTAGATACTAAGACGGAGAGTATCAGCTACATGGAAGAACAGGTGGATGAGACACCTCTTGCGAGGGAAGACCAGCCAGAGGCTGAGAGTGTTCAAGCTGATTATGACATGCAAACATCAGTTGCTTCAGATATCCCCCTTGTGGAGGATGATGCTGAACCAATGCCAGAACTCAAACAGGAAGAATCTGATATTACAACATCGTACAAGACAATTGAAGAGGCTATGGTCATCGAAGGTGAAGTGTTCCTTGAATCTGAACCAAGAGAAGAACAGGCACCGAATGATGGAGAAGTGACTCCTGTGACGCCTGAGCTAGCCACAGATGGTAGAAGCACTCCAGATATTCTGGACATTACTGGTGAATATGCAACCAGTTATGGACATGTTGAGATGAGTCGACAGTCTTTTGAAATTGAAGAGCCTGTTAGCCCACTTGATGTCACACAAGAAGAAGAGGGAGAAACTTCAAGAGACCATGAACAGATAGAAATAAATACAGCAGATGCTAAGGAAGGTGCAGCACTTGTAGCTGTTGAGCAACAATATCTTGTTGACACACCAGCATCAGAGACCAGTGCCCATGATGAGTGGGTAGAAACACAAGTTGGGGATGCTACCTTGAGGACCAGACAAACCCACAGGGAAGACACCTACACTGATGAAACAGAAGGTGGCCAGACAGTATACACAAGGCATGTTGTGACTGAAACTAGAGTTATTACTAGTGGTGGACCCTTAGTGGAGAGTATAATGCATCCTGCAGATTATCCTGAGGAGTTGATTATACAAGCCCAGCCTCCTTCGCCGGATTCCTTACTCACACCTGAGATCCAGGAACTTCCTGACACCCCAGACTCCTCTACTCATGAAGGCTCTACTGAACCCACAGACCATCAAGGGTTCTGTTACGAGTCCATGAATGTGACACAGTCAACATCTGAATCAACTCAATTTGTAGTAGATGGTGAGGTTGTAGACTATCAAGATGACCAGGAGGAGCCACACGAAGAAGCCCTTTTAGATGGTCCAACTGAATCCGATTACTATGACCCCAACTTAATTGGTGTCTCCCAACAGCAAGAGTTTGAGTATCAGGAGGAAGAGCCTGAACCAGAGATCATTGACTCCCCACAAGATGTGGAGTTTCCAGTAGGAGAGGACATCCCTCCTCAGCATTACTCAGATTTGGCTCTTCAACAAGAGGTCAGTGCAAGTCTTTCACACGAAGAGCAAGCTCTAGGAGATGTAGAAGTAGAACATAGTGAAACAATGGTCCAGGAATCCCATGTGGAGACGTTAGTTTACTCTCAAGAGCATTACTCTCAAGAGCAGTATGTCCCTGAAACTGAAACGTTTGATGTGTCGGACGAGGATCGGGCTGATTCTGTTGTGAGCCCAAGACCACCTGAGCCTGTGTCGGAGGTTGAGACACAGCTGCCTCCCACGGACTTGAATGTCCTAGAGAGCTCACCGGCTCCAGAACCTGAGGCAGAGCAGGTTGAAGAAGGCGCTGTTGGTGGGGATGAGGTGGACAGTCCTACCAAGCCATACCAGGGACAGATACCCATTCCAACAACTCCAGAGACCGAAGGTTCTGAGGAACCTCCTAAATCTCCCCAAGGATCTGTCGATGATCAGTCCACCCATGTTGTCACTCACGAGGAATTTGAGACCAAACAAGAAGACGGTGGCGTGGTCAAGAAATCTGTACATGTCACTCGCACCACATTCCGTAGAGAGGTCAGCTTTCCTGGAGAGGCCGTTCAAAGTGGAGAGGCCATCCTGCAGACTAGATCTGTCTCCGAGTTCTTAGCAGGTCCAGAGCAGACTCAGACTCAGCCGAGATCAAGAGAGGTATTAAGACAAGACTCTCAGAACACATCCCAACGCATTCCTTCTCACGCCTTGCATGAAAGTAACCTCGATTCAAACCTAAAGATTTGGTTGTTGAGTGTTGACCTCAAGGTTCTTGTTGTTTGCCTGGGTTTATTGACTGTTGCGTTCCTTATGTTTCTTTGAGGATTACATTCAAAAGCATCTGTTGTCTAACGTTTTCTTTTTATTTACTGCATGATTTTTTATTTTTGTTGCATATGTTTGCAAGAAAGGCAATATGATTTCATCTTGTGCAATGCATTACATTTATTCAACTTGCTTGATATTTGCAATTTTGAGCTTTAAGCTGTAGCCAACAACTCTTACTTTACAATGTAAACAGAAATATATAAAATAAGGTTACACAGTGTAATATATGCACTAAAAATTAACATTGCAATATGATAGTCAGCAATACTTTTTAGTGCAAAAGAATCTTTATTTTATCAGAATATATGTTAATTGGATTATTCAGTCTTTCATATTATTATTTTTTTTTTTAGAAAGTAAGTGCTTTAACTTGAAAAAAATATTTGTGCGTAGTTTGAGCAATGGAGCTCTGAAAGACAAAATTCTATTCTAAAATAAAACAAAGTAATAACACTAACAACAGAAAGCATTCAATGCATGCTCTAAAAAACAGTTACAATCAAATTTAATAAAGTGTAATCAGAGTTTACTTGAGATAATACTTCAACTGAATTAATCTTTTACTAAATAATAGTACTTGATCATCAATTACTTTAAACATGCCTAGGTAATTCATATATTAACAGACATTTCCACATATTTCAACATGTTACCGGTAATTGTTATCCATAGTAGTCGGAAACAAATAGCTACAGGGAGAGTGCATTAAAATTAGAAGCAGAATTTGATTTAATATATGTATTTTAAGTGCAATATGCGCTGTATCTAACAGGAATTCCTATCAAATTATGCGCTCGATCTAAATAAACACAGTATTTAATGAATTGTGCCTTGATCAGTCAAAAATAAAATATATATATATAATTATTTTTAAACTAAAATTTACTATTTAGTATTATGAAGATATCTGAAAGACTTTTATTTTCTTCAATACAGTATCAACTTTTTGAAAGAATGATTACATATTCAAGTTTTAAATGCTAATTTTGTCACATCCAGTCTAGTGACAAGTTATTGTCTTATCATTATTATCCTCATCGTCATTATCATTGTTATTATTACCATTATGAGTAAAATTAATGTTTTGTTTTTTATTAATTTTTTCAATTTAATTTTAAAACAGTTATTTTTTTAAAAATATATTTTTAGATGCATATATTTTAGAGGATTAATACAAAGTCTATTTTTTTTTATTGAAATGTTTATTTTGAATACTAAATACATAGGAAACTATTTGCAGATTCTATCTAAATTTATCATGTATTTATATAACAAACATATTGTTTACATAAAATTGGAGAAAGCTTCAATTTTACTTAATATAGAAAAAGCTCATGTACATGTAGAAGAACAAAAATACAAAACCTTGATTGATATGGTGCAGAAAATAAACAAAAATTCATAATTTATGATAAATCGAAAAATTATGAAGCCATAATATTATTTCTTATAGACATAACTAATGGTATAAATATTCAAAACTTTACAATTATTACGTACAGACATGACTAAATGCTAAAATATAGCATTTGGATAGAAGAAAAGCTTTTATATTATTCTGATTTATTTTTTGTTCTTTCTATTATCATTTGACGGTAGCATTTGCTTTGTATGTTTGTTGACTGCAAGCATAATCCATTATTTTGTTGATGTTATTAATGCATGTCATTGAAATATATATGATTTCTTGTTTTGATCTAATAATAGATAATAAAAAAGAATTATAAAGGAAAATATTATTTGTTTATACGTTATTTTATTTTGTTTTGTGACTAACAATTGTTAGTGTCCTGTTATTACATAATTCAATTTGTATTTGTTTGTCCTTACATATGCAAATGTTTTTTTCTATCATTACCTAATATTGCATCGTTTCTTTTCATCAACAAAATATGGTGGTGGTGCTTTCTTTCAAAAGTAATTTTGAAATTATTCTATTTCCACAAACTATTCATGATTGTTGCAAAATGTCGTAGATAATTTGGACATGTAATCCTTACACTCATATTGTATGCCTAGTAGAGGATTTCTGAAATAGCAAATTATTTGAAATGTAACCATTCTTTTTGTGAGATTTTAATTGAAACCAAAGTGATTCATATGAAAAATGTTTTCCTCATTTTGTAAACTTCTAATCCCCCCCCCCTCCAAAAAAAAAAAAAATGAAATGAGTCTGTTTTTCAAATTTGTAACTCATTGAGACTAGCAATAATATTGAAGTTTTTCTGAGATCACTTACTTGCATTTTTGTTTTCAGATGTCTAATTAATTTTGTGCATTTATCTATGTTTGTGAATTGCTTTTCATTAGTGTACATGTATGCTCTCAACTATTTCTGCATGTAAAACTGTAAAACAAAATCCCCAATCTTGCATGCTTGATAATAACTGATGCTTTCTTGTTGAAACATTTCATTGATACCATTTTGCCTTGAAACATTTTCGAACAGCAACATGCATTTTGTACCGATATCTATGATAAATCAAGGGAAAATGCAATTTTCCCTACTCATGTCTTCTAAATGAGTCTTTTATTATGTTTCTTTCATGTGAGAACTAAGAAGAATATAGTCTTGAGGTTTTTATTCAAAATTTATAAAAATGATAATGTCTTTCAATATATGAAATGAGAAATATTTCATAGGATTTGTATTTACACTCTTATAATATTAAATAAAACAGTAAATGTTATGATTAAAGGAACCCAACAGAAAGGGGAAATAATGTTCATGAGTTTTTAACTTTTGCAAGAATCCTTGTGTAGTGCTTTTCATAGTTGCCTACGCTTGCTTCATGGTATGGTAGTTCTAAACAACTAGCATTGCATTGGCTGTTAAGAGCCAGAAAGGCATTAACTGTGTACAAGAAAATCAGTTAACGCCCTTCTATCTCTGAAGCAGATAATCCATAAAGGAAGCATCGTGCACTTTATAGTATTGTTCTGTTAACTAAGGCTTTCTGTAGCGCTTGTTTGAAAGTTTGGTTCAATTCACCACCCCTTGTTCATGTCTTACCACGTTTTTTCGAAATAAATATTGTTATTTTTCCGTCGTTATCTCACCCCCATTTTAGGAGATGGAAGAACGCACACTGCAGATATCCGAGGTACCGTTTGGATCAGAAGACTGCATAGTTGCTTTTCTTAATTTTCTTTTCTTTTCTTTTCTTTTATCATTTTACCTCTTTAAACAATATATTCCATTTTCCGCTGCATGTAACCTATTATTGAAATATATATCACGTTTTGTGGCATGCTCGAGTCATGTAGCAGCCAAATATTTATTTGAATATGAATTATCTGTGTCTTCATCATACATATACATCAAATGAATTTTCATACTCAATTATTTGGATTTCTTTTAGTCCTTATTATCTTTCAATTTTATCCTTATTTTTTGTTTATTAAAATGGTCTCACAAATGACCATTCTCCCTCTTTCTATCTTTTTCCTGTGTTTCTTTATTCTCTTTCTCTTTTGTTTCTATATTACTATATTTCTATCTCCTTCTCTTCCTTGATCTCTCTCTCTTCCATGATTATTTTGTCTCTCTATCTCAGACATTCCCAGTATTATTCTCTCTGTGTCTCCCCCCTCCTTATCTTCATGCCCTTTTGTCATTCTGTACTCCTCTTTTTCCTTCTCTCCCTATTCCTCTGTACCACTCTCTTCACTGCATCGTCTTTCCCTCTGTATTACTTTAACTCTCGTTCCTTCATTCACTATCAATACCTTTGTATGCCCATTCTCCTCTTCACAATCTTTCATTTCATCTCTGTTGCTTTCCCTCAATATTCTTCCTTTAAACATCTACTGTACATATTTCACCATCCATCCATCTTCTTTTTCTCTTATCTATCCCTGGCACCGTATGTCTTCATCCTTTTCTCTTTCATCCCTCTTATATTGTTTGCTGAGAGTAAAAAAGAGCATTGAATTGTAGCATTTTATATATTGATGCTATAATTAATGCTCTTCTAGCCCTTAACAAACAAAACATTTCCTTTTAAACTTACGGATTATCTTGACTGGATACATCCTTATGTGTAATCTGTTGAGAGATAGTGAGAAGAGACTTCGAGAGAGAGAGGGAGAGAGAGAGAGCGTGAGAAAGAGAGAGAGAGAGAGAGAGCGAGAGAGGGAGAGAGGGAGAGAGAGAGAAGAGTTGAATGGAAGGAGGTGAAGATATGAATTAAGAATAAAGCAGACCTCACATTCAAATAGTATTAATCACATTTCCCCATCTCGTCATCTCACATCTAATGAATGTCCTTCAGTCATGAATGTGCTTCTCTTTGCAGGTGCACCCCCGATCATCATCCTGATTTTTTTAAATTTCAAATAACCCCCTTTTCCTCTTTAAAAATGTGCCCATCTTCAATGACTTTGTTATATGCCGTTTTTTAATTTTCACTTAACAATTTGCTTTGTTATCAATTTAGGTTGGCCGTTTCATCTCCATCTTCCTATCATTTCATCTCATCGTTTCATCCATTATCATTCATTCTATCGTATCTTTCATTCTTTCTCAGCATATTCCAAGACTCGGTTCTTCCTACCGACTCGTCGCATTTGACTGGGCTACTTCACCCTCTGTTTCATTTCCAAACCTTTCCATCTCGTGCTCCTACCAGCATGCCCTGGCGGCCTCTACAGTCCGTTCTTTCATTTCTTTCTTTTGACTACTTTAGTTGTATCCCTTATTTCACTCACTTCTTTAGTCCCATGTATTCATTTTTTCAGTTGTGTTACAACTCACCTCCCCCTCCCCAAGTTCAAAGTTCTTCTGTTTGAAGTCTTTCCTTTCTTTTCATCCCACCTCCTTTTATCTAAAAGTCCCATATCCACAGACTCTTTGGAAATTGATATACATGAGTGTATTATGATTTCAAGTTTTCTGAAACATTTGTGGAAACTATGCTTGTTGCAAAAATCTTTATTTTTGATGGATCCTCAATACAGTGTGTGCTTTGAAAGAAGTTAACTGAGTTTTGGTTTGTTCAAGTATTAAGGTAGATGTGTGTTGAATCAATGAGAAAGGAAGAGTTTTGAATGAATGTAGAAGGATGATGGAGAAGTGATGAGAGAGTTTAGTTAATTAGTTTTCAGATATTTAATGTGTGTGTATGTTTAATGTTGAGATACATGTCGTATGATTCTGTAGGAGTGTAACATGGTGCAATAGATGTGTGATTCTCAAAGCAATGAAATGATTAATGTGATTATTTGAGGTGACAAATTGAACTTTATTTTCAGTTCGATTCACCTTTAAGACATCGTCTGTGTTGTATCCTGTCATGTATTACCCCCCTACAGCTGTTTGTGCACGAGTGTGGTTGTACCTTGCTGTTCTCTTTGGATAAATGATACTGTATCTTGTTTTTAGTTCTTTTCTTTAATGAATTCAATTTCAGACAAGTGTGAGTTTTCTTTTATTTTGTTTGCAAAACATACAATTTTAGGCACATGTATGCCATATTTGCCAAAATATACACCTTTTGCCAAAAATATACACCTTTTATACTATAGCAAACCAATTATATACAAAATTGCATTTTAATTTCCTCTCCTGATTATATCAATATATTTATGAAGTATATATACATTTATATCAAATTAACTTCTATATCAAATTTATTTGGTTTGCATATCTACTCCTTTTGATATACATACACATTTCCTGCAAAATAATAAGAAAAATATGAAAGAAAAAGATAATTTCATATGAGCATTGGAATAAAGACTTTTACAGTTTTCTGTTATATACAAATCACTTGCAATTCTTACTTCAATTTGTTGTACATCAAAATTATTTTCCATTCCGGTGAATATTTCAGTTGACATTATGATTTTCATAATTTGTATATTTGAATTAAAACAACATATTTAAATTGCAATGAGCTTTATAATTCATCGATTCCTGTCTCTTGGAAATCAATAAGCTTCATGATTGGTCATTTCATATGTATTCTCCACAGCCATTGGTCGATGAGCAACTGGACGCACCCATGGTTTTAGGAGATAGAGAGGAGAAGCCAGCATACACACCAGAAGAACTAGAAGACTTTGCCCAAGCTTTGAATGAATTTGCCATCAATGGTATGTTCATATTTCAAGTTTTATTAAAACTTCACATGTTTAAGGGCTGGATCTTTCTTATCCCTGAGATCAGGGTACAGTGCATTTTTAAGGAATACATCCTACCATGAACCCTCTCATGACCCCCTGGGTTGAGATGTGCCATTACTCAGTCCCTTTGGTAGGATGAAAAGCCATACACAACTTGGAAATAACTCCAAACCTGGGCCCGTTGCATAAAACTTACCATTGACGGTAACTTTGCCATCAATGGCAACTACCATGGTATCAGGGCTCAACAGCCAATCAAAATCAAGGTTTCCATGGTAGTTACCATCAATGGTAAGTTTTGTGCAACAGGGCCCATGATGGGTTAGAACTGAGAGGGTAGGGAAAAGTCTACACATCAAAGTCAACATCAATCCAAGACTTTAATGAAATTCTTACAGAGTTACTTCTTGACAATGGTCACACCTTTCCACTCATAATGAAACTCAATGCCTTATTTCTGTTCTAACAGTCAGACTGACCAAAAGAAAATCCAACATGATCACCTATACCACGTTTTACTGGTCATTTTAAGACATCATTACTCTGTTTCAGTGGTCAGACTCGCCATTCTAAGACACCACACCTCTTTTCCATTCAAATGGTCAGACTTACTACTTAAAAATCCAACTTGATGAAAGATACTTTTCTTTAATCAGTTCCTTTTTTACACTTTAGTTCTGTTACAATGGTCATACTTACCCGAAGATGACCAGGAGGCCCCAGTCCCTCCTGCAGGACCTATCGTCCAGGAGGACATGAATGGTCAGAATTACCACCTGAAAGTCCAACTTTATGAAAGGAGGACATGATCACCTATACCACTTTTTAATGGTCATTTTTAGACACTGTTGCTCTGTTCCAATCGTCGGGTTTACCATTATACAACCCCACACCTCTTTCCCGTATGGTCAAAATTACCACTTTAAAATAAAGTTTGATGAAAGATACTGTACTTTTATCAGTCTTTTGTTCTGTTTCAATGGTCTGACTTACCTGCAGATGACCAGGAGGCACCAGTCCCTCCCTCAGACTTGCCACTAAAAAATTCAACATGATAAAGATACTGTTCTTTAATCAGTCACTTTTTTTTACACTTTTCTTCCGTTACAATGGTCAGACTTACCCGAAGATGACCAGGAGGCTCCAGCCCCTCCCGCAGGACCTATTGTCACGGAGGACATGAGCGCCACAGAATCTGCCCCACCCGCAGTAGAGACCAACCTGAAGCATCTAGATGCCATGACACCGGAAGAAGAGGCGGAGATGGAGGACCTTCTCAACATGGACTTCACCAAGGCCTACCACGAGCCAATGGAAGAGGGCCAAGCTCCCCAAGTAGCAGAGCCTGAGGAAGTTTCTCGTAAGTTTTAAGCCCCACTGTACTACTAATTATAGCTACTTGCTCCCTCTATATAGAAAACAATGCCTAAGCGGTGCTCATTGGTCCCCCATGATCCTCTTTTTCTTATATTGATTGAGAGCTGAGTTGATGATATAACCACCTGTCAGTGACCATGCTGGGTGGTCTAATCCCTCCTGGCCAAACTAGTGCAGATGCTCATTGGTCCCCCATGATCCTCTTTTTCTTATATTGATTGAGAGCTGAGTTGATGATATAACCACCTGTCAGTGACCATGCTGGGTGGTCTAATCCCTCCTGGCCAAACTAGTGCAGATGGGCTTTAATGAGTCATGGTTGGAAAGTATTTTAGGGTGGTAGGATCAAGTACTTCATAGACACTGATCTGTATGGTCTTGGTCTTGGTCTTGGTCTGCAGAGTTTTGCTCTGAACTCTTTTTTTTCGGTTAGGTTGCAATTGGTATTATGAAAGTTTAGGGTGAGGGTTACATGCATTATACTTTTGGGTCTGTGCTTGAAGTTGGGAATTCATTCAGTGTAGGAATCGGCTGCAGAGCAATTGTCGCCAGAGCACGTGTTGTACATGTACAACCTCATCGAGTTGGTTGGAGAAGATGATAGGGTACAGATCTCTGAAGATAGTGAGGCTGATGTGTTACATTTTGTTTTAAGAATTTTTCATACAGCTCTGTAGGTTACCTGAGGAAGAAGTTTACAGCTGAGCTTTATATCTCTCTTCTCTGTCGCTTTGCTGGTGAACGATTCCCAGTGCAATGTACTTTTTTTAGATTACCAGTTGTGATGATGTAATATGCAGTGTTATCAAATCTATTTTTTTACAGTGTGGCCCTCTAAATCTGCTGATGTTCTGCTCTGCATTTTACTTTATTGTTTCACAACTTTCGCCCCAGTATACAGGTGCACAGGTTCCTTACACACTTTGCAGACCACTTTTTTTTTTAAATATAATGTCGTTCCATATGTTTGATTCCAATGCCTATCCTATGCCATTTCTAATCGTGTTCAATAGCCCATCAGGATTTTTGAATAATTATTTGTGCTTTTTATCTCTATTTCTATTTATAAATTTGGTCACCTTGGATATTTGTCGGGAGAGAAAACATCTAACTTTGACCTTAGTGACGATTTGCTAATGTTCTTGTGTATATGCAATTCATGGTGATACGTGACTGCAAACATAATCAAGAAACAATGTGAGGATATTTCAAAATCCTTGTCAATCATCTATTGAAATGTGTCAACATAACAACGACATATGGGGGGGGGGGGGGGGGTTGTTTCACAAAGATCCTAAGTTGAACTTATCTCTAAGTTGGACTTAACAATTATGGAAAGCTGTTAAAATATTTTGTAAAAGTTATTTCAAAAGGCATAAAATGTTGAATCAAATCATTCATATTTTCTATTATCTAGAAGATTTCATGTTCTTCACGTGGAATTTATGAAAGGTCTGAAATACTTCAATTTTGGCATTTGAATATATTTTATTTTAAGGCGACAAATGGCTCTCCATAATGTTAGGATATTTGTGAGATAGCCCCAGACATGATTTCCATAGGATCTACAATAGCATATTGATATTGCTCTTCACTTGTTTTCTTGAAAGTGTTTTTGAATTTGTCGTTTGTAAGTAAGATTTTTTTATGGCTACAACTAACTCGATACTGACCCTTGGATATCTAGCGTCCACTCCGGCCAGTCCGACCACTCCTCACGTTGACCTGTTACCGGACGATGTTGACCTCTTGGCCGCAGCCAATCAGCTTCAGAAGGAAATGGAGGGGGAGCCAGAAGTGGGTGGAGCTAGAGCGGCAGAAGCTGGAGGTGATTGGACGAAATAAAACTTGAATAGAAATCATGTAGAGAACTATCATTATGATAACCTGGGTGGTTAAAATGAATGGAATTAATGGAAATAAGGAAAATAGTATTATCAAAAGTATGAAATATATTTGAATCATCAGCAAATAATCTAAATTCAAATATATTAAGTGGAAGATGGTAAATCATTAATTTATGATAAAAACAAAGTGGGCCTGAGGACTGACCCTTGAGGGACACCATATGTTATCCTTCTCCTACTTGATATTATTTCCTTGAAGCAGTTTAGTTTTAGTTAAGCAAACATTTGATTTTATTCCTTTGAATTACAAAATGAAAGAAAATATAGATAGTTTGAAAACTGCAGGATATATCTATTCTGCATGAGGATGTGTCAAATTAGTTTCATTCTGAAGGAATGGAGAAACAAAAAAGGTTATTATTACTTACTTGTAGACAACAAGATGTGATTGGTTGATTGTTGATTGAATGCTCGATTGTGACTTGCTGGTGATCGATTATGCATATTTGGAGCTAGGAAATTAAATAAAAGGGAGATAATTGTCATCATTATAGCAACACCTATATCATTATTCCACCCCTTAGGTGTTGAAGTTTGTTGATAAAGTTGATAAAGGGAATAAAAACTTCTTTTGTTGTTTTATGAGTTTCTGAATTTCTTCTTCTCTCCCCTTCTTTAGCTGAGGATCGCGAGCCCAAAACGCCCGAAATCACTGATTTCCTTGAGGGGCAGTTTTCTTTCCTTCCCGATGGTGGGTAAAACAAGGAATTGAATTTTTTAAAAGGCTGCATATATTATTTGTAGCAACATAGTGGCAGATCCAGAGGGGGGCGCAAGGGGCAGATACCCCCCTAGTTTGGGGGGATAACTCCCATTGCAGCTGCCCCCCTCTATGGAAAAAAAATCTTGGATCTGTGGCTGCAGCATGTTAAGAATGAAGTGGAGTTCCGAAAAGCCTGTTTTTAGCATTTGTAGATTAATGTAGTGTATTTTGCGGTCTAAGTGGTGAAATATCAACTGCCCCTAAAGATTTTGGCTATACTGTATATTGAATCTTAACCCCCCCCCCCCCCCCTGTTTGATCACCCACTGACAAGACACACATCAGCTTTTAAACCACTTTAAGGTAGCCCAATCCATCTTTCTGGAAAATTTGGTAAAGTGGGATTTCAGAACTCCATTCTCTGATTAGTAAAGAAAATAATGATAATAATAATATTAAAAATATGCATATATACTGGGAAACAGAAGGTTTAGGTGTGCTATGCTGCTTGTGATATTTTTGATACTTACCAATCATGATGAAATTAAATATAGAGATATTGCTTATTTTCATCGTTCTTCTGCACTGATATGAAACATTAGCACCATGATCATGCCTGCAAGTGCATTTGTGTGAGAAAGATTGTTGCTCTGGCGACAACTGCTCCTGGGAAAATTACTTCCTAAACTGAATTCCCTATATCCTGGTTACACCAAAGAGACTAACAACAGGCTGGTAATGGTTTGACAACAGACTGACAATGGGTCAATAATAGATTGACAACAGAACAGACAGAACAGAAATAAGAACAGACTGACAAGAAGGAAAGAAAACAATATGTTGTTTATGATAATGCAACTTCATTTGAAAAAGAAGTTACATGCGGAGTGCCCCAAGGGTCAATAATTGGGCCACTGTTGTTTATTCTATATATAAATGATTTGCCGAATGTTTCCTCAACTTTGTCATACATTATTTTTGCAGACGACACCAATGTCTCTTTAAGCGAGAAGAAACTAGATACTCTTGTCCATAATATGAATAAAGAAATACAAAAGGTTAATATTTGGTACAAAGTGAATGGGTTAAGGATAAACATTGAGAAAACAAATTTTATGCATTTTGCACCATTGAATAAACAATATGATAAGAACTTACTTACTCTTAAGTTTGTTGATTCAGTGGAGCCCTTAAAGCGAGTACATAGTGCCCGCTTTTTGGGAGTTAATATTGATGACAAGTTATCATGGTCTTTACATATTAATGATATTGCATTAAAGATCTCGAGAATTACTGGAGTTATGTCAAAACTGAAATTTGTATTACCGTCAAAGGTACTGCTTTTGCTATACAATTCATTAATTCTCCCTCATTTACAATATGGTAATATGCTATGGATAAATGCATCAAATACATTGTTAAATCGTTTACATTTGTTGCAAAAACGTGTAATACGCATAATTGCCAAGTCTCATTATTTGGCCCATACCAACAATATCTTTAAACAATTAAGGGTTTTGACTGTATATGAATTAGGTAGGTTACAACTGGGAGAATTTATGTACAAGTCTGAAAAGGGACTATTACCAAACTCACTTCAAAACTGGTTTAGATGCAACAGTGATGTACATTGTTATAACACTCGAAACTCCAAGAATTTGCATAGCATTTATTACAGAACTGCTACTGGCCAAAGAAGTGTTAAGTATCAGGGTTACCTTACATGGTCTACTTTAGATAACAGTCTCAAACAATCTGCATCATTACGACAATTTAAGTATAAATATAAACAATATCTCTGCAATTCTAAATAGTCAAATCAATTTAAAAACAATTATTATTATGTTTCAAATCGCAATTATGTTATCATCGGGTCAATTTAATCTAATTATAAAACCAGACATTTGAAGGGAGAGTCCACCCTGAGGATGGGTTTACTCCGCCTTTACTTGGCCACACACATTCTCAGGGTGGACTTCCCCTTCATTGCTACCGGGGCTAGACTCGACAAGCTTCGCTTTTTCTAGCCCCATCTACATTACTCACCTTTTTATGTTTTAATGTTGATGTTTTTGTTAACTGATGTAGATTTTCATTGTTCTTTTATGCTTATGTATCTGTTTTCTTTTGCTCTATGTGTCAAATGTGTATAATGTAATCTTTTACCTTGTATATTTATCTGGTTTTTAATGTGGAAAATAAATGAAATGAAATGAAATGAAATGAAATGACAACAGACAGACAACAGAACAGACTGACAACAGACAGACAACATTGGCAAAAAACTGACAAGGTACTGACAATGACTCACATCAGACTAACAAGTGACTGATGACAGACTGACAACGGACTGACGACGGACTGACAACAGACTGACGACGGACTGACGACAGACTGACAGCAGACCACGACAGACTGACAACAGAACAACGACAGACTGATGACGGACTGACAACAGACTGACAACAGACCCAAAACATACGAACAATAACCTGACAACAGACTGACAACAGACCAACTACAGACTGACAGTAGACTGACAACAGACCCAAAACACACAAACAATAACCTGACAACAGACCAAATACCGACTGACAATGGACTGACAGTAGACTGACAACAGAACGACAACAGACTGACAACAGACTGACAACAGGTTGACAACAGACCATCGACAGACTGACAACAGATTAACAACAGACCGACAACAGACTCGCAACAGATTGTTAACAAACTGACAACAGACTCAAACAATCAGCCTGTTTGGTGTTGATTTGATTGTGTGACTGGAAGAAAGACTATACCTTACTCTAACTCTAACCCTAAACTTTATCTAGACCTAAAACCCAAATCCTAAACCCTAATACCCAATCCTAAACCTGACCCTATACCATTGACATAGCGTGTACTACTTTGCACCTAAGCAAACGGCAGATCATCAGACAAAAATGGTAAAACAAAAAGTATGCTATCCATGTGTATGTAATCAGATCGCTGCTCATATTAAAATGTTGTATTGGACTGATCGCTTTTAAACAGTCCATGAGGTGATTATGTTTTGGAATTCTTTGGTATATACATTTCATCTAAGTGCTGTTCTGTGTTTTCAATGCTCTTTGACATACTCGTCAAATATGCATATGATATTTAAAAAATGTGTCTCTAAAAGCTTTTGGCATTCATGATTTAAAAAATAGTGCAAATTGTGATGGGTAGCAAGATTACAAAAAAAAGATGAGTGTGCAAATGTTCAAATCAACCTTGGAGCTGGAGAAGAGGCCTTTGATAGTTATAACATACCTGATTTAAAATGCATATAACATTTGAATTAGCTGGAGAATACCCTATATGCATCAGTGCAATGTGCCATATCAGGGTTGGGGTCATGGCTAGGGTTAAAGGTCAGGTTTAGGTTTAGGTTAGGTTTAGCGTTTATTCCAGGGTCGAAGTTAAGAATTCTGCTCGTGATAAAAAAATGTTTTAAAAATTTGACTTTAGAAAGAACAATTATCATTTGGAGCACGTGTCAGGCATAAGGCTGTAGTACTTAGGGCTCGTGTAGGTATACTTCTTCTTTGTGGTGCAATGCATGTTTTGGATGTGTGTAGATGATGTGGATTTGAATGATTTTTGGAGTGTTACTAACAATAAAAGGAAACCCTAGACAAATTACTTTAAGTAAAATATAAAGAAACAGATAACCTTGAGTATTAGTTCATAGATATTGAGCTTAAACGTTGCGGTGAAGCCATTGTGAAAGGGAGAAATAGGTTAGGGCCTAGCATTATAAACAACTCAAAATAGTGAATAAAATATGATTAAGCTTTGTGAAAGTGAAATATAATTTCACATTTAGCAGTATGGAATTATGTATAGCTTGTGATCTAATTAGCTTGATGACATTTAGGGATTATTTGTGGTTTAGGGATATAAATTTCAGGGTAACTTTACAGTACAGCATTTCAAATCATAAGGTTTTGTCTTCGGTAAATTAGATGATAAAACATATTTTATGTTTGGATATGTCCACAAGATAGTGTATTCAATGAAAGTACACCTGTATTATACTGTCATCGAGTCTTACCTCAAAATAGAATCACTTTTCTTCCCTTATATGGTTTTCTTGTAGAACATATTGAAGTGTGCTGCTCTGCAGTTGGAATAATTTGATATTTTTTCCTACACAGAATTTCATACTTATATTTAGCTGTATGTTGCATTTTTCAAACCCTACCCCTTTTTGTTTCTTTATGAATCAACGAAAAGCCTGCTGATTGAAACCCAACTTGTTAACTTACAGCACCTCTTTTTGTCTACCTGTATTGTTTCAACTGCATATTTTTCACCCCTTAATGAAGCATTTTGATTCCACAGATTTTGCACAGTGCGCCTAATTTTATAAATTACTAACTTATCTCTCATTCCTTATTTCTCTCCCATTATTTAACGATATACCCATGTTAAACTTTGCAGTTCAAATTTTGGTTTGTCTTTTGCTCATATACGTATGTATTTTTATCATGATGTGAAATAATGTAACTTTTTAGGCAAATTTAATTGAAAGATGCATCGCTCATGTCGTTCAAAGGTATGGAACACCTTTAATGGTTTCAATTCCATCAGCCATATCTTCTTTTTCAATTTACATATTCGCTATCATGCCAAAAAAAGTTGAAGCATTGGTATCACAAGGGTTAATCCTGTACTAATTGAAAAAAAAGGAACAAACTTTCAATATTCTTTTGGCGGGGTTAACATAATACATTTAGATTTTTTGCAATCATCGTTGAATTCAAAGAGGCTTTTGCTGTTCTTTTCATTCATTATACAATAATGAAAATTGAAGTTGAGATTTGACTATGGACATAGTCAGGTGAGTAGGTAACAGAAAGGCATTAACTGTTTACAAAAGTATACAATTAAACACCCTTCTGGCAGGTGTTTCACAAAGATCCTAAGTTTAACTTATCTCTAAGTTGGACTTAAAAATTATGGAAAACTGTTAGCATCTTTGAAAATATTTTGTAAAAGTTATTATAAATGGCATAAAATGTTGATTCATATTTTCAATTATCAAGGAGATTTCACGTTCTTGATGTGGAATTTATGAAAAGTCTAAAATACTTAAATTTCTGCTTTTAAACATGTTTCATTTTAAGGCTACAAATGGCTCTCCATAATTTTTAAGTCCAACTTAGAGTTAAGTTCTACTTAAGTTCTCTTTGTGAAACACCCCCCTGGCTCTCAGCGGAGATGATAATGTTCTTACAACAGAAGCATACTGTGATATTGACCAAGATATCTTGTGTTATAAATTTCTTATTTGCAGATCCTATGGGAGTGGTTGAGACTGAACCAAACATTGAGTTCCCTCCAGAAATGGAAATGCCAGGTAAGCTATTGAAAAAAAGAACAAGAATATAAATTTTGTTTCATTTTGGTCAACTTTCTTTTGCAAGGTTTGATCACCATGCATTATCAAGTTTGTGAAACATGTCTTTAATAGTGGCCACCTCTCTAAAAAGGCGACCATAATGGTCACCCATATTGCCTCCCTTTATAAGGAAATATGTGTTGAAGAACCTCTCTAGAATGGCCAACTGCCTGCAGTGGCTACGTACTGTATTTTCCTTGGGTGGCCTTAATAGACAGGCTTAAATGTTTAACTCTGAATGTTTACCCCCCCCAAAAAAAAAATTTAAAAAAAAATAAAAATAAAAAAATATCCCAGTTAAAATAATTTTGAAATTGTTAGATTGACATTGAAAAATCAAAAATGCTAAATTGGCATCATCGAAGAGTTAATTTGATCGTCAAAATGTGTTCCTTTCAGTCGATGGTGATGAGGACATTGAGGAGGAGATCGAGGAGTACGAGGAGACCCTGGACGACGGCACCATACGCAAGGTCATCAAGCGACGGATCAAGAAGCGCACTGTCCAGATGATCCCTGTGGAGATTGACCCTTCGCAGTATCCTGAGGGAGCCTTTGGCGATGACGACGATGTCAGAAGGTAAGTCAAATCTTCAGAATTTTCCATGATGTCTCAGGATCTTTTAAAGGCATCGTTTAACAATGTTATAAATCTAAGATGCATGACCCTACATGTAATCAGTGTCTGTGATATGGTGTAATACTGAAGCCCTAACAAAATAGCGCTTCAAAATATCATGAAGTGCTTCAAAAAAGTAAAAATCTTTGAGTTACCGGTTTTACCATCCTCATTTTCCCCAATAGACTGTAGTGTTATAAAAATCGTTAGGAAAACGAATTGTGAAATTTCGATTTCCAATCATAAATATCTTGATAATCAGACAGGCGATCGGCTTGTAAAAGTCATAGGGTTCCTGACTGACCTAAAGGTTTATAAATATGATTGCAGTATGAGCTAATATAAATCCAGGATATTGTTTCAGAATCGGAGACAAAGATACTTCCTAAAAGATACCCAATCCCTTTAAGTATTTGGGGGTTTTTTCCATCGATTTCTCATGACTTTTTATGATTACTCAGGTATTCTCAAGATTTTGAATGCACACAAGTTATATATCTAGACGAATGGTAGACTCTAACCATTTTTTTTACTCTCCTCTGGCCCACCTCCAGGATCACAGTCCACAAGAAGGTCACACGTAAGACCTTCATGAAAGACGGAGAAGAAGTGGATCAGCAAGAGGAGGTCGAGACCAACATCGAGGAGGATGGTGTCGTCAAGGAGAACAGTGAACTCCGGGAGGACCTCCAGCAGATCGTCGACGGACTTCTCAACGACCAGTCGATAGAGGGCGAAAGCATGACGACTGTCGTCGTTTCAGAAGAAACAGTGGAAGGAGACGAATCTGAAATTTAGATTGTTCTCTTTCTGTTTTTGTGTGTCGTGGTCGTTCAAATCATTTCATATCCTTGTAGAACTTTGAGAGGATCAAACTTTAGAAAATTAAAAAAAGATCATAGCATCGTTTTACATTACCGTATTCATTTATACATTGTATTCATCAGCAGAATGTTGTTTTATGACAAGAAATTTAAATTACTAGGATTGGATAAACCTGTGTTGATGCAGTTCAAATATTTGCTATTTCTCCGAATGTGAGAATATAAGGGCGCATTCTTTGGAAACTTATCATAGAATTAAAAAAATAGTAACTTGCTTTCTTATTGTAAAAAAATTTGAATACAATTATTGTATATCCATTCATGACATGTCTACTCTGTTTGATACGTAAAGATGTGACGATCGATCATACTGTATTGTTAGTCATAATTCCTGCTCTGTAAAATGGAGAAGGCAGGTTCAAGCAAATGCTATATGTAGGTACTTGTAATGTAGGGCTAGTGCAAAGACGAGGTCACAAAACTTGCGTGAACTTTGACCTTTGACCCAGAGCAGACTGCCTGGATATTCAATCTTTGACTGGACTCGGATTATCTTGTAATTATTGTACATGTTTAATAATAGACAAAAGTGATTGTTTGTGTGTGCGTGGCTGTGTCATGAAGTAGATTCTTGTGTTCTTAGAAAGTCGTTTCTCATGCTCAACAGATGCAATTTGAGAATTAGCAGATATTTGGGAGGAAATAAACTGCTAATTGTGTTTTCTTATATCACGCTATACAGTGAACTTTTAAAAAAGTTGGGGAAGAAAAATACAGCATGGTGTTCATGTAAGGAGTGAAATATAGATGTTGAATAATGATATTAAACCTGGAAAATTATGAAATGTTTCTTTGGAATGTAGAGCGATTTGGTATATGGGATCTTATCTATTGCTTCACGCATGTTGATGGCATCATTCTTTAGAGAACTTCTTTGTTGTTTTGTCTGTATAAACATTGATCGTGAAAAGAAATTTAGCTCGCTTTATTTGATAGAGATTATGGATTTATGACTTTCTGCGAATGCACTCTTCTCGTTGGTGTTATTTGATGCCAACATGGGAAGCATTCATTTCATTCTTTTTCTTTGGGATGATTTGTAGCGGTAATTAACTTGCCTCGGGTTTTAGCTTCAACTAACCAATCGATACCATGTCATTTCCAAATGAAATAGATTATATCTGGGTGTATAATAATTGCATATTTGCTTATTTGTGATTTCAATATTCACTCGTAAAGAGGATTTCTGGAAAGTAGATTGGTATAATAGTAGACTCTTGCCTGTGGTTCAGTGTAATGTTCGTAGATAAATCTGTGATTTGTGTGAAATTTCAAAGAAATTTGTTCGAAAAAAGGATATGAATGCTGTATATGGCTTTGCTATGGCGAATATGAATATCGTCAATTGATAACATAATTAATGAATTTAAACTGTCACATTCTTTGTAATTTGGAGGTGTTTATTCTGATTTTAGTGCATGCTGATGCTATCATAGCGATTACGTAATCCCATATAGAGTCTGTCGACATATTTTGTGCAGTACTTGTCTGGTCTACTCCTGTGTATACCCCCAAGACATTTTACCATGTGATATAATATTATTCTAAGTGCAAAAAATGGATAGGAATTCTAATAAGGCATGTTTTGACTTTCTTTCTTTCGCCAAAAAATAATCATGGCATAATGGATTGCATATAAATTTGGAAATTATCTAACTTTGATGAAATATTTGATTAATCACAATATCTAGTTGCTATATTATAGAGTGTTTTTCTGTAGTTATCTATCGGTGTGACGATATAAGATTGAAATATAATGTTGATTTACTTTCCAATTTAAAGGCAGAAAAGTATGATATATATTGCAATGTGATTGTTTCTTTAAAAACACTGGGTAATTCATTCTCTTTTTTTTCTGTGATAATGGTAAATATATATATAGTTCAAATGTTATTGCAGTGCAGATGATAATTAATAGACTAGGCAATGTTTACTGCACTTAAAATAGATTCGGTAGCTGTGTAAATGTACATCAATAAGACTCGCTTGACTAGCTGAAAATTAATAGTAGACAGCTCCATAGGATCTATATATTAAACAAAGAAACACTGCAGTACAAGTGCACAATGTGAAACTGGTGTATTTATGACAGCTCTTAGGACACTGGTGCGTATTTATGTCTGCATTTGGTGAACTTGGAGTATGATGTAAATTCCACTTATTCAACATTACAAAAAAAAAAATTGGTTGTGATATTTTGAGTTCTTCCTACAAAGAGGGAGGTATTTCATACATTGTTTTTCTCTCTTTTTTTGTTTGTTTCCTGATGTGGATGTATAGAGGTGTTTCATTCTTGAGATACTATTGAAAGTAAACAAATTATGGTAAACAGGAAAGCGTGTGATACAGCCGTTTGAAGAAGAAAAAAAAAATCATGTGCGTTTATTCTAAGGAGAAGGGTTATCTGTCTGCACGTTCCCAGTAAATGAGAAAAAAAACTTACAAAATTTGTTGTTTTTGTTGTCTTTTTGTGTCCATGGGGAGATGGCAGAGATTAAGAGAGAACAGGGAGAGTGCAGAGGCTTGAGATGGGGGGGGGGGGGGGGGAAGGAGGAAAGGGAAGAGGGAACATAAGAGAGAAAAGGCCGAGATCTGGACGTTCCCCCTAAATGAAGAAAACAAAATTGTTATTGTCTTTCTGCATCTCTTGTTGAGAGTGAGGTACACTGTTGTGAGATCTGTCAAGCAGAGAACGGGATAGAACAGAAAAGGGTAAGAGCTTGAAAATGAATTTGAGAGAGAAAAATATCAGATGAGAGAGAGAGAGAGAGAGATCTGTACTTGCCCAGTAAATAAAGAAAAAACTGATGATTTTTGTTCCCGATTAATATTATACAAATAATACACAGCATTGTATTATTTGTTTTATAAGATGATGTTTTGTTTGTGTTATAAAATGATGATTTAGTACATGCTTTGACTAATGACCAGTCAATAGTAAAATAGCAAAATTACTTGTTAGGCAAAATAAATGCCTGGTCACGTGTACGCTCTCAACCAATCATTTGATTACGATCCACGTCATCGTCTATTCGTGCATGTGTGTCATGTTGTAAGTGAGGTACACTAGTGTGAAAATTGTTCGGCAAATGGGCAGGAGCTTGAAAAGGAGAAGAGAAAAGGGATACAAGAAAATATGAGAGAAGAGAGGGAGGGAGAGAGAGCGCGCGCCCACACGTACACAACTAACGCACACAAACACACCCACACACAGTTGACTAGAGCATCTTGTTTTCATTGGAGGAGGAGATCTATCTTTATCTTTTGGAATCTTAATGAACAGAAAGGGGGGAATATGCAGCTATTTGATGACTTTGTATGAAAGAAACTATCAAGCCGTACATAAAAATAAATAAAAAATCAGATATAAACAATCTTCACTGCTCTTTATTAATGAATGGAAAATAAGGAAATATGCAGTTAGTCTGTGGTGTAGTTGGCAGAATAGAAACCATCAAAATAATTATACAAGATACAAAACGTTCAAGTTTACTACTTTCTTCAGGGATATATAGTTCAGTTCTTGTTAAGACTGCAAATGCCTTAAAAGTGCATGGTTATTGCTCTTATTCTTATTTATGACATTTCTAGGACCCTTTTAGAACCTAAAATTACCATGAAGGTAATTTTAGACCCCAAAATGTGTGAATTTAGATTGAATACGATCATATGACAATTCAGCTCCACTTTCAAAAAATTACGATGACCGTTAATCAATCAATTAATTAATAATAACAATGCATGGGCCGGCTGGCTGTGCGTGTTATATAGCCAACACGCAAAAACCAATAAAAAGCCGATATTGGCATTGGCTGGAATAAAACGTATACGGCGCTATCTCGTTTTTGAACGTCTGGTTCAAAATTACGCCCCACAAATATGAGAAATGGCTATATTTATAAATATTTCAGCCGTCTCTGAACCGATTTTTTATCAAAAAAAGATTATTTTGTCATTTAAATTGTAGATTCTTTCAAATTTGACACTCAGTTTTTCATCATATCACAAACAAATATTTTGTGTAGCGCCCTCTGCAACAAAACTCAACTATCCCTTTAATTTTTACGTACATGCATGTCCTACTAGAATATTCTATGTAATCCTGGTGTTGCCTCCGGTCATCGATTGCTAGAATTAGGCCAGTCCGAGCTGCTGGCTGTTATATAGATTTGACTGACGTAACGAGACATTCATAAAGGAGAGGGGGTCCTGCCGCCCTTGGCATGGGGGGGGGGGGGGGGAGGCGGAATCCTCCCCGCCCTAAAAACGAGGGGGGGATATGTATATCTGGGGAGTTTCGCCTTATGTAAGTTGTTTCTTGTATTATTAAAAAGCTTTTTTTATTTTTTATTAAATTGGTGCTTTAAAAGGGGGGATATTGTGCATAAATAGTCATTTAAACAACAGTAACAACAACCCATTTGGACAGAGCCATCTATACAAATAATTCGGGCAACTTGCACTTGCAGTTGGTCACAGCATGGCGTATATTCTTTTATTTTGTGCTCTCCCTACAAGGCAGTATTCGCCATGTTGCGTCCAACTTGAACTGGGTTGGCCAAACTCTCGTAATCAATGGCTCGAAATGATGCTGAATATCCCTCTTGATATACGCCTCCGTATAAAGGAGCTAAATCCACTTTTGATGAAAATTGAGTTATTGATACCAGAACATTGTTTACTTCAGTATCCATCTTTCAACAAAAGTACTTACCTACATTTTAATTAGGAGTCATTATGAAAACATGCACCTTTTAATATCACTTTTCCATAGACGCCTGTACACAATCTGGTAAACAAATGCGTTTTTCCCTCAAGTTACAAAAATGGATTTAGCTCCTTTTGGAATTCAACTCTTCATTTGCTGATGATTTTATAATTCACCGAGTGCTGATCAATTTCGGTCAGGGCAACTTGTTTATACAGCAAACCAGAATCAACAATGTAGCAGATCTTCGGATCGCTGTTCGGTCAGTCAATGCTTTTCATTTCATTTTTTTGGTTTTCAATTAAAGAACGAGACTGATATCATATCCGTCTATCACTAATTTTTACTAATTTTTATCTACCGCTTCTTTTCCCCCTCCATATAGGTACATCCAAGGGTGTCGATTTGTATCCGTGGTTGGGGGGATGATAGGTGCCAAAATATTTTCGGCAATGGATCAAAGCAACCAAGAGGTAGGAGCGCGTAGCCAGGATTTCATTTTAGACCGTTCTCGACTCTTAATCCTTGTTTGAATCAAGTTCCCCTTCCTCCGCGCGTAGCGCGGAAGTTCTGACGTTTCATTAGATTATTAACGAAAGAAGACGATTCGATGTACCATTGTCGACTCTTAATCCTTTTCTGAATTCATTTCTTTTCCCCCTTCCCGCGTGAAGCGCGGAAGCTTTGACGTTTCATTAAATTATTAGAGAAAGAAGACGATTCGTTGTACCGTTCTCGACTCTAAATCCTTGTCTGAATTCAGTTTTCCCGCTCCCGCGCGAAGCGCGGAAGCTTTGACGTTTCATTAGATTATTAAAGAAAGAAGACAATTCGTTGTACCATTGTCGACTCTCAACCCTTGTCCGAATTCAGTTCCCCCCTCCTGCACGTTGTGCGGAAGCTCTGACGTTACATTAAATTATTAGAGAAAGAAGACGATTCGTTGGACCGTTCTCGACTCTTAATCCTTGTTTGAATCAAGTTCCCCTTCCTCCGCGCGTAGCGCGGAAGCTCTGATGTTTCATTAGATTATTAAAGAAAGAAGACGATTCGTTGTACCGTTCTTGTCTGAATTCAGTTTCCCCGCTCCCGCGCAAAGCGCGAAAGCTTTCTCCTTGTCTCCGATCTCATCACGAATTCGTCACAGAGTTCATCTATGTTTACACTGTCCAGGATTGTCTGATGTGCATTGCAGATTGCTACTTTTGCGCTTCGCGCTTAACATTTAGCTCGTTGCTTTATAACGCTGCGTCTTTGCATTTGGCGCACTGCATTTCTATGATCTGTTGATTGAACAAATTGAATAAATTAATCAATTCCTGATGAAGCCGTATGAGCAAGAATTTAATTTATTCTTATCTCATATACGGTTGTCTCATTTACTTCGTATAATATATACGTATTATGAAAATGAGATAGCAAAATGTGTATATTGATGGTCATCTTGCGAGTATTAACCATTAACTACTCTCATCGGGCTCTCATCATTAATTTTTCTCTTGTTTTTTTTTTTGATGGTGAATTATTGGGGGGGGGGGGGGGGGAAATGATTGATTAGGCCATCCCCCACCTGAAATATTGGGGGGGGGGGGGGATATATCCCCCCATCCCCCGGGATCGACACCCATGGGTACATCAGAGAGATGCCAGCAATATTTGAATTCAAACTGTCATCTCCCTGGGTACATGATTGTGTATCTCTTTCTCAATTCGTAAAGGCTAAATCGTTCACTTTTTGGTCCTCTGCACCGTAATCGAAAAATTTGGAATATATATAAATTTCAATATTCTTCGGTTGTGTTGGCTTGTTGAATTTTGGTAAACCTTTGTCAGCAAAATTTTAATGACACAATTTTGTTTTGTCAACGGGTAGATTTGTTTGACCAATATAGATTCTTTGGTTGTTGTGGCTTGTTGAATTTTTAAAACCTTTGTCAGCAAAATTCCAATGGCACATTTTTTTAAAAATTTGATGAAGAAACCGGGGGGGGGGGGGAGGCGTTTAGCACAACTTGTCTTCATCGACAGAAGACAGTTTTTGTTATAAGCTACTGAAATCCTTGCTTCTGAGTGCATGGTTATCAGCAGATATGTCACTGATTTTAGTCTTTTGTCATTGAAAGGGCTTTGTGAAACGGGTCTCAGGCTTACATCAACAGACTTCTACGATTGACAAAATAGAAACGTGTGATATATATTTTCTATTTATTAACTAATTTACTTATCTATTTATTCATTTATTTATTCACTCTTCTAGATACAGGAAATCCCTAGCTTTAAATATCGAGTATTGCTCTTGATTAAAAGGGGCCCTGTCTGTACAAGAAGTAGAAGAATGAAATAGGTATGTGTGTGTGTGGGGGGGGGGGGGGGAGCTAGAAGAAGGAATATAAAGAGAGAAAATAAAAAGGAATGCAAACATGTTCTCAAACCAGCTCACATCCATCCCCCCCCCTCATTCGTTGATTCTGACCCAATTCGTCTCGTTTCATTCACCTAATAAAAAGAGCGCCCCCCCCCCCACAACACTGCACGCACGTACTCTACGCCACTGCTACCAGAGCATGATGTTGATAAGTCCAGTGACCACGAATGAATAGTGAAAAGATGAATATCACTCTATTTCATAATTATGTGCTGACTCCGTTTTTTCTTGTCAAGAGATCCTTTGTGAATAATTAACGATGCATATTAGTGCCTTTTGAAAACATTTTCTTTTCAATAAATTTGTAAACAGGGTTTTAAACTGATTGTCAGCTTTCTTTTCATTTCAGATTCGACGTATACATGTTTTTCTGTTTCCAAATGTCGGTAGTAGGTGGTAGGTGGACACAATAAGAAGGTTCGCTTCTGATCAGCTACTCCCGTTTGGCGCGCGAATGTACAGGTGAGCTGTCGTCTGTTGCCTGCCCCCAAATTACGTTCGCAGATTAACAAGGACATAATACTAGCGCGCACGTTATCATCAGTTCATCAGCCGGAAAAGGGGTTGCTTTATCGCCGCGCATATTTTTCACCTGGTAAATCTGTCATTCTTGATTTTATCGTTGTCATTTTGATTTCTTTCGACGTCGTACGATGACGGACACGGCGTCGTTGAAGTCGAAGCTGATGCGTAACTGGGGATGGGTTGTTACTTTTGCGTCGTTCCTTATGAATTTCTTTGGGTTTGGAATCTTATACTGCTTCAGCATCACCTTCGTGGCACTCCAAGAGGAATTTTCAACCGATTCAAGTGCTACGTGTAAGTATGATTTTCCCAGCCCAATTTTGTAAAATCACCGTAAAATAAGGAAAATGTAAAGAAATGTATTACGATCTATCTTTAGACAATTCTATTCCGAGGCGCACAAATTAATTATTACCCTGGCTTTAGCCTATAGCTGCCATTACGGCGCTCTAGCATTTAAAGGAATTAATTCCTGCCAGGTACCCATTTACCTCACCTGGGTTGAGTGTGGCAAATGTAGATTAATGCCTTGCCATTGCCAAAGGACATGAGTGCCGTGTCGGGGATCGAACCACGACCTTCGAATTTCAGGCAAGTGCTAATAAACCACTCGATTACGACACTTCTACGATCACCTAAAAACCGTTTGTGGTAGGGTCGATGATGAATCTGATTTAAAGTGAAGATTCTTATCCCCCTATGACTAAGTTATTGTAAAAGATTACACAGTTGAACTATATACAATGGATATAAGAGAACGAACAGGAACACGAAAGAAATGCATTTCTTCTAAATATTTACGTACTCGAGAGAGGGAAAAATGATTATTTGATGATGGATCACACAAGGAAGTAAAAGAGAAAAAGATACAGAACAAAATCTATGAGAAAAATAAACATATTATTCACTGTGAAATGAAATAAACGATGTAGATAAAGCTTGAGTTTTGCGATAAGCAAGCGTTACGTTTCTAAAAAGTAAGGCTGTGAGTTATGTTCTCAATTTATCTTTGATAATTTTACTTAATATTTATACATGTATCATACAGTGCGTCCCAGAAAAACGAAACCGAGAATTAGGATCTAAGCTTTCCAAATATGTGTCATTTATCAATTATAAATGTGATTAAGTTATGATAAAACATCGATAATTCTCGGTTTCGTTTTTTCTGGGACGCACTGTACATCTGCATTTTATTTCATCTGCATGTACAGCATTTAGCTCTATTTCTTCGATATTTGTACTAAGCAATCTCTATCAAATCCCTACCAGTCTTCGAGGGCTACCTACTCCATCATTCTTTGTTGCAAAAACTTTGCAATAAACCTGTAAATTATAAATTCTCAACTTCTTCCTGTTTTTCTAAAAAATAGTGGCAATTTTTATATTAACAATTAGAATTATAGGTGTTATTAAATTACACATTGTACGTTGGTGGAAATGTGACAATTCGACAATAGCTTGTTCTCTTTAATTACCAATGTCTTCTATATAGGCCTAGTTCAATTTATACATGTCACGACCAGCAAAAGAATCGAAAACAAAAGCATGGTCTAATATTGTTCATAGAATGGATAAACCGCATGAAAAAATTGATTGATTGGAGTTATTTATCAAAAAGTGAACATGTAAAATCACAATAATACTTTCGATATTATTTGGTGTAGACAGTTTCTTTTTTTTCAGTGGGGCTGGTTAGGGTGGTGGAGGCTGCCCAAGCGAATGTATTGACAAAATGTTGCAGTGATGATACTCCCTTAAATGTAAAAGATGAGATATCCACTCTTTTTAAAGACCGTCAATACTACTGAGCCAGAAGGGATTAGACCACACAGCAAGGTCACTGACAGGTGGCTATCTCATCAAATCAGCTCTCAACTAATATACGAAAAAGAGGATCATGGGGGACCAACAGGCACCGATTGGGGAAGTTTTCTGTAGCTATACGTAGGACAGTGGGGCTTTAAGGCTTGTTCAGATTTTTCATTAAACGTGTCAATGACTGGAAACTGCGCGCAACAAAATATGACTTGAGCGTATTCACTGAGTTTTGTGTTACAACATACAGAAAATTGAAGTGTAAACATTTGACGTCGTTAAAAAAAATATTAAAAAAGAAAAAAAAAAGAAAATAGACGATATTTATTTAGAACTTCCTTCAAAACGAAAGAGTTTGAAAATGGCTTTTTTAATATGGGAAAAAACGACCATTTGTTGTCGAATCGACATACGTAAGTGGTTGCAATCATCTAAGTAATAGTCTGATTTTCAAACCCTTATATTGAATGGTTGGACGTTATGTGCCGCACAAAGATTCAATCAATTTCATTTTGGTTATTACAAGTAGTGGGTTATTGATGTAGACAAATGCTCATGTACCTGTTACAGCTCATTTTATGAGTGCTATTACCAACGAAAAAAAGATGTCAGTCAGTCACTCAATAGTGTCTGACAGGGAAGTCTAGAAAGTAAACGGGTTTCCTTGCATATTTGAATACTAGGACACTGCTAACGTTTAAATTTGACAGATAGGACATGCATGACATATTCATAATTCCTGCAAGTTCTACAGAACTTGATGTTGGCTGCAAAAGGGACTTAGTATCTTTAATAGTCTTTTTATACAGTGTAGATTTAATACTCCTTTTTTTTAATCGAAAGCCAACAACAACATTTCTGGAATCCACTCCCAAACGAATCATTCAAACCACTACAAATAATTCTAATCAACTACTATGAACAAAGTACTCCCTAATATGAGTGGGTTTTCACCGTATTAAGGGAGTAAATGTGCTCTAAAATCACTCATCATCCGAGAAAAGGGTGAAATTTTACTAGGCGTTGTGGCGTGCGCCTGTAATCAAGCTAACAGTGGAAGTTACAAACTGATTCACCCGAGGACGCCGGTTCGAAACTGAGTCACGTCTTTCGGATGGTGACGTTAAAAGGTCGGTCCCCAGACGTAAATAATCATATCTGATTGATACACGTCTGTAAAAACCCAAATACACACACACTGTCTTCCCCAGCTCTCTTGGACCGCCAATTGACGTGCCCGCAGCCCTCAACTTAGATACAACAATCGAAATTTTAGAAAAATGAAAAGAGTGACTTGCAGAGAAAAAAATGAAAGGGGAGAGAAGGAGCGTTGGTAATAGTACAATAAATCTAATACATCTGCTGATTGAATGCAGGTTCATTTATGGATGGATGCACGATGCTAGGTCAAGGACGATTACCCATCATTGTTGAATATACAGTCACTGTACATGATACGAGTACAGTAGAATGACACATGACAGGATCAATATTAACATAGTGATTGCATTGTGAAAGAAAAGGTGTGGAATGGATCAGCAAAAGTTGATCATGTAGCATGTAAGTATTGGTGTGTGTACTGTAAGGTTCTGGAGTCATCAAAATCATAACAAATTTGGCCCAGTCTTGGCCCATTTCTGCAAGGATATTCAAAACAAATGTGTATGAAGTCGAATATTGATGAAAGAATACAAAATTAAGGTTTTCTGCGCACCCTCTTTCACATTATGATACAATATAAGTGAAATGTTGCCATCAATTTTTTGGCGAATTTGGGGCTCCCAGCATTTTAGAGGGGTTTTTAAATGCTATAGATTTTTTCTTACACACTGAGTCTCATTGCTTCCTAGAGCGTTATAGCCTTGGGAATTGTTAATTTTCATGCGCCCAGCAAGGTAGGATGAATGAAAGGCAACACTCGGTCGCTTTGGTATCTCACATGTTTTTGTCAGTGGTAATTTGGCAAAAGTATATGGCACAGTAGGATGCGGAATCGGCCGTTCGCATCGAAACTCCCTTTAACGAAATTTAGTATCAAGCCTTGGTCTATTTGTCCCCCCCCCCATATCTTACCCCAATAGGCAATTTTTATTTTTTATAACAAACGCAAAAATTCACAGCTAATTTTCATACAACCGATATCAAAACGTTATTTGTATATGAGTTGAATTGAGTCGAGTTGGGTTGAGTTGAGGTTTTATTATCCAAACGTTCAAATACATAACAATACTAACATTAATAAATATATGTTTAACAAATATCTCGAATGAATAATATGGACCAGAAAATAGCATAAAATGCTCATCATGTCTGGTACCTTTAAAATATAGTAACTTAACATTTAACAATTTGTGTATATAATATGAATTATCGAATGCAGGTACAACTTAAAAAGCTACATACTATTCTATGTATCTAACATAATACATGTTTGTCATGCGAATACATGCTTCAACAAAAGCCATCGTACTGTGAACTCATTTCTTTTGTCATGTATATCATGAATGTACTGCTCATTCTTATAATATGTCTTTAATATATATTATATTTTATGTAAAACAGGAAATGTCTAATTATCTCTAGAAAAATAAGTTGTTGCTTTACAAGTACTATACAGTGCGTCCCAGAAAAAAAACGAAACCGAGAATTATCGATGTTTTATGCACAGAGAAGACGAAAGACCTGATGCATGGCTGATCTTCAACGAAACGTAGTTAAGCCTTTTGTCAACTCTGTTTGTTGCTACAGCAGGCAGCCAGTGAAAACGAACTCGTTTTATCAAATTATGGAAATGCAAGCATTACTTTAAACAAACAGAACTTTGATATTCCTGGCTCATTTTTCCTGATTGAGGTGTCATATGAAAGGGCAGAAATTGAACTCTCTTGAAATGTAATTTTCTCTTTAAAATTCAGATACCACCCGCCAAATGACTTTTTGGTTTCCTATCTTCAAATTGCTTTTAATCACTAATTATAATTGTGATTAAGTTATGATAAAACATCGATAATTCTCGGTTTCGTTTTTTTCTGGGACGCACTGTACAGTTCAATAGATCATTTCGTTCTTCTTTAAAACCAAACGTTATATCTTGAGGGGTGACAGTAAGGCAGAAAGTACGTGAAGATAGCCACTATCGGACATTAAAAAGCCCGAATACTTTGACTAAAATGGCATTACAAAAGTAGAAGTAGTAGTAGAAAACGAACAGAGATCACTATTTACATTTCTTTAATTTGAACACAGTGTCATTAACAAAAAAAACAGAATTCTATTTAAAACTTTGTACTGATAATACCTAAGTCTAGTATCCATTGTAAATCTAAAGATGGCCATGTTAAAATACATGTACTATATTGTATTGTCTAAACGATAATCCAAATTTTTTCCCATTTAAACGCTATCTTTTCGGTAAAGTATTTTTTTCCTACCAAAGTTCTATGAATCCTTCTACAGCCTTTATTATCACGCATTAAAATATTAAATACATGTAACATACGGTAGAAAAAAATGGTTCAATGAGTCAATGTGTAGATTTTTCCAGGTTAGAAGAAATAATTATCGAACAGCTTGTCGAAGTGAAAATACCGTAGAAAATCAAGCTCTACATAAAACCTTTATTTACAGGCATTAAACGCCAAAATATTCCCTTCTTGATCTATTTGGTCATTAACTCATAGCCTGCCATTAGGCTGCATGCACGCTATTGTTATAGTGCCGTGTGCTCGCTAGCAAGCTACTGCTCCTCTGCTTCTTGCATGATTGCACGCAGATGTAATAGCAGTTATTGTTCATGCCCATTGGACTGTGCCTAGTGCTTCGCACGCGCTATTGACAGTACCATCGCGTTAATCCAATTATCTCGTTATAAATTTGGCACTCGGGGGATTTGTGGCCTGGCACTATAGGGATTAGCCCTGTGGCATGATAAGAGTTAACGAACCTAATGCCCTTATCATGCCACTGTTTGAAAAAAATATGATTTGAAATTTGCTATTTCTTCATAAAGGTTGCGATTTTAATCAATTTAAGTTTTATGTTTTTTGAATGAATGAAGAAGAAAAAACTAAACATTTCTTCCCAGAATGGATTCCTTAATATTTGTGCTACGTTTACATAGTATTTGTCTCCACAAGATGAGTGGTAAGGCTGGGTTAAAAAAACGATCCCAATAAAGTTTCAATATTAGTTTGTTAAACCATGTCAGTTTGAATGCTTTATTAAAATATTATACATCTATCAATTTTGTTCCTCCTTCTGCATATTATGTTCCTACTATCTGATTAAATATTATATCTGGTTTGTCGCCCCATATAAATTGAAGAGTTTTGATGCTATTTCTCCCGCAGCTTGGGCCGGCGCCATCCCGATCGGCTTGGCCACCAGCGCCAGCGTGATCGTCACCCCTCTCGTCGACCGCTTTGAGAATCGACCGGTCGCCATCGCTGGAGTCTTTCTCTGCTGCATATCCTGTATCTTGACGTCTATCATCACCGACTTCAAGCTCATTTACCTTACCTACAGCACCCTCTACGGCTTGGGTATAGGATTCTGTTCTTTGGCGTCTATGGACCTGTTGCTTCAGTACTTCCCAAGAAAGAACTGTTCGCGCGCTACGCTGATTGCATTGGTTGGTTCTAGCTCAGGTAAACTGCAGGCTTGTGGACTATTAAATAGATGTTCTTTTTGCATATCCGTAGACAGTAGATTAGAACGAACAAGCAGGTTTACTTTAGGTCAGGAAATCGAAGGGTGTTTTTTTACGAATATGGACCAATAACACGATAAAAAAATTAATCCCAAAGCGGGCATGTTACTGTTATTCAGGCTTATGTTATTGGTAATCTTTTAAAAAACAATTGCCATTGAAATAGGTCGGATAGGCGTAGATAAGTTCTGAACTAATCATAGTCGACGCTATAGAACAGAGTAGCTCGGAGTCCTGATAGCATAGAATGGTAGGAAGAAAGACCATTGAGGATGTGTTCAATAGAAAGCAGACAGGTGTTAAAAAAAAGACCTGGGGGTGTTTCACAAATAGCCTAAGTCGCGAACTTAACTCTAAGTTGGACTTAAACATTACGGAGAGCCATTTGTAGCCTTAAAATAAAGTATATTTAAAAGGAAAAATTCAAGTATTTTATATTTTTCATAAATTCCACATCAATGACATGAAATCTCCTTAATAATAGAAAATATGAATGGTTTGAATCATCATTTTATGCCTTTTAAACTAACTTTTACCTAATATTTTTAAAGATGCTAACGGCTTTCCATAATTGTTAAGTCCAACTTAAAGATAAATTCAACTTGGGATCTTTGTGAAACACCCCAGCATATCTACATAAACAATTGTGTACGTTTTGTAATATGTTTTTCTCTCTTTTTACCTTTAGAATGTCCTCAGTCTTCATATAGCATAATTAACAACATAGATATCTACGCAGGGCTCCCTTGTTAAGCAGGCCTTGCGGCTTGAATGGGACTACCCTGCTTTTTATAAAGAAAACATGAATAAATAAATAAATAAATAAATACCCGAATCGTTCGATATCCATTTTGTATCAATTGAATTCAATATGTACTAAGCTTGATAAACGTTCTTTGTTATTTAATCCCTAGGTATGCTTGCTCTGGGACCTCTCACCTATACCTTGATTGAGAATTTGGGCTGGCGAAATATGTTCCGTGTGCTTGGGACTCTCCTGCTTGTGGTTGCACTCCCGGCTACGATGACCTTTTCACGCCCAAATGCACACGGATGCGCAGAAGACAACGATGAGGATAGAAGCAAAGAGAACGCCATCTCGGCTGGATGCAGAACTGCGAAAGGAATATCCTTTGAGGAAAACGGCAAAGGGACTCCGGACAATGATATCCTTGAGAATTTAGGAGTTGATGAGGAAGTCTTGAACCGAGATGAAACAAGCATTGAGCAAAGACCAAAGGACAAGGCAGCCTTTGACAATAAGGGATTTTCCGGGGAAGAGTTGAACCACCCTGGTAGAACCACTGATGATGGGTGTCACCCAGGAGTCCAAAGGAGGATCGACGGTAATTCGTCGAAAGTGGTCCTGACAAAGGAACAAGTGGACAATACCTTGACAGTAGTAAACAACGGTGGGTGTCAAGCACGTACAGGTGGCAGAAGACGTGCTGCGGACCTTCCTGACGATGAAAAGGCCGGTCTGAAACGACCGGAATCGGTCACCTTAATCACTGGTGATCTGGTGATCCATGTAGAGACAGAACAACCGTATCGACCCTCTGTACCACCGGTTGGTGAACGCGAAGATGCTGCAGTTGGCGAATCGAAAGTGTCGTCGATTAATTCGATTGGGGAAGATGATGTCGTGTCGTTTAAGATCATCAGCATCTCTTCGTCCATCTCGTGTGAAATCAGTTCTGGCTATGACGTCGAAGGGGTCAAAGTTGACAGAGATGGCACACTTCCGGTTGTGGTACAGCAGCAGCAACATTTGGAAGCAGGAGTCAAAGGCAGTAATCACCAAGGGTTTCTCCAAAGATACAGAACATTTTTCTATCCCGATCTCTGGCTTATTAGCATCTGTATTACTGGCCTCCCCATGATGAATACCTTTTATTACATCAATATAGTGAGAGCCATTTGAAATTTCTTAATCTAAATTAGACCACTTGCAAATATCTCCCAACAAAAATAATAGAATAAAAGAGAACAGAGCAAGTCTTGGGTAACTATGTCTCACACGTTAAATAATATTATTGTGCTGTGTAGAGGAATTGTGAACAAAAATTGACATTAAGACATCGTAGTGATGTCTGATTCAAGCTTACGCCAGCTTGATACAGTCATTAGGTATATTGAAATGAGGTAACGTATAGCTTGGATTTATTCAGTCATCGGTAAAATTATGGGGACTATTAAGATCTGTATACTGTATTAAACTATAATACTGGAGACGAGTTGTTAGGGTAAATGATAATTTTAAATAAGGACGAGTGGTGATGACAACAAAGTGGGTTCGAAGTATACAAAGATACTAATATTTTCAGAAACATTTGAACCAAATCTTGAATATTTCAAATCATATTATAAAAAACGATTTTACCTTATCATTAAGCGAAAGCCTCTGCGGAGTATATGCAGCTATATATAGAACAATATAGCAAAAATTTTCAAGAAACCGACTAAAGGTTAATTTTAATACCCTTGGTTATGTTCCATTGAAATCTTGTTAAAGGCATCATTTAGCAAAGTTAAATCTGAGATGCATGGCCCTACGTGTTATCAGTGTCTGTGATATGGTGTAATATTGATGCCCTAAAAAATTTGCGCTTCAAAATGATCATGAAGTGTCTCAAAAAAGAAAGTAAAATCTTTGAGAGACCGGTTTTACCATACTCATTTTATCCAGTAGACTGTAGTATTAACCGTTAGGAAAACGCAAAATTTGATTTCGATTATCAGTCATAAATATCTTGATAATCAGACAGGCGATTGGCTTGTGAAAGTCATGGGATTCATGTATAACCCAAAGGCTTATAATTATGATTGCAGCATGAGCTAAATCAGGGATTTTTTTAAAAGGATCTGAGACAAGGTTACTGGATCCCTTTAAAATTAAGTGATACGTCTCTACAGTGTGACGCTCAAGGCAAATTAAAAAGCTACGGGTTGATTTTTTTGAAAGGCATTGCGATCGTGTTATAATTTAGTTTTTTTTTTTTATTTTCCTTTCCCGCTCCAAGGGAGATTTCCTTATATCGAGGGGTTTCGAGCGCCGCGTCATCCCCTGGGTGGTCACAACTTTTGGCATCTCGGAAGTGGCGGGAAAAATATTGTTTGCTGCCGTGGCCGATCGTCTGCCCTTCCCCAAGATCTTCATCTATCACTTCGCCTGCGCTGTCGGCATAGTGGTCATGGGATGTCTGCTGGTAGTCCGTACGGTCCCCGTCCTCTTGTGCCTTGCAGTCGGTGAGTGAAAGAAATCACTAAACAGTTTTGTTTGTTTGTTTGTTCGCTTGCTTGAAAAGCGCTATGTAAGAACTAGCTATTATTATTATTATTATTATAATAACCCCTTTTAATAGGATTGAACTTTTACCAAATTTTCCTTGTCCAATTCAAAGCCCCACTGTCCTACTTGTAGCTACTTGCTCCCTCTATATAGAAAACTTCCCGAATCGGTGCCTGTTAGTCCCCCATGATCCTCTTTTTCTTATGTTAGATGAGAGCTGAGTTAATGAGATAGCCACCTGTCAGTGACCTCGCTGTGTGGTCTAATCCCTTCTGGCCCAGTAGTATTGACGGTCTTTAACATTGGTGTTGACAAAAGTTTGATAATGATAATGATGATGATGATATTTTTAATAACAACAACAACAACAATAATGATAATGGAAATAAAAATAACAACACTGCTAATATTAAAAATGATAATGATGATGATAATGAAAATTATGATGATGATGATAATAATGAAAATATTCGATGATATCTCTGAGCGCTTTACATAATACATCGGTCATTGGATACAGGCTTGCCCGCACACAATGCTTGCACATTCTCCAACCCCTGGGGAGCATTCCGGCCAGGCGTTATTTTACAGACGCTCACAATAATGATAATAATAATAATAATAGTGATAATATTACTAATAATCATAATAATATTGATACTAATGATATTAACTTTACTACTACTAATACTACTTCTACCATTACTATTAGAGGTGTTGTTGTCTAGTGGATAAGTCGCCCGACTGCAGATCACAAGGTACGGGGTTCGAGTCCTGTCGGTGCACTCATGTCCTTTGGCAAGACGTTAATCTATATTTGCCACTCTCCACCCAGGTGTTATTGGGTACCTGGTAGGATGCGAAAGTTAATGTGGTTGGATGAGCAAGTGTGCGCTTGTAAAATGGCGACTGGCTGGAATGCTCCCCAGGGAGTGGAGAATGTACATACATTGTTTGCGGGTAAGCCTGAATCCGATGACCGGGGTAATAAGATGTCTGTAAAGCGCTTAGACACATCGTTGATGTTTGGGCCGCTGTATAAAAGCGGAATATTGTTATTATTATTATTATTACGACTACTATATAATACTAATGTGTCATTGAACGCAAATATTCCGCCCTCAAGTTCCGTGGGAAGATGAGTCATTACCTGTAACCAAATTCATCCATACTCTTCCTTCCCCATATCACATCTAGCCACTGGAATGATAGTGATGATGGTCGCTGACGCTCTCGCCTACTCCATCTGCAGCCAAGTGTTCAGACCGGGAGATGTCGTCCGAACGTGGACATTTGTCATGGTTTCACAAGGCTTGGGATACATACTGGGTTCGTTGTTTGGTACGTACACCTCATCGATACTCGATACTCGATACTCGATACCTTATCGATATTTCATCAAACCTTACTGCTCTAAGACCTTTCATTGGCAAAATTCCTATACTGCATTGGTACTTGTGTAATGTTTAGTAGTGGCTGTCTCACAAACTTAAAAACACTTGCTCATTATCATATCAATTACTGTTCGTAATATTGATTAAATGAACTTAAGTAAATAAACGAAAACAATACTAATGCTGCTGCTTCTGATAATAATGAATTAAAAAATACTACTTCTACTAGTAATAATGAGAACGAATAGTAAATTACTAATTAATAATAATGATTATGATAATAATAATAATAGGAAGAAGAAGAAGAAGAAGGAGTAGAAGAAGAAGAATACGAATAAGTGAGAACAGTATTAATACTGATGAGACTACCCTGGGTAAACAAAACATATTATTATTATTTTTATTTTTTTTATAATAATAAGCATACAAATAATAATGAGAATAAGAATGAGAATAATAATGATGATCATGAGATGATGGTAATATTTTTAATTATATACCTCACTTAAGAAATCCAGCCATCTGATTGGTCGAATTGCATTCATAAACTTCAACTGTTCCTGTAAAATTCTCGGTAACCATGCTTAAACATTTCAATATTTTTAATAACCATGGTTATTAAAAACAGTTGGTCAGCCTCCATGGTTACCCAATAGGTTTACATGTTAAAAAATGGTTTGAGCGATGGAGGATGCCGTATGTGTGCGAAGGATTGGTCGGTAATTTCAATACAATTGAATCTCGATCGATCTTACCGACAATTTTATCTTGCATTGTTGACATGAAGACGAAAATAAACTTCCAAAAACAAAAAAACAACATCTGCCGATAGATCTTGATCTAAGTTCGTGCCAATATGCATTGCAAAAGTAAAAGAAGAGTCCGTATATGGAGCTTTTGCGAAGCATTCATCACACGCGAAGCCGGTTTCAATCCATTTTAATGTATATATTGGAGAAAACTGTCAAACATGTTAACGGCAGGCCATAGCCGAGTGGTCTAAGCGTTGGTTTTCGGTACACCTCTTGTTGTACGCAAGAGTTCGAATCCCGTCTTCGACAAAAATGATAAATATTTTTAATTTTTCATTTTTTAGTTTGTTTTTTTTGGCATATAAAAGTATTAATGACTGCTTTAATATTCGAGAAATAGTTGTTTTCATACGCTCTCGGGAAGGTTACAATTGGGCTATTCCCCTCGGCAAGCCTCGGGGAATAGCACAATTCTAACCTTCCCTTGAGCGTAATAAAACAACTATTTCTCTCAAAGCAGTCATTAATACTATAATATTATTGTTGACAGTTGTTCGATATTCCTACAAAAAAGCAACAAAAAAAAAGAAGCTTACTATCATATATACATCTACCATTTAAAAACCATCAAATATAATTAATTCATTAGGTAAATAAATAATCATAATATTTTTTTTGTTTATAGGTGAGAGTATAGATCGCACAGGTTCATACGACCAAGCCATCTACACAAGCATTGGTATATACGCCCTCTGCGGTCTAGTCTGTACAGCGGTGCCGGTATATCAAAAGTTTTTCGCGCCTGAGCGATTCGTGATGTATGAACACCAAGATGCATGTAGAAGAAAACTGACAATGAAGAAACGTTACAAACCCGACGTCCTCGTCAAAGTACCTAAATAGTTCGGTTATCCTGATTTTATTATTGAAAAGAAGAAGAAGTTTTTTTTCTCGATTTAGAGATCAGTCGCTTGAATTGAAAGACACCACTCTTTATTACCCCATGTCCGTGACCAACATTTATATTCTTTAAAGACGTGACTGAATGCATTGATAACAAGTTAGATCCATTAATGTTCTAGAAGAAACGGGATGGAAGCGTAACTTGGGTGGGTTTGGAAAGAGTAAACCACCACTTCCAACAAGAACAACAACAAGAACAAAAACAACAATGGTATAGATTTTTTTAATAGCGCACTTTCTGACAAAACAATTAATTCTATAGGCGCTACAATGATCAATAATATTGTACAAACAAAAACTTAGGTTTTACCCTGCGGATATAAAAAAGAGTACCCAAATTTAGTAGCTCCTAATTAAAAAGTCATAACCGATATGACTTTGAAATGGATTTCATGATGAAGAGTAATTTATTTTCTGTCCAATGATACCCTATTCATAATATTTTTGCCACGGTTGAATGAGCGCCAGGGTGTTTAAAAAGTGTTGTCAAAATCGCCTTGTTACAAGCCTGGGCTTAAAGGGCCCATGACATCGAAATACAAGTGTATTCCTGTTGATGTGCAGTCCTGCATACATCTCATATTTTGATATGTAAACTTCTGAATTTGTTTCATAGTTTTTAAAATATTTTTAAAATATTTGTTTTTCAAACTCGCTAAGCTCCACCCCAAAAACCTCCAGATCTCATTCCCCTTGTGACATCATCGGTCAGTCATCAATGAGCTAACTTGAGAAAGTGGTATGTATTTTTGCTGAAGTCGACCACCTGTTACAATACGTAATACAATAGCAACACAATAGTAAAAGGGGAAAGAGAGAGAGAGAGAGAGAGAGAGAGGGAGGGTGTACATCAAGATTCACAGATGTATGTGGTACAATGTAGTTTGATTTCAAATTGATTATATGAAGATAAAAAAGAAGATGCACATTTGAATATTGGGTGGCCAACTTGGGACGTATTATAGAATGAGAAGACTCACGAGGTTTCTGGACAATATGAATAAAATGTGAGATCAGCTGGTTTATACAGACTGCACACCTTTGTTTGTATACAGAACAGGTTTTGGGAGTATCCCAAGTAGGCCACATTGTTTTAAAATCGTTTCAAAATTACAGTAAGTTCATTGGCTGCAAGTATCTCTTTCAAAAAGTGTTTGAACTAACTATAACAATACCATTTTCATTCAAATTGTACTTAAAATGTCTTGATTTGTAAGTGTCCCTTATTTACATGTAGGTAATGAGAGACCTTTGGTGATGACGTCATTAATCATTAATCAGTTACATCATGAACACAATTTGTTACCAAAAAAGGAGAAGAAGTAACTGAAAAGAAGAAGTAACTGAAAAGAATACAAAACTTTCTGAATATGTGTAACATTTTTCATGTTTATGTAAGTTATACAAAATGTGCTTAGGGGTCACCAATTCCCTACACCTACCCTATCACCCCCCCAAAACGTTATTAATTTGTTATCACTCAATGAGAAGGGAAGCTACCATAGGTGGGTATACTTTCTTTTGATACGCACTGTACAATTAATACAATAATTACACTAATAGTTTTAGGAATAAAATCAGATAGGCCTATGAGATGTACAAAAACTAGTAGCTCTTGGTAAATAGAAGTTGCTTGCTAGATTAATGTTTCTGATACAAGAGGGTAGATTGTTCCTCGAAGGAAAAGGGAAGGGAATGAGAAGGGGCGGTGGGAAAGGGGAGGGAAAGGGGAAGGGAATGGACGGGAAAGGGTAATGCAAAGGGTAGGAAGAGGGGAGGGAAAACAGGAATATAAGGGAAAGGAAAAGGGGAAGGGGAGGAAGAGGGACAGGTGAAGGGAAAGGGGAAGGGGAATGAGGCAAAGGGATAGGGGAAGGAGGGGGAAGGGGAAGGGGCCCGGCCCCCCACTCAGTGTTATTTAGGGTACGCATATGCTCTTTTTGAAAGCAACCCCTATCTGAGGAATGCCAATATTTCCGAACCCCCCCTTTCGCGGGCTTTTCCTGCCTTGGAGACCCCCCTAAATCCGGAAAAATTTCTCAGGAGTCCAAAGAGATGAGAGAAAAGAAAGAAAAAAATCACCCCCTTTTAAAGAAATCTCCGTGTGAAAAGTCAAATACACCCTTTTTTTTACAATTCTCGGGCCGGACTTTGTCGCACGAAAAGTACCCCTTTACCGGACATTTTGGTAACACGCATGCGGTCATTTCGACCCCGGAGGGGGGGGGGGGGGGGCGGGGGAAGGGGAAGGGAAAGGGGACAGGAGAGGGAGATGGAAAGGGGAAGAGAAGGGGAAGGGGAAGCCGGGACGGAAAGGGGAAGGGAAAGCTAGGGCCGAGAAGGAAATCAAGTGGGAATTCTTTTCATCATTCCACTCCCTCTCTATCTATAATTATATTTTCTGTGAAAAAATGCAAATTAATATGAATATGCATAATTTTTTAACCGGTTTTTCAACTGGTATTTCTATTGGTTTTCATATTGAATCTACGGGTTTTAACTGGTATCAGTTTATCAGTTGAGACTTGAGACCAGTTCAAACCAGTAGATACCAGTTGGAAATACTTTCCGGTATCAACTGGTATCAACTGGAATTTCGACCTTGGATATTTCTTTCTCGTGCAACAATGAAACTCGTCACAAATACAAATCAATAGTATAATATTAAACAATGCGTGGAACCATGCGAGGCATTGTTACCCGATCGTTACATTTATTTCATTTTCATAATAACTTGATCGCGTTCAACTCAAATTCCTGACGCTCTGTGTTATTACTTCCTAGTATGCTCTTCATGCATATGTCCGCCTGTTTGGAACGTGGAGTCGACATTTGAGATCTATCCTACTTTCTGAACTCAAGCAAGTATTCTCAGATTTGACAAAAGCCGGACAGTATTCTGAGTTTGGCTGGAATTATTATTCATAAGTTTTACGTTTAAAGTCTCGCCCGTATCGCAACTTAAACCATGCACCGCTGTCGAATTTTAGCACACGGTCTAGTAATAGGACTATATTCATCGTTAGACTTGCAGTTGAGGGATTACGTCGAAATAAGCCGCAGTGCACCTGAACTCAAGGAGGGGATGGCCTACTGCTTAACGTAAGTAGTTTATACCATTTCATATTTTGAAAAAACAATCCATATTGTATTAGATTAGAAGTCATAGAATCAGACCGCTTTAAGTCAGGGTTGTCAATCCTCCCGCATTTGGAGGGAGTCTCACACGCTCATTCTCCCGCCGTCCCACCACGCCACCACGCCACCACGCCCTTCCCACCGCTCTCCAGCTTCGATGCACTCCAGCAAAGCAGAGCCATGGAGCTGCTTACGTGCTGAGAGGGATCATGCAATTGCACACAGTACAAACATCGCACACAGTTGCACGCTAATGTACTCAATGAATACAAAGTGGTTGATCGGAAAGTTTGAGAGTAGACTTACGATTTGAATTTTCAAAGAATTTTTTCTAACATTGGTAAGTTGAAAAGATTGTACTTTACTGCTATTTAGGTGTCATCAATAAAACTCAGTTAAGTTTTGTACAGTGGTGTTTGAAATGTTGAGATTCAACTGAGGTCGTCTGAACAGTTTTTAATACACAAAAAATATACTAATGCTGCTATGTGTGCTTCGATGTATAGAATCTCTTTTTTTTTATTTATCTATTTATTTTTTTGAGGGGGGGGGGGGTGTTGAGTAAAAAAGAGAGTAAAAAACGATTTTATTTTTAGTGCTCATTACCCCCCCCCCCCCCCCCAATTGACCCCCAAAATTGCATAGGAACTCCCTCGAAGCAGTTCCCCAAATTTGACAGCGCAAAAACAGCAACAACCAGAACAACTGTTACAATACAATTTGCAACCTGTTTATTGTAATATGTTATTTTTCTAGCACCTCTTTGTGATGCTTGTGAATGGTGTGAAGATCCTTGAGGATAGTTGTTGCATCAAAATTCAATATACATGTAGTTTGAACTAGAGTTAATCTATGTACCTTAACTAGCTGTGGTTCGAACATAATATCATGATTATGTTCTGATGTAGTGTTTCAAAGGTTATGTTGTGCTCAAAAGTTTCTCTTTCTTCAATGTGAATACAGGGGGGTGTTTCATAAAGCTGTTCGTAAAGTCACGCATGACTTTACGAATGTCTTGTATATGAAGTGCCAGATAGGATGCCCAAAGATTTTCCTGATGTTTTAACAAAGTGTGACTATATTTCCAAAAACCTCAATTAAATTATGGCCAAAAAATATACTTTGCATTGAATATGTTTGTTATGATAAGAATGTTAATGTACATCTGCACAGTTCAACTTTAGTTGATGCAGTTAATAATGATTGAGCATCACATTTGGCTTTTCATATTTAAGTCATTCGTAAAGTCATGCGTAACTTTACAAACTCTTGATGAAACGCCCCCCAGTTAGTTCAAGAATTTCTGTGGTGAAATATAGGAGCATGTGTCACACAACCCAATTTTTCCTCACATTTTGTAGGAGGTATTTATATATCATGGAATATATATCATGGAATACCCAAACTAAAGTCTGTTTCATATGTGCTTTATTTTTTGTTTAGGTGTTTGGTCTGACTCTGACTGTATTAGTCAGTTGGTGGCAGTATATATTGAGGCCGAGGGGTCATGCAGTGGTGAAGTGGAGCAAGAGCGTGAGTTAGAGGGGGCAAGAGGGACATAGATTCTTTTTTTTTTTTTTTTTAATTTTTTTTACGGGGGAGGGGGGGGGGGGTTTCTCATGATGTGTGTGCTCATGATGTGTGTTAGATGTGTGTTTAGGGGGGAGGGGCAGTATGGATATGTCTTTGTCACGTTTGCTCTGTCTGCATTTTTCATCAAAAGTTGCATTAAGTGTGAAAGATGGTTAATAATCAGGGGAAGAAGATGGTCCCGTTCTCATCTCTGTTGGCATCCCCTTTTCCCCTTTTTCTACTATTTTCTCGTTCCTTTTTTTTAGTTATGCATTTTTAAATTCAATTACTCATTATTCCTAACTATTATTTGAGGGGTCCACAATTATACAAGCATTGCTTTTTAAGTTGACCCGTCCGTTTCCAATATGTATTCCTTAATCTTTGTAAATGATTATAGTTGATTTGTAAATGTTTGTTGGAAACAAAAATGAAATCGACAATGAAATTGAAATTAAAAAGGTAAATCTTCATATCGGTATATTATTATTGGCCAATTATTCCATCATAAATTTGCCTTTCCATGCTAACCTATTTAAAGCTGGATGTATTGATCATCCAAAATGAGCTGAATGGGTTGAATGTAACTTGATTACAACCCTAATCCTAGTACTAACCCTTCCCCCTTCCCTGACCCCAACCCTAATTCATAAACATGGACGGTGAATTATTCTGCAGTTAAGCCCCAATGGATGGTAAATTCAACTGATATTATTAATAAAATGCTACTCCCAACCCCTTTATGTCCACCTGAAGCATATGATAGTGTGTATGTAGTTCAATGGTTCAGATTCATGGTGGTACGGCAAGACTTCAAGAATCATTTGTTCATGTTGACTGTTAAATAAGAAATTGAGTAAAAGCCATAAGTTAGAAAACATTGCAAAAATATTTTACAATGCGTGCCCGCCTTGTGTGGTGCTTCCAGATGGTAAAATTGGTTTGAAGTTGTAACTCATTCGTTTGATCAAGTGCCAATTTTAAGGGCCCTTTGGGGAATCTGGCGGGCCCTAAGGAGCAGAAAATTTGTCTGTCGTGATGTTTTTTGTAGTTGCCTGTGCCTTTTCAACAGTCGTTTACCTAGACATGATGCTTTAGATAGTTGATGACCAAAGAGAAGCTAAACTGACTGACATGACATCATAGTGCATAAATTTCAATTTTAGATTCTTTAGAATTCGGCATTCATGGATGACCAGTTGGGAACAATTAATAGCCCCAATGTCATTTACAAAAATCACACTCTCTTAAATGTCAAAGAAAGAAGAGTGCTCTGCTTAACAATACAAGTGGTGTATCCCTTTTTACAGCCAACATCAAATTCTGTAGAACTTTGCAGGAATTATGAATATGCCACGTACATGTTTTATCTGTGTAAATGAATGTTAGCAACTGTCCTAGAAATCAAATTATGCAAGGAAACTCGTTTCTTTTCTAGACTTCACTGTTAGACACTATTGAGTGACTGAATAACTTCTTTTTTCTTTGGAAATAACATACATAAAATGAGCTGAAAAGGGTACATGAGCATTTGTCTACATCAATAACCCACTTCTTGTAATGGCCAAATTTAAACACATTTTCAAGCCCTTTCGTTTTGAGGGAAGTTTTAAATTAGTATTCTTTCAAATGCCGTTGGAATTTAACCTATTCATCTTTTTTAGCTTGCAAATGGGACAGTTGGCAATTTTTCACTTTTTACCCTGCATCTTATTCTAATTTAATGCACACTCCATGGCAGCAACACCATAACAAATATGGTATGATTTTAACAAAGAATTAACACACTTTATAATGATAATAAAGCGATGATTATGCCATGATAAGAGAGCTACAATCGTTCCAGCTTGAGTTTACAAACTTGTTTAGGGGTATATACATGTATATATATATATATAGAGAGAGAGAGAGAGAGAGAGAGAGAAAGAGAGAGAGAGAGAGAAAGAGAGAGAGAGAGAGAGAAAGAGAGACACATACAGACAGACAGAGAGAGAGAGAGACAGACAGACAGACAGAGAGAATTTAACTTTTATCATAATTATGATTAATAGAGCTTGATCCCAGTTTACAAAATAGCAGGTAGGACTGCAGGCCTAATAACAAATTAAATGTATATGTTTTAACCACAATAACAGCTTTCCTTCATTTTACAATGAATTGATACGTTTAACATGTACATTTTATCTCTTTTCTTGTCATTAGGTTATGAACACCAGTTAACCAGAAGCTTGATTCCTAAACGAATCCAACATGCCTGTTTCACTTGGTGAATGGCGGGTGCGGATAGGAAGATTCATACATTGGGTCAGGGAAGACGTTTTAAGAGAGCAAAAAGAAAAGTTATTGAAGGAGAGAATCCGGCGACTCAAGTTATTGCAAAAGAGGCTTCTTGAAAAGAAGGAAAAATCAGAAAATGAATGCGAGTCCAAGCCAAACGACTTGAGTGTGAAAGTGGACAATACCCTAAATGAATCTGATATTAATAATGACACCACAAATGATTCTCACAAAGAGGACAGCGGTACCACTCAAACAGAATCTGCCACAAATCATAAGAGCAATGGAACTCACTCTACATTCCCTTTTTTCTTCAACCTGTTACTGTTGTTCTCTTTATTGGTATCCTTGATGTTCTTCTTTGTCGTTGATTTTTCTGATTTGCTAGAGAGTTCCAAGCCTTGGCTGAACTGGGGTGGTGAATCTACCTGGAGGAGTACATGTCTTATAATAATCATTATGTGCAGCAGTTTAGCCTACTTTCTTTTGTCATACGTAATAACAAACAATGAGGACTTGCAAGATAATCAGGTGCTAGTTAGGGATGAGAAGGCAAAAGCTGAATCTACTACCAAAGCGAACAACACTACAACTGGAACTACCTTCAGATCGAACATTAAGGAAAATAACACCCAAAGTGAAGCTATCTTCAAAGAAAACAGCAAATCTACCATCACAGTCAACAACACTCAGACTGAAACTATCATTGGAAACAACAACACTCTAACTGAATCCAGACTCAAAGAAAAGAACACTACAATTGAATCTACCAAAGAATGCAACAACTTTCCAATGAATGGTACCATCAAAGAGAAAAATACTACAACTGAATTAACTACATGTATAAGAGAGAACAGCACTCTACCTGAATCTACAATTAAAGACAACATCCCTCCAAAAGAATGTCATATCGACACTCCCTCTACCATGACAGACAAACCCTCAAAGAGAAATACAGCAAAGAGAAAACCTTTAAAATTAAAGGGAAAAACCACCGTAGAGAAAAAAGGTGCAACTAAATCTACCTACAAATCAAGCAACACTATAACTGAATCTACCATCGAAGCAAACAACTCCCCAAATGGATCTGCCATCAAAGACAACTCTAAAACTGAATCTACCATGAAAGCCATCAACACTCCTTCTACAATCAAAGACAAATCATCAAAGAGAAAAATATCAAGGAGAAAAAGCGCCAAAGACCAAAATATCGCAACTGAATCTCACATTGAAGGGACCACCACTACAATTGGATCTACCATCAAAGGCAGCAACACCTCAACCAAATCTGCTATCAAAGACATCAAATCTCCAACTGAATCTACCATGAAAAAGAACAACTCTACAGCTAAATCTGTCAATAAAGGCAGCAACTCTACAACTGAATGTACCATCACAAACAGCAACACTCCAACTAAATCTACCATTAAAGAGAACAACCCTTCATCTGAATCTACCATCAAGGAGAAAAACAATCCAACTGAATCTACCATCGAAGTCCACAACACTACAGCTGAAGGAACCGTCAATTGCAACAACACTACAACTGAATCAAGCATCAAAGACTACAACACTCTCATTGAACTTGGCATCAAAGACAACACCTCTACAATTCAATGTAACATCAAAGAGAATGACACTCGGACTGAATCTCCAATCAAAGGCAACATCTCAACAAGTGAATCTACTATCAAAGACAGCAACACTACAAATAAATCTGCTATTAAAGAGAACAACACTCCATCTATAACTCCTACTGAAGAGAACAACAATCAACCCAAGAAAGTGAACATCGCGCAGGCAGAATATACCATAAGATCCGGAATCCAAAAGGTACGTATGAGGTAATATTATTCAACTCTGATTTCATTCAACAGTCTTGAGATAGGTGTACAATTTTTCTTTTTAAACAACAAAAACATCTGTATCGCCCAATGCCACACCAAATACATGTATGCAGGCATAATGTGTAGAAATGCATGTATACAATTCTTAACTTCTACACTTAATATTCTAGTACTGAAAACTTGTATTAGATCAGACAAACTTTTGTTTTCTACCATAAAATTGTATTGATATTTTGTTTTCTATACATCTATATTCATATTTAGTTTCTTCAGTTACAATTGACGTATGAGCACATATTCATTGTAGATTTATTTAGCTTATCCACAAACTTTTAAAGGCACTATCTGACGGAAAACAGGGTATTTCGAGGCAGATTTCAAGCCGCCTGAAAGGAACTACTGATGATCCTGTCATGCAAGAGAGCACCTGCCTCCCTGAGATGATCCTGATAAAGGCTGGAGATGTAGAGCTAAATCCAGGTCCATTCGACAGGTAGACATCTTGCTCTTCCCTTCTTTTTCTTTTCTTAGTTGAAGGGTGAGGGGCAGTACTTAAGACATCTAATGATTTGTTATCTTTCCATTTTTCTTGGTGATTTACCACAATCCAAAAAAGTTTCATATGTTAACCACAAATGTCCATACACTCTGGAATACCAGTTTGTTTACATCTCATCGAATGAAAAGTGATTCTTTACATTCTAATAGATCCAATTAAAACATAACGTCAAACAAATGTTCATCAATGGAAAATCGAAGGAAATGAAAAAGAGGTACATGTATATGTGTATATGGGAAAAGCTCTATATAGATACATTGTTATTATTATCCTTAAAATCCAGCCGAAAGCACCTGGCCTTTCAACCATGCCAAATTGCCATATCAATTTGAAAATGCGTTAAAATTGGAACACTCAATGGTAGAAAACATTGTCACTAAAAGACCTGAGTGGATCCTACTTGGACTCGTATAAAAGATTGTTCAAGTTTCCAGAGATCATTCCCACGTCTATATAATATAACTATCGATAGCAGAGTAAAACCATCCACTATTAAACACTAGTTAGGCCAGTTATGCCTGGATTACATTAACCCCGGGCGCTGTACGATAAATAAATCTACAATTTTTCGTGCGATTTTTAGGTCATTGTTGGAGGCTACGGGCTACGATGTTTGTGTTTACATTATCTACGAGCATCGTGCCATTTTTTGTATTGGCCGCAGAGCCCCGCGGAGCCTGTGAATCCATACGAAAATTCACGGCCACCTCCTGCCTCCGTACTGAGGCCGCACGGAAAGGGGGATACGGGCAGGATACGGGCTCCGTAGACTAATCGCAGGCCAAATGTAATCCAGGCAATACTACTCGTTGGTGAATATAACGCTTTGATACACTGCTCTGCGATTATGTTCATTCTTCCGCATGTTTATTTTTCTAGAGTACTTATCATTTCCCATTTCTTAAACAGATCAGCAGACATACAAGAACAAATGTGTGTTATCTTCCCAATTTCTTATTTACTCAGATCAGCGAATATTCAAGAACAAGAACTGTTAAACCTGGCTTACGATGTACCTCCATCAAAATACACAGAGCTGTGCATTGGACTTGGTATATCGTACAATCGGAGCCAAACCATTCTTGACAGAAATCTCTTAGATTCCACAAGATCACTGAATGCGGTTTTCTTTGAGTGGAAGGACAGACAGAGAGATGGCACAAATTGTCGTCAAGTTATTACTGCGACGCTCCGTGGTGTTAACCTGGATGCACTCGGTGACAAAATGTCGAGAGGTAAAGTTATTGTTTATTTGAAATGCACTTTAAAGACTTTTTCTGGACATTTAATATTGTTCTATATCAATTCATTAATTTACGTTCATTAGTCATGCATTATTGTCATTCCTTGGGGGGGGGGGGGGGATACTATATGAACTGACAAATTGTTGAAGGTAACTGTTATAAGCAGAAATGCAATGCAAATGTAATTGAAAATAAGTATTTGGCTGAATTGGTATGGAGATTTTTCATTTGAGAAAAAACAACATGATTATACAATTATTTTTCCAACAGGTGGTTATCTCCCGCAAGAAGCAGCTCCGACTGGTAAGCAAGTATTATTTTGTTAAGGCATTGAAAATTTCACTTTTAATTCCTGATAACTCAAATGCGCTGGGTTTAAATACATTCATTTTAAATGTTGGCAGTATATGCAGCACTATAGTTTGTCTCGAATCAGTGATAATTAATTCATGATTAGACTTTTTTGGTTTTTCAGAAGTAGGCTGAGAACTGAACCGGTGTATAATTGTTATTTAATCGCTGAATGTACAGGGGTCTATTTACGTACCAGTAATCAGGTGTTGGATGAAATACAGAAAAAAAGTAGAGTTCACTCAGAAAGTTTGCATTTCAAATTTTCTTTATTTGTTAGCTTCATTCCGATTTTGTCCTAACACTAGATCACTTGATACTAAAACCATCATAAATTTTATTTTGCGATTAGACTATTATAAACAGGAAAACAGAAAACAAAATCGTAGCTTTGCACTCTGAAAATTTGAATGAACCTGTAGAGCACAGTCATGTATTATATTATAAACATGTGAAATATTTTTTCTTTATCCCTTTATTAACCTTATCAAAGAAATGATATTAATAATAATAATGAATAATTATAAGCATTTCTATAGCGCCGTCTATCTAGAAATTCTATTCCGAGGCGCATTAATTATTACCCTGTTTCCTTGAGTAAATTTTAAAATTGATCTGTACACTATTGAAACAGAAAAAAATTGAACTGCGTATGCGTAAATGAAAAAGCACACAAAACATATGTTGGTTGGTGCATACAGAATAGACAAATAATGCGTCATTTAAAAGATTATTATTATTTTCTCCCCTAGCATCCGTCGCGAGTGAAAAAGTTCATCTCACATCTGAACAGGTTACCCGTTGTGCTGATGACTTCAAAACTTTCTACCGAACACGGTTATGCAAGATCAAGACAGACCCACTTGACTTCAGCTTAGTTCTAGAATTTGAAAAGATTTACACTGACTTAGTTCTTCTTAGAAACGAACAGGGAACAACGAAGAAGATACCCTTAGACTACAAGGAACTTCTCAAAACAATGGTAAACGGGGAATTACCAAAACGTCTAATGGTTGAAGGTGAAGGAGGAGCAGGTAAAACTACATTTTGTTCCAAGATGGCATGGGACTGGACGAATGGAGCTGATGATTTTCAAGAGTTTGTCTGGGTTCTTGTTATTCCTCTGCGTGACATCGAAAGGAATCAAACAGTAGGGGATATCGCAAAGACATATCTCTCAGATAGTAACTCGGTACAACCACACCAGATCGACGAATACATATTGGCTAATCCCACAAAGGTATTCATTATATTTGATGGGCTGGATGAGCACGACGATGATGTTGTCAAACAAGAGAACGACATTGCTAAGATAATCAGGTCGGAAAAGTTCAAAGAATGCAGGGTCCTCGTTACAACACGACCTTGGAAAGCAGACCAAATAAAATCAAATGCAAATTTTAGGAGAACATATGCTTTTATTGGGGTGGCCGGATTTGATAAAGAACATATTTCAATTTATATCAATAAATATTTTTCGGATGACTCTCAGGCAAGTCAAGATTTGATCAAACTCATTAAAGACAATGATGTAATTAAAGAAAACATGGCTCCCTTCCCAATTTATATTGCAATGCTTTGTATTTTGTGGCGGGATTCTGATAGCAAGAAACGGGAATTAATTTGCAGGCTGAAGACATTTTCTCAGTTGTTCCAAGAAATCATCATATCCCTTAAAGACCACTACGTTTCCAAAAAGGTCACAGATCTTGATACGGAAACTGTAACTCGATCTTATGAACAGCTCGGCTTGTTTTTCACACAAATTGGGAAAATTGCATTATCTGGAGTCATGGACAAGAAATTGGTGTATGCCAAAAAGGATTTCAGTTCATGTAAAGAAGCAATGGAGACATGTTGTAGAGTTGGAGTACTAAGCCAAGAAAACCGATTAGTTCCTAGACAAGATAGACATCAAAACATGACAATTCCTGTAACAGTAAGTGTCTTCTTCCCTCATAAGTTGTTTCAGGAATACCTTGCTGGCATGTATCTTGCCTCTCGTTTTGAGTCTGAACACGAGCAGTATGAAAAGGCAATGAATGATGTGATTAAGAGAGCAGCAGAGTTCCGCTACCTTCTATACTTTACTGCATCTCAAACAAAGAAAGTGGCCATTGATATTTCTAACAGGCTAATTAACAGAAACTATAACATGAACACCAATTTCCTTGTGGATGTCACCTTCGAAGCATACGATGAAGATGCGGTAAAATTGGTCGGACAGCACATTTTTGCGAAACAAAAGTCACTACAAATCGACGACAAGATGTCAGCGCATACTGTGTCTGGGTATTTCCGCATCATGGATAAGATAACAATGGTGAGAATTTAATATTTGCTAAAAATGTCGCAAGTGACAAACCAACACTATTAATTGTGACATGATATATTGGACATCCCATTTTGATATGTGAATGATTCATTTTCAGGGATTTAGTTCTTGGAGAAATAATTTTGCCATAGATAAATTTTTGTGGTTGTATCCATGCTTTCAGAATGGCGTACTGACACAATCAAAGAAATGCAACATACCCCTTTATAGGTATAAAATTATTCATTTTTGTCTCGCCTGCGTAGCAAAAAGCGAGACATAGGCGCTGCTTTTCCGGTGACGGCGACGGTGACGGCGGCGGCGGCGACGGCGGCGTCAACATCAAAAACTTAAACTAAGGTTAAGTTTTTGAATTTTTGATATAATTTTGAAAGTATAAGTTCTTAGTCAATAAAACTTTGACTATATGGTAATCAAGTATCCCCAATTATGTGAGTAGAATTTCAGATCACAAAGTTAAGGTCAAAGGTCATTTCAGGTCAACAGACTTGGACTATGTTGTAGCATCATCATCAAAAACTTAACCTAAGGTTAAGTTTTTGAATTTTTGATATAATTTTGAAAGTATAAGTTCTTAGTCAATGAAACTTGAACTATAGGGTTATCAAGTCTCCCCAATCATGTGAGTAGAATTTCAGGTCACTAAGTTTAGGTCAAAGGTCATTTAAGGTCAACAAACTTAGACTTTTTTGTGGCATCAACATCAAGATTTTCAAAATGCTTCTTCTTCGTTATTTTTCAACCGATTTTGATTCTGATTGTTTCATATGATAGGGCTAGGAGGGGGATTTAAATTTCTACACAGAATTTTGAAATTGTTCTCCATTAATTAATTATGGTAATTTATGCAAATTTATTCCAAAAATAACAAAAATTGCTTCTTTTCCCTCATTTCTTGACCGATTTTGATTTGGTTTGCTTTATCTGGTAGAGCTAAATTTGGAACACTAAACTTCTACACAGAATTGTGAGATTTTGTTCCATTGATTATTTATGGTACTTTATGCAAATGAAATGAAATTATGTCCCTTCCAGGGCATCAAATTTTTATTTTTTGACCACTTCAAAAGTGTACCACATGAAATTCACGATATTTGTTGTTGCGAGATGCGGATGAGCGCTACGTCATTGACGTTCTGGTTTATCATATTGAATTGCGTTGTGCAGGCGAGACCGCCGAGAGCGTTTCCCTTGTTCATGGATGAAATTAATAAGGAAAAAAATCCATATGCTTCTTTCAAGTTTTAGTATATTGAACCTCTGATTGTCACAAATGTTACAATGATTCTTATAATTAATTATTGCAAATATAATCAGGTGTACAGAATCTATATGAACACCTTTTGTTACATCTATAGGAAACTCTTACGTTGAGTAGAAGATCATGGGGTCCGACAGTTTCCCGTGACCTAGCAGACGTTATCTGCTCGTCTACATCATTGACAGCATTAGAACTCAGTGGCACTGCGCTTCATGACAACTTCTATGACACCCTGGAGAATAAAGTCAAGACGTCAAAGGTATGGAGAATCCTCACAGAGAGTATGAATGAGGCAAAGTGGGGAAGACTGAGGATTATATGAATAGGAGGGATGGGGAGGGGGGGGGGGTAGCAAGACATCATTTTTTTAAACAGAAACTAAGATACCACTAACTGCGCTCTCCAGACATTCTTACAATGTCTTAGTTGGTCAAAGCTTTACAATATCTTTCTATTTAATTATCCGCATTTGAAAAATAAGGAGACTATGATATAGTGGTGGAATCGATCAGAAAAGGTTGATCATCTAGCATATAAGTATTGGTGTGTACTGCAAGGTTCTGGAATCGTCAAAATGATAAGAAATTTGGCCCAGTCTTCGTAAAGTTACAAGCACTGTACACAGAAAGATGTATATGGGACTACGCACACCATGTGCGACACATGCGTTTATCTCTCACACACCAATAGATAAACTAATTTACCAAATATATCAATTAGTAGGCGGTTTCCCGGCAAAATTTTTATCATCATGTATTAGTCAAAACATACTCTTTCACATGATTGGTAATAAGAGCTTCCATTTCATTTTTTGAAATTGGGGCGTTTCCAATACGGGTCTTTACCTTTAAGAACTCTGACGATATATGTACCTGATTTTCTTACAAGACGATGGGAATTAATTCTTTTCATACCCCTACCAGACCCTTTATACAGGACATTTCTTTCAAAACTGAGAGAAGTTATGTAAAATACTGCAAGGAGTGGTGTCAATTCTGGGGCACTGGGAGAAACATACCCAGTGCACAGGACTTTTTTCTTTGGGGGTGAGGGGGGGGGGGGGGGGGGGGGTGTCTGCCATCCTTTCGCCGAGAAATTTCAGAAAAAATTAGAAACGTATGTATTTTTAATTTTATATTTGTTTTTAATGTGTCCCCTACGTCTTCACCTGGGTACGTCTTCACGTCTTCGACACCTAGAAAATTGCTAATTATTTCATAAATCTCTATGAACAGTAAATTATTATACATCCTATGAAAGAGTGCTTTATCCCCAATCATTTAGTATCATTTTTGTATGGCATGTGTTCACGCTTGGATGAACAGGAGGCATTGTTTGCGAGAGTGCAAAAATCGACGTGCGCCAAAGTTGCTTATGTGATGTTTGAATAAAACAATTGGGTTTGGGTATTAATTCGGTCATTGCAGATTCAAATAACATCCCTAACAAAATGTATCAAGCCATACATATCAAATATCGAATATCAAATATCAACGAACATTTGTGCGCGAGTGCGTGTGTGTGTGTGTGTGAGAGACTTTGCTTCTGCAAAAAGCATATGAAATCTATCTCATTTGATACATTCAATTCATTCTCTCACTTTAATCCCAACATATTACATACTGTAGGCATCACTTTGGCGCAAGTCGATTTTTGCACTCTCGCAAAAAATGCCTCCTGTTCATCCAAGCATGAACACATACCACACAAAAATGATACCAAATGATTTGGGATAAAACGCTCTTTCATAAGATGTTTAATAATTTACTGTTCATAGATGATTTTTAAAATAATTAGCAATTTTCTAGGTGTAAACTTTTTTTTGACTCGCACGGTATAGCCGAGGCATCATTTTGCGACTGCGCGCAGGTCATGGGGTTCATTGTGTATGCAAATATAGCTTGATGTGATCACATCATTAGAACCGGTGGACGAATTACCATCAAACTCAGAACATGTGTGTATATTATTAGAGAAAGATTGCAAACTGTAAATGTACTGATGTTCATACAAATTCATTTTTGAGCATCCAATTTAGTACTTCGTTCATTCAACTGAATTAGCCAAAATTCTCTAAAGGTTATTGTTTCATTTGAATGCTCGAGATTACCTTTCCACAAGTGCCGATGAATTTGAATGAATCTTGGTACATGCGCTAGACGGAATGAATTGGAAAGTCTGATATGCTAAATTGAATGAACATTTTTATCTAAACAACTGAAAAAATAGTAATTGGAAATTGTCTGGAGAAACCTATGGTATATAATATTATATGATATCATATGACGTCACATTTTATGACATTTTATCATACATAACAAAGTTGGGGTTTGTAGAGCTGCAAAAATTGTCAACTAACTATTGTAAATTGCGCTAAAAAATGATAAATAAATCAACCAAACAAAAAATGGAAAACAAGGAAATATTCATAAAGTATCGTGTTAATGTATTGATTTTAAGATCTTTTCATATACTCATTTAATGGCATGTTCATTTTGCTTATCCATCTGATATCACACATTTAGGAAATTGCAGAGAGTGATAATGTTTCTCTTACCTTTAATAATTTGTGGGGAGTTTTCGTTGATTCTGTTTGGATCTAAAAGGTTGTAATTCCACTACTAATTTTCTGCTCGCCCAGCGTTTAGAATAGTTACTGATCTACCTGCAAAGTTAAAGAAAGAGCGGTTCTTGTTAGAGAAAACAGCATATCAAATCAGACGAAATGATCATAAATCGACCAGAATCCGGCTGGTGGGCACCAAGTTGCGACTAGAAAGTAGAGAAAAGGGAACAGCAATGGCATGGAGGCAAGTGGTTGATTAAAGTAAAAAAAAAAATGCTTTAAGCATATGTCAAACAGAATTCACTGAAGAAACGAAAACACCTTACATTTCGACATTGTAAGATTAATGAAACTGTCCTGAAATGAGGACTTACATGAGCCATAATTATGTCAGGAGGCTAAGGACCGATTTTTTTTCTTTCTTTTCTTGTTTTTGCCTTCGGAGAAAATAAATCGGAATAAGTCTTCCTCAGAAAAGAAAATAGACAGGTGTGAATGTTTGTTCTACATAATGTATGCCAGTTCGAAATACCTGGAGACGAGTACATAAGAAGTGAATATTAATGCTGTGTATATACTGAATCGGTTTTGTGCGGTTTTTTGTTTGTTTCCTGTTATAAATATGAACGAGATTTCGAGTACCTATGACTTGTGAGGCGCTAAACTTCAATCGAATCTTATAGGACGACTCAGCATTTAATGTCAAGCAGACAAGCACCCACGGCACTGGAGAAATGAATAATACATTGTCCTTATTTGAGAATACTATACAAAATGACTGTCAAGAATTTGAATTCTCTGGATTTTTGTTTTTTTTCATTTTAAAAGTAAATACTGAATTTCTTGTTTGTCAGTGCTGAAAGAAATGACTTTATTCATTTAATGTATTGAATTGGTTCTTTCGTAAAAAAAGCGATGTGTATCGATACAGCACTATTCTTTTTGTTAAGTGATAATATATATATATATTTTGGAAAGATATGAGATCATATAAATTGATTTCTCTTTATGCTGTGAAGCACCAGTAATACTATAAAATTTCGAATAAGGTACCAAGTATTGCAAATCTGAATGTGAGTGTTTAAATTTGATATATCTTTGATTTTCTAATGTAATCAATATATCAGGGTAAAGTAAAACAATCAGCAACTTCTGTGACATAGATCAAGATCATAAAATAGTACCCATCATTTGCTCGTGTTATATATATAATATACAACTTATGCGTTTAGTACTTATTGGTGTTCCTATTGGATGGATGCCTAAAAACTGATGTTGAGTACTAGTATATGTCTATTACATAATCTGCTAAAGATTTACATGTAATAAGAATAGATATAAGAGCATTTTTAAAGATCTTTTTCCTTGTTATTATGGATGCATGTAAGAAAAATGACAAATCTTCTTGAACGAAGCTGAATGTTCTGTTCTCTTGTACCTCCGGAAAAAGGTACGAAGAGAAATTGATTCTTATTAAAAAAAATTAAAAATGCTGTCTCTTTCAAAGAGAAGACGGTATTTAATCAATAGTTTTAATCATTTGAAAGGAACGTGTTCTACACAGATTAATTCTTTTTTGAAGATATCAGAATATTGATGTGAGACTTATGAAAGGCAAGAGACCATACAGTTTTCTTGTTCTTTAATTCTCGGAAGCAGTTCCACTGTATAATTTTAAATACGTTGATAATCATTATAAATCCGAATATGGAGGTTAATATTTTAATTATCTTTGTTTTTATATCTTGTTATCCAAAGCCAGGTTAAAGGAATATTACATAGCAATGTATATACACGTATGATACGAATTAAGACTATGATCAAGGGCTAGTCGTTTCCGCAAAAGTACTACGGTCAAGCTATCGATCGTTTTATTATATTTGGCCTCTTCTGTGAAAGGGGAGTTTGTGTTTAGGTTGACCGTGTGAATCATAGGAGGTCGCACATTTGTAAATATGTAAAATAATTAAGTGTATACATTTCCCGGACTTAACAAAAGTTATCATACAATAAGCAGGATTGTGTGTGATTATTTTAAGCCGGTGTGCCTTCTTTTCAAGGGGGAAACGTTTGATACATTTTCCCTCTTAGTTGGATTGGTGGGGTTTCGGGGATCCACAGCAAATATGTGGTCACCTGTGGCTTTCTTAGTATTGCGTCTTGTCTCGCTATCAGAGACATATGTGTTTTTGTTTTGTAGTTTCGTTTGTGCTAGACATCGCTGTAATTGCAATGACGAACCTTCGTCATTGCCTTGTTTTCGTTCACATTCTTCTTATTAATATTCTTACTTCTTCTTTGCAATGACGACCTTCGTCATTGCCTTGTTTTCGTTCACATTCTGCCCCATTAATATTCTCCTTTTCCTCCTTTTCCTTTTCCTTATCGTCAGGAAATCGCATTCGTTTTGCACGTAATGTTTGTTATTCCTAGTTAGGTGCTTTTCTCATGTCCTTTTCCTTTCACATTTCATAGGCATAGTCTCTAACATCCCTTCAAGGTCACTACATTCTTCGATTTTCGAAATCACTCATGCATAACCGTCCAGGCGCCATTTTGTCCGTTTCTGGTCCATTTTAAGGCCTTTCTTTCTTCCTTCCTATCTCCACTATCCTAGATCCTACACATTTCTAACAAATTCCTCTAGATAGTCCAAGAGATGTTCTTTTATCTGCGACGTATAACCTGCCCTTCAAAATGCCATCTTCATACTCAAAATTCAAATCTGAAACCGACTCCGTCAACTATCTCTCAAATTCTTGAAAAATTGACACCTAAATAATCTAAAACTGCCATAACTTTCTCATATAAATTCCGTTTTGTATTTAAATCTCACAGTATCCTTATCTCATAATTGCACATAGCCATGCCAAATTTCACGCTCCAATGACTTTGCACAACATAAATAGCGCCCTCTAAAGTTCTGGGAATTGGCTTTCTCTCTGTGGCCGTATCTCCATAATGGCTTGGCAAACCCGTACCCTTTTTTGGATTTAGATACTTGAAGATATGCCCTTTCCAGCCATATACAAAATTATATACCCTATCACTGACCAAATTTGAGAAAATTGCCCTCCAAATTCGCCATTTTCAAGAAAATTCCAAAATAACTTCAACTTGCTCTAAAATTACGATCCTTTGACCTACGTCAATAAAACTTGGCACACACATGTATTTATATACGTGACAACTGTCCGCAAAGTTTGGTAAAATTTGATTATGTCAGCGCAAAGTTATCTCAAAAAATGATGTATTTACTATGCATTGCGTGATAGCGCGTTAAATGCGTGCAATACATTGCGCGAAGATAACAATGGTGTCAAACTGACCGCAATGAAGTGCCCTTTCGAATGATACCAAGTATAGTATATGTTCACACAGAAAATTGTGAATAAATCGCATTTGAACAAAGATCACTACACGAATTCCGCCGAGTTTCCGCCCGAATCTAACACGTATCGGCTATGACGTCATTTTTTCAGACTGCTTTTCGCCCCTTAAACGTCCTTTTTTTTCCTTGAAAATTTGCAGTGACATGCCGAGTTCCAATACGCAGGGCACCTCTTGGCCGGATTTTTAAAATTGGTCAAGGGGGCCATTTAAGACGCCATTTTGTCCTATAAATCTATTTTACATCATGTGTTTCGATAGGATTATCATAGAAAAAAAAAGAGTGGTTTGCAATAACAACCATGAAATTTTCTTTCTAATGATACCAAATACGGCCCATAAAGAGACATAAAGAGAGAGAGAAAAAACAATTTAACTCCGGTCATAATACAGATCCTGTACGTTTTCCGCCCATGCATTACACGCATTGTCTATGGGGCATATCGGGTTCAGGCTTTTGGCCCCCAGAACGATCTTGATTGCAATGACGAACATGCACCAAATCCCATTGGTTTTTGCACGCAGTGCTTGCGAGCCCTCTCTAGGTTCTTTCCCCTATCCCAATTTCTTTCAAACTCCGTAGGCATAGCCACTACCATCCCATCCAGGTCACTGTAATCTTCGTTCTCCGGAATCACTCATGCACACCCGTCCATCCAGGCGCCATTTTGTCCGTTTCGAGCCGTTGTGCATTGTGTATAAAGATGTGTGTTGTCGCGTATCAATAGTAACATAGGCCTACATGTAACAAAGATATCACTCACAGCTCCCATTCATTTTCCAATAAGAGCGTTGTATTGCCATCTTTCTTCATGTCATTATTTACTCAATCTGTTTAGTGTTTCAAGGTTTGTTTTCTCTTACTACCTTTCTAATGGTATTGTTTGGTTTAATCGATCAATTTATCTTGTTTATTTTAATATTTCATTATCATTAGGGCCTATGTTTTCCTATCATATCATTTCTTATTATTATATTTGCTCATACTATTTTTTGCTTTCATCCTTGCGATTTTGTCTTTCTATCTTTTTCTATATATATGTCTATGTTTCAGTATCTTTCAGGATGTTATTTTTGTTGTCATCATATAAACAAAAAAAGAGGGTTTTGATGCTCATAATTCAGCAAAGGGGTTTGTATATTATGAATAGTGACTAACGGTGACCCTTATGAATATTGTTTTTTAATCTAAACTATGAATAGTCATTGTTATGTCCCTTTCCCGAATAGTGACCCTTGTGGATAGTGGTCCTTATGTATATTCTAAATAGCAACCTATTTGTATGATATGAATAGCAGTTTGCTAGTATATGGTAGAAGTGCATTATGAATAATGACATTGATGAATAATGATCCTTATTGATAGCGAGGTTATCCCGTTTAAATTGCCATTGTCATCCCTTCCCCCTCCACATACACACTCTATCGCTCATTTACTCTCGTTATTTTCCCTCTCATTCCGTCATCTATCTTCTTTTCTATATAATTCCATTTAAATATTCTTTCTTTTTCATATTCACATCTTTCTTTCATAAATGTTTCTCTCATTTCCATGCCATTCTACTACTTCTATTCTTTTATAAATATTTTTCTCATTTCCATATCACAATTACTACAAAAATAGAAATAAACAATTACCACAATAATAATAATTTTAATAAAAGCAATAATAATGATATTTAGTCTCCAACAAATGAAAAAAATACTGCAATTACATCACAGTTGAATGGCTAATTTGCCAATTTGAGATTCCCATATGTCTTTTGACAAATTACTAGGATGTAACTTTTCATGTGCATAATTATGGTCCTAATCAAATATCTAAACCACAAAAGGGATAGTCAATATTGTATACCTTTTAGCGGTTTTTAAATCATGCAAATTTAACTTACTTATAACAAGTATTACAGAAAAGAATGCATACAAATAAATTAGTCACAGTGCCATTATCAGTTGTGTAAGGTTGTTTTATTCCAATCATGTCCATTGCTGGAGATAATATCAAATCACCGGTGCTTGATGGATGAAATACAGATAAGCTCATTGGTCAAAGTGCAAAGAGCCATCCATCTACCAAAGATGTAAAATGAGGAACCTGCAGTAGAAGAAAAGAAAAAAAGGTGTGTGCTATGAATTTTCACTTCATTATTTTTTTGCATTTCATTTTTGCTTTCATTTTCTACAACCATGTATGTGTATGATCTAAAAGTAAACTCAATTTGCAATAACAAGTTGTTCTGAAGAACAGCAAAATATTTGAAATACAATTTTCTCTCAACTTCCTTTAACTGCACCATGATAGATATTGGCACAAGATAACCACCTGTCAGTGACCACACTAATCCCTCTAATCCCTCCTCGCCCGATCTAGTGCAGAGGGGCATTAATACTCACTCTTTAGGGATCATAGAAGTAGATGAACCCCCTGGGTTGACAGTTAAGAAATCATTCCAACCCCCCTCTACACCACCAGCGTGCTTCTCAATGAAGAACTTGAGGGGAGTAGACTTGGACTCCTCCACGGTACAGGGAGTGTTCACATTGCCTGAGATGTTGAAGAGTTTGGTGGCCTGGTTGCGTTCACATCTGAAGCCAGCGAAACCACAGAGCTCCCCTTCTGCAGATGATCTAAAAGTTAGCATAATGGGGAAGAAACAGAGATTGAAAATTCTCAAAGTTCCTGCAAAGATGCTTGTTGACAGGATTATGCATACCTAAGCGGTGCCCATTGGTCCCTCATGATCCTCTTTTTCTAATGTTAATAAAGAGCTGAGTTGATGAGATAACCACCTATCAGTGACCACATTAATCCCTCTAATCCCTCCTGGCCATCTAGTGCAGAGGGGCATTAATACTCACTCTTTAGGGATCATAGAAGTAGATGAACCCCCTGGGTTGACAGTTAAGAGGTCATTCCAACCCCCCTCTACACCACCAGCGTGCTTCTCAATGAAGAACTTGAGGGGAGTAGACTTGGACTCCTCCACGGTACAGGGAGTGTTCACATTGCCTGAGAAGTTGAAGAGTTTGGTGGCCTGGTTGCGTTCACATCTGAAGCCAGCGAAACCACAGAGCTCCCCTTCTGCAGATGATCTGAAAGTTAGCATAATGGGGAAGAAACAGAGATTGAAAATTCTCAAAGTTCCTGCAAAGATGCTTGTTGACAGGATTATGCATACCTAAGCGGTGCCCATTGGTCCCTCATGATCCTCTTTTTCTAATGTTAATAAAGAGCTGAGTTGATGAGATAACCACCTATCAGTGACCACATTAATCCCTCTAATCCCTCCTGGCCATCTAGTGCAGAGGGGCATTAATACTCACTCTTTAGGGATCATAGAAGTAGATGAACCCCCTGGGTTGACAGTTAAGAGGTCATTCCAACCCCCCTCTACACCACCAGCGTGCTTCTCAATGAAGAACTTGAGGGGAGTAGACTTGGACTCCTCCACGGTACAGGGAGTGTTCACATTGCCTGAGTTGTTGAAGAGTTTGGTGGCCTGGTTGCGTTCACATCTGAAGCCAGCGAACCACAGAGCTCCCCTTCTGCAGATGATCTGAAAGTTAGCATAATGGGGAAGAAACAGAGATTGAAAATTCTCAAAGTTCCTGCAAAGATGCTTGTTGACAGGATTATGCATACCTAAGCGGTGCCCATTGGTCCCTCATGATCCTCTTTTTCTAATGTTAATAAAGAGCTGAGTTGATGAGATAACCACCTATCAGTGACCACATTAATCCCTCTAATCCCTCCTGGCCATCTAGTGCAGAGGGGCATTAATACTCACTCTTTAGGGATCATAGAAGTAGATGAACCCCCTGGGTTGACAGTTAAGAGGTCATTCCAACCCCCCTCTACACCACCAGCGTGCTTCTCAATGAAGAACTTGAGGGGAGTAGACTTGGACTCCTCCACGGTACAGGGAGTGTTCACATTGCCTGAGAAGTTGAAGAGTTTGGTGGCCTGGTTGCGTTCACATCTGAAGCCAGCGAACCACAGAGCTCCCCTTCTGCAGATGATCTGAAAGTTAGCATAATGGGGAAGAAACAGAGATTGAAAATTCTCAAAGTTCCTGCAAAGATGCTTGTTGACAGGATTATGCATACCTAAGCGGTGCCCATTGGTCCCTCATGATCCTCTTTTTCTAATGTTAATAAAGAGCTGAGTTGATGAGATAACCACCTATCAGTGACCACACTAATCCCTCTAATCCCTCCTCGCCCGATCTAGTGCAGAGGGGCATTAATACTCACTCTTTAGGGATCATAGAAGTAGATGAACCCCCTGGGTTGACAGATAAGAGGTCATTCCAACCCCCCTCTACACCACCAGCGTGCTTCTCAATGAAGAACTTGAGGGGAGTAGACTTGGACTCCTCCACGGTACAGGGAGTGTTCACATTGCCTGAGATGTTGAAGAGTTTGGTGGCCTGGTTGCGTTCACATCTGAAGCCAGCGAAACCACAGAGCTCCCCTTCTGCAGATGATCTGAAAGTTAGCATAATGGGGAAGAAACAGAGATTGAAAATTCTCAAAGTTCCTGCAAAGATGCTTGTTGACAGGATTATGCATACCTAAGCGGTGCCCATTGGTCCCTCATGATCCTCTTTTTGTTATGTTAATTAAGAGCTGAGTTGATGAGATAACCACCTGTCAGTGACCACACTAATCCCTCTAATCCCTCCTCGCCCGATCTAGTGCAGAGGGGCATTAATACTCACCCTTTAGGGATCATAGAAGTAGATGAACCCCCTGGGTTGACAGTTAAGAGGTCATTCCAACCCCCCTCTACACCACCAGCGTGCTTCTCAATGAAGAACTTGAGGGGAGTAGACTTGGATTCCTCCACGGTACAGGGAGTGTTCACATTGCCTGAGATGTTGAAGAGTTTGGTGGCCTGGTTGCGTTCACATCTGAAGCCAGCAAAACCACAGAGCTCCCCTTCTGCAGATGATCTGAAAGTTAGCATGGGGAAGATACAAAGATTGAAAATTCTCAAAGTTCCTGCAATGATGCTTGTTGACAGGATTATGCATACCTAAGCGGTGCCCATTGGTCTCTCATGATCCTCTTTTTCTTATGTTAATTAAGAGCTGAGTTGATGAGATAACCACCTGTCAGTGACCACACTAATCCCTCTAATCCCTCCTGGCCATCTAGTGCAGAGGGGCATTAATACTCACTCTTTAGGGATCATAGAAGTAGAAGAACCCCCTGAGTTGACAGTTAAGAGGTTATCCCAACCGCCCTCTACACCACCAGCGTGCTTCTCAATCAAGAACTTGAGGGGGGTAGACTTGGACTCCTCCACGGTACAGGGAGTGTTCACATTGCCTGATACAATTTAGCACTAAAAATAAAGCTTGTATTACTTTCCTTGTTGACAAATATGCAGTAATGCTAAACTAGGATCTTAATACATTCATGATAACTATAGTAAGTTGGTACAATACAAATATCTTGCAAATCAAACCCTCTTATGTAAACATGGTCTATTATAGTTCCTCTTTCTGTTGTTGAATTGGTTACAAATTGCTTATATCCATAACCAATGAAAAACTTTACTAAACAAGAACTTTGTGTATAATTTTCATTAAAATCTCCCATAATGATAACTTTTTGACTATGATTATGAGCTGTTTCTACCAAATTCTTCAAATGCATAAGAAACACAGACATTTTGTATGAGGCTGGTCTATATATTACAACAAGTAGGACTGAAAACTTTGAAACTATGTGAATAGCAATATTTTCAATGTTATTTGTTAAATGTAATCTAGAAAATGATTTGGTAATTTTGCCGTAACATGACACTCCACCATGTGATTGTTGCCCAAGTTTGGTAGTTATTTCACTTGAATTATTATAAGCCATGTATCTTGGTTGATGGTAACTTTTGTAATCTGATAATTCTACATCCAAAGGAAAATACTCATCTTTCAGCCAGGTTTCTGTGAGGCAAATAAAGTCTGCATTCATATTTTGAATCTGTTTACAAAGGTCTTCAAAGTGTAATCTTAAACCTTGAACATTATGTAATATTATCATGTGCTCATAAGATAAGCTTGGTGTACATTGTGTCTCCAAAAAGTGAGGCATTTGTGCAATGGACTCAGAAATACTCTCATTACAATATATGTATTTAATATCAAACTCTTTCAAAGTCAGTCCTTTTAAAGATGTTAAACGGCTCAATCCCACATAAGCTTGGCCAGCACAAAAGATACCTTTCATATTAAATAAACACTTTTCCAAACTTAAACCTTGAACTTTGTGAATTGTTGAAGCATAGGCTAGCTTTAATGGAAATTGCAAGCGTTTAAAATTATCATGAACCTCCTCTACTTTTGCAATACGAACAGAATTTTCATAATCTTTAAATATCTTATTAGTCTTTCTAAATTTGGCACCAACTTTATCATTATCAAACTGCACATATATATACTTTAGTGTAAATGGTTCAGTTCCTTCAATAAATGCCTTTACAGTTCCAATTTGGCCATTACTTAAACCATCTGATGTATCTATGTTTCGTGTAAGGATAACCCTCACCCCAACTGCAATGGATAATTTTTCAGGTAATGTTACTTTTTCTTTTTTGTTTTTCTTTATAGAATTAGATTTAGGGTTGGAATCGACTGCTTTAGTAACTTTGATTTCTTTGAAATTTTTAGACAGCATATGTATATTGTGTGCATCAACATCTTTATTTTTAGGATAGATATGTAAAACATCATCTGTATATTCATGAGCCTCACAACTTCTTAAAAGTGATAGATCATGTTCATCTACATCTTCATTTCTTTTTCTTATGCGTAGTTTGTTCAGTAAATTTGCAAACTCAGCATCATCTTTCTGACGCATTATCTCGTCTAGTTCTATTATCTTGAAATTGTCATGCCATAACCTTGAATTAACAGATTCATTATACAAAGGTGTGCCTCCCACTGGAGCCAATTGATAAAAGTCTCCCACAGCAATAACACTTACATGACCAAAGTCACTAGACTTTCCTTTTATTTGTTGAAGACGTCCATGAATATAACCAAAGATATTCTGATCCACCATAGAAATTTCATCAATTATAACAATTTGAACTTGAGATAAGGTGTTTCGCAATGAACTAAGTCTCTCTTCAGTCAGTGGCACATAAGGTAAACGCATTCTAAGGGGGAGTGAGAAAGCACTATGGATTGTTAGACCTTGAATGTTAAAGGCTGCAACCCCAGTTGGTGCAACTTTCAAAACTACAATGGAATCAGGGTTTTCAGAAGTTTTTGCTAATATCCGTGTTGCTTCTGTATATATACATCGTACAAGATGTGATTTTCCAACACCAGCTCCTCCAGTAAGGAACACAAAAAAAGGGTCAATATTAGAGTCTAAAGTCTTATTAATACACCATTCTCTCACTTTGTAAAAGACTTCACATTGTTTAGTGTTCATGGATCTAAATAACGACATTTTATCTTGCTCTGACAATTTAGGTTCACGTAATTCAATCCTATGGTGTGAATCACTACTATCCTTCGTACATAAGTCAGGTACCGCAAACTCGCTATCACTCTCATATGTAACAGAGTCTTTGTCATTCTCTTCCTCAAGCCTACTTTTCTCTGATTCTGGACACAAGGTTGACCAAGCATCAATATCTTCTGGCATATTCTCAAGAAATTCCTTTGCTTTATCAAATGATTCTGCATCTTTTTCATAGAAAGCTTTATTTCTGGTAACTATTGTCCGAACCTTTTTAACTTTCAAATTAAGTTGCACACTTCCAAGAAAAAAGAACTGTTGATAACACTTAAACTCTGATGGCTTTAGTTCATCATTTGTTCTATAAGGTAAAAAAAGTTGAAGCATACTTTGATAAAACCTTTCAGTATTTGTCTCAACGTTAAATCTTGGATATCTAATGATAGCATTTTTCTTTGTTCTTTTCTGCACAAAACCATGTCCATTCAACAATTTATGAATATTCTCCTGTTGTTTTACTTGCTTGCCATACAAAACCCTGTAATCAGAACAGAAAGTTGCTAAACACATGAATTCAAACACTTCATTATGAGGACGATTCCTGTACCTGTCTACCTTGTTCTTGGCCCAAATATTATCATCATCATCTGATTTTGACTTAATGACTGACAATGGTAAACTTAATCTTGTTGGATTTTCACCCACCGGTATGAATTCTACTTTTCGTGAAAATTCCTTTAAACTGAGACCACACACTCTATACACAGCTTCTTGAGCGGAAACTTCTCTATTTTTAATAAAAGCATGGCCAAGTTCCTTCATACATGTTTTAGTATCGTTACCACCAGTTGATATTTCATCATGAACAGCTTGCAAAACCTTGCCCAATTCACGTTCTGATTTAGAAATGTAGGCTACTATATACTGAACACAAGCATATACATCACATACAAACTGTATATCACAATTAGCATTCCAAGCTCGCAATACATGTTTATTATATTGATTTACCCATACAGATTTTAAATTTCGACTATGTACAATAGATACCCTTTCTGCAACCATACAATATGCCTTTTCAAATTCCTCCTGTGATGTATTAAGCTCTTCAAACAATTCTTCTATACTATTGTATTCACTTGTAGCATCCCTCAATTTGTCTTTCACTGATGATACTAGATCCCTAGCTTTAGCCATAACAAATGGGTCTTTATCAGGTTTGGGTCTAACCACAAATGTTCTTTGTGAAGGAGGTCTAGGAAAATTAAAGCGACATTCTTTGCGCCCCTTTTTACAAGATTTAGAATGTTTTTTGCTATGCATTTGCACATGTTCTAGTATATCCTTCAACTCTTCATCCTCTTCTATTGTTGGTAAATGGCATGTAATGTATTTATCAACAAATTCTTTAACTCTTTCATCACTATCTGTGTCTAGTTTAGGAGCATTATCAATCCACACAAGCCCATGAATATGAGGACTTCCACGTAATTGAAATTCCACTCTAAAAAAAGAGTCTACTACTTTACCTATTGGTTTTGCTTTAGATTTAATAACATTTGTAACAAACAGATGAAATCTTTTGTCAAACATTCGAGCAGCAGTGACAGGATTACTTCTTAATACAGCACATTTCTCATTCCAATCCATCGTTTCCGCAGTCCTTGTAGTATCACCTTGTTGTTTTAAAATTGTATTTACTACCTCTGGCCATCTTAAATCAGCGCTTGAAAAGCTGACAAAAAAAGTTGGTATTCCCAGCTGACGAATCATTGCTAGTAAGTCTTTTTGAACTCTTTGCCAATATGGAGGTGTTCCTCTTACAGATGATAGGAATCTATAACCTCTATCAGACTTCAAAATTTTACTCAGTTCTTTATCATTTTTTAGCATAGAGGCTGTCACTTCATTATCGTCACTGGTCTTTTGACCACCTGTTCGTAAAGCTATAGATATACTAGACATTACATTTTCAATTTCACTAATGTATTGTGCATAAAATATATAGTCTGTATTTTGTGCAAATCTGTTATCTACATTCATTAATCGATTATGGAAATACCTTTTTAGTGAAATTTTCTGTTCACGTTTTTCATGATATGTATTAAGTCCTTGTGGAAAAAGGGTAGGAAATGTTTGAGCTTCAGTCCATAGATTAAATAAAATGCGTAAAGGAGTTGATCCTTCACATGGAGCAATACATAAAATATCAGCAAATTCTTCATCCAGTAATTGTTGTCCAATATTCACAGGTTGGAAACAAGAGTCAAGTGGTAATCCTCGTAACTTATCATCATCATCATCATCATCAATGACTTCTTCTTCATTTGATTCATTTTGTGTTTTCAGTTCGTCTGTTCCCTTTTTTTCATGTTTTTCATTATCTAATTCGACATTACAATTATCTTTCATGTTATTCTCATGAATATAATCATGTGCAACATGTATAGTTTCTTCTTGGAGACAAGAGTCAAGTGGTAATCCTCTTGGCTTATCATTATCCTCATGAATGGCTTCTTTATTTGTTTCATTTTGTGCTGTTTTATTCAAGACAAGTTTTTCTTCTTTAGCAATATCTAATTCTTCACCACATTCATCATTTTTTACAGCTTCAGAATTATCATCATTTACAACAGTTTCGCTTTCTTCAATATGTTCAATAGTCCACATAGCATCAATATCTATTGTATGATACCATTTATTATATTTTTTCAAATACTGCAAAGCATCCATGACATTTTTGGTATTGACATTACGATATTCATAATACCCTTTATACGACAGCTTTCTTTTGAGCTTGACACGTACTAATTGATCATCGCAAGGTTGTCTTGGAAGTACACTAACTCCTTTTGACATATTTGATGGTACACTGACTACAGGACCTTTTACAGAAAACTGTCCTCCCTTTGGTAAACAAACAATTTTCATGAAAGAAATATTTTGTGAAATCAAATGACATTCAAGGCTATTCAATTTCAGTAAAGTGTCCGGTATGTCATTCAATTGTAGATTATTAGTCCACGCTTCTGATGACACTATATTTTGTTTCAATTTTCGATGACATGTGTAACAAATCCACAATTTGCCTCGGCACAGTTTAATCATACAGTCTTTAGAACAAGAACTTGTACAAATGTGAAGGTACTTTTCAGATATGCATCTACTTATTTTATATTTCAATTTATGACATTGCAAAACTTGAGTACGAAACAATAATTTCAAACATACTGAACAAACGTATTCTGGTCCATTACAATGAAAGTTTTGGAACTTACTTATAACATCACTGATACTTTTCTTCTTATGATAACTTATTTTCTGTTTTCGCCGCAGTGCTGCAGAATAAGTGTGATCTAATCGATACTTTAGTCTTAGTGCACACAATTTTTTTGCTCTGAACAATACATTCCTAAGGTATTTCTCTTTGCAACCTTGGTAAAATCTCAAATTCTTCTTTTGTCTAACCTGCAATTGTGATTTTTGTAGCATATAATTTCTATGCAAAGCATTGCATTTATACTTGATACGATGATACATATTATGACTTAGTCTAAAATTTGCATCAGTGTTATACTTCAAAAATATTGCTCTCTTCTTCCTTGATTGATATATATCATTAGTTTTATATTTGGTCTTTTTAGCAGATATTATTTTAGATCGATACAAGTCGTCTGTCTTATATTTGGTCTTTTCAGCCAATATTCTTTTAGATCGATACAAGTCGTCTGTCTTATATTTCGTCTTTTTAGCAGATATTATTTTAGATCGATGCAAGTCGTCTGTTTTATATTTCGTCTTTTTAGCAGATATTATTTTAGATCGATGCAAGTCGTCTGTCTTATATTTGGTCTTTTCAGCCAATACTCTTTTAGATCGATACAAGTCATCTGTCTTATATTTCGTCTTTTTAGCAGATATTATTTTAGATCGATGCAAGTCGTCTGTCTTATATTTGGTCTTTTCAGCCAATATTCTTTTAGATCGATACAAGTCGTCTTTCTTATATTTCGTCTTTTTAGCAGATATTATTTTAGATCGATACAAGTCGTCTGTCTTATATTTGATCTTTTCAGCAGATTTTATTTTAGATCGATACAAATCATCTGTCTTATATTTATTCTTTTTGGCGGCTTTTTGTTTTTTCTTGTACAATTCATCCGTCTTGTATTTACTTTCTTTAAGGATTGGTTTTACCCTAGATAACCTCATTTTCATTTTCTGTTCTTTAAGTTTCGTTTTGAATCCAGTTTTCCTTGTTTTACCCCTGAATCTTGGAGTCACTCTTCTAGGTTCAATAGATACATCCTTGCATGATTTATTACCTTCTTGATCAAAAGTGTATAAAGCACTATTTATTCTTACTTTTTTGCTGGGAGGCTCTTCAATTTTTTTGTCAATTTCAACCTCATTAATATACTCAACATCTTCATAACTTTTATGAAAATCTTCAGTTTCAGCAAGTTCAACAACATTCTCAATAACTCCATTATTTTGGACAGATAACACAACATCATAATGTATTCCACCTGTATGGTTTATATATATACCTCTGTTTGTTGTAACCTCTCCCATTTTGGCTTTATTTCCACAAAATATATGCCAACATTTCAATTCTTCATCATAAATGTAAATATCAGTTTCCAGCAAATTCGCAGTTACTAATATTTCTATCTCTGATGCCCATATACCATATTCCATTATTCTTTGGCTTTTTGCATATTGTAAAACAGAAGAAAAAGTTCTTCCCAAATAACCAACAAAAATATCAGAATTTGTTGTGAGAAAATCTACTACCGCAACTCTTATGTCCATATGATTATCTTCAAAATTACAGATTGCATAGGAAATACTACGATAAAAGCAATTACCATCACCAATGATTGTTTTCAGTTCAAGTGGACACCCTAAACATTGATTTGAAATAACAGCATTAGCAGAACGAAGTAGATGTTTATGTGAGATACTCAATTTTGTACATAGCTTTAACTTATCTTGTTGTACAATGGGTTGAAAAAAAAGATTTTTTCTTGTAACACCTAATACAACAACATCATCATTTTCATGTTCAAGTGATGAATCTTTGCTAGCAACTTCACAACCAATTTTTTCATCTTTGTCATTAATCATAATATTGTTCTGGCAAAAATTTGTTTTTTTATCTTTACAAGTAGAATGTACTTCATTAGAAAATTGCTGAGATTTACTTTTAGTCATTTTACCAGTGAAAGTAGGTATTTTATGCAGCTCCAGTTTCATTTTTTTAATTTGCACAACCTCTCCTTCATAGATCAAATTGGTATTACATGTACCTTCTATTCCTTCAGAATTTTGCATACCAGTATTACTGCCAACTTTACTACTATTATTTTGTATACTGTTTTTTCCGTTCATCTTATTATTTACTATACAACAGGTTTCTTCATTGGTGGATTTGTCAAGCTTCAACATAGTGTTTTTCTGAGAAATTACTTTCCTTTCAACATGTGACATCAAATTTTCAGTGCAAAACATATCATTATATTTTTGCTTAGGAGACTTTTCATAACCAATCGTATAACTATCTTTGGTTTCACATTTCTGGGTATTAAGTATCTCAGATGTACACTCAAAATTATTTTCTTCAATCACTTCAAATGCAATATTTCTTTGTTTACATTCATTATCAGGTTCTTTATTACCCTCAACATGTATTGTATTTATAGTGCTTTCAATGCTTGCAATTTGAGTTTCTGTTTCAGGTTCACTTGTTAATAACTTCGGCAATTTTTCATTTAATGTTTGAGAGTCGCCTGTACTTCTATGAAGATCTACACCAGTCAATTCGTAACATGCATTAAGAAGACCAACATTCATAGACCTAGCTAAGGTTGTAATATGCTTGTAAACACCTTGCCATGATGATGTAAACATAAGAATGCTCTTGCCATCTTGAACTTGGAGGCCAGTCTTGGATCTCGAATGTGAATCAAAAATGCAATAACCATCGAGTGTGGATATGACAATGAGTGTGCTTCCATTGAAAGTGAAAAAACAAGCATCATGTTGACAAAGTTCTTGGGCAAGGGCTCGTTTCAAAATAATCCATTTATATTCAGGCATTTCTTTTCCAATAATGTAACCTTTGACTGGTTCTTTGTAATTCATTGTAAATACATCATCAAAACCTTCTAGAACTTCAGGCAGATTTGATATCAACAAAAAGTCCTGACTATTTTTATTGATCTTTCGAATGAGGCCATACAACTCATTGCCATGAACTAGAATATTATCTAAATCCTTACTGCACCAGTATTGTATATTCTTGATTCTGCTAAACATCACAGCTGACAAACAATTGGCCACACATTGCTTTCCACTATTTTCACCAAATCTATAATTTCCTTGATTGAAGTTTCCATGAACTAGTAATGCGGTAGAACTATCAACATTGGTGTTAGTTATGCCACCTTTACATTTGTCTTTTGTTATGCCTAAACCAGTAGATGTAGAAGCCATACAAGTATCATCTTGTTGCAAGCTTAACTTAGAATTTTCATATCCACACTCCTTTAAAAGAGATGCACACATACTGCTAGTACTGTTACAAGCCTGAACAACTTCACTTCCATTTACTTTCTTGGTAGTTTTATCCTGGACAAATACCTTGCCTTTTGTTTGTGGCACAGATTGCATTTGTTGATGTAAGCTTCTTTCATGAATGTTAGCGCACTCTTCCTGTGTGTTTACAGCATTTAAAGATATGGGGAAAGTACATGTATTACGTTGCTGCATATCTGATGTGCAACTTTCAAATGTAAACTCCTTCACGTGGGATAAACATGTAGGCTGAATACCACCAATATCACTATTACACTCTTTTTGGCAAGATGTTTGCTTCATTCTAGTACTGCTACTCTCCAACATAAATGCTTGATCTCTGTTTACATTCTCAGGCTTTCCACTATGTACATGTAGATCTACATGTACATGTATGTCATCCATGTCTTGTGACACAAACTGCATAGGGTAATCTAAGCATTCATCCTTGTTCTCAACTTTCTCTTCAATTCTTTGATTATCTTTCAAAGATGTAGGAACAGTACTTGTACTATACTGCTGCATGTCTGATATGCAGTATTCAAGGTCATACGTCTTTGTGCGGGCTGTGTCTGTCAGCTTTATTACATCACTGTCACTTTGCACACAACTTTCCTTATCACAATTGACTACATCTGTATTTACACTATTCTTCTGAACTCTGTCTTCCTTGTGCGAAACACAAAGCATATCTTCAATTGAATACTTTGGATCATGCTGTTCATTTACTGGAGACACACAGTTCTCAGATTTTCCTGTCGCAGTTGCACCCATTACTTCAAAGACGCCATTACACTGATAATTCATCGACAATGCAAGTTGAATGATGTACTTATGAACACCTTGGTATAACTTCGCATGCATCAAAATACTTGTCCCATTTCCTACATCGATTCCTGAATGATTACGAGAATGCGGATCAAAAATGTAGTAACCATCACACAAAGACATGACTGATAATGTTTCGTTTCCAAAATTAACAAAAGTTACATCACTTTTGTCAAGAGTATCTTCTAAAGCAGCAGTAAGAGGTAAACACTTTGCATCCTTCTGTTCATCTTCATGTTCAGTTACATATCCATTCACAGTTTCAGCATAGTGCACAGTGTACTCGTGCTTACCATCTTCTATATTGCATGGCAAATCTGATGTTTGTAACAAGTCATGGTTGCAAGCAGAAATGTCTGTAATAGACTCATAAAGGCGATTTCCTCTCAGAAGTATACCATCAAGATCATCTCTATTCCATGTACTTGGACTTTTTGTTTTCGAATATATCATTGACATTAAACCATTACATTTACACTGTTTTCCACTACTTGATCCAAATTGTTTGTCACTCTGATGAAAGTGCCCAGAAGCAACAAGACTAGTATCAAACAGGTTGCATCTTGTTTCAATGTCAGAACTTTCACATTTAGTATTAATATCACTTTGACATTTTGTTTCACTAGTTCCAAACAAGCTATTGGTTTGTTTCATTCCTTTATCATTAACTCCTTTTCTAATCTGTCTTTTTCTTACATGGTCTTTCCTCAAAATAACTGTACCATCTTCAGACACTTCAACAGTTCCCATCTTTCTTTTTCGATTGACCTTTGGACGATCCATCAAGGCATCATCAGTGTGAACGAAATTAGCTGACCTTTGACTTTGAATTTGTCTGCCTTTTTGATTTCTTCTCCTGTTTTTGACTCTAACCCAATCACATCCTTCAACATCATTTTCTATGTCACTTTTCTTATTGCCCTCCTGAATTCCAATTTCACTGTCTTTATTTATGCTACTACATTGATCAATCTCTACATTTTTCTCAACATTTTTCCTTCTTTTATCACCAGAAAATGTAGAACCTTTCAACTTTGTCATATATGATTTACCTTTCTTGTGTGGTTTCTTTGATTTTCTTGATCCTCCTCCAGACATTTCTTTGAGACATGTTCCAGGCGTTCTTTCCTGTCCACTCTGCACTGTGTACTCATCATGGTCAATAATGCATTCATCAATCAAGGAATCATAGTATCCATCATCTGAAAAAATACCGAAATTGTCAATGATACTACATGAGTAATTTGAGTACCCACAAATGCATATCCATACCACATTCAAATAATCTGTTTTTCCTTTACATATACCAGAGTTTATGAAGCAATCATGGTACCATCTCTTACACTCTTCACATTGCGTTTGACCAAATGTTTTCCTGTCAAATGTACGGCTTTCACATTGGCTTTTACAAATACTGTCTGCTTGTTTTATTCTGCATTCAATTTCTCTAGCTTTTACAAAAATACACAATACCTCAATTTCATCTATCAATTCTTTACATTCCGATGTCAAAAAAGCCATGGCTAAAGTTCAGGTCATTTGTTTGATCTGGATTCCAATATGAACAAGATTAAAGGTACTAGATATCAACTTTCAGGTATTAAATATCAACTTTCAGGTAGTAATTATCAACTTTCAGGTAGTAGATATCAACTTTCAAGTATCAAATATGAACTTTCAGGTATTAAATAGCAACTTTCAGGTAGTAAATATCAACTTTTAGGGACTAAATATCATCTTTCAGGTATTAGATATCAACTTTCAGGTATTATATAATTTCAGATTCAGATATAAAATCAACTTTCAGGTACTACATTGTATATCAACTTTCAGGTAGTAGATATTAACTTTCAGGTATAGAAATCAACTTTCAAGTATTGGATGTCGACTTTAAACTAAAGAAGTTCATTGAAGCTTTTCCAAAAATTCTGTATATTAAATTCAAATTATCTGCAAATGCTCTCCTCTTCCTGCTTTCCTTTCTTTTTAATTGGTTTGACTTATTTTTAGATGTTTATTTGTCCTCTCACATACTACAACCTTGATTTTTCTTACTCTCTCCTCAGTTTATTTCTAAAGTTTCTCTTTGCTTCCTTTTCAGTTCTCTTAATTTCAAAATTCTCTTTGGGTGTTTCTTAGTTTGTTTCACTTTTTGAGACTTGTTTTTGTTTTCTGTTGCTATCTTTTTAGTTACTTTAAATTCCTCTATACTTTAATTAGCAATTACTCTCAGTCTGTCTTTGCTTTAGTTGAATTAACAACCTTTGTCATAGTTCCTCAACGTTTCTCTTTGGTTTTTTCTTGCTCTTTATTTACTTCTTTTAACTTCACTTTTTATTGCTTTCTATTCAATTTCTCTTAATTTCTGGAATACCTCTTTGATTCAAAAATTGATCTCTCTATGATTGCTTTTTCTATAATCTTTTGTTTCAGTGAATGTATGACAAAATTTCAGTTTAAAGAATACATTCAGCGTAGAGAAATTCAGTCAATGTAAAGAAGAACATTCAGCATAAAGAAATACCATCAGTGTCAAAAATTCAATCAGTGTAAAGAAATTCAATCAGTGTAAAGAATTTGTTCAGCGTAAAGAAATTCAGTCATTGCTTCAGGCAAGTACAAGGGTACAGGCCAAGTTACTAAGCTCAAACATGAAATGTCTTAAACATTAAACAATTGCTTTTGCCTATAGCAACCTGTACTTGGCACACCAACTGCGTAGCTCAAATCAGTGGATTACTGCCGATTGCCAGACAAGAAAAAAACAAGGATAGAAAGTTACGAACACATAACAAACACACGACACAAGACAATAAAAAAGACACAAGACAACTCAAAGAATAATAGTAAAGCTTCAACACAAAACAATTGCTTTTGTCTATAGCAACTTTCACTTGGCACACCAACTGCGTAGCTCAAATCAGTGGATTACTGCCAGTTGCCAGACATGAAAACACAAATGACACAAAAAATACAAACAAAACAAAAGACAAAACTCCACGTAGCTATTACACACCTCAGAGAAATGGTCAGATCCAACCTAAAGGGAAAAAAAAGATAAAAACAGATGTAAAAGATACACTATTTATTAAAAAAATGCTATTCATTTAACCAGCATTATGAATAGCAACCTTATAAAAAGTGGTCTTTATGAATAGGGGGGGTTAATTTGTCAATGGTTTACTCGCTATACTGTCGTTGAAATTTAACCTTTTTATTTTTTATTTTTTGGCCTGCATATAATGGGACATAGACTACTGACTAGTACCGTTAAAGTCAATACTAATACTATAGTCTTTCTACTCCAACCATACTTACAATTACGTGTTGATGTTCTACGAAAAGTGTGTACCGGTAAGCTCAAAATTGAGTGAATATCAGCAACTGAAAGATAAATTCAAAATAACAAACATTGTAATAAACAAAACGATAACATTTACTTTCATCAACATTACTGGCTGTAACGGCCAATTTTGATAAACAAAACATGCAACATAGACTCTAGACTAGACGTATAATAAATGTTTGTCAAAATATTGACAATTTAAAGGAAAAAAGTCTTATTTTAGTAGAGTAAAGTACCCGGTAATCGGTCAGCTCCGGTTTTCGGCCAATTGGTTGGATACATGGTAAAATCACTTTAAAATACATCGCATAATAGCATAACACATATCCCACACATACCATACCATGCCAGTGTCACTGAAGAACCACATTTGCAATGAAAAATATATCCTAAAATATCACATTTTAGCGATGTAATCGGCGGTCCCGCTACCCAAATCTGAAAAATCGAGTTTCTTACGCGTGTATGTAAGAAATATGGGTACCATAAAATGAGCTTTATTTCAAGTATTTTTCAGATTTAGAGCCCGATTTTGTGCTGGTCGCAAGCTCAAAAGTATCTCATCGCATGTATTAAATCAATGCAGCCGCACACCGCGACGCACACACGATATGTCCGTCTAATTCAGATTCCAACTTCCGATCACCGCTGTGCCTGTATTCGGTCAGGCGAGCACCCGGGAGCTCCGGCGTGGGATACCTGCTCCGCCCGCTTGTGCTATACATCAGCGCAGAAACGCACGGCGCGCGCGAGCGCTTCCTATTGACTTTGTACATGCGGCCGTAAACTGAAACGCTCGGCCGATAACCGGCTCCAAAACAGTGAAAATTGAAATGAATATTGTCATGGCAATTCGCGATTTTTTTTGGGGATTCTTTTTTTGTTTAAATAATAATAATATTTGCTTCATGATTTGAACAAGAAATGATAATAAATAGGAAGTAAAGAGTCCAATAAATAGGATTTTGTCTTAAGTGGCCGAAAACCGGGTACTTTACTCTAGATGTTATGCGATGTAACCATGGTTTGGACTGGGCTGAGCGCACACATCCCTTAGCCGATCCAACAAATAGGGGGAAGGGTATTTTTAAATTTTAAACTGTTTGTTGGGGCGAGTGATCTCTTGCCCGTCTTGGGGCTAGCAAAAAAATAAGTGCATAGATATTTTGCTTACGTCTAGCCAGATATAAGCCCGGGGAGGAGCGCGGTTCAGGAAAGTGGCAAATTTTGGAGCTAGGACTCAGTAGGCCTAGGAGTGTATCTAGATCTAGTAGGAATAGATTCTAGATCTAGATTCTACTTAAGTTCTAGTTCTACTCTAGGATGCAAACAACATTTCAATCGCTGTTTTAACCAAGAAATGTTTAGAATTTTGGGGGTAGCCCCCTAATATGGGGAATATGGAGAGTAACCTGCTCTTTCATATGACACCTCATCCATTGAGTTTCACCTTCAAGATCACGAGGAATAAAGCCAGGTTTCAAATTCAATTTATATAAAATCATCGACCAATTTTCATGGTCGCGCAATGCACGTAGACTGCATAGCGATAGGCTACGTGCGATCTCTACGGGACGGATTTTAGACACGGTACGGGTGCGCGATCAGACACCCTATATACCCCTATATATTGTACGGTACATAGAGTCTAAGTATATCTTAAATAAAAACATTAGTTAATTGTGTGTTTATTGTAAGTAAAGAGAAAACTTACCGCTAAGAAAATGAAGTAAACTAAGTAGAATCTAGGTCTAAGACACGTACGTCTGGGCTCAAGCTGACAGAACCTAATCGTGAAAATTAGCCCCCAAAATAGAATTGATCTTTTGCTCTTCTTCTTCTGTTTTGACTCAATTGCAATTTCAGTTGTGACTATTGTCGCCAAAATACTCGACGTCACGTGATTATATGTCTCAATTTTTAATTTGTTAAAACATTTTATTCTAGATCTAGATCTATATTCATCTATCTTTTAGGATATATCGAAAAAAAAGTATCGTACAGTTTTGTGCAACTCACCAAATTGACCATACTCCCCCACTCAAATTTCAAGTAAGATTTTGTTGGCCCTGCAGCCACTGAATTGGGTAGATCAGTGCCTGCAGCGCGCCCTTGTCTAGACACTATGGTATCGCACAATGAACAAAATACATTTATAAATCGCCGGTAACCCAACATTTTTCTCTTTCTTTAAATAAAATATTCCACTTACTGTCTTTCCATATGTTATTCTTTGTTTCTTTCCTCTTTCATCTCCTCTTATGTTAGTCTTTGTTCTTCCTTCGTTCACTTCTGATGTTATTCTTTGTATTATATTTTTTCTTTTTTTTCTTTCTATCTTCCGTCATGTTAATTTTAACTTTCCTTCTATCGTTTTTCTTTCTGTTTTTGTTTATGTTATTCTTTGTTTTTCTATTTTTCATCTTCTTTTCTATCTGTCCATTATATATTCCTTATCATGTTCTCTTTCTTTCTCTAATTATGATGTTCTTTTTTCTCCTTCTATTATCCCTAATAGCGTTGTTATCATTCTATCACTTTTCTTTCTATCTAATTTCCCCATGTCAAATAGGGTATCTGCATATGATATAAATATTCCTTAGTCAAATTAGGTACAATTACCCTTTCAAATGATATTGGTCCTTTATTCAAACTATAAATAGCTAACAAAGATGTCAAAAAAACAAATAACCACAACAATATCATCTTGTCAAAAGCAAAACAAAATGTTCAATGTTCGTGCACAAATGTAAATATCTGCTATAGCTTTAACATTTCTATTCATTATAGATTTAACATTTCAAGATGCAAATAGCTTAAATATGCCCACATCTCTGCTAAAACTTTATCCCTAAAAAAACATGAGAGTCATTGCACGCACATCGTTCCGACACGATTGCATTTCTAGTCCTCCTCTTCTTCTTGTCGTCCGGAATCCCATTCGTTTTGCACGTAGTGCTTGTTATTCCTAGTTAGGTGCTTTCCTCATGTCCTTTTCCTTTCAAATTTCATAGGCATAGTCTCTAACATCTCATCAAGGTCACTACATTCTTCGATTCTCGAAATCACTCATGCATAACCGTCCAGGCGCCATTTTGTCCGTTTCTGGTCCATTTTAAGGCCTTTCTTTCTTTCTTCCTGTCTCCACTATCCTTCATCCTACAAACTTCTAACAAATTCCTCTAGATAGTCTGAGAGATGTTCTTTCATCTGCGACACATGACTTGACCTTCAAAATGCCATCTTCATACTCGAAATTCAAATCTAAAACCGACTCCGTCAAAAATCTCTCAAGTTCTTGAAAAATGGACCCCTAAATAATCTAAAACTGCCATAACTTTCTCATATAAATTCCGTTTTGTATTTAAATCTCACAGTATCTTTATCTCATAATTGCACATAGCCATGCTAAATTTCACGCTCCAATGGGCTTGCACAACATAAATAGCGCCCTCTAAAGTTCTGGGAATTGGCTTTCTCTCTGTGGCCGTATCTCCATAATGGCTTAGCAAACCCGTACCCTTTTTTGGATTTAGATACTTGAAGATATGCCCTTTCCAGCCATATACAAAATTATATACCCTATCACTGACCAACTTTGCGAAAATTGCCCTCCAAATTCGCCATTTTCAAGAAAATTCCGAAATAACTTCAACTTGCTCTAAAATGGCGATCTTTATACCTACGTCGTTGAAACTTGGCAGACACATGTATCCATATTTGGTAAATTTTAATAACGTCAGCGCAAAGTTATCGCCAAAAATGATGAATTTGCTATGCATTACGTAATAGCGCCTTTAATGCGTGCAGTACATTGCGTGCAGATGACAATGGTGTCAAACTGACCGCAATGAAGTGCCCTTTCGAATGATACCAAGTATGGTATATGTTTACACAGAAAATTGTGAGTAAATCGCATTTGAACAAGGGTCACTATACGAATTCCGCCCGATTATAACACTTATCGGCGATGACGTCATTTTTTCAGACTACTTTTCGCCCCCTAAACATCCTTTTTTTTCGTTGAAAATTTGCAATGACATTTCGAGATGCAATACGCAGGGCACCTCGTGGCCGGATTTTTGAAAGTAGTCAAGGGGGCCATTTAAGACGCCATTTTGTCTTTTAAATCTATTTTACATCACATGTTTCGATAGGATTATCATAGAAAAAAAGAGAGTAGTTTACAATAACAACCATGAAATTCTCTTTCCAATGATACCATATACGGCCCATAAAGAGACATAAAGAGAGAGAGAAAAAACAATTTAACTCCGGTCATAATACAGATCCTGTACGTTTTCCGCCCATGCATTACACGCATTGTCTATGGGGCAAATCGGGTTCACGCTTTTGACCCCTAGAACGAGCTTGATTGATTTGACGAACATGCAACTAATCCCATTTGTTTTTGCACGCAGTGCTTGCGAGCCCTTTCTAGGTTCTTTCCCCTATCCCAATTTCTTTCAAACATCGTAGGCATAGTCACTACCATCCAATCAAGGTCACTATTGAGGCCTTTCTTTCGCCCTACCTGTCTCCAATATTACAGAAGCTAACGACTTCGTACAAATTGCTCTGGATAGTCCGAGAGAAGCTCTTTCGTTCGACACGTAGAAACACGGCGTCATTGCACGCACATCGTTGTGACACGATTGCATTTCTAGTTGTTATAGGTGTTGCAGTGTAAGCTGTTTCGGTGGACTAGTGCTTAGTGTTGTCAGTGTTATTTGTTTGATGTTACAAAAGAAAAACTCCACAGGATTTGATTTTCATAGTACCGAGGTAAAGTTAATATTCAATGGCTAGTTTCAATATAATTTCTTTGAACTGTCGAGGTTTGGGAAATAGCGAAAAAAGAAATGATGTTTTAGAATTTGTTAAGTTAAAAAAGTTCCAAATATGTTGCTTGCAAGATACACATTTTGTAGCTGAGGAAGAAGCTTCTATAAAACGATTTTGGGGAGATAATTGTTTTTTCAGCCATAAAGCGTCAAATGCCAGAGGTGTTGCTATTTTGTTTGGGGAAGGGGTGCAATTTAATGTAAATAAGATTGAGCGATCAAAAGAAGGGAATTTTGTTGCGTTAGACCTACAGATATATAGCTATGACATAACATTAATATCCTTGTATGGTCCTAATCACGATAGTGTTAGTTTTTATGCAGATATTGAAAGACTTGCTTTGGATTTTGATAATCCATTAACAATTTTATGCGGAGACTGGAACTTGGTTCAAGATTTTGATAAAGATACATATAATTATATTCGCCTTAATAATCCTAATGCCAAGAAAAAAGTCGATCAAAATGAAGAATGATCTAGATTTGATAGACCCATGGAGAGAATTACATGTCCTGGAAAAAATGTTTACATGGCGGCAACCTACTCCCTTTAAGGCGGCTAGATTGGATTATTTTTTGGTCTCCACTGAACTACTGTCACTCGTTAATAAAATAGAAATTTTACCTGGGTACAGATCCGATCATTCCCTGGTCAAGCTATCTTTGAATTTAAATCATTGTATGGTAGGTCGAGGTTACTGGAAATTCAATAATTCGTTGTTAAGGGATGATAGTTATGTGGAAAATATTAAAGATGTCATTCAACAAACGATTGAGACCTATTCTGTCCCATATAATAACAATGTAAATAGATTTGAGGTAGAAGGACAAGATACACAATATGAATTTACTGTAAATGATCAGTTATTTTTTGATACGTTGTTGACCATAATTAGAGGTGAAACAATTTTATACTCAGCCAGAAAGAAAAAAAGATTGGTAAATTTAGAATACGATTTAGAGAAAGAAATTATAGCTTTGGAGAAGGCATTGATATCAAAAACAGACAAAAATAGAGCTTTAGTCATATTAAATGAAAAGAAAGTTCAGTTAGAATCACTAAGAAAAGAAAAAATGGAAGGAATAAAGATGAGGTCTAAAATTAAATGGATGGAATATGGCGAGAAACCATCAAAATATTTTTTGAATTTAGAAAAAAGAAATGCTGTGAATAAACGTATATGCAAATTAGTCACTACTGAAAACAAGGAGATAACATCGCATGATGATATTATATCAGAAGTTGTATTATTTTACTCTAAATTGTATAAAAATAATCCTGTTGTTGATGTAGACTTAAATAAAATATTAAATGATCCAGATATAAGTAAATTAACTGCTTCAATGTCACAGAAGCTCGAAGGAGAACTCTCCATCGATGAAGTTCATCAAGCACTTATAAACATGAAAAATAATAAATCACCTGGTCTAGATGGATACACCGTCGAATTTTTCAAACATTTTTGGAAAGAATTACACATATTTTTAGTGAGATATTTGAACTCTGCATATTCATCCGGAATGTCCTATACACAGAAGTTAGGAGTCATCACTTTAATTCCCAAAGGAAAAAAAGATAGACATTATTTGAAAAATTGGAGACCCATATCTTTATTGAACGTGGTGTATAAATTAGGTTCCTCTTGTATAGCAAACAGATTAAAGAACGTACTTCCTTTTCTTATACATGAAAACCAGAAAGGCTTTATGTCAGGGCGCTTCATTGGAGAGAATATCCGTTTGTTATATGATTTATTATTGTATACTGATATCAATGACATTCCTGGTTTATTGCTGCTTATAGATTTTGAAAAAGCATTTGATTCTATTTCTCATGATTTTATTAGAAAAGTATTGCACTTTTTTAAGTTTGGTCCCTCTATTGTAAAATGGGTTAATGTATTCTATGAAAATGCTCAATCCTGTGTATTAATCAATGGACACCTGTCTCCAAGATTTTCAATAGAGCGAGGTTGTCGTCAAGGAGATCCCATGTCAGCTCTTATCTTTCTATTATGCGCCGAAATACTAGGTCTCTTGTTTAGAAATTCCGATTCCATTGTTGGTTTGAGCTTACCTGGTAGACAACTTAAAATAATTCAATATGCAGATGATACTCTTCTAACATTGAACGGGTCAGTAATGGAATTAAACAGTGCATTAAACATTTTAGATAAATATAATGCAATGTCTGGTTTAAAAGTTAATATACAGAAGACACATGCGATTTGGATTGGAGGATTTAAAAACAAGAAAGATGGTGTTCTTTTGGATAGAAATCTAAATTGGGTGTTTGATGATTATTTCAGATATTTAGGTATAGACTTTTGTACGGATTTGCCCAAATTGATAATTCACAATTATAATGAAAAATTTAAAGAAATAAAAAGTCAAATGACATCGTGGTTGAGACGATACTTAACTGTTCTTGGAAGAATCACTGTCGTCAAGTCATTGTTGGTATCCAAATTAAACTACCTTTTTTTGTCCCTCCCTAATCCTGGTGAAAATCTTTTGAAAGATATAAATGCTCACTTTTATAGATTTATATGGGGGGAGAAACCTGATAAAATAAGTAGAAATCAAATGTCACAAAGTTACTCAGACGGAGGGGTTAAAATGATAGATATATACACACATTGCCAATCATTAAAAATTTCCTGGATTAAGAGATTAGTAATTGGTTCAATAGATAGCAATATCCTCTGTCTTTTGCAATTTTTCTTGCCTGAACGGCAAGATTTAAAATTATATATGGGAAACAATTATTTTCGGGAACTGGCAGGTAAAACAAAGAACCTTTTTTGGAAAGAAATGTTCATGGCTTATAGTACGCTCTTGTCCATGCATCATGATAACATTTCTTGCCAACCCTTATGGAATAATGATTACATTAAAATAGGCAATAGCTCAATATATAATAAAAAATTGTGTCAAAAGGGAGTTCGTTTTGTTAACGATATTTTAGACACAAATGGTGATTTTTTTCTCTCTGGAACACTTTCAAGAAAAGTATAATATTCAAATAAATTTTCTTTTTTATCGTGGATTATGCGATGCAATTAAACAAGGGTTTAACAATTGTACTATTTTTAACAAGGTGCCACAACCTCTTTTCCCAGATACAATGGCATTTGTTATGAAACGTATTAAAGGATGTTCACATATCTATGCAATATTATTAAAGAGAAGAAAAGTACTATGTAAAAGTTTTCTTAAATGGAAATGCATTTTTGACCTGAATGATAAGAGTTGGGAAACATATTGTTCTATTGGATTTAATTGTACCATTGATGTGGGCTTACGATGGTTTCAGTTTAAAGTCTTGCAACGCATATTATATACGAACGATCTACTGTTTAAAATGAATTTAGTCCCAAGAAAAGAATGTACATTTTGTAATGAACAGATTGAAACAGTTATACATTTGCTATGTGATTGTACGCATGTTAAAAATATTTGGGGTAGGTTAGAACACTGGATTAATACTGGAACCGGAAATAGATTAACATTTTCATTACAAGATAAATTATTTGGTTTAAAAGGTTCAAATAATTATGCATTGAATTGTATACTGATTGTGGTGCGACAGATGGTGTATACTTGCAAAATAAAGAAACAATTGCCCGACTTTGATAGTATTAGAGTTTCGATTATAAATTACTTCAAAAACGAAAAATATATTGCAAATTCGAATTGTAGAAATAATAAATTCACAAGAAAATGGTTTCAATTCAGGAATTTGTTTACTTAAAATGATATTTTTTCTGTATTTGTTTTTCTTTCCATGAGTGTTAGAAATGAATTATTGATTTGTTAGTTTTCTGTTAACTCAACAGCTCAACAATACTTGTATCTTGAAAAGCCAATTTTATTTTATTCATGTTATTATGTAAATTACCTTGAATATATATTTTTGTATGTGTTTCAAATGAAAATCAATAAAATCCCTGTAGAGGGAAAAATATGGAAAAAAAAAAAAAAATTCTTAACCTTAAATATTATTGTTTGTTCTATCCTTTTTTCACATAGGTCGGATTGTCAGGTCATTCGATACGTAAACTTCACCTAGATCATCAATGCCACAACGAAATATTGCAGAATGGCATCACTGTGGAAAGATTATTTCCAACGTTGGAGCACCTGTATTTCACGACTCTCCAAACAGTGTCCCCTAACATCGTAGGATCCTTTGCTCATTCTGGGCTTAAAGAGTTGTCATTAGCCACAGAAAAAAGACATGGAAAAACTAAAGAGGATGAAGAATGTCATGTTCCCCTCATCGGAGATCCCTCCTCTCTGGAACAAGTTTTCCTGAACTCATTTCCACTACTTACCAATCTCACATTCTACAACCTTGTGATTGGAAATAATCGGTGTAAAATAATACTGAGTTCTCTCAAACAACATCAACACTTGACAAACTTATGGTAAGACATTATGTAAAATTCCAAAGTCAATAACATTTTGAAGATGGACGTTGTAAAGTAACATTGTGTCGTCACCGAATATCAAAACAAATGTGTCGCTTCAGCTCGCCACATTCGAATTTTGTTTACATTTTTTTGAACATCCCTTTCGGTAGATTTAGTAGTATTATTGGTCATACTGCATAGCGTGGGCAAAGATTTAATGCCATGTCCGATACGAAACGCAAGAGTGAGCGACCAACGCAGGCCTATGTGGTATAGACTGCCTATATCTGCGTCCAGGCAATACGCAACCATTCGCAAGGCAAATACGCAAAAGTGTGACCGGGACATTAGGGAGAGGGGTGGAGGACGTCAGAAAATAAGTTGAGCATGAACAAAAAGGTCATATTTTTCAACAAAATATCAATGTTCCAATGAAATCTATGATCATCTCTCTAGGGATGCCTTCCCCCTTATGTTGTTTCATTTCATTTTGCATAACTAGACCTCTATTTAAAAAAAATTCATCACCACACATCTAATAAGCTATTGTAAGGCTACATTATAACACAGTAGGATTCTGTAAACAATTTTTCTTTTGAGGGGGTAGGTTTTATCCAATTCTTTTGTACTCCATATTGAAACTGGATGAGGGCAGCAGGTTTTACAGGCTGCGCCAAGAATTATGGTATGATAATGAAGCTAATGACGAGCTTCATACCATACCTATTTTTCAATCATGACTTTTTGATCTTGTCTTTGTAGCGTCATTCACTGTTTCACTGATGAGGAGCTCGACCCCATTGTGTCAGCTATCAACATGGAACACAGGATGAAGGTGAACATTCAACATGACCAGGTACATATATATTTTTGAGGCATCAATAAGAATTTACTTAGGATCACAGACCTGATTGCAACTGTATTAAAAGTCAATTTACATAGGTTAAAGCCCAGTAATTTCACCTTGGGGCTTATGCTTTTTTAGTGTTAAACAGAATAAAAGAGAGTGTCCCAGTGATACAGCATAATGATTGAAAAAAGGAAGAAAAAATGCACAGATCTGAAGAGCTAGATATTATCGACATTAACCCAAGCCTGATGATTTACTGATACCCGGTACATTTTTTCTATAATTATTTTCTCCAAAAATGAATTGTCCCCGAGATCGATATAAATCTTGTTTAAATTAGGGGGATGAGGTGCCTTTTTTCAATGACTTGCTTGAACGCCTACCGCGAGCGCTTGGATTTCTAAATGCTTTTTTTGTTTTTTTACTCTCACTAAAACTAAAAGCAAAACAAAAATTACCTCACTATCACCCCTGCATTAACCGCAAAGAGAATAGACACTGTATTTAATTTCTTAATAATACTCTCTGTTCACTCAAAAATATGCAGATCTGATATGCTGGGTGGTGATAACCTCCTATATCAAAATTTTACAAGTATGGCCATGTATACCTCTTGAGTTTAAATCTGAACTCGTTAAAACCTCATTGACATAACAAAAACAGACTCCAAATCGACTGACTTCGCCATAAGAGGTAATGAAATAGTTTGAGCGGTCTGCTGTGTGTCTGGTGGCGGTATATGTGTGAGTGATGTATAACTTGAATTTTTAAACGATTTGTTTTTTTTAACAGACTCAGAAAGGTCTCAAATGCTTGAAAATGTCATCAAGCTTAGCAGATGCCCTGTGCCATCGTACATCCGTCCAGGAGTTGGATCTGGTACATAAAACCATCTTCTCCGATGCTTGGTTTTCAGAGGAAAACCAAAGAGCAAGTGACTCTAAGGTAATTATAAGTGTGCCATTGTAGCTAGTAGCCACCAATTCTTTTAATTGAATTATTATTTTCCTTGATATGTTTTACTAAAGGTGTATTAAATGGTTTTGTTAAAGGTGTCTTGAGATTTCAGTCCTTTAGTTTCTACAACATGAATATGTTTGGAAATATAAAAATATATCATTATCCTGTAAAATTATACCACTCTTGCTTAAATACCATTTACTGCCTTCAGTCAGACAAATTACACATTCTTCATTTGTCTAGATGCCTTCGTCACAAGCTTATTTGAAGGTGGAAAATTTCTCACCCTTGTAGATATTCAATCAAGAAAACGAAATGATAACTTACATTCAAGTTAGAAAATTAATTCATGGAAATCATCAATCACCTAAATTTAGCACTTAAAACCTCAGTCAGTCAATGCTACCAAAACAATGTTGTTTCAAACATATGTTTTTATCAGAATTCAAAGTATTATATAATTTAAAAAGCAAACAAAAATAAATTAGTGAAATTGAAATTTGACCATGTATCTTTAAACTAATTGAAGCCACAGACCGAAATTAAATTCATCTCTTTTAAGCTGAAATCAATAAATTATTCATAAACTGTAAGGAAAGCACCTTTCCTGCAAACTTTGAATTGAGACATAAGGAAATAATTTTGTTGAAAGCTCGGTCAATGCCACCATGCTTCTTTTCGGATTCAAATAATTTAAAAAAAAGTAAGTGTAGTGGAAAATGGGGCATGATCTTAATAAACCCACAGACTGAAATTAAGTGCGGCTCTCATAAACTGAAATCAACACATGCATAAACTGTAAATAAAGCATGTTTCCCACAAACTTCGAATTGAGACAGAGTGGAATAGTTATGTCAAAAGTTTCCTTGTTCACTTTGCTAACTTCAAACTTATACCTTGTACTGGCAATGCTAAAGAGGTGGTATACCCAACATGAATAGTACATAAAAGTCAAAACCTGATCTAATTGGAGGATATTTATATTATTTTGACTTGCCTTGAGGGATACATCAACAAATTTTGACCAAGCTAAGATCATATTGCCCTGAGTCGAAGACGAGGGCAATATGGTCTTTATAATATGGTCTTTATAATATTTCTGATGTACCCCGAAAGAAGCCCTGTCAATATAATTATTATTACCTAGACAAGGCATTTTTTACAAATGATATACAACTGTGGTATCATGCATCACTTTTTACTCACGTCTGTTTGCCGGTCCCTCTGATTTCAGGTTATTCAGGCAGGTTTGAAATTGTGACGTAAATTGTTACAGGGCGTACCCTTTTACGCCAACACAATACTGTGCGTATGCACTTAAATAAAAGCGCTCCAGCAAGAAAGAGTGGAATATGTCAGGATGTTGCCCTCTGATTTATTACAGTGGTCTAAGGGAAACCTGGAAGAGGGCAATATGGCAAATGTCGCCCGCTCCGTTTTTATATTCGGAGTAGCGTGCAGGATATGGCTTTCTATTTTGTAGCTAAAATGCCTTGTATGGGTCATAAAATTGAATGTCGCCCCTTCCCCTCCAGCCAATGAAAAAGGAAACCAAAAGAGGTAGCTTTCTGGCTGAATAAAATTGATGGTCGTCGGCTCAATGCCTCTTTCTTTCCATTTTGCAAGCATGTGTAAATAGCGAGAGACATCAATTTTCACTGCTCGTCCAAAACAGTTTTATCAGTAATGATATCCTTTGTTAATTGATTTTATGAGCATTATGAGCAGGTTTATTACGGGTCATTCCTGAAAAAGAATAACTTGATTACAATTTATTATTGTCATCATTATTGTTATTATTATTATGAAAGATAATCGTTATCACCATTACCTTTGTCATCTTTCACTTTCAACAGATTCAAAAGTTGCTCATAGAAAATTTGGATCTCAAGAATAAAGATCCAACAGCATCACATAATCTAGCCAGGTTTCTTTGTCTTCAGCCTTGTCTCACTGACTTGACGATAAAGAACCATTATGAATGTCAACAGCTACATGATGATTTCTACCATGAGATTGCTAATTCAGCCTCTTCCTTCAAGGTGATTTTTCTGTTTAGTATTTCAATTCTTATATCATTAATTTGTGACACAATGCTGCCATTTCAAAATAACTACCAAAGTGACTCTGAAATTAAGCCATATCTGGAATAATGGAAGTACAGTATATAAATTTCTTATGTCTGCAATTATTTCAATGAAATAAATATCTTTTTGAAGTAAAAAACATATATAATCCTATAAAATTATCCCACTCGTGCTTATATATACCGTAAGCTGCCTTCAATCAGACAAGTTGCACATGTTTCGTTTGTCTAGAGCATTCAGATATTCAATTCAATTTATTTCCACTTTAAAAACAATTTACAAATCAATAACATACATATGAATATGGCGGGATCATGAAAAGCACTAAATTGGCTAATTGAAAATGACCCCTTAACATATTTTATATATAACATATTATACATTGTAAGAAAATATCAACAATTTTAACAGCAAAAACATACCAATAACATAACGAAAACATCAAAATTAACATTAAAAAATTGATAAGGAAGAAAAGATAGGAAACATCAACAAAATATTATCATTTATGAGGTCAGGAGGTGTTGTTCAACTTTTAATCGTTTGAACTATAGTTGGGAGGTTATTCTAAATAATTGGTCCATTGTAAAAAATTGAATTCTGAGTTCTTGATATGCGGTTTAAAGGGAGGTAGATATTTTGAGCATTTCTAGTATTGTAATTATGAATGGAACAATTCAAAGTAAAATAATCATCATAAATGTTAGGAAGAAGTTTATTAGACAGATGAAACATGACATTTGCAGTATTTAAGATTAATAAATCAAAGATAAGTAGCCCTAGGATTCACATTTTTTTGAATAATGGTAGAGTGTGAGACAGATAAAAAGAGTGTCTAATAAGGCGAATCCCACGTTTTTGTAATTTATAAATTTGTTCAATGTTTCTTTTAAAAGTGAAACCCCAAACAATATTATAATAATTTAAATGGGAAGAAATGAGGGCATGATACAACATTTTCACAACAGTCTGAGATAGGAAATTCAATCTGAATAAAACACCAATATTTTTAGATAAAGTGTTACAAAGATGATTTATATGGTGGATCCAAGATAGTTTTTCATCTACAGTTACTCTTAAAAATGTTGTACTTGACACCCGAGTTATCTTTTTATTTGAATAGAAGAAATTTAAATCCATCAGAATTTTGGTTTTTAGTCCAAACATAATATAATTAGTTTTTATTAGTATTCAATATTAACTCATTGGATTTCATCCACTTACCGGTCTTTAAAATTATTAATTGAGTATTTACAAAATGAAATAAAGTTGTAGGATGATGACCTTTACAAAATACACTGGTATCGTCTGCAAATAAAATATAACGCAAATTATGGGTAGAACATGGTATGTCATTAATATAAATCAAAATAAAAAAAACAAAAAGGGGGCCAAGAATAGATCCTTGAGGAATTCTGCAACTTATTGTTTTAACTTGGGATTCAGCACCATTGTTAATTGTTTACGATCAGATAAATACCTTGATAAAAGATCTAGAGGTGTGCCCCTAATACTGTAATATTTCAAATTGAGTAATAAAATAGAATGATTTATTACATAAGAGGCCTTAGATCAATGAATATAGTAAGGGCGTATTCCTTATTGTTAATTGTTTTATTTATGCTATTGATTAAATCTAGTATCGCTGTAGTTGTAGTGTGTCCCCGTCTAAATCCAAATTGGTTGTCAATAAAAAATATTATTACTTTCAATAAAATGTATAAGTCTATTATAAATAAGAATATAAGCTCTTTTTATTAATGCATCGTTTTGTAAAAGTAAGCAGTTGGTTATTTGTAACAAGTACATAAGATGGAAATATATTTAAAAAATGGCAAATGATCGCTTATATCACTCAAAAATATTCCTGAATTGATGGCAACAGTCAAGTTTGTAAAGATATTGTCCAATAAAGTAGCAGATGTTGATGTAATTCTAGTTGGACAGTCAATGGTTGGATGTAAGTAAAAACTATATAAAAGATTTATAAAAGAATCTAATTTGGAATTAATACCAATTCGTGTTGAGTCTAAATTTATATCACCCATAATAAAGCAATTACATGAATTTATATTAATTTCATACAACAGATTAGTAATATCAGTGAGAAACAAGTCTAAGTCAAGTCCTGGTGGACGATATCTAACACCAATCATTGTTTTTTCTACATCTGCTTTTATTTTACAATTCTATGAAAATACTTTCGAATGATTCAGTATTAATGTATAGGTCAGTTTTTAAAGAATAATTTTAAGTATTATGAACATAAATTCCTGTTCCACCCCCTCGCTTATTTTCTCTGTTATTACATATGAACTGATAATCATTAAAATCATATAGATTTGTGAGAGAGGAATTCTTTAACCACGTTTCGGATAAACCTATTATTTTAAAATCATGATATATACTTCTGAGGAAAAGATTCAGGTTGTCGAAATTTAGTGATAAACTCCTGCAATTAAAATGTATAAATGAGAAAGAACTAGAAAATTCATTACCTTTAAATTTTGAATTGATGTGAGTTTATTTGAAGGAGGCACTTTGCCCACCCTTGTAGATTTACAGGCAAGAAAACGAAATGATAACTTACATTCAAGTAATAATAACTTATAGATGATTTTGATCATTTACTGAGGTTCATCTTTACATCTTCGTAGTGTAATATATACACAAAACACAAAATTGAATGCATTTTTTTTTCATTGCATGAAAATGAACTTGATCTCTAATTTCACACATTAAGCAGGCTTAGACACAATTTTATTGTGTTCGGAAGAGCATTTTACCATGAACATGGTCAATGCCTCTTTCTTTTCATTTTGCAAACATGTGTAAATAGCGTAGTGGGAGGGGAGCGAGAGACATTAATTTTCACTGCTCGTCCAAATTACGCTTACCTAATATAATGTGCGTTTTATAAGAAATAATATCCCGAGCTGGTTCATAACTGGTAATTCTTGAAAAAGAACAACTTGATTACAAATTATTTTTGTCATCAGTATTTTCATTGTTATCATTATGAAAGATTATCGTCATCATCATTACCATCATCATCTTTTATTTTCAACAGATTCAAAAGTTGTTCCTAGAAAATTGGGATCCCAAGAATAAAGATCCAACAGCATCACATGATCTAGCCAGGTTTCTCTGTCTTCAGCCTTGTCTCACCGACTTGACCATAAAGAACCATTATAAATATCAACAGCTACATGATGATTTCTACCATGAGATTGCTCATTCAGCCTCTTCCTTCAAGGTGATATTTCCGTTTAGTATTTCAATTCTTATATCATTAATTTGTTTGAAATTTGTGAACCTATGATAACACAATGCTGTCATGGCAAAATATTTACCAAAGTAATTCTGAAATGAAACCATATCCTGAAATATAGATAATTGAAGTATATAATTATCTTACGTGTGCAATTATTCTCAATGATATAAATATGTATTTGAAATGTACAAAATATCACAATCCTATAACTGCCATTGTTTGTCTAGAGCATTCGAATATGAGTTTATTTGACGGAGGCACTTTGCCCACCCTTGTAGATTTACATGCAAGAAAACGAAATGTTAACTTACATTCAAGTTAGAAAATTTGTTCATGAAAATCATAACTAATTACCACAAATTTGCACTTCAAAGGTCATAAATGATGAATATTAAAACAGAGGTTTCAAAGGTCATAAATGATGAATATTAAAACAGAGGTTTCAAAGGTCATAAATGATGAATATTAAAACAGAGGTTTCAAAGGTCATAAATGATGAATATTAAAACAGAGGTTTCAAAGGTCATAAATGATGAATATTAAAACAGAGGTTTCAAAGGTCATAAATGATGAATATTAAAACAGAGGTTTCAAAGGTCATAAATGATGAATATTAAAACAGAGGTTTCAAAGGTCATAAATGATGAATATTAAAACAGAGGTTTCCTGCTCAATGTGAACTCGTTCAAACAATGTTGTGTTAAAGAGAAGGTTGAGTTCTGGGAAGAGGTGAACAATAATTTGTGAGCGTTACTCATTCTTATTATGCAAGTGTGGAAGAACATCAGATAAGACATGTTCACTGAAAAGCATGGCTCTTCAAATGCCTTCATATTCTAAATATGCATGTAACATCGTAAAAATCGGGGGCCGGCTTTTACGTGTAGTCCCATATACATCTTTCTGGGTACAGTGTTTGTAACTTGGCCAAATCTCTTATCATTTTGATGATTCCAGAACCTTGCAATACACACAAATTCTTATATGCTAGATGATCAATTTTTTCTGGTCGGTTCCACACCGTTTCTATCACAATGCTATCGCATGACCAGAACTCAACTTCATCTTTAAGCATATTTTTGTATTACTAGACAAAGTATAATTAATATGCAGTGGAATGGAATTTGGGCGCATGTATCTTCAAACTAATTAAAGCCACAAACGAAATCAAGTTTGTCTGTTAATTATGAACTGAAATCAACATATTATGCATAAATTGTAAAGAAATCAGCTTTCCTGCAAACTTCAAATTGAGATAAAAAGAAAATAATAATGTCATAAGTGTGCTTGTCAATTCGCTAACTTTCAAACCTATACCTTGTACTGACACTACAAACAAAGTGATATATAAAACAACATTTTTTCCTCACGATTCTTGACCGTCGTCATCGTTTTTCTTACTGTTCTGTGCGATCCGACATATTTGTATAATCATAACGTCATATGAATGACGTGTTATTTTGTTGTTTGTTCGCATACTCCAGTCATTAATTTAATGGTAACAGGGTTGTACACAACAATAGTCAGCACAATCATTTCTACTGTTTCTACACCCTTGGATTACTAAAATGAGCTTATACATACAGGCACGTTATATGAGGGGAGGACGTGATTTTAAAAAAAAGACTAAATCTCCCATTGAGTTTCTACATGTGTTATGTCTCGATCAAAGTGGCAGATCACCTAATTCGTCATATCATGACGAATTCAATGTCTAGTTGTTATTGTTATCATTGAGGTAATTATTGTCATAATCATTACAATTGTCATCTGTCACTTTTAACAGATTCAAAAGTTGTTCCTAGATAATTGGGATCTGAAGTATAATGATCCAACAGCATCACTTAATCTAGCCAGGTTTCTCTGTCTTCAGCCCTGTCTCACTGACTTGACCATAAAGAACCAAAATTTGGGTCTACAGCTACATGATGATTTCTACCATGAGATTGCTCGTTCAGCCTCTTCATTAAAGGTGATTTGATTTTTTAAGTATTTCAATTCTTATAATATTAATTTGATTGAAATTTGTGAACCTGTGATAACACAATGCTGCCATGGCAAAATATCTATGAAAGTGACTCTGAAATAAAACCATATCCAGAGTATAGATAATGGAGGCACTGTGTATAATTTTCTTACGTGTGCAATTATTTTCATTGAGATAAGTTTGTTTTTGAAATGTAAATATACATCATAATCCTATAAAAGTATCCCACTCTTGGTTATAAACTATATACTGCCTTCACTCAGACAAGTAACAAATTTTCCATTTGTCTAGAGCATTCAGATATGACTCTATTTGAAGGAGGCACTTTGCCCACCCTTAGTAGATTTACAAGCAAGAAAACGTAATGATAACTTACATTTATTTCAAATATTTCATGAAAATCATCACTAATTAGCAAAAATTTGCACTTAAAAAGTAAAAACTGAATGATGAATATTGACAATTTCTAATGATGAATATTATCCCAAGGGTTTTCTGGTCGGTCAATGCGAACTTTTTAGAAGAATTTTCTGTTAAGCATATGTTTTTTTATTAGTAGACAAAATATTATTGAAGTGCCTCATCAATTAAAGAATTCAATAGCCGTTTGTTTTTAAAAGTAGGTTTAAAATATTGATTCTTGCAAAATATATTTTTTGTAACCTTTTGTTTCATTTATCTGTAATATTATATGTCAGGCACTGTGTTGTATAGCCCCCCTGTATTGTATTTTGTCATGTCCCTGTAGTCTGGTACTTATAGTTATCTTTCAATTATTTTTCTTTAGGTACTAGTAGGCCACTCATAAAGGTCACTTCCTTTCTAGCTCCTACCTGCCAAGGAACTTTTATACCAATGTTTATACATGTATTCTATGCTTTTATGTAACAATGTATTGTACTATGAATGTATTTTATATTTTTTGTAATTGCTTTTGTGAAATAAATTGAATTGAATTGAATTGCATGTTGTAATATATAACGCACTGATGGGTGTTTTTTTTTTAACACAAAATTGAATGCATTTTTTTGTAATCGCACAAAAATATTGTGTTCACAATAGGTTATTACTATTACCATGGACATGGCCAATGCGTCTTTTCTTTAATTTTGCGCGTATGTTTACAATGTGTAGTGGGAGAGGAACGAGATATGTCAATTTTCACTGCTAGTTCCAAAGCGTACAAAATGTAATCGTGTGTTTTATCAGTAATACAATCCTTTGTAAATCAATTTTATGGCTGCACATTAAATCCCTCCTGAGCATGTTTATAAGTGGGCATTCCTGAATGATAATAACTTGATTACAAATTATTATTGTCATTTTCATTATCGTTATTGTTATAATCATGAAAGATTATCATCGTCAACGTTACCGTCGTAATCTTTCATTTTCAACAGATTCAAAAGTTGTTCCTAGAAAATTGGGATCTCGAGTTTAATGATCCAACAGCATCACTTGATCTAGCCAGGTTTCTCTGTCTTCAGCCCTGTCTCACCAACTTGACCATAAAGAACCATCGTAGAGGTCTACAGCTACATGATGATTTCTACCATGAGATTGCTCGTTCAGCCTCTTCATTAAAGGTGATTTGATCTTTTAAATATTTAAATTCTAATAATATGAATTCGATTGAAATTTGTGAACCTGTGATGACACAATACTGCCATGGCAAAATACTACCAAAAAGACTCTGATATAAAACCATATCCAGAATATATATAATGGAAGTACTACATATTACTTCTTACGAGTGCATTTATTTTCAGTAAGATAAATATGTTTTTGAAATATAAAAATATGTCATAATCCTATAAAATATCCCACCCTTGCTTATATACTGTTAAACTGCCTTCACTCAGTCAGATTACACATTTTTCATGGAGCATTCAGGTATGAGTTTATATGAAGGAGGCACTTTGTCCACCCTTGTAGATTTACAAGCAAGTTAACGTAATGATAACTTTAAATATTTCATGAAAATCATACTTATTACCACAAATTTGCGCTTAAAAACTCAGAAATGATGAATATTATCCCAAGGGTTTTCTTGTTGGGTAATGTGAACTTTTTAGAACAATGTTCTGTTAAGCATATGTTTTTTTTAAATTAGTAGACAAAGTATTATTGAACTGCCATGGAATAAAAATTTGGGCACCTGTCCTTAAACTTAAACTAAATAAAGCCACAGACTGAAACTAAGTTCATCTGTTATAAACTGTAACCAATAGATTATGCATCAATTGTAAAGAAAGCACTTTTCCTGCAAACTTCGAATTGAGACAAAAGGAAATAATTAAGTCATAAGTGTGTTTGTTCACTTCGCTCACTTTCAAACTTATACCTCGTACTGTCACTATAAATGAAGTGGTATACAAAACAACAGTAATATATCAGTCAAACATCTTATTAAATTGGGATGATATTAATCAACATCGCCCCTTCCTCTCCAGGAAACGAAAAATGAATGCAAAAGAGGTAGTTTTCTGGCTAAATTACATTGATGGTCATCGGTAGGGATGTTTTGCCCGCCCACCCATTCATGCGACACAGGCCCTTTAAAAACTGAAAGAAGATTTATTATTTTGGTTATTTACCGAGCTTCAGCTTTACGTCTTTGTACTAATTTTATTCAAAAATATATAATATACCAAGAAATTATCATTTGGAATACGCTTTCCTCATCAATTAAAGAATTTCAATAGCCGTTTGTTTTTAAAAGTAGGTTTAAAATATTGATTCTTGCAAAATATATTTTTTGTAACCTTTTGTTTCATTTATCTGTAATATTATATGTCAGGCACTGTGTTGTATAGCCCCCCTGTATTGTATTTTGTCATGTCCCTGTAGTCTGGTACTTATAGTTATCTTTCAATTATTTTTCTTTAGGTACTAGTAGGCCACTCATAAAGGTCACTTCCTTTCTAGCTCCTACCTGCCAAGGAACTTTTATATTGTGCCAATGTATATACATTTACTCTATGCTTTTATGTAACAATGAATTATACTATGAATGTATTTTATTAGGTAATACGTACATAGTTATTTGTATCACCCATTGATTTCGTCAAGATTTTTCTTTATATTTTTTTAAATTATTTATTGTTCTGCCATGAATTTGTTCGCAGGATATGTCAAGAATGAATATAACCATTAACATTAAAATTGCCATGATGCTAGATATTAGTCTAACTTAGAACTGCATTACTTTTCAGTGACTCAAGGTCAGTGTGACGTCATCCAGGCGCCATTTTGTAAAAATCAACACATGATCATAACTTCCTAACGGAAAGTCATTTCTCATTCATATCTATCATGATTAAGGCCAATATCCGTCCAGTCAATTTCAAGTCAATAAACGTGCACGCAAAATTTTAAAAATGAACTTTATCTCTAATTACACACATTGAGCGTGTCAAGACACAATTTTATTGTGTTCACAAAAGCGTTTTACCATGGACATGGCCAATGCGTCTTTTCTTTAATTTTGCGCGTATGTTTACAATGTGTAGTGGGAGAGGAACGAGATATGTCAATTTTCACTGCTAGTTCCAAAGCGTACAAAATGTAATCGTGTGTTTTATCAGTAATACAATCCTTTGTAAATCAATCTTATGGCTGCACATTAAATCCCTCCTGAGCATGTTTATAAGTGGGCATTCCTGAATAATAATAACTTGATTACAAATTATTATTGTCATTATCAGTATTTTTTCGTTATAATTATGAATTATTATCATCATCATTACCATCGTCATCTTTCACTTTCAACAGATTCAAAAGTTGGTCCTAGGAAATTGGAATTTTAGGATTAATGATCCCACAGCATCACATGATCTAGCCAGGTTTCTCTGTCTTCAGCCTTGTCTCACCGACTTGACCATATTCAACTTTGAAGAAAGCATAGGGCTACATGATGATTTCTACCATGAGATTGCTCGTTCAGCCTCTTCCTTAAAGGTGATTTGATGGTTATAAGTATATGATTTCTTATAATATTAATTTGTCTCAAATTTGTGAACCTATGATGACGCAATGCTGCCATGGCCAAATATCTACCAAAGTGACCCTGATATAAAATCATATTCAGAATATATATAATGGAATTAATGTTTATAATTTTCTAACGAGTGCATTTATTTTCAGTGGGATAAATATTGAACTGCCTTCACTCAGACAAATTACAAATTTTTCATTTGTCTAGAGCATTCAAATATGAGTTTATTTGACAGAGGCACTTTGCCCACCTTTGTAGATTTACAAGCAAGAAAACAAAATGATAACTTACATTCAAGTTAAAAAATTATTTCATGAAAATCATTACTAATTAGCACAAAATTTGTGCTTAAAAACTCATGAATGATGAATATTATCTGAGATGTTTTCTGCTCGGTTGCTCAATGTGAACTTGTATAATCAATATTGTCTTAAACATATTTGTTATTAGTAGACAAAGTATTAATAAAATGCAGTGGAATGGAAATTTAGGCACTAAATGAAGTCACGTACAGACCTGTTGTAAACTGAAATCAATATAATTATGCATAAACTGTAAAGAAAGCGCCTTTCCTGCAAACTTCAAGTTGAACAAAAGGAGTAAATTATGTCAAAAGTTTTTTCATTCACTACGCCTACTTTCAAATGTATACCTTGTACTGACACTGCAAACAAAGTGATATACAAAACAACATTGATACATGTATATCGGTCAAACACTGGATCAAATTGGGGAGATATTAATCAACATTGCCCGTTCCCCTCAAGCTATGAAAAAGGAACCCAAAAGAGTAGCTTTCTAAGTGAATTACATTTATGGTCGTCTGTCTAGATTTGTTGCTGCCCCCCCCCCACCCCTGCCCCCTCGATGTCAAGGTCCAGATACCCAACTGCGTTCGACTTGAGCGCTTTAAATTTAAAGATGATTTCTTATTTTGTTTTATTTACCGATCTTCAGCTTTACGTCTTTGTAGTGTAATATATAATGCACTGATGGATTAAAAAAAATTAAATTGAAAGCATTTTATTTTCAGCACACACAAATGAACTTAATCTCTAATTTTACATATGAAGTGGGTCAAGGCACAATTTTACTGTGTTCAAAAGAATGTGTTACCATGAACATGGTCGATGCCTCTTTCTTTAGTTTTGTAAACATAATGTAAATAGCGTAGTGGGAGGGAATCGAGAGACATCAATTTTCACTGCTCGTCCAAAAACTTACAAAATATAATTGTGTGTTTTATCAGTAATACAATCCTTTGTAAATCAATCTTATGGCTATTCATCAAACCCCTCCTGTACTGTGCATGGTAAATGGGCATTCCTGATTAGAATACCGTAACTTAATTGATTACAAATTATTTTTGTCATTTTTATTATTGTTATTGTTATAATTATGAAAGATTATCATCGTCATCGTACGTTACCATCATCATCTTTCACTTTCAACAGATTCAAAAGTTGTTCCTAGATTGTTGGGATCTCAAGAAGAATGATCCAACAGCATCACGTGACCTAGCCAGTTTTCTCTGTCTTCAGCCTTGTCTCACCGACTTGACCATATCAAACTGTCATGGGTGTATATGGCTACATGATGATTTCTACCATGAGATTGCTCGTTCAGCCTCTTCCCTAAAGGTGATTTGATTGTTATAAGTACGGTATATAATTTCTTATAATATTAATTTGTCTCAAATTTGTGAACCTATGATGACACAATGCTGCCATGGCCAAATATCTACCAAAGTGACTCTGAAATAAAACTACCGGTATATCTGGAATATAGATAATGGAAGTCTGTATATAATTTTCCTATACGTGTGTAATTATTTTCAATGAGTTATTAAAGGTAATGCAAAGTTTGGGGAAATTTCGAAAATTGGATTGATAGTAATTCTTAACAATTTTGATATCTTTGGATGTCCCTGTCAGAGCTGCCAACCATTCCGTTTTTGCCGGAATTACTCCGTTTTTTCCTCCAAATTACGGTATTACGTTTTTTCTTCATAAAATACGTTTTTTAATAATTTTTTTTTTTTTTTTTTTTTTTTTTTTTACCTACCGCACGTCAAACAACTGCCCTTAAATGGTGACTTGATCACAAATTCAATAGAAAACTAATTTTAAAACATACTTGAAGAGAAAAATATTCTCAAAAGAAATGAAAAGCTGATAATACGAAAATAACCACCAAAAAAATTACCTGCTTGTATGGAAAAAACAGCATGATGAATGAACATTTCTGCATTGGAAGTGTGTCGAGCGTGTAAGTTTCTTTTCATGAATTTCTTTTTTTGCTTGAAATTCCTTTTTTAGGTCGCACAAGGTTGGCAGCTCTGCCCTGTAGATGTTTTATAAACACTAGAAAACTGAGCCCCTAAAACACTTCTGCTTTCAAGAAATTGAAGAATAAAAAATTAACTGGTGCTCCTGGTAAATTTCAAATATTTCAAATAGCGCCTAAGGCCATTCCATAGTAGCTGCGACCATGAAAATCTCGGAATACGCAGTTCTCATGATATATAATTTCCAAACGTTAATAGTAAATTGGTTGATCGTATTTAAGAAACTTTGTTTTAGAGCTAAAGTAATATCAGTCTTGAGAGGGCGCTATACAACATAAAGAGTTTATTATCTACAATTTCATCACTTTAGACTCGATTTCAACCGTGACAACAATCATTGAATATTGTAAAATCGCATATGCTTCCAAGATGTTCATTTGGGCCAAATTCATGGCCCCATATCAAAACATTGTAATACCTTTAAATATGTGTTTGAAATTTAAGAATATTTCATAATCCCATAAAATTATCCCATTCTTGCTTAAATACCGTTAACTGCCTTCACTCAGACATAGTCCAATTTTTTGCTGTGGCGTCCGTCGTCCGTCCGTCCTTCCGTCCTTTCGTCCGTCTGTCCGTCCGTCCACAATTTTCAAAATGCTTCTTCTTCGTTATTTTTCAACTGATTTTGATTCTGATTGTTTCATATGATAGGGCTAGGAGGGGGATTTAAAACTTCTACACAGAATCGTGAAATTCATTATCTATGCTAATTTATGCAAATTTATCCGAAATCACAAAAAATGCTTCTTCTCCTTCATTTCTTGACGGATTTTGATTTGGTTTGCTTTATATCGTAGAGCTAACTTTGGTACACTAAACTTCAACACAGAATTTTAAACTCACTTCAAGTGATCTATGTGATGGAGTTAATGCAATTGAGATTAGAATATACTTTTTTTTGGTGGACAGTTGCTAAAATCGATTTTGATTTATCATTATTGATTTACCAAATTGTTCTCCATTAATTAATTATGGTAATTTATGCAAATTTATTCCAAAAATAACAAAAATGCTTCTTGTCCTTCATTTCTTGACCGATTTTGATTTGGTTTGCCTTATGTGGTAGAGCTAAATTTGGAACACTAAACTTGTACACAGAATTTTGAGATTTTGCTCAATTGATTTATTATGGTAATTTATGCAAATTTATTCCAAAAGTAACAAAAATGCTTCTTGTCCTTCATTTCTTGACCGGTTTTGATTTGGTTTGCCTATCTGGTAGAGCTAAATTTGGAACACTAAACTTCTACACAGAATTTTGAGATTTTGCTCCATTGATTATTTATGGTACTTTATGCAAATTTATTCTAAAAATAATAAAAAAAATCATTAAAAAAATCACACAAAAATGCTTCTTCTCCTTTATATTCCGACCGATTTTGATTTGATTTGCTTTATATCATAGAGCTAACTTTGGTACACTCTACCTCTAAATTTACGATATTTGTTGTTGCGAGATGCGGATGAGCGCTACGTCATTGACGTTCTGGTTAATTTGTCTAGAGCATTTGAGTATGAGCTCTGAAGGAGGCACTTTGCCCACCTTTGTAGATTTACATGGAAGAAAACGATATGATAGCAATACATTCATGTTAGAAAATTATTTCATGAAAATTATCACTGATTATCACAAATTTGCACTGTAAAACTCATAAATAATGAATATTATCCCAGAGGTTTTTTGCTTGGTCAGTCAGCGCAAACTTGTTCAGAGTATTTGAAAAATGTAATGGAGTGGAAATTTTGGCAATAGTCTTTGAACTAAATGAAGCCACAGACCGAAATTAAGTTCATCTCTTATCAACTGAAATCAATAGATTATACATCAACTGTAAAGGAAGCTCCTTTCTGCAAATTGAGACAAAATTGAGACAAAAAGAAATAATGATGTCTAAGTGTGCTTGTTCACTTAGCCAACTTTCAAACTTATTCTTATTACTGAAACTACAAGGGAGTCAAAGTTGATAACATTGGGAAGATGTTTTTGAAAATGCTCCTACGTACCCTCCAACCAATGAAAAAGGAACCCAAAAGCTTTCTGGCTGAATTAATTGATCGTCGACGACTCAGATGTTTTGCCCATACCCCTCCCCCCACCCCCCCCCCCCACCACCAACCCTCCCCCACCCCGCGAAGTTAAGGTCCAGATACCCCACTTCATTCAAATCAGGCTCTTTAAACATGAAGTTGATTTATTATTTTGATTATTTACCGAGCTTCAGCTTTACGTCTTTGTAGTGTATTATATTAATGCATCAATGTTTTTTTTGTTTACACACACAAAATTGAATGCATTTATTTTTCCATCGTCATAAAATTAACTTAATCTCTAATTTCAAACATTAAACTTGTCAAAACACAATTGAGTTTGTTTAGAAGAGCGTTTTATCATGAACATGGTCGCGATGTCTCTTTCTTTTCATTATGTTAACATGTGTAAATAGCGTATTGGGAGGCAAGCAAGAGACATAAATTTTTACTGCTTGTCCAAAAGCTTACAAATACAATTGTGCGTTTTATCAGTAATAATTCTATGTAAATAGATTTTAAGAGCATTCATCAAACGCCTACTGAGCACTTTTATTACTAGGCTAATTTCATAATAAAGAATTACTTGATTTCAGATTATTTTTATCATTATCATTTTTTATCATTATTGTTATTGTTATTATTATGAACATTAACATTATCAACATTACCATCATCTTTCACTTTCAACAGATTCAAAAGTTGGTCCTGGAAAATTGGAATCTCAAGGATAAAGATCCAACAGCATCACGTGACCTAGCTAAGTTTCTCAGTCTTAATCAGCCTGGTCTCACCAACTTGACCATATCGTACAATCAAGGATTTCTACGGCTACATGATAGTTTCTACCATGAGATTGCTCGTTCAGCCTCTTCCTTAAAGGTGATTTGATCGTTTAAGTATTTAAATTCTTATAATATTAATTTGTCTGAAATTTGTCAACCTATGATAACACAACGCTGCCATGGCAAAATGTCTACCGAAGTGACTCTGAAATAAAACCATGTCCGGAATATAGATAATGGAAGTACGACATGAAATTATTCCTATGAGTGCAATTATTGACAGTAAGATCAATATTTTGTTGAAATATAAGAATATTTCATGATTCCATAAAATGATCCCACCCTTGCTTATATACCATTAACTGCCTTTACTCAGACAGATTACTGATGTGTTGTTTGTCTGGAGGATTCAAATATGAGCTTATTTGAAGGAGGCACTTTACCTTCCCTTGTAGACTTGCAAGCAAGTAAACGAAATGATAACTTACATTCAAGTTAGAAAATTAATTGGAAATCATTAATAATCATCTCAAATTTGAACTGAAAACCTCATAAATTATTAATATTATCACGCATAATTTTGCTCGGTCAATTCAACCATTTTTAAACAATGCTAGAAGAATATTTTTATAATTTGATAACATTTTGGGAATGACTGGGAATGTTTTCACAAAAAGTTGACCACTCGACCCCGGCACGATGACCGTCAGTTTGAAGTAACCCATCCGTTTTATATCTCCCACTGCAATAGAAACCAGCTCAACCCTCAACTTATGGTTACTTGTGAAAGACAACAATAAGGGTATATCCAAATATGAGGTATGGTATTCAAAATATCTTTAACATGAATACAGTATTACTAGTTGTGTTTTATCTCTAATTTCTAACCAGATTGGAAAGCTCTGCATAGAAGGCTGCTACCTGAAGGACAATGATCCAACAGCATCAAGTGCCTTTGCCAAGTTCCTTTGTCTTCTGCCTTGTCTCAACGACCTGACGATAAAGGACTCTAGTAGACTATGGCTACATGATGATTTCTATCATGAGCTTGCTCTTCTTGCTTCTTCCTCAAAGGTAAGGTAACGTATGATATACAAACTTTGTTTATTTCTCCCACGTTATGGCAACCACAAAAAGCATCGTCAGCGATCTGGAGAAGGGGTTTTGGAGCGGTAGAACACCTTTTACAGCTCGAGCAGGGTCTCCCACACCTTGATCTTTAAAAAACTCCTTTAAATAAAACTTGAAGAATGCTACATTTTGTTTGAAATATGACCGTCGCCATTTAGATAAAGTTGCTTTAAAAATGTGTCACATTGATTATCTGTGTTATTTGAAAGTAATGACATCTTGAAGGAATGAATGCTTGAAAGCTTCAAATAGAAGGTTACGATTTAAATAAGAATATCAGAACAGCATCGCATGATGATTTTTAATATGATATTTCTCTTCTAGCCTCTACCTCAGTATGTAAATACATACCTCTTACGGCGAGTATAATTATTTTAAAAGGTCAATGACAAGCTTGTCAATAACAAGTTTCCTATCTGTTTGAATGACGCGTTCCAGATTGACTTAAAGCATTGTAATGGCTGAAATAATTCAAAAATGAATTATAAAGAAAGAATAAGTGATTGCATAAGTATGGAGAACTGCTTTATTTCATGTCAACTTCAAAAAAGACAATTAGACACCAAATATATATCAATACCCATGACGTATTAAGCCTATTATTTACCGCTATGACTATTATGCATCACCCCAACCCCATCTCACTCCCTCACTCTTTCTATCTTTCTCTCTATTTTGATTCCCAATTCTGTTTCTCTCTTTTTAAAAATAACATTTTTCCAACGCGCAGACAATTATTACTTTGTAAAAATCTGGTTATTTTGCATTCGCCTTGAATGAACAAAAAAAAAGGAGTAACAGTGAGAAGAAATTCATTATTATTCATAAACTGTTGAAAAACCCAATTATGTTGGTTAAAAAATATTTATATTGTCTGGAAACTTTTTATACAATGCTGATTTTTCCTTTGATGTCTTTGGTTTATTAAGGGTTACGATTTGAAAAACAATGGTACAGAAGTCTGAACTTTGTTATATTTAAAAACCTGTCAAGTAGCAAATCATGAATCAATCTTTTTTAATGAATAAAAAACTGATTTGTAATCGCTTTTTTTTAAAGCATTTAAAAAAAACCATATCATTATTCAAAATGTATATGTTTTACGTGATATTATTTGGTGATATGATTGCTATAATATATGTGATGTTCTTGACTTTGTCATATGAGAATATTATTAATAAATTAATCAACTCCCCTCCCCCACAAAAAAATAAATCCACAAAGAATCAAACAAAATCTATTTATTGTTTAGTTCAGTCAAAACAAATAGCCACTTTTCAAACAAATAAATTAGGTTATCGTCCAGTTGCGTAGTCGCGTTACACAACTTTTCGTGAAACAAAAACGGAAGATGATGCCACCTTCGTAGATTTGCTATAGTTATTTCACAAAGTGTCAGGTAAATTGGGTCAGACCATGTGTAGATGAGAGGGGTTTATTTCACAAACATTACCCCGACATTTTGTGAATAAAGGGGAATGTTTTCACAAAAAGTTGACCACCAGACCCGATGCGACGACCCTAAGATCCAAAGTAACCTATCTGTTTTTATATCTCCCATTAGAAACCAGCTCAACCCTCAATTCTGAAAAAAATACGATAACGGTATATTTGAATACAAGGTATGCTATTCAAAATATTTGTAATATGAAAACAGTTTAACGAGTTGTGTTTCTTAAACTCTGATTTCTACACAGATTGAGAAGCTCTGCAAAGAAGGCTGCTACCTGAAGGACAATGATCCAATGGCATCACGTGACCTAGCCAAGTTTCTTTGTCTTATGCCTCGGCTTACCGACCTGACGATGAGGGAGTCTTATCATCAGTGGCTACATGATGATTTCTACCATGAGCTTGCTCTTCTTGCTTCTTCCTCAAGGGTAGGGTAACAAATGATAAACATACATTGATTATTTCTCCCACTTTCCGCCAGCAACAAAAAGCATTGTCGGTGTTCCGGAGAAGAGGATTGGCACCTTTTACAGCTCAAGTAGAGTCTCCCACACCTTGTTCTTTAGAAATCTCCTTCAAGTAAGAATCTAAAATGCTACATTTTGTTTGAAATATGACCGACGCCCTTAAGATCAAGTTGCTTTAAAAAATTCCAACATTGATTATCTGTGTTATTTGAAATGAACAATATTTTAAAGGAATGATCGAAAAGCTCTAAACAATACGTTATGATCTAATAAGAATATCACAACAGCATCACATATCACATCTCTCACCGGCCACCGGCTAATTTTAAGGAAATTGAACAGTAGCCGGCCGGTGGTCGGCAGGGCGCCAAAATACGCTCGGTGCCCAGGTGTTCGCCGCCCGGACACCGACCTAATCAAGCGATTTAGGTCAAAAATCAAAGCTGCTATGTCACAGGTTGCTGACCGATTTTGAACTCGCCGCCCAGTGACCGACTGATCTCCCAGCGGCGACCGGTCGGTGCCAGGAAGGCGACCGCCCAGGCACCGAGCATACTTTGGGTGGCAAATTTTAACTCTGCCCTAAAACTTCAGCAGCGACCGAGCGATGTCCTAAAAACGTGTTACTAGTTGTGTTTTTATCTCTGATTTCTAAACAGATTGAAAAGCTCTGCATAGAAGACTACTACTACCTGAAGGGAAATGATTCAACGGCATCACGTGACCTAGCCAAGTTTCTTTGTCTTCTGCCTCGGCTTACCGACCTGACGATGAGGGAGTCTGATCATCAGTGGCTACATGATGATTTCTACCATGAGCTTTCTCTTCTTGCTCCTTCCTCAAAGGTAAGGTAACAAATGTTTATTTCTCCTACTTCCCGCTAACAACAAAAAGCGTTCCGGAGAAGGGCATTGGGCCCGGGGTGGGTACTCACATATTGAGACAAACAGGGTTGAGGCGCTCTAATTGGTTACTTCTTCACAAAAAAAACCCTTAACATGGGGAAAATATCCCTAAACAGGGTCCGCTTTTTTCAAAATTCCCTAAATTGTTGCATGTTTTGCATGGCAAACGCTCGAAAATCATGATAAAGTGGCTTTTCTTCGAGAAAAAAAGCCCCCCAAATTACCTTTTAAAATGGGTAGGGGTTTCAAGGCTTGAGCGGCACACCCCGGTCCAAACCAAATCTGAGTACCCCCCCCCCCCCCCTCCCCATTTGGGATTGGGTGGTAGATCAACTTTCAATGCTCAAGTAGAGTCTCTCAGACATTGGCTTTAGAAATCTCCTTCAAATAAAACATGAAAACTCTGAAATGCTATATTTTGTTTGAAATATATGACGTCGCCCTTTAGATCAAGTTGCTTCAAAAAAATCAATTCCAACAATAACCATTGATTATCTGTGTTATTTGAAATGACATTTTAACTGAATGATTGAAATTCTTTGAATAATCGGTTACGATCTAAATAAGAATACCACAACAGCATCGCATGATGATTGTTATTATTATATTTCTCTTCTAGCTTCTACCTCAGTATGTGAAAATATACCTCTTACGGCGAGTATAATTACTTTACAATGTCAATGACAAGTTTCCCATCTGTTTGAATGACGTGTTCCAGAATAAATTTACCCTTATATAGCCTGGGGGCCGCGGCTTTATAGGCCCCCCCCTTTACATTTTTCGGGGAATTTTTTTAATGCAAAAGAGTCTTGCGCTGAAATTTCATTACTATTTCTTTCGAGTCTTGCGCATCTTTTGAAACAATTTTTTTTTTAAATTGGACATACTGTTACAAAGTCCATGACCTTTTTGTCTTTGCATGTCAGCCCGAAAATCGCTCATTTTCGTGAAAACATATGTAAACATCATTTTCCCCCCAAAAAGAAGAAGACTGATTAGTAATCGCATTGTAAACAAAAATATGCATTTTTTAAAACATCACTATATATCCCGGATTTCCGTAAGATATGTTATGTTCTTGACTTTGTCATATGGGAATATTCTTAATAAATTAATCCCCCCTTCTGTAATTGTTTCATTCAGTCTAACCAAATTGCCATTTGACATATAAATAATGTAGAATGCCGGTTTCATGCAATTACGTAATTTTGTTAGGCTTATACTTTGAATCACGAAGATTGTCCGGTTGCGTGGTCGCGTTACACGACCTTCCGTGAAACGAAAGCAGAAATGATGTGACCTTCTGTAGATTTGCTGTAGTTATTTCACAAAGTGTCTGGTCAATTGGACTAGACCATTTGTAGATGAGAGGGGTTTATTTCACACACATTACTCCCAACATTTCGTGAATAACAAAAAGTCGACCACCCGAACTGACATAAGGACCCGAGGATTCGCATTAACCCATCCCTTTTTATATCTCCCAATACAAACCAGCTCAACCCTCAACTTATGGTTAAAAGGCTTGTGAAAAACACCAATAAGGGTATATTCAAATACAAGGTTTGCTATTCAAAATATCTTTAACATGAAAACAGTATTACTAGTTGTGTTTTCATCTCTGATTTCTAACCAGATTGGAAAGCTCTACATAGAAGACTGCCACCTAAGGGACAATGATCCAACAGCATCACGTGCCTTTGCCAAGTTCCTTTGTCTTCTGCCTTGTCTCAACGACCTGACGATAAAGGACTCTAGTAGACTATGGCTACATGATGATTTCTATCATGAGCTTGCTCTTCTTGCTTCTTCCTCAAAGGTAAGATAACAAATGATAAACAAATGTTGTTTATTTCTCTCACTTTCCGCACCAACAAAAAGCATTGTTTGCGATCCTGAGAGGGGGATTGGTGCTGTAGAACACCTTTCAAAGCTCAATAAATTCTCCCACACCTTGATTCTTAGAAAACTGCTTCAAATATAACTGGAAGACTCAAAACTCTCACATTTTGTTCATGATATGACTGTCGCTCTTTGGATCAAGTTGCTTGAAAAAAATTCCAACATTGATTATCTGTGTTATTTGAAAGGAATGACATCTTACAGAAATGATTGAAAACCTGTGAATTAAAGTTATGATGTAAATAAAAAATATCAGAACAGCATCGCATGATGATTTTTAATAGGATATTTCTCTTCTAGCCTTTACCCATCAGTATGTAAAACATACCTCTTACGGCGAGTATAATTATTTTAACATAATCAATGACAAGTTTCCTATCTGTTTAAATGATGCGTTCCAGATTAACTTAAAGCATCGTAATGGCTGAAATGATTAAGTAACAAATTATACAAGAAAGAATAAAGTGAAGAAAAATGTGTAGAGATCTGCTTTATAACAAGTCAACTGCCATCAATTTTCTCTTTTGATTTCCAATTCTGTCTCTCGCTCTTTTGAAATAACATTTTTCCAACACGCTAACAGTAAATACTTTGTTAATATATATTTTTTTGGAAATAGCAATAATTTGAGCTTGAATCAACAAAAAAGGAGTCACTGAATCAAAAGAAAGTAATCATCTATTCATAAAATGTAGAAAATCCCAATTATGTAGGTCAAAAACTATTTATATTGTCAGGAAACTTTAAAACATTGGTTTTCCTTTGATGTCTCTACTTTATTTAGGGTTACAATTTGGAAAAAAAAGGGTACACAAGTCTAAACTTTCTTATATCTTAAAAATTAGTCGAGTAGCAAATCATAAATAATTTTTTCATGAATTATCTTATATTTATTCCTTTTAAAAGACTGATTTGTAATCAATTAAAAATGGAAAATCATTCAACCCAGGTAAATGTCATATATTTTACATGATATTGTTTGGTGATAGAGGAGGCGCGATAGCTCAGTCGGTAGAGCAGTGGTCTCGTAATTCGGTGACCTGGGTTCGAAACCAAGTCAATGCGCTAGTGCCCTTTGGTAAGGCATTAATCCTCATTACCAGGTCCCTCGGAGAGGACCTAAAGCCGCCGGCCATCTGGTTGCTTACTTACAAGCATTTATGCCTTCTTAGCAGTCAGGTAAAATAACCACCATCACTATATGATATGATTTCCATAAGATATGCAATGTCGCTTTGGCGCGTACGTTACATGACCTAAGCTTTCATGAAATGTAAGCGGAAGATGATGCAAATTTTCGGAGATTAGCTGTAGTTATTTCACCAAGTGTCAGGTAAATTGTACTAGACCATTTGTATATGAGAGGTGTTTATTTCACAAACATTACCCTTCACATTTCGTGAATAAAGGGAAATGTTTTCGTGAAAATTCTTGTAACTCGACCACCCATCCCCCAATGACTAGACGATTCAAAGTAACCCATCAGTTTATATATCTCCCAATAGAAAATAGCTTAACCCTGGTTATGGTTACTGGTGAAAAACAACAATAAGGGCATATCTAAAATACAAGGTATGGTATTGACAATATTTGAAACATGAAAACAGTATTACAAGTTGCTTTTATCTCTAATTTCTAAACAGATTGGAAAGCTCTGCATAGAAGGCTGCTACCTGAGGGAAAATGATCCAATGGCATCACGTGACCTAGCCAAGTTTCTTTGTCTTCTGCCTTGTCTCACAGACCTGACGTTAAGGGATTCTGGTCAACTGTGCGTTAATGATGATTTCTACCATGAGCTTGCTCTTCTTGCTTCTTCCTCAAAGGTAAGGTAACAAATAAATAAACAAACAGTGTTTAATTTTTCCACATTCCGCAAAAAAAAAAAAAAAAGCGTTCTTGGCGCTCCGAAGAGGTTTGGGGGCGGTATAACACCTTTCACAGCTCAAATAGGGTCTCCAAAATATTGATGTTAAGAAAACTTCTGCACAACTTTGTTATATATGTGAATATAATCAAAACAAATTATTCCCACAATCAAACAAAAGCAAATAATTATTTTGTTCAGTCAAAACCAATAGCCCTGTTTCATTCCCAAAATTTAGAACACCATTTTCATGTATTTGACCATCTAATTTTATATCTCCAAATAGAAACCAGCTCAATCATCAACTTATCATTACTTGTATAAAACAATTATGAGAGAAGATCCACTTGCTTTATCAAAAAAAAAAATTGTCATTTGAAACCAAAGTACTTTGAAAACAGTTTTATGAATTGTTGTTATCAATAACTTCTAACCAGATTGGAAAGCTCTGCATAGAAGACTGCAACCTGAAGGAAAATGATCCAACGGCATCACGTGCCTTTGCCAAGTTCCTATGTCTTCTGCCTTGTCTCACTGATTTGACGTTGAAGAATTCTAGTACACTATGGCTACATGATGATTTCTACCATGAGCTTGCTCGTTTTGCTTCTTCCTCAAAGGTAAGGTAATAAATAAATAAACAAACAGTGTTAAATTTTTCTAATTCCGCAAAAAAAAAAAAAAAAAAGCGTTCTTGGCGCTCCGAAGAAGGGGTTTGGGGGCGGTATAACACCTTTCACTGCTCAAATAGGGTCTCCAAAATATTGATGTTAAGAAACTTCTGCACAACTTTGTTATATATGTGAATATAATCAAAAAAATTATTCCCACAATCAAACAAAAGCAAATAATTATTTTATTCAGTCAAAACCAATAGCCCTGTTTCATTCCCAAAATTTAGAACACCATTTTTATGTATTTGACCATCTAATTTTATATCTCCAAATAGAAACCAGCTCAATCATCAACTTATCATTACTTGTATAAAACAATTATGAGAGAAGATCCACTTGCTTTATCAAAAAAAGAAATATGTCATTTGAAACCAAAGTACTTTGAAAACAGTTTTATGAATTGTTGTTATCAATATCTTCTAACCAGATTGGAAAGCTCTGCATAGAAGACTGCAACCTGAAGGAAAATGATCCAACGGCATCACGTGCCTTTGCCAAGTTCCTATGTCTTCTGCCTTGTCTCACTGATTTGACGTTGAAGAATTCTAGTACACTATGGCTACATGATGATTTCTACCATGAGCTTGCTCGTTTTGTTTCTTCCTCAAAGGTAAGGTAACAAATGATAAACAAACTTTGTTTATTTCTCCCACGTTATGGCAACCCCAAACCGCGTCGTCGACGATCTGGAGAAGGGGTTTGTGGGCAGTAGAATGCCTTACACAGCTCGAGCAGGGTCTCCCACACCTTGATGTTTATAAAACTTCCTCTAATAAAACTTGGAGACTCTTAAATGCTACATTTAGCTTTTAAAATGTGTCACATTGATTATCTGTGTTTATTTTCAAAGGAATGACATCTGAAAAGCTATGAACAAAAGGTTAAATCTCAATATGAATTACACATCAGCATCTCATGATGGTTTTTATTATAATATTGCTCGTCAAGATTCTACCTCAGAAATGTGAAAACCTACCTCAGACAGCGATGATAATCCTTGGACAATGTGAATGACAAGTTTTTCATCTGTTTAAATGATGCGTCCCAGATAAACTGTATGCATTATAGTCACTTAAACAATAGAAGACAATTAGACAACATGTATATTTCAACACCTATGACAACAGGTCTAGCCCTATTATTACCCTTATGACTATGATCATCACCCCCCCATCTCTCCCCTCCCCTCTCTCTCTATTGATTCTCATTCCGTGTCTCCTTATAATGTCATTGACTTACTTAACATTAGCCTTATTGATATCGTATATCAAGAGCATCACTAGAATACAAAGTATTTATACTGCAAAATGCAAAACCTTCATATTTGGTGAAGGGTTGTACGCTCACAGACCTTCCCCTCGTTGGGGCCCCTAGTGTATTTACCTTTCTTGAATAAACTTGCCCCCGCCCTGTCATAAAAACATCCAACTATCGATATATTAAAGTCACATAGAAGTCAGTTCTCATGGGTAATTCGACACCGTTCGGGTGTTTACCCAAATAACAGGTGTTGTCAATCACCAGGGTTAGCCTTGAGTTTTATGACCATTATACCTTATGTAATGCTTTGCTTTTCCTTCGCCCGAATAATCTCCGAGCATGCTCCGAGAGACTAGGGGTAATTCTTGACGGGCCAACGGGTTTGCTGTGTGCAGATTTGTACTCCCATTAATGGTATTTCCACCAAGTCTGGTGTCAGCGAATTATAGCCTTCTGCACATGGAAACTGACTACCCACTCCCTTTAAGCGATACAATATACAATATCTAGCTGACAAGGGATTCTTTCAGAAATCAAACCAATAAAAAAGGAATTAAGGTTCTTTGCTTAATTCGCAGGGTATCTCATTTTCATCTGAGTTTTTGTCTTATATTTTGCTCCCTTAAATTCCAGAATCCTTTCTTTAAAACCAACATGACATGGACAAGTTGGTACAATGAACATAGATCAAGATCTGTTCTCCAGGACTGACTGGCACCATTGCATTCGATGAATCTCCCAGGAAGACTACGTACCATCTCAATTTGAACAGCCAAATCAGCCAGTGTAATATTCTGAGGGTTCAAAGATTCAGCCATACCACTCTCTGTCACCACAAGGACCGCAAGGGTATCCACCACTCTGGCAACCACAGCCTCTCAGAGATGTTCTAACACCACCTTCATCACAAATGATCGACCCTCATCAAGGAATGACACTAACAACCCCGCCCCCCCCCCCCCCACTCAGAGGTCGGAATGACCGCATGCGTGTTGCCAAAATGTCCGGTAAAGGGGTACTTTTCGTGCGACAAAGTCCGGCCCGAGAATTGTAAAAAAAGGGTTGTATTTGACTTTTCACCCGGAGATTTCTTTAAAAAGGGGGTGTTTTTCTTTTTTTCTCTCATCTCTTTGGACTCCTGAGAAATTATTCCGAATTTAGGGGGGTACATTGAGCATTTTTCCTGATTTAGGGGGGTCTCCAAGGCAGGAAAAGCACGCGAAAAGCCCGCGAAAGGGGATTCGGAAATGTTGGCAGTCCTCAGATAGGGGGTGCTTTCAAAAAAGGGTACGAGCATATGCGTACCCTAAATAACACTGAGTGGGGGGGGGGGCCGGGCTAACAACCCAGCATTACAGCCAATCATCCACGTCAAGGACATCCCTGCCACCACCCAACACCTACCAATACAACCAGCAAAAATCAAACACATGTTCTACGTCAATTGCACTTTTCACAGACGACTGTCTTACAGGACGCATGGCAGCATCCAGACCAGAACAGAGTGGGCGAACCCTTTCTGCCTTTTCAACCATTGCATGGGCAGTATCAACCCATCTTATTACAGAGTCAAGAGCTCACTCAAAATCCGCTCCAAGAACCATGTTCGCCTCGTGCTCCACCACAAATAGCAACACAAAGTCAACTCACCTACCTGTCCAGCTCACAACAAAGTGAACAATCAAATCGGCTGGCACGACATTTGGGTAAACCACAAGTCCATCCATATTCCCAAACACCACAGCACTGCCCTCCACAGCCTCAATCAATGACAGAGCAGCCTCAGTACTTTTCCACAGCACATTCATCACATGATGACCAAAGGCACACATTGCAGTCAGAAACGTAGACAGAAACGTCTTTCCCACCAGCCTCCCAGTCATCGTATCAAACACACGTTCTGCATCATGCAAGGCAACCTTGATTTTCAGAGAATATACTCCGAGCATCACATGATCCACACCAACCAAACACTCACCATAATACAGTGGAGAGGTCCCGTGGTCCTCGACCACGACATCAGCAAAGTCCCTAAACTCATACACAACTTCATCCAGATGCTGGTCCAAGATTTCCCGGGGGTAGAGGGAATTTCTATTCCACACCAATCTCAAGGGGCTGTAGCAAGGTCTACTTTTTCCTGTTGTTTAAATTTTTATTGTAAACGTTCCCCACACAAACGACCACTTACCACTTTCTTAGGGGTAGATAGGCCTACTAGAAGCTTGGATCAGACCATCGTGATGAAAAATATATTGGATTTTAACATAATTATGCTCATAATATCATTCTACTTTGCAGCGTTTGCGATTTCAAATGACCAGGTACCTTTGACTAGCCTATGCAAAGCGTAGGAGTAATCGAGAATCGAAAGATCTTAAATTGATTAATTTAGGATGGATTTATGTACTGGTATTACATGTATCCGCTTGTGTAAACGGAACCAGATAGACATATTGATGCTTTATATGTGCAATAAGAACATGTCTTTCATATATACTATGTTTACGTGCAATTTAAACAAGTACAGGGTAAGTTTTATAAATTCTAAGACTTAAAAGTATGATTATACACGATTGTTTGCACATTGATTGATATTTCTAAATCACTAACATGTACATTAATTTTAGTCAGTAAAATGTACATACGTATTATTTGGTAATTGGAGCTTACAAATAGCAACATGATTATTGAGGTTACCCCCTAGTAAATCTTTGATTTATATTTCTTTGGCAGACATTTTCTTCTTGAGATAATTATCAATATGTTGTTGATGCAATGGCTGCGCCCGAAATTGGGTACAATTATTTTAAATGTATATGATAAAACAAATTACCAGTAACAATTTTAATCGGCTGAGCAATGTTATGTAGGCCTACATTTCATTAATTATGTAATTACATGTATATGTAGAGTATTATGCCTCTACATGACTTGTATGTTCGCTGTAAATCTCATTCGAATCTCAGATTATCTGTCATTTGCTATATAAGACCTGTTTACTGATTTCATACAACTCTTTAAAACAAAAGTTGCTGTAGTGACAGAGACTTGTGAGACATATAGCAAGAACACATCTATTTAAAGTGGATTCCAGCCATATAGATGCCAGTTTTCCTAAAATGACTAGTACGTGGTGGTTAGGGAGAGACATGTATTAATTGAAAATACATTAATAAACAGGTTTATTTATATAGATACATTGATCTGTTGCAATATCACCACCACTATTGCTAAAGCATTCGTCTACATTAATTTGAAAGATAATATTTCAAACCGTCTATGTAATAAGGGTGTCAATGATCGTGTGCTCTAGTAGTTTATCCTTTTCAACAAAGACACAATTATTTTCAACAAAAATACCGAAAGAGTTTCTGGTAACCATGGAAATGAATAACCCAAGGAAAATAGTTCATCATTCATTAATTGCACAGGATTACAATAATAAGGTTGTGAACCTCATTGTATATAGTTCTTGAATGTTTGTATACATGCTAAATCGTGTGCTTACTTGTTATATTCTAATGATATCTGAAAATCTTGCTCATTTTTGCTGATATCTTGATGTTAGGAAAAAATAATGTTCTCACTATACTTCTAAAAATGTTATTGTGATTTGTTCAACAAACGACATGATTAGAATATTCTTTTCCAAAAATTATGACCATGTCAAAACTTTCTTTTGATTTTTGTTTTGTTTTATTTTTGTTTTTATTTGTTTGAAAATTTTATTTTGTTATTGTTGATGGATATTTATTTTATTTTTGGGAGAGGGACCTACCTATAAATAGAAATAAAGCTATCATACAAAAATTAGAGAAACGGAATGGCGAAATTATTAAACAATCGGATCAAGAAAAAGTATGTTATGAATGATTGAAATATGAGATCACAGCTAAGCGAATCTCACATTGGGATTTGTTTTCAGTGGATTGTAGTGACGGATAACTATCCCGTTTGTGTACAAAAGCATAACCAATTTCTGTTTTTCTCCCAAGGGCCTTCACCCTGGGAGTACTACTCAAAATATATTATGGAGGGAATATTATTATAGGTCCTCTAAAAAACACCATGTTAAGAAGGAGAGGAAAAAAAAAGAAATTTCAGTAATTTTATTTGTTGGAACAACTGAGAAAGTTGTCCAGCACTAATCACAGTGACATTATCGATTCAGCCAATTTGAGGTTCCTATAGGTATAGTGATAACAACTTTTAAAAAGAATCATAACATTTTCATATTTTGTCAGATTTTGTTCAAACCTTCACCTGTTTGCCTTTCTGATTTTTCTGCTCTCTTTCAAAAGTTGTTTCCTTTAAAGTTTGGATTTACCTCTAAGAAAGCAGGAGGATGAAAATGGTACATGTACATGTCAAATGCTTGTGTCTTTTTTATATAAGAAAGTGGCATTTTGGGCAGTTTTTGTTTATAAAATTACGGATAATAATTATACGGTGGTATATTTTATAGTTACAGATTGAAGAGAAGATATATACACAGCTGAAAGATGAGGTAGATTGCGAGATAGAAAAGAATGGAGAGAGAGAGAGAGACAACAAGATTGGACAGAATGGGAGGCCTAGGGAGATGGAAACAGAGAGAGAGTGAACAAGATTAGACATAGGGGGAGAAAGATGAAAAGAGATAGAAAGAGACCAAGATTCGACAGAATGGGAGGGGAGATGGAGAGAGAGACAACAATCCTCTCCGCCCTAAACACGAGGGGGGTGGGTGTGGTAGTACGTATGTAATGTATCTGGGGAGTCTCGCCTTATGCAAGTTTCTTGTTTTATTAAAAAGCTTTTTTTTAGTGGGGAGTGGTGCTTTAAAAAGGGGGATATTGCGCCCATAATTGGACAGAGCCATCTATACAAATAATTCGGGCAACTTGCACTTGCAGTTGGTCACAGCATTAGGTATATTCTTTTATTTTGTGCTCTCCCTACAAGGCAGTATTCGCCATGTTGCGTCCAACTTGAACTGGGTTGGCCAAACTCTCGTAATCAATGGCTCGAAATGATGCTGAATATCCCTCTTGATATACGCCTCCGTATAAAGGAGCTAAATCCACTTTTGATAAAAATTGAGTTATTGATACCAGAACATTGTTTACTTCAGTATCCATCTTTCAACAAAAGTACTTACCTACATTTTGGGAGTCATTATGAAAACATGCACCTTTTAATATCACTTTTCCATAGACGCCTGTACACAATCTGGTAAACAAATGCGTTTTTTCCCTCAAGTTACAAAAATGGATTTAGCTCCTTTTGGAATTCAACTCTTCATTTGCTGATGATTTTATAATTCACCGAGTGCTGATCAATTTCGGTCAGGGCAACTTGTTTATACAGCAAACCAGAATCAACAATGTAGCAGATCTTCGGATCGCTGTTCGGTCAGTCAACATTATGTATGCTTTTCATTTCATTTTGTTGGTTTTCAATTAAAGAACGAGACTGATATCATATCAGTCTATCACTAATTTTTACTAATTTTTATCTACCGCTTCTTTTCCCCCTCCATATAGGTACATCCAAGGGTGTCGATTTGTATCCGTGGTTGGGGGGGGGGGGGGATGATAGGTGCCAAAATATTTTCGGCAATGGATCAAAGCAACCAAGAGGTAGGAGCGCGTAGCCAGGATTTCATTTTAGACCGTTCTCGACTCTTAAAAGGTACTATGTCCCTTTTTGCAGCCAACCTCAAATTCTGTAGAACTTTGCAGGAATTATGAATATGTCATGTATGTCCTATCTGTGAAATTTAAATGTTAGCAGTGTCCTCATATTCAAATTATGCAAGGAAACCCGTTTACTTGCTAGACTTCACTGTCAGACACTATTGAGTGACTGACTGGCTTTTTTCTTCTTTGGTAATAACATACATGAAAAGAGTTGTTAAGGGTACATGAGCATTTGTCTACATCAATAACCCACTTCTTGTGATGGCCAAGATTAAAATGATTGAATCTTTGCGTAGCATAAAACGTTGACCATTCGGTACAATTGTCTGAATATCAAGACTATTACTTTTGGGCTCTATAGCCCTAAAGTCGATTTGACAACTAATAGTCATTATTTTCCCACTTGAAGACATTTTCAAGCCCGAACTTTTTTTGGGAAGTTCTAAATAAGTATTATCTTTCAAATGCAGTTGGAATTTAACTTTTTCATTTTTTTGGCCTGCAAATGGGACATAGTACCTTTAATCCTTGTTTGAATCAAGTTCCCCTTCCTCCGCGCGTAGCGAGGAAGCTCTGACGTTTCATTAGATTATTAACGAAATAAGACGATTCGATGTACCATTGTCGACTCTTAATCCTTTTCTGAATTCATTTCTTTTCCCCCTCCCGCGTGAAGCGCGGAAGCTTTGACGTTTCTTTAAATTATTAGAGAAAGAAGACGATTCGTTGTACCGTTCTCGACTCTAAATCCTTGTCTGAATTCAGTTTTCCCGCTCCCGCGCGAAGCGCGGAAGCTTTGATGTTTCATTAAATTATTAGAGAGAGAAGACGATTCGTTGTACCGTTCTCGACTCTAAATCCTTGTCTGAATTCAGTTTTCCCGCTCCCGCGCGAAGCTTTGACGTTTCATTAGATTATTAAAGAAAGAACACAATTCGTTGTACCATTGTCGACTCTCAATCCTTGTCCGAATTCAGTTCCCCCCCCCCTCCCGCACGTTGTGCGGAAGCTCTGACGTTACATTAAATTATTATAGAGAAAGAAGACGATTCGTTGGACCGTTCTCGACTCTTAATCCTTGTTTGAATCAAGTTCCCCTTCCTCCGCGCGTAGCGCGGAAGCTCTGACGTTTCATTAGATTATTAAAGAAAGAAGACGATTCGTTGTACCGTTCTTGTCTGAATTCAGTTTCCCCGCTCCCGCGCAAAGCGCGAAAGCATTCTCCTTGTCTCCGATCTCATCACGAATTCGTCACAGAGTTCATCTATGTTTACACTGTCCAGGATTGTCTGATGTGCATTGCAGATTGCTACTTTTGCGCTTCGCGCTTAACATTTAGCTCGTTACTTTTTAACGCTGCGTCTTTGCATTTGGCGCACTGCATTTCTATGATCTGTTGATTGAACAAATTGAATAAATTAATCAATTCCTGATGAAGCCGTATGAGCAAGAATTTAATTTATTCTTATCTCATATACGGTTGTCTCATTTACTTCGTATAATATATACGTATTATGAAAATGAGATAGCAAAATGTGTATATTGATGGTCATCTTGCGAGTAATAACCATTAACTACTCTCATCGGGCTCTCATCATTAATTTCTCTCTTGTTTTTTTTTTTTGATGGTGAATTATTGGGGGGGGGGGGATGATTGTTTAGGCCATCCCCCACCTGAAATATTGGGGGGGGGGGGGGATATATCCCCCCCATCCCCCCGGGATCGACACCCATGGGCACATCAGAGAGATGCCAGCAATATTTGACTTCAAACTGTCATCTCCCTGGGTACATGATTGTGTATCTCTTTCTCAATTCGTAAAGGCTAAATCGTTCACTTTTTGGTCCCCTGCACCGTTATCGAAAATTTGGAATATATATAAATTTCAATATTCTTTGGTTGTGTTGGCTTGTTGAATTTTGGTAAACCTTTGTCAGCAAAATTTCAATGGCACAATTTTGTTTTGCCAACGGGTAGATTTGTTTGACCAATATAGATTCTTTGGTTGTTGTGGCTTGTTGAATTTTTAAAACCTTTGTCAGCAAAATTCCAATGGCACATTTTTTTTTGAATTTGATGAAGAAACCGGGGGGGGGGGGGGGAAGGCGTTTAGCGCAACTTGTCTTCATCGACAGGAGACAGTTTTGTTATAAGCTACTGAAATCCTTGCTTCTGAGTGCATGGTTATCAGCAGATCTGTCACTGATTTTAGTCTTTTGTCATTGAAAGGGCTTTTTGAAACGGGTCTCAGGCTTACATCAACAGACTTCAACGATTGACAAAATAGAAACGTGTGATATATATATTTTCTATTTATTAACTAATTTACTTATCTATTTATTCATTTATTTATTCACTCTTCTAGATACAGGAAATCCCTAGCTTTAAATATCGAGTATTGCTCTTGATTAAAAGGGGCCCTGTCTGTACAAGAAGTAGAAGAATGAAATAGGTGTGTGTGTGGGGGGGGGGGGGGAGGGGAGCTAGAAGAAGGAATATAAAGAGAGAAAATAAAAAGGAATACAAACATGTTCTCAAACCAGCTCACATCCATTCTTCCCCCTCATTCGTTGATTCTGACCCAATTCGTCTCGTTTCATTCACCTAATAAAAAGAGCGCCCCCCCCCCCCCACAACACTGCACGCACGCACTCTACGCCACTGCTACCAGAGCATGATGTTGATAAGTCCAGTGACCACGAATGAATAGTGAAAAGATGAATATCACTCTATTTCATAATTATGTGCTGACTCCATTTTTTCTTGTCAAGAGATCCTTTGTGAATAATTTACGATGCATAAGTGCCTTTTGAAAAAAATGTCTTTTCAATAAATTTGTAAACAGGGTTTTAAACTGATTGTCAGCTTTCTTTTCATTTCAGATTCGACGTATACATGTTTTTCTGTTTCCAAATGTCGGTAGTAGGTGGTAGGTGGACACAATAAGAAGGTTCGCTTCTGATCAGCTACTCCCGTTTGGCGCGTGAATGTACAGGTGAGCTGTCGTCTGTTGCCTGCCCCAACATTACGTTCGCAGATTAACAAGGAAATAATACTAGCGCGCACGACGTAATCATCAGTTCATCAGCCGGAAAAGGGGTTGCTTTATCGCCGCGCATATTTTTCACCTGATAAATCTGTCATTCTTGATTTTATCGTTGTCATTTTGATTTCTTTCGACGTCGTATAATGACGGGCACGGCGTCGTTGAAGTCGAAGCTGACGCGTAACTGGGGATGGGTTGTTACTTTTGCGTCGTTCCTTATGAATTTTTTTGGGTTTGGAATCTTATACTGCTTCAGCATCACCTTCGTGGCACTCCAAGAGGAATTTTCAACCGATTCAAGTGCTACGTGTAAGTATGATTTTCCCAGCCCAACTTTGTAAAATTACCGTAAAATAAGGAAAATGTATAGAAATGTATTACGATAATACTACTAATAATAGGCATTTATATAGCGCCGTCTATCTTTAGACAATTCTATTCCGAGGCTCATACATTAATTATTACCCTGGCTTTGGCCTAACTTCCATTGCAGCGCTCTAGCATTTCAAGGAATTAATTCCTACCAGGTACCCATTTACCTCACATGGGTTGAGGGTGGCAAAAGTAGATTAATGCCTCGCCATTGCCAAAGGACATGAGTGCCGTGTCGGGGATCGAACCACGACCTTCGAATATCAAGCAAGTGCTAATAAACCACTCGATTACGACACTTCTACGATCACCTAAAAACCGTTTGTGGTAGGGTCGATGATGAATCTGATTAAAAGTGAAGATTCTTATCCCCCTATGACTAAGTTATTGTAAAAGATTACACAGTTGAACTATATACAATATCATTATTTGATGATGGATCACACAAGGAAGTAAAAGAGAAAAAGATACAGAACAAAATCTATGAGAAAAAATAAACATATTATTCACTGTGAAATGAAATAAACGATGTAGATAAAGCTTGAGTGTTGCGATAAGCAAGCGTTACGTTTCTAAAAAGTAAGGCTGTGAGTTATGTTCTCAATTTATCTTTGATAATTTTACTTAATCTTTATACATGTATCATACAGTGCGTCCCAGAATAACGAAACCGAGAATTAGGATCTAAGCTTTCCAAATATGTGTCATTTATCAATTATAAATGTGATTAAGTTATGATAAAACATCGATAATTCTCGGTTTCGTTTTTTCTGGGACGCACTGTACATCTGCATTTTATTTTATCTGCATGTACAGCATTTAGCTCTATTTCTTCAATATTTGTACTAAACAATCTCTATCAAAATCCCTACCAGTCTTCGAGGGCTACCTACTCTATCATTCTTTGTTGCAAAAACTTTGCAATAAACCTGTAAATTATAAATTCTCAACTTCTTCCTGTTTTTCTAAAAAATAGTGGCAATTTTCATATTAACAATTAGAATGATAGGAGTTATTCAATTGCACATTGAACATTGGTGGAAATATGACAATTTGACAATAAGGTTATTCTATTTAATTACCAATGTCTTCTATATAGGCCTAGTTCAATTTATACATGTCACGACCAGCAATAGAATCGAAAACAAAAGCATGGGCTAATATTGTTCATAGAATGGATAAACCGCATGAAAAAATTGATTGATTGGAGTTATTTATCAAAAAGTGAACATGTAAAATCACAATAATACTTTCGATATTATTTGGTGTAGACAGTTTCTTTTTTTTCAGTGGGGCTGGTTAGGGTGGTGGAGGCTGCCCAAGCGAATGTTCTGACAAAATGTTGCAGTGATGATACTCCTTTAAATGTAAAAGATGAGATATCCACTCTTTTTAAAGACCGTCAATACTACTGAGCCAGAAGGGATTAGACCACACAGCTAGGTCACTGACAGGTGGCTATCTCATTAAATCAGCTCTCAACTAACATACGAAAAAGAGAATCATGGGGGACCAACAGGCACCGATTGGGGAAGTTTTCTATATAGAGGGAGCAAGTAGCTATACGTAGGACAGTGGGGCTTTAAGGCTTGTTTTCATTAAACGTGTCAATGAATGGAAACTGTGCGCAACAAAATATGACTTGAGCGTATTCACTGAGTTTGTGTTACAACATACAGAAAATTGAAGTGTAAACATTTGACGTCGTTAAAAAAAATATTTAAAAAAAAAAAGAAGGAAAAAAGACGATATTTATTTAGAACTTCCTTCAAAACGAAAGAGTTTGAAAATGGCTTTTTTAATATGGGAAAAAACGACCATTTGTTGTCGAATCGACATTACGTAAGTGGTTGCAATCATCTAAGTAATAGTCTGATTTTCAGACCCTTGTATTGAATGGTTGGACGTTATGTGCCGCACAAAGATTCAATCAATTTCATTTTGGTTATTCCAAGTAGTGGGTTATTGATGTAGACAAATGCTCATGTACCTGTTACAGCTCATTTTATGAGTGCTATTACCAACGAAAAAAAGATGTCAGTCAGTCACTCAATAGTGTCTGACAGGGAAGTCTAGAAAGTAAACGGGTTTCCTTTCATATTTGAATACTAGGACACTGCTAACGTTTAAATTTGACAGAAAGGACATGCATGGCATATTCATAATTCCTGCAAGTTCTACATAACTTGATGTTGGCTGCAAAAGGGACTTAGTATCTTTAATAGTCTTTTTATACAGTGTAGATTTAATACTCCTTTTTTAAATCGAAAGCCAACAATAACATTTCTGGAATCCACTCCCAAACGAATCATTCAAACCACTACAAATAATTCTAATCAACTACTATGAACAAAGTACTCCCTAATATGAGTGGGTTTTCACCGTATTAAGGGAGTAAATGTGCTCTAAAATCACTCATCATCCGAGAAAAGGGTGAAATTTTACTAGGCGTTGTGGCGTGCGCCTGTAATCCAGCTAACAGTGGAAGTTACAAACTGATTCACCCGAGGACGCCGGTTCGAAACTGAGTCACGTCTTTCGGATGGTGACGTTCAAAGGTCGGTCCCCAGACGTAAATAATCATATCTGATTGATACACGTCTGTAAAAACCCAAATACACACACACTGTCTTCCCCAGCTCTCTTGGACCGCCAGCCACTATGAAAATAATGGACAAAGAAAGCGGACAATTTTCCTCAGGTAGACAAAGGAACATCCCTTCACTGCTATTATGTAAAAATGTGTAGAACAGGTGAATATGCATATGACATTTGTTCTACACCATTTTACATAATAGCAGTGAAGGGATGTTCCTTTGTCTACCTGAGGAACTGTATATTTTGTCCGCTTTGTTTGTCAGTCATATTCATAGTGTTGACGTGCCCGCAGCCCTCAACTTAGATACAACAATAGAAATTTAAAAAAAATGAAAAGAGTGACTTGCAGAGAAAAAATGAAAGGGGAGAGAAGGAGCGTTGGTAATAGTACAATAAATCTAATACATCAGATGTATTATATTTATTGTACTATTACCAGCAGATTCTGCTGATTGAATGCAGGTTCATTCATGGATGGATGCACGATGCTAGGTCAAGGACGATTACCCATCATTGTTGAATATACAGTCACTGTACATGATACGAGTACAGTAGAATGACACATGACAGGATCAATATTAACATAGTGATTGCATTGTGAAAGAAAAGGTGTGGAATGGATCAGAAAAAGTTGATCATGTAGCATGTAAGTATTGGTGTGTGTACTGTAAGGTTCTGGAGTCATCAAAATCATAACAAATTTGGCCCAGTCTTGGCCCATTTTTGCAAGGATATTCAAAACAAATGTGTATGAAGTCGAATATTGATGAAAGAATACAAAATTAAGGTTTTCTGCGCACCCTCTTTCACATTATGATACAATATAAGTGAAATGATGCCATCAATTTTTTGGCGAATTTGGGGCTCCCAGCATTTTAGAGGGGTTTATAAATGCTATAGATTTTTTCTTACACACTGAGTCTCATTGCTTCCTAGAGCGTTATAGCCTTCGGAATCGTTAATTTTCATGCGCCCAGCAAGGTAGGATGAATGAAAGGTAACACTCGGTCGCTTTGGTATCTCACATGTTTTTGTCAGTGGTAATTTGGCAAAAGTATATGGTACAATAGGATGCGGAATCGGCCGTTCGCATCGAAACTCCCTTTAACGAAATTTAGTATCAAGCCCTGGTTTATTTGTCCCCACCCCCCATATCTTACCCCAATAGGCAATTTTTATTTTTTATAACAAACACAAAAATTCACAGCTAATTTTCATACAACCTATATCAAAACGTTATTTGTATATGAGTTGAATTGAGTCGAGTTGAGTTGAGTTGAGGTTTTATTATCCAAACGTTCAAATACATAACAATACTAACATTAATAAATATAATTTATGTTTAACAAATATCTCGAATGAATAATATGGACCAGAAAATAGCATAAAATGCTCATCATGTCTGGTACCTTTAAAATACAGTATAACTTAACATTTAACAATTTGTGTATATAATATGAATTATCGAATGCAGGTACAACTTAAAAAGCTACATACTATTCTATGTATCTAACATAATACATGTTTGTCATGCGAATACATGCTTCAACAAAAGCCATCGTACTGTGAACTCATTTCTTTTGCCATTTATATCATGAATGCACTGCTCATCCTTATAATATGTCTTTAATATATATTATATTTTGTGTAAAACAGGAAATGTCTAATTATCTCTAGAAAAATAAGTTGTTGCTTTACGAGTACTATACAGTGCGTCCCAGAAAAAAAACGAAACCGAGAATTATCGATGTTTTATGCACAGAGAAGACGAAAGACCTGATGCATGGCTGATCTTCAACGAAACGTAGTTAAGCCTTTTGTCAACTCTGTTTGTTGCTACAGCAGGCAGCCAGTGAAAACGAACTCGTTTGATCAAATTATGGAAATGCAAGCATTACTTTAAACAAATAGAACTTTGATATTCCTGGCTCATTTTTCCTGATTGAGGTGTCATATGAAAGGGCAGAAATTGAACTCTCTAGAAATGTGATTTTCTCTTTAAAATTCAGATACCACCCGCCAAATGACTTTTTGGTTTCCTGTCTTCAAATTGCTTTTAATCACTAATTATAATTGTGATTAAGTTATGATAAAACATCGATAATTCTCGGTTTCGTTTTTTTCTGGGACGCACTGTACAGTTCAATAGATCATTTCGTTCTTCTTTAAAACCAAAAGTTATATCTTGAGGGGTGACAGTAAGGCAGAAAGTACGTGAAGATAGCCACTATCGGACATTAAAAAGCCCGAATACTTTGACTAAAATGGCAATACAAAAGTTATGTTTAATTGTCTTTTTTCTCGGTAGTAGAAAACGAACAGAGATCACTATTTACATTTCTTTAATTTGAACGCAGTGTCATTAACAAAAAAACAGAATTCTATTTAAAACTTTGTACTGATAATACCTAAGTCTAGTATCCATTGTAAATCTAAAGATGGCCATGTTAAAATACATGTACTATATTGTATTGTCTAAACGATAATCCAAATTTTTTCCCATTTAAACGCTATCTTTTGGGTATAGTATTTGTTTCCTACCAAAGTTCTATGAATCCTTCTACAGCCTTTATTATCACGCATTAATGTTATATACGGTAGAAAAAAATGGTTCAATGAGTCAATGTGTAGATTTTTCCAGGTTAGAATAATCATCGAACAGCTTGTCGAAGTGAAAATACCGTAGAAAATCAAGCTCTACATAAAACTCTGATTTACAGGCATTAAACGCCAAAATATTCCCTTCTCGATCTATTTGGTCATTAACTCATAGCCTGCCATTAGGCTGCATGCACGCTATTGTTATAGTGCCTTGTGCTCGCTAGCAAGCTACTGCTCCTCTGCTTCTTGCATGATTGCACGCAGATGTAATAGCAGTTATTGTTCATGCCCATTGGACTGTGCCTAGTGCTTCGCACGCGCTATTGACAGTACCATCGCGTTAATCCAATTATCTCGTTATAAATTTGGCACTCGGGGGATTTGTGGCCTGGCACTATAGGGATTAGCCCTGTGGCATCATAAGAGTTAACGAACCTAATGCCCTTATCATGCCACTGTTTGAAAAAAATACGATTTGAAATTTGCTATTTCTTCATAAAGGTTGCGATTTTAATCAATTTAAGTTTTATGTTTTTTCAATGAATGAAGAAGAAAAAACTAAACATTTCTTCCCAGAATGGATTTCTTAATATTTGTGCTACTTTTACATAGTATTTGTCTCCACAGGATGAGTGGTAAGGCTGGGTTAAAAAAACGATCCCAATAAAGTTTCAATATTAGTTTGTTAAACCATGTCAGTTTGAATGCTTTATTAAAATATTATACATCTATCAATTTTGTTCCTCCTTCTGCATATTATGTTCCTACTATCTGATTAAATATTATATCTGGTTTGTCGCCCCATATAAATTGAAGAGTTTCGATGCTATTTCTCCCGCAGCTTGGGCCGGCGCCATCCCGATCGGCTTGGCCACCGGCGCCAGCGTGATCGTCACCCCTCTCGTCGACCGCTTTGAGAATCGACCGGTCGCCATCGCTGGAGTCTTTCTCTGCTGCATATCCTGTATCTTGACGTCTATCATCACCGACTTCAAGCTCATTTACCTAACCTACAGCACCCTCTACGGCTTGGGTATAGGATTCTGTTCTTTGGCGTCTATGGACCTGTTGCTTCAGTACTTCCCAAGAAAGAACTGTTCGCGCGCTACTCTGATTGCATTGGTTGGTTCTAGCTCAGGTAAACTGCAGGCTTGTGGACTATTAAATAGATGTTCTTTTTGCATATCCGTAGACAGTAGATTAGAACGAACAAGCAGGTTTACTTTAGATCAGGAAATCAAAGGGTGTTCTTTTACGAATATGGACCAATAACACGATAAAAAAATTAATCCCAAAGCGGGCATATGTTACTGTTATTCGGGCTTATGTTATTGGTAATCTTTTAAAAAAAAATTGCCATTGAAATAGGTCGGATAGGCGTAGATAAGTTCTGAACTAATCATAGTCGACGCTATAGAACAGAGTAGCTCGGAGTCCTGATAGCATAGAATGGTAGGAAGAAAGACCATTGAGGATGTGTTCAATAGAAAGCAGACAGGTGTTAAAATAAAGACCTGGGGGTGTTTCACAAATAGCCTAAGTCGCGAACTTAACTCTAAGTTGGACTTAAACATTACGGAGAGCCATTTGTAGCCTTAAAATAAAGTATATTTAAAAGGAAAAATTCACGTATTTTATATTTTTCATAAATTCCACATCAATGACATGAAATCTCCTTAATAATAGAAAATATGAATGGTTTGAATCATCATTAATTTTTATGCCTTTTAAACTAACTTTTACCTAATATTTTTAAAGATGCTAACGGCTTTCCATAATTGTTAAGTCCAACTTAAAGATAAATTCAACTTGGGATCTTTGTGAAACACCCCAGCATATCTACATAAACAATTGTGTACGTTTTGTAATATGTTTTTCTCTCTTTTTACCTTTAGAATGTCCTCAGTCTTCATATAGCATAATTATCATCATAGATATCTACGCAGGGCTCCCTTGTAAAGCAGGCCTTGCGGCTTGAATGGGACTACCCTGCTTTTTATAAAGAAAACATGAATAAATAAATAAATAAATAAATACCCGAAACGTTCGATATCCATTTTGTATCAATTGAATTCAATATGTACTAAGCTTGATAAACGTTCTTTGCTATTTAATCCCTAGGTATGCTTGCTCTGGGACCTCTCACCTATACCTTGATTGAGAACTTGGGCTGGCGAAATATGTTCCGTGTGCTTGGGACTCTCCTGCTTGTGGTTGCACTTCCGGCCACGATGACCTTTTCCCGCCCAAATACACACGGATGCGCAGAAGACAACGACGAGGATAAAAGCCAAGCGAACGCCGTCTCCACTGGTTGCAGAACTGCGAAAGGAATATCCTTTGAGGAAAACGACAAAGGGACTCCGGACAATGATGTCCTTGAGAATTTAGGAGTTGATGAGGAAGTCTTGAACCGAGATGAAACAAGCATTGAGCAAAGGCCAAAGGACAAGGCAGCCTTTGACAATAAGGGATTTTCCGGGGAAGAGTTGAACCACCCTGGTAGAACCACTGATGATGGGTGTCACCCAGGAGTCCAAAGGAGGATCGACGGTAATTCGTCGAAAGTGGTCCTGACAAAGGAACAGGTGGACAATACCTTGACAGTAGTAAACAACGGTGGGTGTCAAGCACGTACAGGTGGCAGAAGACGTGCTGCGGACCTTCCTGGCGATGAAAAGGCCGGTCTGAAACGACCGGAATCGGTCACCTTAATCACTGGTGATCTGGTGATCCATGTAGAGACAGAACAACCGTATCGACCCTCTGTACCACCGGTTGGTGAACGCGAAGATGCTGCAGTTGGCGAATCGAAAGTGTCGTCGATTAATTCGATTGGGGAAGATGATGTCGTGTCGTTTAAGATCATCAGCATCTCTTCGTCCATCTCGTGTGAAATCAGTTCTGGCTATGACGTCGAAGGGGTCAAAGTTGACAGAGATGGCACACTTCCGGTTGTGGTGCAGCAGGAGCAACATTTGGAAGCAGGAGTCAAAGGCAGTAATCACCAAGGGTTTCTCCAAAGATACAGAACATTCTTCTATCCCGATCTCTGGCTTATTAGCATCTGTATTACTGGCCTCCCCATGATGAATACCTTCTATTACATCAATATAGTGAGAGCTATTTGAAATTTCTTAATCTGAATACCACTTGCAAATATCTCCCAACAAAAATAATAGAATAAAAGAGAACAGAGCAAGTCTTGGGTATGTCTCACACGTCAACTAATATTATTGAGCTGTGTAGAGGAATTGTGAACAAAAATTGACATTAAGACACCGTAGTGATGTCTGATTCAAGCTTACGCCAGCTTGATACAGTCATTAGGTATATTGAAATGAGGTAACGTATAGCTTGGATTTATTCAGTCATGGGTAAACTTATGGGGACTATTAAGATCTGTATACTGTATTAAACTATAATACTGGAGACGAGTTGTTAGGGTAAATGATAATTTTAAATAAGGACGAGTGGTGATGATAACAAAGTGGGTTCGAAGTATACAAAGACACTAATATTTTCAGAAACATTTGAACCAAATCTTGAATATTTCAAATCATATTATAAAAAACGATGTTACCTTATCATTAAGCGAAAGCCTCTGCGGAGTATATGCAGCGATATATAGAACCAGGCGCGGATCCAGGATTTCTTAGGGGGGGGGGGGCCCAAATTTGAAATTTAGCGAGCCAAATATTGGTACGTAATGGTGACCAGCAGTGACGTAATGCGGGGGGGGGGGGGTCGGTGCAGGGAGGGGCGATTTTCCCCCTCCCTCCTCCGCGAAACGCGGAAGCTTTGACGTTTCATTAAATTATTAGAGAAAAAAGACGATTCGTTGTACCGTTTTCGAAAATAATTCTCGTCTGAATTTAGTTTTCCCCCTCCCGCGCCAAGCGCGGAAAATTTTACGATTTATTAAATTATTAGAGAAAGAAGGCGATTCGTTGTCGAGTTCTCGACTCTTTATCCTCGTCTGAATTTAGGTTCCCCCCTCCCGTGCGAAGCGCGGAAGCTTTTACGATTTATTAAATTATTAGAGAAAGGAGACGATTCGTTGTCGAGTTCTCGACTCTTAATCCTCGTCTGAATTTAGGTTCCCCCCTCCCGTGCGAAGCGCGGAAGCTTTTAAATTTCCTTAAATCATTAGAGAAAGAAGACGATTCGTTGTCGAGTTCTCGACTCTTTATCCTCGTCTGAATTTAGGTTCCCCCCTCCCGTGCGAAGCGCGGAAGCTTTTACGATTTATTAAATTATTAGAGAAAGGAGACGATTCGTTGTCGAGTTCTCGACTCTTAATCCTCGTCTGAATTTAGGTTCCCCCCTCCCGTGCGAAGCGCGGAAGCTTTTAAATTTCCTTAAATCATTAGAGAAAGAAGACGATTCGTTGTACCGTTTTCGAAAATAATCCTCGTCTGAATTTAGATTCTCCCCCAACCCCCTCCTCCCGCGCGAAGCGCGGACGCTTTTACGTTTCATTAAATCATTAAAGATTCGTATTACCGTTCTCGCCTCTGAATCCTCGTCTGAATTCAGGTTCCCCCCTCCCGCGCGAAGCGCGGAAGCTTTGACGTTTCATAAGATTATGAGAGAAAGAAGACGATTCGTTGTACCGTTCTCGATTCTTAATCCTTGTCTGAATTCAGTCCCCCCCCCCTCCCCTCCTGCGCGAAGCTTTGACGTTTCATTATATTATTAGAGAAAGAAGACGATGCGTTGTATCGTTCTCTATACTCTTAATCCTTGTCTGAATCAGGGGCCGTCTTAGGGCCCCTGGGGGGGGGGGGGGTCGAGGCGGCGGAGCCGGCCCCGGAAGCTCAGGGGTTTTAGGCGTTTAATTAAGGTCAGATGAGCATTTTTTTGTATACCTTATTATTTTGTGAGACTGGCACGTCACTATTTGGCGTGGGGTCCAGGGGGCGGAGCCCCAAAATATCAGGGGTTTTAGGCATTAAATTACCGTCAGATGAGCATCTAAGGGCCCGCCGTAGGGCCCTAGGTGAAATCCAGGGGGCAGAGCCCCTGGAAGCTTAGGGGTTTTAGGCATTAATCACGGTCAGATGAGCATATTTTGATGCCTCATTATTTTTCAACACTGGCAGTTAACTATTCTTTCTTTCTTGCTCTCATTCTATTTTATTTCTCTTTAATATACTTTTTCAAAAAAGTAGGGGGGGATCGGGGCTCCCGATCCCCGCCGTACCTCGGGCCCTGACAAGTAGGAATCAACTAAAAAGTGAGGAAAAATCTCGGAAATTATGTCATTTCAGCATTATTTGTAATCCACCGTTGTGGAATTAGAAATAAACCACGTTTGAATTTGATTTCCCCCAAGCCCCCCCCCCCCTATCAGTACGCCAGTATCTCCTCTTTTCCTTTTTTCTTTCCCTTTCCTTCCTTCTCTCTTATTTTTTTGATTGGGGGGGGGGGGGGGTCAACAGCCTGGGAGGCAAGGCCCTTTCGCCTTCCCCAATCTCCTTCTTCCCCTTTTCTTTTCTTCTTCCTCTTCTTTCTTTCCCTTTCTCTCTTCTTTCTCTTTCCCTTCTTTTCCTTTCTTCTCTCTCTTTTTTTTTTTTTTTTTTGCGGGGGGGGGGGCCAAGGCCCGCTCGCCCCCCCCCCTGGATCCGCGCCTGTATAGAACAATATAGCAAGAGTTTTCGAGAAACCGACTAAAGGTTAATTTTAATACCCTTGGTTATGTTCCATTGAAATCTTGTTAAAGGCATCATTTAGCAAAGTTAAATCTGAGATGCATGGCCCTACGTGTTATCAGTGTCTGTGATATGGTGTAATATTGATGCCCTAAAAAAATTGCGCTTCAAAATGATCATGAAGTGTCTCAAAAAAGAAAGTCAAATCTTTGAGAGACCGGTTTTACCATACTCATTTTATCCAGTAGACTGTAGTGTTAACCGTTAGGAAAACGCAAAATTTGATTTCGATTATCAGTCATAAATATCTTGATAATCAGACAGGCGATTGGCTTGTGAAAGTCATGGGATTCATGTATAACCCAAAGGCTTATAATTATGATTGCAGCATGAGCTAAATCAGGGATTTTTTTTAAAGGATCTGAGACAAGGTTACTGGATCCCTTTAAAATTAAGTGATACGTCTCTACAGTGTGACGCTCAAGGCAAATTAAGAAGCTACGGGTTGATTTTTTTGGAAGGCATTGCGATCGTGTTATAATTTAGTTTTTTTTTTTAAATTTTCCTTTCCCGCTCCAAGGGAGATTTCCTTATATCGAGGGGTTTCGAGCGCCGCGTCATCCCCTGGGTGGTCACAACTTTTGGCATCTCGGAAGTGGCGGGGAAAATATTGTTTGCTGCCGTGGCCGATCGTCTGCCCTTCCCCAAGATCTTCATCTATCACTTCGCCTGCGCTGTCGGCATAGTGGTCATGGGATGTCTGCTGGTAGTCCGTACGGTCCCCGTCCTCTTGTGCCTTGCAGTCGGTGAGTGAAAGAAATCACTAAACAGTTTTGTTTGTTTGTTTGTTCGCTTGCTTGAAAAGCGCTATGTAAGAACTAGCTATTATTATTATTATTATTATAACCCCTTTTAATAGGATTGAACTTTTACCAAATTTTCCTTGTCCAATTCAAAGCCCCACTGTCCTACTTGTAGCTACTTGCTCCCTCTATATAGGAAACTTCCCCAATCGGTGCCTGTTGGTCCCCCATGATCCTCTTTTTCTTATGTTAGATGAGAGCTGAGTTAATGAGATAGCCACCTGTCAGTGACCTCGCTGTGTGGTCTAATCCCTTCTGGCCCAGTAGTATTGACGGTCTTTAACATTGGTGTTGACAAAAGTTTGATAATGATAATGATGATGATGATATTTTTAATAACAACAACAACAACAATAATGATAATGGAAATAAAAATAACAACACTGCTAATATTAAAAATGATAATGATGATGATGATGAAAATTATGATGATGATAATAATAATGATAATATTCCGCTTTTATATAGCGCTCAATACATCGATGATATCTCTGAGCGCTTTACATAATACATCGGTCATTGGATTCAGGCTTGCCCGCACACAATGCTTGCACATTCTCCAACCCCTGGGGAGCATTCCAGCCAGGCGTTATTTTACAGACGCTCACAATAATGATAATAATAATAATAATAGTGATAATATTACTAATAATCATAATAATATTGATACTAATGATATTAACTCTACTACTACTAATACTACTTCTACCATTACTATTAGAGGTATTGTTGTCTAGTGGGTAAGTCACCCGACTGCAGATCACAAGGTACGGGGTTCGAGTCCTGTCGGTGCACTCATGTCCTTTGGCAAGACGTTAATCTATATTTGCCACTCTCCACCCAGGTGTTATTGGGTACCTGGTAGGATGCGAAAGTTAATGTGGTTGGATGAGCAAGTCGGTGCGCTTGTAAAATGGCGACTGGCTGGAATGCTCCCCAGGGAGTGGAGAATGTAAATACATTTTTTGCGGGTAAGCCTGAATCCGATGACCGGGGTAATAAGATGTCTGTAAAGCGCTTAGACACATCGTTGATGTTTGGGGCGCTGTATAAAAGCGGAATATTGTTATTATTATTATTATTACGACTACTATATAATACTAATGTGTCATTGAACGCAAATATTCCGCCCTCAAGTTCCGTGGGAAGATGAGTCATTACCTTTAACCAAATTCATCCATACTCTTCCTTCCCCATATCACATCTAGCCACTGGAATGATAGTGATGATGGTCGCTGATGCTCTCGCCTACTCCATCTGCAGCCAAGTGTTCAGACCGGGAGATGTCGTCCGAACGTGGACATTTGTCATGGTTTCACAAGGCTTGGGATACATACTGGGTTCGTTGTTTGGTACGTGCACCTCATCGATACTCTATATCATAAAACCTTACTACTCTAACTGCAATATTTCTATATTTATTGGATCTTGTGTAATGATTAGTAGTGGCTATTGCTCATTATCATATCAATTACTGTTCGTAATATTGATTAAATGAACTTAAGTAAATAAACGAAAACAATACTAATGCTGCTGCTTCTGATAATAATGAATTAAAAAATACTATACTTCTACTAATAATAATGAGAATGAATAGTAATATTACTAATTAATAATAATGATAATGATAATAATAATAATAGGAATATGAAGAAGAATAAGGAGTAGAAGAAGAAGAATAACAAGAAGAATACGAATAAGTGAGAACAGTTTAAATACTGATGAGGCTACCCTGGGTAAACAAGACATATTATTATTATTGTTGTTATAATAATAAGCATACAAATAATAATGAGAATAAGAATGAGAATAATAATGATGATGATCATGAGATGATGATGGTAATATTTTTAAATATTATTGTTGACAGTTGTTTGATATTCCTACAAAAAAGCAAAAAAAAAAAGAAAGCTTACTATCATATATACATCTACCATTTAAAAACCATCAAATATAATTAATTAATTAGGTAAATAAATAATCATAATATTTTTTTTGTTTATAGGTGAGAGTATAGATCGCACAGGTTCATACAACCAAGCCATCTACACAAGCATTGGTATATACGCCCTCTGCGGTCTAGTCTGTACAGCGGTGCCGGTATATCAAAAGTTTTTCGCGCCTGAGCGATTCGTGATGTATGAACACCAAGATGCATGTAGAAGAAAACTGACAATGAAGAAACGTTACAAACCCGACGTCCTCGTCAAGGTACCTAAATAGTTCGGTAATCCTGATTTTATTATTGAAAAGAAGAAGAAGTTTTCTTCTCGAGTTGAAAGACACCACTCTTTATTACCCCATGTCAGTGACAAACATATATTTTCTTAAAGACGGGACTGAATCCCCCCCCCCCCCCCATTCCGATGTCGGAGGGACCGCATTCGTGTTCCCAAAATCTCCGGTAAAGGGGTACTTTTCACTTATCAAAGTGTTCGGAGGTAATAAACAAAAAATCCGCCCCGTATTGACTTAACACATCAGAGATAGGAGGGGGGGGGGTGCTTTTAAAGGGAGGGAACAGGCATACACGTACCCTAAATAACAGTAGGGCGCTTTAGTCAAGAGACGGAAGGCAAAGAGGACGGAAGAATTCACTCAACCGTGGTCAAATAATGTATGCAGTTCGGATTCTGTCTAGTGAAATAGTATTATTCTTATCAGGTGAATTAAATAATTTGTATTGAGGCACTTATGCATTAAATTTGGTTACATTACGAAAATGGTCTATTGTACGGCGATACAACCCTTCCGTCGAGTTTAGGGAACAAACGCTATTATGGCTGAGAACGGTCGTGAAAATCAACAAGACGGAGAAAATTCTGGTTCGCACATGCGCAGATTGATTATTTTGCTCGGTTACCCTCGTCTTTGCCTTCCGTCAATTTCGTAATGTAACCAATTTAATGGATAAGTCTTTGTGAAGTGCCTCAATACAAATTATTTCATTCACCTGATAAGAATAATAGTATTTCAATACACAGAATCCGAACTGCATACATTATTTGATCTCGGTTGAGTAAATTCTCCCGTCTTCTTTGCCTTCCGTCTCGTTACTGAAGCGCCCTACTGAATGGGGGGGGGGGGGGCTGAATATAGTAATATAAAGTTAGATCCATTAATGTTCTAGAGGAAACGGGCTGGAAGTGTATTTTGTGTGGGTTGGGAATGACTGAATCACCACTACCAACAATAACAACAACAAGAGCAAAAACAACAATGGTATAGATTTTTTAATAGCGCACTTTCTGACAAAAAAATAATTCTGTAAGCGCTACAATTATCAATAATATTGTACAAACAAAAACTTGGGTTATACCACGCGTATACAAAAAAGTGTACGCAAATTTGGTAGCTCTTATTTAAAAAGTCATAACCGATATGACTTTGAAATTGATTTCATGATGAAGAGTAACTTATTTTCTGTACAATGATACTTTATTCATAATATTTCTACTACGGGTAATTGAGTTGGGTATACTTTTTTTTTGATACGCACTGTATAAAACAATTACTCATGTTTGTGTGTACATTGACTGTATATTCAACAATGATGTGTAATCGTCCATGACCTAGCATCGTTTATCCATTCATGAATGAACCTGCATTCAATCAGCAGATGTATGAGATTTATTGTATAATTACCAACGCTCCTTCTCTCTCCTTTCCTGTTCTTCTCTGCAAGTCACACTCTTTTTTATTTATATTTTGTATTGTTGTATCTAAGTTGAGGGCTGCGGGCACGTCAAGCTACTCTGCTTATTTCTGTAGCCCTCCTGCATCTAATGTATGTTAATTATGCATTCAATATATTTGTTTAATCTCGTTTATTATCTGTATAAAATTATATACACTTAAAATATTGTATCAAACCATATTATGTTCATGAAAATGTATGATGAAAAAAAAAGAAAAAAAGATGCAGAAACCAATAAATCAAATCAAATCAAATCAAATCAATAGTTTTATGAATAAAATCAGATACGAGATGTACACAAATTAGTGTAGATCTAGGTGAATAGAAGTTGCGTTAGTTTCATTTGAAATGTTTCTAGGCAGTTAATGTTTCTGATGCAACAGGGTTGCTTGTTCCACAAAAGAGGGGATGGAAGGACAAGGGAAATAGGAGGGAAAGGGAAAGGAAAGGGAAAGGGAAAGGGGAATTGAGGGGAAGGGAATGGATGGGAAAGGGAAATGGAAAGGGAAGGAGGAGGGTAAGGGGAAAGGGAATATAAGGGAAAGGAAAAGGGTAAGGGGAGGGAGAGGGAGGAAAAGGTGAAGGGAGAGAGGAAGGGAAGGGACATGGAGAGGGAATGGATGGGAAAGGGAAATTAAATAGGGAGGATGAGGGGAAGGGGAAAGGGAATATAAGGGAAAGGAAAAGGGTAAGGGGAGGAAGAGAGAAAGGTGAAGGAAAAGAGAAAGGGGAAGGGGAGGAAGAGAGAAAGGTGAAGGAAAAGAGAAAGGGGAAGGGTAGGGGGAAATTGAATATAAGGGAAAGAAAAAGGGGAAGGGAGGAAGAGAGAAAGGTGAAGGAAAAGAGAAAAGGGAAGGGGAGGAAGACGGGAGGGGGAAATGGAATATAAGGGAAAGGAAACGGGTAAGGGGAGGAAGAGGGAGGAAAAGGTGAAGGGAGAGAGGAAGGGAAGGGACATGGAGAGGGAATGGATGGGAAAGGGAAATTAAATAGGGAGGATGAGGGGAAAGGGGAAAGGGAATATAAGGGAAAGGAAAAGGGTAAGGGGAGGAAGAGAGAAAGGTGAAGGAAAAGAGAAAGGGAAGGGTAGGGGGAAATTGAATATAAGGGAAAGAAAAAGGGGAAGGGGAGGAAGAGAGAAAGGTGAAGGAAAAGAGAAAAGGGAAGGGGAGGAAGACGGGAGGGGGAAATGGAATATAAGGGAAAGGAAACGGGTAAGGGGAGGAAGAGGGAGGAAAAGGTGAAGGGAGAGAGGAAGGGAAGGGACATGGAGAGGGAATGGATGGGAAAGGGAAATTAAATAGGGAGGATGAGGGGAAAGGGGAAAGGGAATATAAGGAAAGGAAAAGGGGAAGGGGAGGAAGAGAGAAAGGTTAAGGAAAAGAGAAAAGGGAAGGGGAGGAAGACGGGAGGGGGGAAATGGAATATAAGGGAAAGGAAAAGGGTAAGGGGAGGAAGAGGGAGGAAAAGGTGAAGGGAGAGAGGAAGGGAAGGGACATGGAGAGGGAATGGATGGGAAAGGGAAATTAAATAGGGAGGATGAGGGGAAAGGGGAAAGGGAATATAAGGGAAAGGGAAAGGGGAAGGGGAGGAAGAGAGAAAGGTGAAGGAAAAGAGAAAGGAGAAGGGTAGGGGGAAATTTAATATAAGGGAAAGGAAAAGGATAAGGGGAGGAAGAGGGAGGAAAAGGTGAAGGGAGAGAGGAAGGGAAGGGACATGGAAAGGGAATGGATGGGAAAGGGAAATTAAATAGGGAGGATGAGGGGAAGGGGAAAGGGAATACAAGGGAAAGGAAAGGGGAAGGGGAGGAAGAGAGAAAGGTGAAGGAAAAGAGAAAAGGGAAGGGGAGGAAGATGGGATGGGGAAATGGAATATAAGGGAAAGGAAAAGGGTAAGGACAGGAAGAGGGAAAGGTGAAGGAAAAGAGAAAGGGGAAGGGTAGGGGGAAATTGAATATAAGGGAAAGAAAAAGGGGAAGGGGAGGAAGAGAGAAAGGTGAAGGAAAAGAGAAAGGGGAAGGGTAGGGGAAAATTGAATATAAGGGAAAGAAAAAGGGGAAGGGGAGGAAGAGGGAAAGGTGAAGGAAAATAGAAAGGGGAAGGGGAAGAAGAGGGGATAGGGAAATGGAATATAAGGGAAAGGATAAGGATAAGGGGTGGAAGAGGAAGAGGGAAGGGTGAGGGGAGAGAGAAATGGAAGGGGACATGGAAAGGGAATGGATGGGAAAGGGAAAAGGAAAGGGGATGAAGAGGGGAAGGGGAAAGAGAATATCAGGGAAAGAAAATGGGAAGGGGGTGAAGAGGGAAATGTGAAGGAAAAGGGTAAGGGGAAGGGGAGTGAGAGGAGAAGGGGAAGGGGGAGGGGAGTGAGAGGAGAAGGGGAAAGGGAATGAAATGAAAGGGAAAGGGATAGGGGAGGGAGGGTGAAGGGAAAGGGGGAGGGAAAGAAAGGGACAGGGGAGTGAGATGGGAGGGAAAGGGTAATGGGAAGGAGAGTAGAAGAGAAGGGGAAGGGAGGAAAGGGGAAGGTGCAAGGAAAGAGAGCGGGAATCATTTTTATCATTCCACTCCCTCTCTATCTGAGTTAACTTTAAAGTACGACTTTGGTTTTTCCAAAATCACATTGTGATAAAGTCAAATGAAGTAAAATAAAGCGTTCAAATAATATTTCTGTTTAATAGATTTTTTCATTGTAATGACTTGTTCGGATGCATAGACATTAAGGCATTGGCATGAATTGCCTGAGTATGATTGTGCTATGTTTAGTCATAAAACGAACATCTATCTGGTAGATTTGAAATGGAAAGGTAAATAGACAAACTGGAGACAATGGGAATTGAGAAACATCATTTTTAAAAATAGAGATACATGTATATAGAAATGTGGGAGGGATAGAGAGAATGAGAGAACGAGAGAGGTAGAGAAAGAGAGAGGGAGAGAGGGAGAGAGAGAGAGAAAAAGAAAGAAAGGGGGAGAAAGAGAGAGAGAGAGGGGGGGGGGAGAAAGAGAAAGAGAGAAATGAAGAGAGAGAGAGAGAGAGAGAGAGAGAGAGAGAGCAGCCGATGTACCTCTGAAAACCATCAAATCGTCTTGAAAAGTTTTAGTTAGTCTGAAATCGTCGCATAGAAACACACCAAAAGATTTTTAAAAATAACAGAATGAGAAGAATTTTGTTTTCGAAAAATTCTGACGTCTGCAACTTTTCAATAGCATTGAAAGTTCAAAGTAAATATTTGCATTCAAATCTTATTATACACGGTACATAAAGCATATCTACCTCGCACAAAAGATTCAATTTATACATATGGCGCCCTTCAATATTACAATACGCCCCCTCGAAACGCACCTCGAACCGGGGTGAATAATTGGGTTCTAGGACAATTACCCCCTGGGCAATAACCCCCCGGAAAGTTACCCCCCGGAAAACTACCCCCCAAGGACAATTACCCCCCGGAGAATTACCCCCAGGAGAATTACCCCCCGTGGACAATAACCCCATAAGGACAATTACCCCCCGGAATATTACCCCCCGGAGAATTACCCCCCGAGGACAATTACCCCCCAAGGACAATTACCCCCCGGAAAATTACCCCCCGGAGAATTACCCCCCGAGGACAATTACCCCCGAGGACAATTACCCCCCGAGGACAACTACCTCCGAGGACAATTACCCCCCAAGGACAATTACCCCCCTCCCCCCGGAAAACTACCCCTTGAGGAATTACCCCACGAGGACAATTACCCGCCCCCGAGGACAATCCCCCCCCCCCCCCCGGGACAATCAGGATTCAATAGCAAAAGACGATCTGACACGTTGAGAGATGCTGTGAAGGCTACGAGCCCATAAAATCCCGTGCATGAACCCACATTCGTTCAAATACTTGCGCGTGATCTTCCTCATTACTACACATTTTTCTTTAACTATAATGTATGCAACAACACTGTGGTTGCTGTTTTCTACGAAGGATTTCTCTTGTGCAGCGTTATTTCAACTTTTTGTTCGACACGATGCCCTCTTAAGAAATGAAAAGTTTCGCCCAATCTTAAATTCTTCACAAACTATTTATTTTGCATCACTCTGGCACTCGTCAAGTGCTATGTACACACGTATGGGCACATAATTTTGTTTCTTGATTTAGTGAACGAGCAAGAAAAACAAGGACAAGACATTTTCAAAATGGTAAAACATAATGTTGTAATCAACACACTAGCACAGATTTAAGGTATGCGGGCGCCTCACCGCCGAATGTAAACGAATATAAAGTGAAATATTCGGTCATGACCTTGATACACGAATATGAGGATATTCGGGCCTCTCGTTGCCTTGATTCATCATGTTTATAATTGTGATGAGTGTGGTAACAATGTAATGTCGAAATAAAAGATATATATTCACAAAATATTGTCAGCGAGTGAGGAAGAAAGACATTTTATTATTTGTTTACATTTTATTTTCTCATGAAAATAAATACTCTACCCGTTTCTGATATTTGTTTTTCACAAAATCAACGTTTGCCAAAAAAAATTGTCATGTAACTAACATTCTCTTGCGGCACCCCAGTTGAAAAAAACGCTGCTCTGGAATTACAAAATCATTGAGATGAATGTACCCAAGTGCGGATACTTATTTTCTTTTAATATGGCACCGTACATACAATATATTTAACTTGAAGGCAATTTTTATTTCAAAATAAATTACAGTACAAGAAAACATATTTTAGTTCACCATGACAACAGAGATATATGTATATATATATATTACATTACATTTATAAACATGAAGAGAACCTTAATTTTGGTATAGATCATGGATGAGGGCCCATTATACATACAAAGACAAATATACGATCAGCTGATTAGAAAAGTTACAGAGGATGCATAAATAATGATATCTTACATCCTAATTTCTTTGTTGGGCCATTTTTGGGGAGACTAGCGGTATTAACGGGTACTCATCTGCGCGCAATGTATTGTTAAATTTCTAAGAAATGTAAATTCCGTACTTTGATTTGATACATGCGTCTTCTGGCAATTGAATTCGATTTGATACATGCGTCTTCTGGCAATTGAATTTGATTCAATACACGTGGCATATTAAGTCAAACTTCACAAAGGTGGAATGGATACAGAGCGAGAGGGGTGGGTGAAATCTCCTCCTAGGAGGATACATGTACGTCAAGCAAAAAGATTTGGCAGATGGGTACGAGGGCTTTGAATGTGAGCTACGAATATAAATATAATTTATACACAACCCCTGTACGAAACAAATCTATAAATAACTAAGAAAATGAAAGTTCATGACATTTTCTCTAAATAGCAATTTGAAGAGGAGCTCGCATTGTACGTCACAGTGTTACAAATTCCCTGGGTGTAATTGTCTTCGGGCCGCGGTAATGGTGTTTCGAGGGGGGGGGGGGGTAATTGTCCTCGAGGGGTAGTTGTCCTCGGGTGGTAATTGTCCTCGGGGGTAGTTGTCCTTGGGGGTAATTGTCCTCGGGGGGTAGTTGTCCTCGGGGGTAATTGTCCTCGGGGGGTAATTCTCCGGGGGTAATTTTCCGGGGGGTAATTGTCCTTGGGGGTAATTGTCCTCGGGGGTAATTCTCCGGGGGTAATTGTCCTTGGGGGGTAATTGTCCTTGGGGGGTAATTGTCCTCGGGGGGTAATTTTCCGGGGGTAAATTTCCAGGGGGTAATTGTCCTTGGGGGGTAGTTTTCCGGGGGTAATTTTCCGGGGGTGATTGCCCAGGGGGTAATTGTCCTGATACGGAATAATTGAACCGCATGGGGTGGAAATTGTGTGTCCATTTGAGGATGCAATGCTTACGATTTGTACTCTTCAGTTCAGTTTATTAAAAAACACCAGACATAGCAATCATGACGAACAAACATGATCCAAATTTTAATTTTGTCTGGGGCTGTCGTATTATCAAGCAATCTGCTTACAATGACAGTCCTTCTTCCGCAAATAATTTTATAATGTTTTATAATGTTTGAGGAAATTTAGTATTTGTGACAGTTTATCATTTCGTTTTGAAAATAACAGTTTGTATATATACATATATGTATTTGCTAATTTAGGATTCATTGTCAGTAACATACTTATTGTACTTTATATTTTTGTTATCGAAAAACTGTAAACTTACATGAATGCAGAAGAAAATCAAATCAAATAAAAATCAAATCAAATTGAGACCCCCCCCCCCACCCCCCCCCCCAAAAAAAAAAAAGCTATGCTTGTGAGTGGAGCCTCTGGGAAGGATGGACCTCTCAATCCCGTCGGATTGGCAAAGAGACCAACGTGTTTCAAGGATCTGCGCAATTCAAAACATGAAAGATGGTAGGATACGATCGTGGATACGATACAGTCTCACACGCGCAGAGCCCCAAAAACAAGCAGGTCCCTGAGTCCGCAAACCGAGATCAAGAAGTTCATTTACAACCCCCAAAACACGATAATGTACAAAACTGATTACGAGGAAATGGCAAGGTTATGTAACTTTAAAAACGGTTCTAGTACACCAACCCCCTGGACATCCATCCGGATAACCACCCCCAGTCAACTACCCCCTAGGACAACTAGCCCTAGGGCAACCGCCCTCTAGGACGACTATCCCCGGGACAACTAACCCCAGACAACTATCTTCTAGGACAACTTCCCCTAGGACAACTACCCCCGGACAACTACCCGTAAGACAACCATCCACTAGGACGACTACCCACTGGATAACTATCCATGGGTAGTTGTCCGGGGGTAGTTGTCCTGGGGGTAGTCATCTGGGGGGGGGGGTAGTTGTTCAGGGGTAGTCATCCTAGAGGATGGTTGCCCTAGGGGGTAGTTGTCCTAGGGGGGGCAGTTGACTGGGGGTGGTAATCCGGGGGTTGATGTCCAGGGGTAGGTGTCCGGATACGTTTAAAAACATATTTACAAGGAAAAAAGGCATGATACAAAAAACATGATAAAAAAGCATCTTAAAACAAAACATAATCAATACAATAAACTGATTACAAGGAAACGGTAAGGTTATATAACTTTAAACATATTAAGAAGGAAAAAAAAACTGAATTACTGACAACAGCATAAACCCCCTTAACCCCCTCCCCCAGGCGCGGATCCAGGATTTCTTAAGGGAGGGGGCCCAACTTTTTTTGTTTTGCTCCCGAAAATTTGAAAATCGCGCCCCCCTGGATCCGCCACTGCCCCCCCCCCCCCCCAGCCGTAAGCGGCTTGTCGTGCTGTACGCATCAAATTGGATTGGATTTGATCTGAATACTGAATTGCATTGGTCTGAATCATCAAACGAAATTAATCTGAATTGTGAATTTAAATTAATCTGAATTATGAATTGAATTGAATTACTTAGTCTGAATTATAGACTGATTTTAATCTGAATTGTAAATTTAATTAGATCTGAATTATGAATTGAATGTGATCGGGATTTAAATTGGACTTGATTTGAATTATTATTTGAATTGGTCTGAATCATAAATCGAATTTAATTTGATCTGAATTATGGATTGAATTGAATTACTTAGTTTGAATTATGAATTGAATTTTAGTCTGCATTTTGAAATTCGCATTTCGTGTTATCTATGTTCAAGTCAAATGTACTATTCTGTATCCATTTGTATCTTGTTGATGTTTATGATCTGTAATCTTGTATTGACATGCAAACGAAACAAATTCCCAACCATTGGACAATATAATTTGAATTGAATTGATTTGAAGGGGAATTATTGCCATTCTCGTGAACCTTGTTTTCTGGAGGGCCTCTCTTTACACAAGAACCTGCATTTAGCAAGGTCGAGTCTTATGGAAGCACGCTTATTGAAAATATATTGTTTACCTTAGGGTCATGGTTTTGGCCTGTAACGAAATAGAACAAAAGCTGGCAAACACCACTCCAAGGATGCAACGCGACTTTACGGTATTGTAAGATTAAATAACCCAGAATTTCCCTACCTATAGTCAAGCGTTGCCTATTCATGATTGTGGTCTCCCGCACCTTTCCCACCGATAGTTCGGATAATACTTTATGATGAAATGCATAGAAATATTAAGCTCGTTATTGTATGTAGGCCTATATATTAAATGTAAATCACGTTTTGACACGACTTATTATTGATCGTATGTATTTGTATTATAGGCTGTACCTTACGTTTACATATTCGTTTATTTATTCATAGCAACCACAATCTTTGTTATTCAGTGTTTGTATTTGAAAAAAATGCAGAAAAATGCAGAAAAAAAAACAGTATGATAATATACTTGGGTAATTTTAGTGTTTGATATATTTACTCTTCTGGATTTTTTTTTATTGACTCCAAATTTCGGATTACGCGCTTGTACATTTTGAACAAATTGGTACAAACTAATGAATGGCTAGCACGTATAACGAAAACACTAATTCAATCTGTTCGTTCTACACTGTCTTTTGTCACCCGAGACAGTTGATCATTTATATTTCACGCGTCCAAAAACTAACTGCTATCTGGAATGCATTACGTTTAATGGCGACAAATTTCAATAATGATTGCTTTCTTTCATGTGAAAATGATTTATGAAAATCTATTTACTTTGTCAACTATGTTTTTATTGTGAAAACAACTGATGTATGAAATGGAAAAAATAAAATCAAGCAATCAATCAAAAAATTGTTTTTAGAATTGTTCAACCTAGAAGTCTAGCCTCTTCCGCATTTGATCGTCTGCCAACATGTTATTTTGCAATGTAAATCTCCGACTGAAACATTTCATATTTTATATCGTGTCATACAAGTCTACTGAAGACTTAAATTTATTGCAAGGCGGAAAACAAAATCTGAGAAGCATATTAAAAAGGGGCAAAGCTATTGATCAGTCTTCTGAAACGGTTGGTCAAGTTTATTCATAGATTTTTCTAAAGCATTTGATACTGCTATTCATGATATCCTTCGATCTTTACAAACCTTCTCACTATACAGTGCGTCCCAGAAAAAAACGAAACCGAGAACTATCGGTGTTTTATCATAACTTAGTCACATTTATAATTAATAAATGACACATTAGATCCTCCTCTTTCATTTGATGCAACTCATATATTTTACGCATGAGTGATTAAAATAAATTTGAAGAGAGGAAACCAAAAATTCATTTGGCGGACGGTATCTGAATTTCAAAGAGAAAATCAATTTTCTAGAAAGTTGAGGTTCTTTCATTATGACACCTCAATCAGGAAAAATGAGCAAGGAATGACAAAGTTCTTTTTGTTTAAAGTAGTGCTTGCATTTTCATAATTTTATCAAACAAAGTCGTTTTCACTTGGTGCCTGTCGTAGCAACAAACATAGTTGACTTCAGACTTAACTCCGTTTCGTTGACAATCAGCCATGCATGAAGTCTTTCGTTTACGGCTGATTGTCAACGAAATTAAGTTAAGTCTCTTGTTCGATACTTCTCGGTTTTTTATTTCTTTTTCCAGGACGCACTGTATATACAACTCAGGGAAAACCGTAGGAGTGGTTTAAGAATTATTTTAAAGGGCGCTCCTAGTTTGTTTCACTGAATGTTCAATTTTCTGAAAGTTAACCTGCCTTTTGCGGAGTTCCGCAGGGCAGTATTCCGGGCCCATTGTTGTCAATTATTTATATAAACGACATTGAGAAGTCATTTTGTCTGCTTCAATTTATACTTTTTGCTGACGACTCGAATATTTTGTATCGTGATCCAGAGCATTTGACGCAAATATTAAATAACGAACTTAAAAGTTGGATAAAAGCAAACAAACTGTCAATTAAAGGTAAAGACCAGTAATGGTCATGCGATTGCATTGTGAAAGAAACGTTGTGGAATCGATCAGAAAAGGTTGATCATCTAGCATCTAGCATCTGCAAGGTTCTGGAATCATCAAAATGATAAGAAATTTGGCCCATTCTTCGTAAAGTTACAAGCACTATACACAGAAAGATGTATATGGCACTACCCTATCTCTCTCACAAGACCATGAGAGAAATAAATTTACCAAATATATGAATTATTAGGCGGTTTCCCGGCAAATTTTTTATCATCATGTCTTAGTCAAAACATATTCTTTCACATGATTGGTAATGAGAGCTTCCATTTCATTTTTTGAAAGTGGGGCGTTTCCAATACTGGTCTTTACCTTTAACTCAGACAAAACTAGTTACATGCTATTTAGTTATAAGGTTGCGACTTTGCCTAATTGTATAACTTTTGATGGTACTGTCATTCAAAGGGCCCGATCAACTAAATTTTTTTTGGGGGGGGGGGGGGGGGGGCTAGTCATTGATGAAACACTATCTTGAAAAGCGCACATTGACAATATCTGCAAAATCATTGCTCGCGACACTGGTATCCTTAGCACATTTAGACATTTTCTACCCCTTTATATTATATTATCCTTGTAAATTCCACGTTTATTCTGCATTACTTGCTATCATACAATGTAAGCAAATCTCTTGTCACAATTAGGCTTTTGTATACATATTTCATCATCTGTTCGATTTTCCCCTTGTTAATTCAAATAAAAAGTGCAATATTAAGGATATTGATTTGTGGCAAAAATCAGTACTCAAGCTTTCCATTGATATTGGCGGATTTGAACCTCGGACATCAAAGGTAACAGCACACCAGTAGATCGAGATTCTATTGTGCAACCATAGAAAACGGCAGCTGCTTGGAATAATTTGTTGCCAGTTGGGTCTCCATCTCTAAAAATCTCCTTGGTTATAATCATGGAGTTACTAGCTAGTAACTCCATGGTTATATACCGCTGGTTACATGAACTAGGGTCGTTCAGTAACCTTTTTTTTCTCTGCGAAGTTTTGCTGCGATCTTTTTTTCTGGCTTTCAAAGATCAAAAATTCTTGGTTTGCGAGTTTGTCGGTTTGTGTTTAGTCCGGGGTTTAAAGTGAAACTTCGACAATGGCGGAATTATTTCGCGAAGCAATAGAGCATAATGTGTTTAATTTACCCACAAAATGATGCACTACGTTGTTGTTGTTGTTGTTGCGATTAATGGCGTTTCCATCCAGTGGCGGATCCAGGGGGGGGGGGGGGGCCCGGGGGGCCCGGGCCCCCCCCCCCCCTTGAGAAAAAAATCATGTAAAATCACGTGATTTTTACGATTTTTGGGGGTTGGGTCCCCCCCCTGGCGCTCAAGGGGGGGGGGGGGTGCAAATTGAAATTTTTTTGAGGATCAAAAAAAAAAAAAAGTGCTCACTACCCCCCCCCCCCACCCCCCCCCCCCCCCCTTGAGAAAAAAATCATGTAAAATCACGTGATTTTTACGATTTTGGGGGGTTGGGTCCCCCCCCTGGCGCTCAAGGGGGGGGGGGGTGCAAATTGAAATTTTTTTGAGGATCAAAAAAAAAAAAAAAGTGCTCACTACCCCCCCCCCCCCCCACCCCCCCCCCCTTGAGAAAAAAATCATGTAAAATCACGTGATTTTTACGATTTTTGGGGGTTGGGTCCCCCCCCTGGCGCTCAAGGGGGGGGGGGTGCAAATTGAAATTTTTTTGAGGATCAAAAAAAAAAAAAAAGTGCTCACTAACCCCCCCCCCCCCCCCCCCCCCCCCCCCCCCCCCCCCTTGAGAAAAAAATCATGTAAAATCACGTGATTTTTACGATTTTTGGGGGTTGGGTCCCCCCCTGGCGCTCAAGGGGGGGGGGGGGGTGCAAATTGAAATTTTTTTGAGGATCAAAAAAAAAAAAAGTGCTCACTACCCCCCCCCCCCCCCCCCCCCCCCCCCCCCCCCCCCCCCCCCCCCCCCCCCCCCCCACTGAGCGACTTTTCGGCCGGCGCGTTTTTCAAATTATCGGGAGCAAAAAAAAAAAAAAAAAAAAAAAAAAAAAAAAATTGTGCTCTGTACCCCCCCGCCCCCCCCCCCGCACTGAGCGACTTTTCGGCCGGCGCGATTTTCAAATTTTCGGGAGCACAAAAAAAAAAAAGTTGGGCCCCCTCCCCTAAGAAATCCTGGATCCGCGTCTGTTTCCATCGTCATTCGATGATTTCCGCCAGGCAATGTGAGAGGGCGTAGTTACTGGTCCTCTCTTAATACTTTTACTGTTGGATCGACGATAGCCTAGTGGCGTTGTGTTGTGCAATTAACAATGTCAGTAAATTGTTAGTAGTTATTTTCTGTATTGTTATTCGGCTTGTTATTTTAAAGAATTCATTAGGAAGGAAAGGATGAAGTGGTTGAATATTAGTTGCGATCAGTTCATTACGTTAGGACCTCTCTCCGTATAATGAAGCAATTTGTACAATTTATACAATGAAGCAATTTATACCGAGGATAGTACCACTGTCACTAATACTAATAGATAATATAATCTAGTTAATATAGTTAATATAGCAAAACGTAACTAATACTCGATTAATACTTAATTAATACGCAATTAATGTTTATAGCTGAGCATCACAGTTCATTGTACCTTCCACTGCCTTTTAAAAAAGCTACCACCTTTCCTATATATTCCTCATTTCCTAGTAATTGACCTAGATTTGGATTTTGAGTTTTTAGTGCTCCTTCGTTGTCTTTCATATTTTGGACATGATAATAAAAAGTGCTCAGTTGTTTCTATCGTTTGGCATTCTACACATAATCCAGTGTCGTGTTTTCTAATAAAATATTTATAGTAATTCAGGTTACATTTACCAAGCCTGAATTGGTGGATTAATCTTTCGTCCTTTCTGTTCAAACCTTTGATTTTAAAAACATTATTTACATTTTTATTGATGCTATACAAGTGTCTTCCATTCTCTGCTTTATCCCAGAGGCTTTGTCACATGGATTTATAAAAAATATCTGATTCACTTACGAACTCACTTTTGTTTTGGTTTACTATTATATCAGTGTTTTGTTTTTTTGAAGCTTGTTTTGCCAACAAATCAGCTCTTTCATTTCCTGGTAGGCCGCAGTGGGCTGGTACCCATTCAAGGTTAACATCTATCCCGAAGGAGTTTATAGCAAATAATTTTTCATAAATCTCAACAATTATGCTGGATTCTTTCATATTCTTTATGGCTTCTAAAGCTGATGCTGAATCTGTTAAAATCACTACTGCAATTGGATGATATTCATCTATCCATTCAAGTGCCATTAATATAGCTACCAGTTCTGCTCTCATGATGGATATATTGGATGTTTTAAAGCATTTACTTAGGCTTGATTTACAAATTATGAGAGTGAATTTATGTCGTCATCCAAACTCCGCCCCGCTCAGTCTGGTTCTAACCAGCATGGGTTGTGTTGTCTCTACGAACTACACGCACTCGCAGCCAAGCGCACACACACAGGCACTGAGACTCACACACACCCGACAGGGCATAACAGAAGCTCGTCTACGCCACTGATTCCCGTACTAGAAGCTTCATCGATTGAATTGGTGGTCAGTAGTGAATGAAGCGCGCTCGATCAATTATAGCCTACCTTACTGACCTCTTTTCAACGCATTCTCTCGACCGTGATAAATAATATATATTGCACTTTCCTGTTTCAGCAGCACAGTAGGTACTAGGTAGGCAACCCATACGTGATTTCCGGGGGAGGACTTTAACTGTGTAATTTGTATGTATTACGTTTAGACAGAAGATTGGTGAACTTTCAATGAAGCTTTCTCGAGGTATGGATGCTATGTCATGAAAACAGGCGCCCAGTCTTTTTTTTAACAACATCACACGGTCGGGTTACATGCAACATGGATGCCCGGAGATGTCGAGCCTACCTGGCTGAGAGATGGGGTTGGGTGGTGACCTTTGCTAGTTTCTGCGTACACTTTGTCTGCTTCGGAATATACTACTGCTTTAGCATCACATTCATAGCCCTCCAAGAAGAATTCGAAACCAGTTCTACAGCTACATGTAAGTTTGCAGGCCCGATTATATTACGTATGTATGTATTTCAGAATGGAGTATGATAAAGAGTACAACCTGATGGTGATTGTAGGCAAGCATAATGTAATGCATGCCATTAAGAAGAAGATGATTATAATAATGTTATTCGAAACCAGTTCTACAGCAACATGTTAGTTGGCAGGCCCGATTATATTACGTATGTATGTATTTCAGAATGGAGTATGATAAAGAGTACAACCTGATGATGATGGTATAGCAAGCATGTACTGCATGAGAAGAAGAAGATGATTATAATAATGTTATTCGAAACCAGTTCTACAGCAACATGTAAGTTGACTGTCCCGATTATATTACGTATATAGGTATCTCAGAATGGAGTAAAAACACTGAGTGGGGGGGGGGGGGGCGGGGTCTCAACCCTAAAAAAAATAGCAAAAACTATTTTTGAGGAAAAGCATTATACTGAATTTAATAAAGAATAATAGCTTTATATTGGATCATACTAATACTGATACGGGCTAAAGACAATGTGGTATTTGTATAGAGGTATTCCAAAATGACATTCTGATAATATTTTGTTCTGGTATCATATACGCATACTAAAACTGATCTTTACGATTTCTTAACGTGAAATAGCTTCTTCTCCTCCTGCAAAAAAAAAAGAAAAAAAGGTTATTTAATAAAAGGATCATGCGACAAATAATCATTGTGATTCAAATTGATGCAAGGATTTTTTTGAATAAGCAACGCTTTTCACCAGAATCTTCTTTGTAAAAACGACTTTTTTACAAATCTCAGCCATGCAAATCTGCCACTGTGTTGTAAGATCACTTTCAGATTAGGAGAAGTGTATTCTTTAATGAGTGTTTTACATTGAATGGAACGTCTCAACTCAGTAAGCATGACTGAGATTTGTAAAAGTTGTTTTTACAAAGAAGATTCGGGTGAATAGCAGTGCTTATTCAAACAAATATTCGCATCAATTTGAATCACAATCATTATTTGTCGCTTAATCCCTTTTAATGACCTTGTTTTCTTTCTCGTTTGCAAGGGGAGAAGAAGATATGTCACGTTAAAGACATCTTAAAGATCAGTGTTGTATGCGTATATATTATATACACAGGCCAGTAACAGCTATGTAGCTTGTAAATTTGTAAGAGGGAAAATGCTGATTGAAATGATAATGATGAAATAGCAAATAATTGAGGAGTATCATAGGTACCAATTCAATGGATATTGTATAAAAAAAGCCCCCGTCAGTACTAAAAGAGCCCCCGTGAGAAGGCTCACGGGGGCTCTTTTTTTGGGGGAAGAGCCCCCGTGGACAAAAATTAAGACCATCCCCCTGACAGTTCTTATACATTGAAAACTTTACTATAGTAACCTGTCTCTAGAGACCACCTGCCCATAAAGACCATTTTCTTGTCTTCCTTGTGCGGTATCGATATAATTATACAGGTCTCCCATTGATATCACGTACGAAATCGAGGGACCATGCTGAATAAGTGGAGTGACAGTGTATAAGAAGATTATGTAGTGCCTTAATTCCATGAGTTATTTTACAACTCTTATTTCATCAGATATGGTGCTTTGTGCGTTATTTCATCAGATGATTGAATGTATTTTTTTGATAGACTATTGGCCACACTTAGTATATATTCTTTTAAATTCATTCATTAGTTTTTCATACTCCAGTGAATAAAAACACACCAAAAAACATGCAAAATACAAATGGTCATGTACATTTTAACAGAAATATATAGTCTTATAGTATACACAGAGACACAAAATATACCAAAACAAATATTAATTGACAAAAGGGTAAATACTTTGGTAAACTAGTTTGGGGATAAACTAAATCAAGGTCACGTGTTCAGGTAAATAGCCAGAGTAATCACTATATCGCATTGTAAATTAAGGGCCATACTTTACTATATTCGGGAGTAGTTAAAATTCGAACGGGGCAGGTAAACGGCACGCCTTGTTTTGTGCTGATTTTTCTCCCTGTGGGATTGAGTGTGTTTTGGGGGTATACAAATGCCAAATACATGAATATACATTTTGCACGTAGACTTTTAATTTTAAGAACTACATTGTACATTGTAATCGAGTCGTGTTAACATATGGTTAACGAAAGGTAGTGTATTCGAAGAGATTTGTGCTGGTAGTTGATATGTCTAATTTCTCTCTGCATCAAGTATATCGACATGCATGAGCGTACAAACCTTCGCACTAATGCAGACCCATTTCGATCGATTTTTGATGTGGCTCGTAGTAAGGCAGGGGATCGCACCTTCACTGTTACAGCAGCTAAGAAGTGGAATAAAGTTCCCGACTTCCCTCCAGTATAAAAGCTGCTCCATCAGTGGACGAATAAAAGAGAAGTCCTTAAAACTTTCCTATTTCCTACTTGATTCACTAATATTTTGCTTGTTAAATGTTATGTTATGATTCGTTGTTATATAGCATATTATTGTAAGCGCTGTGATATAGTTTTACTATTAATAGCGTAGCTAAATTCAATTCAATTCAAATTAGGTTTTATTCAAGACTCGTCAAAAAGATCAAAGACTAAAAATGCAAGTTTACATCAATAATATACAATCATATACAAAGCATTCAAAAACATATGTATATATATATTATAAAGAAAAACATAACAAATGGGAAAAAATATATCAAAATAAATAAATAAATACATCAAAACATCAAAGCAGTGAATAAAAAAACAAAACAAAAAAATACAATGCCTCATTATGATAAATAATAATAGGTGCCATATCTGTTGACTGGAGATCATGCTATTCCGTAACTCTCCGTCTCTATATAGCCTTCACCAGGAGCTCTATTCACTGACCTTTCACTCTCTCTCCTCAGGCCATCTATGAGGACTATCCAACCAAAGCACTCTCCTCCTCCTTTTTCTTCTATTTCTCTTTCCGTTGATCTTTCTTGCAACGCCAGATTCTCCAAACCCCCTTTCGTAGAATAATACATTTTTTTGTTAATTACTCAGGGAAGCCTCATCAGCGCCAGTGCTGCTCTTCCCGAGTGGAGAGTGGCAAATATGGACTATTAGGGACTTTAGATTCGCACGAAGACAATGTGGATTGCTACGTTCAACGTTCTTGTAATGCACTGCCTTGAATGGACGTCACACGTATCAGTCCACGCAAATCTAAAAGTCCCTAATGTCGTGCAAAAGACGTACGTCAGCGTTTGGCTGGGATTCGAACCCTTAACCCGTTGATTAAGAGTCAAGTGAATGAACCACTATCCCACGTCACCCCTACAATCAAGTGCATGGGGCATAAATCGAATGTCGAATTCTTATCTCACTGATGATTTCATTTACTGTCTGCTCTTCTCAAAACTTTGTACTCCAATAATATTGTAAACACTATGTACATTTCGTTACCATTTCAAGTGGCGTTTTTTTTTGCGGAATGCATTTTTCTATTTTTTCTAAAAATGTCATTTCGGCCTTGAACTGAAGATAATTTAGTTGAGAGTTTTTATATTTGCTTTAAAAAATTGAACCATTTACCATACATGATAATAGTATTAGTAAAAATTGATTTAAAAAATACTATACAAAGTGATATTGTAAACGTGAAAACATTGCTGACCGTTGTGCGTCAATGCCCAAGCCAAGGGACCATTAAGGGGCGTAATTTGTGTAAATTTACCCAGATTACTGTGTACAATTATTAATGTCTGTCATTTACGGTAAAAGGTAACTAAACAATATAAGTTTCTATATATTCGAACAATATAACTCTTCGGATGAGACGAAGGTGATTAGACCAGGGGATACATTCCAACTCCCTGGTGAGACATTAGGGAAAGGAAATGACCCAGCATAAGGAAATTGGACAAGATCAGTTAAGACGGGAAGTCAATTTTATTGTATAACATAAACTATGTTTAAAGGTAAAGACCAGTTATGGTCATGCGATTGCATTGTGAAAGAAACGTTGTGGAATCGATCAGAAAAGGTTGATCATCTAGCATCTAGCATCTGTAAGGTTCTGGAATCATCAAAATGATAAGAAATTTGGCCCATTCTTCGTAAAGTTACAAGCACTATACACAGAAAGATGTATATGGGACTACCCTATATCTCTCACAGACCATGAGAGAAACAAATTTACCAAATATATGAATTAGTAGGCGGTTTCCCGGCAAATTTTGTATCATCATGTATTAGTCAAAACATATTCTTTCACATGATTGGTAATGAGAGCTTCCATTTCATTTTTTGAAATTGGGGCGTTTCCAATACTGGTCTTTACCTTTAACCGCTTGACCTTATTTTTGCCAAGCTCCCATAAAGATTATCCTTTTGCTTGACAATTAAGTGATTCATGCAAAGCTGCAGGGAAATTTAATGCCCTTTCAGGAAGCAATGTAGGGAAATAAAAAGATGATGCCTCAATTTAATGAAAAGATAAAAGCGATGAAGTACAATTAGCACTTGTGCAGTTGGCACGTATTATCCAAACATAAGACAGAACAGAAAAAAAAAGAAAGTAGCTTTTGAAAGGCACGATGACCTTTTATTCGTACATCGTTTCCATTTATACTAATTGATTATACTAGCATTTACATTAATTAAACTAGCATAAGCATCTTCATCATTTTGGACACTTCATTGTTCAGAGAACATCAGAGATAAAATTTTCCTTGAAAAGCATGGCTCTTCATTATTCTAAATAATTATGACATTGTTACAGCTTAAAAATGTAGGCCTAATTTTTATGCAACATGTTTGTGTAGTCCCATTCACATCTTTCTGTGTATACAGCGCTTGTTACTTTTACCAAGACTGGGTTATATTTCTTATCATTTTGATGATTCCAGAACCTTGCAGTACTTATATGCTAGATGATCAACCTTTTCTGATCGATTCCACACCGTTTCTTTCACAATGCAATCGCATGACCAGAACTCAACTTTATCTTTAATATGTGAATCTATAGCAACTTTATAAAGGATACAGACAATCTCCTGTGTGTTAAAGATCCAGATACTTCTGTAAATATTAACTTCTATAATCTATAGAATCACATTTCATTAAGTAAGCACGTTATCAGCAAATTGTTTGTTAGCATAGAAGGATCATTCATCTCTCTCTCTCTCTCTCTCTCTCTCTCTCTATCTCTCTCTCTCTTGTCTCGTTTTCTTTATACAGCATGGGTCGGGTCCATTCCCATTGGCCTTTCGACCATGGCAGGAGTCTTCGTCACTCCGCTCATCTACCGCTTCAGCAACCGGTCCATCGCTCTTGTCGGGATCGTACTCTGCTTCACCTCGTGCATGGTGACGTCATTGATCACGGTCTTCCCCGCCATCTACCTGACGTACAGCGTGCTCTATGGTGTCGGGAGTGCGTGCGCGTCTCTGGCATCCACGGATCTCCTACTCCGGTACTTTCCAGTCACGAACTGCGCACGCGCCACCATGTTCGCTTTGATAGGCAGTAGCGCAGGTGAATAAAGGGCGATATTACCTTTACGAGGAAAGTTACGTTCAGATATGAAGCGGTAAATCGCAGCGTTTTTTCATTTTAAAAATCACATTTATGATGACATAAGTGCAATAAAGTTCACATTTGTGTATCTTATAACGCAGAGCTAAGTGACTTTACGCGAAGGACATTACGTTTCGGGTCATTCATTTAAACTTAATACAAATGATAATTGATTAAACAAAACAAAAACAACAACAAAAAATCCGGTTTCTCGCGTCATATCTGAAGGACCCTCAAGTTGTTATAAAGGAAGGCAGAAAGGTGCACTCAATAAATTTTGAAATAGTCAAATTAATTTATAGATATGATAGTATGAAAGAAGATTGAAAATGAATTACATACATGAATACTTGTTGATAGTAGATTTAACTTCAAAGTTAGGTGTTTGTCTTTCTTGCTTTTATCGAGAGCATGGATGTCCATACAATATTTGTAATGGTTGATGATGAAACAACGTTTTTCAAAGGGAGAAAAAGAATGCATCCAAAGCTCCCCCAAAACACCAATTCAAAACTGTCAATCAGGTAGAAGATAACAGTCCTAGGAGTTTACCAACATTGATGTCCACAGAAAGTCTGAAAACTTGCCGATAATCTTTACGGACCTGCTTGCAAAGTTACGAGTGGGGGCACGAATCGCTTATTACAGCCCAATTGGCATGATTGTTATTTTCGCCTTTTGTTGGGGTCGATTGTTGTGTTATTTTTGGTAGTATACTTGAATTATTATCATCATTATTATTACCATTATTATCCTCGTTATAACGACTAGTTATTCACTCATTTGATTATATATTTTTGTCCAGGTATGCTGTGTTTGGGTCCTTTAACCTATACCCTTATCGAGCGCTGGGGATGGCGAATTATGTTGCGTGTCGTTGGAAGTATACTCCTTGTCGTCGGAGTCGCGGCCATTTTCGCTTTCCACCCTCCCCCTCCTCCTCCAACTGGCTCGGGACCGGATGAGGACGACACGAAGGAAGGTAAGCGCGGCGACCAGGATGTTTCGCCGCCAGACGGCACTCGGGAAGGATCGGAAATACCCGATGATCGCACGAACGCACGAGTACAACCGAAGTATGCCAAACTCTATAACGAAGTGAAGACGGATCAAAATAAAAAAGCCGAGGACGGTAGCGCCAGCAAACACGCTGAATGTGAAAAGACAAGCGAAGAAATGAAACCCTTTCTGCAGGAGCAGATCGCAGAGGGCGTAATAGGGAAGGAGGTTTGCGCTTCATTAGACAGATGCGACAGTGACATAGCAGTTGCCTTGACAGCTTCGGAAAGCCCTTTACCAGATGGAGCGGTCGGTGAGACTGGAGAGGAAGACGAAGTGCCTGTCACATTCTGGACAAAGCACAGATCAGTTTTCTACCCGGATGTCTGGGTCCTCGGCTTGTGCATCATGGGACTAGGGGTCATGAACTCATTTTTCTATATCAACATGGTAAGATCATTCACCTCTGAGGTATGTGACACCTCGTGTCCGCCTAACTTTATACTCCAAATCTGCCTCTTATCTACAGAATTCGTGGCCATTGGTAATAAAGATTGTTTTCCCGATCTATTGTCAGTTCGGGGGTGTTCCATCAATCCTTCAAATATTACGACCGATCCACTTGATTTTTTGACTCCTTTAAAACGACTTGGGATCTATTATTTTGATGAAACAACCTACGAGGATCAATTTTAAGCTAAATTTGAGTTTAATTCTGTAAAGCATTGTAAAGATCGAAATCGATTTTAGTAAATAAACCCTCACCTTGATGTGGCCTCTTTGGTGTGTGTGTGGCGGGGGTATAATAATCTCTATGTATTCTTCTTCTTCACATTCTCACTCTCTCTCTCTCTTTCTCATTCTCCCTGGCTCTCTTGTTTTCATTCTCTTTCTTTTCTCCCTCGCTCTGTCTGCAACACCCCTCCTCATTTTCATTATCCTTTTCTCTCTCTTTTCTCATTATTTATCCCTTTCTCCTTCTCTCTCTCTTCTGCTCTTCCTATCTTCGTAGGTCACATCATTTCTACTGCTACCAATGTCAATCTTTATTCAATATCTTTAATATTATCATCTCTCAATCTTTATCTCTTTCTCTCTCTCTCTTATATGTCGCTGTTTTGGGGTTTTACATCTCTTTCATAATTTCTTGTTCTTTGTCTCTCCATTCTTTCCTTCACATTTACCGGTTCATTCTCATAAAAAATACTTTGATACAATCATGATACAAATGATTACTTCCAAACCGTCATTGCGATTTAATTTGTTGTCATTCTACCAAAATAAATAATCTATTTCTTTTTAAATACCATTTTCCAGGGTAGTTTTCTCCTCTCAAAGGGATTCGAAAAACACGTGTTGCCTTGGGTCGTCACAACGCTCGGCGTCTCAGAAATGGCGGGAAAATTACTGCTGGGTGCGACAGCCGATCGTCTGCCATTCCCGAAGATTTTTCTCTTTATTTTTTGTAGCGTCACAGGGATCGGCTGTATGATCTGCCTACTCTACGTGCGCTCCGTCATATTGTTACTGTTACTATCGGTTGGTAAGTAAAGATTTTATAAGGTTCATGTTTTAAAGGCAAAGTATTTTACCAACTTCGCTACCACTGCTGGAATGCATTTTCGATTGCGCCATATTTTGGTGAAGGCGTATTAGAGCGATTTGACCAGGATCATGACCACTGTGCTCTAACAGTGCGTATAGTAGAGTTGCGAGTTCAGTGACCATGACGCGCGCTAATCAGTTGGTGATGCATGGTGGGACATGGCTGTCGACACATTGCGACATTGTGAGCAGCAGATGGCAGTATATGTACATTTGAAGCAGTGTAGTTTACATGTACCAGTCTCACCTCCCTGGTATACCAAAGCAAAGAAGTTGATATCAGTGTAGTTGAAATGTTTTATAAACACAAACAAATTACACATTCATAGAAGAGAAACAAATTTTGACACAAGCGGCTAATTTGATGTAAAACAGAAATGTAGATTATGTCTGATAATGTATATAAATGAAAAAAGGTAGGCAATGTAATGAATATAGTTCAGTTAATGGTGGTTTAGTACTATTATTATAATTATAATTATTGTAAACATCATTATCATCACCATCGTTATCATTATTATCATCGTCACTATCATCATCGTCACTATCATCATCATCACTATCATCATCATCATTGTTTTTATAACAACAAACTGTTGTTCCCCTCCTTTCCTCTCTAGTCATCGGTTTGGTTGTCATGACGATTGCGGATGTTCTCTCCTACTCCATCTGTAACCAAGTCTTCCGTAAAGAGGATGCCGTCCAGACCTGGACCGTTGTCATGATGCTGCAAGGAGTAGGCTTCATGGTGGGAGCCGTCTTTGGTAAGATGAACCATGTAAAACGTCATTTTGAAGCCATTGTTTAACAATGTTAAATCTGAGATGCACGGCCCTAAGTGTTATTAGTGTCTGTGATATGGTGTAATATTGAAGCCCTTAAAAGATCGCGCTTCAAAATGATCAAGAAGTGCCTCAAAAAAGTAAACAAATTTGAGTGACCGGTTTTACCATACTCGTTTCCCCCAATAGACTGTAGTGTTATGAAAACCGTTAGGCAAACGCAAAATTTGGTTTCGATTTCCAATCATTAATATCTTGATAATCAGACAGGCGATCGGCTTGTAAAAGTCATGGGGTTCCTGACTGACCTAAAAGTTTATAATTATCATTGCAGCATGAGCTAAATACATGATTTTGTTTCAGAATCTGAGACATAATTACCGGATCCCTTTAGGTATAGGTTCTCATTGAGAATTTGACACCGTTCAGGTACTCAACTGATAATAGATATTTTCAATTATCTGGAGTGACCTTCACACTTACGGTCGACATGTCATGTATAGTGCTCTGCGCTTTCCATCAGTCGCTTCATAAGGGTAGCCCTTGCCCGAAGATACACCAAGGTACTATGGCGGTATTTCTTGGTTGGAAATCCAATTTGCATTGCCCATAGAGTTTTAATAAATTGCCATACCCTTTTTCATGAAATACACGTAATTGTGACAATATGATTTATTCTTCATGGATAATGTTTATCTCTGTTCAAATATTTATCGATAAATTCCTATGACGCTTTATATTGGTCAGAGTTGGGAGGATGTAAACTTTATCTACCAATAAGAGGTAAGAAAATGTTATGAATTTTAAAATGAGCAACAGTGTATTTCACCCAAGTCAGGCGCCAGCTAATTATGACATACTGTATTTGGGAACTGACGACCATATCCCTTTAAATAAAATTCTTTGGGAGTAATGCCATTGGTGAAGGCTTTCAACTCTAGGGCACGGCCCTGCGTAGAGTGGGACGAAATGTGGGCCCCGAGCAAGCGTCGAACCCGGGATCTCTCGCCTAAACCGAAAGACCTCAGCGGGACTAGATGCTTTCAAATTCTCTTACTGTTTCTATCTCTAGGTCTAACCTGTTTTGATAAATTCAATCGAGGATGCTTTTGATAGTTTCCCATTTTTACCAATCGATGGATGCAAGGTCATTTTGAAAGCTATTTTCGTTTAAAGGGCTCCTCCATTGAAAAGGGCTTTTAATTGAAAAATAAAAGACATGTAGAAGAGTTTTTGACGGAGATTCGAGATTCCAATTATGACAATGATTTCTCTTAAAAATCGTCAATAATTCTGGAATCTAGCTTTAAAAATGACGACTCAGACTGCTCAGAAAAAAGCCCAGTTTCGGAGCTGTATTAATACGCAATTTGATATGACGTCACTGTAGGAGTAAACATTGCAGGTACGCGCCGCCCAGCGCATCGAAAGTATACAGATAACATTTGTGTCTAGAGAATTCTTTTCTCGGTTATGAAATAATTTCATCGTGAAAGAAAAGAAGAAATGACTGAAGAAGACAATGAGAGTGACGAAGAGGCTGCAAGTGATTTCAATGATCAATCGGAGAGTGAAGGACTTCAGGAGGAACTTGAAGAAGTAACTTTCCCTGCTCTTGTCATAAATAAGAAAATTGACCACTTTAACATCAAACCTTATCAGTTCGAGCCAGAGCATTGTCGGTCTTGGGGCTATCGGTCTATGTACCCTCGATCAAATGGGATGCACTGATTTCTTTTCTTCTTCTGCTCCTCTTTTTACTTTCTGTCCCCCGGCTCTTCTTACACTGCACTTCTCTTTCTTTACTCTTTTCACACCAGATGGGTCTTCGATTAACCTCCTCTCTGTTTTACCTTTCCTATCACTCAGCATAATTATTTCTTCCTTTCCTCATTTACGTTTCGATTTCCTTCTCCATTCTTCTTACACATTTTCTCCTTCTCTTACTTATTGTTCGTCTCATCTTCCTGATACTGATTTTCACCTCTTCTTTAGGTCAATCTTTCTATGTTATAACGTTTAATTGTATTTTGTTTTAATTACGTGTGTTAATAATGTCATGTATGTTGTTATCAGATTTGCAACGTTTATGAAATGTATTTCAAATGTTCAACATGGGCCCCAATAAAAATCAGTTTCGTCACTGCTCATGCTTCTTTTAACGTGTATCGAAAATATCAATGATATAAATAAACCTTGGCATTTTTTTCTTCTTTCTTTTCAGGTGAAAGTATTGACAAAACCGGATCGTATAACGAAGCCATTTACACAAGCATGGGAATGTATGCGGTATGCGCTGTGCTCTGTATAGCCGTTCCTCTTTACCAAAAACTTTTTGCTCGTCATCGCTTCGTCATGTTCGACCACCAGGCCAAGTGTCGACGTTTAAAGACGGCGACGACGACGGTTGCGGAGGTGAAGACAAGTCCTACGGCATGACCGTCCAACTAATTTTCAAAGGTTATCTTCAGTGCTGGTACTAATGGAAAACAAAATTTTGAATATTCAAACCAAATTCTACCTGATTTGTAAGACTACGGGTAAACGATGTGAAAGTGTCGTGGTACAGTGGTTCATTCACTTGACTTTCACTCATAAGGTTTGTGGTTTGAATCTCAGGTCAGCACTAATGTCCTTCTGCAAGACATGAGTCCACATTTGCCACTCTCCAACTAGGTGTAAACGGGTAAATTCCCGATTTGCCAGAGCGTTACTGTCTTATTTGACCACCGGCTATGACCGGCCGAAAATTAATTGGTGATTAATTTGGGTGCCAAGAGCGTCACGGCGTGACGAACATGTGCGCAATCCATTAATAATCCAATGATAAACGATATTGGTAGAAAGGGTACCAAAGTGGAGATATAAGAAAATATATGAGTAGAAAAAAGGCTATCACGAAATTCTGTCTTATTCTTCCAGAGCACTAACGACAAAGTGGTTACATGCAGTGTAAGTGATCCTAAAAAAAAAAATTAAAAAAAAAAAAAATTGTTTAATAGTAATAGTAATCATGTTTATCATGACGACGATGATCGTGGTAATGATGCTGACGGTAATAATTGCTAGTGATGTTAATAGTGGTCATGATAATGATGCTAGTGATAATGGTGGTGATGCTAGTGATGATGATGATAATAATGATGATGATGATGATAATAATGATGAACATGGTACATGTAATGATGGTCACAATAATCATGTTTATCATGACGATGATGATGATGGTAATGATGCTGACGGTAATAATGCTAGTGATGTTAATGGTGGTAATGATAATGATGCTAGTGATAATGGTGGTGATGCTAGTGATGATGATGATAATAATGATGATGATGATGATAATAATGATGAACATGGTACATGTAATGATGGTCACAATAATCATGTTTATCATGACGATGATGATGATGGTAATGATGCTGACGGTAATAATGCTAGTGATGTTAATAGTGGTAATGATAATGATGCTAGTGATAACGGTGGTGATGCTAGTGATGATGATAATAATGATGAACATGGTACATGTAATGATGGTCACAATAATCATGTTTATCATGACGATGATGATCATGGTAATGATGCTGACGGTAATAATGCTAGTGATGATAACCATGGTAATGATAACGGTGATCGTGATTTTGGTGTGGAGGAGGAGGATGATAATGACGACGATGACGGTGATTACAACCAAACGAGCTTCTTTCGAAACGTATATCAATTCTGAGAATTTAAGTTTAACTTTAAATTATCGTATTAAACAATCACAAAGACTTTCGAGAAATCAAATCAAGGGGGCATTTAATACCCAATTTATTGTACATCCCATATAACTTGTGTTTAAGTGGCATGTTTCTTTGTAATGTTTTCAAATGTCATGTGATGGACGAGGCTACTGATATTGCATTGGGTTGATTTTTCGAAAGCCTTTGCGACTGTGTTCATGGTTATAATGTATGCTACGCTTAAAAAGAAGCGATGGTGTTATGTAAAACATGGCACATTTACTTGTTTGACTTTGTATTTGCACATTTAATGTACTACTCACATGCCGGAATTTCGGCACAATGTTACAACATATTTTTGTTTACATACATAATAACAAATACACAATGTAACATTAATTCGTAATTATAGAAATATTTGTAATTGTACACATCATTCAACTTGTAACGTTTACTCGTAATTTCACTAATATATCTTGTTAAAGACGCGTTTGAAATGAAATTCAATAGTGCAATTTTATCTGTCTTTGTAAAATTCAACTGGAGTATTGGCAGTTGCCAACGTTTAACATGTTTTCATAAACGGTACTTTTTGTCATTACATGTAAATCAATATTATCTATTGTTTAGTGATACGATTGTTAAAAGTAATACAGGCATCAACATAAATTTACTCGAATTACATACTGCATTTAACATGTAGTGTGATGTTAAGCACAAAGTGTTTAATATGAAGTTGGTTGTAAAACAAGATTTCAATGTACATGTGGCTTTTTTGTCAGTTGCACCTCTTGTATCCAGTACCGAAATGACAAATATTTGAAGAAATTAGGTCAAGGTTCATGTCAAGGTGTCGTGGTCTAGAGGATAAGTGACCGGACTGTAAAATAACAAGGTTCGCGGTTCGAAATTGAATGCATGCGTGAGCTCCTTATCATGGTAGCTGGGCTGAATATAATATGATTGCAGGGCCCTCAGGGAGGCGTGTTTTGAAAATAACGAGGCTATATCGTGGGTAAAAATGACCTTATGTATTGTCGTTATTATACATGTAGTTGAAAATGATACGTGAACCGAGTGACCTCTGTTTTTTACATCGAATGAGTTTAATGAAATGGAATTCAGGGTAAAATAACATAATTTTCTTGTACACATACAAAGACAGGTATTTTTTAAATATATCCTTGATACATACATGTATATATTTGACAGAAAATATAGTTTTTTAGGTCACACTGAAATCAATATATGAGTGATTTATGTGTTTATGTATCTTACTGTACTAATAAATTCACTTAAGATGAAAAGCTTGTTAGTTATGAATATTTATACAACACTCGCAACTCTTTTATTATCGAAAAATCATCTCAAGGCCAGTTTCAATACCCTATATTTTGTGTCTTATACAAATCATTTTCGGATTCCGTTGTATGTGACGCACAAGGCTTTGAAAATGGCGTTTGGTTGATTTTTCGAAAGTATCTGCTATCGTGTTAGTTAATCGTAAGGGAGAAAGTGAGAACGAGAGGCATCTGAGGGGGGGGGGGGGCGCTACATTGAGAGAGAGGTAGAGAAAGAGAGATGATTTAGGAAATACATGGAAAATGTATGTAATGGAGGTTAACTTTCTTACATGAGATGATTCTAAAAAAAGTTTCACAGGAACACACCGAATGATACTGGAGCGAAAGTGTCGTACGTATAATGGAACACAATGACAAACATAGTTATAACCAAGGGGGGGGGGGGGGCGACTGACGTTCCTGTTTATCATTTTAAAAAGGGTTATCCAAGGCACTGACTCTGTGATTTCGTGTGTCAACCCCGTTTGTGCCACCCCTTCCTCCGTTTAACAAGTCTGGTAAGCCGGTAGTGACAAAAACAAGTAGCAAGAGGTTAAAGGGGCATTTGGTCCCCTGTTCCACTAACAAAAAAACAAAAAATCATTCATGAAACTTATCCCAAGACCTAAGTAACTCTATATCTCACATAGCAAACGCGTGTGTGTGGGTGGGTGTGTGTTGGTGAGAGTCCGTGTGCGGAAGTAAAAAAAGGTGTGTTAGTATAGCTGAGCTATTGCATTTGACTTTGGATTATTCTGTATGTCCTCCAAGGGCGTCGCCAAAGGGGGGGGGGGGGTGCGACACCCCCCTCCCCACCTGTCAGGATATTGTCGGTAAAATTGCGCTGCCGTCGGGAAAAAAAGAGAAAAGGGGGAGGGAAAAAGAGAGGGAAAGGTAAAGAAAAGAAAAAAGAAAAGGAAAAGAGAAGAAAGAAAGGAAAGAAAGGAAAAAAAGAAAAAAGAAAGGAAAGAAAAGAGAAGAAAGAGAACAAAAAAAGAAAAAGAGGGAGGAGAGGAAAGAAAGGAAGAGAAAGAAAAGGGGAAAGAAAAAAAGAGTAAAAGGGAAACAAAAGAAACGGGGGTGAAAGAGAGGAGAGAGAGGAGAGGAGAGGTAGGAGCCTGAGAGAGGAGGAGTGAGTGTAAAAGAGAGAAGGGGGTTGTTGGTTGGTGTCGTCTCGTCGAGGGAGCAAGAAAGACACGGGTAAATATGTTGCTATGTCGGGTAAGCTGTGTCGGTATTCTTGCTCGATCCTCGTGTACTAAATCAAAGCAGAAGTTTGAAGTCGATGAGATGTACAAGGATTAACAGTCGAGAAAGGTACAATAAATCGTCTTCTTTTCCTAATGATTTAGAGGCCTATCACCCACACCCCCTAATGAGCGCTCTTTAAGTGATTCGCTTGCTCACTACCGCCCTCCCTAAAATAAGATCCTAGCTCCGCGCCTGCATTCAAATATATTAGCTATGATGCTGACGAAGTTGACGAAATAATTCGTATATTTATGTCGTCGAGAAAAATGACCATTTGCGCATATGCAAGTACTATAGATAGTCCATAGGAAAAACAATTTAGCCTTCGGCCCCGGGTTTATAGGGTTAAATTTGTAGATATTGGACATTTAATTTTGTCGGTAATTAGTCGCTAGTTTTGTCGGTTATCGTTGGCCTCTACCCCCCCCCCCCCCCCCCCCCCCCCACTGAAAAAGGTCTAGCGACGCCCCTGATGTCACCCCTCCCGTCTGGGCCTCTCGCCCCTTTCTGGCTATGCTTGTAACGCCGAATGATTCTACAGTGACGGTGTCTTACAGATGAAGTAATGAATAAGAGAATGACTTGGCTGCACGCACTGACCATCTTGCCATTCATTGCCGTAACGAGACCTCATCACCCCACAGTTCTCGTTGCCAACGGTGTTCGGGTGGTTGTCGGGCTGTCCTGGCTTCCAGTGGGTGAAATCGACCGTGGTGCCGTCCGTCCATTCGAAGGTGCCGTCAGTAGAGGTGTCGTGTAGACCAAACCAATGTCCTGCGTATTCATCCTGAAACGAGCACAAATAAGTATATACAAAATTATATACGATGTATCTACAAATAGATAACTATGTAAATAGATATTAATATAATTATAAAGAATTGAATATAAATAAATAAATCAAACACATAAATAATTATACAGATAAATAAATATATATAGATGAACAAATAATAAAAAACATAAATACATAAATATATGACTATATAAGTTCAAAAACAAACAGGGAGATCTGTAAAATCACAGGTAAATAATTGTTTCCTGTATTGGTGTTGTTCAACATTATGAGGATAAAATATACATTTACGTGGTATGTATTTAAAATTTGTTAATAAGAGGCAGACGCTTCAATTTTTATTTGTATGACAAAATTTGGAGAATCACATTGTAACGAAGTAAGTCAAACGTTTCTTTGTTATTTTGACGTTATGCAATAAAGTAGCCTGTGGAGGGTTAAATATTATTAAAGCATGACTGGGGTACTATAATTACAATAAAATAAAAAAATTACAATAAAAAGTGACTGGGTTTTGTATATTATTTTAGAAATCTATCAGGAGAGGCCAATTGCCCCCTCTTTCCAGGAATAATTTCTAAGTTATACCAAAGAGCAGACGCGTACGCAGGGGGGGGGGGGGGGGGTTTAAATCCCCCTTGAGTTTTTTATGTGTATGTTTTGTGAATGGTTTTTGGGGAACCCCCCCCCCTTTTATTTAATTAAAAAAAAAAAAAAAATTATGCCAATAGCTGACCTAAAAAAGGTGACCTTACCCCCCCCCCCAACGGAACAAGATGTCAATTTTTCAAATTTCGAGACCCCCCCCCCCCCCCCCCCCCCACCCAGTCATTGCGCTTATTGAGCGGCTGGCTGAGTCGTTGCGAAATTTTTGGCCGATTTTAACCCCCCCCCCCCCCCCACCCTTGAAAAAATCCTGCGTACGCCACTGCCAAAGAGATACCTCCTTGGTTATACAGTTCGTTGCTTACCCCTTTCTTCCGTGAGGATTCGTAGAGAGCAGTCACGAAATCGTGTTCGGGTTGAGAATGGATGGAGACGAGATGCCCAGAACGGGTGCGCGTGACTTCTCCCCATTCGCCGAGAGAGGGCACTGTGAAGTTGCGGCAAAAGTTTTCGGCCGCTAGCCAGTTCAATTCATGACTGAAGAACCTACAAAATGAACAATTATAATTACTGTATAACATTCTGTTTGGGTAATTTTTTTAACTGTGCATGATAGCTGACCCCCTGGATATTTTAAAGAAAAACAAAATAAAGAAGAAGAAAAATCACATTGTGGAAATGAAAGTTTGTAGATATGGCGATGACAATATATAGAAAGAGTTTGGAAAAGAAAATCTAAAGTGTAAGGAGAGAAGAGAGGAGAGAGAGAGAGAGAGAGAGACAGACAGAGAGAGAGAGAGAGAGTGAGAGAGTGAGAGAGAGGGAGAGAGAGGGAGAGAGAGAGAGAGAGAGAGAGATCATGAAAACACTCATGGAGAGACAATTAAATGACCCTGTGATTTTTGTTTTGTGATTCAAAAACAAAAAAACAAATAGTTTATATTGACTGTGGCTCCTAAAATACCAGATGAGGGATATGGCAGGAATATAAAAGCCGAAATTAACTTCTTTCCATACCTGTAACAATGATTTCTAAAACCAGTCCACAGCTTCGGGCAATTACCACAGCCAGCTATCCCGGTGGGGCAGGCGAGCATGGCGACGGCTAATGCGACGAAAAAGAGCTCGGTCCTACGTCGAAAATCCATCTCAATCCAAGTTATACAAATTCTGACTCTCAGTTGCTACTCCTTTTATGATTTTGGGTTTTGTACTTGTAGTGCTGGTTGCTGATTTTGCGGCTCGATGCCAAATTGATTTTATGAAGATTGATTTCCTTAGAAGTTAACAAATCTACGAATACTAGTACTATGTTCAGCACATTCGCCAACATTTTCATTGGTGGACATTTTGCGGACGACTACATTTGAAACGAAGGGATGTTTGTGTGGAAGATCCGGTGTAGTTATTGTGATAAATTGTGTGTCAACATTATGCTAAAATAATGTGGAACCTTCCTTAGAATATACCTTAATTTTACATAGGCGCCGGAAGGGGGGGGGGGGGGGCAGGGGGGGCAGCTGCCCCCCCAATCAAAAAAGTGGGGGGGCAAAACGCATTTTTGCCCCCCCAAAACGCCCCCCCCCTCCAAAAAAAAAAAAAAAAGCAGTAAAGGAGTAAAGATGGTTTGTATTTTTAACCCAAAAGAACATAACAATAATAAAACCTGAATTAAATGACGTATGAAATTCCATTCAAAGAAAAGGAAAGTTAACAGGAATTAAATTTCCTAAACATTGCGCATGCTACCTATATTTATCAATGGAGGTTTTTATAATAGCGATACGCGCATATCGTAGACATATTGCGAGAGAATGGGAAAGCGTGTCTGTTTTTTGTTATAGGGGTGAGAAGCTTATGAGCCCCTGAACGCTGGCGTACTGAGGGGGGGGGGGGGGTATTTTTTTTATTCGATACCAGTGATTTACAAATGTTGCTGAAATGACATGATTTTCCGGTATATTTTCTCTTTTTTTTTGTAAGTCATACCTTTTTATGCGTTTGTTGGAAAATTAGAAATTCCCAAATTTACAGTCGGGCGAAAAATATGCTTATTTAGAAGCATTTATGTTAGGGTCTGCAGAACGGCCGGGCTCGGGGACTCGTGCCACCCTCAATTGTTGAAAAAGTTTGTTACAGAGAAAAAGAAAGAAAGAGAGAGAGAAAAAATAAGTGACCTTCTAATGTCACAAATGAGGTATCAAAATATGCTCATCTGACCGTAATTAAATACCTAAAACCCCCGAGCTTCCGGGGACTCTGCCCCCTGGACCCTAACAAGGGCCCTAAGGCGGGGCCCTGGATGTTCATCTGACCGTAATTAAATGTCTAAGACCCCAGAGCTTACGGGGGCTACGCCCCCAGACCCCACCAAGGGCCCTAAGGCGGTCCCCTGTATGCTCATCTGACCGTTATTAAATACCTAAAACCCCTGATCTTCCGGAAGCTCTGCCCCCTGGACCCCACCAAGGGCCCTAAGGCGGGGTCCTGGATGCTCATCTGACCGTAATTAAATGTCTAAAACCCCAGAGCTTACGGGGGCTCAACCCCCAGACCCCACCAAGGGCCCTAGGACGGTCCCTTGTATGCTCATCTGACCGTAATTACATACCTAAAACCCCGAGCTTCCGGGGGCTCTGCCCCCTTGAATCCCACCAAGGGCCGTAAGGCGGGGCCCTGGATGCTCATCTGACCGTAATTAAATGCCTAAAACCCCAGAGCTTACAGGGGGCTCTGCCCCCGGACCCACCAAGGGCCCTAAGGCGGTCCGCTGTATGCTCATCTGACCGTTATCAAATACCTAACAAAACCCGAGCTTCCGGGGGCTCTGCCCCCTGGACCCCACCAAGGGCCCTAAGGCGGGGCCCTGGATGCTCATCTGACCGTAATTAAAGGTCTAAAACCCCAGAGCTTACGGGGGCTCCGCCCCCAGACCCCACCAAGGGCCCTAAGGCGGTCCCCTGTATGCTTATCTGACCGTTATTAAAGAGAAGGTTGAGTTCTGGGAAGAGGTGAAAAATAATTTGTGAGCATTACTCATTCTTATTATGCCAGTGTGGAAGAACATCAGTTAAGACATGTTCCCTGAAAAGCATGGCTCTTCAAATGCTTTCATATTCTAAATATGCATGTAACATCGTAAAAATCGGGGGCCGGCTTTTTACGCCACGTGTTCGTGTAGTCCCATATACATCTTTCTGTGCAAGTGTTTGTAACTTTACCAAGACTTGGCCAAATTTCTTATCATTTTGATGATTTCAGAACCTTGAAATACACACAAATTCTTATATGCTAGATGATCAACCTTTTCTGGTCGGTTCCACACCGTTTCTTTCACAATGCAATCGCATGACCAGAACTCAACTTCATCTTTAAATACCTAAAACCCCCGAGCTTCCGGGGGCTCTGCTCCCTGGACTCTCCGCCAATTAGTGGCCTGCCAGTGTCACAAATAAGGTATCTAAATATGCTTATCTGACCATAATTTGAATGCCTAAAACCCCTAAACTTCTGGGGGCTCAGCCCCTGGACCCCACGCCATTTTACGCTCTACCTGATTGTTAATAATCCACTTTGAAAAACGTTCCGCGGGGCCTGCCCTGCATGTAACGTGTAAGAGTGATGGTGATGCAGATTTCTCTTCTGCCCCCCCCCCCTTCCAAACGTTTTTGCTCGTTACGTCACTGCCCCTGGAAGGTGAGCCCCTGGAATGTTTGCCCCCCCAATCCCAAACTGCTTCCGGCGCGCCTGACCTTAAATACGTATTCAATCAGCGGGGAAGGGGTGTCATTGATAAGTTCATAAAAAACTAATTTTTTAGAATGCATGGTTTCGAATTCCAGAACGGTAATAAGATAGACTCTACCAAAAACAGCATGAACAAAATGTATGATAATTTAGACTATAACTTCATGTTTTTCAGCATAATTTGGCCCTACTCCAGTTACGGCATGAGCCAAAATCTTTCTCAGAATGAAGGAGTTTTCTTAACCTAAATATTCCTATTGAACTTCATTTAAAAATTAGAACATCCTTCCAGAGTTGAAGGGAAATTCATAAAACACGTGGTTTTCTATCGTACTGAAATGAAACCAAAACCGAAATACACATTAATAATAAACCAATTGATATTGAACAAAGTATAATTTTGATCATTATAAATCACTGCATAAAAGAATGATTAAGTTAATTTAAAGTTAAAGATAACGTTGAGTTCTGGTCATTCGATTGCATAGTGAAAGAAATGTTGTGGAATCGATCAGTAAAGGTTGATCATCCATAGCATATAAGTATTGATGTGTACTGCAAGGTTCTATAGAATCATCAAAATGGTAAGAAATTTGGCCCAGTCTTGGTAAAGTTACAAGCACTGTACACAGAAAGATGTATATGGGACTACACGAACATGCGGTATAAAAATCCGTCCCGATTTGTATGACCTTACATGCAAAGTTTCGGTATGGGGTCATGAATTTGGTTCAAATGAACATATTGGAAGCATTATGCAATCCTACAATATTCAGTGATAGTTGTCGCGGTTGAAATCGAGTTTAAAGTTATGAAATTATAAATAATAAACTATTTGTGTTGTATAGCACCCTCTTAAGGTCAATACATTAATTAAGCTATAAAAAAATGTTTCTTGACTGAAATCGACCGATTATATTCCCGTTTGAAAATTATATATCACAACTACATATTCTGAGATTTTCATGGTCGCAGCTACCTTTGTACGGCCGTAGGCGCTATTTGAAATTTATCGAAATTTACCGGGAGCACTGCAAATTTGTACAGTTGTATATTCAATTTTTCTCGGAAGCAGAAGTGTTTTAGGGGCTAAATTTTCTAGTGCTTATAATGCATCCAAATATATCAAAATTGTAAAGAATCACTTTCCACCCAATTTTCGAAATTTCCCAAAACTTTGTATTACCTTTAAGGCATTAATTTGAAGAGCCATGCTTTTCATGGAACATTTTTTTTCTCTCTGATGCTCTACCACACTTGCATAATACAATGATAACGCTCATTTCCACCTGTTCCTGGCCAGAACTGAACCTTCTTCAAGTTCAGTCAGGTTTAGTCCGCCCAACATCATTATCATCGTCGTCGTCGTCGTCATCATCATCGTCATCATCATTTCTTGTATACTGCTTATGTCTGTCAGACTTTACACTCCTGGCGCTTCACAAAAATATCATTACCCCAATTTTAAGCATGGCTGCGTGCAGAAGCTAGCAGGGTACAGGCACTATAATACCCCCCCCCCCGATGAGCTTTTGCTGGTAGTTGGGGTGGGGATGAAAGTTATGCTGGAAATTTCGAAAGGATGTAACTCTACATTATGCCTCGAATAGTTCTAAACGTAAACATTTCCTGAGGTGGTTTCAGTATTCCGAGAATGAAGTTATTAATCCTTTTAGCAAACGAAAAGGGGAATTAGCTTTGATTTGGTTATGGTTATGATGCCATGATACAGGGAACAACTTCAACGATGCTAAATATTAAATCCCCGCACAACAAGAGACAATACTGTTAAAAATTGTATTATTATCATTTTAATTTCTTTTACTCTTTGTCCTTATACGTTAACGTTACAAAACGCATGTGTAATGTAAAGAACAACTTAGTAAAACGCTGACATTTAAAGTCCAAATATATCCGTTAAAAAATTAGTCTTAGTAGTCAGTATAATATATATTAGAGAGAATCTTTGATACAGTAATTATTAGCAACGTATTGCTCAAGAACGGTTACAAAAGTATGCCCACAGTCAAACCTGCCTATTTTACGACACTTGATCAGACAAAGGCAATAGGCCATTATCGTAATGTAACCAAATGTAATGCATAAGTGTTTGTGAAGTGCCTCAATACAAATTATTTTGTTCACCTGTTAGGAATAATAGTATTTCAATAGTCAGAATGCAACTGCATATATTAAGTGTTGCTATAGGTAGGTCAAGCCATGATGATGTTTGTCCAACCTGGCAACAACTTATGTACACAGTTCGGATTCTGTCTATTGAAATAATATTATTCTTATCAGGTGAATGAAATAATTTGTATTGAGGCACTTCACAGAGACTTGTGCATTAAATTTGGTTACATTACGAAAATGGCCTATTGCTTCGCGTTTAATAATTTCCTACGCTAGCCGAATTTTGCACTTCATCCTTGGACCCACTATACCTAACCCTATAACCATACCTTTACACCACGGATGTGCCTGCTTAAAGGTACTTTGTCCCATTTCGCAGCCAACATCAAATTCTGTAGAACTTTGCAGGAATTATGAATATGTCATGTATGTCTTATCTGTGAATTATAAACGTTAGCAGTCAGTACTATATTATTTAAATTATGCAAGGAAACCCGCTTAATTTCTAGACTTCACTGTCAGACACTATTGAGTGACTGACTGTTATTTCTTTAATAACATACATAAATATAATGAGCTGTAAAGGTTCATGAGCATTTGTGTACATCAATAATCCCGGCTTCTTGTAATGGCCAAAAATAAACTGATTAAGCCTTTACGCAGCACAATACGTACGGCCATTCGGTACATGGGTCTGAAAATCAGACTATTACTAAAATGAAGGCAATCAGTAAAGTCTATTCGACAACTAACGGTCATTATTTCCCGACTAAAAGACATTTTTCAAGCCCTTTCGTTTTGAGGGAAGTTCTTAATTAGTGTCATCTTTCAAATGCCGTTGGAATTTAACTTTTTTTTTTTTTTTTTTTTTTGGGGGGGGGGGGGGGCTTCAAGCTCTCACCCTTACTCTAAACTTTTGACTTCATGAAGCCCGGAAGAACTGTAGCCGGAGCAATGTCGAATCACCAGGGCACCCATGAAAAATGTGGATAGCTGGCCTTACTAGGCAGGTTAATTCTATAACATTTTCTTGTTCGAGAAACATCAATTATTATTAGACAGGAAGCATTGATAAAGAGGGCCAGGGGACGACTTTCTTTACAATTATACACTGAGTACGGGCGCAGAGAATAAATGGATGTCGTTACTTTGAATTTTTATGTCTCTTTTGTTTGATAACCGTTACACAACCAGAGTTTAATTAAGTCAATTAGTTGAATTGGGCTTATTAGGCTATATAAATATAAAATAAAATAAATTAAATTGTGTGAATGCCAATTTTTTCCTCTTTTTTTTCCTTCCTTTTTATAACAAATACAAAATTTAAATAATGTACTTAGTTTTTTATACAATTACTGGAGACAGACTTTTACATAAGGCCCGGCCTTCCTGTCTAGTCTCCAAATACTTTCATTAATGTACATGTTTAAAATGTTTTTCCCTTGTCCATCATGTCTTCTCCACTTGTGTTATCCTCATGTTATATATTGATACATGTATTATATTCTAACTTTTATATATATATATAATAATAATAATAATAATAATAATAATAATAATAGCCTAATAGTCCACTCCAAATTTTATCAAACCGACACGGAAATTCTTTTTGCCCAATTATTGATCGTGAGCCCGGCAGCCACTGAACAGCGCCAGATCGACGTTGCTCTATCCCTTATTGTTGAACGCCAAACAAGGTAGCAACAACTCCCATCTTTTAACGTCTTTTGGTATGACGCGGCCGGGGTTCGAACCTACGACCTCCCGGTTGTGAGGTGGACGCTCTACTGACTGAGCCAATACTCCGGTATATTTGTTTTCCTTGTATATTTTTAATGAAAGTATCGAATAAAGTGAACTTAACCTTGGACTTGAACTTGAAATTCATAATTTTTAGTGCATGCCTATTTTTTTCCATTAGCGCTTACTTTAATTTTATGAAATATTTTTATTTCTCCAAACAAATCAAAAGTATTAATCAAAACATAGTAAACACAAATCAAATCATTCAGAAGTTAAATCAATTACGAGTCGAAAGTAAATTCGCACATTTTCTTTATCGTTCAAAACAGTATAGCCCACAGAACATAATTAAGCTTAGGACATTTTTTTAGGATTGTCGGGACTCGAAAGCCTCAGCGAGGCGCGGCCGCGGGAGGGGGTTTCTTCTTTTTTTTTGGGGGGGGGGGGAGGGGGTTCATGGATATTTTTAGGCCCCCACCAAAAGTATTGGCTCCCGGTTCTTAAGCAGTATGCAGAAGAACAATATTCAAATTGTACATACATGTTAAAATATTTTTTGAAATAATACTGGACTAGTCTAGTGTAAACGACACTCGTTGAACTCTTCAGTGTCGCGATTGCACAGATATGCAGGCCCTCTGTTGATCATTTCATGCCACTCATTATTGGACGGAAATCTGCAGTTGAAAAATAAGTAGCCATGGCTGTCGATCTTGAACTGAAAAAGGTAAATTTAAACTACTTTTTATTGAAATTAGCTCTCCGTAAGGATTCAGTGGTTATGGAAGAATAACATATATTCAAATTTTATTAGTAATGTCTTAACAAATTTGTATATAGGGCCTAGAGCATTTTATTATCTGATACCTGCATTGGTATCAGCCTCAGCGGCACGAGGGGACTTTTCTTGAAGAAATCACCGGGGTAACTCCGGGCAACCTGATGGCAGGTGTAGGTATGGCTTAGCTACACTGCACTGTAGCTGCCCTAGTTTAGGCAGTGCAACAATGCAATGCATGATGTCTAAACTCTTACTGTAAACGGTATGGACCTCATACACGCACTAACGTACACCCTGCACATGTCTGTCTGAGTGAGTAGGTAGTGTAGCAATGATTGAGTGATAGATCTAATTTGAGATGCTCAATCTTTTTTGGTGCGCTAATTATTTTTACACCCAAGAATAAGACAGTTAAGTTTGGGGGGGGGGGGGGCTAGACCTAGATCTACGCACATTTGTCGTTTGCACTGTGGGAGCACGTAGTTCTAGAACTTTACGCATTGAGAGAAAATCAAATAACGTGCTCTCATTGGCTGATCCGCTTAAGAGGTTTTGAATTTAAGTTAGATGCCAATTGCGTAATTATATTACTTAAATCTTTAAAGGGACTTCGTAACATTGTTCAGATGAGAGACAATTATGCCAAGATAGTGCTTGACTACAATGATAGATGTAAACTTAAAGATAATGTGAAAGTTTGAGTGAAAACAGATCATTATTAATGATAAAAATTGGGAAAAACTGATCTGATTGATTTTTGAATTCTCTGAACTATATTATTACCATTTGATTAAATTTTAGGTGAATTTAAATCGTCACAAAGCAATGAGTTGGCTCTATACATGTAGACCTATACCATTCAAGACATTTAAATGTTGAAAGATTTTTAAAAGCCTGTCTTGTGTTTTTTTTTCATGGAAGAACGGTTGGGAAAATCCAAAAATAGTTCATTAGTTAGGAAAATTTACTGTTACTGTTAGAGGGTGCCGCACAGTGAAGCCTTCAAAGAAAACCATAGATATCTTTTCAGGATTTTTTGCATGTTAGAGGGTAAGTACAGTAGAAGGAATTATAATAAGTTACAATTCATACAACAGTTACAGTTTTTTAAATCAACCTTCAACAATGTTACCAAGTCACTGACATGTCATGCTTTAAACAGGTGATGCACTTCCTACATAACTGACACAAACTTAACCTTAAGTAAACTTTGGAAAAAATCGTAAAAAAATCAGAAGGTTTGACTGGAATATCATGATTTTGGTATCAGATCAAACAGAAACGCGCAAGCTTTCTCCTCGCACTAATATCTTATAAGTTGAGCAAATGGCAGTTAGCGAATTTTAGAAGGGCAGTTGTAGGCGCCAATTTAGGAAAATGAGGCTGAGACCGGATCAACGTTATGCGTGTGCGCTTTATGTAAGCTAAAGTTCTTTGTGGTGAGAGACCTGTTGTGGGGTGTTTCATAAAGCTGTTCGTAAAGTTACGCATGACTTTACAAATGACTTTAATATGAAAAACCAAATGGGATGCTCAATCATTTTGAACTGCATCAACTAAAGTTGAACTGTGCAGATGTAGATTAACATTCTACATGTAATTATAACAAACATTTTTAATGTAACTATAATTTTCGGCTACAATTTAATTGAGATTATGAGAAATACAGTCACACTTTGTTAAAATGTCAGGAAAACTTTTGGCATCCTATCTGGCACTTCATATTCAAGTCGTTCTTAAAGTCATGCGTAACTTTACAAACAGCTTTATGAAACACACCCCACTGATTTTATTACTATCCTGTTTATTATCCAAGTGAAATAATTCTTCCATTGCTTATAAACATCTAAACCTTCAGGCTTTCCAGGAGCAGCAGATCCGTATGATTGAGACGACGCAGCAGCTCAAGATAGCTGACATGCAGGTGGAGCAGCTGAAGAGAAAGCAGCAGCATTGCCGACTGACGGCCGCAGAGCTGGGCGCCCTTCCCGGAGAAACCAGGGTCTTCGAAGGAGTAGGAAGAATGTAAGATTATCAGTTTAACGTCTAGTTTGCAAGGAAAAAAAATATTAAACAAATTTGGGGGGCTACTTTTCAAGCTTTCTTGCATGGAAATAACACTCTTTAATTTATTTGCATTGAACTCTACGGAGTTATTTTGGGCTGTATTAAGACTTTCGGGGGCTCTTTTTGGCATTTTGGGGGCTAATTTGCCCCCAGCCCCAAGTATATTTTCCCTGCTAGTTTGAATGCCATTCCCGAGTTGAAAATTAAAAAATCAATGAGATTACAAGTATTTGCCCAAGACCCTGTAGCATAGAGATTTATAAAATGAATGTAGGTAACACTGATTTAGAATGTATAAGTAATATTTCTGTGCAGTGGTTTATACACCACTCCCTCCTTTTTCTAAATTTTTCATTGTTTAACATGCATAATGTAAAAATCCTTCTCTGTAGACGAGAGTTTTCCTTAGTTTAGTTATATTGGTCAGTATATTTGATTTTTCACAATCAATATATACAGACATACATGTAATAATATTAGTACAGAATATTTGTACGGAATCAGTTCCTGCTCAATTGACTTTTTATTGTCTTCAGAGCCAGAAGGGCCATTAACTTCTGAGTGTTGAAGCACATTTATAATTAATAATAGTTGATAACACCCTTCTGGCTCAAAAGAGACATTATATGAACTATGAAGCATGCATGTGGTCTTCTCTACCATGCACTTTATAAACACACTATCATGGTTTTCATTGCTATTGGACATAATCACATGTTCAAGTTTCAGGCAATAGGATACACTCTTTTAATCTATTTTATGTACTTTATTCATGTAGGTTCTTATTGCAAGACATGGAAGGAATTCAATCGGTACTTGCAAGCAGAGTCAATGAGGCAGAGAAACAAGTACAGAAAGTGCAGGTAACTATAGCAACTGCGATGCCCGCATATAGTTCATGTTAATTGTATCAGATTCATGTAATTTAATTAACAAAGTTAAATTTATTGATGATGATAACGATGAAGATGATGACGGTGACTCAAGTCGATTAACACCGAGATATTGAGCCATGCTTGAGTGAAATGAGAAAAATTACAGATTTGTGAAATCACTCATCTCATCTGAATGTAAAAGTGTGAAAGAATTAAAGGGTGCGCAAGAATTCAGTTGTCATGGTCAGCAAATTTATTTTTGGTCCCATTGCGTACTTTTCCTGTAGTTGCCATTACTCTCCAACTGCAATTCCTATTATGGTCTTTTGGTATAGTGGTTCATTCACTTGACTCTCGATCCTAGGGTTGAGGGATCAAATCTCAGCCTAGCACTAACGTCCTTTGGCAAGACATTAATCCATATTTGCCACTCTCCCCCTACCGGTAGGTGTAAATGGGTACATGTACCTTGCAATTGCAGGGGTAATAATAATTGCAGGGCCATCAGGAAGAACAACATTGATGCTGTAATGTCCTTTGGTAAGGCATTAATCCACATTTGCCACTCTCCACCTAGGTGTAAATGGGTACATGTACCTTGCAATTGCAGGGGTAACAATGATTGCAGGGCCCTCAGGAAGAACAACATTGATCCTGATGAGGATTCCCTGGGTGAAAAGTTTGATCATTAATCATTATCGAATGCTGCTCTGATTTCCTTTCAACTAATGAACTATTCTTGCTTTTTTTGCTCACAGAGTAACAAGACCTACCTTGAGCGAACCTTGAAGGACAGCGAAAGCAATCTCAGGGAACTGGTCGCGTCAAAAAGAGCAGCGAAACCCTAGCGTCACGTCCAGCAGTAGATCCAGTTAGCTTGTACGATAGTAGTCATCTGTTTATACACATGTAGTACTGAACAGGAAAGAGTGATGCTGTGTTTTCTGTAATGTTATCTTGAGAAACAGAAGGGCGATATGGACTTTGTAGGCATCAAGAGACCTTCTGTTTCTGATCTCGTGATATTATTTATGCTTTTTTAAGCCCACCATGCACTTTGTTATTGCATTTTTTTTTTCTTTTTTTTTTTCTTCAATATAAATTTTGCAAAGGGATCTATGTTGAGAGGCATGCTGAGTCTCTTTTGTCTAGAGTTTGGTTAATCTCAAGAACTGGGAACTGTAATGTTTGATATTGAAGATCTATTGATGATGGAGAAAGTCTATTTCCCAGGAGTTTGATCAAGTTAAGCATGTTGGTCCATCAGCATCTCAACTCTGCAATTCCTCAAGAATGCAATTGTCATGGGCAAATCCATTTACAATTAAGATATGTCCCGTACTATTTCACTCCTGCATGATTGTCTTACTCTTAGTATTGTGATCGGATTTGCATGCTGCCATGAAACTAGGATTTGGGAGATCCATCAGAATGTCAAGGTTGAGTTCTGGGAAGAAGTGAAATGATTTTTGTGAGCGTTTTCATTGTTATTATGCAAATGTGTAAGAACATCGGAGAAAAAATGTTCCCTGAAAAGCATGGCTCTTCAAATACCTTCATATTCTAAATATGACATGTAACAGCTTTAAAATGTGGGCCTCATTTTTTATATCACATGGTTGTGTAGTCCCAAATACATCTGTTTACAGTGCTTGTTACTTTTTACCAAGAATGGCTAAATTTCTCATCATTTGATGATTCCAGCACCAAGTTGCAGTACACACCAATATGCTACATGATCAACCTCTCCTGATTGATTTCATAATGCAATCGCATGACCAGAACTCAACTTTATCTTTAAGCCAAGTAGATTTGACATGGTGCAGGGTAGTCTTTTTCACTATTAAAAACGATATTGAAGAGAATGTTCAAAGGCTGATGAAAAGAAAAGGATAAGTGGCTAGTAACCGTAAGTATTGTGTAGCTGTACACATAATATTCTTATCATTCTTTAATGAAAATGAACATTCCCTTCCAAGATTTTGTTCATTTTTTGTAAGTTCTCTACCTTGTCTGTGGCAGCTAAAGTACAGAGCCTATGCAGTATGCTTCCAGCCTAGTCTCAGAGTGCAGATGCTGTTACGCACAGCGACTGACAAGGGTTTGTGCCTGCAAGTTAAGCATTTCTAATGGAATGCCTTTTGTCATATGTTTTATAATACAAGAAATCTTACATCTGTATTGTATAATGTGTTTTAAAATTGCTTTTGCATGAAGAACTAGCAAATTCAAACGTTTCTGAGCTAGCATTCAACCTTTCTGGTCTACTTAAGAGGGGGGGGGGGGGGGTAAATCTCAACAACGCAAAGAAAGTTTTCTAAACAGAACTGCCTGCATTCCTTTGCGGGGGCGATAGTAAGTGAAAATTGTTGTTTTGTCTCTGTGATGTTGCGAACACCATATACTTGCATCAGCGAAAAGATGTATGTGTTGCTTCTGGTATTTAAACAAAGGCATGACATAGAAAGGGAGCAAGTGTGTGGGTAAGATGGCTTGAAAAGGGACTTTTAGATTTGCATGGACTGAAACATGTGACGTCCATTCAAGGCAGTGCATTAAAAGGACGTCGATTGTAGCAATCCCCATTGTCTTCGTACGAATCTAAAAGTCCCTAATGTCTACCGTTATGTTGCTTGTACTGAATTATCAGTGATTGCAATTATTGTAATAAAGGTGTATTGAGTATGCAATATCCATTTGCAATTTCTACCCTTATCTTTTCTTGTGAAGTGTTAGAGTACTTTTTTAAAAAGAATATGAGGATGATGTGTGTTTGTTTGTTCATTTGTCTGCTTTCTGTCTTTACAGTATGTGAATGGAACATACATTGTTTACATTTTGCTTGTGTCCGTCTTCAAATAATGAAAGTTTTAGGGATTGTTAGTGTGTGCTGTAGATTGTGTGTTGATGTACATTAATTTAAGTGGAAGCTCGCCCTGATAATACGTTGGTTTTAATAGAAGGTAACGATTTATTACAAAAAAAGGAGGGTCCTCTCCCATTTGCCCTGTTTATACAACAGGTGTATGAAACAAATCTATTCCGTCATCAATAACTTAGAAAGTGAAAGCTTATGTAATTTATCAGGGTGGACTTCCTTTTTAAGGGAGTAACTGTCCTCTGGGGGGGGGGGGGGTGGGTAATTGTCCTCAGAGTTTATTTTCCAGGGTTAATTCTCTCTCTCTCTCTCTCTCTCTCTCTCTCCTCGCTCTCTCATTACCCCCTCGCTCTCTCATTACCCCCTCCCTCTCTCTCTCTCTCCCTTTCTCTCTATCCCTCTCCCACCCTCCAGCTCTCGCCATACCCTCTCCCACCACTCTAGCTTTTATTCTCTCTTGTTTGCTATTTTCTTTTGACACGATCGCAAGAACTTTCACGAAATGAGATCAAGGGCAATTGTAATACCATATTGTATATCCTTTCGAAATCATAAATCATGTTCAGATTACATAATAAATCATGTGGTAATGCTCGCATATGTCGAAAGGGGATGATCATATTGAAATTTATTTAAAAGCCCCTCTAAAGTGTTGGGAGTCCCAACATTTGATGGCAAAATTTCACTGTAATGTTATCATAATGTGAAAGAGGATTTCATTTAAAACACATTTTTGCAAGGATTTCCTGAGTCAAACAGAAAACCCCAATTATGTATTCTTTTTTCTTCAATATTTGTCTTCAAACACATTTTTATGCGGGAAACTTTGCAGAAGTGTGTCTTAAATGACAGCGTGTTACACATTATGGTACAATTGAAGTGAAATTTTGCCATCAAATTTTTGGCAAATTGGGCTCCCAAAACTTTAGAGGGGGGGGGGGGGGGGGGGGGGGGGTTAAGGTTGATATTCCGATTTTGTTTAAATTGCTATGTTGCCAATCAGGGATAGTTAATTACAAAACCGTCAATGCTTATATGAAAATGCAAAGCTTCATTTATCAGAATGTGTACTCCCACGCAACTTATAACTTTATATTCACCATGTCAGAGAAGAATGTTTTATTTTTCTTTTATTTATTGCACATTTCAAAACATAACACATTGCAAAACTTAATCAAGAATTACACTTAATGTGAATGGTGTATTTACAAAATTGTAGAAAATATGTCAACAAAGCAATGTCGACAATGGTTTTTAAATAACTTAACATATAATTTTGAATTCTTAGAAATTCTCAACGCATCTGATTTCATAAAAATATGGAATGAATCTATATTTTAAAGATTCGAATATAGACCTTTAATAATTTAATAAATTATCTTGACCAAAAACCTACAAACTTTCTTTCCATTGAATCGTACTAAGAACGAAAACTTCAACATCATTTATTAAAAAACCCTTCTAATATGGCGATTTTCAACTGCTTATTAAAATTCGTCGTGTGTTCATTTGGGTGTTAAAGGGAACCGAATCATCAAAATCATTATTAGGTGGGCTGTATCTAATACAGACCACCTTATAATTTTGTTAAAATTGCCTTTATTATTATTATTATTATTTATTATTTTTTTTCTTATTTCGACCCACTTTTTTGTGTTCAAGATAATTTGAAAATGGCTCAATCAAATATCTTAAAATTTAACACACATATGTATAGGCATATTCACAAAACACAGCAAATTTTTCGACCTTGACCTTGACTGATGACGTCATCTAGGCGCCATTTTGTGAAAAATTTTGAAAATCAACTTATGATCATATCTTCATAACCAAAAGTAATATCTCATTCATATTTATCATGATCAAGGTCAATATCAGTCCGGTCAAATTCAGGTCAAAAAACGCGCGCGTGCGCGTACGTCCGCGCGTCATTACGCGCGCAAAAATTTTAAATGCTCGAAATCGTCTTAAATTTTTTTTGCATACGTTTCAGGTCATTTTAAGCATTTTATAAAAAAATCGCGCGCACGAGCATGCGCGCGCGTTTTCGCGCGTTACACCATTACACAACATAGAATCGCCATTTTTTTTTCTTTCATGATATTTCTCATATTTTTTCGAGGAATTTGATACCATGTTTATCTCTTTATGTCCATTAACAACAAGATGAGCGTCAATTCAAGAAAAATGCCCGTGCGCGCGAGCTCTTTTAATACATAGCATATATGGGCAAAAACATGCCTATACAAAATCCATTATAGCTCTTTGGAATGAACCGTGACCTTCAATTTTTTTCATATTTAGATAGAGTATGAGTCGAAGATATGATTCCATGTCTCATTTGGCCATTAAGTGTATCGTGACATCATCATAATGGCCTTGGATCTCAAAATAGGAATTTGCATATTATGAAGTCAGCATATTTATGTAAAATTGATTGTATCTCTGGAAATATTTATCGATTTTCTTCCAAATTTCGATATGATGTAGCTTAGACAATTTTCTACAAGCTTAGTCATCACCATTTTTCATTTTGATGACGTCATCATAGTGAAAATTACGATTAAAGGGCACATATCAGAAATGTCTTAAGTAGCGTGTTATGCCTATTGAAGGTGAATTTCGTACATCTTTAATCTACATGACATTGTTTTTTTTAGCAGTATCTCGCTTATTTTTGCTCTATTTTGTCTCAAAGTTCAGTTTGACCAGCCCACCTATACTTGTTCCAAACAAGTATTATATGTCTAGTTTTTATTATTATCCTCTTATATTACAACTTCCAAAGCTTTGAAATACAAGTAAACTTGCGCCCTCTATACCTGTATAGCAAAAATGCCTAAGTGATGACCGTTGGTCCCCCATGGTCCCCCTTTTCTTATGTTAATTGAGAGCTGATTTGATGAGATAACTACCTATCAGTGACTATGCAGGGAGGTCTAATCCCTCCTGGCAAAACTAGTGCAGACAGGCTTTAAATAAAAAGTAATGGATCGTGTTTATTCTTTTTTATTCGACGCCCCCTTGGCCCTCGTCACGTGTAATCAAGGGAAATTATCGACGGAGGTCTAATTTCCCTTACTTGATTTTACATTCACATTTCGCAGACGGAGCTATATAACCCAGTTTCGGGAAAATATTTTATCATTAATTATTTTTTATTATTATTAATACTATTATTGATATTATAATAATGATTATTATAATGATAATTATGATTATGATTATCATTGTTATTATCATCATCATTATTATTACTACACGTACATTATTATTGATATTATTATAGCCCCATCGGTTAAAAGACTATGCCCATGTGCGTAAAATGAAAACTGATAACGACTGCAAAATATGTCTAGTATATGTTTCTATAAAATGTATCAATCCCTTCCACAAGCTCTAATCCACACAAAAGGTCACTTTACGTCATGCTATTTATCTTCCAAGTTTAATTTTTTGTCTCTGGCACTTTTCAAACCATTCATCTAGCTCGATGCCTAAAAATATTCTTTTTCATTGTGAGTTCATTTTCCAACATATTGACTAATTAAGACACTAATTCATCACCCTTTCCTCCTTAAACTAGCTACATCAGCTACTTGAATATCCGTACTTGTTGAATATACATAGCCTGTAACTGGTAATCATCTATTTATGAAGTAGTTCTGGGGCCTGTTTCATAAAACTTGTTATCTATAACAACTGCTAAATTTGTATGACAAATTTGCTCTCAGCCAATCAGATGCCATGATTTCAGTAGTTTGTAACGGTAGCTTGTAACTTGTTATTGATATCAAGTTTTATGAAACAGGGCCCTAGCTGTTGCCTTCAAAGAAGTTCATCCTCCACGTCGAGCCATCTTGATTAGATGCATATTGGCAAGTGTAGGGGTGGATTTTTTGATTTTCCAGACGTGCCCCAAAATTGACAACCTCTTTTTTGTTCTGCTTGATAGAGATTTCGGACACACATAACTCGTCAAAATATGTGAGGACCCGTCCCCCTTTTAGCATGTCAATTTAGAGGGTTTTTTTAATCCCAGGTCAAAATGCTCTGGGGCCGCCCCTGTCGATCGAATTGGGCAAAACTTCTGTAATATGGCTGTACAGTTAACTGAATGTTAGTATCCAGAGAGCTGCAGAGACAATCGGCCTACGAAACATTCACTCCGAATAATTGGCACGAATAGGCCATTTTCGTAATGTAATCAAATTGAATGCACACATCTTTGTCAAGACATAGTGCCTCAATCGTTACAAATTATTTCATTCATTTGTTATAAATAATTATATTTCAATAGCCAGAATACGAATTGCATAACTTCCGTATGGTTATGCTACGGTCACAAAAGTTCGTACGAACGATAATTCCGTACGATTCTCCCTGTTTTTCCATTGTCTGAAAATCGTTCGTACGGCGTTCGTAGCAGTTCGTAACGGCATTTGTGACCGAGGCTTTAGGTTGGACAAGCCATACTGTTTGTCCTACCTAGCACAAGTTAATGAAATGCAATTTGCATTTTAACTATTAAAACACAATTACATGTATTTATGACTGGTGAATGAAATAATTCGTATCGAGACACTACACAGTGATTATTGCATTATATTTAAATATATTAAGAAAATGGTTTATTCGTCTCAAGTTCGATATCATCATTCTTTGGTTGCTTTGCTGATGTTGAAAGAGCGACCTCAAGCGGTCGGTCAGTAGCCAGTGTGTTTAGGGCAGATCTCTACAGCTGAAGCTAACGGCTTTCTTTTTGGCGTCACCGCTGTACGAAGGGGGCTTGAGCAACCGTTTCTGGTCCTGACCTAAGTATAGAGGGAGTGGAACCGGAGTGGAAGGGGATCGAGATGGGAGAGGGGTGGAGGGGGAGAGAAACAGAAGGGAAGAAGAAGTGAACAAGAGAGTGGAATATAAAGAGAGATAGAGAAAGGGAGAGAGAGAGAGGGAGAGAGAGGGGGGGAGATGTGAGGAGATAGACAGAGAGAGAGGGAGAGAGAGATATAGATAGATAGATAGATAGAGAGAGAGAGAGAGAGAGAGAGAGAGAGAAAAAAAGACGGAGAGAGAGAGAGAGAGAGGGGGGGGGAAAGGGGGGGGGGAGGGGTGAGAAGAAGTGATATAGAGATGTGAGGAGATAGAAAGAGAGGAGAGCACGAACATTAAAATACTCACATATATGATTAGAATTCATGGGTCTTAAAATAACAAAATTCCAACACTCTTCGACCTATCTCATTTCTCGTTTAAACAGTGCATGAAGAGGAGGGTTGGGGGCTCATTCAGTTTCCAGACACTCAAAAATATATGACGAAACACGCCAAAATATCTCAAAAAATATCGGGCTCGTTTGAGGCAAGGGCTTGAATCGACATGTAGGAGTGCTGTCGACAAGATAGATCACTTGAATACAACCCCTCCAGTTCATCCCAGTGTCATATTCCGTAAACACTCGACAACTTTCCTCGTGTTCTAAATAAGAAAATGGAATTATTGCGCTTGACTTGGTTTCGAAAATTGTGTCAGAATAATGATTTTTGAGTTTTCTTGAAGTGTTGAGCGCTGGTACTTTTAAAATGGGTATTTTTCTTTTTCATACCTAAAAGTAAGTTTACGGTTTTTCATAACAGGAAATCAAAAAGAGTTCATGCATAGGATTATGACGCAGGCGATGGCGCATGGGTGTATGAATTTAACAAAAGAAGAATATATTTATGATATCAATATAAGCAAATAGGTGAATAAATGACTTCATCTATGCGGACTAAATTCTAAAAAAATATGTAATATGGAAGGCTTTTCATACAGGAACCTAATAAATTAAATTTTAGTTATATTAATTGAAATATCAATAAATTTTAAAATTGATGGTGAAAGCCTGTGCAAGATTGATCGTTAAAAGTGCATTTATTTAGAATCACCAAATCCGCACAATTTTGATAAAAAAGAAGTTGTTTCAAATACTATAATCAATAACCAGAATACAACTTTTGATTATGACGGATTACAAAAAAAAAACACATTACCTCTGTCTTTTGTTGAGGACTGAATCCTGATGGGCACGGTCTGTAGAATGAAAGAGAAACATGTGTGTGTGAGAGAGAGAGAGAGAGAGAGAGAGAGAGAGAGAGAGAGAGAGAGAGAGAGAGAGAGAGAAAGAGAGAGAGAAGAGAGAGAGAGAGAGAGAGAGAGAGAGGGTGGAGAGGGGAGAAAGCGAGAGGGATAGAAGAAGAGAGAAGGAGGGGGGATAGGAAGCGAGAAGAGAGAAGAAAGGGAGACATAGAAGACATGAAAGAGAAAAACAACAAAATTGAATAGCAAAGAGAACAAAAATGTAGAAGGAGAGAATGAGATAAATAGATAGACATATTATATAGATCGAAAGAGAGAGAGAGAGAGAGAGAAAGAGTAGTGAATATAGGAGTAGAATACGATAGGCATACGTAGGGATTAAATAAGGGGAAGGTGAGAAGCAACAGATTAGGGAGAGAGAAAATAGGTACATTCGAATGTAATTCTTTGTTTCTTATGATCGAAGAACATAACCTTGAGTGGAAACGAAACGCGTGCAACATAATCCCAGTATATCTATCTAGAGGAAAGACGACACAGATATTATGTATCACGAATTCGTACAATATAAATAGAACTTCTAAGCTCCGATTGGCGTCACAATATAACATGGTTAGCCCGTCACGTGCACGTCTAGCTCATCCAATCAAATTAATCAAAATTTCAAACAGTAACCTTACTATATACGGTATGTGAGTCATCGGGAGTTGAGGAAGAAAACTTGCGATCTCGATTGCCTTTCCGCTTATTTGTGTGTAAAGTGCCGGAGTAATGGGGTCGCCAAAAGAGAGAGAGCATAGTAAAAATATCTTGTACTATTGTTATCATTTAAGATAATGAACATTTATTATGGCGAAAAGAAATTGGAATAAAACACGTTAAAAACGCATCTTATGTTGTTTTGCTTGTATTTTTAAATGCACGTGCGAAATCTTTTGCTTAAAATTTCACAGCAGTTTTGTGTTGGTAATAGTCCACTTCGGAGATACTATCTGCGCATGGGCAAATACAGGTCATTTATACAAAACTGTAAAACCCACTGAGACGACTGCTGGATTTGGGAAAGTTATATTAATCCTTATTCATTTTTACACCACATGAGTTGTAAGGAAATAAAACACTTTGGTGTATCTGGCCAAAATTGCCAACTGATTCACAATTTTCAGGAAAAAATGATTAAAACAAGGAGGCTACAATAGGTCCTATGATTTAAATTTGTTATAGCCGATGCCGACAAGTATAAAACAGGTCTTCAAATCCCTTCCGGAATTGCACATCATTATGCGGGAGACGTTTTTAAAGGGGGTTTCGAATTTTCCTCTTCCTCACACCTCGAAAAAATACCCAATCCAATTATAAGATTTGAAGCATTTATACTTCTATAAGAATACAACTCTCCTTCAAATCTAGCTGTCTTCATGACCGTTGAGTTTCTTAAAATCTAACGCCTCCGGACATTGATTTTACCTCAGTATAAAGGCCTGTATCATCTTAACTTTCCACTTCGTTTTCTTAAATAACTTCTTCTTCTTCATCATCATCTTCTTTCTTCTTCTTCTTCTTCTTCTTCTTCTTCTTCTTCTTCTTCTTCTTCTTCTTCTTCTTCTTCTTCTTCTTCTTCTTCTTCTTCTTCTTCTTCTTCTTCTTCTTCTTCTTCTTCTTCTTCTTCTTCTTCTTCCTCTTCCTCTGTACGACGTCTACAGCTAAAGTTACAATTCATAGTTTGACTTAAACACATTTGAAGTTAAAGATAAGGTTGTTGAACATTTCTGGCATTAAAAAAAAAACATTCGGGATGCTATATGCTCCAAAATAACACCTTTCAAATCCTGCAGATATTTTATAAGTAATTTAAATGTCTTTGATGAAAATTAAGTGAATTAAATTAAATAGAGGGGAGAAATCTAAGCTGCATGCATGCAGGTAACACAAAACGTTCTTTGGACATTAAAAAACGTCTCCTGGACGTTTTGCGAACGTCATTATGGACATGATAACGTTGCGTTTTCCATGGGTGTCAAACAGAGTGTGCGTCGTGGGGCGACCCAGATTGTTTGTCACGCTCGGTGTGTTATTATTCTCTGATCGATCGATGTTGAGAGGAGAAGTCTGAGCTGCAATATGTCGTCTTAGATTTCAGTCCAGCTTGCCTAAGAGTTCACCAGCCTTCGGGTCAAGAGCGTGGGTCCGCATAGATTAACTACTATCTCCTAGAAAATTTCACATCAAAAGTTGTTCCTTTTGTTCTCCCTGGTGTGACCGGTACCCTCGGCTGCACTGATGAACAACTTTATCTCTTTACCCCTTTCACACTACAACTTTTTCCCATGTCCTGCCCGTCGCCGTGAACGAGGTACCTTATAGTCTTCATTCATTACGACCCTCTCTTCGGTACTTTTACATTACCGCTTTCACTTCTGTCCTCTAAAGTGTGAAGGAGGTAGTTATTAAAAATCCCCAATCCACATTGATTAATGTATTTATCTTCGAAACATATTTTAAAAAATCTGTTATGAAAAAAAAAACCCTCTTGTCTTCCCTGGTGTGAAATGGGAAAGGCCGTAACAATTCCTAGTGTTCATGGTTTAAACTTCTCTTTCTCGGCCCCTTTTGCGTCACGTACAGCCTTTTCATTTGTTCTCTCTTAAAGTGAAATGAGGTATAGCTACGATCAGCAATCCCTAATCTATATTGATTAACTAATATCTCTTCGACTCTTTCACACTTCAAACTACCCCCTCGTCCCGGTATCGTGAATGGGGGTAGACACCAACAACCCCCAGTCTGCATTAACTATATATTCACCTTTTCCACACTTCAACTCTCCCCCTGTACACACTGGTGTACACGAAATAAACTAGTTTGTCTGGTAATTGATGGCAAGCACTGGGGATCATTCGGCTATAAGTCGGGGATCAGTCTAAGAAATGTCGTCTACCCTTAACGACTGCCAAAAACCTCTCTGCGATCCCTAACAACTAACTCCCGATCAGCGGTTGTTTAAAGTCGGCTACTACATCTAGTATGACTTCGGCTTAAGTCAAGCACTCTATCTCTTTGCCACTATAATTTTCAAACCACCTTCCCAACTTCTCTCCTTGTAGCTTGTGATCGAAGTACCTTAGTCTGCATTAACCACTATATTTTTGAACTTTTCACGTAACAAAACTCCCATTATGTCCTCCCAAATATGATTTAGGGTTGCTTCGAGCAATCCCTTGTCATTATTTTCCACCTTCACAAGTATAACCTTCCCTATGTTTTCCCCGGTGCGAAAAGTGTATGGCTGCTATGAGCAAGGCCAGGTTAACATCGGTGACCTGGTATGATCTTTATTCAACCCGAAATTTATTCAAAAGTAAGAATGTTCTTGTAAATAAGATGCAAACTAGGGGACCTACACTTTTAGAGCGTATTCGAGGGACTAAGTCATTTAGAAGTAATGCCGTACACGAGCAATAACCTGGTTGCAAACCCGAGATCACTGGTTTATTAAGAGTTACGCCTCCTTATGTAATTATAAAGACGATATCTTCTTTCAACCTTACAAGGTATCACTTTGTCTCTCCTGCAAGGTGTAAATTGGGTATAGCTAGAAGCAAAGACCAGGTTACCGTGATTTTACTACTCTTTTTACGCCACTCTCCTAACCTAATCTTCCCTCCTGTTCCTCAGGATTTCTTAATATAAATTTAGACGTGAACGAGGTAGTTAAAACTGTAACAACTACATGCCTTCGCAATTTCATGTCCCAACTGATGTCTCAAAGGTACTTTTGCAGCTAACATATACTTGCAAGAGTCGGGACAAGTATGTAGCAAGAATATCGGACAAGGAGGGTTGGGGGGGGGGGGGGTAATAAATAGCGGACACGTTTGTGTCAAGAATATCGAGGACATTTTCAAATTGGATGGAAGTGGGTCAAAGAACTTGTCAACATATCTGCCAAGCAAGAGAATAAGACAGCGTTCAAATTTGACCAAAGGGGGAGGGGTGGGGTGGTAGATGGCCAAGTATATTATTCATGGCAGGAACATTGGAAATATTGGGGGTAACAAATTCTCGCGAAGGGGAAATGGCTATAAATATGTGTCAAGAAAATCGGGAAAAATTTTAAAGTAAAAGAAAAGATGTTGTCAAAATAAACCGCAGGGGCAGGGGAAAGTTGCCAAGTACGTCAATAATATCGGATAGATTTTCCCATTTAAGTGAAAAATTTGCTACTCCAACATTCTTCTACGAAAGAATTACACAATTAGAAAGCTCGTGAATATTTGTTTTTACAGCCTTTAACATAATTCATCCCTCTCGTGTGAAGCGTAATGCTTCTTATACCCCTCGAAGATCGACAGAACCCCCCCCCCCCCACCATGTATCAGAATGAATTATGCGAGGGTAAAACTCACTTCTTGTTCTGCGAGAAGAATCGACTTGGGAACGAATACTTGTGGTTTGTTGCAGCAAACTCCGCCACAACATGCAACCACAGATCCCGATATGGCAGCAACAAAATGGAAGAAGAAGACGGTGGAGATAATGCTGTTGACAATAATTGATGTTGTCTGCAAAGAGAATAGAAAAGATGAGGCCGATGAGATAATTTTATCTCAACTATTATTATTTATTATCAATGACAAAGATTCGGTCAAGAAACATGAATGATTAGGTTAATTTTGCACATTGGTAGATTTGGTGCAGAAAGTTAACGTATAACTGGAGCCTGCTTAGGAGTGAGGAACTAAGTTATTTTATAATTAAATGGTTTATGTCTCTTGATAATTAAGATAGAAAGAGTGTGTGTAAATAAAATACTAGACAGCTAGATAGACAGATGGATAAATAGATGGTTAAATAGTTGTATGGATGTTTGGATAGATTGATAGATGGATAGATGGATAAATAGACAGATAGATTAGATGGATGGATGTGTGGATATATAAATATACAGTGCGAAACAAAACCGAGAATTATCGAAGTTTTATGATAACTCAATCACAATTATAATTAATAAATTACACATATTTCACGCATGAGTGATTAAAAGCAATTTGAAGGAAGGAAACCAAAAAGTCATTTGGCGGGCGGTATCTGAATTTCGAAGAAAAATTCACGTTTCTAGAAAGTTCAGTTTCTGCCCATTCATTATTATGACACCTCAATCAGGAAAAAAGAGCCAGGAATAACAAATTCCCCCCCCCCCACAGGTGTACAAAATGGGTAGCTGGCAATGCTGGGGCGTTGTGGCGTGCTCCTGTAATCCAGCCAACAATGGAAGTTACAAACTGATTCAGCAGAGGACGCAGGTTCGAAACTGAGTCACGTTTCTCGGATGGTGACGTTCAAATGTCGGTCCCAGACGTAAATAATCATATATGATTGATACACGTCTGTAAACATCCAATTACACACACACATATACACACACACGCTGGATAAATTATGATTACATGGCTCCGGGCATAGAGCAGTATTAATAATGATAAGGATATGCTGTACCCCTGGGACAATAAGTCGCTCTAGATTTTAAGGGGAGTGGAATGGAAGAGGGGCGTTGGGAGGGGGGGGGGTAATAGGTTTGATGTTATACTCACGCAATTTTTGGTAAAGCCGTATGGATCTCCTTTGATCATGGTAACGAGGAAGGGGTGGTCCACGGGTCTCGCTGTGAACACCCTGGGGTGGTGACACGCCCAACTCTGGCAGATGGCATAGCTCATGCGGTACATGAACCCGAAACCTGCTACCACGGCACTCAGAATACACATCGCCATGTATGTCAAGATCTATCATGAGGAATATAGAAGTATTTATTTATATAAATGGAGAGAATTTCCGAATGATTGGTAATAATGTTAGTGATCATAATAGTAATACTGGTAATAATAATAATAATGATATCATAATAATAATAATAAAACAGAAAATACAAACACTACTGTACGAACACATAATTAAGACTTGGAAGGGAAGTCGACCCAGTGAAAGATTGAGCAATTCCGATTAAAAATAAGAAAGTTATGATTTTTTAAAGTTGCTATCAATCAAACACAAATTGGCAAGTCTTTGACTATCTTGCGAGCTCCCATCCCGTTTGCTCTGTACTAAAAAAAAGTCAATTGTTGTAATTTTCACTCAAGAAAATATTCTATCATACAGGCATCCTAAATATGATTCTTGCGAATGTGTGTCTATACATCACCTGTATGGAATAAAAACATTCTGTCATATGTCATCAATAACAAAGAAAATGAAAGTTTAGGGAATTGTATGTACAGAGCAAATTGGAAAGGAGCTCGCAAGATGCGTTTCAGTGTTGCCAATTTGTGTTTGATTTATCGCAACATTACAAAAAATTATACTCTCTAATCGGAACTTGCTCAAACTTTAATATTTTAATATCAGGATGGACTTCCCCTTTCAGGCTTTCTGGTAATTATCGAGAGAAAGCGTATTCCTAAATGTATTGGGTAGACATTTCTACAGAGCAGGAGCGGATGCCATGACTGATCGGTTTCCATACGTATTCTCGTTTTAACAGGGTGTACAGCTATAAAATGTTGTGAAGTTGATCGAAGAGTACGAACTAGAGTGTGTTTACGGATACATTGTAATATATAAGATAGAGTGAGATCGTTTTGCGCTTAAAATCAAAGAGGATACACTGCAAATTCGTTGTGTAACGACTTTACAAAACATCGGTTGGTTAACTCCTTACACAGGGGTTGTGTTAAGTTGTGTAAAATTTGATTGTATTGTTTCATTTTGTTGTTAATGTGAGTGGACCCCTATATGAAAAACAGCACTGATGCTATGATAACGGTGTTACATCCCACAAGTGGTACAAGTAGATAGCCTATATAATATAAAAATGAAGGGGGAAAAAGCTGTACCCGAACTTTGATTACTTACAACCTTTTTTCTTTGCTTGGCTGATTTTATACCTAGGATACCGGTCACAAGCAAAATCTGCAAAGAGAGAGAGAGAGAGAGGGAAAGAGGGAAACATTGAAAATTAAGTTGAGTTCTGGTCATATGATTGATAGTATTAAGCTTGTCTAATTGAAGTCAGTCAGGATGTAGGCATTAAACGCTAAAAATAATAACTTAGCAAGTTTTTATGGTATTATTATCGTGCTTTTTTAAAAGGTGGAGTCAATACATTTATATGGACCTTAAGTGATGAACAAAAAATTACAACTTAAATCACAGTTACAGGAAACGTACTACAAACCAGGAATGAACTGACAGACTAACAGACATACTTGATATAAATGTAAAGATTGGGGGGGGGGGGGGAGAAGGGTATGTGAGTTAGAGAGACTTCACAACTAGATTTTTAATTCAATTTCGATCAAAATACGTCTTCAGCTAACCCTATAGTGCGCCTCTTCTTCCCATTTAACGTAACGCAACTAAGTGAAAACGATGCTACGAGCTACGTCAATCGCGAACATGAGAACTATCAAAATATATCAACAGTTTTCGAGACAGTCACGTCGAGGCGGAATTAGAGGTAATCTTTCCCAAAAGAGAACGTTTGTTAAAATGTGGCAAAACGCCGCAGAATGTCTGGTTTTAAGTTTATATATATCTCTCTGTCCAGATGTTGCAAATATTGTAAAGGTGGAATAAGGACCAGTGGCATAACATAGGGTCATTTCATTGATGGGACACAACTTTAATAACCAAGAGAGGCAGTGTGTGTGTGTGAGGGTGATGGAGGGGGGGGGGGGGCTCCGCGCCGGTCCGGTCCGTCCTAGGTGGATTAATGAGAGAAAATAACGCTATGTTGAGAAAGAAGGGGCATACAATTCGCCTTAAATTTTATTTTTTTAAAGTTCGTGTTTCCAACTTACGTTCACACGTATATGCTTTATAGTTAATCAGCAGTAGATGTAAACTTGTTTTAGACATTTTTGCTTTCCTTAACTTTTTTTGCTTTTCGCGCTTTGTTCTTTTAGTGTCCATTAAACATTGGTATTCATCTTTGATTTTCTTTTTCAATGATGCCATTTATCTATTGAGTTTCAGCTTAAAATTTTCAGCTGAAGAAGTTCTGAAAATGGCTGCCATTCGAATCAGATTTAACATGAACAAGAAGAATACAATTTAGTTGTAGAGAGAGAGAGATAGAAATATGATTCTTTATATATTCATGCAGCTCTTTTAGTTTGTCGTGCATGCATTCATTTTTTCTTAACTCCTATATTTGCTACATAAAAAACAACAGCAGATGCAATCATAAACATTGTTCAATAATATTCAAGTAACTTATTTGTCTGTTTCTATCTGACCAGCAAAATAGTCGTTTCGAATATCATAAATAAGAAAACAGTAGTCCTAGCGTAGGTGGGGATTAACGAGTCGCTGCCAATCAAACTTATCGCTTGTTTTTCTATAAATGTCATCTACTATCAGTCAATCTGCTCAGCAGCAAGAATATTCGCCTCATTCCACTCTCGACATTTCCACTTAACCCCTTTGGGATAAAGTCTCCTTGAAGGGGCTTTTCCTACTCATTAGCTTCATAAACAAGTACAATAAAAAATGCCATTCCAAACATAAACATTAAGGCAGGTTTTCCATCTTAACTCCTGCAGATCAATCGCCGATCGCAATTCCGGATCCCGAATCCCCAAAGTCGAACGGCACGTAAACACAAGTGAGCGATTAGCCTGCAACTGCGTTCGAAAATTCACTAATCTCGCTGTGTCCCCATGGAAACATTGGCCTGCTTTTCATGAAAATGAGAAGGGAAGAAGGGGTCTGGAATTTATCTTGGGCAGACCTAATTCCCCTTATTTTCTTTCATTATATTCCCCTGATATCCCAAGAGTAGTGGTCCAGTTTCTTTGCGTTCTCGCATGCGATCACATGCGTGCAGAGCGTAACAATGAACCCTACTAAAGTATAGCGTGGACGGTCCCTTACGGAATACTGCGGAGTAATCTATTTTGGTCTTGTTCCGAGGCGGTTATTATTTGTCTATCCTTCTGCGGGGGGAAAAAGAAAGCAAGTGTTTTTTTCGCTGGTAAACAGGTTTGTGGATAGTTTTGTACTTCATTTTTGTTTCGTTAAAGACCCTATCCGTTGAAAATACAACTTAATATAAATGGAAAACTAAATGAATGTAGAATAAAAATATAAAGGAATACAAGTATTTACCTTTCATTATTGCACAAAAGCAAATTAAAACCTCATTTTCTGCACCCCTCGGGATTACGGGTCAACATGGGTCTGATTTGTCGAAATTACAGTGACGACATAACATGTGGACCCCATCGGTCACCTTTAGGCGATGAACCGTGCTTGATTAATGCAAAGTCATTGTGAATATGCCTACTCCACATAACGTGATGTCATCAAGTCGATAGCAAGTTTTTAGGTCGACAACTTCTGATTTTTCAAAGCTTTGGATTTTTAGTAATAAATGGCATCTAATTTACATTATTGTAGTCTATGGCTTATAAGCTTTCCGTTGATATAAAATTCATCCATTTCATTTTTCAGTTCGGATATGGTCTTTAAGAAAGTTAATGTGGTATGTGGCGTAGTGCCGTGAATAGAGTCACGGTTCTGGCCTCTTGGAAACGGTATAATCCAGGATATGAGACTAAGTTCAATAGTGCTCCAGTTCTCTCTAGTATGAGATTGAGTCTATAACTTGTCCCTTGGATAGGACTTTAAATCCGCAAGTCATCTTGATTTTACTGAACGTACGTTCGCTTCCTCAGCGCATGGGTAGGCATACACATACCAGCAAAGAAATCCAACAGATACACAATTAGACAAATCTAGAATTGTGTTGATTGTTATCCTCGTTCACATGGCGTATCCTGTGCTCAGTAATTGGGTGGGGGGGGGGGGGGGGAGGGCCTGTCACATAGTTCTTGTATTCAACAGATACACAATTAGACAAGACTAGAATAGTGTTGAACGTTATCCTCGTTCAAATGGCGTATTCTCTACCCAGTAATTGGGAGGGGAGGGGGGGGGGGGGGCGAAATAAGACACAAGGAACAAAGCCTTTTTTTTGGGGGGGGGGTTCACCTAGTTCTTCGATTTTTTTTTTTCCTCGCAATATTCTTCCCTTCTTTTTTCGCTCCCTCCTTCTTCTGTATCGTGCAAATTCGCAATCCGATTAGGAAGCAATTGAACATGCACCGTCCCCTATAACTATATGCCCCCGGCGCTACACCAATGCAAGGCCAGATAATGTCTGAATCCCTTACCCTAAATCCTGTATTGCTCTTCCAAGGACCGTACTGTAACTCTCCTGAAAAACAAGGGTGTCTTAAGACAATTTTGAATGGGGAGTTCGGATCAAAATTGCCGATCGATGTTTCAAAAATATTTTGCAACAAAAAAAAGGATGTTGATAGAAATGTCATTAAACGTGTCGAATTCCAAACAAAACAAGTGAAGAGAAGACTATAAGAAATGGCTGACAGAAAAAAATAATAATGAAGGGGGTCGAGGGTGATGCCCCCTTAGTGACGCCGCTGTGTTTGACACATGCCCACACGAGGGTCTGCATTCTGGGAAGAATCACGTAAATCTGGAGGGTCCTAACAAGCACGAAGCGTGACGGTCGCACGGACGGCCGCTCGGCGCATGATGATTTCCAATTCGACTCAAGAGCTCTCCATCGCCCTATTAACCCTGTTAACCTACTTGCCAAGATCATGGCCGGACTCCTTAGGGTAATGAAAGAGGGGGTTACAAGTTCGAGGGTATCATTATATACCCATGTTGTGCCGCTGTTGGAATGATCAGCCAAAAATAACCCCCTTGACACATTAATGGTCCTGTTTTGCATCGGCTAGCATGAGATAGCACTGTGAACATCGTGAAAGGTAACTGTCGAGAAATTTATTTGGAATGAAACATTTATGTCATCAGTAAGAAAGATTATGTATTGGGGGCTTCTGAAATCAACAAAAACTCAACAGAATTACTGATTTTCTCTACATAAACACAAACAGTGAAAGGCATTGCACACCAACATGACTTGTGCGGGACTACACACCATTACGGCATCAATATTTGGTCAAACTATTTCGAGTCATAATTTGGAATATGAGTACCTTTCAAAAGCAATCCTTTTTCATGTGACAATGCTGCTACGGTTTTTTCCCCCACAAAATGGATAGAAATAACAGGAAACCTCCTAAATTAGTTGTCATCTTTATCACAGCTCCACCTTCTATTAAAAGTCCCCTTTTTTTTCTCACTCTAGGAAACTAGTAGGTCGATTATATAAACACAATTTGTATGGAAAAGGTAATTTTCATTATTACGCAACAGGATTAGACACAGTGCAATTGTGTGTAGATATTTTTTCCCCTCTTTCCGCTCAAGCATCTGGTATATTCATTAAGACACTAAATAAAAAATCATTAAGCCAATCACAAAATTGGCAAACTGTCCCTCATCATCTGCAGTGGTTATCAATAATGAACGTCTAAATCTCAGCGGTTCAATGATGGGATTTAGACGTGCATTATTAATCAGTGTCGGGAGAGTATAGCCGGGTGTAGTAATGATATGTAGTTAATCCCACCCCGACTGATTGTGACCTAATTTAGGAGGTGAAACTGGGCCAATCTATCGAATCGTGACAGACTCACCGCTGTGGCTGTCCTCCCAGTAGAGCAGGTATTTGATTGTGCAGGAGAAAAAAATTCGACCGCCATTAATATTAGGGTGATTTATTGCAAAAATACACATGTAATTTTCCAATACGTATTCATGAGTATGTAAAGGCAAGCGCATGCGCATTCGTTATCAATCTTATATCTTCGACAAAATAACGGCAATCAACAAAATGTCCCTAGGGGCGTTTCACAAAACTTGTCATCAGTGACAAATGACAGTTGTTGTTATAAGCTACTGATATCCTTGCTTCTGATTGGTTATCAGCAGATTTGTCACTGATATTTGTCATTGAAAGGAGGCTTTGTGAAACAGGTCCCTGGTCCAGACATTAGTGAGTTCATATCTTTGGTAGATAGAAGGGGCGGACACATGGTTAACAAAAAAGTGTGCGACGTGTGTATGGTTGGGGGGGGGGGCGTTAATATAGACAACTTAAACTTTTCCAGGAACACAATTTCACGACTATCGCTTGCCTTCTACATTCTATTAAGGAGGGGGGGGGGGTATGATTCCCTAGAGCCCCCCCCCCGATGAAAGTTTAGCTCTTAGAAGCTTTTTTTTGTATTCTTCTTGTTAATCGCGTTGGCTTAGCTATGGAGGAATTGGCTATAGATACTTTTGTCAGGAGAGACCTGAAATGGCTCCATACAAGCAGACATAAAACGAAGTGTAGTTGCAACTAAGGCACTAAAACAGTACCGACATGTATCCTCAGTTTTGTATGATTGCATGGGCCCCAGTCTGTAAGTTACATCAATCATGTCCTATCTAAAACAAGGGCACCCACATGCGCTCACCCCATGCTTTCTTTTATCATTTTCAAGTGAAAAGAAGCGACCGAGATGCGCAAACATCGACTGCTTGAAATAAATGGGGAAGCCTTTTCAGGTTTTTAAAAATAGAATGGAACTAGATCTGCCCCTTTTGTACATTTTAATATAAACGCCCAATTGAAAAAATATTGAGTATGGCATAGAGTGACAATTTAGCCTACAATGGCCGTAATTATCCAAATGTTATTATTTCGAATGATATTGCACGCGATGTTTGTCTTTCCTGGTTAAAATTTGCGTCATATTCCAGCTAGAAGGTGCTATCTAATCCCTTTAATTTGCTCCAGTCTGCCTTACTTAAAAAACAGGACAGCAATACTGACATAACACGGTCAAAAGTGTGAATCCTCTACGAAACTCTAGTCGCTACTTCGCCTAAGAACATGCATCGCCCGAAACTGCTATTGATCTTATTCGACAAAATGTTACTCTGAACTAACTTGTAAATAGATATGACAAGAAAGGATACATTGTATTTCTGTTCAGAAAAGAAGTTCGAAGTAAAAAAATGGGCCAAACTAATAAAATAACCTCGCACAAACTAATGAACAGTGTCTTGTTACTTGTTTCGCTTCTCTGATGGATATTTGATTCATGTTCTTTCCAGAGGGCAAATCGGCAACGCACATCTTTGTCGACTGAAATCTTTGAATTAAAACTTCAACATTAAATGGATCGTCTACCCGTTATTGATTTCATTAACCCACACATGAGTTAGATATTATGTATTTTTCTTTACATTTGGGGGAAATATAATGTTAAAGAAAACTTTCACGACAAACTAGATTTGTTTTAGATGGAGGCGAGTAAAGTACGAGGTGTTTTGTTCCTGTCATTTGACATACTAGTCCTAGGTAGCCCTGGGCTAGTTCGATCTTAAGTCTCAAGTTTGATTAGTTTTCACAAACTCTAGACACCACTTAGCCCATAATCCCCTCTCGCCTGAAGCTGTGTCTCTAAACAAGAATCAATCAATACCTTCACGTTGCCGATTCACGGATAGCGTTTGAAAACTAATACTGATTATGATCTGCCGTGCCTTACTTTGTAAAATAACGCTCGCTCACTGATTTGCTGTCAAACTTTATGAACTAAGTATTTTTTTAAATTTCTTTTAATACAAAAGTGTGGGAACGGGAAAATGTCACACCATATTTGTATTGCCATAATCTCTTAACAAATCTTTTCTGAAATTAGCTTTAGCTTTCAATTTGAAATCCTTCCAATATTTTACTCCTATTTCAGATCAGTCGTTGATTCTATACTGCATGTAATCAAATTGACTGGAGGTATTCCATTTCTGTCTTGGATTCTGACAATACAACGTAACTTGGAATCAGTGAATCATCGTTTTAATTAACAATGTTGTCAAATAGGATCTTTGAAACAATGAATCGAACTAAATTAAACTGAACGAAGATTTCCTATTGTATTGATATTTTAAAAAAAGAAGATTGTTGAGTCTCAAATCGTCAGCTTCTCGTTTTACTGGTCACCCACCCTGCAATGCCTCTGATCACGACGACATAAGTTGGATCAGAAGCTAAGCCCAATCCGATCAAATTGAAAATGTCTATCTAATGAGATTAACCTTTAATCGGAAAACTGGTTTATTAATTAGTTCTGCAATCATGTCTTCAGGCTAACAGGTTCGTTTTTGTTGGCATGGGACGTATTCCGTGGCGAGTTGGTCGCCATTTCATTTTTTAGGTGATGGTGGTGGTTGGGGTGGTTGTTAGGGGGTAGGGGGAGATACCCAGCAGCATCGGAAGAGATGTGGGATTTGACACCCATTGCAATTTCCCCTCAAAACACTTTAGAAGTCTTGTCACCAGACCGTAAAATTTATTTTTTAACAAGATCGCATAGGGTTCTTTAAAGAAGAAAAATCAAGTCAGCGGCAATTTCATTACCTTATTGTACGTACATCCCATTCAAATTACGTTCGGATTTCGTTATGTGTCTTTGCAAAGTTCGCACATTTCGTGACATAAGTTTATTTTCGAAGGATCTTTGAGATCGAGTTTTTAAAAATCTCAAAATGAGAGAATGCCTTTTTTCTTCTCTCAAGATTTGCTTGTAGCAAACCTTTTGACTTTCCTGTCCCGAATCTGGTCCGCCTCCCGCCCCCTTCAAACTGGTTTAGCTATACGCCCCAGTCCTACCTATGTTTCTTGAGCCTGGGGCAGGGAGTTTTTTGTTTGATTACTTCTCTAAACTCAAGTCACCTCTTAGTCCTGTCTCGCCTGAGGATAAAAGCTGCAGCAGGCGATCAATATCTCGACGTTGCCGGTTTGCGCGGCATTAGGACACCGCTATTGATACCTTATAAAGTGGAACATGTTGAAGTGAGTTTAGATAGTAGTGGTGACATCGTCGAGTAGTCTGATCATTCGGGATTGGAGATGCGAAGGTCATGGGTTCAATACCCGGTGACGATACTAATGTTATTGTGACCAACGGTTTGTCTACATTGCCTCTCTCCTTCTAGGTACATAACTTTCGTCCTCCATATAATGTGAATGACGTTTATGTATGATTATTTGAAAGTATGATTGTGTGCGCCAGGAAAATGGCGACTGGTTGAAATGCTTCCTAGTGGAGAAGAAAATGTACAAATCAAAAAGAAATTATGGAGAAAGGTAGTAGTATCTGTATTTAATTACTTCGGAAGTTTAAAAGTACCGACAAGACGACAAGATAATTTAGGACAAGATGAAGAGTTGTTGGAACTGGGCAGATCGAAATATTCAAGACGAGAAGATCGGATGAGAAGTTGTTGCAATTCGGCAAGTTGACTTGTTTATCAAACTTGCCTTCTCGTCTTCTCATCCTAAATTATTTTGTCATCTCGTCGGCATTTTTTATGTTTCCGTAAATATTAAAAGGACTTTGATAACAGACTGATAACCTTTTGAAATACATAAGCTAAAGTATATTTTATCTGAATGTTATGAATATTAGGCGTAGTGTAATGTGGGTCTAGACTTAGAGGGGCACCATCATCACGAAGGGGGTGGGATCTTTCTTACTCAGTGCTGTGAATGAAAGGCCGAGAGGGGTACTATTTTTCTTCTCTTTTCGTCCTTTTCCACCTTTCGCTTTCCTTCTTACTCGTTTAATCTCTTTTAATTTTGTTAACCCTTTTCCTCCATTCGTGGGGGGGGGGGGGGGCACCCATTCGCTCGTGTCCTCATTAGCTATGCCACTGCGTGTGAGTATAACCGTGTAAAGTTTGCTTCCTGTCATCAAAAAATCCTAAATTCGCCACCGTTTACATTCTATCGTAGGTATGAACAAGGTCAAATAATGGTGGACATCTTGCTTTTTGTGACATATTCACTCTATTTCCTTCTTTCCCTTTTTTTCTCCTTTTGCCGCTGGGGCTGGTCGATGTTTGAGCTCAAGTTTGATTACTTCGCTAAATTCGGTGACTACTTAGCGCGCGATCGATTTTGTTTTCCTGATTAGGCACGTCGGTCGTCTATCTTCACTCAACCAAAGCCGTGACACACTTTCACTTCTGACAACTAGTAGCGATTCTAAAGGGGAGGGGAGGGGGGGGGGGGAGAAGGCCTGGAGTGGGCAAGCCCGCCCCTAAAAAAAACCTTAAGCCCATCTCCATCCCCCATTTTTGTCTTTATTATTAATTAATATAAGCTTTACACGAGGTACAGAAAACGATTGCAAGGAACTCCAAAGCCCCCACCCCTTCAACAACAACAAAACTTCTAGAACCGCGCCTGCTGACAACGATCACCTTAAAGGTTTTGTCGTGATGATACACCGATATATGCAAAGTAACTATGCCAGGTGACATTAAGTTGGCCTGTATTTTTTGTAACCAAATCACCTGTGTATTGAAGGATGAAAGAAAGGGGGATTGGTGTATTTGGTTGTCATAGTGTGTGCCGAACGTTTTCCAATGATGAATGATGTTGTTATCTTAGTAATCTCACAGAAGATGTTTGCTTTGGTTTTATTTTCCCTATATATACAAATTCAAATACATATAAGAATACAATTTACAAATATTATACAGATCAAGAATAACAAAAACGGCTGGAATACGTTATTCAGAGCCATTATTAAAATAACATATTAAAGCTTATCTGCCGTAGTTTACAGGAGGGATTAGACTGCCCTGCAAGGTCACTGGACAGGTGGTTATCTCATCAACTCAGCTCTCAGTTAACATAAGAAAAAGAGGATCATGGGGGACCAATGGTCACCGATTAGGCATTGTTTGTTATATAGAGGGCGCACGTAGCTACAAGTAGTGCAGTGGGCCTTTAAAGGAGGGTTAGGTTGTGCTATACTGCCCAAAATGTCTATCGTGAATTTTTTATACGTCATCTGCAAATGGCAACATTTAAAGAGCGACAATACTTTTTCCTCGCCAGACTATTTTAGAAGATGTTTAATATAGAATGGCGTCGTAACTTAAAATGAACACCACTTTCGCTGTTCTGAAATGTCCGTCGCACTTTCCGCTTATAGAATACGTGTATGTACACCGGTCGGCTTTGTCCGCATTTACAGTGTTACCGATTTATTTAGAAGTGGGAAAAAAGATACAACAAAACTTGAACTTGGCTGGCAATAACGTCATAACGTCGACGATACAATCAGCAGACTATGTAATTTTATGACGAAACATAAATACATCCGCGCTTTTTCTTAAAACTGTCTCAGAGAATTCGACTCTCCGGTGATTTCGATCTCTAAAAGCATCCGCGCGTTTTCTTTTAAAACTCTCGCCGTGATGTTGACACCAAGATGATTTCAATCTTGGAAACCTCTTTCATCCGAGCTTTGTCATTCTATCTCGATGACGATCATTTGTCCTCTGACACAAATATTTGCGAATCTGGCCGTGACATTTGGCGCGCATGTACTCGTGATGTGTATCTTCGTGTAATGCGATGAGAAAATTGCCACTCAATAGCCGAAGAGCAGTACAGGCGCAAGATGCGAACGCGTCATGTGGTTTCGATGATAGTAACTATGTTGCGTTGACGCCTCGCATGGTTGTTTATCCTCTTGCATTAACGTAAAAAGAAAAGAAAATGACCTTATAAATAAAACCACATACAGACATTATTCTTTTACGTCAATGTTTTTCACTCATGGAATAATTTTTATACAATAGATGTTGTCTACGATTTACCCGATTCGACTGGAAGAGATGCAAATACATCTAAAAAAGGATGACGATGGTGATGATGATGATGATATCACTAATTATAATAATAACAATTATGATGATGATAATATTAATGATGACTAATAATGATAATTAATAATGCTAATAATAAGGCTAATAAAAATGCTAATAATAATCATAAGGAGAAGAAGAAGAAGAAGAAGAAGAAGAAGAAGAAGAAGAAGAAGAAGAAGAAGAAGAAGAAGAAGAAGAAGAAGAAGAAGAAAAAGAAGAAGAAGAAGAAGAAGAAAAGGAAGAAAGATACTGAAATGAAAAGAATTAAGAGACAGATACACCAGTAAAAACACATTATTAAGGCGGATAAAACAGGTCGTTTGTCTTACCTATTGTAAGTACCTCACAGTCGCCAGTATTTTATTTGCTCCTGGTGTTCCGAACACAAGCTTAGCTAATTTTTCGGGTATTCGCCTCTTTCTTCATCAGGTTTGTTGTTTTCATTTCAATTGTCCAACTAATTGTACCAGATACCATTAGAATAAGATCATTTTCTTTTCGTTTACCCCTTATTTTACTACAAGTTAATTATCGGAAGGGGAGGGGGGGGGGGCTTTATAAGCTAATATAGGGTTCAAAAGCCAATATAGATAAAGACTTTCATGAACTCTACTGGAAGGCAATGACCCATTGTATTGCTCATACTTAGGTATACCACGGACTTGTAATCTCATTTGAATAGGAGACCCACTTAGCTATTGAAATTACCTTGGGTTGAGTTTATGAAAATATTTGCGATTGTCTTTGAAACAATGGCATAGGCCTATCAACATACCATCTTTCTCTGAAGAACGCATGGAATAGAAATTATTGATTTTTATTTCACCTTCTGCACTTTATAATCTGCCTTTACCTTCTCCCCTCCCCTTCAGAGCACCATCGACTGCAGACACGAGGACGAACCAGAACCGCCCAAGGCGACGTCAAAGTCGATCTCGAGTTGGATTAATCTATGAACCCAAGACACATCTTAGCCCCTTTCTCCCCTTCTTCTGCTGGCACCGGCCTTGTCATCGACCCCCTCAACATCGAGTGCGAGCGACGGAGGGCCGCCAGCACCGCCCTCGTAATTTCTTCGCGAGAATGTCATTTAGGCCGCAGTCACACTGCAGCGATTTTCTTCAGCTAACCGTAACGATCTAGCGCTGTATCAGATCGTTATGAAATCGTTTTGTTGCGTCTCATTGTCTTTCTGCGGCCCCCAAAATATATATCCAGAGTAGGAACAATCTGGTAGTCTTGAAGAAATTGCTTGAGACGTTTAATAAACATTCATTCCGATTCTTTACATTCGTTCTGCGAATCTCAACGAAATGTTGCGATGTCTCGTCACAATCTGTCACATCTATTTGTCAAGTTGCGGCAGAAATTCAACCAAATCACAACGATGTGATATTCCTGGACAGTTCGCTTCGGATGTTAACAGTTTTTTTCCCATCCTTTGAAGCTATTAATTTTGTTGTTCTGGTAATTTACCGCCGAGAGAACATCGATCTCAGGCTGTTTCGCTAATTAAAACGTTCTGGTGCTATATTTTGTCAAATGTAACTCTCTCTCTCTCTCTCTCTCTCTCTCTCTCTCTCTCTTTTGAAATTCATTACATTGATCAAATATATCCGGTATACTGGTTATCTTGATATAATATCGTTTTTGACATTTGTCCTGGTTCAAATTCTTTTCAATTCTCAATTGCCACTGATTGCTATGGTTCACTTTCCTCGCGCATTGCCATTGTTGCGGACTGTTGCCATTTTCTGAGATCCAAAACTGTCCAAACGCCTCCGCGAATCAAACTAACGCTCATTTTTTTTTTTTTTTTTTTGTCGCGATCAAGAAGATGAAATGTAAAAAAAAAAAAAAAAAATATGACAGATCTTATTTGTGGTAGGCTTAAAGATAAGTTTGAGTTCAGGGCACAATCTTATTTACAATTGATCAATCGCAACTATGTACATAACAGATAAGGGACTGCAAACTTGCGATTGGTGGGAGGACTTGCGATTGATTAGGATCAATCGCCAACTCTTTATAAGATGGGACCCTGGTCTTACAATTACATTGTGAAATAAACTGTCTGGAAAGGCTAATAAGAATTGATGTATACTTTTAAGGGTTTGGAATCTCCGAAAGAAAAACAATTATTCTCGGTCTGTTAGAAAGTCAAATGCACCGAACGTAGAAATGGGTAGATTGGACAACACAAACAGGTCGCATGAAGGTGTGGTCAATTTCTCCCCGCCGTTTCTTGTCACAATTCACATGAGAGTATTTGAAGAACCATTCTTTTTCAGGGGACATTCCTCTATAGTGATATTCTTCCGAACAGACATAATAAAAAAGAACATGAAAGCTAACTACTTATTTTGTTTATCTTAACCAGAACTCAACCTCCTCCTTAAAGATGAAGTTGAGTTCTGGTCATGCGATTGCATTGTGAAAGAAACTGTGTGGAATCGCCCAGAAAAGGTTGATCATCTAGCATATAAGAATTTGTGTGCATTGCAAGGTTCTGGAATCATCAAAATGATAAGAAATTTGGCCAAGTCTTGGTAAAGTTACAAACACTGTACACAGAAAGATGTATATGGGACTACACGAACACGTGGCGTAAAAAACCTACCCCCGAGTTTTACGATGTTACATGACATATTTAGAATATGAAGGCAATATTCGGAAAAGCCATACTTTTCAGGGAACATGTCTTATCTGATGTTCTTCCACACTTGCATAATAAGAATGATAAAGTTCACAAATTATTTTTCACCTCTTCCCAGAACTCAAAATTTTCTTTAACCCAACCTCCATCTTGCTCGGTGGGACTTGGGCTCTAGTTCGATATCTTCTAATACTGCATAAGTCGAGTAATCTGGTTGTATCCAATTAGCCTGGAATTGTCTGTCTCCATTACGTGTTCATGCATGTGTACTAACATTGGCTTATCTAGTTTGCAGGCACAGATCAGAGCACGCAGCCGTGCATGCTTCAGTCTGACTTGTGGCAATTTGTGTTTTATTCGAGAGAAAAAAATGTTGCGGTAGATCGTCGTTGGCCTAGTTAACTCGATGTGGAAAGAAAAATAAAAAGTTAGTCTCTCTAACTGCGTTAGAGAGACTAACGTTTTCATATTCACACAACTGCAGGTGTTTCTCTTTACTTTACGGGTAAGCATACTAGATATCCATTGCAGATGATAATGAAAACAAATTATACACCATTACACATAGAGGTCTATTGGATAAGTCACCAGAATATAGATCAAAAAGCACGGGGTTCAAATCCCAGCCCGGCGCTAACGTCCTTTGGCTAGACGTTAATCTACGTTTGTCACTCTCCACCCAGGTGTTAAATGGGTAACCGGTAGGATGCGAAAGTCATTGTAGTTTGTTCAGCATTTTAGCGTCTGTAAAATGGCACCTGGCTGGAATGCTCCACAGGGAGTGGAGAATGTGCATACATTGTATGCTAGGAAGCCTGACCAGGGTAGTAATATATCAGAAAAACGCTTCGAGACATCGTCGATGTATGAAGTGCGTTATATAAACTAACAATAATGTTGTTATTAGTAATATTCAGTTCATAACCCAAGAGAAAGTCCAACCTTTTATATTACATCTTGTCAGTATCTTGGTTCTTTCAATGATAAAATCCAATCTAGTAAAATAAGGAATGGAATTAAAATATAAAAAACAGAGTTTTTATTATGTTACTGTGGAAGATCATGAGAGAAAAAAATATGCCCCCTAAAAAGGAAGGCCCTTCAAATCCCCTTATTTTCGAAACATGACATGAAATAGCGAAAGTGTTGTGACCACACTTTCATGCCACATATTTGTGTAGTCTCATATGCACATTCTTTGCACAGTGCACGAGACTTTTTAGAAAGACTATGCCAATGTCTTATCATTTTGATGATTCCACAACCTAACATTATACAACAGTACTTATATGCTATATGATCAGCCTTTTTCAATTGCTTTCACACACGAGGACCCCGTCTAGTAAAGAGTTGCAATTAATCCGAAATAATCGCAAGTCTTCCAATCTATCGCAAGTTAGCCTTTCCCTAACTCTTATGTACATAGCTGTGATTAATATCAACTCTTTAAAAGACGGGGATCAGAACTCAACTTTGTCTATACTTATGATTATCGGTAATATCTGAAAGAGTAACTAGTCACTTTCATCATTTCAAGTAGCTCGCTTTAATTGCATGCACTAAAATGTTGCCCTTTCAAAAGCTTTCATATGAAATATGATCATAAGCATCTCATCAGTCAAAAGCTGCGGTGATCGAGATGTTCATCATTTTCTCATAATTTGTTTTCTTCCAGAAATGTCAGTTTTGTATACACTAAACTTTACATTCTGTTTCATTTGTGCCGCGATTAGGAACATTCTATCTCATATTGATGCAACGGACGTTTGCTTACGTCAACCGGCGATTACGGAGAGAGAAGTGCGAGTATTTATGGAAACAAAACTGACACTTTTCATAACCTCCGTCAGTGAGAGCGTACACTAATTGCTGTGAACTGAACATAATTTCGTAAATGGGGATGGTTCCCACTGACGAATATTGCACAGGCGAGCTTATCTTATTTATATTTGAGTAAAACTGATGAATGTGAAATGGCCTTTTAAAATAACAAAATGATAGGAGTCGAAGTGACATAACACTATTCGCAAATGACTGCCAATTTTATTTGTTAACATTCGTTAAACCAGTGTTTTTTTTAACAGGGTTGCCGCAAGACATATCTAGGGGTGCCGCGAGAGAAATCTAGCTTTATAAAAAAAAGGATATTGATATCATGTCCTGGATTTTACTCGCTAATGAATTACATCAGTATAACGTAGAAATGTTGAGACTGTAAACAAAAAAGAAGATTTTCCCCTCCTCCTCCTCATTATCCAGGGGTTTCCTCTCTCTCATTACCGTCCTATATTATAGTGTGACACAGTGGATATCGCAATAATGATAATCTACACATAACTACCATATCCCTGGGCTGTAGGCCCTCTTTGTATATAATACATAAGGATGGTAAACTCATCTTGGCAGAATTAATGTAACTATAGTTAGGACCCCCTAATTCGGTAATCAGTTTTCCAAATATAGTCGTGTCTATTATGTATAGCGTTATTGCATTGACACTGTAGGAAATTGTAGAAGGGATGAAACTAGACGGTTACCGGGCGTACGTAATATGGATATACCTGCATGTATATAGGTTAGGGGTATTATAACTGTCTGTACGATAATTCCTTCCTAGGAATCACACTATTGCTGGAAAAATGCGGTTTCAACAGATGTAATTGTAAAAAAAAAGAAATAGCCTCCGAAGGCTGGTAAAACAAGGCGTGCATATAAAGTAGTAAATCGAGGCTATAAAAACAAGTTTAAATGTAACCATAACTTATTCATTTGCAAGACATCAGAGAGAGAGAGAGAGAGAGGGAGAGAGAGAGAAAGAGGAAGAAAGGGAGAAAGAGAGAGATAGAGAGAGAAAGAGAGAAAGAGAGAGAGAGAGAGAGAGAAGAGAAGAGAGAGAGAGAGAGAGAGAGAGAGAGAGAGAGGGTGAGAGCATGGTGAGAGAGGGGCGTACGAGGTAAGAAGAGGGCTACAACCCTTGAGAAAGTATGGAAAATACCACTATTTGGGCAACTGTCACCTAACAAGAAGGGGAGAAGACGATAGAGGAGAAGAAGAAGAAGGAGAAAACAAGACAAAAGGGCCTCATAAAGGATAGAAGTGACTTCAAATTATTGTATATAAAGAAGCTATTGTCACATATCTCATCGACAAATCTCACACTGAGAAAATATGAGCAGAGCTGACGAAGGAGCTTACCACCATCAGTAAATGCCCACTAAAACATTTTATTTTTGCTCCATGCTTTTGAACAGCTTCATCGTTTTATTTCTTACCTTGAATTCAAATATGATCTATCATTGAAAGCGTAAAGCTGATGCGATCCGATGATAGGCAGTTGCCTAGCAACAGATGCCGTAGTAGCAAGCCCAACTCACAAACAGGGAACATGTTTTATTTGTTCAAGGTTAAAATGGAGCTAATGAGTGACATGGGACTGGAGGATTCTAGCGTTACAGTATAAAGAAATGTAGGGTCGTTTTAGCAGTTTACTCAATCAAATTAATTTTCCAATTTCATCAAAAGCCCGAAACATTATCAACATTTTAAAATACGTAATTTGGGAATGGAAGAGGTACGATCTTAATAATTGATAATGGAAATCGTCATGAACCTAACATTGACCTTAGTCTGCACTATTCATTAAGAATAATATAGATACCATAAGTGAAACGTATTATAGACATGCTAATGTAGCACGAATAGTAGATATATATTATACTCTATTCTGTCTTCACGATCAACTCTATATAAAGGCTACCTGACTATAGTGGTCACTTAAATTGCCTCTCTTAAGGAGCAATCATCGTCATCATCATCACCACCATCATCATCACCATCACCATCGTCATCAGCGTCATTGTCATCATTATCATCATCATCATCATCACCATCATCATCATCATCATCATAATCATCATGATTACCACCACTATCATCATCACCACCATCATCACCACCATCATCATCATCAGTATCATCATCACCATCATCATCATCATCATCATCATCCTCATCATCCTCATCATCCTCATCATCATCATCATCATCATCATCATCATCATCATCATCATCATCATCATCGTAATACGTCAGTCACACCGCCAAACCGACGCCAGTCCAACCGATTCTTGGCAATATGGAGTATTGTAAATATATGATCGTTCAGGGGCCCCGTTTCACAAAACTTGTCATCAGTAACAAATGACAGTTGTTGTTATAAGCTACTGAAACCCTTGCTCCTGATTGGCTATCGGCAGATTTGTCACTGACTTTTTTCATTTGTCATTGAAAAAAGGCTTTGTGAAACACATCGGTCTGTTGTCGGTCTCGCTGTTTGGACTGATGCAGGTTATTTATAAATGGCTGAAACTGCCTTCAGTAGAACCTTCCAGTCCATTTACATATATATCGATGGGTGAGTGAGTGGGTGGGTGAGTAAAGGGTTTCACCTATTTCATAACCCAATGCATCCTTCGTGTTATGATTTCGTCTCGTTCGTGTTATTTCAACGTAAATTTAGAAGTAGGTGGGAGTAGAAGTACATCGATGAATCTTTCGCATGTTTTTTTCTTTCTCTCTCTTAATGTTCAGGAGAAAAATGTTTAGGGTCGTAATAGGGATTACTTCCTTCGTAGTATAAATCTACTACGTAAAAAGAATGAAAATAGATGTGTACAAATGATTAAATACATAAATAAATGAATCAATCAATAAATAAATAAAACAATGATCTCGGGGCTATACCATCTTCCCTCGCCTTGCGGCTCGGGAAGATAGTAGCCCCGAGATCACCTCGGCGATGATAATTTGCACCATTACCCTCGTAGTCGATTAATATTTGCTTAATAACATTTTTAATAGATATCCTTTGGTGGTGTACAAATATCAATGGCAGCATTTGAAAGTTATAGAATTGTCGTCGGCCAAAAATAGAAGAAAATAAAAAGGAGAATGGCTATTTGGTATAGAATGCAGTTAGTTTTGCTGGGACTCGAACCAATATTAAAGCCCCCCTCCCACCCACCCCTATCATACACACGCACATCTTTTTGGTTGAACCATATGTCCTTCTGTGTACTAAAGATATGAACTCACTAATGTCTGGGAGTGTTTCACAAAGATTCTAAGCCGAACTTAACTGTAAGCTGGACTTAAACATTATGGAGAGCCATTTGTGGCCTTAAAATAAAATATAATCAGAACCAAAAAATCAAGTATTTTGGACTTTTCATAAATTCCACATCAAGAACATGAAATCTCCTTGATTATAGAAAATATGAATGATTCGAATCAACATTATATGCCTTTTGAAATAACTTTTACAAAATATTTTCATAGACGCTAACGGCTATCCATAATTATTCAGTCCAACTTAGAGATAAGTTCAACTTCGGATCTTTGTGAAACACACCCCTGGTTACCAGCACCCCTCATACACCTGAATAACGGAATCGTGTCAATACGGGACCGGGAGTGACCACCTTCTGTACCCCTTTGTGGATTGGTCACTGCCCCCCTTGAGTCTGCCACGGCAAAGAGAGGCCACTTAATATTGGATTCCCCCTTAGGGCATTCCGTTCCAATTGTACACGTTTAATGAATTCTCCGACCCTTCGATACTACTATAGTAGTGGCGTATAAAATTCGTTCTGAGGAGGGGGCGGGGAGTTCGCAATCGGGAGCCGAGATTTTTCCGCGCGAACGCTCACAAAATAAAATTCAAATAATTCATTGAAATCGAATCCCGACATAATACGATTATCATTACAAAAAAATACAAACAAAACCAAAAATAAATTAGACATATGCTTAAATAAATGATAACCAAAAACAAAGACATATTGGATAAAAACAATACTGTACATAAACTTATGATTGCTTAACAAAAAACATGAATCTAATGGTCATGAGAAGAAAGTGATATTGTGAGGAGACCCCCCCCCCTCCATTTTCAGTAATTTAAAAGATATCACAGAGAGCATTTTCAAGAGAAATTTCACTAATATATAAACTAGTCACTGACACTAACAACAACTGAGTGACTTAACGATTATTCATGTCGTTGAAAAGTACAAGCATATTTGCACAGGCCACCCCTCCTTCAAGAAGAGGGGGGGGGGGAGGGCATATACCCCACCCCGGGACTAACGCCCGTGACTTTCCATACCATTATCTGTATTTTCCTTTCATTTTCCGACTCCAAATCCCGTTGCTTACAAATTGCACTTTTTGCTGGAAAATGAATCGGATTGGTCATGCACTTCTCTTAAGTCCAGGAGGGATTTAAGACCATCAAGATCATAGCGATGTGCCGCCATAATGTTTTTCTTACCATCCCATTTAGGAGTTCAATCCAGGTCTATTCTCGATATCAAGTCACGTACAGCTGCAGCACCTTCTCTTTGGAATAATTTTCATTGAATTTGAGAATCATAACTTCCTTAGAGACCTTTAAATCCAAGCTGAAATCTCATCTTTTTTTAAAACAATACCTGTACTTGTCACTATGACACTCATCCAAACTCTCTTATTCTTTCTATTTTTCTTGTGCGCCACGGAGAAGAATTGTCTCGAATTAGACGGCGCTATATAAATGCTTATTATTACTAGGGGGTTAAAGCTTCAGAAAAGATTTTCCTCTTTACATTTTACAATTTTCCTTTCCGTTTAAGATTAACCAGAAGAAATAACACCAAAATAATAATGATGATAATAATAACCCTAACCTTATACTTTTGACGACATAAAACCAGGAGCAATCGTCGGAGCAGCGAGTACCGATGCCATCTACTGAAATGACAACGGGCCCTTGACTTTAAAGCCCCACTGCACTACTTATAGCTACTTGCGCCCTCTATATAGCAAACAATGCCTAATCGGTGACCATTGGTCCCCCATGGTCCCCTTTTTCTTATGGTAATTGAGAGCTGATTTGATGAGATAACCACCTGTCAGTGACCATGCAGGGAGGTCTAATCCCTCCTGGCCAAAATAGTGCAGAGCTTTACTTTAATTTGTGTACATAAACGTACATTATTATGATGTATTTGGCTCCCGCAAGTCTATCATCCCACCTCAAAAAAAACCCCTGAACGAGCTCTAATGACAAACAAATTATTCAGTGGGAGGAGAAGTATATTTTGTTAATGGGGAAGAAAAACCGTAAAGTACAGTAACTCCTTAATGGAAATCACTATCATCAACGCGCCAATGGGTGAAAGAAAGTCCCTCAAAGGGAAAACCCCCACAGCTGTATATTTTTTAATGAAATGAGAGGCATTACTACTTTGATCAAATCCGGCTAAGTCCCTGGGCGTGAATGGAAAAAACGAATGATTGTGGTTGAATATGTATCGCATGGGAGAAAAGTACGTACTCAGTTCATGCGATTCATATAATGACGTGCACTTTGACGTTATACAATTTTCAATCCTTGGTTGGACTTCTTGTGTAATTCTGTCTTGTCTTTCATTCGGTTAAAGAATCAACAATAATTATACCCATAGTCTTATTTTGTCTCAATAGTTTAGTTATCTAAGTTTCTAGTTTAAATTTGGCAAGTCAGAACTCGTGGGGTCAGGAGGGTTCCCTTCCTCAATGGTCCCATTTTCCTACGCCCTCTCCACGAGAACCCTTAGCCATAACGTGCGTTCCCCATGCACCAATTCTGTAAACACAGATTTTTGTTGCCCCTCGAAGAATTTAAAAACCTATATTTTATGGCTCTAAAGATAGAGAAAAACTCTTAAGGTTAAGATAAGATGGAGATAAACAATTGGTTTTGTTAGCTGGAGATTTTGAGCTCGTTGGTAGATGTCGGATTTTAGAGTCGAAGAAATTAAAAATGGCCTGAATTCTTAATATTATTAATCATATTGTATAAAGGATTCCAGATTTTCATCCATATTTTTCTTTGGGATATAACATATGAAGCTAGTCGTTTGATATACATGTATATTTGAAAATATTATGGACACCCTTTGAAATATTTTACTTAAGTTTGAATGCTCCATTTTTCTTTCAGAAACCTTTGCGGCTGCTCAATATCATATTGAAGTCAACCTCAAGAAAAAAGACATAACCAAATCTTTAAGTCTCTCCTCTAAGCCAGGGAGTTTGGTGCACGTTCCCTTCTCGGCTCTCTAATTGTCACGAACCTATATGGCTTGCAGACATTAATGACCGAGGAAAATGGGTCACGATCTCTATCACCCCTAACCAGATTTACTCTTGGCTCCAAAGGATTGTCAAATAAATAAAAGAAAACTCGTTCATTAATATTTTTTCCGGTTGAGTGGGGTAAGCATTTTGCTGTCTTAATTTCAATCTTGTCTTTCATCGCTGTCTTATCCCGCCTAACTACAGGCTAAAACGTTCGCATATCCCCCCTTCTTTTAGATTGTTTAGTTACACCGAGCGGGGCTCTCATATTTATTAAAAATATGCAATTCATTAGTATACCCCATGCAGCGTCTTTCAAGGAAAATTGGCAATTGCTGTATTGGACACTGACAATGAAAAGGCGGTGGTAGAACTTGGCTCGCTTTGAATAATTTTATATGACCAGTCCGCAAGAATTTCGTTAAAGATAAAGACCAGTTATGGTCATGCGATTGCATTGTGAAAGAAACGTTGTGAAATCGATCAGAAAAGGTTGATCATCTAGCATAGATGTACTGCAAGGTTCTGGAATCATCAAAATGATAAGAAATTTGGCCCAGTCTTCGTAAAGTTACAAGCACTGTACACAGAAAGATGAATATGGGACTATACGCACACGTGCGCGACACGTGAGTTTATCTCTCACACACCAATATATAAATTAATTTACCAAATATATGAATTAGTAGGCGGTTTCCCGGCAAAATTTGTATCATCATGTATTAGTCAAAACATATTCTTTCACATGATTGGTAATGAGAGCTTCCATTTCATTTTTTGAAATTGGGGCGTTTCCAATAATGGTCTTTACCTAAAGGGAAACCGCCTACTAACTGATATATTTGGTAAATTATGATATCTATTTGACTGTGAGAGATATAGGGTAGTCCCATATACATCTTTCTGTGTATAGTGCTTGTAACTTTACGAAGAATGGGCCAAATTTCTTATCATTTTGATGATTCCAGAACCTTGCAGATGCTAGATGCTAGATGATCAACCTTTTCTGATCGATTCCACAATGTTTCTTTCACAATGCAATCGCATGACCATAACTGGTCTTTACCTTTAACGATTTTTGCTGTTTAGAAATTTTAAAACCTCCTACACAACATTTTCTTGTAAATACGTGTTTGTTTGTTTGTTATTTTAAATCTTCTTTTCAATAGTGTGAGAAAAACCCTTTAGCCGCAGGGCTGTTTTTCAGCAAGTCCGTATACAAAAGAAGACAACATTACAAAAATAATATCAATAATAATCACAAATTATTTGCAAAGAATAAATCGATATCACAAAAACTAAATACAATTTCATTCATAACAAATCAAATAGTAGAGATAACAGAGATAGTAGAGAAAATAGAAGAATAGTAATTTCTAACTCAATAACTAAATTATTATGCACTGCTAATAGTCTAAACTTTTTACTGACCTACTAATGGGGCTAAATAGTGGCAGTGTTTCAAAATATTGTATCCCACTCTTTATATTGTTGGATCAACACTTTAGAGTTTGTATCGAACGCGTTAATTTTTGTAAAGATTCACCACTGCGTTAACTACGCTGTTGATTTAAAACTTGAAGTTTTTAGAAAGTATGTTTTTTCTCTCTCTATTTCGCCATCTACGATGTTGATTATCAGTGACGTATAGTGTGTCAAGCTACTGGCGGAACAGGAGAAGAGGGGTGAGAGGGTGGGGGGGGGGGGGGGGGGGGGGGGGCAGGAATTATAAGATAGATGAAATGAAAGAGAACCAGGGCATAGTGAGGGGAGGATCAGGGAGGATGTAGGCGAGGATCATGTCATCTTGTTTTCTCCATTTCCGTCTTTTTCTCTCCATTTCATTTTTTCTTATCATTTTTCTTCATCGCACAACGAAGGAAGGGGGGGGGGGGCTGTAATTACAACGCTGTCTCTGTTGAAGTTATAATCTCCGTGGTTGATTCCAGAGACTAGACAAGGACCAATGACGTGATTGACATGATAAATATATGGCCACCTTATTTACAGAAGTATTAATTAATTGTTTAAAAGGGAGGTATATGGGGGCGGTATAGGACGGTAAGAATAGGAAGAAGGGATGAGAAAGAATAATTACACATAATACAAAAGAAACAATAAACAAAATTTGTCACAGTTAACTTACGCCCACTCCGGCCCACACTGGTTCCAAGTAGAAGTAGAAAAGTGTCTTCAAAGCTATCGAAACGATACCAAGTATGATTGAAACTACAGCTCCAACGATCTGTAGGCTGCCCAGTACGTACGCTGCAGTAGACGAGTAGTGTGGATAGATACCTTTGCGCTCCGATAGCACCGAGTACTGATCGTCTGCCGCTGTTGTCATGGTGATTTTTGTGTGTTTATCTTCGAAGTGTGTCCTGGGGAGAAACGAAAATGTGAATGGGATGGTGTTTTTGTTAGATTTATTTCGTGACGAAGAAATTAAGTAAGATTGTAATTTAACTAAAAGGTTATTTTCAACGATTTTACAGGGAGGATAAAGAATAAATAGGATTTAAAAGAGAAAGAGGGTGGAGGTAACCTTCCTTTAGGGGCTTAACAAATACTACTTCAAACTGCTGAATATACTTCTCAACATTTTGAAATTTTGATTAAAAAAATTGTGCCCAATACAACTACAGAAGATTGAGCTTTAGCTAGAGGGGACACATATCCCCAACCTGCCAACCGAATGTCGAATACCCCACCCCCCAAAAAAACAGAGGAAACTAAAAAAAAAGAAAAAAAGAGAATGAAATGGAGATTGGAGAGAAGGAAACTTGATAAGAAGGTGACACAGTCCCCTATTATACCTCCCATAGGGGGAGGGGGCACCACTCAATTGCATTGTCTCTCACGTTTCATCCATAAAGTAGAAGTGGTGCCCCCTCCCCTTAGATCACCAGAGCCTCGCAAAGGTAACCCCACGCGATGTTCCTGACAATAACATAATGCCATTCCCAGCCTTCGAGAGAGAGGGAGAGAGAGATAGAGAGAGAGATAGAGAGAGAGAGAGAGATAGAGAGAGGTGGGGGTGGGGGACGGGGGTGGGTTTGGGTGACCTTCGATGCTAATAATGTATCTAACAAAAAAGCTTCAGAACATAAAAATGCAACCTATCCATCAATGGGAATCGAAAGCTTTATGTTATCCTAACCCTTTTTCCCTTCTTTTTTCGATTGCACTGGGGAAGACCGGGAAACACAAGAGGACTATGGAGTGTGATCGAAAAGCTTGAATAAATCATGATGAGAAATTCATTGCGAGCCGAGGACAAGCGGTGGACGGGAAGCATCGGTCTCCACTCCGCAGGTGTTTTACTCCAACCCTGCCCTTCCCGACCCTCTTCTGTTTACAAAATGTGTTTATCCAATGATTATTCCGTGAGCAAATGGAAGAAGGATTTAAAAAATGTAAACCAGAGGATTCAAGCCCTGTATTAAACGCAAAGGGGGGGGGGGGGGGGACAAGAAAGAAGAAAAACATTGCTTATTCCATTGTACACGGGATTTAACTATGGTGGCCCTGAAGGGACATCGCGAATAGACTAAATCGTGAAAAATATGCGATAAAATTCACGATATCGTCAATTTTATCGCATATTTTTCACGAAGAAATTCACGAAATTGACGATATCGTGAACTTTATCGTGAACTTTTCACGATGAAATTGACGATATCGTGAATTTTATCGTGAAAAGTTCACGATATGAAGTTCACGATATCGTCAATTTTATCGTGTACTCTATCGTGTACTCTATCGTGTACTCTCCTGACGGGCGCTTCGTAAACAAAACCAGCCCTAGCTGGGGGAGACAGAGAGAAGGAAAAAAGGGAAAGGGAAAGAGAAGATAAAAGGAAAGAAAGAATAATAAGAAGAAAAGAGGGAAACGGGGGGGGGGGGGGCGAAGGGCTCTTGCCTCCTCCTCACTCCCCCCCGCCAAAAAATAAATAAGGAGAGAGAGAAGGGAAAGGGAAAGGGAAAGAAAATATAAAAGGAAAGAAAGAAGAGGAATAAGAAGGAAAGAGGGAAACGGGGGAAGGGCGAAGGGCTCTTGCCTCCTCCCTCCCCACCCCCCGCCAAAAAAAAAAATAAGAGATAGAGAGAGAAGGGAAAGGGAAAGGGAAAGAGAAGATAAAAGGAAAGAAAGAAGAGGAAGAAGAAGAAGAAAAGAGGGAAACGGGGGCGAAGGGCTCTTGCATCCCCCGCCCAAAAAATAAATAAGAGAGAGAGAGAGAGAGAGAGAGAAGGGAAAGGGAAAGAGAATAAAAAAGGAAAGGAAGAAGAATAAGAAGAAAAGAGGGGCTCTTGCCTCCTCCCCCTCCCGCGCCAACAAATAAATAGGAGAGAGAGAGAGAGAGATAGAGAGAAGGGAAAGGGAAAGGGAAAGAAAATATAAAAGGAAAGAAAGAAGAAGAAGACGGAAAGAGGGAAACGGGGGAAGGGCGAAAGGCTCTTACCTCCCCCTCCCCCCTCCCGCCATAAAGGGAAAGAGAAGGGAGAGGGAAAGAAAATATAAAAGGAAAGAAAGAAGAGGAAAAAGAATAAGAAAAGAGGGAAACAGGGGCGAAGGGCTCTTACCTCGTTTCTTTTCTTTCTTTTCCTTTCTTTCCTATTCTCCCTCTTTTTCGTTTTTCTCTTTCTTTCTTCTCTTTCCCTTTCCTTCTCTCTCTCTCTCTCTCTTATTTATTTTTTTGGCGGGGGGGGGGAGGGGGGGGCAAGAGTCCTTCGCCCTTCCCCCGTTTTCCTCTTTTCTTCTTCTTCCTCTTCTTTCTTTCCTTTTATCTTCTCTTTCCCTTTCCCTTTCCCTTCTCTCTCTCTCTCTGATTTATTTTTTGGCGGGGAGGGGGGGGGGGGGTAGTGAGGAGGAGGCAAGAGCCCTTCGCCCCCCCCCGTTTCCCTCTTTTCTTCTTATTATTCTTTCTTTCCTTTTATCTTCTCTTTCCCTTTCCCTTTTTTCCTTCTCTCTGTCTCCCCCAGCTAGGGCTGGTTTTGTTTACGAAGCGCCCGTCAGGAGAGTACACGATAGAGTACACGATAGAGTACAGGATAAAATTGACGATATCGTGAACTTTATATCGTGAACTTTTCATGATAAAATTCACGATATCGTCAATTTCATCGTGAAAAGTTCACGATAAAGTTCACGATATCGTCAATTTCGTGAATTTCTTCGTGAAAAATATGCGATAAAATTGACGATATCGTGAATTTTATCGCATATTCACGATTTAGTCTATTCGCGATGTCCCTTCAGGGCCACCATATTTAACCCACTTGAACAACAGAACAAAAGAAGAAGAACAAAATAAAAAGAGAAGAAAAAGGAAAAAAAGAACAATTGCTTACTTGCATTTATCTTGTTTATGAGTTCGATGTGTGTTATCATTAGTCTTGAATATATCAAACAAATCGCACTTAATACGGTACAAATACATATTGAATTGAGAAGTGGTCATTTGAAATTAGCATGTATTGTTAAAATTCTGACATATTATAGTATGAAATGAAATGACCTTATTAAGCATAGATAGCCTGCATGAATGTGGTGATAAAGTGATGCTAAATGCTCACATTGTCAGGCATTCAACAATCAAAATATAATCAAAATTGTTCGGACTTTACTTAAATAAATTGTACAAGGAAGATTCTTCCCCCCAAAACAAAAAACCCACTCCCACCACAAACAAACAAAAAACAGAACAAAAACAAAACAAAAAATAAAGAGTGACGCGAGATCAAGCATGCTGTCTGAACGGTCACCCATGAAGTTTGAATAAATCTTTTTTCCTCATTGAATGACATTATTATGACAGTATGACCCATGTTTTTTTTATATATACAGGTTGATCAATCGATAACATTAATCGATAAGGTTTTTTTTGCAGAGATATAAACTTTTTCTTTCAAGAATAGATCATGATTATCGTCGAAAGAATTTCGAGAAAAGAGGTACGAAAATTATTTCGAATGTTCATGGGCAGCTTTGTATTACTTAGGAATCAATACATGGACTTTGGGGGCTACTGAGTTAGCGGCCCCTCCTGGATACCAGGGAAAACCCCTTGGGGGCTACTGAGCTAGCGGCCCCTCCTGGATACCAGGGAAAACCCCTATCTCACTCATACATATTGAGTGACTTTGAAATATATTTTATCCTCCGCGAGGCCGTCAGCTCTACAGTTGCCAATCAATATTGCTGGGAATTCTAACCAGTGAGTTTAAGAGCATCTTTGGAATTAGTTTATACCGTTGACATTACTATTACAATTTCATGCAAAGCTTGTCAAGTATGTTGAGAATTTATTGTTATTAATAACGTAGAATTACGATTACAAATTTGATTTTGAGTTGCATTTTTCTCTCTCCCTCACTCCCCCTCTAATTTTCTTTCTCTCTCTGTCTCCCTCTCCCCTCTCTTTTTCCAACCCCTCTCCCCCATCTTAGTTCTATCAACGCCTCTCCCTTTCGCCCCCTCTTTCTCATCAAATCGCGACTGAAAATAGCTTTAGTAGGGGTATGTCTGCGCCAGTACAAACCATAAATCATGTTGATCATAATGACTATTATGGCCGATTTGAACGGCAGTTATTAGAAAGTTCACATCATGAATCGTTTTTATTTAAAACAAAATCTCTAATGAGAATCTCGCAGATACATGTATTCTCGGTTTCGCTATTCTTAAAGGCATGGTCGGTTTAAGTATTAGGATAGCTAACGCATTATTTTTTTCATTAAGGTTCGTAAAATACATGGTATATTTGCCTTGTTGACGTCAGGCGCAATATGACTGCTACGTGGCAAAACTAATCCTTTCTTAGCATTTGAAAGATAATGCTTTGATATTAATTCCTCGCTCAGACTATATAATACTAGTATAGAGGAAGACCGGAATAAAGTATCCGGCTGTTTTGGGCGCCAACCATGTACGACGAGAAATCCAATGTTCGCAGCATTGCCAACACGGAGGGATTAAAGGTATAGTTCAGTTCTGGTCAGAAAGAAACATTGCGGAATCGATCAGAAAAAGGTTGATCATCTAGCATATCAGTATTGGTGTGTACTGCAAGATTATGAAATCATCAAAATGATAAGAAATTTGGCCCAGTCTTGGTAAAGTTACAAGCACTGTACACAGAAAGATGTATATGTGACTACGCTATATCTATCCAGACCGGATAGATATGATAATTTACCGAATATATGAATAAGTAGGCGGTTTCCCGGCAAATTTGTATCATCAAGTATTAGTCAAAACATATCTTTCACATGGTTGGTAATAGGAGCTTACATTTCAATTTGTTGAGAGGGGGGGGGGGGGGGCGTCTATACAAAAATACCACATACGCCGTGTCAATCTAGAAGGGGGTGGGGTCTCAAACTTTCCCCAAATTGCTTCAAGCCCAGCCCCCCCTCCCCCCAAAAAAAACAAAACATAAATTTTAATGAATTTAAGCGAGGTACATGTTAAAATGAACACAAGAATCCCCAAGCCCCCACACTGAGTGATTTCAAGTTGGGTGTTTAAGGCTGGTGTTAGTGTTTAATAAACACTAACACCAGCCTAAACACCGAAATGGAAATCAGCTGGTGTTAAGGCTTTGACCTCTGAATATCGCCAACTTCCGGTAGTGTTATGGATTTTGCAAAATTGTCGTCTGCTAAACAGACCTTTATGGCTGGTGTTAATATTTTACGTACAAATGTCCCATTCACTAACACTAGCCCCTGGGGATTAAGCAAATGTTGATTTCCAGTTCGGTGTTAGTGTTGTACCCGCACACAGTCAGCGCATGAAACGACGCCAATTTATTGTCTGACGATCAAATAAAAATGTGTGAAACAGCCTCCCATCCCATGGCCCCCCGTAATAAATATTCGTCTAGAGCCGTACCTGCCTGTATGTTTGTGTTGTAGCTACAGAATGTGCCGCAGGGTAGGATCGTTAGCGCTGAAATCGGAACGGATTTGAACAGACGCAATTGAATAATCGTTAGATCATTTTCGACAAACGCACTTTACCTGTCTGCGCATAATCTGTTGATAACAACATGAACCAGTGGAATATTTCACAAAGACGAAGATCGATTTTAAAACCCCACTGTACTACTTGTAGCTATTTGCTCCCTCTAAATAGAAACAAGGCCTAATCGGTGACCACTGGTCCCCCATGATCCTCTTTTCTTATGTTAATTGAGAGCTGAGTTGATGAGATAGCCACCTGTCAGTGACAACCATGCGTGGTCTAATCCCTCCTAGCCATACTAGTACAGACGGCCTTTAAGTTAGACTTAACTATGACAGGCTGTTCATGCCACTGTTTGCTCTCACCATTTACTGACATTGGTCTCTTAACCCTTACTGTACTGGGGGGGGGGGGGGGGGGGGGGAATCGCATCAAATTTGCATAAATTATCATTATTAATTACATCAAATAATTATTTTGTGTTAGAAAAGATGTTTCATATGAATAATGAGTTAAAACATTCTAAAAGTGGAGTCTGACAATTTTTGTAATGATCCTAGTTCCCTAAATATGGTTCCAGATTTGATATTCATGAATGCGTAATTTGCGTATTCATAAATTATGCAAATTAACCTATGTATTTTCAAATATCATAAAAATAATGAAACCTCATGAATTTGAGATGAAGGAAAAATTTATTCAATACATTTTCAAGATTCTTCACAAGTCTACGGACAAATTTGTAGTGTTTTCTGTAAAATGCATAAAATTAGCATTTTGCATAATTAATTAGGCTATAACGACAAAAATTTGCATATAAGGAAAAAACTAATTATACAGTCTTGTTCCTTACGTAAATATCTACAAATATGCAAATTTTCGTGTTCATCGGACATTCGACGGCCGAGATCATAGGGGGGGGGGGGGGGTGCTCAAAATAGCCCAGTACAGTAAGGGTTAAGGGACGTACAAATTATGGTCTCAAATCTACATAATTTACATCTTTTGATAATTCATTATTGAAGGAAAAAGTATTATCTAAAGATCATTATGCTGAGAGCAAACAGTGGCATGAACGGTCAACCACAGTTAAGTCCAACTTAGAGTCGATCTTAGTCTTTGTGCAACACCCCCTGTATAGTCTGCAATGTAAGATTGGTATATGGAACGAGTGCCTATAAGCTGGTATGAGGACAACTAGGCCCAAACTATCACCATCCGATATATATTTTCAGACAACTTCTCTGGTGTCGTGGTGTAGTGGTTCATTTACTTGACTCTCAATCAAAGGGTTAAGGGTTCGAATCCCAGCCAGGCACAAACGTCATTTGAAAAGACATTAATCCATATTTGCCACTCTCCACCCCGGTTTTAGCATGGCTACCTGGCTAGTTCCATGGTAATAATAACTGCAGGACCCTCAGGAAGAAGACCATTGATGATACTGAGGTTTTCCGGGGTAAACAACATTATTATTAGCGTATTACAACTTTCCACGGACAACTGCCCCAAAAGGATAATAACACCTGAAACAAACCGATAGGATAATCATCACCGGTCACCTACTACATAGGTTAATATTAATGATAGTTTGAGCTCTAAACTCATGATCGTTACCTTCGTAATAATAATAATGATAATAATAAAAGTGGGTTCTTGTATAGCGCTCATGTCTGTCATACGTTACACTCCTTGGCGCTCCCGATTATTACCCTGGCATTAGCTGTTTTGTAGTACACAAGACACATTTATGTTGCAAATACCCCCATATAAAACCAAAGTAACCCTTGGAGACCGGTCATTTCTTTGTGCTGCCCCTAGATTATGGAATAGATTACCACTAGAAATAAGGAAAGCCCCATCACTAGAAGATTGTAAATCAAGACTGAACACTCACTTGTACATGTAGTATGTATAACACAGCAATTACGAGCTCTTGCAGCGCAGTAGAATATATCCACATAGTTATTGCGCTTTACTAATGAATATGTTATTTTCATTATTATATTTATAATATAATAAGACAAAAACCTCTTTGAAAAGCTAAGCAATTGACCTCAGACCTCATACACCTCCATCATCTACCTTCCTACCGCAGAGGTGCATATAACTTTACATTTACTCCCTATCACCATTTAAATTCAGCACGTGATCATAAACCTATTTTCCTCATCAAGGCGAAGGCAACGTGACAACGCTATTTTTAAATATAATTGCACGGAAATCCTATCTAGCAACATCTAGCCTACTTTCTTTTCTCACACACCCATCCCCGGACAAAACATATCTTTACTTGTACCCGATACAGTCAGCGCATGATCATAAACCTATTTCCCCTCATCAAACTGAAAGCACCGTGACAGCACCGTGTTTGCATCCAATTGTCACACTTTAAAAAGGGCAGCTTAAAGGGGTCGAGATGGAAGAAAAGGCGCCAATCACCGAGGAAGGGTAGAGAGAAGAGAAGGGGAAAGATGGATCGCGAGTGAGAGAGAGAGAGAAAGAAAGGAACAGGATTTTAGGCACTTTCCATACAAATAATCTCTCTCTCTTTTCCTCTTTTAGGAGCTCATCTCAAACCATTGATACAGGATCCACGAGAGAGAGAGAGAGAGAGAGAGAGAGAGAGAGAGAGAGAGAGAGAGAGAGAGAGAGAGAGAGAGAGAGAGTTAGTGAGAGGAAAATGGGGTGGCACATGGTGCCAATGCGCCACCTGTCGTCAGTTCACGGATATTAGGGACTCTTAGATTCTGCACGACGAGAACGTGGACTGCCCTTTTAAGGCAATGTGAAGTCCTTTTAAGGCACTGGCAGTGACGTCACATTGCCTTAAAAGGGCATTCCGCGTTCTCGTCGTGCAGAATCTGAAAGTCCCTAATAGCGACAAAACGCTACTTTGGGTAAAAATAATTTGTGTTTTTTACTGGTTACAGATTGACAATGAATCTAATTATTGACCGGATGATCGTCAGTATCACGTCCTACCATTGGTGCTATATAATGCAATCCAGCTGTCTCAAATCGTAAGGATAGTAAAGATAAACCGATACTTTAGTGGAAGTCGATATAGGTCCAGACACAAATCTAGGTATTGGATGTCGTGTCCATTAGGGAGTTTTTGCAAGTTCAACGCGGACGGAGAATCTGCGGTTCTTGTGCAAAATCGAGAAGCTACTATAGTAACGGCGGAGTGACCGCTGATGTACTGAAATCCAGAACGGTTTTTGGCCAAATCTACGGGCGTTCTCAATGACGCCCCAAGTGAATCAACAGCCAATCAGCGAGCTTGTACCAAAGATAGTATTGGAATTCTGTTACATGCGATGGTCACATCAGGGGGCGGAAAGAGGGATGACGAATTTCAACGCGAACGGAGAGAAAGAAAGAGAGAGAGAGAGAGAGAGAGAGAGGAGAGAGAGAGAAAAATAACCGTATGGACAGGTTATTCGTGAGTATCTCGTCCAACCATTGATTAGACGCAATGGATTGCAAACCAAAAGGGTCTCAGGGGAGGACATGAAATCGGAATTTTCGATCGTTTTTTTTTAGCTCCTCCCCCCGACACTCTGTCAATACCTTTTAAAATGAATCGTAGATTGAAACGGGGTGTCCGATGCGATACGGAATATGAGTCAATGTTCTGGTCCTCACAATTATTGGAAGTAAATGGGCAAAGGGTTAGTAAGTAAACGTTTTATCATTCAAAACAAATTTCAAACCAGATATTCATGGTAACGTAATAAAAGCATACAGAAGTAGAATTCTGTTGAAATTTCAGCTGCAGATGGAGCCGAATTATTTACTGTTCTTTTCAAATAATGGTGTATTTTTTTTCTCCATTTTACATCCTGTACATGGATATCACGTTAATCTCTAACGTGATTACCCGTCGCACACATGCCCCATTCGCTATTATTACATGTACATTCAACTGTGGCTGCATATAATAAACCTGAGACAAACTTTAAATTTGCAACATCCTGGAAAGCTGCTTTGAAATCGAATTCAATCCAATCCTTCAAAAGTGTTTTGGGGTAGGTAGAATTTTAATTTCTTTGCGAAGCGAATTTAAAATGTAATCAGTAAACAATCCTGTCTTCGAGCGATTTTTTTTCCGGCAGTCGACACCATGTCTTCCCTAAAATAAACGCCAAAATTAAAAGATGCACTCTTGCATGCATCCTGCCTTAGTCCATGCAATTTGGAGGGGGTTTCCCCCAAAATAATGTCTAACCACGCATACAGCACGCAGTACCCATTTGTGTCAGTATTTACGGTCAAACCGCTCCAGAAGCGTGACAGCATTTACCGACCACCCCATCTCGGATCGAAACGAGACAACGCATATTAAAGAGAGAGAGAGAGAGAGAGAGAGAGAGAGAGAGAGAGAGAAAGAGAGAGAGAGTGAGAGAGAGAGCGATAAAAGAGAGAGAGAGAGAGAGAGAGAGAGAGAGATGGAGAGAGAGAGAGGGAATGGGGCGAAAAAGGGAGGGGAGAACGGTGGAAGGATGCACAATCCACTGACAAAACCTATTTCAAACACTCATAACTTTTTTATATTTTGGTCCAATTAAAAAAAAAAAAACTTTCGCCATTATGTGTCCGCTTTCATAAAAATGAACTTAAAACAAGGTTTGGATTGCTCTTTTACATCCACGAGAAAGGCTTGTGGCGGTTCCTCAAAAGTTGTTTATTATTATCTGCAAGAACATGACCTTAATCTTCAGAAGATCTGAACTCACCCTAACCATTAATTGTTTCACACGTAATTTACTACGGATACGATCCATCAAATCTAATGATGTTAGCCTATCGGGAAATCAGGAGCCCCATTATGGATTATTGCCAATAATCTTTTTTGTACAATGAATCTTAACTCAAAAGGAAAGACACTTAATGGTCTTTAGGGGGCGTATTAACGATTTAAAGATTTTCCAAAAGGGGGTACAAAATTTTAACGGGTATAACTTCAAAAATAATTTGACTAGGAAAAAGAAAACAAAATATCAAATTGTAAGGTTATTTTACCATCACTACTATTGAAATACTGAGCCTACTATTATTATACTAGTTTACTACTTCTACTACTACTACTACTACTACTACTGCTACTACTACTACTACTACTACTGCTACTACTACTACTACTTCTACTACTACTTCTACTGCTACTACGGCGGTCTAGGACTCACATTCGATCGGGGAATTCCGGTGCAACCGTCCAATTTTGCATATCAACCGATCCTCAAACCCCATGGTGGAAAACTCCCCCTGATTCACATGGTCATTCCGTCCCTGCTCCTCCTTCCCGAACCAGCGTCCCTCAGTGGATAAACCCACGCTACTCTATATATCGATTTTCATGCTAACATTCAAAGAGCTCATTACACCCACTGACTTATCATGGCAGTTATGGATGGAACATGTATCTGAGCCTGAGCGGGAGACCGCGAGAATAACCGTTAATTACACCAGGGTTCTCCGGGGATAATGTAATTGCCTTCCTCGCTCGCTGTCGCTAGAAAAAGCAATGTCCTGCCGCTGCCTCAAATATTCCCACGTGAATTAAAAACTAGGCGTAATGCATCGAGTGAACGCAATTTGTTCTCCCTGTGTCCATATTTACTCCTCAACATCGTCCTATTTCACTCATTCTTCAAAGAAAGTCGCATCGTAGGTCTACTCACTCCTTTTTTCCCCTTCTTGACAGATGATGAGAGAACTCAACTCAGTCCCCTCCCCTCTTCCTCTTTTATTTGTTCTTAAAAAATATCGATCCTTCTGTAAAGTTTAGGCAGAGAGACAAGCAGATTTTGGCCAAAAATTAGACCCTACCATAATCTTGATAGTTTAGAACTGGCTCGTCTTCGACAAATTCGAGATCGGAAATTGATAGTGAAATTGGATGGGTTAAATTTAGACATTTGATTATGTACTTCTTATATACATGTATGGAAAAGAGATGGTTCTACAAAACAACCTCTGTAATAGTAAAACCAACTTCTCCAGGTTTAATTATTTTTTCAGTGCAGCAAGATGTTCCATTGATATTCGTAACGTGCATCCAAACAAATTCCCTTTCGTTTCATGTATGATTCTTGCACCGTTTAGACTTTTCATTGGTATAGTGCAAGCTTATCTATAGAATAACCATTCCCCTTAATCATATTTTCCTATGAAAATATGACTATTGCCGAGAAAAAGTTATAAAGTGTTAGAGAATTCTTCAAAACAAGGGTAAAAATCAAAACAATAATAAATACAGTTTCATGTTTGGCTATGATCATTTTTAGAACTCATTACAACAATTTTTGGTGAAGATTATGATATTAATTTTATTGAATTAACAATCGGCAACCGGAACTGTTATTATGGCCAGAATGATGGAGCGTGGGAAACTGTGAGATACTTTTTAGTATTCACCACTTCCAAATGTTAACTTTGTTTAAAAACTTTGCCTGTAACTATGTCGCACGAACCCATACCCGCTCAAACGTCCACATACTATCATACGTATACATAAGACTGATACCAATCCTGGGGGTGTTTCACAAAGACTAAGATCGACTCAAGTTGGATTTGAACTATGGCAGGCTTTTCATGCCACTAGTTCATGGCATTGGTTTCTCAAGGGACGTACAAATCGTGGTCACTAATCTACAAAATTTACTTTAAAAAAAAAAAATTTCATTATAAAAGGAAAACATATCACCTAAAGATCATAATGGTGAAAGTAACCAATGGCATGAATGGCCAGCCATAGTTCAAGTCCAACTTGAAGGGACTTGGTAACGTCGTCGATCTTAGTCTTTGTGAAACACCCCCTGGTATCTTCTTCCAGCTCATAGGTTGATTGCAACATTATCCACACATCTCTGCTATCCGTCACCCTAGTGCACTCTTGCAGTGTCATTCCACTCCAGGTCTTCATGTACTCCTCCCAGTTGGTTATCGGCTTTCCTCTCGGTCTAGTACCTTCTACTTTCCCCTTGAAATCGAAATTGTTCAGCAATATTACCTTCACAATCTGATAACTTTGCGGCGATGCCATACACATCCCAAACAGTGTAACGACCGGTGGAATGATGCAGTATAATCATCTCGTAGTGTGATCATCTCTTTCCTATTAACGTTCTGTTATATAAAATGCAATTTTCATAATAATATCTATAATGTTCTCTCGGTAACTGTGTTGACTTATTTTGGGCGTTCCCAACTCAAGCTATGCTTTCCGGGTTTTCGCCTCCTTCCGTATCTGAATTATTTACGGTATACTCTATGTTGAAATAATTGTTACATAAATTTATATATACATTGTGTTTCATATTGTACTGTTGAGAAGGAGATAAATGTTGATAAAAAACAAATACAATACATTCATAGAGAGGAGATACAGAACGTGATTGCCATATTAATGACGAGGGAGCAATAACCGATAAACAATATATCAATAAGTGCCTTTGGGCTTTGGTCGCACGATCGGTCAATACGTCATTCAAAATAGAAGAACAACAAGATAGACAACAAGAACAACAACAAAAACAGAGGAAGTCATTAGTTCGAAAATTATTTAAAATCCCATCTGCACTAGTTTGGCCAGGAGGGATTAGACCTCCCTGCAGGGTCACTGACAGGTGGTCATCTCATCAACTCAGCTCTCAATTAACATAGAAAAGGGGGACCATGGAGGACCAATTATGGTCACTGATTAGGCATTGTTTGCTATATAGAGGGCGCAAGTAGCTTTAAGTAGTGCAGTGGGGATTTAATATACAAAGTTACCGATTAAATGGATATGAAATTTCTTCAATCACTCAAATTGATCACCCTGAAACTTTGGATATTTCCAAAGACATACGAGACGGGAAGAGAGATGATGCCCGGGGAAGAAGCCCCACCCCTTAGAATAAAATACCAAACAACTAAAACCGGCACCTGTTACGCCATCTTGTGAATTTGAGAGGGTCTTCCTGTAACATATAAACATACTTGTCCTTAAATCATGAAACTGTATTCAAAGTCTTCAGATAGTTGATGCAGCGCCAGTGTATGACACCATATTGTTGACAGTAAGTTTTCGTATGGTTGAAATGACACATTTCCCATTTGAAATTGAAATTATAACATTGTCACTTTCTTTCTCCCTCTCTCTCTCTCTCTCTCTCTCTCTCTCTCTTATTGGACACGATCTGTTAGGCAGATTCGATTTTTTTTCCTCCTTCTTCTTTTCTAATCTACAAAACAGAGGTTAACACCATCAGGCAGGCTTTGTATTTTGCATTGTTTTGTGTGTTTCTTTAATACAGGAAGTGCCATGCATCATACACTGCGGGTACACATTATTAAGACTTCCTTCCAAATACTTCTAACCCGATCAAAGAAACGACAACAACCGCAGTAAAAATCCGGGCAAAATCCGGATATACCGATGCTTTCGGCGCCATCCAGTCACACGGTTCAATTTCTTACTCCAGTATAACGCAGCAAATATATCGCAATTCCCGCACGAATATCAGTATAATCATCTCCTTTCTCTTCGGCTATTTACCTCTCAAATATGATACATCCGTCACTGACTCGGGGAGACAGCCATTTGCAAATAGCTGAAGAAGAGCATCGGCGAATTTTTTCAAAGGGTTGATTTGCGACTTGGCAATATCTTTTTGATCAGCGTTACGATTAATCAAATTCTCTTGCGCAACGGTTTTGTTTTTCTTCCACAAGCGGGATATTACTTTTTGATCGGGGGGGGGGGGGTGGTTTCGCAGGCCATCTTATCCCATTTGGCCTACAAACGTGGCGTATCAAGCGTATTAAAGATAAAGCTGGCGTCCGTCCTTTTTCGAAGCCGGGCCACTCCTCCTCAGCGAAAATCAATGCATCGTGCAGTAGGGTCTACGGCAAAGTGGGCTGCCATTCAGACTGCATGTTAATTTCAGTTTATAGGCCATTTAAAACATTTTCTGAACATAAAACATTGTACATTTGACGAAGGCAGGACGTAGCTCTTCTTTTTTTTTTTGACGTCGCCATGGTGTTTGCGCACGGCACGTCCTGTGACGTATAGCATGGAGACGACAGCTATTGCGCACGTACGTTTCTCTGCTGTAAAACTGTAACAAATAATGATCCTTGCAGATCACATCGTTTGTCATGTCGTAACTTGTACTTTGTGTCCGGACATTTCTCCACCTTTAGAGCTGCTACCCATAGCTTGAATATTTCATTGCGATTGTGTGGGTCTGGAAACGAATGAAACGATTTCCCCATAGTTTTCGAGGAACAATACTTACAACCAAACAGTTAGCAGTACACCATGATTGACGTGTATCGCATATTACGCGCTACATCAGTTCTCCGTGCAATACGTCACAACCCGGAAGTTTTGGAGGGAAATTTCGACAAAATGGGAGTTTCCTTGGGCAGCAGACGAAGTCGTAATTTTGACGAAGTAGAGTCCCTTTATTGTACTGCAAGACGATATTATTTGGCCTACAGCAATGAATGTTATATCAAATGAAACGTTGTTTTACTTTCTATGTCATGATAATGCTTCATAGTCGAGAGGTAAATTCTTCTTTCATTCCGCCCCAGCTTACAAACTCTTCTGGATGAACCACTGCCTAGTTTGTATTTTACTCTATCTATTTCCTTTGTTTAATTTGTCGACTTGCCATTTTATCAAACATCCTCTTAATGGTAGAAAATCTATTTTGGTGTATTTATAAAAAAAAGAAAGCAAGGGTCTGATGACTAAAATGATCATCAGAAAGAGTAATAATCAAAGTGGAAAATAGACGAGCTGGGTGTGGCCAAAGATATTAGATTAATTTTCGAGTGGACAAAAACAGGATTACACAAAATACTTTCATCGAGTTGATTTATATTTAAGATGATCATCATACTCAAAGATTTTAAGTTGTATGATCGCGTGAATTACACATAGAAAATTGTGGAACAAAGAATAGGCTTAAACATAGCTTGAGTATACTAAATGTCAAAAGCTTCGAGAGAGTGTTTTAAATGAAACGTAAATGGGTAAAATGAACGATCGCATGCATCCGCGCGTGCAACAACCATATATAGCGAGCGTACAATTATATCAAAGGTAACTAAACCTTTGCAATAATTTCTATTGTGTGTAAGCAGGAAAATGAAAGAGAAACAGAAAGGCGAAAGTTTGAAATAGATCCGATCAATGATAAGAATATTGTGAACGTTTGAAATGTGATATCACTCACTCTATGCAAATATCAAATTGTCATTTTGGTCAGTTGATTGCAACGTAGTCATGGGCAATTCTCCCATTTGTCGTGCAAAAATATCATTAAAGGTAATACAAAGTTTTGGTATGGGGTCATGAATTTGGTTCAAATGAACATATTGGAAGCATATGCGATCCTACAATATTCAGTAATCGTTGTCGCGGTTGAAATTGAGTCTCAAGTTATGAAATAATAAACGTTTTATGTTGTATAGCTCCCTCTCCAGGTCAAGATATTAATTAAGCTCTAACTAGGCGTTGTGGCGTGCGCCTGTAATCCAGCTAAAAAGTGGAAGTTACAAACTGATTCAGCCGAGGACGCAGGTTCGAAACTGAGTCACGTCTTTCGGATGGTGACGTTTAAAGGTCGGTCCCAGACGTAAATAATCATATCTGATTGATACACGTCTGTAAAAACCCAATACACACACACACACACTCTAAAACAATGTTTCTTGACTAAAATCGACCGATTAGCTATTTCCGTTTGAAAATCAAATATCACGACTACAATTTATTCTGAGATTTTCATGGTCGCAGCTACCATTGTACGGCCGAAGGCGCTATTTAAAATTTGACAAAATTTACCGGGAGCACCGGTAAATTGTTATATTTAATTTTTCTCGAAAGCAGAAGGGTTTTAGGAGCTAAATGTTTTAGTGCTTATCATACATCTACAGGGGCATCCAAATATATCAAAATTGTAAAGAATCACTATCCACCCAATTTTCAAAATTTCCCAAAACTTTGTATTACCTTTAATTTATGTTTTTCTTCCAAATGCGTTCTCCCTAGGGGCACTACTCAAATATATTATGGAAAGCATATAATTATATATAGGTCCTGTAAAAAAAGGACCCTCCTAAGTCATACATTTTTTGTTGTTGACATTTTTTCATATTGTATGTTGTGACAAATGGTAACGTTGTCCAGCAGTACGTCACAGTGAGATTACATATTCAGCCAATTTGAAGCGGCCATCCACGTTTACTGATTATAACTTTATAATGTTTTGTTATACCTTCTGAATTTGTGTTCGATTTCATTCAGACATTCACCCGTCTGCTTTTTCATTTTTCTCCTTTCTTTTAGAGAAGTTGGCTCTTAAAGTTGGATGTCCCTTTGATGTTCGTATAAGTCAGGCATCATTTCCTTTCGAACGCTGGGGGTGGAATAGTCAGCCACTTGGTCATAAAATGGGCTATAAATACATGACTTGAAAATGTCACGTATTACTTTCAAGATGAGAAGCTTTCTCTCAGTGACATTTGGATTGATCATATCGCATTAGCCAGGGAAACATCATACAGCATTGGATAAACTCTAGGAATAGCGTAAGAGATAAAGCTATTAAACCAGTTCAGTAAATGATAAGCGAGATTGGCGTATAGGGTATTAGGGGTTGGGTTATGATGGGCGGGGGGGGGGGGGGTGGGGGGGGGGGCTAATGTGTTTCTTTTAATCATTTATTACTTTATTAATTTATTCATCCAAGTCGTTTACAGTTGCAAATATGAATTCAATCTTAATAACATGAATCGACGTGGATATGAAGAAGTTCGCTAGAAATACTTTATTTTTTTACCAAGTTATATCTTAAAGACATTTACGAAATTGTAAAATTTAGATATCGAATAAGTATTAGAAAAAAGAAACCGTACATGTATGTGATGTTAGAAATGCCATGTTTTACTTTTTTACAACTTCATTCTCTCAATACCAAACAGTGTGCTAAGTAAATAAAATAAAAAAATCAGTCACAGTTTCTTGATTATACTGGCACTCGATTCGAGCTAAAATGGTAAAATGCTTACGATTGATTCATCCTTCTATTTAAAACACTGTCAGAAAAACCCCCAACTTCAGAAACCAGGATGGTTTACAAAGGGGCCATGAAACAAATACAATTAAAATACTAATACAAATACATGTACATCTAAACAATACAAACAAAACATGTAAGCATTAAAATAATAATATATAAAATATTAAGTTCTGTTTTAGTGCTATCCAGTACCGATTACGGGAATACATAGGTGATGTGCTGGTTTGAGGTTGAAATCTAAGAGAATAAGAGCAGAAACCATCGATATCAAACTTTATGTGACCTACTTCTCCCCCCCCCCTGAAGCAACTCCAACATAGCTAGAGCAAAAAATAAACACATAACCCTCTGTAAGAAGAATATTTATGGACAACACATGATTTGCGAGGTATTGAGACAAAAAAGGATAAAACAAGAACATTTAAATGCAAATAGTAAATGAAGGGAAAATGAAAACAGGAATGCGATTCCAAATCTAAACCCAAATAAAACTGAATTGCGCGGACGTATACTTACTCTTAAAAACGCAAGTAAAATCCACTCTGCAAAAAGCACCAATCCACACTGTAACACGCCGTTATCAATCTAGTATCCTTAGTTCGTCGGTTGGTTGTTACGGAGTACCATCAGATGTACGACCGTTGCCGACTGTTGCTCGCGTTCGAGTGCGATGACCTAACGTATCGACGATAAAGCACTATCACCTTGCCGAGCTTTTCAGCGGTTGTAGAAATCGTCTGCGCGCGGCGCATGACGTGCTTGCTTTTCGTAGTTGACGGTTTACATTTTACCATCATTTTTACGTGATTTTTCGTGTTGTATGTATGTAGCTCAAGTCCGTGAGCTCTGGAATTAGTGGGTGGGGTGGAGGAGGCCTGCGCTTGGAAAAGAACTCCTTGACGGCTACAATAGTGTATGTTTTTTGTACAAATGTATTGGTGGAGGCCCTTAAAACCTTAAAGGGGCTCGAGAATGAGCCGCAACCAAAAATAGGATATTATCATTAATTGATTTGCTGCTTCTTCGATTTTCTGCTCTCTTTCAAAATAATTGTCTATAATCATGGTTGGATTTCCTTTTAATACCCCGGTCGCTCCCACGAGGCACTTGCTCAGTTACCGGTAGATCTCATGACAAATCCCATCATTAAACTCGTTTGCCACACAACACCTCCCGGGCCACATTGTAATTATCAAGGGATAGATATACCAAAGGCTTCAAATCACAAAACATGGGAAGACCTAACGAGAGGTGTCATTTTCAGAAGGTTTGCAAGGCTAAAATACAAATTTATAGGGTTTAAAAATCCAAAAAGGAAATAGGGTTTATAGTTCCCGGGTCGAAATAGGGTTTATTTTCCGAAGGTTCGTAATTCCGCAAATGATGTAGGGTTATTTATTTATTTATTCATGATTTCTTTCAACAGGGTAGTTTCATTCAGTTCCACTTGAAGCCAGTGGATCTGCTTTTCAAGAAAGCCCTGCATAATAAAATGACAATATAAAAACATAAGTATAATAATACAATAATTAAAAATTGTACATACATGTGAAATATAAAATTAAACATATATCTTTTGAAAATAAGACTATTTGAATCATACAATATCTATTATCAATTATTAAAAGGAAAAAAAAATATTACAATAACAAAAGCACACCTAACACAAAAACCCGTTTCGTTTTCGGAATCCCGAACCTTCATGTAACCAATTTAACACCGAATAAGCTTCTGCCCTCAATTCGAACTTTTCTTGAACCCTATTCCCTGTAAATCATTACCTGCTCTCTTTTCTTAATAATGACTCGGTCTTATCGAAGAGGAGAGGCATCCTGATTTCAAATTCATTAGGAAGATAGGTCAGTGAAAGTTTGAGGAAAAATCCGAAACTCAGATATATTTTGCAGTTATTATGGACGTTTATAATAGAAATTGATGGGAACGCAATTTTCCTGGTCTAAAAATTGTGTAATTTCTATCCTCTTTCATAAAAATAAACTATACTATTAAAGGGGATCTTCTTTTAAAAGTGGAAAAGGATATTAGATCAAGTGACACCCCCAATAAATTGTGCACGGTTTCTTATGAGGAGTGTAGCTAGAACAAATGTTAGTGCATACGAGAAATACTGCAGTTAATATCCAGGTTGGGGGGGGGGGGGGTGGTGTAGGTGCTCGAATGTTGGTCAAAGGAAAAACCAATTTGGCTAATTTCAAATGTGGGTACTATTTTAAGGGGGGGGGGGGTTTCTTGGTTGCAAAATTGCTGAATATTATGACCGACGTCCACATTCAAAATAATGCTAGCGACGCCCCTATCTTTAAACACTGTTGACCATATGTTTTACGTCTTTTTCTGCTGCCTTTTTCCACCCTTAATGAAAAGAAGGAAGAAACTGGTCGGAAAAGAAGGTGTACCCTCAATTAGATTTTTGTCATCGTAATAATAATTGAAGAGTTTTTACCACTTGTGCGCTAACAAAATAATATCACCTATTTTATTTATTATTATTATTATTTTTTTTTTTTTTTTTGGGGGGGGGAGAGGGTGTGCGAGCAAACTGATTCATTCACTCGCCCCCACTTCAAATTTACTTGGCGACGCCCCCTCCTCCAACCCTTCTCCATTTCCCTGATCCACCATATCTTCTTTCTCATTATCGTCTCCCATCGAACTCTCCCCGTAGTTCATTAGTGAAAATATTGCGTTTCCCCCATTGCTCCTCTGGGACCATCGCGGCGCATCCTCGCTGCTCTGGTACCATCCTTCATCCTTCCATCGCCGTTGCAACAAACTAACCCCCCCCCCCCCACCCGTTTTCTCCATCCGACCGAAACAAGCAAAATTCTTTGTTTTTTACCAGATTGGTTACATTCCCAAGACAGTAGATTGCACTCTCTTCGTCTCCATTACTATCTAGTCTTTATCTCTTATCCATTCTTTCTCCCATCCTCACTTCTTCCTCCATCTCGTATGAATCTCTTTCTATCCCTTTTTCTCCCCGAATCACTCTCTCGCACTTAGTTCTCTGCTTTTTGATTGGTCTATGTCCGTATGTGTTTGGGTGAAGCGCCACCCAAATTCCTCTATAAAGTTTCTATGCTATTAATCCCCCTCTCCTTCTCCCTCTCCACTTCTCTCCCTTAATCCATCTATCTACCTATATATAGATATTATATCTGTCTACCTTGCTTCTATTCCCTCCCTCTCTCTCCCTTTCTCTTTATTTCTCTCTCCTCCTCTCTCCTTCTCTCCTTTTTATCTCTCGCTCTCTATTTCTTTCTCCCTCTCTCTCTCTCTCTCTCTTTCTCTCTCTCTTTCTCTCTCTCTCTTTCTCTCTCTCTCTCTTTCTCGTCTAAAGTACGATCAGGGGCAAGGATCTATCCTAGTCCTTCTCCGGTCGGCATACAGCATCACGCGATGGCCCGGTACGATATCGGCCGATATGGATCTATCAAGGGAATGGCGAGCGGGAGAATTGAAAAGCAGAAAACCGTCTAGAATTTCAAATCACGACTGCAAGAATGATTGCTTCTCGATTGTCACGTCTATTTTCCTCTGAATTGAAATCAAATTTCAAGACATGGGTCCCGTGTTCTGCACCGTGTCCGAGAATATAAAAAAGACACAAGTGAGGTGAGAAAAATTAATCAAATTTTCTTCAAAGGGATTCTCACTTTCGAGCACACCTAGAAATGTCTAGACGTGCCTTTTTTCCTTCATGAGACGCATAATCAGCGACGGGTGCAAATTTCGATCAACCACTAATGGCAAAAAGGTGTCTCTGTACTATTTTAAAAAAAATGAATGATGGGTACGAGTGCAAGAATGTTAGTTTTAAATTTCTCCTACTAATTATCTTCACATTGCTTGTATTGGAATCGGATATGAAAGTAAGATAATCATGATAATGCACAATATCAGAATAGTCAATTCGGCATAGAGTGAATATATTGATCCCTCCCCCACCACAACAAAAACCCAACGATACTCGTATTATCAATATGTCTGCAGTAATTGATAAAGTGGTGCATTGTGTATTGATATCATACTCGAGTGTTTAAAGTAAAGATCGGTATCTACTTTTCTTTGTAGAGGGAACCAAAAAAGGACATTGAACTCGATGTTAGTTTGTGAGTGCATTTTCAGTGTTTTACAGCGTGATGGGGAAAATGGTGCTGCGACGAATGCGCCACCGACAAATAATCCAGTATCTATTTCGTCCAAATATCGGGTTGCAGCTGGGTTTTAATTTAGGGTTAGGGTTAGGTATATCGTGTAGTATTTGATCCAGAGTTCGAGTTAAGAATTCGGTTAAGGCTTATTCGGATATGACGTGGTAAAATGCCGCTAAAAAACCCGCCGGATTTGTTTAAATCATGTAAATAAATGGCAATTGCGGGCAACAAAGGCCCTGCTCCTATTCATTGAATTCAATATTATAAAATACAAAAATATGAAGCATATTTACACTTTATATCATAAGCAAGAACCCGCGTTTTACGGCGTCATATCCGAAATAGCCAGTAGTGTAGGATATTGAACGCGGAGATTATTGTCACCAGACCATATTGTTTCTTAAAAACAGAGACACTTATACGAAAAATTGTCTCGAAGACGATATGAGCATATTGATCCGGAGACCGAAAACGAAAAAGCTCTTAACAGACTTCAAGAGCTCTTAGTGGAGCCCACAAGCCACAAGGACTCTTGTCCTTTCGGAAGAACACTTGGTGAAGTTGATCTGCTTGCGAAAGGTCAAATATGTCTGTATAATCAGATGGGCAAAAATTGTATCGTTTTTTGCATTTTGATATGGAATTATTTAAAGGGAATGGTATATCATGATAAAACTCAAGATCTTCTAATATGCATTTCATGTAACGTTGCCACCTCTTAAAGGAATGATATTGTACTGACACTACTTCAGATTTATGTATACTGCCATCTACTGCTTACAATGTCCCGATTTGTCGACAGCCATGTCCCACAGTGCATCACCTATACTGCATGACTCGCGCGTGATGATATGATGCAGGAAGCGGAAATCGCTCTAAGCGCGCCTCAAGCAAAACATGGCGCAAAGGAAAATACATTAACAGCAGCGATGTCGGTAAAAAAACCTTGCCTTTAAGTTGAAAAAAAAAAGGTTAGCATTTTGTTCTTTGATGACAAAGATAAGGGGACATTTTTTTAGGGCGTATGCTGGCTCTATATCCCCCAAATTTTTCTACCATCACAAAATTAATACAATATGTTTTTGCGTTTACTCAATTTTTTTTATTTTGAAATATTCTACTTTCATTTAGAACTACTTTTATGGTATTCGAACGAGTAGTGTATGCTCTCCGAGTTCATCAAAACTTTTGAATAACTTCCTGCGTACAGTTTTGTAAACCATCGACATGAACATATTCTATCGACAGACGGAGAGAAAGGGAGAGAAAGAGAGAGAGAGAGAGAGAGAGAGAGAAGAGAAGAGGAGAGATAAAAGAGGAGGGGCGGGAGGAGTCCATGACATTGAAATAGAGAGAGAAAGAGAGAGAGAGAGAGAGAGAGAGGAACTTAAAGAAAAATGGCTGTCGGATGAAAGAACGCGAAGAGTAATACGTAAAAACAAATGGAAATCATTGGCAAAATATGAAAAATGATATCAAAGGGAGTGCAGAAAACAGTTTTTTTTCTCGAACGTATGCCAAAAAATAATTTTAATGGTTGACTTCAAATCATGTAAAGTTTGTATAGTGTCATTAATGATATTGATACTGGAAAGGGGGTATGAATTACTCGAAGACTTTTTAATGTCGCCACCTCAGTATGTTTGTGTATCCTTTGGAAAGGTATCATCAACACCAGCTCGATTTTTCTTTCTTTCCAGTGATTATTTGTAACAAAACAATATTTAGCGACGATAGGGAGATGGTTGAAGAGAAACTCAAAAGGAGTCGCATATTAAATGGTCCATTGATTTGATGTTTAAAAAAAAAGAAGCATTTTCGCCGTGCGTGTAAACGATATTGTTATAGTCACATTGTTCTTCAGCCCGTATTTACAGAAATTTACAGAAACTTCGCCAGAATGTTTGGTTAGCCGCAAATGTTCTTTCTCGCTCATACCTGCCCTTTTTTCTCTCCATCTGTCGAAAATAAAAGGTTACCATGCAGGGATTGTACAACCCATGCTAGCGCAGCAAGTGCTCCTTGATAAGTTCCTTCTGTCCTAATTTCTATGACTAACATTTTGAATACTTAAAACTTAAACATATTTAAAGTATGTAAGATGTATTTAACGGAATGTACGATTAACATTTTTAATGATAGCAACTTCTGCAAATATATCTGTGATGTCATAAATGTGCGCTCAGCTCAAACCAATTCTTGTTGGACTTACAATTAAAACCATTAGACTTGAAATAAGATGATAAGAATTGCTTTCAAATATTTAAAAAGAGAAATTAAATAGTTTTCTTGCTGCATTTACATTGTTATCACCTGTCATTATAATTATTTGAACAATATGTCAAAAAATAGATTGCTTTGCATGCAACTAACAAAGTCGACATCCTTTAAAAAAAAATAGGAGAAAAATAATGACAAAGATTAATTACTATAATCGTTTTAAAAATTCATAATGTAACCTAAGATATATACTTAAAGCCCCACTGCACTACTTACTACTTGCGCCCTCTATAAAGCCAACAAAGCCTAAGCGATACCCATTGATTCCCCATGATGCCCTTTTCTCATGTTAACTGAGAGCTGATTTGATGAGATAACCACCTGCCAGTGACCTCGCAGGGAGTTCTAATCCCTCCATGCCAAACTAGTGCAGAGGGGCATTAAAAGAAAGCACCACTTTACACAATAATACTATTATTATTAACCATGAACAATAATACTACGTTTATAGAATAGCAAAAGGTGGGGGGGGGGGGGGGGGCTCTAAGTCCAAATAAGAAGAGGAAAGCAGCGATATGTTTGGCAGGTGTAATGCTTGTGGGTGTTTTTAGTACACATAATGAGAAATTGGATGGTTTTATTTCCTGTTGATGCCTATCAACTCGGAAATTCTGCACAGCTGCTTAAGGGGGAGATTTCCACTTAAAAATATCTTTGTTGCTCTGGGGGGGGGGGGGGGGGGGGAGGGTTTCACAAAACTTGTCATCAGTAACACATGACATTTTTTGTGTTAAGCTACTGAAATCCTTGCTTCTGATTAGTTATCAGCAGATTTGTCACTGATTTTTGTCATTTGTCATTGAAAAAAAGGCTTTGTGAAACGGGTCCCAGGTCGAGTTCTAGATTCACGATATATTTCATGTGAGTTTCTTCTGTTCTTTTCCTTTTTTGAGTGAGTTGACACAAACGGAAAACCGTTTTAAAGGTAGGCCTACCATTTGCGCATAAAAAGGTTTTAATGTACACAATGCATGATACTGCATGGATAAAAAGCCGGACAGTGGCCACAGCGCGAACTTCACAAGCCCCGAGGCAGCACGTGACCACTTCATAGAAACGTCACGTGACAAAGGCACATCTCCGTAAGATATGAACATGTTAGGCATTTCATTATATAACAGTCAGTACAGAAATTACGGTACAAGGAAAGCAATCTAATGCTACTTTTTGCATCTATACATTTTATTCTCTTCGTGCTTCTCGTGTTCTTTCTTCTTCTTTATCCCATTGTTTAAAGGGAAGTTCACCCTGATATTAAGGTGATGTTGGTAAAACAGTTAAAAGTTTGAGCGAATTCCGATTGAAAATAAGAAAGTTATGTAATTTTGAAGTTTAACTGAAAGCTGATTTGATGAGATAACCACCTGACCATTGACCTTGCAGGGTGGTCTAATCCCTTCTGTAAACGAGTACAGATGGGCTTTAAAACAAAAAATAAAAGGATTTTCCTCAATCTTTCACTGACCTGTTACTCTCATTTTTTGCTTCCAGGGTTGACTACCCCCTTGGGCGGTCATTACACTACATTGTGGGGCGAATTGTGTAAGGCACTATTATCGAAAGGATTGGATTGGGTTACTTTCATTTTGTTTCTTTCACTTAGGCTCCTAACTATTTTTTTTCTTTCCCCTTCAGTTACCTTGCTTTCTTCACTTTTCAAAGAAATCAATGAATTTAATATAATGCATTTTGCAAATAATTATTAATTGAACTACAAAAGAAATGTACACATTTGCTTCCCAGATGTATATTATGCATTACAAAAAAAGGAAATTGTGGAAATGGAGGGATTCATCGAGAAGTAAGGCTTGTAGAATGTGCATCCCTCAAATAACGATAATAATTATCGTGCGCATGTGCAGTGTCTGTGAAAGAGAAAGGGAGAAGAAAGAAATGGGGACAGAGACAGACGGAGACAATAACGAAAGAATATAAGTACATACAAATCTTTCGTTATTGTCTCCGTCTGTCTCTGTCCCCATTTCTTTCTTCTCCCTTTCTCTTTCACAGACACTGCACATGCGCACACTCACGTTCTCATTTTAATACTCTACACCCCTCTCTCTTTCTCCCTCTCTCACACACTCTCTCTCTCTCTCTCTCTCTCTCCCCCAATCCCCTCTTTATCTATTAACACATTACCCTGGTTAGTTCAGTTTCTCCAACCTCTTATCCTCTCTCTCCTCTATTATGCACACATTCATTCATGAAATGTTCTCTCCTCTCCGACTTTCTCGTTTCTCGTTCGCTTTAGAAACTTCGTCTCCTTCCTGCCGAATTTCCCTCATGCCACATAAACCCCCCGCCATGGCAAGTTGCAAGTTTACCCTAAATTTTACGAAGCTGATTTATTACTTTATCTCTCCGAAGATTTTGCAAACCCGTTTTTTCGGAGAACATTAAAGCTAGTGCACGCACCGTAGGCTCCTCGTGACAATTTACAAATAACTTTATGGGGGAAAAATAGCTATTTGGCTTTTGTCGCTTAATCTGTCCATGTATTTGTGTCACCAAAACCTAAATGGGCACGAACGGTGGGATTCAATGTAATTGCTTGATACATGATCATTCCTCCCCTTTCCTTCTGGCTTTACCCCAAACACACAAACACAGACTTTATATTCCTCTAGTACTCAACATCTCAAAATATCAGGCGAAACATAAACCATTGCGTAAACACGAGCGAAACAGCTTTAACGGATGTTCTGAAAGGTTAAGTTCTTGTAATAGGAGCTGTTAGTTCAACCCGTCTTTTCCTAATTGATCCGAGCCCTTTGCACTAAATGTTTAACACTTCGAGACAAATCGCTCCCTATTTCTGATGGCGGTTCATAAACAAAACGCTTTCCCTACAATGTTACCTGAGCCGAGTTGCCCTGGAAAGCTTTGATAGCTTTGGCGCCTCAGTTGAGACGGAAAGCGGCGGACCCAGGGTTTCGTAATAGACTGAATAAAGGGGTGCATACATCCGGGGCGTCAATTTTTATGTCGTTTTCTTGGGCATGCTTCAAACATTCGACCCAACGACGACTACATTTTGTAAGAATCTACAACAAAAGTGATTAAAGTAATGGAAGTGCCTATTCTTCAAAACAGTGTTTCACAAAATTAAGGGTCTTTTAAAAATTAGCATCGAGAATTCGGTCTACTTTGAGTTTTCTAACCTGAGGAATTAGGGTCCTATCACTTGGAAATCGCAGTGACGATGACAAACCCAGTCGTGTTTGCCTTCATTGATTTTTTTGTTTGTTTTGAAGCTGATTTGAGACTTTCCTCCGACTGAAAGAATGATAACTTTTCGAGGCGTCATTTATTGACGTAGCGTTACGTCAGAGACTGGCGCGGCTAATGAGTGACCTGCCCATGGGAGTGATTTTATACGAAAAGTAAATTAAAAATAAATAGAGCACACATTGCTTTGAATAAATGGTGTATACAATAGTTGCCTTACATGCTTGATTAGCGCAGGTAATAACGCAAGCCAATGGCTCATTGTAATTTATTTATTTATTTAAAATGGTTTATTTCATTAAAAAACATTTGCGGCCCGAGAGCCGAATTGCAGTTTCTTTTACAAGGTATACATCAGTGACAAAGTAAAATTACACGTAAAACATTATGCATGGTAGCATTATGGTAGTAAAATTGAAATTCTTTTGTACAAATGATATATAATTATGCTTCAACGACCTTGGCAAATTGCTTGGTACATATACAGAAATTCGAATTGTATTACCATATTTGCAATAAAATGATATATTAAACTTATACAATACATGAATAGCAATAAATTTTTGATGTTCAAAAGAATTAAATGTTTTGGTTGGAAAATGCATAGCCAAATGGGCAAGGTATAGTTATGGTGTTTTCTTCAATAACAGGGACAACAACAGAAACCAAATCCAGGAATTATAAAGTCAAATAGATGCTCCAATGATTTAAACAGATTATACAAATTATACATTGTAGGTAAAATGTAGAACATTTTTTATTTGGGCCAATTTAGTAAAAGGTACATGTAGAATATTGCATAAAAATATGGTAAGATAAGTTTCGCATACAAACATGGGTAAAAGGTTGCCATTGTAATATTCGATAGAATGTGTATCATCTTGGGAATCGTTAAAAAGTCAAACAGGATTTTGTACAATTAAATCTGATTTAGTTTAAAAAAAGTAAAATTCTATAACATTATTCAAAAATGCATTCACATGTCATCCTTTTATTTAGGAAGTTATCTCAGAGAAATAGAGAGAGAGATAGAGAAAGAGAGAAAGAAGGAGAGTGAGAAAAGGGAGAGGGGGTGAGGATGGGAGAGAGATTGGAAGAGATAGGGAGAGAAAGAGAGATAGAGAGAGAGAGAGAGAGAGAGAGAGAGAGGGGAGAGAGAGAGAGAGAGAGAGAGAGAGAGAGAGAGAGAGAGAGAGAGAGAGAGAGAGATAGAGAGGGAGGGGAAACAAAGAGTGAGAGTAACAAGACAGAGAGCTAGAGAGCAATTGGAAGCCATGAAGAGGGTCTACCCGCTCCGCAGCACAGCACTGACAGAGAGGAGAAAATAGGGATATTGAGAGAGTGAAAGTAGTAGAGAAAAATGAATGTGTTCGTCGAAGGTGAAACTGGTAATTATTCAGTACTATGAGCGTTTAACAATCTGACTAGATATGGCAACGGACTGTTTCTATACCGTGTCGTTTTGCATGACATTTCAGTGAACTTGCTTTTATTTCTCAGATTTCGAGAATGGGAGTCCCCACGTTTTTGGGGCAGCCAATGACTAAACTTTGACCCAGGCTCGAGCAGCTTCTTTGCAAATTTGAGGCACAGACATTCTCTGCGGTCACTCAAAGAGGACACTTTACACATTTGAAGAGCGTTTTGATACGAGACAAAACGTGGCCCTAACATGAGGCGGCACGCTCGCTTTTGAATTCTCTCTATTTGTTCATTTTGTTTGGCAGACAAGCCGGAGTTCCAAACGGGCGCACAATATTCCAACACTGGCCTTATGTATGAACAGTAAATGAGAACTAGATCATCTAAGGGCAATCGAAATTTAGTGAGAACTCACAGCACATGCAGCCTCATGTTTGCCTTCTTAACAATTTCATTGACATGAGAAGTCCATTTTAGATCTTTTTGGATGAAAACCCCTAGTAATTTGACACAATCATGCAAAGGTCATTAAGGTCAAAAGCAAAACTTCTCACCGCTCGGGAGCCAATCAGTAAGGAATATACACTTAGATAAACCTAAGTAGTATCCGTTGAACGCGAGGTGTCGTTTCCTGACGGAATACTGCGTCAGTTGAAGTGGTTTTTGACGCACATATAAAAGTGACACCCTACATGGATTGAATGCGGTTTAAAAAGAGTAAACAAATGGGTCTGACGCATTCGCTCGTTGATTTCATAGGATTGATAAGCGTAGGTTATGACGCATAGGGCATTTTTTTTGCGGTAGTCTTTATTAGCAAAGTCCTGTTAACTGAAGGGGCTGGCGTAAACACATTATACATGTAAGAGGGTGGCAAAGAAAGGGAGGGATGCATACCTCCTGTACCCCTCCCCTAGCTCCGCCACTTCACGAGGTATAGAAGTTTGCCTTTCCCTGACGGGCGGAGTATACGTAAATTGAACCATTAACCTAATTGCTTTATGTCGAAAAGGAAGATCTCGTACTGTTTGACTTCATGTGACATTTTGCATCTCGTAATTGTTCATGCAAATGGGTATTCTGAAACCAATTTTTTGCACGTACAGTACAATGTCTCTGTCTTTATCTTTAGAAGAAAAAAAAAAGGGGGGGGGGGGGTGGTACGTTTGGACTTCGTTACACAAATAGTTCGTGACTGCCGGAGGAATTAAGCACGAATACCGTGAATAAGAATAAAGGACGTAGGATAGGGTAAACATATTTGAGTTAGCATTGGTAACAATTTTGTTCTACCACCGACCATACCGCATTAAAAAAATCTTTTCATTAGTCTTATCACCAAAAATGCGTAAATATATTCCTTATGTCTATCATCTTTATAAAATCAGGTGCAACCCTTTGCGCTAATAAATCAAATTTGTATACAGTTGTTTTTTCAGTGCAATTTAGGCAAAGATAACGACTAATTAAGGATATGCGGTCTTTTTGAAACTTTTTTCAAATGTATTTATTATCACTTATTTATTCAAAAGAAAAAAAAAAATATGCTAAGAATTCTCTCTTCTAAGTAGCATCATGGATCAAACTATACAATCTGGAACATTCAATCTGGGATTATAGTTCCATGCGCTGAAATAAAATTATTGTTTCATCCCGCTCACAATACTTCCATGATAAATATTAAAAACCCATTTTGTATCTCTCTTTCTTACCTTTGTCTCTTTCCTCTTATCCTTTTCTTTACTCCCCCTCCATTCTTTCCCCTCTCCCCTTATTATCATTAAAACTCCTAATACTTCCGTTTAATTTTAAATAAAGTCGTCCAATTTTTATCTCTCTTTCTTATTTTTCTCTCTTCACTCTTATCCTTTTCCTTACTCCCCCTCTATCCTTTCCCCTTTCATATTATAATAATAATACCAGAACCCAATACTTCCATTTAATCAAAACTCGTCCCATTTTCACCTCTCTTACTTTTCTCTCTTCACACTATCTTCGTCTTTACACCCCTCTATTTTTCTCCCTCTCCTATAATTATCATTAAACTCCCGATACTTTCGTTTAATAAAAACTCGTCTCATATTTAGCTTTTTTTCTTCTTTTTTCTCTCACCACTCCTGTCTTTTGTCTCACTCCCTATCTCATCTAATTATCATTCCAACTTCAAATACTTCCATTTAATCAAAACTCAACCGCCTTTTATCTCCCTTTCTTGAAGTGGCTTTACGTGATGCAGCTTACGTGTAAGGACATTTTAAACCAACTATGATGGGTGCTTTGGGATGGCGGCAAAGTAGAAGATCAAATTTCATGTATACCGGCAGATGAAGTCAATACTTAATGGGCAGCTGCAAGATGTATGCCCACTTGAAAAGGGTCAGATTATTATCGCACCTCAACCTCATTATATATCTTACGATTGCCGTCAAACTATATTTCTTACCAAAAAACAAGAATACTAAGGCATTTGAAGAGCTATGCTTTTCAGGGAACATTTTTTATCTGATGTTCTTCCACACGTGTATAATACAATGATAACGCTCACAAATTATTTCACCTCTTCCCAGAACTCAACTTTCTCTTTAAGGAATGGGCATCACTCGAAGGGACGTCAAGTTATGCTCACATCTCAATCTTAAATGTATCTTACTCTTCCCAGCAAACTGATAAACTATATCGCTCTTAAAAAAAAACAAAAAACAAGAACACATTGTTGGAAAGCAGGCTCAATTCATCATGTTCGTACAGGCTGTATGATGTACATAAGGCTCCTGTTAAATGGCGGGTGAACCATAGTCGTCACATGATAGGGGTGTCGAGAAAATGTGACCGTAGCCAACATTTCTATCAGCAAATACATTTTTATGTTGTCGGTAAACGGAAAGAGGATTGTGTGCCCCTTAAATTTGCTGTTTCAAAATTCGCTGGATGAAACTTTTGGCGTCACTGAAGAGGGCTTTTGCTATAGCGATATGTGAATGCCCGCCCACTCAAGTTTTATTTCAGCAAATGATAATCTTTTGAAAACGATCTATCAGGGTTGCATAGCTATGTACTGTACTTCTGCCATTCCTCTGTCACACTCCCTCTGTTTGTCTGTATGTCGGTCTGTCTGTCTCTGTCTCTCTGTCTCTCTCTAATGAGATGATCGATCAACAGCAAATCTGATGCTCTCCTGGTTTATGACAAAAACTGTTCCTTAATGGTACTATGTCCCATTTGCAGGCCAAAAAAATGAAAAGTTAAATTTCAACGGCATTTGAAAGATAATACTAATTTAGAACTTCCCTAAAAAAGGGGGGGGGGGGCTTGAAAATGTCTTTAAGTAAGAAAATAACGACTATTAGTTGTCGAATCGACTTAGGAGCTATAGAGCCAATAAGTAATAGTCTTGATTTTCAGACCATTGTACCGAATTGTCGTACGTTTTATGCTGCGCAAAGAGTCAATCAGTTTAATTTTGGCCATTACAAGAAGTGGGTTATTGATGTAGACAAATGCTTATGTACCCTTACAGCTCACTTTATGTATGTTATTACCAAAGAATAAATAAAGCCAGTCAGTCACTCAATAGTGTCTGACAGTGAAGTCTAGCAAGTAAACGGGTTTCCTTGCATAATTTGAATATTAGGACATTGCTAACGTTTAAATTCCACAGATAGGACATACATGACATATTCATAATTCCTGCAAAGTTCTACAGAATTTGAGGTTGGCTGCAAAAGGGACATAGTATCTTTAACTACCATAATTCCCGACGTGAAAAAGTTTACCCCGTCCTTGTTCCCAAGCTGTAGATCACATTCTGATCAGATCCTTCTTTAGAATGTCATTTCAAAAGCAGGTGTCGTCCCTGAACTTCCTTCTTAATTGATACATGTATGTCTTTGACATGAAGATAGCTCGCCTGCGGTATGAAGATAAAAATCCATCAAATATAATAAAGTTTCATTAACTTTCTACATTGAAGACTGGGAGGAATACGGGAAGCAAAACTTCTTCAAGTTTAATATCAACTACTCAGGTATCACACTACTCAAGTACGCAGGATTTTTTCAAGGGGGGAGGGGGTTAACATTTATAGATCGGGCCGAAAATTTCGCAACGACTCAGCCAGCCGCTGAATAAGTGGGGAGGGGGGGGGGGGGGGGGGGGGGGGGGGGGGGGGGGTAAGAGGACACTTTTTTTTTTTGGTCCCCAAAAAAAATCGCATCGACTCAGCCAACCGCTGAATAAGCGGGGGGGGGGGGGCCCAAACACCCCCCCCCTGTGTACGCGCCTGCTCAAGTATCACAAAAGAAGAGCACTCTTTTGTGTAACTAATAAATCTTATACATGTATATCGCTCAGTCAGAGAGCCTACAAGTACAACGTCAATGTTTGTCTTTTTATAAAACACAAACTGTCATGTAGCAAGCCACATATCAATGTTTCAAATGTCATCAACTTTACAAAGTAGTGGTGTGAAAAGGAAGATGATTTATCTCACCGCGATAATTTTGCATGTCGTGTTTCCCGCGCGCCGCAGGACACATTTCGTTTCAGCGGCTTGTGCGGTTATTGGCCAGAGACCAAGGGCAAGCCATATGGGACGAGTGGGGGGAAGCGCAGGTGTTCGAAGACGTGCACGCGGTTTTTTTTTTTAACCACGTTGCAATCGTCAACTTGTCTTTCCTTGGACGTGTCCTTTACGAAGTCCTTTATTCTTTTCTTTAACCTGGTTTGAAATATCTCACTTACTAACGTACAATCACAGCGATTTTTGCCGACGACCGGGGCATTTCGCTGATCTTCAATATACTTCCGACAAGATGTTTTATTTCATACGTGCACGAAAGTTTTTGCAGCATCAGCAAACATTACAACCAGCGTGCGACCACCCTTTAATCGCAAAAAAATACAATATTTTTGAATGAGTGTTTGTGAAAAGCAAAAAAAAAAAGATTTCCACTAATAAAAGGAACAGATAAGGGGGGGGGGACGTTCCCTCTAGTCGATGGGTAACAAAGGAAAAAGAAAACAACAAATAGGATGAAGAGCGAGAGAAAGAGCAAACGAGAGATATACAAAATGCTTAGGGAAAATCTTGCAAGTTTATCTGCTGTTCACATTTTTGTTCCCTAAGTCCCCCATCACGTTCAATCTCTAGCTTAAAATGGCGGTCTCCTCCATTTTTCAATTTTGAATTTTGAAGGAATAATTATTTAATGATGTTATTTTATTCATTATGATATGATCAGGGGCGGTCGAGCGACTTCCAAAGTGGGGGGGCACCAACAAAAAAGGGCACTTTCTGAAGAAAAAAGGGCACCTACAGTGGGAAATCTCAAAGCGAAAATATACAATTTTTTAGACATTGGTACATACCCCTGCATTGTGATTACATTATCAGGGATGATTTCAATATTTGTTTCTCTTCATACATCATACAAGATATCGCTTAAGCATCATACTTTACAGTTGGGTGGGATGTCTGAATATGCATTTACGAGCGAGCGAAGCGAGCGAGAAAAATTTTAAAGATCTGCGAGGTCGCAGTGCGAAAAATTACATCTTATAAAGAGGAAAAAAGCCAATCGTGATGGGGTTATAAGCACATTCTCTTAACGGAAGACTGAAAAGACCTTTGATAACTAACATAATTATATCATCTTTAAATGCGAGCGAGCGCAGCGAGCGAACTTTGGGGGAAATTGCTCTTAGTCGCTTTAAATAAGGGGCATGTTTAATGATTTCATGAAAAGGGGACAATTATCGAAAGGGATAAGACACTTATTAGAAAAGAAAAGGAGCACGTGTCAAAGTACAAAGGATAATTATAAGAGGTGAACATGAGGCATTTTTTTCACCTGAAAAGAGGCACTCACCTGATGAAAAAGAGGCGTTTACGAAAATGGGAAATAGGCATTTGTTGACGGAAAAAGGGCACCCATCAGATTTTGATAGGGGCATTTATAAGAGGTGAAAAGGGGACAGGTCCCTTATTAGAAAGGAAAAGGGGCACGTATCATTATTAAAAAGGGAATTATCAGAGGTGAAAAGAGGCACTGACCAGATATGAAAAGGGGCACTTATGAAAATGTAAAAGGGGCACTTATAATAAAGGAAAATGTGCATTTGTTGAATGAAAAGGGGGCACTGTTCAAATTTAAAAAAAGGGCCGTTATGAGAAGGGGAGGGAGCTTTTTCTTTTTAATGGGGGCACTTATCATAAGGAAAAGGGGCACTTATTAGAAAGGGAAAGCGGTAGTTATGAGAAGGGGAAGGAGCTCTCTCTTTTTAATGGGGGCACTTATCATAAGGAAAAGGGGCACTTATTAGAAGAAAAAAAGGGGCACATGTTAAAATTAAAGGTGTGCTCATGCGAGTTTAAAAAAGGGGTAGTTATTAAAAGGAGAAGGGGCACTTCTTACAAAGGAAAAAAGGGGCAGTTGTCAAAGTAAAAGGAGTACCTCTCAGTTTTGAATAGGGCAATTATCAGAGGTGAAGGGGGCACTTATCAAAAGTGAAAAGGGGCACTTCTCGTACCTGAAAAGAGGCACTTACTAGAGATTAAAAAGGGCACTTATTAAAGATAATTTCAAGATTTATGAGAATGGAAAATGGACACTTATTGCAAAGGAAAATGGGAACATGTCGAAGGAAAAGGGGCACGTGTCAAAAATAAAAAGGGCACTCGTCAGAGGTGAAAAGGGGGAAGGGGCACTTTTATTTAGTAATAGGGGCACTTGTCAAAGTAAAAGGGGCACTTTTCCTATGTAAAAGGGGCACTTCTTACAAAATAAAAGGGGCACTTTTCCTATGTAAAAAGGGGCACTTTTGGGGTATCTGAAAAAGTGGGGGGGCACTGTGCCCCCCCCTGCCCCCCCGGGAGAACCGCCTCTGGATATGATGTTATATCTATCTATTTCAACTTTCGGAACTTTCGTTAATAATGTACATAATATGTACCTAGTTTCTTTTTATTACTTTCTACTGTGTTGAAAAATGCACGCCTACACACGCGCACACACAAAGCTAGATTTCTATGCAGCCATTGAAAAAGGGCTGACCAGATAAACGTATTAAAAAAAATACGTAGTTGTAAACCATCTGGAGACTCCTAATAAATTGCGATACTGGTTAATGAGTTATACTCTTACAATTTTGTCCAGTTTTCTTTACTGATAACTTATTTTTCTTATATCTATATTTTTCTTATATCTGCACTGCACCTCACTAGTACGACAATACACCTGACGGTGGCCTGTACTGCTACTGAAGAAGAAGAAGATTATGGTGTATATATTCAGGACTGAATGAGCACTATAAAACTACTACCAACAACAACGCACAAACACAAACACACCCACGCACTTTCTTTCACTCGATCTCTCTTATTCTCTCATGCACCTTCCCCTCCATACATCGGGCTCTTAAAGGTTTCTTTTCTTTTCTTTCTTTCTATTCTCTTTCTCTGGATAGGATTAGGGAAATAAATAAGAAAAACCGTTCATGCGTTTAGGGTGGGACTATGATTGGCAAAAGGATTCAACTCGGTCAGCCGTACCACAACTAAATAAAAATTACGCCTGCGTAATAGAAAGGAGCTTAACGTTTATATAGAATAGTTTCTCCGCCCGAATAAGTTTTCTTGTGCTGTATCACAGTAGCTTCACTTTCCCCAATATCATCGCTGTGTGTGACTTACTTTCATGGAATATCACGTAAATTCGGAAGAGCAGTGGATACTGTGAACTAGGGTGAGTGAACATTTTTGTTACACAATGAATATTTCTTAAACCTGTATCAAAGATATGATGTATAGGCCAAGTAAAGTTAATCTATCTTCACCATATCAGAGACTACCCAACGTGACGAGGGGCAAATAAGCTATAAGCTTTACGTCTCTACACCCAAGTAAGTCCAAGTAAGTAAGTAATCTAAATGGTAGGTCTACACCTGATAGTAAATGTCTATTGTAAAAAAAGGATTTTTCTGCTTCTATTGTAAGTAAGGTATTTTTGGAGTGGAATTGCTGAGAAGACTGTGGATTTATGGCCGAGAAGACTGAGGAATACCAATTTAATAGAATCTATGACAAATTAGTACTATATAGGAGGTATATAATTATATATGGCATTGTGTGAGGTAATCACGATATATATATAGATATATACATAATAATGGCATGTTCTAGTAAATACATCGCCGGACTATGACATTGTTCACGGTTCGAGTCCCGTTAGGGGAACTAATGATTTTTCGAAAGACATTAATCTACATTTCCCACTCTCTACCCGGGTGTAATGAATTGTTACCTGGTAGAAATATACTCTTTGAATGATATAATCGCCTAAGGGCAGCTGGGCTAAAGCAGGGATATTAATAGTTCTTTGTAAAGATGGGGGTGTTTCATGAAGATCCTATGCTGAACTTATCTCTAAGTTAGACTTAACAATTATGGAAAGCCGTTAGCATCTTATTTTAGAAAAGGCATCAAATGTGGATTCAAATCATCCATATTTTCTTTTAACGAGGAGATTACACGTTCCTGGTGTGGAATTTATGAAATATCTAAAATACTTGAATTTTTGCTCAATATATTTTATTTTAAGGCTACAAATGGCTCTCCATAATGTTTAAGTTCAATTTAGAGTTAAGTTCGACCTAGGATCTTTGTGAAACACCCCCATGGCCTTGTGCATCCCCTTGTGACGGATATGCGTGGATTATAAAAATAACTATTATTATCATCATCATTGTTAAAGGTTGTACGAACTCGACAATGGCTACGGGGATGACAATCTCTCGTGATCAGAACGAGGATGGTGACGTGTTCATAAACGACGAAGAGGGCGTGCTCAGGGCGATAGGGAAAAAACTATTCGAGGCCATCAATGAGGGCGACCTCATAAAGGTATATATAAAAACGATAACAATAATTGAACTAATTATTGCTATACGTAAAGGGAAACTGCATGTTCATCTTAAAAAATGGAAACCCATAGTGTAGTTTAAAAGGTCGTACTCATTTTCATTTGCCTTCATCCTACATCTATTTACATGTATGTTCACATTTATGATTCTGAATTATGTCCTATTATTATATGGAAGTTATTAATTTGTAAAACGCCTATGAAAGTATTTTTGTTATTTCCTTGTTGACATGAAGAAGCAATAACAGTTTTAAACGTTAAAATGACCATATTATGGTATGACGTGGTTCGATTTGATTAATTTGAATTGATATAGTTTATTACTAAACATATTGAATCAGCAGCTACAAGGCTGTAACTTAAGAGTACGGAGTAATGAAAAGGAAAAAGGGAAAGACGGACCTGAGAGAGTATAGATACAAGGAAAAAAAAGAAGAGAAATATAAAGAAAAAATGATTAAATATGTAGAACATTAGCACAAAAGTATGGTGATTTGAACAAATTGGAAATTGAAGAAGGGCAATTCTATAACTACTTTGTGTTACAAGTTACCGACCACGCCTATGATTATATGATAAATTACCCGTTCGTTGTTATTGAATTAAAGATAAACTTGAGTCCTGGTAATAAAAGAAAATAAATTCTATCAGAATCCAACAAAGCTTACACTGAAGGTTCAAGATTACAAGTCAAACACCTGACAACTATTTTGGTAGAAAATGTATATGGGCTGAGTAATGAGCATAGAAAGATAAGGAAATCAAGGTAAGTAGGCCCGACACCATGTGCTTAACACATGTCACTACATGTACATGTATGTGCAAATGAAAGTTATGCTGTTTATTGAAGATGATTTCCAGCAAGTTTTCTTTTTGTTTTAAATTTACTGGTTGAAGTATGAAGTATAATGACACAGTTGACGTCTATTCTTGTTCAGGCTCCCTACACAATGGTTTTGAGACACAATATGACTAACCACCTTGACCCCTTTGGGACACCGTATAACACCTTAACCCTACACTGAACACTTCTTCTTTAACCTTGATGATTGCTGTATTTAAGTAATGTTGGAAGATGATACATTACATTTTTTGGAAACTGGTATTTTCAAAACTTTTTTCTTGATATGGCATAACTTTTTTGTAATAACTTGTCATGCATGTGATGTGTAGAGTGTGTAGAATGAAAATCAGGTATTCGATACAGTACGATATAGTATTATCATTATTACGTAAACGGTTGTGTAGAATAGTTTTTTTTTAAGTGAATAACGAAACACAATATTATTTCTTACTTTCTTTCTTAGATTCTGCGAATTCTGTGAATGACTATTCTCATGGTTTCTGTTACATTACTCTCATTTCGTTTAGGTCGACGTTTTATTGCGAGGAATATCAGCTAACTCGTCTAACTTGGACATTAGGGACAAAGATGGCACGAACACCTACTCTCACGCAATCAGCAAAGGATTTTCACGTAAGACATTATAATTTTGATTTAAAAAAAAAAAAAAATTGTTTTTAAAAATAAATTTTAGTACTTAAAGGTAAAGACCAGTATTGGAAACGCCCCAATTTCAAAAAATGAAGTGGAAGCTCTTATTACCAATCATGTGAAAGAATATTTGGAATATTACATGACGATAAAAATTTTGACGGGAAACCGCCTACCAATTGATATCTTTGGTAAATTAGTATATATATATACTGTTGAGAGATACAAATGCACGTGCCGCGCACGTGTGTGTAGTCCCATATACATCTTTCTGTGTACAGTGCTTCTAACTTTATGAAGACTTGGCCAAATTTCTTATAATTTTGATGATTCCAGAACCTTGCAGTACATCTATGCTAGATGATCAACCTTTTCTGATCGATTTCACAACGTTTCTTTCACTATGCAATTGCATGACAATTACTGGTCTTTAGCTTTAAAGATAGAGTTGAATGCTAGTCGTGCGATTACATTGTCAATCCCAATGATTGTGAAAATAACTGTTGGAAAGTGATTTAGGAAAAGGTGGATTAGGTAGCACAAATATGTCGGTGTTTACTGTGAGCTTTTGTATATGTGCCGTGATCTGCACCATGAATGGATTCCCCTATTCTTCCGACCTTCATTTATTACTGATCACCACAATCTTAAGAGAGGGTTATTATCCCGCATTCTGGATAATAGTATTCACTATGTCTACTCAAGCCAGTGGCTAAAGTTGTGTTTTGTGCTTTCTTTGCAAAGTCTGCAAGGTCCGTGATTTTTTTGGAAAAGTAAAGTACTATTCACATGTACATGATCGAGGTGTGTGTGCGTATGTGTGGGGTTGGTACTGAGGACAACAATAAGAACTATACCCTTAGAATGTGCACTGTAACGACCACCAATCGCTTCGATAACTCTAGAATTCGTTTAGAATTTGAGGCCCTTTCATTATTTTTACGTATATTTAGATGCTCTAATTGCACGGAAAAAGTAGGTCTCGGTTATCAGTAAATTTTCTACTAAATGTCCTCGCATATGGAATAACATACTGATATGTATTATGAGTCCACAAACATGGGTGTGTATATATGTGGGGAACAGTGTGCGATAGGGAGGACAACAAGAAAATCGAATGATTATAATAATAATAATGATTATAATAATTATGATGATAATAATGATAATAGCAATAACATTGATACTAATGGTAGCAGTAATAATACTTGTGATAAAATCTTGAACCTGTCTATCTTAATACTGCTCGAATGTTCAATGTTGATGCCAGTTCACTGCACATTGGCAATAAGAGATATGAGATAACACATTTTGGCGGATCGGGGAGGAAAGGGGGGGGGAGGGGTTAGAAAAACTAAATGTAGCAAATGACAGAAAAATCGTCGTTCCGTTTTGGCTTGTCAAACGTTTTTGAACTAAAAATGCTATTGAAAACAAATTGTCTCATACTCTATATCTGTTTAATTCAATAAATTGTTGTCTCAAACCGATGAACAACACCTCTGCTCTCCCCTAGAGAGATCCGCAATAGGAGATCAATCGAAGTGTCCGGAAAAATAATCTAAAACTGTTCTCTTTCATTTGTGTACATTTTGTATGTTCTGCCTCACTCCTGACGTTCTCTTGTCTACAATGCAGACGCCTTTATTAAAAGTGATTTTATCTTTTGTACTAGTGCGCCTGGACTTGGAGCCTAAATCTTCTTATACTATCATCATTATAATTATTATTATTATCATTATTATTATTAATGTTTTCGTTATTATTATATTATTTTGTTATTATTATCATCACTATTGTTATAATTATTACCGTTGTCATAACCATCATTATCATTTATTCCTCCAGCTATTGTTGAGACATTGCTCCAGTACAACGTCCCTCTCGGTGACGCCCTCCTCAGGGCATGCGCCGCATCTTACGAAGACGCCATGAAGATCATCATCAAACACACCAAGAAACTATCCAATGAGGTGAGAGACAAAAGAGGGCACACTTTTTCAAGGTGGGAGTAATCCGATGTTCCTCAACCCCGACCCTCGTCAACTATTTTTTTCCCCATCAAATTTCATGATTTTTCAAGTTTCATTTTTTTAAAGAGTCCCCAAAGGACAGGTAACATTTGTGAGAAGATATTTAAAGGATGAAATCGGAGACAGCAATATAAAGAGCATAGTTCCTTATTCGATTTGCACCTTCAGAATACACTGAAAAAAGACGAGATTACCGACCTTGTTTAAGAGTTTTTGAACGGAAAGAGAGAGAGAGGAAGAGAATAAGAGAGAGAAAGAGAGAGAGAGAGAGAGAGAGAAGGAAAGAGAGAGAGAGAGAGAGAGAGAGAGAGAGAAAAAAAACGGGATGGGGAAGGTGGATAAAGGGGGATAGAGTGAGCTATTACTTAACAGTGATGGTAAAATACAGTTCGATTGGATTTAGGAGAGACAAGGCGTTACTAAATGCCTCTGCGATAATGATGACTAACATGAAGTAGAAAGATCAAGGAAGAAAATGAGATAAAGAGAGAAAGAGAGGGAGAGAGAGAGAGAGAGAGAGAGAGGGGGGGGGGGGGAGAGGGAGGGAGGGAGGGAGTGGACGAGTGTTTATAATTACTTCATAGTCATGGCTAAGTTCTAAAAAAAAAAAAAAAAAAACTCATTTTGATTTATTTTATAGGAGAGACAAGCCGTTATTGAATGCCGCTGTGATAATGATGACTTTCATGAAAAAATGACCCCGCTCAAGATGGCTGCCATTCGAAACAATTTCATCATTGTTCAGGTAAATTAAACATATACATAAACAAAAACAGTTCTAATGTTTTGTATCCCTTTCCATTCCACATTTGTATGGTTTGGCTCAAAAACTTTTGATCCAGAGCCCACAAGTATTATGCCAGATGCATGAGAAGAGAGAGCAAACATTACAGCACACATTGCACCCGTTTTTGGTCCATGACTAGATAGCGTTTGATGTCATGATTTTTTGAAAAGGAAAATAACCCTTAGAATCCTCAAATTGTTTACACGTTGAGAGATTAAAAATGTTAAGAAAACATTTAGCATTAAAGGTAAAGACCAGTTTTGAAAACGCCCCCCTCTCAAAAAATGAAATGGAAGCTCTTGTTACCAATCATGTGAAAGAATATGTTTTCACTAATGCGTGATGATACAAATTTTGCCGAGAAAACCGCCTACTAATTGATATATTTGGTAAACTATTATATCTATTTGGACCTGATAGATATCGCGCACATAACGCGTAGTCCCATATACATCTTTCTGTGTACAGTGCTCGTAACTTTACCAAGACTGGGCCAAATTTCTTATCATTTTGATGATTCCAGATCCTTGCAGTACACACCAATACTTATATGCTAGATGATCAACCTTTTCTGATCGATTCCACAACGTTTCTTTCACAATGCAACCGCATGACCAGAACTGGACTTTATCTTGACAAAACAAATTTTACATGTTATATTCGATGTTTTCAATCTTTTCATTTGTGTTAATTACCACAATTAGGCTTTCAGCCGCGAAGGATTTGTATCTCCCAACATTTGTGTTTATTGTTTTTGATTAATGTATTCATATTACATTGCTTGATCATAATTCTACGGCATAGAGTATGATTAGATTTTCTTAAATTGATAACCTTATTCACCCTATCCCGTCATAGCTATGTCAAATTTCATGGATTTTGGTCTTATTTTTTGGCAAAGCGCTCATTATTAAAAAAAATATAGACAAACTGGTAGATACAAACAAGTAACAAGTATTTTCACGGGTAAAATTTGATTTCTTCACAGCGCTTAATTTGTAACGTATATTTAGTAAATATCCCCACCTCGCCCTAATGCACCCAATGTGGCGCGAAGGTCTCCACAATATTCAGATCACCCAAATTGTTTCCATTTTACAAGAAAATTACCCTTGTTGCCCTTTCTCGCTATATTTCCAGTATTTACTGAAAGCAGGAGCGGAGAGGATTCGAGAACCAAAGCTTGAAGGGCTATCCGAGGCCTCGCTGTCTGAGGTTGTCGAGTACCTAGACATTTACAGGTAAACAAGATACAGTAACATGTTATAAGCTACTGAATTCATTGCATTAAATTGGCTGAAATTTACGAGAAGTCCAGTGAAAGCAAGTAGTCATTTGATATTCCAGTAATTCAACGCATTGCTTCATATTATATGGATTCTTATTTTTCATTCTTGAAAGGACGTCACTTCAAGCTTATGCTTTAGACGGCCCCTTTTCTGTATTTACAGTACCAAGTCTTTATCATACATTTAAACTTATAAGATTTTAGATGTTAATATGACTCGATGGACTGTAAATGTCATTTAAACATTCAAACCAAATCAAACGCAATTTATGCCATTTGTACATGAAGCGTTATTTGCGAACGTAGGACCAGTTGGACCACATCATCAAGTTGTCTTTGACACGACATTATGTTGTGTGATATTGTCAATATACGAACATTATTATAGATAGAATGCCCAATATTCATTCAGTTTGCAGTCGGTTTGGCGACGTGACTTGAATATATATATATAAACATATTCATAAATGTTATATATTGATATACTTATTGATCGTCATATTATGCAGGGCACTGTCGAGTCCGGCGTACCTCGGCTTGGCGCACCCCAACGCCCTGAGCAACGCCTTCAAACTCACCGGCCGACTGCGGAAGATTGCAGGGTTGTGGGAGGCGGTCAACAAGGAGTTCTACGACCTCGCCGACCAGGTGGAACAGTTCTGTGCATCCCTGCTCGATTACGTCGCCAACTCTGTCGAGGTAATTCACATTTCTCTATTCAGAGCTAGAATGGTGTTGACAAAGAAGTTGAAAAAAATGACGGGAGCAGAAATACAGGTCATTCTTTAAGATAAAGTTATTAAATAGACATAGGGATAGAGCAACGTCGATCTGGCGCTGCCCAGTGGCTGCCGGGCTCACGATCAATTGGGCAAAAAGAATCTCCATTTTCGGTTTAAATTACATTTGGAGTGGACTTTAAAAGATTATTATTATTGATTTGTTTTGTCTTGTGTTTTTCGTATTACAGCTTGGAACACTTTTCAGGCAGAGTGATGACCCGGAAGTAGTCCATGTCGTCGCGCAAGTGAAGAATGCCGTCGATTTTGAACAGAAAGCAGTAAGCTATCAAATTCTTTCTCTTCCTTACAAACAAAATTGGTTCTAAAACCATGATCATTGGTAAAGCAGATTGTTGTAATTACTCTCGAGATTTCCTCAAGGTCCTAGTCATCTGACAAAAAAACTGTATGATTGTAACATTTTAAAGTAACGTTATTTTCATTTGGCCCATTTAAAGTAAATCTACCTGAATTATGCCCTATTTACTAATTTACTGTTTATATTTAATTCTGTTTTTGCAATGGCATGATGTGGGTCCAGTCAATTTAGTGGGGGGGGGGGGGGGGGGGGTACCATTCTTTCTCGGAAACGGAATTGACAAGGTAACATTTATTTGGGCATGGTACAGAAATGGTTCTGTCATCTCCTTTTCTCATCCTTTTACACTTCCCTTTCCCCCTCTCTCATCATGACTCGATTGAAACTTCTCATCTGCAACAGCTGCATCATCAATGGTCTCACCATCCCGTTTTGTTTTTCTTTCTCATTAGGTTATTTATCACTTTCCATGTCCCTGACATGTTTCCATTCAAATATTTAAATCTTTTGTGTACAGTGTCCGCTTCTGAAATGCAAATTATTACCTTGAAAATACTTCCTCCCTCGTCTTTTACTTCAGTTCGTAGCACACGCATACACGCAGAAGATCATGTCGATCAACTTTTATCGGAACATCGACACTCATACGCCTTGGTTCGGATTTCTGAGTCTCCTCACCATGTTTGGATATCCTTTCATCTGTCTGGCTTACATCCTCGTACAGCACCCACGCTTAAAAAGATGGCTATCTATACCGTGAGTATTCATACATCTTTAAAGCCTTACTGCAATACTTAAAGCTACTTGCACCCTCTGTATATCAAACAATTATCGGTGCCTGTCGGTCCCCCATGATCCTCTTGTTAATTGAGAGTTTTTTTGTGTGAGACAACCACCTTTCCGTGACCATGCAGGAAGGTCTAATCCCAACTAGTGCAGACGGGCCGCTAATATTGCTCCGGTCGCCCATTCCCGCCCGTGATAGCGCTTGAAGTGGGCTCGCACGCACGGCGGCCATTTTACACTTCCAATAGCGATACGGCTCACTATACGTTACGTATTTTGCTTACCTTTGCTTACCTCGGCAAAATGCTTGCCTTTACTAAATGGACAAAATTACGGTGGGGGGCTGGATGAATTGGACATAATGAACTTATCAGAACTGATCTATTATTATTCATGCTTCGTATCCTTCGTGTGCTTGACTTATAACCTTACAATCGCGTGGTTATTGAGTCCAAAGTTCGACTTGTTGTACATGTGTTATATAGACAATGGCGAGCTTGCGACCTATTTTGATGAAATTACGGTGGGTGAACTTTCAAAAGTCAATGAGACATGGGGTTCCAATTAAAGAGCTAGTGATAACGTTCGTCGGGGTGGATGTGCTTTTCGTTAAAAAAGAAAATGAATTTGTAACGATTTTTTTGGTAAAAGTACATAGGCTTACATGTTAGGCTGCTGGCTCTGACGATAGGGGGCGTTGTCAATTGAGACTAAACGGAGCTATATGTTAACTCTTAACTTGCCACATTAGTCGATTTGAAAATTCATCGGAGGACACAATAGTTTCACATGCTCTCTTAGGGAAAAAAATGTGGCACAATGCTAATTTTATTTGTGGCACATAAAGTATGAAGGTCAAGAGGTTTATAATAAGGATTTTTAAGAAGACAAAAAAGATAGAAACGAAAACTCATAGATATTGTTTTGAAACTTTGGTACCGTGACACCCATGTCATATCCAAGAATCTGTAACAAAATATATTAATTTAAAAAAAAAGTGAAGAAGGGACGAAATTCCTAAAATTCTGTGACAACAACAAGAAGTGCATTTTAACGAGTGGAATTTGAATGGGGCACCGTTTTCCAGTTAAAGGGGTTGTAAACTGAAGAGACTACGTGTTTTTCCTGTGGCCTGACTCGGGGCCAATCGGGTATACGGACGACGCGACCGCAGCAATCACGTGCGTGCAACATACGCGAAACCGAAGCGTGAGGAGAACTTGGGTCTGTTTCGCGAACGCCGACCATGTAGAGACTTAAAAGTCGCTGACTAAATCAAGTCCATTCGTTTACGTGCAGTTTTCCAAAAGGAGACTTAGATGGCGTTCCCATGTATTAGTCATTTTACACCCCCTTTAAGCAATAGTGGGTAAATGTATTTTTGTGATATGTTTCTTTTTGCCCTTCAGATACATCAAGTTGTGCATTTTCTTTGGATCCGATCTTGCCATCTTTGTCTGTTATGCAGCTCTGTGTGTCGTCAATGATCCCAGAATAACTGATATCATATTGGTCTTCATATTGATATTTTGTGTTGGTGAGTAAATCTAATCGAACCCAATTCAAACTTAATCAGATCAAATTAAGTTGATATAATCAAACTGAAGTAAAATAAAAACAAAATCATCGATATCCTTACGGTTTTCATTGTGATTTTTTTTTCTTCGGTGAGTAGGCCTAGTCTATATCATATTTATGTCCAATTTTTTTTTTTTTTTTTTTTTTGGGGGGGGGGGGGGGTCCAGAATTTGATGAAAAATTTCGCAACGACTCAGCCGGCCGGGGGGGGGGGGCTACGAGCACATGTTTTATTTTTTTTGGTCCCCACATTTCAAAATCTGGCCGATTGATATTTCGTTCGGTGGGGGGGGGGGGGGGGTAAGGTCACAAAACACTTACAAAATAAAAATGTGAGGGGGGGGGGTTCGTCCCCCAACCACCCCCTGCCCTGCGTACGCGCATGTCAAGTACCCATATACACCTGGGCGGAGAGTGGCAATTGTGGTTTAACGTTTTGCAAATCGACACTTTACTATTACAAGTGTGACATAAACTCTTTTTCATTTGCAGCGCTTTCTTGGAAGCATATTTGTGATATCATGGAGTATGGCATCGGGGACTTTCTCGGTTACGGAGCAAACATACTGGAGTCAATCACACTCATCATAAGCTTTGTTCTGCTTATGTGTAAATCGATTACTCTACTTCTGGTAAATGATTGTATTACTATTGTTAATTAGTAGTAGGCTAGTAGTAGTAGTAGTAGTAGTAGTAGTAGCAGCAGTAGAAGTAGTAGTAGTAGTAGTAGTAGCAGAAGCAGCAGCAGTAGTAGTAACAGTAGTAGTACAGTAATATGAATATCAGAAGTAGCAGTAATAGTAATAATTTTATTTATTTTATTTATTTATTTCTGATATTTATACAGGGTGGCACATATCACCAATTTGGTGGTCTTCCATGAGGCCCTGTTTGGTAATAATAAAAAACAAATAACAGCATCAAAAACAAAATAGATAAATACACAAGCATATAAACAGGTAAAATACAAATTAATTGGTATCCCCTTGAAATAACTGATCATTCACGAATCATCCTTGATCATTTACAAGAAATAGATGAATGGAATTTTCAAATTAAATACAATTTTTAAAAACATTCATTTAATACCTTATAATCCTTAATAATTGGGTACACACAATGCATCCCTTACAGTATGTCTTGTGTTGTGATCATGTAGTGAACTAACATGACGTAAATCTTGTTTTAAGTATGTTGGTGCCATGTTATTCAATGATTTATACATCATCACTGCACGTCCAAACTGGAAACGTGTCTGAATAGGCATCTATCCTAAGCGACAAAACATGTCATTTTATATTATTTTGAAATAATTGCAGTAGTAGTAGTAGAAGAAGAAGAAGTAGTAGTAGTAGTAGTAGTAGTAGTAGTCGAAGTAGTAGTAGTAGTAGTAGTAGTAGTATAACCGTTCGGCATGTTCGGGCCTTTTTCGGAATAATGTTATATTTGTTTGGTCTGTTGTTGGTCTCGTTGGTGTATTTCATGCAGGATATTGATATTTGCCGGGGCTTTGCATTTTTTTGCAGAATCCTTTAAAAGACCTGGGGTGCGTCTCAAAGACTAAGATCGACTTGAAGTTGGACTTAACTATGGCAGGCCGTTCATGCCATTGTTTGCTCTCGCCATTGGTCTCTCAATTATGGTCTGAAGATGATATTTTTTTCCTCAATAATAAACTATCAAAAAGTGTAAATTTTGTAGATTTGTGACCATGATTTGTACGTCCCTTGAGAGACCAATGCCAGTAGATGGTGAGAGAAAACAGTGGTATGAACGGCCTGCCATAGTTAAGTCCAACTTAAAGTCGATCTTAGTATTTGTAAAACACTCCCCAGTAGGCTACTCCCCTGTTTTTATAACTGTTTTTTTTAAACATGAGAAATATATAAATACATGTTGAAACTTTTAATTTCTCCACATTTAGGACGTGTACGAAACGCGTGCAATGAAACGTCACGATAAACGGGTCGCGATGGTGAACAACGTTACTGTGACGTCAGATCTGAAGCTATCCAATGTCACTGTGACCGATCGGCTTGAACAATTTGTATCGTTGGACTGGAACGATCCTCAGATCGTGTTATATGTCTTGTTAGGTGAGTAGAGGAACATGAAATAGTATATACTATGCATGATGAGTTTAATGTTACTATCCACAGTGTTTGGTGAGTATAGGAACATGAAATAGTAAACAAAAAAATATACACTTCAGAGGTTCTGGTTTAAACTACGGGCAAGAGGTGACGCCAATAGTACGTTTGGAGTCGCCGAGGCCCATAGTTTTAACCAGTACCTCGAAAAGAAGGCAGGGTATCGAAAAAACCGATATCCAGTAAAAAAAAATAATCATTACATTACCCCCTCCCCCTCAAACTAGTAACATTCAGCGAGCGTACGGGGTTTCAAATGCCTCCAGCGGCAAACTCCCTCGGTGTCACGGCGCTTACGCCGTGCAATTTACGCTGAGCCACAGTAAATGCACTACACTACTACTACAGTACCTGTATAGCGCTAGCTAAAAATATTTACATCCTTCAGTGTTTCTTTTGAGCCGTGAATTTTCTTTTATTTCATTTTTTAATGTGACGTGAATGTGAGTACGGTACATGTCATTACGGTCTATTAAAGGAATGATACAGGTGGAAGGGATATAAAACAAATATACAATGACTCATTCTCGGAGCAAGCTAAAACTATTCGCACTCAGGAATATCAATAGAATTACTCTCTCTCGGGCCATCTAGATCCTCGAGTGTCATTGTGCATTTGTATACTATGTATGATTAATTTAATTGTACTATTTACCATGTTTCGAGAGTAGGTACGTGAAATGAATATTGTACACTGTCGCTCATATAGTTTGAATATTTTTTGTTTACCCCAATTTATGGAATTATTTTGACAATGATTTATTCCTAATATATCTAGATAATAGTATACATTCTCAGATTTTTTTTTAATAATGATTTTCCAGTGTTTGTTTTGCTTTGACTGCTATATTATTATCATTATTGTTGTTGTTGTTTTTGTTGTTGTTATTGTTATTATTATAATTATCATTATTATAATCATTATATATGAGCAGGTGTTGTGGTTCTTCCCAATGCAATACGCGCTTTCACCACGGCTCTCAACTCATACCAAGACTTATACAGCATCTGGGAATCAACAGTGGGCGCTCTTAGTGATATGTTCAAGTTTGTGACTGTCTTCGCCATCTTCCATTTCGCATTCGCTGTCGGCTTGTTTGGTATTTACGTAACTCAGGTGAGAATCCCGTCACTTTCATTTCATATTACTAGCGTTTTATTGGGAGTTTTCTTTGCCTCTCTTCAGGATCGCTTGTTTGCCACGCGTGCACTTTTGCACAAAACAATAGGCACCAATGAATGAATGATTGCAACGCAAACAGGCAATGGCTTTGCAAAATTACCCATTTCACTGAGGCTCTTATTATAGCTCCATGCCGACCCTTTTAATATCGGTATGGATTAATCTGGAAGCCTTTAGCATATCCAATGATAGTAAATACAATATGGCAATGTGGCATATAGAAAGTTAAAGGAGGGGAAAGACGCAAGACAGGGGGGGGGGGCAATTTCCCCCTCCTCCCAACCGAGCAAAAAATGCAGCATTTTAGTAGGGGGTAGATCAGGATATCATTGCAAGTCAATACTGTATTTCAATACAAAAATGCGCTCCAAAACGATCAAGAAGTGCCTCAAAAAAGTTAAAATCTTTGAGTGACCGGTTTTACCATACTCGTTTCCCCCCAATAGACTGTAGTGTTATGAAAACCAATAGGAAAACGCAAAATTTGATTTCAATTTCCAATCATGAAGATCTTGATAATCAGACAGGCGATCGGATTGTAAAATCCATGGGGTTCCTCATTTACCTAGGGTATCCACATCAGTATTAAGACTGCTCCTCATGTGGGCCCTGGACCAATTAACACCTGGATGACGAGTAGCAATTGTGGATTAATGTCTTGCCAAAATACATAAAAGCCGGACTGGGATCCGAACCCCGACCCTTAGATTGAGAGTCAAGTGAACAAACCACTGTACCATGACACCATTTTAAATTTCGTACTCTTTTCCTGCCCGAATAAGTCAATTTGGGTGATACCGCCTCCTGTAGCGCAAGTGAGGGACCTAAAAATTGATTTATTAGTACTGAAAGTATATGGATCAAGGTCAAGTGAGATGTTTGCCCACATAACGCCAATGTCTTGATACGACACTGATTCATGTTAAACATTGCACTGACGCATTTTCATTAGCGGGGTCAAAAATATATTAGTTTTGCATACTTTCAAGAACATTTTTTCTGCATGAAAACAGGTACAAAATGGGGTACAAAATGTTACCATATTTTTAGCCTGGCGAGTACACAATCAGACAAGTTCATAAGATTCATGCGTCCACAAACATCGTGAAAATATGTCCCCCTTTCATGAAATTTCATGCTTTTACACATGCGCGACCATTTCAAAGAGCGTCAACGTCCCCGAAAATCCCACTATTTTAGCAACATCCAAGAATTACCAAGATGTAAGATTATTGTCTGTATTGAAAAATGCAAAAATTCGTCCTCCACTGGCAAGTGACATATATAGACAAGCACAATATGTTCAACTTTCATCAGTAAACACAGTTAATATAAGCGATGCCTCCGGGACAACGCTAGATTTGTATTTAAAGTTAATTTGAAAAGACCTTATAATGCTTATTCTTTAATTTTTCTACAATGTATTTTTTCTTTCCTATTGATGATAGGCTAGTTAGATTGGACCAGGCTAGAGATATTTGAAAAAAAAATTAAAAAATGGCTGCCTTGATTAGAGTTGACCAGTGGTTGGGCACAAGGGAAGTCGAGGAGTATACTTCACTCCTCTACAGCATTGTCAATTGGGTTCAGGAACCCGTGATACAAGGGTTTGCAATCAATTGCAAATTTAAACCCCGATTCTGATTGAATCGTGGTCAGCCTTCAGAACAAAATGTGCACACAACTATGATCTTGATTGGCCATCGTCAGTTTTCAATCGATCGCAAACCTTTGTGTCACGGAGCCCAGATTTCTCGGCTCATACCTTCAGAATTCTTCTTCCTAGTTACCGTAATCGACAAAATAAGTGTAATAATCAATTAAATGTATAATTTTTTTTACTATATTTATTTTCTTAAATGCAGAAAGAAATCTATGCAGAAGATTTGGCTGATGAGGGTTATCACAGGTATGTCAAATTATCATAATGAAATAACTTTACCTGTTTTACATTGTAAATAGTAAGATTAGATAATGTGTTGGAAAATAGACTATTTTCTGGGGGGGGGGGGGCGGAGCAAAACGATCAGACTGAGTATGGTAAGAATGAAATAATATATAAACATTTTATTAATACATTTTATTAATACCGATGTACCTAAAACCATAGTTTTAAAGGGAAATCCAACCTTAACAGAGAGCTATTTTAAAAGAAAACAGGAAACAATCAGAGAAGCAGACTGGTGAAAGTTTGAATTAGATTTGACAGAATTTGTTTATAGAAAAAATTGTAATCACTAAGGTATGGGCACTTCAAATTGACTGAATTATGACGAAGTACCGGGCTAATATATTCCCCATTTGTTTAGACACATAACATGATAAGAACTTCAATTTTTCAACTAAATTGTATGAATCAGGAGGGTCTTTTCAGTATAGGGGACCTATAATTATATGCTACCCATATTACGCTCCAATATTGTGCTCTAAGGGAGGAGGCATTTAGAAAAGCGAAATTAATGATATTTTGTACACGACAAAATAGAGGGTTGTCCAATGACAACATCTTCATTATCCACGTAACAATTTGCTAATTTGAAATTTAGTGATCTCAAATTTTAAACATTTATAACTCCCTTATTATTGGCCCGGTTTATTTCTAATTTCGCATTTCTGTTTAGCTAATTTTTTCTGCTTCCATAACTCTCAATTCAATTCAGTACTAAGTGTCTTAATTGTGAGTTAAATTTACTAGGTCAAATTATGAATATTTATCTTTTGAGGAATAATTTTCAAAGGAAGCCTATAGCATTGTCTCCATCTTTATAATCTTGCGCCACATCAACTTTTGAACTGATTATGTCAGGTGTATTTCCAAATGTTAACAGTAGTACTTTAAAGGGCGAATTGAGTGCTTAAGTTTTTTCATTTTATGCAAATAACCATCTCTTCCCACCCGCCACTCTCTTTCTCTCTCTCTCTCCTGACTCTTTCTCTCTCCTGCTCCCTCTCTCTTTCTTCCCATCCTCTCCGTCTCCGTGTCTCGCTTTCACCCTCCCTCTGTTCTTACGTCTCTTTGCGTCGTCACCCACTTCCCTTCTCACCCCTCTCTCTCCCTCTCTTACTCTGTCTGTTTCTCTCAATCTGTCTGTTTATCTCTCTCTTTTTTAATCTCTATCTCCCTCTCTCTCCGTCTCCCTGTCTCTCTTTCAACCTCAACTTCTGGCCCACAGCATCCCGAACGCACTGCTTACTCTCTGGTGGGTATTCAATAGTATGGGCGATAAAGCGGAGCTCAACGGTCAAGTCACATTCGTCAACGTCGTGCACATCGTGATCGTCGGCATCTACTACACCGTTGCCCTGGTCCTGATCAACACTCTGATTGCCATCCTCGCCTCCAAGTTTGAATCTATCGCGGTTCGTCGAATTTAGAACATTTCTTATTAACTCTTATCATGCCACAGGGCTAATCCCCATTGTGCCAAGTCCAATGAGCATGAACAATAACTGCTATTACGAATGCTGCATTGCACGCACATGGCACTCAATAGGTAGCTCTCTCGCATATACAAAACAGCATAGCGATAGCGTGCATGCAGCCTTATGGCAGGCTATAAGGTTAACAAAATAACACGCTCTGTGAGGGTGAAATTCCAATAATGTTAGGATGAACCCTGGTGCATTTTCATGTATATAAAGTGCTGAAGAAATTGCTACAAAGATAAACACTATTTTCTTCGTGGCACTAGAATCGCCCCAAAGTCAATAAAGAGTGCAATGTTTCCTCTTTTCTATCAATTCGGTAAAACCCAAATCTCTTGACCAGAAAAGCAATTTTGTAGACCTACATGTTTATGTTTGTGGTCATTGTCGTGTCATCAAAAAATTACGATTCCCCCCCCCCCCCGCATTTCATCGTTTATTTAGGAAAATTCGGATACCGAGTGGAAGTTTGGACGGACCAAAATGTGGCTGCGATTTATCCGAACTGATATTGCTCTACCGCCTCCATTCAACATTGTACCGACAACCGGGTTCATTATCCGACTCTTAAAGAATTGCTTTTCACTTTGTACCGCCGGATGCACCCAAACGAGCCAGAAACAGCCTGAGGTAAGATTTTTTTTTTTATTTGAAAGTAAATAAAGAATGAATTGTCCGTCTTGTTTTTTATTTTCAACTAGTGTTCATAATTTTCTCTCACTGTATGATCTAAGCAAGTAACCCAAAACATTAAACATTATAGGCACTGTAAGTTTTTATAATAAACTAGTAAAGAGCAATATTTCACTCGATTAAGATAGTAAAACTTTGAAACGCTGTTAAAAAATACTGATTTGCCCAGTCTAAACAACTGATGATTAAAATGGGCCAGACCAAATTTTCGAAAGAGGCATTTAGCCGGGAATTCCATCGTGGTAAAGACTTGCTGTTTAAATAGCCTCATAGTCGATATCAATGTAGGCATGAAAATATGTAAACTTCTGTTATGATATGAGATATCAGCCCATCATATTTGTTCAGCAACAAATCCAACAACTTAAATGAATCAAGATTTGAATCGTTATTGAAGATTGGTTATCATGATCATTGCTAAGCATGCATTATTGCTACCGAATTTATGGTAATAACTGATTCTGGGAACAGTGTGTCCAGAACAGATGTTTCATAATAAAGTAGTTGTTTAATATATTGTTAGATCCCTTTTCATAGAAAGATCAAATCAGCCTTTTCAAAATTGTGACATATGTAAGTTTTTCTTTCCTTTACCTTTTTATAGAAATCAGAAGAAAAAACTAACCACGATGGCAATGCAAGGGTATGTACATACACTGTTGGTCACAATGGTGGAATATTTTTTTGTTATCCCATTCATTACGGTTCACACAGAGGATTTTTTTCTGTTGGGGATCGGGGGGGGGGGGGGGAATGCAATGAATTATTGATGATTAATTGCATTTTCTTTGTTTTTTGTATTTGTGGGGGCGGCCCCGTACCCTAGCCCCCGCTGCGTACAGTCATGATTCAGTGGCTAAGCAATGGCCTCGTTACTGTCAGGCCCCAGGATCAAAACTGTGAGGATGTGCTATATTAGTGCCCTTTTGTGAAACATTAATCCTCATTACTGTCAGTTATAAGGACGTAGGTCCACTAGTTGATTAGCATAGTAGCACACATATGCTTTAGCAGTCACGCAAAACAAACACTCACAATTCATCGCCCATTCCCGCCCGTGATAACGCTTGAAGTGGGCTCGCACGCGCGGCGGCCATTTTACACTTCCAAGAGCGATACGGCTCACTATACGTTACGTACTAAAAGGCTGTATTGTCTGACCGTTCATGAATATTCATTTTTTTGCTTACCTCGGCAAAATGCTTGCCTGTACTGAATGGACAAAATTACGGTGTGGGGCTGGATGAAATGGACATAATGAACTCGACTTATAACCTTACAATCGCGTGGAAAATTAAGTCCAAAGTTCGACTTGTTGTACATGTGTTATATAGGCAATGGCGAGCTTGCGACCTATTTTGATGAAATTACGGTGGGTGAACTTTCAAAAGTCAATGAGAAATGAGGGTTCCAATGAAAGAGCTAGTGATAACGTACGTCGGGGTGGATGTACTTTTCGTTTAAACAAAAAATGAATTTTTAACGATTTTTGTGTGTAAAAGTTCATAGGCTAACATGTTAGGCTGCTGACTCTGACGATAGGGGGCGTTGTCAAATGAGACTAAACGGAGCTATATGTTCATCTTCTTGCATCGCAGCACAAAGGGTGTCATTTTGCTGACGCAGTCATTGGTTGACGCATGACTGCGTCTGCGACAGGCGCGGTAATTGACGGGCCGTGTGAGGGTGACAATGCAAAGCAAGAGGTTTATTAAGATTGGCAATACTTTGATGAATTAAGCCCAGCGAACAAAGTACGATCCAATTTGGAAGAAATCGCTATAGTATTGACATTTGAATATTTTACTTATCAAGTCATTATGATTTGGGTTCCATTCATACGAACAAGAAAATAGAATATTGGGAGCATTTCAAGCTTACTTGTAGAAGAAAGAGCGAAATTGGCTCAGATCAGTCGGGCATTTGTCTACGATGTGAAGCCGATTCGGTTTTAATTCTGACTATTTTAGAGGGTTTTAAGAATTGCATTTGCATCGTTTAAATCATTATTCAGAACTATACGGTTACTCATGAGTTCTTATTTCAACTATTATATAAGTTAAAGTTCAAAGAATCCTTTATTACATGGATCAAAGTCATTTATGCAAATGCTGTAGGGAGTGTCATAAATAATGGTTGGGTCTCGCAAAAATTTGAAATAAAAAGGGGCATTAGGCAGGGCTGTCCGCTTTCTGCTCTATTATTTATTCTAGTTGTTGAAATTATGGCATTAAAAATAAAGCAAAATAATAATATAGATGGTATCACAGTCGTAACTACTGACACTGGTATTTCAAAAGAATTTAAGATATCCCAACTGGCAGATGACACTGTTCTCTTTTTAAACAACATTCAATCTGCCAACATATCTCTCGAAGAAGTAAAACATTTCGGACACTTCGCTGGGCCGAGCTTAAATGTGATGAAAACAAATGCTGTTACTATACAACAGCAACAAGCATTTATCGAAGGTATTAAATGGAACGATGAACCTGTCAAGTATTTGGGAATGTATCTAACAAGGGATAAAAAGGAGTCTGATCGATTGAACTGGTTTGTGAAACTAGAAAAAGTAAAATCAATCTTGACTTTTTGGAAAATGAGAAACTTAACTTACTATGGTAAAGTTGTAATTCTTAAATCACTTGTAATCTCACAATTTGTGTATGTTGCTTCGGTATTACCTATCCCTCAGAAACTAGTTGTTGATTTGAATAAACAGATGTATAATTTTCTATGGAATTCAAAAAGAGAAAAAGTCAAGAGAACAGTCTTAATTAATGATATTGAAAAGGGAGGATTGGGCATGGTCGACTTAAACTCTAAATTTTAATCGCTACATTTATCATGGTTTAACAATTTCTTTGAAAATAATTATGATATACCGTGGAAGTTTATGTTTAGATACTGGATTGAAAAAATATGTCCGTTGTTAGTAATTTTGAAAACAAATTGTTCCAGTAAAGACATGTTAAAGTTATGCTTAAAACAAAAAATACCTAATTTTTATGTTAACTGTCTCGTAACTTGGAGCGAACTTAAATATATTCAATTTCCACAAGTTATGAATGTTGAAAATCAAGTATTGTGGTACAATAGTAATATTACACATGAGAGCAAACCTCTCTTTTTTAAAGAATGGTTTAGAAAAGGCATTATAACAATGAATGACATTGTAGAAAATGGACGTTTTCGGCCAAGAGAACATATTTGTAGAGTGCTTGGCTCAAATTCTTTGCTAGTTGATTTTATGTATACGAAGCTTAAAAATGCGATCCCAAAAATGTGGATCGAAAGAATTCAAGATGTTAATTACGCACATGACGATAAAACAAATTCACAATTCGAAGGAAATAAGAACACTTGATTTTATAAGACTATCTTCAATGAAATCTAGCCATTTCTATAGCCTATTGTGTGACTTTAAGAAAAGAGAACCAGCTGTATTAACATTTTGGGAAGGTAAACTGAACCTTGTCATTGATTTTGATTGGAGAGATACATTAAAATTTAAGTTTAAGACATTGAAAAACAATAAAATAAAACAACTCAACTTTAAGACATTTCATAGGATTTTACCCTTTAGATACAATCTGTGCAAATGGAAAATTGTAAATGAAAACCTTTGCATTTTTGTAAAACAGCAGAATCTTTCGTTCATGTTCTTTTAGAGTGCCCGAGCGTAAAGCTTTTCTGGAAACGTATTGTGGAATTGATTGAATTGAACTTTAAAGAAAAAATTATATTAAACGAAGAATTATTAATTGCTGGTTTTGATTTCAAACATGCAAATGGAGCAGATATAAATACAATCGTTGCATATGCTCAATACGCAATCTATTTGATGTATATGTTAAATTATTTTCAAGGTAAACCATACAACAGCTTTTTCATATGGCATGTTTTTAAATACGAGTTACTCTTGGATAACATCTCGGATGTTGTTTCAGGGGCTCTCGGGACATAGTATTTTTTTTTGGAGAGTTTTTGAGAGCTTTTGAAATAGCATCTGGGAACTAAGGAAAATCTTCGGGGATATTTTATATCACTGAAGATTTTCTCTTAATAGTTTAAGAAAATACTTAAAGTGAATGTAAAATTTTGTTATGATGTAATGATTTGTGTGTCGGTTATTTTTGTAAATGAATAAAGTACCTCTGACAAGAGGAAAATAAAAAAAAAAAATTATTCAGAACTAAAATCAGGAAGGTGATGTCTGTTTAGATATCCATCTCTGATGTAATTGCAATTTTTTCTCAAAATGTCGGATCGCAGCAAAATCGTACAACGTGCGCTGCATGGGCTTTACTGGCGCATGCGCCGATTGCCTTTTTCGGTTAGTTTATTATTGATAATAACGCAGTCAAAATGACGCATTGAATGCAACGGGCATTATAGAGGCCTATGTAGTCTAAGATGGAAATTAAAGATCGTAATTTGTTACCAAGGCCCCGTAAAACAAAGGTTTGCAATCAATTGCCAAACGATAATGGCCAATCAAGATCAACGTTGCATTATTGTATTCTTCAAAAGGATGACCATTAACCAATCACATTGGTCATTTCAAATCTGCAAACCTTTGTGTTACAGGGCTAGATCAAAAATACGGGCGAATACAATCTAATGTTGAATGCCATAGCACGAATGCAAACGGGGCGCTGTAAACAATTTAAATGTATAGTCATCTTTTTTGTTCCTTTGCAGAAAGTAATGAAAGAGATACTTAAGAGATACAACACGACTCAAATCGAGAAACCAGACGATGAAGAATCATTCGGCATCGATGATATTCGTCAAATCAACCAAGACTTCGTCACCGTCAAGTAGGTTTGTTTCGACGACGCCGGGAATATACCCACTGCTCCATTCTACCTTAAAGATATGTCCCTTTTGCAGCCAACATCAAATTCTGTAGATCTTTGCAGGAATTAAGAATATGTCATGTATGTCCTGTGAAATCTAAACATTAGCAATGTCCTAGTATTAAAATTGTATAAAAAAAAAAAAATATTCACTGTCAGACACTATTGAGTGACTGACTGACATTTTTCTCCCTTTGGTAACAATATACATAAAATGAGCTGTAAGAGGAACTGTACATGAGCATTGGTCTACATCAATAACCCACTGCTTGTAATGGCCAAAATTAAACTGATTGAATCTTTGTGCAGCAAAAAAGTAAGACCATTCGGTAAAAGGGTCTGAAAATCAGACTATTACTTAGGTGATTGCAACTAGGCGTTGTGGCGTGCGCCTGTAATCCAGCTAAAAAGTGGAAGTTACAAACTGATTCAGCCGAGGACGCAGGTTCGAAACTGAGTCACGTCTTTCGGATGGTGACGTTTAAAGGTCGGTCCCAGACGTAAATAATCATATACACGTCTGTAAAAACCCAATACACACACACACACACACACACACGCAATCACTTAAGTCGACTTGTGCAGCAAAAAAGTAAGACCATTCGGTAAAAGGGTCTGAAAATTAGACTATTACTTAGGTGATTGCAATCACTTAAGTCGATTTGACAACTAATGGACGTTATTTTCCCACTCTAAGCCATTTTCAAGCCCTTTTGTTTTGAGGGAAGTTCTATATATAAGTATTGTCTTTCAAATGCCGTCGGAATTTAACCTTTTTATTTTGTTGGGCCTGCAAATGGGACATAGTACCTAACTCTTTAAATGCCACCCAAATAATCTTTCTGTGCCACGTATTGTGTGCCTGCTTCTAGTGCAAGATTTTGTTCTTTTTTGTTCTTTTCCTCAAGCTAGGTTCTTATTTCCATAATGTCAATACATATTTACATTCATTACTCAATAATTGAATGAAAACTAACATTGGCTAAAAATTGAAATATATTCAACAATTCTTCTTGCTTAGTATTATTTTTTTGCTAACACATTTATACCTTAAAAACAATCTAAGCAACGACTTGGATTTTTAAACAAAAGCATGCGCGTAAATAACAGCACCATTGACAATATTTTTAACGTAACATTTATAAATTACATATTGTGCATAATTTGAAATAATATTCATGTGATGAAATTAGACAGCGAGGTGCCCGAACATATTTTTGATCTATAATAAAGAAATTATATTTGTTATTACGCTCGCTCTACGCACTCGCAACATGTAAAAGAAGGATAATTTTAGGCAACGAGATGCCATAATATCCTCATATTCGTGTATCGAGGTGACCGAATAGATGATTTTTGTGTTTATATATATTTGGCGACGGTCTGTGGGCATACATTTTTTGATATATTATCTAGTGTATTGAAATTAAAAAAATTAAAAATTGAAAACGACATTACATGTATTTTGTAATTGCTCGCTCAAAAAGTTTAGAGATTAATGTTGCCTACATGGCACTTGACGAGTGCCAGAGTGTTGCAAAATGAATCTTCGTTGATGAATTTGGGGCTGGGGACACTCGAAGCTTTTTGTCATCTTAAAAGGATGCCATGACTGGAAAAAGTTTAAAAATCGCTGCTCTAATGTAAATTAATTAATTTATTATAGTCATGTTACACATTAATTCGTCCTTGTTTTCACGAAGTGACGGTAGTGAGGAAAATCGTGACGCAAAGTGAATGCAATTTTTTTTCACTACCGTCACTTAATTCGTGAAAACAGCGACGAATTATTGTCAAGAATGTCATTTCTCATTGTTCGCATAAAAGTTGTAAATCCTTCGCAATTCAGCCAGCAACTGGGACGAAATGATATAAACCTCGCTGTTTAATTTAATTCAATTCTTATTCTACGCTTAATTATCTTCTCATTCAGATTCAATGTACAGACCAAACTGCAAGTCATCAAGAACATGATAGACGCCATATGGTTAACAATCGGAAATATCGAGTGCAACTTCCCAATCATGGACGACATAAAAGACAAGATACCGGTTACCCGAACCGAGGTCATCGATATGTTCCAGACTAATTATCCGGTCCTTGATAACGACATAGGTAACCTTCAGGTGGTCATCGAAGACGTCATGGAAGAGCTCGGCTACCGTCCCGAAGTCGCTCCGAAGCCGCGTCGGAAGGAAATTGTTCAGGATGTGATCGACGGGCCACCCATAGTCTTGCCGGACCCAACTCCTGCACCGACTCCTGAACCGACTCCTGAACCGACTCCTGAACCGACTCCTGAACCGACACCTGAACCGACTCCTGAACCGACACCTGAACCGACTCCTGAACCGACTCCTATACCGACTCCTGAACCGACTCCTGAACCGACTCCTGAACCGGAGAGGACTCTCATCGAGCGAGTAATCGACTTCTTTACGGAACTAAGTGACAATAATGAAATTGGTCAGGATGTGATCGACGGGCCACCCATAGTCCTGCCGGACCCGACTCCTGAACCGACTACTGAACCGACTACTGAACCGACTCCTAAACCGAAGATGACTCTCACCCAAAAGATGGCGAATATGTTCGCAGAGGGCCGAACTGTGGAGACCGACGACGAAGTGACAGAAGAGGTTCAGAAGTTTAGACTAGGTTTCATCGACCGAGTAATCGGCTTCGTTAAGGGATCAAGTGACGATAATGACTGAAGCATGCTTAAAAGATACCTCAAGATATAACTTTAGTTATTTTGAGATATGTAATTTACATTTGCCCATTAACCTACAAGATTCCACACCAAAGTGTTAAAGAGAGGCATAAAGAAAGATGTACAGTTTCTTAGCACGACATGGGCATTGCCATAATAAGTAATTTATTTTTCAAATGTATTATAATTTATGAATGCTACCTGCCCAGGTGTGTATGGTGATGAAGTATTTCTTTCACCTGATATTATCCTTTGTACCAAATTTTATTGCAAGAACGCAAATTCCATAAATAAGATGGTGCTCTTTTGGGGTGAAGGTTGCGCATTTTTGCCAACTGCTATATTTTAGTATTTTTAAATAAGTGAGTAACAATTGTTCACCTGTTAAATTTTCTTTCAACACATATAATTTGTACGATCTCAGTTATAATTTTCTCTGATTGATAAATAAAGGTTTTGTTATTTTATTCAAATGTCTTTCCAACTAAAGCTTGGTGCATGATACATGTACAACTCCACCTGGTACGTTACATTTTCAAACAAAAAATGGCTGCGCCAATGTCATGCTATTAGGAATGATATCATGCCAAGAATATCTTTCTTAATATATCTCTTGTAGACTCTCATAAGGAATATTTTACATCAAAGGGCAAAAATACATATCCCTTTTTCAGAATACCAACACTCATTCTGTGGGGTAAGGTTTTCTTTAAAACAGGATGACCATGGATGGTTCTTGGTGGTTAGGCCTACTGTAATCCTATGCCCATTTATGTGGAGCAGCTGATAGGCTCTGCTGTGTAAAATACAGAGTATCATAATTTCCCCTGCTGTAGATGAGCCGCCATGAAAAGGCGCTGAACGTTCGAGCAATTTCTTCTTAACGGCCACTCTTATACTTCGCCTGGGTGGAGAGCGGCAAACATGTTAAAGTAAACAAAAATACGAGACCACCATTTATAAACGATCATAGTAATACCGGTTTCTGATAGAGCACTTTAATATCAAGTGACGAATTTGAAAGCGCTAACCGTTTGATTACTAGATTCACTTACTATTTACAGTCCGTTTTTTCCCTTTCCATGGGGCCATTCAAACTAGTCGCCTTTTTACGGGCGCGCACATGCTAAATGAAGCCACTGCTGACGTTCGCATCTTACCGGGTGCGTATTTTTTTATTTACATGGCAGCGAGGGGAATTTCTCGATTAATCCCAATGAAACCGCTCGCGAAGAGTCTAGACTAGACCGAATCCGAGTACGAGTACCTAGCAGCAGTGCAGTGTATTATATGTGTTGTACTCTCATACCCCAGAAGGGGGTCGAATGAGTCAATAAATTCTATTCTATTATATTTTATTATAAAGGGAATTGTACTTAACATGTAGATCTAGAGAATGAAACGATGAAAGACATCTTAAAGCTTATCTGCCGTAGTTTACAGGAGGGATCAGAGCCCCCTGCAAGGTCACTGGACAGGTGGTTATCTCATCAACTAAGTTCTCAGTTAACATAAGAAAAAGAGGATCATGGGGGACCAACGGTCATCGATTAGGCACTGTTTGTTATATAGATGGCGCCAATTTACCAGGTACCAATTTACCACCTGGGTAAAAGAGAGAAATATAGATAAATTGACTTGATCAAGGACATCAGGAAGACAACTGACCGAGAATTAATAACCTACTAATGATTCAAAATCGGTCTTTTTGATGTTGGCCTGGAGTCGGTTTAGCGGTTTGACTGAGGTACTAGCTGGTCAACACTCGGGTTGAGGTTAGGGTTAGACCGAGGTCTAAGTTGCTCTTTTGTTAAGCATGACCTAATGGTGTCTTTTCACAAAGCGTTATATGATAGATACTTCAAGCCCAGCTCAATGTTTTAACTGAATTGGTAGATTACGGGCCCTGACGGGGCCATGACTGTTTGCTCTAAAAAAGGACAAGAGTCGTAATATTGATGCAGCTATGATTGCATAAAGATCTCTTTCAAGATTAAGAAATAAATAGAGGCTTTAATGGTACACTTCTGATGAAAAAAACATGTTGGTGATAAATTTTGGTACGAGGTTTATACTCTTGTGTTCTTATTAAGCTAATATTGGTCAGGTGTTTGGTATAAAGGCAAGTATATTCGTGGAACGATCGCAATTACTTTCGAAAAAAATCGATCCGGGAGCAATTTCAATACCCTATCGTATACCCCTAGGAACTTATGTGCGGATTGCGTAATACGACTTTGTAAATGTCCGCACATTTAAAAAGATGACGTACAAGGGTATTGAAGTGACCTTAGGCTGATTTCTCGAAAGTTTTTGCGATCGTGTAGTGTGTAAGATATATAGTTGTGCTCATACTACTTTCATGTGTTTGCTGATTACTGTTTGTTGAACAAACTCGCAAGGGTTCTCGTGTCTAGCCCAAATATGGACTTTTAGTTTGTAAAATTTAGCGAGCGAGATAATTGCGTTACCAAAAAGATGTATATCATTTTATATTGAGGGCGACATTTTATATCGTTTTAATATATTGTTGTTACTAAAGTATGAGAATACACCGGTGTGGATATAATATATAGATGAAAAATACGGGTAGTTTCTAAACTATTGGGGACTTAATTAATATGTTGTACTAACTACAGGCTTAATGAAAAGTTGCACGAAGGGAAATGCGCCTTAACTCACTCTCACACATTCAACTGTGATTACGTACGAGCTCTGATCAAATCCGAAATCGGTACTTTCACATGTTTTACTTCAAAATACACGAGCTTTGAAATGAAATTAATGTGCATACATGATGGGGTGGGTGACCAAATTTTCCCTTTTCCCTTTTCCCCCACACATTAAGAAATACGTAGATCAACATATTTCATGTTATATACGTAATAAGAATAATATATCATATAATCGAATTCTAAGCAGTTCAAAGCTGTGTAAACTTACAATCAATAAAAACACGAGAAAATTGGAAGGCTTTCCAAGACTGACTTCAGTCAAAATGTGTGACCTTACCTCGTGCATGATATTTCCGGGTATTTGTAAAGATTCCACACAAGATTCCAAAAAGTGTCATAATTCAAACAAAAGCAGAACTATATGTTGAAACTTTAAACTAGATAATAATTTCTCTCTATTGTTGAAATTTCCTGCAAACAGGAAAAATATGATTTTTGTTTATTCACGTGTTAACAACAGTGTTGGCCTAGTCATTACCTGTAATTAGATTGTTTTAAAAGTTTAAAATTTGTCTCCTCTGGATATGTCATTTATTCTTTTTCACAGCATCATTTTTCTTTTAATGTTTGGTATATTATTTCAGTCAAAATCGTGCAAAATACACTAATTCAAAATCATGCAGAATAAACTCATCATTAATAAATCAACTTATTCTTTTTTGTTTTTTTTTGTTTTATTGTTGTTTTCTCTTTGAGTTGTTGTAAAAAAAAAAATTGTTTTTGTTATGACCAATAAAAAATCACTTATTACAACAACAAAAACTAACAAAAAAATGTACTTATTTGCAAATCAATGTGCTTTTTAGAGTCCCACTGATCACTTCTTTGTTAATGGAAAGTCCGCAACGTAACTAGATTACCTCTTTCGTCCACACGACAACCATAACAAATATACTGTGAATAAATACATTTTTGGATTATTGAATAAACCCGGAATAGTTTATGTTTATGAAAAGTGTATGCTCGTCAAGAACATTTTTTTTTTCTCTTGAAGTTCATAATTATTTACATTTTTTTAAATTTCTGATTGATATATTATATTTACACGATATATTTAAACGTTCAAACGTTAAAGAGAATATCCATTGATGCAGTATTAGTGTATCAAAAACAAAAAATCCTCTACATTTTTTAATTGAACTATTTCCGGTAACAGACCAGTTTTGGAAACGTTTCCCCTCTCAAAATGAAATGAAAGCTCTTATTACCAATCATAATGTGAAATAATATGTTTGACTAATACGTGATGATACAAATTTATGTCTATTAAAATTATGTCTATCCGGACTGGATAGATATCGCATAGTCCCATATACATCTTTCTGTGTGCAGTGCTTGCAACTTTAACAAGACTGGGCCAAGACTGGAAATTTTGAAAATTGAGTGGCAGTGATTCTTTACAATTTTTATATATTTGGATGCCCCTGTGGATGTGTTAAAAGCACTAGAAAATTTAGCCCCTAAAATACCTTCTGCTTTCGAGAAAAATTGAATTAAAAAATTTACCGGTGCTCCCGGTAAATTTTAATAAGTTTCAAATAGCGCCTACGGCCGTACAATAATAGCTGCGACCATGAAAATCCCCAAAAATGTAGCTGTGATATATAATTTCAAAACGGGAATATCTAATCGGTCGTTTAGTCAAGATACATTGTTTTATAGCTTAATTAATATCTTGACCTTGAGAGGGAGCTATACAACATAAAGTGTTTATTATTTACAATTTCATAACTTTAGACTCGGTTTCAACCGCGACAACGATCCCTGAGTATTGTAGGATCGCATATGCTTCAAATATGTTCATTTGAACCGAATTCATGACCCCATACCAAAACTTTGTATTACCTTCAAGGGCGTGTCTGCTATTGCTGAATGAGATGGAATGTCAAATCGGAGGGCTTTTTGTGCTCTTTGAAAGGAGCACACAATGCGGGCAGTGCGAATATAAATTAAATTTCAAGGGATGGATTAGAGTTTGTATCTCCACATTTAGAATATTAAGGCATTTGAAAAGCCATGCTTTACAGGGAACATTTTTTATCTAATTTTCTTCCACACTTGCATAATACAATGATAACGCTCACAAATCATTTTCAACTCAACCTTCTCTTTAAGGGCGTGTTCTGCTACTGCTTAAGGCCATTAAAAATATACATGTTTAGCGTCCCCATCCGCTTCCTGTTTGGGGGTCGCCTCCTTTTTTGTTGTTGTTGTTGTTGGAATTTTGTTGATTTTTTTTTTTCTTCATTTTTTATAGAAAAAAACACATGAAAAACGCTGCTAAAATGTATCTATTTCTGATTAAAAAAGAAGAAAAAAAAGTCGGCGGCCATTTTGAAACATAGCCCCACTGTCATGGAAAATGTACAGAGCGGCCATTTTGAGCGGCCATTTTGAAACATTTTTTTTTAAAATTTGGCCTAATGAGATAGAATGCTCAATCTGATGGCCTTTATGTGCTCTTTTAAAAGGATTAATCCTACACTGAATAAGAAAGGGGGAACTTCAGCAGCCTTATGAAGGTCAACAACATGGTCTATCGAATAAACCATCGAATAAACGGAGGCTGCACAGTACATGATACCCACTGAAGAGGAAAAGAAACGGCGCCATCTAATCATCAGTGATGAATAACCACAACAACAACAAAAAAAAAAACACAGCACAGCTAGGCAGAAATAATCTTTTTAGATTGGTCAGCCTTAACCCATTGCTTACTGGAACCTGGTGGTCCCTGTGTTAAGTCTATGGGAATTAGATAATTCAGTAGTCAATGGGTTAAAAGGCAACAACAACAACAACAATCTTTGGTTAGTTCATGTTGGTACCTCCATCCTCATTCGCGATGAACCCTATCAGGGTCCCGTCCTTACTTTACACTCAAACATAAATTCTTCAACACATTCTATTAGGGACTTTTAGATACGCACGAAGACAGTAGGTCTATGCTACGATCGACGTCCTAATAATGCACTGCCTTGAATGGACGTCACACGTTTCAGTCCACTCAAATCTAAAAGTCCCTATTATAAAGTTCAGAGCGACAATGTATGTTTGGTGGTTGCAATACCTTTTTAAATGACCATAATTAAAACCATGAAAGCAACGTATGGGCAGGACGTTGGGGGTGGTGAGCAGGGGGGGGGGATCCCCAAGTGCAACGTCTACAATGATAGAATTGGCCTATATAACTGTAATGCTTAATCACATTGGTAATGACAGTTCAAAGAGCAAATTACTAATCATTCTTTATTTACTCTTGGTAGACCTTGGTAAAGTATGAAAAACGCTAACAGACTTTGTTTAAATCAGAAAGACAAGCATTAGTCCGTAACTCTGATAAGGACATAGACAATCAATGCATACTTCAGCATTTTTATCTTCTTACGTTGTCATTTACACCGAACTCTATCTAGGCATCGTTGATTATATTTCTTCTTAATTCTTTCTTTTTCCTCTGAAAATTTTGTTTCAAACTTCAATCAAGTGAGACTTGTGCTTAGAATGTCGGCCAAACATCGCATGCTCTTGGTGAATAGAGGTAACTTTTCCACGTACCAGTAGTGTCCGAATATTTTCAACGGGCGGGATTTTTTACAAGAACAGCATTACAATTTCATGGAAATTCACCGGTTAAAACTATTTTTGGAAGTGCTTCCATATCTGATATTGAGCAGTATAAGTTACTTCACAAATGTGCCCGAGTCGGTGATTTTAGACAAAAGTACACAATATTTTACCTATACCAAAGTACAATAGAAGACGAACCTATAGAAGTAGAGGAGAAAGAAGGGGAGAATGAAGAGGTTGCAGTAGAATAAGAACGTGGATGACTACAAGAAGAGGAAAGGAGAACAAGAACGAAAAACGGGAAAAGGACAACGAAACAGATTCAGAAAGGCCAGAGAAAGGAAGAGAGAGAGAGAGCAAGAAATAAACTTATCCATACTACTAATTGCATGTCAATTGGTAGGTGTTGAGGTCGAATGATACGCTGGTACTGAGAAAAAATAACAACAATGAAAGACAGGGTTCTGAGTGCCGAATGGACCGGGTTTACTGCAAGCGATGGCTATCTCAATGTGGGGACCACGTTCATTCTGGGTATCGTCCTCATCATCGTCCTACTCGTAAAGAACGCGAGGAGACCACATCGCTTTCCACCCGGACCCCCAGGCCTTCCGATCATCGGAAATGTTTTCGGTAGGTCCATTCATAATACAAACAATTAATTATCATAATCGCCGTCGTCGTCGTCATCATCATCTCCATCGCATTCCAAATTCTCAGGCTTCGTTCAGATACGACGCGGTAAACCGTCATGTTTTACCTCCAGTTTTTAAAATGATGCCGTAAAGGGTAATACGCTTATTTCTGTATCTTATAACGCGCTAGAATGCGCGTAGGACTGTTGTTGTGCGCAGATTTGCGGCGGTTTACCGCTGCATATCTGATCGAACAAGCCTCTTAATGCGTCCTATTTGTATCTGATATTATTGTAATCTATGGCTTTATTATAAGCTTTCCGTTGATACATAATTCATCCATTTCATTTTTCAGTTCGGATAAGGTATTTCATATTTTGGATTAGGAAAGTACTAAGCTATCTCTTCAAATTTATAGGCCTATTTATGCTCGTTAAGGTTCAAATTACATATCTTTCAAGTTATAGGCCTATACACAGTCTTCAATATTCAAATGCAATGCATAGTTTAATCTTCCACGCATATTTTTCAGTTTCTGATCACACCCATCAATACTAAAATTATATTCATACTCGTCAAAAACATAGCTCTTTTATACTCGTAAATATTCAAAGTCTATTTCTCATAGCCAAAGACATATCGTTTAAGTTCTATTCAGACTCGACAATATTCAAATGTTATTCTTACTGGTCAAAAACAAAGCCTTTCATACTCGGCAATATTCAATAAAGTCTATTTCTCATAGTCAAACACATACCTCCCACGTTCTATTCAGACTCGTCAATATCATATTATTCCCATTCATCAAACACAATCATTCTTTTCCCCAAGTTATATTTACTCTCGACAATATTCATAGTCCATACTGGTGGTGGGGGGGGGGGGGCCAGCCCCCCCCCCCCAAATAAAATTAAACCATGACTTGTTTACAATTCCATACAATGAAGTGAGTTATAAATGTTCGTGATATCACATGATTTTCAACAAAATGCGCGTTCTCCATTTCTGTTGCAAACTGACACATTTCCAAATAGCCAGGAAGAGCATATTTGTTTTTTATAGTCATTAATTGGCCTTTAATAGTGGCCACTAACAGTAACGCTAGTAGATAACCGTATATCCAGTTTAGCGAAAAATCTGGATACCCGTATGTCCGTATTTTTTTTTTTATACGCTAGCGAGGGGTATCTTTTCGGTGCCAGGTAAAAATGTCAGAGGAAAAAATGTCAGAGGAAAAAATGTCAGAGGAAAAAATGTCAGAGGTAAAAATGTCAGAGGTAAAAATGTCAGAGGTAAAAATGTCAGAGGTAAAAATGTCAGAGGAAAAAATATCAGAGGAAAAAATGTCAGAGGAAAAAATGTCAGAGGAAAAAATGTCAGAGGTAAAAATGTCAGAGGTAAAAATGTCAGAAGTAAAAATGTCAGAGGAAAAAATGTCAGAGGTAAAAATGTCAGAGGAAAAAATGTCAGAGGTAAAAATGTCAGAAGTAAAAATGTCAGAGGAAAAAATGTCAGAGGTAAAAATGTCAGAGGTACAAGCAAAACAAATGAGTGCCGTCATAATATCTCAGCACTTTTATCACTCAGAATGTCAAGACGTACAGCTACTGCATGGGCTAGTCTATTATATTCCTTTCTAAATGGATGTGTTGTATATCGTACATGTCCTGAAGATAATATAATGTGGAAAATAGATTTTGAATTTTTTTTTTTTTTGGGAAGCAATCAGAGAAGGTTAATCATCTAGCATAAACATGTAAGTATTGGTGTGTAGTGCAAGGTTTTGGAGTCATCAAAATGATAAAAAAATTGGCCCAGTCTTGGTAAAGTAACAAGCACTGTACACAGAAAGATATTGATATGGGACTACACAAACATATGGCATACAAATCGGGCAGGCATACAAAGATGTTACTTGTTATATCTGGGATATGAAGTCATTTGAAATAGATTTTCAGGGAATAACTTTTTTCTTTGATGTTCTTTCACACTTGCATTGAACGCTCACAAATAATTTTTTTTTACCTTTCCCCAGAACTCAACCTTCTCTTTAATTGATGTAACATGGGCGGCTTTCTGCTTTGTATCGGAGTAACAAAGCTGCTTATTGATTTTCTCCCAGACTATTTTATACCGCAATAGTAATCGACAATATTTTATTGCAACGCGCGCACTTCGGGAATGTGATGGTGCGGTTAGCATTGATAACATGGCTTTCTGCTTGTTTCAGAGTATCAAAATACCAAGCCCTCAAGAAAGTGGAATTGTCGGAAATATGCATTTATTGGAAATTACATATAATAGTAGACATTGCCACGCAGTTAAAATGTCCAACAATCTTCAAATACGAAGGAGAAGTAGGAGGGGGAAGGTTCATAGATATCTGATCCTATTTTGGGGGCTGTACTGACTTTTCTTTTTATTTAATGATTACACCATGGAGCGACAACTCAGCCTATAAAACATGGCCAAACTTATCGATTTTAGAAATCTTTTTCCCCAGAAGTTTGCTCAGTGTACCAGTACCATTTGCTTATACAAAAACATAATATACCGGTATATAAATATTGAATAAGGCAGACTAATGGGACATGGATGGTGTACTCCGAGTTTCACGCCTTGCAAGCGGTCATCAGACAACTGATAGCATTCTTCAAAGTACATGATTCCTCTACAACCAGGGCTCAAATTAATTTTTTGTCCACGGGGGCTCTTCCCCCCCCAACGGGGGCTCTCTGTTATACAAATATCCATTGAATTGGTACCTATGATACTCCTCGATTATTTGCTATTTCATCATTATCATTTCAATCAGCATTTTCCCTCTTACAAATTTACAAGCTACATAGCTGTTACTGGCCTGTGTATATAATATATACGCATACAACACTGATCTTTATGATGTCTTTAACGTGACATATCTTCTTCTCCCCTTGCAAACGAGAAAGAAAACAAGGTCTTTAAAAGGGATTAAGCGACAAATAATGATTGTGATCCAAATTGATGCGAATATTTGTTTGAATAAGCACTGCTATTCACCCGAATCTTCTTTGTAAAAACAACTTTTACAATTCTCAGCCATGCTTACAGAGTTGACACGTTCCATTCAATGTAAAATACTCATTACAGAATACACTTCTCCTAATCTGAAAGTGATCTTACAACACAGTGGCAGATTTGCATGGCTGATATTTGTAAAAGTCGTTTTTACAAAGAAGATTCTGGTGAAAAGCATTGCTTATTCAAAAAAATCCTTGCATCAATTTGAATCACAATGATTAGTTGTCGCATGATCCTTTTATTAAATAACCTTGTTTCCTTTTTTTTTTTAATGATTACACCATGGAGCGACAACTCAGCCTATAAAACATGGCCAAACTTATCGATTTTAGAAATCTTTTTCCCTAGAAGTTTGGTTAGTGTACCAGTACCCTTTGCTTATACAAAAACATAATATACCGGTATATAAATATTGAATAAGGCAGACTAATGGGACATGGATGGTGTACTCCGAGTTTCACGCCTTGCAAGCGGTCATCAGACAACTGATAGCATTCTTCAAAGTACATGATTCCTCTACAAGTTACAACCTTGGTATACGCTCAAAATAAGACTTAACTAATACAATACAATAAGTCAGCGGTGAAATAACGACTGCAGAATATCCCTCGCTGTTCTTTTTCAATAAGCCTGATATATAACCCGGGTGTAAACATAACAAACTTGTCACATGCTTTTGTTTTTATTTTAAACTCTGATATTTTTACCTCTGACATTTTTTCCTCTGACATTTTTTCCTCTGACATTTTTTCCTCTGACATTTTTACCTCTGACATTTTTACCTCTGACATTTTTACCTCTGACATTTTTTCCTCTGACATTTTTACCTCTGACATTTTTACCTCTGACATTTTACCTCTGACATTTTTACCTCTGACATTTTAAACTCTGACATTTTTACCTCTGACATTTTTTCCTCTGACATTTTTACCTCTGACATTTTAAACTCTGACATTTTTACCTCTGACATTTTTACCTCTGACATTTTTACCTCTGACATTTTTACCTCTGACATTTTTACCTCTGACATTTTTACCTCTGACATTTTTACCTCTGACATTTTTTCCACTGACATTTTTACACCGAGCCATTTTTTCGATTAATTCCAATGAAACCGCTCGCGGAAAGCCTGGACTGTATTTTAAACCTTTACACGTACGTACTGTACTGATAGTTTGATAATGTACTGAAATTGTTTTGTCGATGGGTGTTAATTGTGTGTATGTGTGAGTGTATGTTCACGCTCGCTGCACTGATTTCTGCTCTCATATTCAACAGCAAATTGCAAAAATAAATATCAATATATTTGTTTAATATCTGTAACTGCTCGGAATCTGTTATTGTGTCCAAATGGTTAGAGTGGTATGGTATCTTGTTTCAACCATACTTTTTCCACAGGACGTCCTTCCCCTTCTCTCTCTCTCTCTCTCTTTCTCTCCCTCATAATTCTTTCATCTCTCTCTCTCGATCTCTCTCTCTATCTCCCTACTTTATTTGGATGAATCGCTATGACGTTTGAATATATATATTAATTATTGGGTGGGCTTATTGTGCTTTCTAATGGATCCCTACAACATGGCAGATCCACTGAGGGGCCTGGCAGAGCAGAATCCCAGGATTTTCTCGAGTTTATTTGACTTTCAAGAGAGAATTTTTTTTTTTAGAGAAAAAGAGGTTATTTCTAAAATGAAATTAAAGGGCTCTTGGAAGTCAAATAGCCCTTTCATTTCCTTTAGAAATAACCTCTCTTTACCTCTTAAAGACAATTTTATGAGATGGAATGTTCAATCTGAGGGCTTGTTGTGCTCTTCGAAAAGAGCACACAATGGGGGCAGTGCAATTTGAACTTCAAGGGATGGATTATATAGTTTTTATCGCTCTTGAAAGTCAAATAGCCCTTTCATTTCTTTTTAGAGAGAAACTCTTATCCATCCCTTGATATTTAAATTGCACTGCCCCTATTGTGTGTTCTTTTTAAAGAGCACAAAAAAGCCCTCAGATTAGTCTGCATATAGCAGAAAACGCCCTTAATACTGGACTCAACATTCAATGGAATGACGCCCACATCATTGAGTTTGAAACGCACTTCTGGTCAAGAATGGTAGAAGAATCATCTGGATAAAAAGGATAGGGGTTATTACTATTACCTTTTTTCGCTCCAGTGAGCACGAGGCAGCCGACAGCAAGGCATTGACATTGTGTAAATAATAAAAGGTCCAACGGAGTGGTTGTTAGAAGCTTTAACTACATAAAACTCGCACTCTCTCCAATTTTTGACAACAAAAGGTTGTCTTGGGAACCACTTCGATCTATCTTTATAGATGGGGTACAGGGGGGAGCCTTTGCCGACAGTCTTGGGGCGGAGCCCCAGGAAAATCTTGAATTTTTAAAAAATTAGAAAAATTCAAATAAGTCGTCACAAGCGATAGAAATTGTTAGTTCCTCCTTGAAAGTCACAAAGCCCCTTTTCATTTCATTTTAGAAATAACCTCTCTTTCTCTCCTAAAGACAATTTTATAGAACTTCTGTTTTCATATTGTTGTACTTTCGTCCGCACATGTCGGGCCAACTCATCGGGAATGTAATCTGTAAGGGTAAATTTAAGTTTCATGTTCTTCCTTTTTTGTCTTTCTTTTTTTCTTCTCTCCCTCCCTCTCTCTGTCACTCTCCTTTCTCTCCATCCTCTATCTTCTTCTCTTTTTAAATTATTCTCTCTTTCCTTTCTCATGTTTTCCTTTTATCGTTCTCTCTTTTTCCCATTTCCATAAAAGAATACAATTTTCTCACTTTTGATGGCAAAGCCATATCATTATGGCTATGTCATCATAAGTGACATTACATATGGCATGTGTTTGTAATTTGTTATGGGAGATATTCTTTTACTTGTTAATATGTCCCCCTGTGAATAAATATATGTTCCTTTATTTTAAAAAATCCAGAAAATCGACACTTCGAGTTATTGTGTGCACAAATCAAATGGGAGTTATCCTTGGAGTGTGTGACATGGGTTACGAGTACGTGTGACATCGCATTTAAATGCCAGTTGGAGATTCCCCATCTTATTACATGAATTGATCTCGATAAAAACAACTATATAACTTTCTCATCAATTCTATTTCTGATTTTTCTAATACTTAAACTAATTTCCAATTTAAAAAAAAAGAGAGAAAGAAGATAGGTAGGGGAGTTTAGTTGCGATTTTCCCCGCCAACAAGGAATAGATCGGGGGGGGGGGGGCAATGGCGTACTGATGGGGGGGGGGGGGGGGGGGGGAGGCTGGGGGCAGATACCCCCCAAATACAATTCAAACGTGGTTTATTTCTAATTCGATACCGGTGATTTACAAATGTTGATGAAATGACATAATTTTCCGAGATCTTTCCTCAATCTTTAGTAAATTATACTTTTTATGCGTTTGTTGGCAAATTACAAATTCCTAAATTTACAGTCAGGCAAGAAATATGCTTATTTAGAGGCCTACTCGAGCTCTGCCCCCACTTTTTTTGAAAAAGTATACTAAAGAGAAATAGAAAGAAAGAAAGAAAAAAAGAATAGTGACCTGCAAGTGTCACAAAATAATGAGGTATCAAAATATGCTCATCTGACCGTGATTAAATGCCTAAATCCCCTGAGCTTCCGGGGCTCCGCCCCCTCGACCCCACCAGGGGGCCTAAGGCGGGCCCCTGAATGCTCAATGACCGTTATAAAATGCCTCAAATCCCTAAGTTTCAGGGGGCTCAGCTCCCTAGACCCCACGCCAATTAGTGACCAGCCAGTGTCATGAATAAGGTATCAAAATATGCTCATCTGACCGTTATAAAATGCCCCCAAAACCCTGAGCTTCTGGGGGCACCGCCCCCTGGACCCCACGCCAATTAGTGTCCTGCCAGTGTCACGAATAAGGTATCAAAATATGTTCATCTGACCGTAATTAAATGCTTAAACCCCCTGAGCTTCCGGGGGCTCCGCCCCTCGACCCCACCAGGGGGCCTAAGGCGGGCCCCTGGATGCTCAATGACCGTTATAAAATGCCTCAAATCCCTAAGTTTCAGGGGGCTCAGCTCCCTAGACCCCACGCCAATTAGTGACCAGCCAGTGTCATGAATAAGGTATCAAAATATGCTCATCTGCCCATACCCCCTGAGCTTCTGGGGACTCTTGACCCCTGCCGGGGCTATGCCCCTAGACCCCACGCCAATTTACACTACACTCTACCTGATCGTAAATACTTTAGCCTCCCCCCACCTACTTTGAAAAACGTTCAGCGGGGCCTGCATGTTGATGTTGTTGTAGGTAATAGTTTAATGGCGTTCATTCAGTATACGCCATATCTTTAATTTTATAAGAAAAATCAATTATACATAAGAAAACTGAGGATAAAGATTTGTAATGATTTAATTAATTAATCAGTAACGCAATTTATTAGGAGTCTCTGGATGGTTTGCAACTTCGTGTTTCTGCTTTTTTTAAGTTTAATCTGGTCAGCCCGGTTTCGATTGCATGGAAACTAGCGTTGCTCGATTTGAAACAGGCTTCTCGGCTACTCGGCGTGCGTGCGCAGTGATCTTTTAATTTTGTAATGCACGGTGCCTAGACCACTCAGAAACACAGAAATACTAAATTGAGACACATCGTACAGGGGCCTGCATGTAAGAGTGGGGTGATGCGGATTTTTTGTCTGCCAGCCCCCCCCCCCCCCAAAAAAAAAAACTTTTTTGTTCATTACGCCACTGATCATACTAGTCAGTACTTTTTTCAAGATCTATTCGCACTTGCTTCTATTCATACTTTCTTATTTTTAAAAATCTCCTCTTCAAACTATAGACTTGACAGCGACCAGCGAAGTATTATTCGACAAATGGTCCAAGGTCTATGGCGATGTCTTTAGCTTCCGGGTCGGGGACCGATGGGTCGTGGTTTTGAATCATCAGGAGGTCATCAAGGAAGCCATGTTGAAGTACGACGTCGAGTTCAGTGGCAGACCTCAGTTTTATTCCGGTAAGAAATGTCGAGGTGTATTGGTTTAATCACTTGACTGTCAATGTAAGGGTTGGGGGTTCGAATCCAAGCCTGGCACTAATGTTCTTCGGATAAATAATGATCTACAATAACCACTCTCCGGTGTAATGGGTACCTACTGCATGAGTCGCATGAAGAGCATTATTAATGCTGGGGGATCCTAAGTCGAACTTAACTCTAAGTTGGACTTAAACATAATTATATATAATTTTTTTCCTTTTTTTTTTTTTTTTTTTTTTTTTGGGGGGGGGGGGGTAATGATAAATGCATGCATGAAGAGCATGAAGAGCATTATTAATGCTGGGGGAGGGGGGGTCCTAAGTCGAACTTAACTCTAAGTTGGACTTAAACATATATATATATATATATATATATATATAATTTTCTCCCTTTTTTTGGGGGGGGGGCTTGCGGCTTTGGGGGCTTTTTGATTTCTTACATTCATTTTTGTACATGTACCTTGCGATTTCTTTTTGGAGGTGGGAGCTAGAAGATTTTGTTTGTTTGTTTGTTTGTCGGTTTTGAGGAATTTGAGCTCCCCCGAGGCCACCCTCCCTGTAGTCAGAACGCCCACCATTTGTTTCAAAACTCTTTTGATTTGCTCAACGCCGTGTCTCTTTTGACCTTTGAACCCCCCCCCCCCCCACACACACACCCACAGCGGAAATTGCTTCTGACGGGTTCAAAGACATCGTCTTCAGCAATTACTCGGATACCTGGAAACTTCATCGCAAGTTGGCCCATTCAGCTTTCAGGTAAAACCAGTTTCTTCTACTTGGCTTATATCGCTCGATGGAGCTCGAAATAATTCTTTGGAGCTCCAAGATTTAAAGCATAACCACGCTCACGTATGCCTATCATGCACATGTCTTACCTTTCTCTCTGACTAACACTTCTAGCTAGCCCTGTAGCTGCTGGCAAAAGGGGTTAAAGATTAAGGTGTCCAGTTCAAAATGGTGTCAAGTCGTAAGACATAAGTCAGAAATCCCTCTCAAGATAAGTCTAGTAGTTTAAGATAAGTTTGGCGTTGTTTTGGATTAGGAATCTAAAGATATTACGGAGTATGAATACGAGAGGCAGTGGATCACTTCAGTGGCTTTCAAGACCTGCCTGTAAGAGTTTGCTGATTATTAAAGCACGATGACAAACAAATTTGTGAATGTCGGGTGAAGCTATTGATTTCATTGTTAAGCATCATATGTATGTTATTCCAAAAGATAATCTACATGTATTCCGATCAATATATACACGTGACCAACACTTGGTCCTAATACAAACATCCCAGCAGCCGCCTCCCCGGATTCCTGTCAGTCCTAATTAGCATTTAAAAGATCTACACTCGTCCCTAAAATACGCACTTTTATCTTTCTCCCCCACTCCTCCCCCTTACTCCCACCTCTCTCTCTTTCTCTCTGTCACACACACATACACACACACACCCACTCTCTCTCTCTCTCTCTCTTCAGAAAATTTGCCACAGGACACAAGTTAGATGAGTTGGTGCACGGTGTCATTCCTCAAGTACAACAAATGTTGAAAGAGAACATTGGAAAGCCGTTTGATCCTAAGCTTATGATCACCCTAACCCTCTACAACGTCTTTTCCAAAATGTGCTTCAGTGAAAGGTAACGATGCGTGGTCATCATCGTGGTCATCGTCGTAGTCGCCATCATCATCATTTCCACCAGCAGCAGCATCAGCATTATCATATGATCATTATCATCTTCATAACCATCAATTATTATCATTACCATCATCGTCATTATCATCACCATCATTATTCATATGATTATTCCCAACATTATCCTCATCCTTATCGTACTTTCCGTCATTATCATAATTATCATCATAATCATCATCATCACCATTATCATCAGCTCATTATTATCATCGTTATCATCACAATGGTCATTTACCCAATCATTGTCATCATCATAATCATCATAGTTAAGTAATCACCATTTCGATCCTCATCATTTCCGTCATTAACAATGTCGTCAACATTACTATCAAACAGAAATAAATAAATCATATCAAATCAAATCAAAATCGTAATCGCTATCGTTGTCGTCCAAATTACCATAGATTTCGAAATTGTATATGTTATAAAGCGGGTTCTAGCGGATGTCGCAATCTTATTGGTCAAATAGCACCACGTGTCCGTGCATCATTAAGAATTAACCATCCTAATAGCTGCCATCATCGGATAGTGGATAGTAGGGTTATTATTTTGTCTTATGACTTGTTATCATCATTGTTATTCCTCCACTAGTTATGACTTCAGCGATCCTAGGATGCTGGGATACATCACCATGTCACAGGAGTTAGCTGAAAAGGTCGGATTTGGTCTGGTTGCGGACTACTTTCCATGGGCCAGGTTCCTGTCTTACAATGGTGCCAGCTACATCCAGAGAATGAAGCAGAAGTACATGGAATGGACCTCACCCCAGCTGCAACGCCACCGTGAGACGTTGGACCCAAGTAATAACAGAAATGCACTATTATGCACATAGGACTCTTCAGTGTTGCACACGAGGCGTCGTAACGTGCTGACGTAAGGCTGCGTCAAGAGCTGCTGGCGCGCCCTTTGACGCGCCGTGCAAGCGTCGTATTGTACAAGAGTAACTAAAAGGGAAAATGCAAAGCGCATGTATTATTGCCTTCGTAGACTTGATAAGCTTAAGTAATGGACGCAATCGCAATGACGCTTCGTGTGAAACGCGTTTTGAGAATATAATCACCTAATGTAAGGACGTCATGTTTTATTGACTCTTTTTTCATGATTTCGAATTTGATCCTACATACACACGTATACTTATTTTCAATGATCTAGGCAACGTACTCATAATGTCATCACTTAATTAATTCCTGACAATGTTAAGGAAAGATAATGCAAATAACAATCTATAAGCTTCGGAAACTGCTCTGTGTTTCAGGGGTTTAGCTTAACAACCAGTATGTAGTATTAAACACACTGAAAAGTTATTGAAAACTGACAGGTTCCTTTTCACTGATCCCGGGCTGAGAACTACAACCTCGTAATTACAATATTCATGAATACAACAAATTAAGAAGAAGAAACTCTCCCATCCATTCGAGTACATTGCAGAATAGACAGGTTTACTACCATAACCACATTTTTGTATTTTTCTTTCCTGGGAACATAGTGACGAGTTATTCCATTAATCTAGTGAAATTTAATGAATTAAGTACAATACTCGAAATCCGGTCTGCATAGATATATGTATATATATATATATATATATGACTTATTGCTATGTCGGCTAAACCTCGGGCAAGCTTTAGGGTGGTAAAGAACAACCTTTGTTTAAAAAGTATGCATAACATTTGGACTATGTTGGTCTACTATCATTGACCTTGAAGATTAACCTTTTATAGAGGAAGTATTGACTGTAGATGTTATGATTTTATTTTTTAGATGAAGCGCGTGATTTCTGTGACTTGATGCTTCTCGCTCAAATGGAAGCGATGGACAGCGAAGAAGATCGGAAAATATCCCAGAATCTATCGGACATCCATTTGAAACAAACAGTCAACGATATCTTCTTGGGTAAGATCTAAAGGCAATTTTTCCGGCGTTATGTAATCAAATTGTAAATTCACAAATCTGTGTTAACTCCCTACGAATAATTGAATTCACCTGTTTATTACGAATAATTGTATGCCTACTGTGTTTTTAGGGAGGATAATCCACAATGTTTTTTTCAAAGAATTTCTTCTGCATTTGATATAATAATGATAATGGGTTTTTGTATAGCGCTCATATTTATCTGTCATACTTTACACTCCTGGCGCTCCGCAATTGATACCTCGGCTTTACCATGGCTGCCTTTACGGCGCTCTAGCATTTTAAGGAATTAATTCCTGCCAGGTACCCGTTTACGTCACCTGGGTCGAGTGTGGCAAATGTTGATTAATATCTCGCCAAAGGACATTAGTGCCGCGGCGGGACTCGAACCGCGGATCTTGTGAACTTGTGATCCACAGTTCGGTGACGTACCCACTCTACCACGTGTGATGTTTCATCTTTTGAGATTCAAAAGGCCATTAACTCATAACAACCCTCAACCCTTAGATTGAGAGTCAAGTGAATGAACTACTATACCACTACGCCTCCACTTAAAATGATTTTCGTTATTTTCTTAGCTGGAATCGAGACATCGATGCAGAGGCTCTACTGGGCCATCGCTCTAATGACGGAGTACCCCGACGTCCAGGCCAAGATCCAGGGCGAGATTGAAGTCGAGATCGGACGTGGTCGTCATCCCGTCATCAAAGACCGCGGTAACCTGCCGTACACGGAGGCGACGCTGTACGAGATGATCAGGTATAGCACCGTGGGCCCAGTAGGCGTACCTCATGCAACCATGGTCGATACCAAGTTCCGTAAGTACTTGAGGCTCTTTCAGATATGGTGCAGTATTAAACCGTCCCTCCCCACCCCCCCCCCCCCAAAAAAAAAAAATCACTGCATTTTTACTGCACCCTGCGTTATCGATTAGATACAAAATTTGAAGCGTATTTAATATACTTAATGTCATCATAAAAAGAAATAAAATCGGGTTTTGCCGTGCCATATGTCAGGCTTTACTGTTATCATTTTTAGACATTTACAATTTAATACCTCAGTCATACCGACACCACACAGGCACAACAACGCGTTAGACCAAACAAAACATAACATTAGCCCGAATGACAAAGAACTGGTCGGAATCTAGTTGCAGTGACTGCGATATTAAAAGTTTATAAACTTCTCTTTAGAAATCTAGCCATCTGATTGGTCGAAAGTGGAGTCGTGATGTTAGCTATTCCCGTAAAGAATCGAACAATGCCAGTATCGACTAATAGTTCACGAGTAAGATTCCCGAAAGATTCCGGGTACCGGGAAAATAGTAAAATTTTGATGAGATCCACATTGGTTTACGTGTTAAAATTTACTTTGTGCGAGCGCGGATACCATACAGTGCTTGTCTGCGATTCCCAAATGATTGTAACATTTACTCATCCTTCCAGCGAAGATTAACAGACAGTGTCACAGATGTTCTGTGATGTTTTAACCAATCTTTTGTTGTGTTAATTCGGTATATAAAAGACATATCGACTGCTTTAATATTCACTGCCTGGCTGTTTCTATACTGGCTCTCGGGCGCGCCTCGGGGTCATGACAGGATGCGACGTCCCCTTGAAAAAAACAGACGGACCTCTCATAGCAGTCGATTTATCTATACTATATTTCAAAGTGTATAATACAGTTAAAGCTGTTTTAGCGAGCACCTGTTTAGAAGGGCTACCCATCTATACAGACTGCTCTTTTTATTCCTCTGGAAATAATGCTCGTCATTAACACACGTGTTAAAGGGTACCTGATAATTAAGATCACATGTCTATGAAAACTACTATTTGTGTCTCCATTTGGCGGTCTTTATACGGATTCACTGTATTATATTCGTGATATAGGGGCACTGAGGATCGTGATAGACTTGACCATACTTCAAATGCTTGTCAGAGATTTTTTTCTCGTAATAATCCCTTCCTCACTTTTACAAAAACCCAAATCTGCCCCTGCACTGACCAATATACGGTGAAAATGAATCAAAATTTTGCCTAATGTGTAAAAAAGAAAAGAAAAAAAGACCGACCATACACCAAAGTGGCTCCACCTCCAAGCACATGGAAATCCATTAAAACATATGTGATGTCATGTGTATTGACTTTGACAGCTTAACGGACAGGACAGAGCATTCGCCTTTGAATTGCATTCCAAAGTCCGAGGATAACGTCCACAAAAAAAGTTGGCTCAAAACCTGTTAGATGACCAAAGAAATGATCTCTTTTAACTGAAACTTTATCAGCCATTAGGTCATCCTTGTTTGATGTTATAGGTGACTGAAGTTTGGGTAACAAATTTAGAACAATAACGTTCCTGGAAATACATAAGTGTGTCTGACCAGAGGTGTATCCAGAGATGAATAAAGAGGAGGGGCCAGGAGTGATTCAACCACCGAGGAGGGGGAGGGAGGGGGGGGGGGGGGGGTGTGGAGCACCTGTCTTAAGTGGAAATGCAAACTGATTAGGCGGAGGGTGCAGGAGGTCGCATTTTGTTTTCTCGATCTTCTACCCCTCTCTCTTTCTCTTTATTTTGCAGCTTTGTCTACCTCTTTTTTTTTATAATACTATTATTTTAACCACATGAGCGGGGAGGCACGCCCCCGACCCCACGAAGCTTGGGGAGAGGGAAATGGAAGGTATCATAACAGCATGTATTGCGTAGTTCATAAACAAACGGAAAGTTATATAAATATCTAGGCCTATATATTTTTAAAATTATTATTCATTTATTCATTATTATTATTATTATTATTATTATTATTATTATTATTATTATTATTATTATTATTATTATTATTTGTTGTTATTGGAGGGGGAGGGGTCTTCATGTGGCGATTTCACAGTAAGCTGGACACACCGCTGTACAAACCTTGTATTATATCTAATATTACAATGTCTTATATTACACGAAATACATTGGCTTTCAGTAACTGAGAAAATACAATATTGGATACTGTCTTGTTCAAAATTTCAAATCTTTGTCAACCAAACTTCCTCCAAACATCTACTCACTCTTTCAACTACAGAAAATATAATAACATTCACTTTGATCTACATCAGCTACTTCCTTCCTCATTCCCAAAACAGGCTTACTTCATTATCATTATAATATAGTTATTATTATCAATTTTATAATAAATGTTATCATTATATTGTAGTGCACGCCTTTTTAACGCATTCCAAAGTCCGTGAATCAAAACAAATACTGGTTTATGTCAGTTGAGATCACATTCCCAGGCAACTATAATCGATTGGCAAATATTCAATGTTTGATTGAATAAACTTTAGATGACTTTGTTAATTTGAAAAACAGTTTCATGTGAACGTCGGGGATTTGTTTCTATGCATATCAGAAATATACTCATTTTGATCAGTAATTACTTAATCTTTTTCATTGAAAAGCAAAATGCATCAAAGCCATCGGGTGAGTTGGGCGATTTTACATTGCTCTGATTTACACATTGCATTATGAAAAAGTTGAAAAACATTCTTGTTCACATAGTCTTCATAACACATGGCATTTAATTTGAAACCGCGTTAGTCAATTTTAAACATCTGTACAAGCGTTCTGAAGTGTCTAGTATGACTATATAGTATGATAAACATTGTTGTTAATAGTATTGGCATAAAACAGTACAAGTATTTTTTTTTTATACAAAAAACTCTTTTTGTCACAGACATCACAAGTCGATTTTGGATCAAATGGGACCTAATCATGTGGAAACATCCGTTTCAATCGAAATTTCTCATTCAAACTCTGTACATAAATAAATCATCTCGATGTCAAGGTAATGTTATGGTGATATTAATCAGTGTTAAAAATGGTCGTGTGATTGTATTATACGGTATTGATTTCATTTTTTAATAGTTGATTATATAGTAAATAGGAATGATTGCATGTGGCGAGGCCTCTTTACCAGTGTGTTTTACTGCGAATTTCTGTGACACCCCCCTCCCCACACACACACACACACACACACACACGCACGCACACACACACTCACACACACACACACACACACAAAACTATCTCATTTGAAGTGGTTTTCAGTGAGCCTTATTATCTGATGCGAGTAATTACGGTATTCGTTCTCTTTGTATTTAATGGGTAAATTATGAAAGTTTAAAAGTGCCGACAGGATGACGAGATAATTTGGGCAGGAAGACGAGAAGATGAGCTAAAAGACAGCAGACGAGTTGATAAAAAAACCAGACTGGTCGCCCGGCCCCTCCACTCAGTGTTATTTAGGGTACGCGTACGCATAATAATGCACGTTCCCTCCTTTAAAACACCCTCTAAGTCCGGTGTATAAAAGTCATTTTTGTGTACTACGAGCCGGACTTTGATGCGTGAAAAGTACCCCTTTACAGGACATTTTGGTAACACGCATGGTATCCCTCCGTTCACGGAGTGGGGGGGGGGGGGGGCCGGGGGGGACTGGTCGACTCGTTTAGAACATGAGAACGATTTCGAACGACTCGCCTTCTCATCTTCCTGTCCTGAATTACCTCGTCATCTCGTCAGCACTTTTAAGCTTCGGTAAATAATGGGTATACTTCAGATATGCCACATTGATCATTTTGTGTAATACTTGACTAACATTGAGTGTTTGTTTGAGAGGTATTTGAACTTTAGCTGTCACGTAGAACGCTTGTATAAAGTTGGACTGTCTGATTTATGTTTAATGTAGACTTTGTCAATACAAGCCAGATACACAATCAAAGGTAAGAGATAACGTGTTTATTGTGTAAAGCACGTAGTCGACAATACACCTCATATAATCCTATTAGCAACGTAGTTTTAACCAAGGTTATTTTGATAAAAATGTAGTCGTAATTCGAATTTTGTTATTAAGTTTTCGTGTTTCGTTACTGCTCAGTCGCCAGTAAATGACGCAAAGTAGCAGTGGCCTTTAAATACCCCTTGAGTTCGTTTAACGAAGAGGCACTCTTTCATTGCACTTTGCTCACTGTCCTCGACTTCCCCTTCCCTAACTTTAAAGTCCCACTGCACTACTTACAGCTACTTGCGCCCTCTTTATAATATAGCAAACAATGTCTAATCGGTGACCATCGGTCCCCCATGGTTCCCTTTTTTTATGTTAATTGAGAGCTGATTTGTTGAGATAACCACCTGTCATTGACCATGCAGGGAGGACTAACCCCTCCTGGCCAAACTAGTACAGATGTGCTTTAAAGACTCTCCACAACCGCCTGAGTCTGGGAGTTTCCTGGTACATGTAATATAATTATTGGTCGGTCTGTCGTCAAACCGACTCCTAACCGACTTCAAAGGACCGATTTGGGGCGATAGGAGGAAATGTCTTTTTTTTGCTGTCGGCTGCGTTGGTGTGACCGAGGCATTGTGGTTTTATCATTCCTTGCAGGTGGATATCTCATACCCAAAGGCACCACTGTTCTTCTAAACCAATACTCAATGCACTTCGATGAAAGAGAATGGACAGACCCTCATTCTTTCCGACCGGGTAAGCTAAGTCAGACCGCCAAACCGACCTCAAACCGACTCCAAACCGACTTATTCTTGGCTATTCGTCGTATGGTCAGGTGTTGTCGGTCGGGTGTCGGTTTAATCGATTGATACCCATGTACTACCAGCGAGACTGACACCAGACATATTACAGACCGAGCAAAACATTACATCACCCCCAAATAGTCAAGAGTCTGTCCGGTTTTCTATCGGTTTGAAGTCGATTTGGCAGTGTGACTGAGGTTTGACGGAGGTATCAATCCTCAGTCACACCACTGAACCTCACCCCGACTCCAAACCGGCCAATTCGTGGCTATTCGGGTTTGGCTTAATGTAATGTAATGTTCGGTGTAGCTTGGTCTGGTGTCGGTTCGTTGGTATGACTGAGGCATTAGGCTCTTATGTATAACAACGGACTTAGTAACTTTCTCCATTCATTTATGGAGCGTACAGTGTCGAGCTCTTTATCCGCTACAAATGAAATATAATTCTGTAAACAAAAAATGAAAAGATTATTCAGTCTTTAAGTGAAGAAAGATATACTGATTTTATAATGACATGATATTTGCCTGTTTATTTGGAACAGAATTTGATAATTTGTTTTGGGATGAGGAGCTTTACACTAGGTTTTTCGTACAAAGAAAAGTTGGAGTTCAATGGCGCTTTAATGTATACTTAAAGGATATGTGTGAGCAGGCTCTGCTATTTTTCAAGGGCGTTTACAATTCGGCCAACTACAGAATAGGCCAAACAAATACCTTTTCACCTCAATCAAATTCTCCCATCGGGTTCAGATTCTTTTTTATTTATCTAAAACTGTATATTCTATTCCATATGTATTAGTTTTTTTTAGAATGGAAGGGTATGGTTTACAAAGATATATATACATTATCGGAAGGACATAGAATGTATACAAAATACTGATTTTTATGAAAATCAGAATATGACATAAAGTTAATTCAAAAGAATTATATCAGAAAGCGTATTTTTTCCTTCTAGATAGCTTCCTAAATGATTTCGGTATGATTATACATGTAGCTGTGAGCCTTCATTCAAAATGATATGTTGCCGATCAATTCAGACTCCGCTCTTTTCTGAAAATATAATGCTGTCTGTATAGCTATACTACCGCTGCCTTGTTGCGCTCGTAGAGGTTGCACAATGTACGTTGTACGAGTATTGGCCTGCTTGGCCCGCCATATACTACCATCCTAAGTTTATGTATCTATTTCGTAGAGCACTTTCTGGATGAGAGCGGTACTACCCGGCTACATCCATCCAGCTTTCAACCGTTCGGTACTGGTCGTCGGAGCTGCCTCGGGGAAGCCGTGGCCAAAGCAGATCTCTTCCTCATCTTCACCTGGCTTCTGCAGAACTACACCTTTCGAAAGGTTCCGGAATATTCCGAGGAGAACCTGCTGAAGCTCCTTCCTGAGACAGCCGCAGGGCGTGTCCTTCAGAATTACAAGATCCTCATCGAGGAGAGATAAGACCTAAAGCTAGTCACTATGATGAGGTGTCCAAAGTTCGCGCACATTTAAGCGGGACTGCACTATACTTGTAACTACTTGCGCCCTCTATATAGCAAACAATGCATAAGCGGTACCCGTTGGTTCTCCATGATCCCCTTTTTCATAATTTATGTTGATTGAGAGCTGATTTGATGAGATAACCATCTGTCAGTGACCTTGCAGGGAGGTATAATCCCTCCTGGCCAAAATAGTGCAGACAGGGTTAAACAAATATCTAGAAAGTGATATTCGAACCATGATTTCTCATCTTCTACAGAAATGTATGTAGAACAATCACAACCAAATGGATGGCAGCAATTTTAGACTACAGTTGGTAGAAATTTATCGGCAAAAGAATTCCTGCAATATAGCGATCTCAAAATTCGATGTAGGATTGGAATGCACTCCAATTGAAGAAAAAGTCAATGAGTTGATAAAAATAATGAATCCTTAACTCGTGCTCGAGAACCCCCCCCCCCCCCCAATTCAAAGGTATTATGATGTTATAAATTATTGCAAAGGAAAATTATCATACAATCCGTTGTCATCACGTTTTACAACAAAAAAGATGATTGCATCTTCTCTCAAAATAAAGATTTCCTGAATCCCATTGGTAACTTAATATTTTTTTGTGGTCAATATTTTCAAAATTTCGCACCAGATTACGAGGAAAATGTTGTCAGTAGGTCATTTTATGTTGGTGTTCATTGGCGGTATCACATATTCAAAATCTTCAATACCGATCTTCTGAGGTTATGCGCGAACTATATGGTCACATACTCCATGCTTTGCCAATAGCACCCGAGTTTGTTATGATGCTTTCATTAGTAATCAAGCTCGGCGAAAATAAGTCAGTTAGAAATTTAGGTCCATCTTCCTATTCTCGACAGCATGTAGGCCTAAAGCCTTGTTCAGATATGACGCGGCAAACCGTTTCGGTAAACCGTTTCGGTAAACCGTTTCGGTAAACCGCTTCGGTAAACCGCGGTGGTAGACCGCGGCGGTTTTGTTTTCTTTTATTATTACAGTGAGTTTAGTGTAATACGTTTCACTCTCCTGTATTTGTCATTGTCATTGCACTATGTATAGGCCTCACAAAAAACTTTAATAAACGCCGCGGTTTACCGCGTCATTCCTGAACGAACCTTAAATGATATAAAAAACCTTAATGATATTTTATATTGGTGCCAAGACAAGATTGTCAATGCAAAATTTGTTTTTGAATTCAAACTAAAATATGTCATAAGTTATATCAAAACGAAATTCATCAGATAACTGTGATGTAATTAATTATTTAGCAAATACAACTCAAAGTCTTTTGTTTAAACATTCCAATTTTGTTTTAATTTGTTTTGCCATATTAGCAATGTTTTTACTATATTCGATGGTTATCTGATTTATGCCTTTTACTTGTGGGAAATTTATTTGATTTGATCTTGCTTTTAATTCGTACTACAATCGATATATGAATGAAAAGAGTTTGAGCCATTTAATTTCAGGTGAAGGACGAAGAGGTGGGTGAGGGGTAGGAGTAAGCTGTGTGTCTTAATTTAGCAAACACTTATTGCTTCGATTCTGACAGCATTAGAATTACATAGGAAAAAAAATAATGAAATTGAATCAAAGAAATAATCTTTCTGTTTTTAGAATGGAGTTTCATTACGGAAAGTGTGTTGCATTTATGACTGAGAAATATGATTGATATTATTTTGTTCATAATAACGTTAATTATTTATAAGACGAAATTATTTTGTTTGCATATCATGTATGAAAAAAAAATTAAAGATATGATTGACGTTCTCATTCTCCTTAATTTTTCTGTTTACATGTTCATTATATATTTGACTTCCTGTCATGTCATATTATCGTATATGTTATTGTACATGGAGTTATACTGAATGTGTCTGCATGTTTTGAAATAGGCCTACATATTATTTAAGTTGTGAGCAGTTCAGCCATCGGCTTCCATTTCAATAAACCATGAATGAATAAAATAAATAAAGTAAATTAAAAAGTTTTGCAGTTATTTCAGGATAAAACAATCATTACAAATAAAATTCGGGACTTTCTTTCATTTGTCACTCATGAAGGGTTCTAGGACAATTGGCCCCTGGGTAATCGCCCCCCCCCCAGGACAATTTTCCCCGGAAAATTACCCGCGGAGAATTACCCCCGAGGACAACCCCCCCCCCCCCCCCCGAGGAAAATTATCCCCCGTGGACAATCAGAATTTAATAGCGAAAATCGATCTGACACATTGAGAGATGGCTACGAGCCCATAAAATCCCATACTCATTTGCGCGCAATGTAATGTTAAATTTCTAAGAAATGTAAATTCTGTACTTTACTCGATGGAAGAACTACGGAAGAATTCGGAAACCTCAACCCTCCCTATCACAGACTGTAATGAACTTCATAAATAACTAAGAAAATGAACATATATGAAATTTTCTGTAAAAAGCAATTTGGAAAGATGCTCGCATTATTATGTCACAGTGATGCAAAATTCCTCGGGATGATTGTCCTCGGGGGTAGTTGTCATCGGGGTAATTCTCCTCGGGGGATAATTGCACTCGGGGGGGGGGGATTGTCCTCGGAGGGTAATTTACCCCCCCCCCCCCTCTTTGGGGATATATTGATTAATTGATTGATTTATGGTCGGTTTTGTTGATTGATTGATTGATTGATTGATTGGGCGAATGATATATTGGTTAGTTGATTGACTAATTGATTGGTTGACTGACTGATTGATAAGTCGATTGGCTATTATTTGATTGATTAATTGATTGATTGAGTTGCGGTTGATTTTCATTGATTGGTTAATTGACTGATGCAATGGTTGATTTAATTGAACTAATGAAAACAAATTGCACGATATGTCTTGATTGATTAATGGATAAATTGATTGATTGCTTGATTCATGTAATGCAAATTTGAAACAGGGCCAATATACAAGACAAAGATAAAATTGCAAAGGATAACACATGCAACACATACGGTTCTTAAATATAACATACCGCCTCCTATAACGCCCCTTATGAACATAGGTCTATAAGTAATGATTAAATAAATAAATAAATAAAAAGTCTAAAGTACGTGCGCATGTTCGGCTATTAACCGAGGTCAGTCATGCAGTAAGTACCCTGGGCTAGACTCGAGGGATGTGTGTATTTATATACTTCACAGAGCATGCTAAGATCAGGAGTAACGTGGGTCCGTGAGTTCGTGAGTAGCATTTAAATTTAACCTTAAATATAGTCTAAGATTTGAAGTTTCTTTGCCAGAATATATATATAGTTTTTGTAAGGCCAGATTCGCAGTTTTCAATTACGTAATAAGGACACACGACAGTCAAGTGCATGTGGGCTTCACACGTACCTCATCGCCATTTATTGCTTGTCTATCCGGAGTGAGTATATCTAGTTGTACTCCTGACCATGTATCACCGTGTCAATACACATTACCAGTCTGTTTATTTGTCATTTTACTCCACGTATTTAGGTCCTACTTTTGTCAATACACACAAGTACAATGGACGTATCCGTCATGAAAGGTCAATGATTTGTGGTCGTAGTGTGCTTGCATGTAAATTATGGACACACTAACAAACGGAGGAGCTATGAGGCGGGAGAGAGACTGATCGAGAAAGAGAGAGAGAGAGAGAGTGAGAGAGAGAGAAAGAGAGAGAGAGAGAGTGAGAGAGAGAGAGAGAGAGAGAGTGAGAAAGAGGGGGAGGATCGAGTTAACAGTCACATGCATATTTGCGTATTTGGATTGGGTATTGATGCGTATTTATGGCAAGCCGTTTTAACATTGATTTATTCTTATATCATGATATCAAATCTACTATTGCTTTACAACAGAAAATTATTTCTTGATATCAAGAAATAAGAATAATTATATACCTCACTTAAGTAATCCAGCAATCTGATTGGTCGAAATTGCATTCATAAACTTTAACTGTTCCCGAAAATTCCCGGTAACCATGGTTAAAAAACAGTTCAAAATCCCAATAACCATGGTTATTGGGAAAATAGGTCAGTCTCCATGGTTACCCCATAGGTTTACATGTTAAAAAATGGTCTGAGCGATCGAGGCTACCGTACGTGTGCGAAGAATTGGTCGGTAATTTCAATACAATTGAATCTCGATCGATCTTACCGACAATTTTATCTTGCATTGTTGATATGAAGACGAAAATAAACTTCCAAAAACAAAAAAACAACATCTGCCGATAGATCTTGATCTAAGTTCGTGCCAATATGCATTGCAAAAGTAAAAGAAGGGCCCGTTTAATGGAACGTTTCTTTCACAATGCAATCGCATGACCAGAACTCAACTTTATCTTTAAAATTGTTTCCCAAAATAAGTGAACTTTAAACAATAATGTAAATAGGTTTGTTCTATTTCGCAATTGTTTCATTTTGCAAAAAATAGGGTATGTAGCAGATCGTCGCAGAGTGTGCAATTTGCAGAGCTCGAGCCCATAGGAAGCGCATTTTTTTTGACGGAAGGAGATCTCTTCAAGTCAACCTTCTACTTCCTGTGCATGCATGGATTCAACGTGAGTTCTAGCTAAATTTACTTACCTAATAGGCTAATTGTCAAGAGAAAATTTCATTGAAAAATAGTTCATGATCTGACACATACATGTATGGGTATATATATATATACTAATGAGTAGAATACTTGATGCACCTGTACGCGCTCGGATAAAATAAGGCCTTCACCGTTGAAATGGGTTCTGTAGACAAAGTTTTGAGTTACTCTTTATATTCTTTGTACTCCTTTTTTTAATGTGATAAGTTCATTTTAATCCCAATGTGTATTTTCATTTATATTAATCTGTATTTCTTGAAAGAAGTATTTTCAACTCGTTTCGCTTTTCAGAGAGGGCATGCTTGTAAAGGTGGCAGAGGCCCACTCATTTATTGAAAGATGTATGGTTGCCAGGGGAACAAACCCCACCCACGCTTCTCTGCTGGCTGAGCTATTGGTATCAGCTGACAGTAGAGGGCACTTTAGTCATGGGCTGAATCGTATCGGTAAGAAGGAGGAGTAATTCATACAATATCCTTAAAATGTCACTTTGGTAACAATTCTCTTGAAAATATTTTATCTAAATGCCCATGATGACTTTTTCCCCTGTTGATGATTACGATTCCCTTTCTGCGGCTCTTTGTTAAAAACCAAGACATATGTGACTGCGTCCCCTATATGCCTCCGTCCCAAACTCACATCTCCCTGTGCCAGAGGCCTTTACAGGTAGTACTATAATAATAATAATGATATTTCATATTTATATAGCGCACATATCCACCATGCATGATGCTCAAGGCGCTTTAACTATTACCCCGGCTCTGCTAGGCAGCCGATTTCGGCGCTCACAGCATTCAAGGAATTCTTTCCTACCGCTACCCATTAAACACCTGGGTGGAGAGTGGCAAATATAGATTAATATCTTGCCAAAGGACATTAGTGTCGTGGAGGGACTTGAACCACGGACCCTGTGATACACAGTCCAACGTTATTCTCTTATTCCTGTCATCAATCCGTAGATGTATACCTTGAGAACGTTGAACATGGCGTGACCGCAGGAGACGGTGAACCTGTCATCATGAAAGAGATGGCAGGAACTGCCTGGGTGGATGGGAGGAACCTCCTTGGTCCTGTCGTGGGGCAGTTCTGTACGGACTTGGTCATCGAGAAGGCGAAACAGGCTGGTATAGGATGGGTTGTAGCAAAAGGTAAGGGCGAGATTTGAAATGGATGCAAAGAAATGACCTGGTAAAGACACCAGAAAACTCAACTTAGTTAAAGACTCGCTCAGATTAAAAAAAACTTGGTTAAGTCAAAATGAGTGAGACAATAAACTTGACAAGCCTCGTTCATTATCTTATTTTGACTTAACGTGCATGCAGTGCACCTTTACTAATACTCTTGTTAGCATGTATTATTTGTAATATATATATATCTTTGAGTGAGTATAGGCCTACATAATGATACGTATATCTGCGTAGTGATGCGTTGTGTTGTTGTTTTCATTTCTTTATTTCAAAGAAAAGTATAGCAATACACAACTTTGCACGAGTACAATCACTTATCATTTTCATGAACCTATTCAGGTTTTAAAAAATAATTATGTATTTTTTTTAGCGGATGTTTCTGCATTTATTGACAAACCAAATACAAAATATTCAAAAAATAATAACAATACGTTACAGGTCCTTTAAACCATTATAGTATAGCAGTGTTATTATTAGAAATCATTGCACCATAATATATTCTGATTTCAGTTGGTATTAATTTGCTTATGTGACAGGTTCTAACCATTACGGTATTTAGTTGGTGGTATTCATTTGCTTAAGTTACAGGTTGTAAACGTGACGGTATTCAGTTGGTGGTGTTGGTTTGTTTTACGTTATAGGTTCTAACCATTATGAAATAGCAGTGCTATTATAAATCATTACACTAGAATTTATTCTGATTTTAGTTGGTGGTATTAATTTGCTTATGTAACAGGTTCCAACCATTACGGTATTTAGTTGGTGGTATTCATTTGCTTAAGTTACAGGTTGTAAACGTGACGGTATTCAGTTGGTGGTGTTGGTTTGTTTTACGTTATAGGTTCTAACCATTATGGAATAGCAGTGCTATTATAAATCATTACACTAGAATTTATTCTGATTTTAGTTGGTGGTATTAATTTGCTTATGTTACAGGTTCTAAACGTTACAGTATTTAGTTGGTGTAGTGGTATTAATTTGCTTAGTAAGTTGCAGGTTGTAAACGTTACGGTATTCAGTTGTTGGTGGTATTGATTTGTTTACGTTACAGGTTCTAACCATTACGGAATAGCAGGTTGGTACTCCATGAGGATTAAAGATGCGGGTATGATCGGACTAAGCTTCACCAACACATCTCCGTGTGTCTATCCTACCAGATCTAAACAAGTAGGTTCCTGCACATTTCACAGTCTTGTGCTTTTCTTGTCTGGGTTTCCTTTGAATGATAATAGTTGTCAAACAAATTTGATGGTATGTAACTTTGTAGTCTGATTAATTTGTCAATTACTATAAGCATTTTTGCTTAAATTATGAAACAATATGTCGGTTATGTATATTTTGTTGTCTGTATTGTATCTGGACGTGAAATGTGAAAACAATAAACTCAAACTCAAACTCAACCAAACTCAAACTCAAGCTGTCAATTCAGCTCACTGACTCATTTTCATTTCAAGTCATTGCATCTTTATTTCACAAACCATCATTGAAAAACATATTACATATATAAATATAACACATATATCGAGTGATACAGAAAGTACAAAGTTGATAAAACAATAAAGTAATACGTACAAATATTGGTAAAATAAAAATTGGGTATGAATGAAATTGTGTTGTATGGTGGTGTGACCAAAGTTCGCGCGTGACCTATAAAGTACGCTATCTCAAAAAATCAGTAAGATTACGAAAAAAAAAATTGTTGTTGTTGTTGGTGTTTTAAGATTTTTATATTCTTATCATGTAAATCTTTTGTAAATATCATGATTCTTGGTGATTTGTTTAATACAAACATAAATTTTAAAAAATCAAAAAAAAAAATCTGATATCACCATTGGAAAGAGGAATATAAAATTATCCGGAAGTGAAATTTTCTTTGGAATTGGGTACGAAATTGTGAAAATATTGACAAAAGATCGGCAAATTTTGCAATATTTTGCGTCCGTTCCGAAAAATGATCAACTTACCGATAAGGGTCTGAAAATCTTCAATTTGAAAGCAGATTTCCTCAAATTGTAAGTAAAAAGTGGTACTAAATGATTGTATGATATCTTGCCTTGCAAATTATGATATTACCTTATTTTTGATGGATCACACTTTTTGATAAATCAACTTATACCCCCGTGCGTGAAGTTAGGTCTCGTTGTTTTTATGACTTTTTTAGATGCAGCGCGCACGAACGATCGGACATCGAATTTTTAGATCGCGATATCTCCGAAATCCTTCGACGATAAATTTTCTAGTTGAACCGATCTGTAGTAAAAAACTTTGCCGTCCATTTGGTAATAATTGAAATAATAAATTTGTGTAGAATATGAGAAATCATAGATCGAATATCACATTTTGTAATATGTTCTAAAATGTCCGCGAACTTTGGTCACCCCTTCATACAATAAAAATGGTTTGCAAGGCATACCTAAAAGGGCCTAGAGGCCTGTAGGCAAGGTAGCCCATGGAAAAATAGACTATGGTAAATACAAAAGAAGAACACAATCAGGATTGGATCATTAACATAAAGAAAAAAGGAGAAGAAGAAGAGAAGCGAAGACAATGGAGATATATAAGAAAAGACGGTGTCTTCAAGATAATAAGCAGAAAATAATTACAAAACAATTATGTGCCAAACAAATGATCTCTTTTGCCACTATTGTATTTCTCATTTGACAGTTTAATTCATTACGAAAGGATTTTAGATTATTCTAATGTTTCAAGGGTAAAACTAATTTATAAATGCGTTTAAAGGGTTGTCATGGAGCTAATTAAAACCGAAAATAGGTAATTTGCAAAGCAGATGTGTGGAGAGCAGCAATGTAATAAAATCCTTTGAGGATATACAGTTAAAAACTCAGTCATTTATTTGACTTTTTGTGTTTTCTTGTAACTCAATAATGAAAGATGGACTGGTTAAATTAAATTTCTCGTGGAATAAATAGCTTCGATATGTCACAGTTTGAAATCACATAAATGGGGACAAATAAATAGTTCACATACTTTAAAAGTTACCAAACTTGATACGCATGATAAGTCTTTGTACATGTCAAGATATTTTGTATTTATTCATTTATTGTTTATAAAAAACGCAGAGAACACTTATTACATTTAGGACACATCCCATTAGATCGTCCGACTGATCCTGTGTTGAATTCTTTTAGATGTATAGGTCAAGCAAATAGATTATTTTCACATGTTGAAACCCCTTCTCTATCCAGATCATCACTGGCACAAATCCCATTGCTTGCAGCGCACCTGCTAATAACGGGGATAGTTTTGACTTAGATATGGCTACGACTACAGTGGCATATGGTAAGGTAGGTATCAGACGTCACTTCCATTTACCTTCTTTCCTCACTTTATCTCTCCCCTCTCAACCTCTCTACTCGTTCCCATTCTTCCTGTTTTTATATCCCTCCTGCTTTTCACATTTCAAACCTCCTTTCTCTGTCCACTAGCTATCCTTTTCTCTTCTGAAATTGATCTTAGATAGTACATCTGTAGAAGTACAATGGAATTCCTTTATCATGTTAAACATTTCGTATAAACATTTAACTACTAATTTATTCCTTCTCCTTGTAATTTTTATTTTATGGGTATATAACTCAAGAAGGAAAGACGAACTTGTTGAATTAGATCCTTTGTTGAATACTTTTTTAAAGATGTATAGGCCAAGCAAATTGACGAAGTCTCTGTCTCAGGTGTCCTGGTGTCCACACACCAGATCCCTTTTTACTTCTTATCCCATCCCTCTATACATTAAGCCTTCTTCTTCATTATGTTATTTGATCTGTGATCTATCGTGGACGAGTGGATACGTCGCCGGACTGTTGATCACAAGGTTCGCGGTTCAAATCCCGTCGCGGCACTAATGTCATTTTGCAAGCCATTGATCTACATTATTTTGCCACACTCCACCGAGGTGAAGTAAATTGTGACCGGTAGGAAGGAATTCCTTGAATGCGAGCACCGAAATCGGTAGCCTAGCAGAGCCGGCAATGCCGGGGTAATATTTTAGCGCCTTTGAGCACCTTGCAGGGTGGATATGTGCGCCATATAAATATCCAATATTATTATTATTAAAGTCTGACACCATCCAAATTCTCGGTCTTCGTCTTCTCCGTCTTCCCTTCCAAGATGTCACTGAACATTTATCCCCCATAAGATGTCTCCTATCCAGTTTTTATTCCATCTTTAGATCGCTTTTCTCAAGTCCTTATGTTCTGTCTCAGTAAATTCCATGTTATCACAATTAACCCTAAAACAGAAAATCATGTTCAATTTGTACCAATTAAATTATTTCAATGCACAGGTTGAAATATGTCATCTCAAAGGACAAACTTTACCCAGTGGATGGGGCAGTAATTCAGATGGAAAGGTATCTATATAAATGTATATATGTATTATGATAATAGTTGTCAGTGCTGTTGTTGTATAGTTATGAAGACAAAGTTGTAGGACATAGGCAGGGAATCATAAGCCAAAAGATTAGAGACGGCTGAAGAGTAATAAGTTGGAAATCATTAAAAAAGATAGATTTGAAATTTGGAATCAATTCCATTTGATTGAAGTTGTCTGCCCTAAAATAAAGTTACTTTACCTCGTTTGTGATTCAAATGAATAAATTAACCATTATTGTTCGTTGACTATTTATGTAGCGTATTTACAATGCCACAGGTCAGTGTATCTGCCTTTTAAATACCACTTTAAATTGGTTTTACTTTTTAAGCATCAAATCAAGAATAATGTTAACACTACTTTTATAACAGTTATATTTTCCCCTCGTGATCATATTCACCTTCAGCGGTATTCAGCGCTAAACATTTAGAGAAAAATATATCTCCTTGAGAAAATCAGTCCAAAGAAATTTCAAGAATGTTGTATTACACACCCTTCCCGTCAACATCTGGGGCCCGTTCCTGGGGCCCTTTTCATAAAACTTTGTATCAATAACAAATGCTAAATTTCTATGACAAATTTGCTCTCAGCCAATCAGATGCCATCATTTCAGTAGCTTACAACAGTAGCTTGTAACTTGTTATTGATATCATGTTTTATGAAACAGGGTCCTGGGGCCCATTTCATAAAACTTTTTATCTATACAAAATTCTAAATTTCTATGACAAATTTGCTCTCAGCCAATCAGATGCCATGATTTCAGTAGCTTATAACAGTAGCTTGTAACTTGTTATTGATATCAAGTTTGCTCTCAGCCAATCAGATGCCATGATTTCAGTAGCTTATAACTTTTGTTTTGTAATATTCTTTATTGTATTCACTCAATAAATAATATTAATTCATACAAATTGTAATATATAACATATTGAAACCAATTACAGAGTACAAAATACAGTAATCTCAATTATATTGAATGAATTAATATTGTTATAACCCCCCCCCCCCCTCTATATTTTGTTCTGTGTTACTAGTATCCCTATTACATATTATAATTTATAACATATTGGAACAAAGTACAGACTACAATCAACTTAGTTATATCGAATGAATAAAGTTTGTTAAATCCCCTACCCCCGTTAAAAACAAAACCAACAACAACAAACACAAAACAAACAAAAAAACAAAAAAAAGAAAACAAAAACAAAAACAAAAAACAAAACAAAAAAAACAAAAAACAAAAAACGATACAAGAAGACGTGGGCAGTCTATGGCAGTCGAGACCGGTCAATCACACACAGCTGTGAACCGGGCAGGCCCCCCCCCCTTTCCTCATCCCTTGCATTTTCTTGCATATTATCCATGTTTACCTTGAGATGTTCCCATTTTTTATAGTGGAGCGTCAACGTATTTCGTTCAGTAGCACTCTTTCTTTCTTCCCGTTTACTTTTGAATATTTTCTCTCTTATTTCTTCAATACTTGGAGGCTTCTTTTTTTCCCTACTAATAAATATCAAATATTTAATTAATAAAACCACGTGATTAATCATTTGCCTATCTTCGGTTATTTCGTCTAATCCAATGTGAACTTCCTTCCAGCTCATATCTTTAAGGATTGGAATATCCAAACTATCACTACATTGATCCCATAATTTTCTCACCATTTCGCATTCAAAAAATATGTGCCTATATGTTTCCTCTTCTTTTCCACAAAATGAGCATTTATCACTTAATATGAATTGAAACCTGTATAAATAACGATTGACATAAACAATTTTATAAAGCAATTTGAATTGAAATTCTCTTAGTTTATTATCTAAAGTACTAATTCTTGGTCGGACAAAAACCTTTTCAATTTCTTTAACCGACAGATTGTATGATGAATGTAAATTCTGAAAACTGACAGGGACGTCTTGCATTTTTTGTATGCATGCCCTGTACAGATTTTTCGAACAAACCGATTCAAATTGGAATGTTTTTTTTGTAAACATAAATTCTATTTTTAGATCATGAAATGAAATTTGCCTCTTTGTTAATTCGATTTTCCATTCCTTTGGTATATTACCATAGATTTCTTTAAGCATTGATATTTCCTCTTCCTCTAGTCCCATACATCTGAAATAAGTTTCCGACTTTAATGTTCCTTTTCCATCTATAATATGGTACAATCTATAAGTATTTTTTAAGAAAAGATTTTCATTGAAGTATGTTTTTCCACTATTGTGTATATACCTATTATTTAAAAAAATTTCATTCCCTTTGTGAGTTGTATCTTTTTTAATAAAATCATTCATATCTAACCAAATGTTTATTAAATCCCGATAGTATTTTGGTAATTGTATATCGATCTTGTTAGGTAAATAGTTACAGTAAAAAATAAGATTTCCTCCGAAAGGTCTCATTAAAAATTTGAAATACTTTTTCCATTTAACTCTCTGGTTTCCTGTTACAAGTCTTTTAATCCACATCACTTTTTGTACTTTCACAAAAAGTTGAAAGTTGAGCATTTTTAATCCTCCTTGCTTGTAATCAAAATACATCGTACTTTTTTTAATTTTGTCTTTACCTCGCCATAGAAAATTAAAACAGATCTCATCAATTTCTTTTATAACCCATTCAGGCACTGGAGTCAAAGAGCTTACATAGATTAGTTTTGAATATGCGTATGTTTTCAGTAAATGAATTTTTCCTATCAAAGTAAGATCTCTTTGTTTCCACCAATTTAACAATTTCTTTATTTTGCTTAATATTTCTTTGTAATTCATCTCTTCCGCCACATTGGGATCTAATGTAAAATATATACCGAGTATTTTTAAAATGTGTGCCTCCTTTCCAAAAGGATACACAGTCGCAGAGCCAACAGAAGATCCTAAGGGTAAAATGAATGTTTTATTTCCATTAATCTTTAGTCCTGATATTTTCCTAAAATTTTCCATGATTACCTCTATTCTATTAATCGAGTTTATGTCTCGTACAAAAATTGACATGTCATCTGCATATAAGATCATCTTTATTTCTGTTTCTCCAAAACAAATACCTTTTACCAACTTATCATTTCTAATGCAGTGAGTTAAGCATTCTATGCATAAAATAAATAAATATGGAGATAACGGATCTCCTTGTCTTACACCCCTTTGAACTTTAAAATATCCGGTTGATTTACCCCCATTAAAAACACAACTTTGAGCATTGGTAAGTAAAATTGTAACCCATTCACAAAACATTGGCCCAAACCCGAAAGAAATGAGCACTTTCTGAAGAAAACTATGTGAAATCGAGTCGAAAGCTTTTTCATAATCTATTGCCAATAGGTACCCTGGTTTGTTAAAACAAGAAGTATGAAAAATCATATCATTGATTAATCTGATTGCATCACCGATGTTTCTATCTTTTAAATAACCTACTTGATCGACCGACACAATTTCATTCAAAACTTTTTTTATTCTTTTAGAAAGTATTTTGGTAATAATCTTATAGTCTACGTTGAGTAAGGAGATAGGTCTATAATTACTAATGAAATTGGGGTCTTTACCATCCTTATGTATAAGCGTTATGATTGCTTGTTTTTGAGAAGGCGACAATTCCTTGAATTTCATGGTATCGTTAAATGCCTTAAGAACTAAGTCACCAACTACATGCCAGAATGTAATATAAAATTCTACATTTAATCCGTCATTTCCTGGGGATTTATTTAACTGCATTTCTTTTAAGATTTCAATACACTCTCCCTGGTTAATTTTTCCTTCACATAGCTTCCTCTGATTTTCTGTTAATTTGGGTAAGGTTTTGGGGAAAAAATTAATATTTTCGCATAATCCTTCTTCTGATTTAGCATACAGTTTAGAATAAAATCTTCTAATTTCTTGTATGATATCTTTTTCATCATCAGTTATATTTCCATCTACTTGTAATTCTTTAATAGCACTTTTTTTCTCTTTGAAATCTATTAGTTGCTTAAAATATGCCGTTTCTCTTTCTCCACTTTCAAACCATTGGGCTCGAGATCTGATTTTTACCCCTTCACTTATATAACCGTAAAGATTTTTCAATTCCCTTCTTTTCTTTTCCAAATCGTTAATCAAATAATTGTCATTCACCTTCGCTGGTATTTGTAATTCTTCCTCTAACTTTGAAATTTCTTTTTCCAAACCAACAATCTTATCCTTTCTTTCTTTGGCTTTTTTCTTACAGTATTTTCTTGTAAAACTTCGTATCTCCATTTTAACATAATCCCATAATATTCTATTATCTATTATCTCTTTGGATAGATTGAGTTTCAACCGTGTTATTTCTTCTTTCATACTTTTCACATAATCTGCATCGTTACATAAACTGTTATTAAATTTCCAATATCCTGCTTTTATTACAGGATTAGTAGAAGAATGTAGTTTAATAATCAGTTCTACTGCTGAGTGGTCCGGTGAAATTGAAGTTAATATTTTGCAGCTAAATACCATATATTCTATGCTCTCCGAAATAACCCAGTAGTCCAATCTACTATGCATTTTAGGATTCTGTTGGTGATATGTAAATTGTTTCTTTAAATTATTTTTGACACGCCATATGTCTGTGGCATTATAGTCAATTAAAAACTTTTCAAATTCATAGCTAAGCTTAGACTGTTTTTTATTAACATTATGTCCACTGTAATCTAAATGTACATCTCTAACCATATTAAAATCCCCTCCAATAATGAGAGGTTTATTTTTGAATTCATCTTTTTCCAAAATATTTCTAACTTTGCCCAGAAACTCCAATTGTTCCAACTCTTTGCTCCCAACAGGGAAGTAAACATTTCCGAATATTACCTCCTTATTCTGCAGAAAACCAACTGCAAAAATGTATCTGCCATTTTCATCGATAACTGTGTGTCGTATCTTAATATTTACTCCACTATCAAATAGTATCATAACCCCTTTACCATGATTAGTACCGTGGCTGTATATACATTCGCCTTCCCACATCGAATTCCAAGTATTAACTATATCTTGTGTGCTAAAGGTTTCCTGTAAAAAAATAATATTCCCACCTTTTTCTTTGCACCATTTGAAAATGCTTCTTCTTTTATTTTTCTCCCGAATACCTTTTACATTTAAGGATATCAAATTGCAGACGGAAATTTTAGTGTTACTCATCATGTGCGTGTTGAGTATATAATATAGGTGGATGAGAGATGGAAAGGTTGTTGCCCACATTCAAGCCATATAAAACTAACCAGATCAAAGGCTGCCACAAACTGTCCCCATTGAAAAAAAAAGAAGAATACATTAAACATTTACGTAACATATAACACACACAATAAAACCTATGTAGAAAAGACATGTCTACAAATAAAGTTGCACCTATTTCTCCTCCGCTTACAACCACCGCCTCACCCCCCCCCCCCAGCTTCTATCCTTTCTACTACCTTCTTTATACAATCATTCCAATACCGGCTACATGCATGCGCTTCATTAAACCTAAACATCTTTGTATGCAGTAACCACTTCTGTAAATGAATGTCAATGAGCATCTATGTGTTTGACCAGCACAATGAACTCTTTCCTTTTTCTCTATATGAAGAAACCAAAACAATCATTAAAACATCTAGTATGGAGTAACCAATTTTATAAATGAATGTCAATGCATGCGTGCACTTCATTAAATCTAAACATCTTAGACTAAACTATCCTATTCCATCCCGGGCATTCTTTAATCGTCTAAAGAATCATTAGACCTTGGCATTCTTTAATCGTCTAAAGAATCATTAGACCTTGGTATGAAGTAACCACACCTATGAATGTATGTCACTATGCCTACTAGTACTTCGACCATCACAATGAACTTTTTTTTCTTCTTCTTTTAAATGAATATATTTAAATGGCAATATTTCTTCAAACTACTCAAGATTCCTATGAATCAAAAGACCAAACTGTACTATTCAATCCAGGGCATTCTTTTTTTTTTTCGTTTAAACATAAGACATGCTCTTAATATAAAAGAACTCAAGATGTCTATGGGTCAAAATACCAACCAATACTAATCAATCCCGGGCATTCTTTAATCGTCTAACCCTAAGACACGCCCTTAGTATAAAAGACCTTTATTCAACCAAAACAATCATTAGACACCTTGAATGAAGTAACCAAAAATACTGAATATCACTAGGCATGCTATAGTATTCAATTATTACAATCAACTCTTTTTTTCTTTCTTTTTTTTTCCCCACTTAAATGGAGGAACCCCTGGCATATTTCTTCAAACTACACAAGATTCCTAGAGTTAAAATACCAAAACTTTACTATTCAATTCAATCCCGGGCATTCTTTAATTGTCTAAACATAATACATGCTCTTAATATAAAAGACATCAAGATTTCTATGGGTCAAGAGACCTAACTATTCTATTGAATCCCGGGTATTCTTTCATCGTCTAAGACACACCCTTAATATAAAAGATCTTTACAGACCAAAACAATCATTAGGCCTTTCTATGAAGTAAACAAATCTATGAATTTACATGTATGTCACTATTTATGCTAGTACTTCGACCATCACAATGAAACCTTTCTTTTCTTTCTTTTATTTTCCTTCATTTAAATGGAAAAACCCTTGCAATAAATCTTCAAACCTGACTACTCAAGATTCCCGGGCATTCTTACATGCTCTTAATATAAAAGATCTCAAGATTCCTGTGGGTCAAAATACCAACCAATACTAATCAATCCCAGGCATTCTTTAATCGTATAAACATAAAACTCTCTCTTAATACAGAATACCTTCCTTAAACCAAAACCATCATTAGACATCTTGGATGACGTAACCAATTCTACAAATGGATGACAGTGTGCATAATGGTATTTTTTTCTTTTAAATGAATATATTTAAATGGAAATATTTCTTCAAACTACTCAAGATTCCTATGAATCAAAAGACCAAACTGTACTATTCAATCCAGGGCATTCTTTTTTTTCTTTCGTTTAAACATAAGACATGCTCTTAATATAAAAGAACTCAAGATTTCTATGGGTCAAAATACCAAACAATACTAATCAATCCCGGGCATTCTTTAATCGTCTAACCCTAAGACACGCCCTTAGTATAAAAGACCTTTATTCAACCGAAACAAGCATTAGACACCTTGAATGAAGTAACCAAAAATACTGAATATCACTAGGCATGCTATAGTATTCAATTATTACAATGAACTCTTTTTTTTTCTCTCTTTTTTTTTTCTTTTTCCCCCACTTAAATGGAGGAACCCCTGGCATATTTCTTCAAACTACACAAGATTCCTAGAGTTAAAATACCAAAACTTTACTATTCAATTCAATCCCGGGCATTCTTTAATTGTCTAAACATAATACATGCTCTTAATATAAAAGACATCAAGATTTCTATGGGTCAAGAGACCTAACTATTCTATTGAATCCCGGGTATTCTTTCATCGTCTAAGACACACCCTTAATATAAAAGATCTTTACAGACCAAAACAATCATTAGGCCTTTGTATGAAGTAACCAAATCTATGAATTTACATGTATGTCACTATTTATGCTAGTACTTCGACCATCACAATAAAACCTTTCTTTTCTTTCTATTATTTTCCTTCATTTAAATGGAAAAACCCTTGGCAATAAATCTTCAAACCTGACTACTCAAGATTCCCGGGCATTCTTTAATTGTCTATACATGCTCTTAATATAAAAGATCTCAAGATTCCTGTGGGTCAAAATACCAACCAATACTAATCAATCCCAGGCATTCTTTAATCGTATAAACATACAACTCTCTCTTAATACAGAAGACCTTCCTTAAACCAAAAAAAATCATTAGACATCTTGGATGACGTAACCAAATCTATAAATGGATGACAGTGTGCATAATGGTATTAACCAAAACATCCATTAGAAACCTTGTATGGCTTAACCTTTTCAGCAAAATGATAAATATAAAAGATCATGCTTGTATTCGAACCTCCTATTCTCGCCCCCCCCCCCTCCATCAGAGTAAAATAGCCCTTGGCAATATTTTTGTCATATTACCCAATGTTTCAAATAAGTCAGATACCATCGAAATGAACTGTGGTTTACTTCTTGCTTATCCTAAACAAAGCATAACATTGACACATCTCTTGCATTCATTAATAAACCGCTTTTTCCCCTCTATATTCTAGGTATCCAAGAATATAATTATATTTGAAACATCTCATTGAAGTCTTTCTTTTTATGTTTCCTAACTACCAAATATCCGTTAGAAAACTTGTATGGCATGACCTTTTCTGCAAAATAATAAAAACCAAGGTTCATACTTTTTTTTCGAACCTCATTTTTTTGTCTTCTTTTCTTTTCATCAGAATGAATTAGCCCTTGGCAATATTATCTTCAAATTACTCAATGTTTCAAATGAGTCGGATACCACCGAAAAGAACATTGGTCTTTTCTTACTTAACCATTACAAAGCATAACATTAACGCATCTCTTGCATTCATCAATGAACCATTTCTGCTCTACATACTAGTTAGCCCAAATATAATTATTTTAAACATCTTATTAAAATCTTTCCTTTTCTTAAAAGTTCTCTTCTTCACAACCTTTTCTGCAAAATAATGAATATCAAATTTCATGCTTGTATTCGAACCTAGGTATCCAAAAATATAATTATATTTGAAACATCTCATTGAAGTCTTTCTTTTTATGTTTCCTAACTACTAAATATCCGTTAGAAAACTTGTATGGCATGACCTTTTCTGCAAAATAATAAAGACCAAGGTTCAAACTTTTATTCGAACCTCATTTTTTTTTTTTTTTTTTTGTCTTCTTTTCTTTTCAACAGAATGAATTAGCCCTTGGCAATATTATCTTCAATTTACTCAATGTTTCAAATGAGTCGGATACCACCGAAAAGAACATTGGTCTTTTCTTACTTAACCATTACAAAGCATAACATTAACGCATCTCTTGCATTCATCAATGAACCATTTCTGCTCTACATACTAGTTAGCCCAAATATAATTATTTTGAACATCTCATTAAAATCTTTCCTTTTCTTAAAAGTTCTCTTCTTCACTACCTTTTCTGCAAAATAATGAATATCAAATTTCATGCTTGTATTCGAACCTAGGTATCCAAAAATGTAATTATATTTGAAACATCTCATTGAAGTCTTTCTTTTTATGTTTCCTAACTACCAAATATCTATTAGAAAACTTGTATGGCATGACCTTTTCTGCAAAATAATAAAGACCAAGGTTCATACTTTTATTCGAACCTCACTTTTTTTTTTCTTTTCTTTTCATCAGAATGAATTAGCCCTTGGCAATATTATCTTCAAATTACTCAATGTTTCAAATGAGTCGGATACCATCGAAAAGAATTTTGGTCTTTTCTTACTTATCCATTACAAAGCATAACATTAACGCATCTCTTGCATTCATCAATGAACCATTTCTGCTTTATACTAGTTAACCAAAATATAATTATTTTGAACATCTCATTAAAGTCTTTCCTTTTCTTAACAGTTCTCTTCTTCCTAACCTTTTCTGCAAAATAATGAATATCAAAGTTCATGCTTGTGTTCGAACCTAGGTATCCAAAATTAAATTATATTTGAAACATCTCATTGAAGTCTTTCTTTTTATGTTTCCTAACTAATCTGCTCGACATACTAGTTAGCCTAAATATGATTATTTTTTTGAACATCTCATTAAAGTCTTTCCTTCCAAACATCCATTAGAAATCTTGTATGGCATAACCTTTTTTTTTTTTTTTGCAAAATAATAAAAACCAAAGTTCATCCTTGTATTCGAACCTCACCTTTTCTTTCTTTCTTTTCTTTTCATCAGAATGAATTAGCCCTTGGCAATATTATCTTCAAATTACTCAATGTTTCAAATGAGTCGGATACCATCGAAAAGATTTTTGGTCTTTTCTTACTTATCCATTACAAAGCATAACATTAACGCATCTCTTGCATTTATCAATAAACCATTTCTGCTCTACATACTATAGCCAAAATATAATTATTTTCGAACATCTCATTAAAGTCTTTCTTTTTCTTAAAAGTTTTCTTCTTCATAAATACCGAATGAGATATTTTGATATTATTGTTGTTCTTTTTTTTTCTTCAAACGCATTGTTAAGTTCAGCTGCTTGCTTCTTCTTCTTCTCTTTTTCGTTTCCGTTTCAGATCATATTGGCTGCTCAAATATTTAATAATAGATTTCATTCATCTTGATGGCTGTTTTCCTTCTGTTTCCTTCTCCATCCTCATTTCAGCTCACATTGGTTTTTGAAATAATCAATATGGAATTTTTACTTATCTTAAACGGTTATTCTCCCTCTGTTTCTTGTCTCCATGCTCCTTCCTGTCACCACTGACGTTGGTCGCTGCAATGATGTTTCCCTTGGTCGTTACACCCTTGTGTCCATCACCTCTATTGGCGCCTCCGCTCCTCTGATAGGATTTCCCGTCTCATTCGTTTCCCTCTGTTCCTCTCGGTTTCGTAGAACATTTCCTTCAGCCTGCTCGGTCAGTTTCGTTTCCTCGTTTTCCTTGTTGTCCCGGACATTGATCGCTGCCGTATGCCCCACCTTGACTTGAACTCCCATAGCGCTCTTCTCCAATTTGTTTATAAGGCTCTTCTGTTCCCCGATTGGAACTAGGACATGGTCTACGAAAAGCTTCGTTGGCTCCGCACGACCAAAAAACGCTAGTTTCCCTGCGCTCCGGGCTGCTTTTAGGGTAGGTACCTGCACCCTCCTTAGCTCCCTCACATGCTTAGGTAGGTCATCCGTCAAATAAATGTTGGAGCCTTTGAGAAGTTTGGCGTTTTTCTGCACCAAGAGTTTGTCCGCATATCGAGTAAATCGCGCTTTAATAGGGCGGGGTCCCCCACCCGCTGCAGCCACCCTGTGTACTCTCTGGTACTCAATTCGTTGTATAACATCGTCCTCCATTTTTAGTTTATCTTTGTACAATTTACTCAGCTCGCTGGAGAGATTTTCGTCCTTCACTTCTTTCAATCCCAAGATGACTAAATTCTCTCTAGCAACATACGTAGCTAATCTGTCGACTTCCTCTCGAAGTTCCTCTTCTTTTCGTTTAAAGTTTGTTTCCATGTCAGCCATTTTTACTTTTAGCTGGTCTGTTTCGTGGCTTTGAAACTCCAGCATAGCTCTAATGTCATTAAGGTCATTGTCCAACTCTTTAATTTTAGTAAATAACGAGCTTTCAAAGTTCTTGAATCGACTCTCGAATTTTTCCATTTGGGCATCTAAAAGTCTTCGTATCACTGGTATTAGAGCGCTTGTATCGGTTGGGCTGGGCGGAGTCTCACCGCGTGGCCTCTTGGCTGCTTTGGTTACTTTCGACATAACGCGGAAGATACGCGGAAGATACGGAAGGGGGAGAGGCGGTGAAAAGAGCGTGCTTACTCGACGATGGTCATTGGTGCGATAACAGTAGCTTGTAACTTGTTATCGATATCAAGTTTTACGAAACAGGGTCCTGTATCCAGCTGATCAAGGGCCAATAAATTTTTCACACAGGAGACGAGTGATCCAAAAGAAGTACTTAACGACGGGGGTCTACAACCCCTTGGTGGAGGGGAGACTACAGGTGGATACAAGGGAACCGGTCTGGCCCTGATGGTGGAGGTGATAACTGGTATACTGGGCGGGGCACACTTTGGTACCAACATCAGAAAATGGAGCGGCGGTGAAAGAGAAGCTGACTTGGTGAGTGTATCGGTACTCAAGATGGTAGTCAGTTTCCATCTGTAGAAGATCATACTTCACTGACACCAGACTTGACGAAAATACCATCCATGGGTGTACAAGTCTCGCACACAGGAAATCCATGGTCCCACCGGGAATAATCCTTAGTCTCTTTGAGAGTATGTGGGTGACAGAAATGTATAAGAAATGACTTATAATTATGGTGATCGTTGGAAAATGCAGAGCTTTTAATTACATAAGGCCTGTTGGTCATGGAACTGGTGCTAATTCTGGTGATTGACACCACCTGATATTGGGTAAACACCTGAATCAAAAGTTGATTCGTTTTTCAAACCACATTTGTATGTAAATTGTACATAATTCATCCATTTGACTGCGAAGTGCAATCATAATAAAACCTTTTCAATCAATCAATCAAAATGTTGTTGAATTTCCTACTGGATAAAGTGATGGCAGGCCATCCATAAGGCCTAAAATAAAAAAACTTGTTGTATTGCCCTTTGCGACCGACCCAACAATCTGAAAATCTACGGTCGGCATTTTAATTTTTAATTCTTTTTAAACCGTTTTTTTAGAAATTTTTGTATTAATGAATAAAAAATATGTATTTTGTTTGACTTAGGATATAAATGCATAAAATCAAATTATTCCAAACAATCTTCACATTGCTAGCAAGTTTAACAGGTAGTTGAAAAACAGCTTCGTCAGCAGGAAAGCACAGAGTGTTGTCTTAACACAACATTGCAAACCATGGATTATTATGAGGTGAAAAAAATATGAATGGAATGATTACTCTGAAACACATGTTTTAAAGCATTAAAAACTGAGAAATATCAGCCAAAAGAGGGCTGGAAAAAAAAACAACATTAAAAATTGAAAAATATCGGCCCAAAGAGGGCGAGAAAAAAAAAAGTAAAAAAAAAAAAAACTTTTCCGACCGACCGACCCATGTTTTGGCACGTAAAAGGGCAATACAACAAGTTTTTATTTTAGGCTTAACAGTAGCCCCCCCCCCCACCTCCAAGTATGTTGTCAGCAAGGTTACCATAACTGTTTTTCCTCTTTCTTTTATGGCCAGGGTCAGTGTTTTGTTGCAATAAACCCAGAAGCTTTCGCCCCTGGATTTTCAGAAAGGATGACGTCATTAATAGCCATGTGCAGAAATGCCGAACCGGTGAGTATTGAAAAGTCAATCTGCCGCTTCAAACACTATGATGAGAATGCTTTTCTGAAGATGCAAATATTTAGTTTACCGATTTCATGCCTGAATTCAGGATATAGAGTTCATTTTAAATCAAATTTCGAGGATATGGCTTTTAACTCTTTAATTCCCCCCCCCCCCCCACACACACACATTGCGCCGCAACCGCTTTTAATCTTAAATTGTCGTACTTTGCATTGCTTTTTTTCTTTTTTTAAGTCATACGCACATTTTGATACCATTTTCGTTGAAAATAACAATTAATATGCGCATGTTATTAAAAAGTGTTATACAAATTGCATATATGCATGAGGCAGAAATGTGAATACAAGGTTTAGATGTATTTCTCCATAAGTGGGAGATATGAATTGATATCCAATTGTTTTGATATGTTTCTTAAAGTAACTTGATGTATCCTAGAACAAAAAAATACATTAGAAATCAAACATTAGATGTAATAAGAAATACAAAACAATAAAATACATAAGAAAATAAAATGATGTTTTTTTTGTGTGTGGATATAAGCAGTGATATGCAGATGGGTAGTGGAGAAATATCAATCTATAGTGATAAAGTAGTTGGCATTATTGTTTTTGGCTTTAGCACAGTGCAAAATTAGTGAATTTTTAGACAGGGGTATTGATTTTGCCTTCAGTTGATCTTTTCGAAAGATTTTGCGATCGCACTTTTTTCCCTCAAATTCCTCCACAGGCAAATGGGGAAACGGAAGTACTAGTTGCAGGAGACCGTGCAAGACAGCATATGGAGAAAGTTGATCGAGAGGGGGGCATCAAGTATCATCGGAATCTAATAACCAAATTGGTGAGTAAAGATCTTGTGGAAGCAGTGGTGGTATATTGGTGGAGGGTTTCGACTCTCATGCGAGAAGTCCTGGGTTCGATATTTGCTTGGTGTTTACATTCTTGGACAAGGTGTTTTTGCCATATTTGCCACTTTCCATCCAGGTGCATGAAATGATACCTGTCCATGGAGTGGTAATGATAATCTCCAGGCTTTCACGAAGTGTAGTGTTTAATACTAATATGACTAAATTGACTACCCAGGGTAAATAAGACCCACAAAAATAGATTAAAAATCAATCAATAGAAAAATAGGCCTTCAGGTTATTGAAGAATCTTTCTTTTTTATTTCTGTCGATAAAAAAGCCGGATACTCACAATACTGTGCTTACATTTTTTTTCTTCTAGCGGAATATTCATCAAACTAAAGTTTTATCTTACTTAAATGCAAAATTGATCTACTTATACCTCAGTCAAACCGTCAGAGCGTCTCCACCGTGAACCAACTCCATGCCATTTGCAGTAATGTAATTAGTGCTTCTGTCTTGAGTTGGTGTGGTGTCGGCACATTTGATGTGGAGGTGTCGTGTATAGTGGTTTGTTCACTTGAATGTCAACCCTAGGGTTGAGGGTTCGAATCCCAGCCCGGTACTAATGTCCTTTGGCAAAACATCACTTCACATTTGCATATGCATTTGTTATTGGGTATATACACGTAGCAATTGTTAGGTTAATGATAAGTGCAGTTTCCTCAGGAAGACAGGATTGATGTTGATGAGGGTTCCCTGTATAAACAAATGTTTTTTTCTTCTTATTATTACTATCATTATTATTACCATCATTATTATTATCATAATTTTCATTATCATTAGTATTATTATTATCATTGTTATACTTATTCTTATCATTAATATTTGTATTACTATTACTATGATTGACTGGAGACACGGCACTACTATCCTTTGGCAAGATATTTACCTGCATGCACTTGCTACTCTCCACCCAGGTGTTAAATGGGTACCCAGTAGGATGCGAACGTTCATATGGTTGGACGAGCAAGTGTGCGGTTGTAAAATGGCGACTGGCTGGAATGGTCCCCTGGGAGTGGAAAATGTGCATATATTGTGTGCGGGTAAACCTGAATCCGATGACCGGGGTAATAGCGCTCAGGCATATCGATGGATCGATGTATTGAGCGCTACATAAACACGGAATATTATTATTTTTATTACTTTTATTATTATAATTAGGATTATTATCATATTATTTAATTATTCATTATTATTTGTTTAATTCATTTTATAATCATCTTTATTATTTCCAGGATGTTCTTGCAGCCAGATTGGAGGTGGATCCAATAAGACGTGAGACGACACGATGAGAGCACGAGGAACAGAAGTGTTTTATTCACCACCACCACCACCAGTGCCTTAATTCAAAAAGCGACAACAACCCTTTATGAATGTTGTTTTCGATCATCATTTTGTAAATAAAAGGACCCTATCACGAGCATTTCGCTTTTAAGAGTAACCCTACCCCGCAATTTTATATTTCGATATTATTACTGTTAATTTACACGTTTGTTCAAATTGGTTTAAATGGAAAATTAAATTGAATGGAATCTCTGTAAAGATTGTGTTTACCTTATTTCATGAAGAGTTTGGTTTTAAAGTTCTGTAGTGTTTAATTAAGTTTCCTTCAGACTTTATTTTGTTCCACTTTATTATTCATTTATTTATTCATTTATTTATTTCTAATATTTATACAGGGTGGCACATATCACTAATTTGGTGGTCTTTCACAAGGTCCTGTTTGGTAAGAATAAAACAAATAACAGCAGCAAAAACATTATAGATAAATACACAAGCATACAAACAGTTATCATACATATTAATTGGTATCCTCATGATAACCGACATCTGCATGTGCTTCTGTCATTAACTGGTGTGGTCACGTTTCTGTCATTTTGTGGATGTCCTCTATGCATAAATCAAAATATATATTTTGTTTACAATCAGTGAAGAAAGCATGTATAGACAACATGGATGGATTGGCGTTACGATTTCTAGCTCCCCTGAACAACATCAGCTAGCGCCTACCCCAAACTTTGCAAACCTATTACCTGAATATTATTTCTTTTCAACTTTTCTACTTTTCAACTTCCCGCTTGACTTGAGATAGTTCCTTCCCACGAAAACCCCGGTAGGTAGCAAACACCGCCCCACCTCTTAACGCCCAACACCCCCTCAATTTTATATTCTCATTGCAGAACATGAGACTTCAGAGAGATAGGGAGAGAAAGAGAGAGAGAGATGAGAGAGAGAAAGAGATGAGGGAGAGAGAGAGAGAGAGAAAGAGATGAGGGAGAGAGAGAGAGAGAGAGAGAGAAAGAGATGAGGAAGAGAGAGAGAGAGAGAGAAAGAGAGAGAGAGAGAGGATAATGATGATGATGATGATGAGAGAGAGAGATAGAGATAGGGCAACACGTTGAGAGATTCAAAATTATTGTATTTTTTAAATTTAAAAGTTGCAAGTTGCATATTATTTCAACAATGCAGCATTAAAGAAAAAATATTATTGTTGCAAATCTGGAGAACAATGCGTAATCAGCCCCCAAAGTATATCCTCTCCTGGAAACAAATCTGATCAATTACATCAGGAAGCTGTCAAAACTCACCATAATGATAATAATAATAGCTAGTTATTATAAAGCGCTTTTCAGGACAAGGCCCTCTCAAAGCGCTTAACAGATTATATATAATTACACCGGTCATCGGATTCAGGCTCACCCGGACCGCAATGTATGCACATTCTCCACTCCCTGAGGAGCATTCCAGCCAGGCGTCATTTTTACAAGCGCACACTTGCTAATCTAAGCACATTAAGCTACCGGGTACCCCATTTAACACCTCGGTGGAGAGTGGCAAATGTCCTTGACAAAGGACATTAGTGCCGCGGTGAACCGAGGACCTTGTAATCCACAGTCCGGTGACTTATCCACTCGTCCACGACACCTCCAACCATTATATTCATGTAAAAGGAGTTTTATCAGATCTTCAATAAATAACTCCTTTATATAGACAGCATTTTTATCATTGGAATCTGGAATTATTCTCTGTAAAATTGAGTCTCGTAATAATTTGTTAATTAACAGCTTGTTCTTTGTAATTGTCTATTGTTTTACTGCGCATGATAGGAGATAGATGTGCCATGTGGTGAAAATGTATGTAATATACTTCAGGAATAAACAAACTAACAAACAAAAGTGGTTTTGATAGTAGTTTAAACTTTAGTTTCTTTAACTATTCAATATCCTTGTTATAAAGGTGTAATATATTGCATGTATTATATAAAAACCACTATTAAACAAATTTGCGTCCTTGAGCGAATATATCGTAAGACTCTGACCATTGCTTTCTCTTTTATTCTCTTCCTCCCCCTTATATATCTCTCTCTCTCTTTATTTATTTCTTTCTCTCTCTCTCTCTCTTTATTTATTTCTTTTTCTCTCTCTCTCTCTCTCTCTCTTTATTTATTTCTTTTTCTCTCTCTCTCTGCTCTCTCTTTCTTCCACGCTCTATCTCTCCCTCTCCCTATTTCTACACCACCCATCTCTCGCTCTCTCAGTCTCTCTCTCTCTTCCTCTCTCTCAATCTCGTTCTTGATCAATATGTCCATCACAGTACAGAGCTTGGAAAATATAACATCAATATGAATTACTATTATAACAAAACCTGAAAAAGTATGGGGTAAATGCTCTCTATAGCTTGGAAGGTCATTCAAAAGATGCAATTAAAGGCGCGTGTGCGGTATATTTCAATTCCATTCATTACGATTTGAAAAGGCTTTGATACTTGATAGGCTATTTGATATTTGCAAACTTAAGCTTCTCTATTCTACTTCCTTTCTTTTCTCTATCATAAGCATTTCAATGACATGTATTTATACAACTGTCAAGCCATAAACTTATCTTCGAATGGGTAATTGCATTTACTCTTTGAAGGCTGGTAGAAATAAAAGAGATTCTCATTTGGATGTTTAATCATATTCCCACTGTTCATGCCAAGTACGAATCCACGACAATGGCTTGTATAATTTTCCAATGACGTAGTCATAATATTCTGTCTATTAGCGGTTCTAGAGGGTGCTTGGGGGGAACTCACCCCCTAACAAACAAAAAATAATCTACGCGAGGCACATGTAGTAAAATGACTGCAACGTCCCTAAGAACCGCGTCTGATGGTGTCACAGCGCAGTCCCCTATCAATCGCCTTTTGAAGGCCAAGAAGAAAAGTATGAACCGTGCTCACGGAACTCAGTTATATCCCAGCTCGTTTTGGAAGTGTCCACCCCCCCCCCTGCCGCCAATATCAATCACTGGATCCACCACATTTACTCTGCTGTCGTTTAGCAGCCATAACTGCAAACTCAGGTGCAAATCGCAGTTGTATTTTTCATCGTTCGTGAGACCCCAAAGGGAGGATCTTTTGTAAGAGGTCGTGGATAAAACAGAACAAATATAAGACTTCTCGCCAATTGATCCCCTATGAGGATATTTATTGCTATATTTAAGGATATTTCAAAAACACTCAGTTTCTTCAAATATGAGGGCTGGTGTTTGGGTAGAAGTAATTGATCGCATCTTTCTCCTTGTCGCCGGTATTCCTGGCAATCTCTGCATCATCATGGTGTACAGGAAGCGCAGGACTGGAGGGAGTACCCGTCTGTACATAATCGCCATGGCGGTCGTAGACTTGGCAATTTGCTTGTTGAGTCCCGCCATGATCTATCACAAGCGCTCTCAAGGCCGATATACCAGTATTATCTTCTGCAAGATTTTTGTCTTTGTTTACACCTCGTTGTGGAATCTGTCTCTTCTGATTATGGTGGTGATCGGAATCGACCGCTACATCAAGGTTTGCCATTACACACGACCAAAGATCAATCGTCGGCGAGCGAAAATCACCATTGCTTTCTGCATCGTGGTTTCTTTTGCCTCGAACATTTCTTTTCTCTTTTTTCTTTCTTTACAACGACTGGACACCGGTGAGGTGGTTTGTTCGCAGAACTCTGACGGTCAGTTTCAAGGGATTATCACAGGTGTAATGTATCTAGTGTCATTCGTTACTGCGTTCGCTACATATGGGATGATCTACAGAAGCGTGAAGATTCACACGAGGGTTCAGGCCAACCTGTTTGCTTCTCGCAGACCAGATCCAGTGTGTCCTATGGTGTTAGCCCGTGCGTCTCATGTGGCTCCATCTGCTAATGACATGACTGAGGCCAACACCAACCTAAGAACATCTAGGTACGGTGCTTCAACATCAGTACCATCTGTATCCGGGTATGTACATTTAGCTAATCGTCAACGTGCATTAGTCCAAGGACCAATAGGCCCAGCGGTGGCTGTACACAGACTAGCATGGTTGGACAACACTACCAGTAATGTGCCAAACAACAGCGCCCTCTTGCCCACTTCTCACTTGTCCAATGCTGGTATGGTGGATGAACCAGTGGCATCTGGCATTGTTTCATACAAGAAAACGCCACTCGATAAGACGACAAAGATGATGTTAGCAGTGACAGTTATTTACTTTCTCACTTTGCTCCCAGAGGCTCTGGCAAGTATGTTTCTTCGGGAAGTGATATCGAGCGCCATGGATAAACACATTGTTTCGGATATAGTCCTTTCTTTTCTTCGGGACTTGTTGTCCATTAACCACGTCATCAACCCAGTTGTCTATGGTCTCTTAAACAAAAGATTTCGACAGGACCTTTTTAAACTCTTCAAATTCTAATCTAATATGGAAGTATCTTGGTCTAGTGGATAAGTCATCGGACTATGAAGCACGTCGTATGTGGTTCAAATCCCTGTCATGACACTGAGGTCCTTTGGCAACACAGTAATCTGCATTTGCCACTCTTAATCCAGGTGGAGAAAGTGGGTTCTCAGTAGGCATTTGTTTCTATAAATGCTAGAGCGCCATAATGGCAGCCATACTAAAACAGTGGAACGTCAGACATAAGCGCTATACAAGAACCCACTAGTATTGTTATCATCATTATTATTATCATCATCATTATCATCTTCATTATTTTTTCTTCATTTTCTGGATGAGACATATTATAGAGACATGAGACATGTATATATTTATTTGTTTCAATATATGTAAGCACCAACGGACATGCAGAGTTCATCATCAACCTGAAAAAAGTACGATTACTTTTTTTCTTCTTGTTATTTCTTTCTTTCATTTACGTGTCCATTTAGGGGAATCTGGCACTCTAATGCAATATAGTAGAAAATATTGGTTAAATCAGTATTCCTATTATTTCTATCAGGTTGTGGTGTTTGAGATTAGTTCAATGTTTAAATCTTATAATGTTTTTTAATCGTGTAGTGTTATCTTCTTTAATTCTGTTTCATGCTTCTGTGTGGGCGTTATCATGCTACTGTGTTATTTATCAATTTTCAGTGACTTATTTCGTTCATTTTTTCATGGGTAGAAGGGTATGCTTGTGCATAACTTTTTCGACTAATTTTGCTTCATATTACCTTTGCTGAACGTACCTTGAACACAACTTAGTATTATCTTTTCATCATTGACTTATATAGAAATCATTTAGTGTGAGTACGCGCGTGTGTGTGTTGATATGGGTGTGTGTTCCCAATTTCACTCCCAATGCACTCATATGTTTCAATGAATAAAGAATAACAATCAACTATGTAATCATTTCATGGTTTCATTATCATTATCAAATATTGGCGTCACTGTGTCTGAGAGGGGGTTTCTATCTCTTCTTCAAGTATAGCTGTGTGGGATATGCAGGTACATGTAGACCACTATACCGGGGTTCCCCCGACACTTATACGAACAGTGGAGTGGGCTCTTGACATGTAAAGGTAGTGACTCTCCTCTACACGGGTCCTACATTTAAATTCCTATCCGAGGGACTAGGTGTGTTCCACTGTAACCTAGTCTGCTTCTATGAAACAGGGAAGGGGCATATTAACACACAACGCAGGCTTCAGACATCCGCCTGGGTTGGATTCGAACCCACGATCATTGGTTCGACAGGCACACGCTTTTACCGACTCATCTACCTTGCCTCTTTATAAATCATGCGTCTTTCTTTACATCAGATTCTCTTATCATTCTCAATCTCATGTCGATATAGCGAATCAAACAACGCGCCAACGAAGAGTTTTATTTCAAACCCTATGGTCCATATTTCGTCTCTTATTATTATTAGTCGATGTGCATAAATGTCAAGTTTGCCATTGATGAAATAATATTAGCTTGACGGACAAAAAAAAAACACTGGTCTGAAGTAGTATTGCTAAGCATTCCTATAATTAATAAAAAGCATGCAATTGGCAAAATATGGCAAAATAAAGCGATTGATTGCGATGTGACATAAATTAGAAGTAAAGAAAAACAGACACCATTCCCTCCCCTGCATGCCCGGTAGAAAGAGAGACTTAGACACGGGAATTAATAATTTAGACGTTAAAATGATAGGTTTACATTTATTTTCATCAATTTTCTTTTTTTTAAACACCAGAAACACATTTTATGAGATCGATTCGTGCATGTATCCATATTTCTTAAATGTATGTAACGATACGAAATGAGAAAAAGAGGTGATACATTTATCAACATTTTTAGCATGCGAAACCGATTAGCAAATATCTCCTTTCCACCGCCTGTAAACGTACTCACACATGCAAGCATCTAAATGTGTCAAACTTAGGCACTAATTCTCCAACGAAGTCAGGAAGCAATTTGAACCAAGATGAATAAATGTACATAACTTGGTATTTGAATTTGAATTATAATTTATAGCAACATATATATCGATTGACAAGTGTTACACAAAAGACTGTGGTACGTGAACAAGGGGTACGTACCCCTCCCCCTTTCCTACTCGGTGCTCACACATTAAAAAAAATAACAATTTGTGTAAAACTAAACAAATGATAACAGAATTGTTACAATATACACTGAGGTTTTCCAGGGATCATGGATCTTCGAGTTTTCAAACGTTTCACCTAACACCCTAATTGAGACGATCCTAGACCAGCCTCTCAATTATTAGCAGTCTAATAGGTGCAACATATTTATTTCTATGTAATATTGCCCATAATTCGTCAACGGACGCTTCATCACAGATCTTCAGGTTCACATCAAAGCTCCTCGAAGGGTAAGATTCCGGCAAATTAATACTGCAATGGAAGTTTTTCAGTTGATATAGGTTTGTGCAAGTCATTAGTATCGTTTCACATTAAACTATAATAGGAGAACGACATCATTTATTGTGAATGATTATGCACAAATTGAGGAGGCGCGATAGGTCAGTCGGTAGAGCAGTGGTCTCGTAATCCGGTGACCCGGGTTCGAAACCAAGGCGATGCGCCAGTGCCCTTTGGTAAGGCATTAATCCTCATTAATCCTCATTTGTCCCTCGGAGAGGACCTAAAGCCGTCGGCCGTCTGGTTGCTTACTTACAAGCATTTTTCTTAGCAGTCAGGTAAAATAACAACCACCGCCAACCACCGCCAAGTCTGTGGACAAAATTAGCTGATGCAGTTTCTGCATCATTTTGACATCCGGTACAATCTTATTATTTATTTTATTGTTAGGATACCTTATATCATATCGCGAATGTGGTAGGTTTCTTGAAGAGTTTTACTGCTTTTTGTGATTTTGTTCCCCAAAGTTGTGATTGGATCGTAACATCGCTTAGTTTTATACTTATCATTACTCAAAATTCACCCAAAGTCCCATAGGTACCACGTCTTTATCTTTAATATGCGCGTCGCACTCAAGACATAATTTATTACCCCCTCTTACAATAAAGCGTTGGTCACATCCCACCGTGCGTGTTTTTAGTCCGTACGGTTTTTGGGGAGGCCACGGCCGCCACGTTTTTCTGAAAACGTAGGGAGGGAGTGGCAAAGGCAGTGAGGGAGTACCGGCAACGCGCGTCACACGCACTGTGTAAGTATGTGGCCCGCACGCCACGCCTGGCCGTGAACGGTTGCGTGCATCGTACGTTGCGCACGTGGTAAGTGCGTTGTACGTGCTTACAACGTGCTTACAACGTACGGTCTCCGTGCGGTTGCCACGTTATCGTACGGAGGCCGTACTTACAAGTGCTGCTCACGTACGGTGTCCTTACTCACTCGCATGTTGTAAGTGCCTGCACGTGCGATGAACTCGGCCTATATAGGACGACATTCCGATGTTCTCCAGAAGTCCCAGCTGTTGCTGCCTCAAGATGCCGCCCATTCCACCGAAGAGACTATATACTGCATAAATCAGTGCGAACAACGTGCGTTGTAAGTGCTTACTCGGTACTGTCCACGTGAGTTCCGCGTGCTCATTGGATAGCTGAACTGGGGAAGTGGCGAGTAAGCACGGACCACGCACTTATCACGTGCGCCTTTAAAAGAAGCACGGAGTCAATGCGTTGTGCGCTCATCGGCAGTACCGGGCACGCACGTCACACGCACTGGGGTGAATCGGTAGCCCGAACGCAGCCCGAACGCAGCGAAAGTTCCTGGTGCACTAAAAGTGCTACGGTGTGTCTGCGTGCTCCCAAATCCGTACGGAGGCGGTACTCATCACGTACGGATACCCACATTTTGCCCACGTTTTTGCACGTAGACAGCACGCACTTGCAAGTACGGCGGGATGTGACCACCGCATACTCACGTGTCAATCATTGTGCGACCTATATGCCTGTATGTACGGCAACTTAAAAGTGCCGACGAGATGACGATATGAATATAAATTTGCATGGCCTTCGAACGAACGACTCATGGCGTTCGTAATGCGTTCGTAAGGTGTAATTGTTTAGGACGAGAAAACGAGATGACGAGTTGTTGTTTAGTATCATCTTTTGGTGACGTTTTATATGTAGGCCTTTATATGTTTTTTTTTAATATCCAGAATGCTCTGAATTACAAATCACAACCTGCCGACTTCCAGTAATCCACCATCTCGTCTTCTCGTCCTGAACATGCTAAATAAGTCGACTGGCTAAGTTCCAACAATCCGTTATGTCGCCTTCTCGACCTAAACAAGACGATTGGCCGAGTTCCATCAACTCGTCATCTCTTCTTTTCGTCTTACCTAAGTGAACTTGCCGATCATCTCGTCTTTTCGTCCCCTAAACATGCTAAACAACTCGACTTGCCGAGTTCCAACAACTCGTCATCTAGTTTTAAAATATCGAGTTGTCGAGTTCCAACAACCCGTCTTATCTTCCGAGACAAGTCGACTTGCCGAGTTCCGTCAATTTGTTTTTTAGTCTTTTAACTCATTTCTCGTCTCTTTGTCTTAATCATCTCGTCATCTCGCTGGCACTTTTAAGCTCCTGTAATTTATGTTTCTGTGCATGGTCGTACCGAAGACCACCATTATTGGTGATATTGAATGACCCTTCCTAAATATCAGAAATAAATAAATAAATAAATCTACACTTAGGCCCATACGATTAGAATAATATTACGATGAATCGTTTTTATTGACGTTGGTGGCGGTTACCTGCTGGGTTTTAGTAGTAATGTTACGATTTACAGACACAGTACGTCTCCGTGACGACTCCTTGTTCCGTCGAGAGGTCATCGGACCGTACGGACCAGGATGAGTTTCCTTCTGCCTCGCACCGACGCTGGCGTGATAGCGTGCAAGGATGGCGAGTTTGTTGAGGACGATTTCGACAGCCAAGCAGATCTGATCGAGATGGTGTCTCGGGACGCCTCGGTGAACGGGAAGGTAGATGATATGGTCCATGATGAACGATGCCGTGGTCGGTCGACATCGGGTCTCGTCGATGCCGACTAGAGCCGTTGTCGCATGCGTATCGGTGGGACGTGTGGAGGTGACGAGCTCGATCTGAGCGAGGCTTCTCGAAGCACCAATACCTAGCCCATTGAGGCGCTGATACACTTCTTCGGGATTATCCTAAGAAAATGATGGTAAAAAAAAAGAATATCAGTGACTTATGCAAAGTGAGCAGCTTGACAAGAAGCAAAAGTATTTAACAAGTTATGTACAGAATTCAATGGTCTCGTAATCCGGCGACCCGGGTTCGAAACCAAGTCGATGCGCTAGTGCGCTTTGGTAAGGCATTCATCCTCATTACCAGGTCTCTCGGAGAGGCCCTAAGGCCGCCGGTTCTCTGGTTGCTTACTCACAAGCATTTATGCTTTCTTAGCAGTCAGGTAAAAACAAGAACTCCAAAAAACACAATTTTGTGTAATTAATGCTAAATAAAAAGAAGCTTCTTATTATAGGCCTAATGGCAATGGCTGGATCATGTTGATTCATTACCTTTTAGCTGATCTGTACATAGTTCAGTTTTGTAGAAAAAAATAGCGAGAAAGAAAAGTTGTCATGGAGGGACAAATAGTTTGACAAGTAACAATTGAGATATATGTTATATTTACTATCAGGGATGATGTTATCATTAGCCAAAAAGAAAACTAGGAACGAATGGCATAGGAAAAGAAGCAGAACTCACGACGAGGATGGGAAAGAGCCAGTAGCCGCGGATCAGAGCATAGGTGCCAATCTGGCCTGCTACCTGCGGGAGCCTATCCGATACGTAGTCCCCGACATCTCTAGATCTCTCCAAATCCTTCGGGTCAACGTGTTTCAATCTGATGATAGATAATTACAAGAAGGAAGTCACGTTACCAATAAGGGAGTTTACAGATACAATCTGCGCATGGGCAAATAAAGGTCATTTGTCCCAAAAAGGTAAAACCCACAGAGATGAATACTAGATATGCGCTCATGAAAGTTATGAAACATTATTCATTTATGCACCAACGGTACATTCTATGATACGCAGGTGGAATTATTCTTTTCAAGAGGGCAAACAAAAGGTATTCATGAAGCATATCTAGGACTTTGGCAGTTATTGTTCTAATATGCTCAAAGTGGAACTTCTCCATGTGTAAAAGATCTGTGAATATTTGGGATCATTTGTACCATGTGCTATCTGTAAACTCCCGTATTACTCAAGATGATTTGTACGGTTAATTAATAGACGTTGCATGTGTGACGTATGACGATACCGTCAGAGTCACAATCAGTATCCACATTTCACTATGGCCCAAAATAGCATTCTGTCGCTATTGTCCCAGCACTATGGACAGATGGCGCTCATACACCAGATGTGCCATGCGTTGTGGCGATAGGATAATTTTAAAATAAATATTATCAGACAAAATGCTAAGAAGAGAATGTTGTCATTAGTTTGTCTCAATGAGCTACAAATGAGATCGATATGCTAATAATGCTAAGTATGATGATTTTCCCTATTGCTTCAACACCCGTGGAGCTTATGTGTCCCTATATCGACCGTGCTCACAAAATGATGCCAAGTAGGGTCTTTAGTGGAAAAACACATTTTCTCATGACTTTGTATTTCCTTGGGTCACAATACTGAAATTGATTAAAATTAAGCATTACATCTACATTTACTGAAAATTGAAGTGAATTGAGCCCAAAATATATTGTATATCAGAAAGGAACTGTTAAGAATATGTATCTTCACCTTCGATGTAGCATGAATGTCATTGTCGTCGAAGGTCTCTCACGAAGCTGACGCACTAGACCAGCCGCAGGGGGCGCTGTTAAATACGCATTGATAACCTCCTTGAGATTGATACGAACAAGCTTGGCCAACCCAGAGGATAGTTTCAATAAGAAAGGGCACTGTAGAGCCTTTGCAGTCAACGTGCATTTAAAAGCCTTGCGGATATACTCCACTTCAGATCCTTGAGGATACGTCTTTTGTAGTTCTTCCATTTTCTCTCGGAGATATTTGTCTTTGATCCTGGTGATAGATCCACCGAATGCAGTGCATGGGTAGATGACACCAAAGTTGAAGAATACAAGATCCGATTCTGGGTTTATGGAATGCGCTGGCGCCAAGCACGCCAAAGAACAGTCTTCAAGGACGTGAACGCCATGCTCGTGCGCGATTTCCGTGACCGCTGACAGGTCGCACACCCGTCCGAACAAATGCGACACCACGATAGCCACAGTGTTTTCATTGAGAAGAAGCCTCAGGGTTTCCAGTTCCGGTGAGAGCTGCTCCCGGGTGACATCCAAAGGAACCACCTGAAGTCCGTGGTGAAGCAGTACCTGGATGGTGTCGCGCGTGTTGATTGCAGTGACAATGACCTCTGACCCCGGTGGGTACTTCTGGACCCGGAAGAACAAGTCCAGACTGGTGTTGACCGATGCGCTGATCAGGGTTGGATGGTGATGGCTTTGAGATGCGGTCGACTGACACAAGGCTTGTATCTCATTGAGAAGCGTAGTGTGCTCGAGATCCATCTTGCGGCGCCTCACCCGTACTCTGCAGTACCATGTGATCAATGACATTGCGTGGCGCAACGTGGTATCTAGTGAATCGAGAGAAGACACAACAGTAGATTAAATGAATCCAATATGTTATGTTTTCCACATCGCTTCCCCTCCCCAACCTCCCTAAAGCCTTGTTCAGTTATAGTGCGGTAAACCGCCGTAAAAAGTCGCTGCGGTTTTTATTAAATTATGTGTCATTTTTGGTAGAAAACAAGACACACATATCCTAAGGAAATATCCAGGGGCAGATTCAGCGTGGGGAGTTTGGGAATTTTCCCCACGAGCAGCTCTTTATCTTTGGCCGGATCAAGGTCCAGTCGATATTTGCCCTGAAGGCCACTTAATATATGCATCTTATATAACTGAATCTTTTATATAGTGGGCTAGTGGCATAAAACTTTTAAAACCAATTTTCAGTCCCAGTCTGCCCCTGGAAACATCAAATAAGTTTTGTGCCAAAGACATGATGTAGAAAAATAAAGAGGCCTGCCTAGATGTTGTAGTCCTTTTGTTATCTGGTTATTCGATCTTTCGACAAAGTTGTAATAGTTTTAGTTGCTTTAAGACATAGTGGATAGGAATCCATTTTTTCTATTTAATTTTACCTCATTGAAATGGCATATACGAGATTCATTTGATGGTGAAGTTGTGTTAGTGTGATTGGAACTCGTTCAAATTTAGAAAGGTGGGCGAGTTAAGGTATTTTCATCATGTCCCTACTTTCTGCTTAGGCGAATCCAAGGTGAATAATGAAAAAAATACATTAAAAAAATCTAGGGGTAAAACACTGAGACACTGGACCTACATTGCTGGTCTCGTGGGCTGTCTATATTATACCAGCTAAATGACAAGCGGAATTTTTTGTGTGGTTATCTTTCTTTTATTATGTTGAAATATTTGTCTTGACAAGATTTTACTAAGCGGTCAGATGGAGGGGGGCCAAATAAAAGTTGATAGTGTGTGTCTGTTTGTGTATTGGGGGGGGGGGGGGGGAGGAGGAGGCAACTGCCAATGCCCATATTTCCTGAAACATCACAGAGTACATAAGAAGTTCCTATCAATTGCATTCAGCACTCCAAATCCTTTGAAGCTCTCTCCACTACTAAATGTCCAATCACTTTTGTCCAGTTGATAATACCGAGATACTGGCCAAAATTAGAAGGAAAAAATATCTACACAAAAGCCTCTTTTGGGCTCAAAATTTATATTTCACATACTACATAACTCGATGAAATTGATATCAACTTGAAGGTATTTTAATTATCCATTGTTGACAACAAATTTATTGGTGATTAGAGGTTTTACTTATAAGTTATCTTTAAAACTCGATGTAAACACACCAAACACGTCCTCAATAAATACGATTGTTGACAGTTAATACACAAAAATGGCAAAAATGTCGTTTTTGTGGAAATCAATAAAACGAAATACAAAAGAAAGTAGTACGTATGTGGAGCTTTTTCAACAAAATACTGTTGCATATTGCAATATTGTATTACATGTATAGAGCTTAATATGTTTTTAGATCATTTATCTGTTTTTAAAAGCAGAATCGGTGTAATATTGGAGCGCTTCAGCACCTTTGGTGGATATTATGCGTTATAAAGATTACCAATATTATAAAAAGATATACTACTACTATACTACTGTTACAACAACTACTACTACTACTACTACTACTACTACTACTACTACTACTACTTCTACTACTACTACTACTACTACTACTACTACTACTACTACTACTACTACTTCTTCTACTACTACTACTACTACTACTACTACTACTTCTTCTACTTCTACTACTTCTTCTTCTTCTTCTTCTCCTACTACTACTACTACTACTACTACTACTACTACTTCTTCTTCTTCTTCTACTACTACTACTACTACTACTACTACTACTACTACTACTACTACTTCTTCTTCTTCTTCTTCTCCTTCTACTACTACTACTACTACTACTACTACTACTACTACTACTACTACTAATTGTATTTATATAGGACCTTTTCCAGAGGATACTAGGCACTCTCCCTTAGTGTATCAAGAATGTAAGAAGAATTGTAGAGGTATGTTTTCAAATATATCAATAACAGTCCACCTTAGTGTATGCATATAGGATCAAGCATTATTCAGCACCAGATACTATTCATGCAATTTGATGGTATGGTATTAGATTGCAGGTCAACAATGCATAACGCCCTTACCGATATACAGGCAGTCATAAGGCACAGGGTTGACATCGCGTTGATCTCTACCATCCCGACGATGACAACAGACGCAGTAGACGACGAAAATGACGACGAACACTACCAGGCCCGAGGTAGACAGCAAGTACTTGACCATGTCGTCGAGGACTTGTGTTGCCATGTCGGGCAGACGTTGTAGATTGATAGACGCATCCGAATCCATGATGGTGTAATAGTTGTAATGTACAGGTCTATAAAACCACACCATACTATACCGGTATATGCTTGTAAGTCATGAATAATAAAAACAAACCACTTTGAAGTCAAAATTAAACATGCACAGCTGCGTTGCCCTCACAATACAGCGTAGGGTTGGGGTAGTACGTCCCCTATTAAAAAAAAAATTGCATAACTTTCTATATGCCATGTAGGCGTATGCTTATATTGGATGTTTGCAGTGGCATAGCCAGGATTTTTGTCTTTGAGGGGGGGGGGGGGGCACATGTCACATGGGGTCACAGTCCTCATGAAACGTGAATAACATTATTTTGTCTAGTCGCAGCAACGGAGCCAAAACAAATTCAGGATCAATGGGAATCACAGCCCTTTCACAGGGATAATCTTGTGGTGGATCTTATCATTATGCTTAAATATTATTTGAGATAGCGTAGATACCGAGCGAGGGGAAAAATCACTCTGATATATGTTGTAGTTGACCGTATTCCATTAAATCTCATACCTTATAGATATAACGCCAAAGTGTTACTGAAAAAATGAACATGATCTTATTTATTTCCGCCGATTTTTCAAAAAGAACTAGAAAATCGTATGGGCACCAATAATATAAGGGGTCCTGTGCCCCGCTTGCTACGCCATTTTATTGTTGCAGTACGGTGCTCTGAAACAAGTACACCTGCTTTGTGTATTTCCATTTAAGATGATAGAGAGTTTTGTTTACTTCTAAAAGTAAACATAATTTGTTGCAGCAGCCATGAAAACACAAACATATTGAGAAGCCTGTACTAAGCTAATTCATGACCTAGACCTATACATTAAAACACAACCTGAATTATGTGGCCATTTCCATTTAAGATGATAGATAGTTTTGTTTACTTCTAAATATAAACATATTTGTTGCAGCAGCCATGAAAACACAAACATATTGAGAAGCCTTATACTAAGCTAATTCGTGACCTAGACCTATAAATTAAAACACAACCTACATGACTGTACAACACCTTTTCGTATTATACCCTCCACACCACTAGAACGACGTTGATTCGGATATATAATTTTTGTTATTCTTGTCGGTTTTGAAATATGTGCTGGTACTGTATCACGTGCGTGTCATATCGCACCATGGTAATAAGCTACATGGTGTGAGAGTAAAGCGAGGATTTCACTACAGCTGTAGAAAAAGTGTAAAGTGTATATTTTGTGTATGTTTTTAGGGAAACCCCCCTCCTCCCCCCCGCCTTTGAGTGTTTTTTTTTTCTTTCTTTCTTTTTAATAAAAAATTAAAAAAAAAAAAAAAATCCTTATAGATGACCTAATAAAGATAACCTTACCCCCCCCCCCCCCCCCCCCCCCCCAACGGAACGGAATGTCTAAAAACTGTTGGTCTGACATAATCGGCCATTCGGAACCGTAGTGATCATTTCATCATATACCTTTCTTTTTTTCATTAAGGCTCTGAAATTCTGAACCGAACGTTTCTTTTTATAATTTTGATGGGGGCATCCCCCCTCCTTCCCAATAATAGATTATGGTAATATTTTCATATGCTTCTCAAGCGTTGTGGAAATAATTCCAACTAACTTCTTTCCTGCCATATCATGTTGTATTCTGGGTTGTGTGGAACAAAATGCTATTTCTTAAATTGTTCTGTTTGCTATATTTTACCTGATATTTGTTTCCCGCCATTTATTTTTACCAAATCCAAATTTTATCAGGGAAGCTGTCTTTACAAAACCGATTTTTTTTTTAAACAGTTGTGCCCAATCTAGTTCTGTGATTTATGATTTATACATATATACAGTTAATAACTAAATTATTCATACCCTTACCGATATTTTAAGTATGTGAAAAATTGATTTGTCCCAATTATACTTCTTTATTATGTGACATATCAAAGGTACTATGTCCCTTTTGCAGGACCCAAAAAATGAAAAGGTTAAATTCCAATGGCATTTGAAAGATAATACTAATTTAGAACTCCCTTAAAAAATGGGGCTTGAAAATGTCTTTAAGTGGGAAAATAACGACTATTAGTTCTCAAATCGACTTAGAAGCTATAGAGCCAATAAGTAATAGTCTTGATTTTCAGACCATTGTACCGCATGGAGTACGTTTTATGCTGCGCAAAGATTCAATCAGTTTAATCTTGGCCATCACAAGATGTGGGTTATTGATGTAGAAAAATGCTCATGTACCCTTTACAACTCTTTTCATGTATGTTATTACCAAAGAAGAAAAAAAGCCAGTCAGTCACTCAATAGTGTCTGACAGAGAAGTCTAGCAAGTAGACGGGTTTCCTTGTATAATTTGAATATTAGGACACTGCTAACGTTTACATTTCACAGATAGGACATACATGACATATTCATAATTCCTGCAAAGTTCTACAGAATTTGAGGTTGGCTGCAAAAGGGACATAGTGTCTTTAAAGCTTACGTATAAAAGTATTCAGCAAATGCCCATATTCAACCAGTCCACCTTTATTTCTTTTGTTATGAAAAACGAAAACAAAAAACAAAGGGGTATGAATAATTTAGTTGTTAACTGTATATATATATATATAAATATATATATTATATTTATGTCATTCAAATGTTTTTCATGTCTTAAACAAAGAATTAAATTGAATACATATAAGCTGTGACAACAATTAAAACACACCGGACACAAAATTTGATTTATTTTCTACCCATTTTAGATAATAATGTTTGTCTCTTTTTAATACAACTTTATACAATGCAAATCTCTGGCTATGCTATGTTGAACATTGCACACTGTTAACATTGAAACTGATTCCTGTAAACAACTCGTTTTCTTCTAAAAGACAAATAAATATAACAAATTTATCCACACATCCAAGATTATTCCTATCAACACAATTTTTTCATGATACAACAATGGTCATACAGACTTGTACAAACTACAAGGCATATTCATGCAATGAATATTGGGTGCATACAAAAGACAAGGTTCAATTTGAATGAAGCAATAAAAATTAAATAAATATCCCTTCACACCATGCATAGGGAAAACAATGCATTCAAGGGTAATCCAACCTTTGTTATGAGTTTAATTGTATAAAAACAGAATAAAAGCAAACACATTATGAGGAAAGTTTGAAATAAATTGAGACAAATAATAAGACAGTAATCACTGTTTGAAAATATGGCATCACTAAATCTATGTGCATCTCAAATTGGCAATTTGGTTAGTGGTTATGACGTATGTGATGTATAGAGATTACAATTATCAAAATAGTGTAACTTTCATATTTTATGTCCGGTTTCGTTCAAACTTCCACAATTCTGCTTCTTTTATTTTTGTAATGCTTTATTTTCGAGTAATTTGCTACTTAAGGTGTTTTTTCCTTTAATCAATTTTTTTTTAAAAGAGAAAAGAAGACTCTTAACCACCAGCAACTGCAACAAACCTTTCACTATATTGCTACATGAATGATACAATTATAATCAACATATATATGATTATAGTAATTAGTCATATTTACCGCACGTATATTCAATACAAGGTGATATTTCTTTGACATTTGGAAAACAATTTTTAAGACAGGTAAGTGTATAAATAAAATGACATTAATAAAATTATGCAAAAAGGTTCAGATTTATACAAAAAAGTGTTTAATCTTACTGCTAAAGAAAAATTTGAAAGTTCCCTGCGTGTTAATGCATGTGTAGCTTTTAAAGGGGTGGATCCGTCTTACCCGTAATAATGTGTAATATTCATAAGTACTTACAATTCAATTAGTGGACAATTATTTAGAGTTGTGCAAATTACAAGTATGCACCTTACCCTCAAGTAAATACTGGAAATACAAAACATATTAGTATCCATGCCCAATGGTGTCTAGTAAATTCAAGGGCTGTTTTAAAAAAGAATCCAATATCTCTACCTTATCAACATGTGAAAAAAAGTTGTTGATGATACCATTAATCAAAATACTGATGATATTTTGATTAATGACAACTATTCACAAAGTATGACAACAATTCTTAGATGCTTGAATGAAAGGAGTCATAACATGTTATTCAAGCTATACAAACCTTAAACTTTAATCGGCAAGCTTTCATCTACTCATTATTCATAGACAGGTCATATAAAAACAATATTCCTTACAGCCACACTCAACACAGCACAATAAAAACAATCATTACCACATCACAAAGTTAACCAAAAATAATGCTGCAGCACGTTACATGTACCCTATTAATCTGATGTCTACCATAACGTATGGTGTGTGTGTGTGTGTGTGTATGTACGTACAGAAGTCTGTGCCCACAGGTAAAGAGAAAAACTTACATTTGAACAATTCTTCACTATTAAAAACAAAAGGGGGGCTTCAATTGAAGTACTGGAAAGACATGCATGTATAACACACACTGTTATGATTTATTGCAACTATCTCAATTGAATTGTTGGAAACGTGAGAGAAATTTGTTTTCGCAAATGCAAGCGGCATACCCAAGATTGCCAGATTACATTTATTTATTTTCAAATTCTAATGGTCGAGTATGATAAGGGCCTGAAGTCTGTGCACCTAACATTTCACTTGAAACGGACAAGAATTTTCAAATCCCCTAATATCTGATCTGATCTTACTCCGGACTCAATATTCTAGAGAGAGTAAAGTGTGCCGAGAATCTCATCAAAGTTGGAGTATTAGAACAATGTCATTTCACAAGGAAAAGCGGGGTGCAATTTGACAAAGGTTTTTATTTGTTCTTCTTTTACTTATTCTCCTTTTCCTTCTAATTGGCTCCTCTTCCTTCTTCTTCCCTTTTCTTTATCTTATTCTTCCTTTTTCTATTCTTTTATTCTTCTTCCATTTATACCTTTTCTTTCCTGCTTCTTATTCTCCATCAAAAACTACCTTAAATCTTCCTTCTTATAACAATCATCTAATATCATTATCTCAACAATTATAATATAACACAATAGTACTATATTAAAGTAAGATATATTAAACAATTCCATTTGAAGAAAGCACAAAATATTATGAGGTAAATAGAATGCCGTATCATTGGAATACAAAGCCTCTTATGATGTTCATGAAGATATCTGAAAGTGAATTTGAAAAGTTTCTAGAAAATAGTTTTACTTCTAGAATTCTTTGAAATGCATTTAATGACCCAGGCCCCCTGTTGCACCAAACTTACCATTGATGGTAACTTTGCCCTACCATGGAAACCTTAAAGGTAAAGACCAGTATTGGAAACGCCGCAATTTCAAAAAATGAAATGGAAGCTCTCATTACCAATCATGTGAAAGAATATGTTTTGACTAATACATGATGATAAAAAATTTGCCGGGAAACCGCCGACTAATTCATATATTTGGTTAATTTGTTTCTCTCATGGTCTGTGAGAGATATAGGGTAGTCCCATATACATCTTTCTGTGTATAGTGCTTGTAATATTACGAAGAATGGGCCAAATTTCTTATTATTTTGATGATTCCAAAACCTTGCAGATGCTAGATGCTAGATGATCAACCTTTTCTGATCGATTCCACAACGTTTCTTTCACAATGCAATCGCATAACCATAACTGGTCTTTACCTTTAATTTTGATTGGCTGTTGAGCCCTGTTACCTGAGCTGCATTCTATTACAAGAAGGATGTGCTATGGTAGGACACAGCAAGACTGATATTTAGAACACTTTCCAATAAAGAAAGCAGAGCTGATCAAAGCGTTTTAAAAACTGAGCATTCATGAGAAACGTTAGATGACAATTGCAGATTGTATTACAGTACAGGATTTCATACAATGAACAAGCAATGTGCCACGGTGCACCTACATCTACAACAGAAAAGACGGAAGTTAATCTCATTTAATATGTCCACAAATTTGCTAGCAGCAAAAACACCGGTAGACAAATGTTTAATACCATTCTATTTATCATGGGCAGATTCAGTCTATACAAAAAGTGGGCAGGCACAATTCCTACAAAACCACAGACAAGCAGAACAGTAGGGGGAAAAAAAAGAGGTTATCATAATTTTCAGCTGGATTTTTGGTCTTCCTTAATATAAAGGGGGCACATTTATTTTGCGTACATTTAAAATTTGCATGATTGGTTTTTAGAAGGAGGATGGGAGGGGGGGGGGGTATGTGCTGATTGTGCCCCCCACCCTCCCACCCTCCCCCCCAATCAATCTGCCAGTGCTATGTATGGCAAATCATAACGCAGCCGCACAATATAATGCACAGCAACATGAAAATGATATGCTGTATGTTTTTGTTGTTGCTTTTTGGTATTGTCAGCATTTATTCTTTTTGAGAATATTTACCCTTTCACTTTTTTTCCCCTTATATATGTACAATACCCTTTTATAGACATTTAATACTGGCCCCACTACCATGCAGTAACTCACAATATATACATACACAATGACTTCATATGCTACACAGGTTAAAAAGATAAAAATTACCCTACAAAAAATGACATAAAAATACATTCGTGGGACTTAGTCTTTAATCTGGACAGTTAATTGGGAAAGTACATTGTTATACGGTGAAATCGAGTGCAGCACCTTTAACCTCGATTATTATTGTTACATTATCACTGACATCTAAGCTGGAGAAAAATGCATGATTTATCTATTAAATGGTACAAAATATATAATTTGGCAAAGTCATTATCAATGAGTATGTCATTATCAATGAGTTTAAGCGTAAAAATAATAATTTATATATGAAAGCTAAAAAATTAAAAACATAATGCAACTAAATAGATTTACATGACATTCAATCTCTCTTGGCTTCTAATTTGTGCTACATTAATCTGATTTGTCAGGAAAATTTGTAAATTATGGAGAAAGGATTGCATGTGCATGGTTGCGGGTATCAATGTATGCAGCAAATTATCTCTAATGGCACTCTCTACATATATATGTATTTTCTGATAAAAGAAGTTATTATCATCATTATCATAATGTACAATAGTTGTTTTTTTCTAAAGTTTATACATATACTTGAATATAATGTTCAAGATGAGATCATGTTTTATACATAAATGTTTCTTCAATATATGATATATGATGCCAGCATCACTACTTATTTCTATGCAGATTTCTCAGCAAAGATAATATTTATATGGGCTCCTTTTTTCCTTTTACTGTTCAATTCAATTATGAGTCAATAGTGTTTAATGTTTGACACATTTTACAGTTTTTTTCTCCACTTGTTAATAAAGCAGCATTCTATCTTGTTAAAAATATGGTTCAGGACAAGTTCCAAGCAAATACCACAACTTAAACAAGCTTCATGAATTTAACATTTTTCCAAACATTCTACATTTTGAGAACCAAGAACTTCTACTCTGCTTAAAGGGGGTGTAGCACGGCAAATACTGGTTAACGCCATCTACGACTTCTTTCGGACAACTGCACCTAAACAAATGGACTTGATTAACTGTCAGCGTGTGCTAGCGTTCGCGAAACATACCAAAGTTCTCCTCACGCTTCCGTTTCACGTATATTGCACGCATGTGAATACTGCGGTCGTGTCGTCCGTAGTCTTTATACCCGTTTGGCCACGAGTCAGGCCACGGGAAAGACATTTAGTCTTGTCATGCTACACCCCCTTTAAGATAAACTTTGCAGCACACTTGCAGTATTATCTAAACATGTAGTACCTTTTTCCTATTTTCAGCAATTATTAGACATCCTTCTTTCCACTCTGCTCCAATAATTCATTCAGTAACACAAAAAAAATAGTTCTATTTTACCTGAAATTTAGTCAACACATCACCTCTACCTTACACTGGGAAAGGTCTAATTAGTCTACATCTATATAAAATTGTGCAAACAATAAATAACACTTTATCATATGTATATACATATACATGTACTTCTCTTGTTATTTTTACAGCAAGTAAACCATGAATATTTCCAAAAGGATAAAATTAATTAAAATTAATTAATAAACATGAACAGCTCCACTGTTATCAAACATATCCCAATTTTACACTGAAAACTAAATAATCATGATTCAATAATTTTGAAACATCTCTGGTCAACTTCCAATCTTGCGTAATGGTCCATGAGGTTCATAGATACCATTAAAGCCCCACTGCACTACTTGTAGCTACTTGCGCCTTCTATATAACAAACAATGCCTCATCGGTGACCATTGGTTCCCCATGATCCTCTTTTTTGAATGATAATTGAGAGCTGAGTTGATGAGACAACCACCTGTCCAGTGACCTTGCAGGGTGGTCTAATCCCTCCTGTACACTAGTGCAGATGGGCTTTTTAAAAAAGAAGGAAAACAAAAGGAAAAGGAATATTCTTTGTGTCCTTTTTGGAAAGCGGAATTGACTTCACCAAGGGTTACACAGATATCACAATGGATACAAAATTACCATCTGACTGTGTTGAGTTGAATAGTATACAAATATACAATGACTGTGACTCAAGGATCTAGCTGAAACTATTATTGATTAGGGCGCCCTCTCTTGTCTGAGACTGGGATTCAAGCTTCTATGGCTCCACTTTTGGTGAGGCTGTCTTTTAATTGGTTGAAGATGTAGAGTTGGTGCTCCGGGGCCATGTTGAGTATCTGATGCGTAATCTTTGTCGGGTTGGCAGTTCTGGAAGGCAACAGAAGGGAGGAGAGATGAAATAATAATATAATATAGGTATATTGACTACTATGAGAGGCATCACTGTTTCTATAGGCTCAAGGGGACGTTACATCCTGCCATGATCCGAGGCGCGCCTGGAACCCCGACAGCCAGTATAGAAACAACCAGGCCTCGAATATTAAAGCAGTAAATATTTTGTATATGCCGAATTGACACAAAAATCTACCTAGAATTCTTACCTTATCCTTTTCTTGAGTAAAGATTGGTTAAAACATCACAGAAAAATCAGACACTGTCTGTTAATCTTCGCTGGAAAGATGATAGAATTTTACAATCATTTGGGAATCGCAGACAAAAAGCACTGTGTCCGCGCTCGCACAAAGTAAGTTTTAACACGTAAACCAATGGGGATCTCATCAAAATTTTACTATTTCCCCGGTACCCGGAATCTTTCAGGAATCTCACTCATGAACTATTAACCGTTACTGGCATCATTCGTTTCTTTACGGGAATGGCTAAAATCACGACTCCAATTTCGACCAATCAGATGGCTAGATTTCTAAAGAGAGGTTTATAAACTTTTAATATCGCAGTCACTGCAACTAGATTCCGACCAGTTCTTTGTCATTCGGGCTAATGTTATGTTTTGTTTGGATACTGGATATTTTTTATAGCCCTAGGTGCCCTAGGTGCTCTAATATTACACCGGCTCAGCTGCATGAATGTAAGGAAAATCTCAACACTTTGATTGCTTTCTTCACCTTTCCACATGGCTCGGTCGCTTGTTTACCACACATGCATATTTGAACAAAACAATAAGCAATAATTGATGGAAGATTGCTTTGTGGAACACAATAGCTTTGCGAAATCATCAATTTTCAGCCTTGATAATGTGTGTGTGTAATTGGATTTTTTACAGTCGTGCATCAATCAGATATGATTATTCACGTCTTAGAACGACCTTTAACGTCATCATTCGAAAGACGTGACTCAGTTTCGAACCTGCGTCCTCTGCTGAATCAGTTTGTACCTTCCATTGGTGGCTGGATAACAGGCGCACGCCACAACGCCCCTTGATGACCCTTGAAACGCCGGTATAGATCAATCTTGCACTGAACACAGTTAAAATCTTGAAGTCTTTAGTGTATCTATCCCATGATGAATACAATGAGGCACAGGGAGATTATTTGTGTGGCATATAAAGAGTTAAAGATAAACTTGAGTTCTGGTACAAAAAAGAAAATGAATTCTCACAGAATCAAACAAAACTTACACTGAATTTTGGTAGAAAATGTGTACTGACTGAGCAATGAGCATAGAAATATAAGGAACTCAAGGTAGGTAACCCCGGACACAATTTGTGTAGTCCCATACACATCTTTTTGTGTACAGTGCTTGTAACTTTACCAAGACTGGACCAAAGTTCTTATAATTTTGATGATTCCAGAACCTTGCAGTACACACCAAAACTTGTATGCTAGATGATCAACCTTTTCTGATCGATTCCAAACCGTTTGGTTTCACAATGCAATCGCATGACCAGAACTCAACTGTATCTTTAACAGCTAAAGTTAAAGTGAGAGGACTTTTTATGCTTACTTGAGGAAAGTCTGGATGTAGACATAGAGGAATGAAGCCATTAAGAACTGGCAGTCGAACCGATCCATGATGCCTCCATGGCCGGGGAAAACATCTCCAAAATCCTGCAAACGTGAAATATAACCAACAAATTGATGATTTGGAGCCCTTGTCACATAATAATAATAACAATATTCCACTTATATAGCGCTTAATACAATGTCTCGAAGCACTTTACAGATATACTATTACCCAGGGAGTGGATTCATTGCTTGCCCGCACACAATGTGTGCACAATCTCCACTTCCTGGGGAGAATTCTAGCCAGGCGTTACTTGATGCTCAAAAACTGTTGACCAACAATGACGGTCGCATCCTACCGGGTACCCATTCAACACCTGGGTGGAGAGTAGCAAGTGCAGGTAAATATCTTGCCAAAGGATATTAGTGCCCTGTCAGGATTCGAACCCTCAACCTTCACATCTCCAGTCAAACATCTTAAACCACCTGGCCACGACACTCTCACATGAGATATTTGTCCTGAATAACATCTTCTTCTCCTCATAATGTACAGTTCACCATACAGGATATTGTGTATTATTTAATGGGTCTGGTGCGGTGTACAAGCATGGATAGTATTAAAGTACCCTTTTGATACTAGTAAATGAAACCCTGCAAAAGAAGTGATAAGTTTAAGGCAAACTTTGAATTTTACATGTCTGTAAATAAACTTCAAGGGGATGTCTATGATAATAATACTAATAATAACATGGTTAATTGGTACATGGTAGCCTCATCAGTATTAATACTGTTCTCCCTAAGGGCCCTGCAATCATAATATTACCTAAGCTTTAGCCGATCTACCGTGATATGGCCCTCAAGCCTTCAAGGAATTTCCATCTACCGGGTACCCGTTTGCTACATCTGGGTGGAGAGTGGCAAATGCAGATTATTATCTATACTATAGGACAGTTTATTATCTCACCTTGATTTTGAAAGCTCTCTTGAACCCGCTGGCAAAGAATCCTCCAAATGGGCTGACCAGAGAAGCAAAGAGAGCGATGACTAGAGCGTGGATCTGGGCCGGCATCAGGTTCACCGTCTCCCAATGAACACCACCCTACACACATGACAAATGAACACAATCTTAGGGGTTTATAAACATCAAGAAAAGACTGCAACGTTTTAGGGACCTGTTTCATACAAATCTTTATCGATAACAAATTACAATTACTGTTACAAGCTACTATGAAATCACGGCATTTGATTGGCTGAGAACAAAACAGCCCTCAATTAACATAAGAAAAAGGGGGATCATGGGGGACTTACTTGACTAGGACGGCAGCCTCAAAAGAATGTTCTTAAGGTGAAATTCAAATGAAAAAAGTATTCATACAATCTTTTTGTAGGAGTTTATGAGTGTATTGTGGGTTGGTGTACGTGCGTGTTGTGTGTGTGTTGGGGTATTCCGAGGAGGCTAGGAACAGTGTGTGGTGGAAATGTGGTGGGGAGGGGGGTAGTAGTGTGTTTGGTTGGATGGGGTTATTTGTTTTATGTTACAACTGATTTCTATTATTGTTTTCATCAATCGTACAATCTATGTAATGATAATGTTTTGAATTCATGTCAAGGAAAAACAATTGTATTTTATTTCTAAGACTGATTTGTATTGTTTGGAATCAATAAAAAAAACTATTGAAAAAAAGAAGAAAGTGTGTAGTGAATGGTGGATGTGCACGTAGCTCTGTATTGTATGGTGGAGTAGAAAGAAATGAGGCCTTTTCAAATAAAGGAACAAAGAATAAAAATGGCAAAAATGACTTACATATCCCAGAAGAGCCTGCATGAATCCTGGCAGGATGTACTCTCGGACTTGATACGTAGCGCTCGGCTCACACTCCATTCTAAACACCATGCTGTCTTCATCATACTAGCAAAGATTATACATTGAGATTAGTGGAAAATAACATCATGATGAAATTAAAACTAGATGGAATTTTGACTGCGCGCAGTCGAAAATGATGCCTCCGCCATAGAGCAATTTAAACAAGTTTGGAGTTTAAATCTCCAGTGGTTCTTGAGATATCATGATAACAATCTCAATGTATGGAATTTCATAAGTTGACCTCTGTGACCCTTGACCTTTGACATACGTGCTCCAAAATCTAATCAGATCGTCTTCCTATGGTGATACATACTATCCTTAAGTTTGAAGTTTAAATCTCAAATGGTTCTTGAGATATCGCGCTAACAAAGTCAATACAAGGAATTTCATAAGTTGACCTCTGTGACCTGTGACCTTTGACCTACGTACTCCAAAATCTAATCAGATCGTCTTCCTATGGTGATAAATACTATTCCCGAGTCTTAAGTTTAAATCTTAAATGGTTCTTGAGATATTGTGATAACGGTCAAACGGGACGGACGTACGGACGTACGGACGGACAACCCGAAAACATGATGCCTCCGGCACCACCTTCGGTGGCGGAGGCATAAAAAATGTTTTCGAAGGGGATGTCTTCGTTCAAATAAACTCATCTGTGCATGGGCAAGTTTTATTGGTTGTCTTTTATCTCAAATTCCATCAAGTGCAATAATTTGTAAATAATCTTGTAATAGATTTCAAAACATGATGAATGTAGCCTTTTTAAGAAAATACTTTGGGCTTTCCCTATGCGTTCCTAAAGACTCTGATGCTGCCCCCAAAGGTACCAAGAATGATGGAAACTGAAGAACAAATGACATTGAAATTGTAATTTTCCTTAATATATTTGGTCTGGGGATATTAATCCAGTTAGCAGGAAAAAATAGAATTGTAGATATCGTACAGAGTAGGTAACATATGGGTCATTTCAGATGCCATTCATGTACACATAAATAAATGCGGCAAAAACCTTTAAGTCAGTCAGGAACCCTGTGACTTGTACAGTACAAGCCGATCGCCTACTGGTATCTTATTATCAAGATATTTATGATTGGAAATCGAAATTTCAACACGTAGGGCCATGCATCTCAGATTTTACATTGTTAAACGATGCCTTTAATATTGGAATATTGAGGTGGAGAAAAGGGGAAGTAACATTTACATCCCCTGCCACCCCTCTCATACACACTCAGGCACATAATTACACAAGCTTACCTCTGCTGGGCAAGTGAAGAACTGGAACTGTGCGAGAAATCTCGTCAACTAAACACAAAGATTTTGCGAACAGGGAGAAAAGAAAAGAAAATTAAATAAAGACAAGCATCTGCAATAGGGTGTACATAAAATTATCTGCATATTAAATACACAAAGAATACAAATATAATAGTAGAGTCCTGGATTATTGATTTATTCATTTGATTCTAATTCCCTTTCAACGTGGTAAACTTGTAGGTTTTTCAACAGGTTAGTGCGTGCATGTTGAAAATATTTTGTCCACAATTTTTTTTTTTAACAATTGAACTAACACAATCTTGGATGTTCTTTTGCCTTTTAACTTGCCTAACCCTGACATTGTACATACCAGTTAAAACTGGATAAAACTAAGAGCTCACAACGGAAAAGGTATAAATCTATTGCATGTATAAAAAAAAATAGGAGAAAATGAAGAACAAATGTAAATTATTGCTCATGAATTTAACTCTGAAAAATCACAATCTACCTTTGATGGCCATTACAAAGAACTTTTTATATTTCCAGTTACCGTATAATCCAAGGTAAAAATGAAGAAATCTGTACTGATATATTTCACTGTCATGTGGGGTTTTTATGAGTGGCATCGAGGTGGTTGCATTATATACCTTTTCCTTTTTGTTATATATTTTCTTTGCAAAATAAAATAATACTAAGACAAAACAAAACAGAATTTTACTAGGGTGGCTTTCATAGAATTGTTTTTCTGTAGGTTTAGATGATTAGCATAGGACTTCTTCATTTTCTTTCAAACATAGATCTTATATATGTATCATTTATGATGCACAGATGTACTCACAAAGAAGCTGTAGATAACGGTGGAGAAGAGGGCACCAATGAAACCTTCCCATGTCTTCTTAGGTGAAAGCTTGATCAGTGATGTCCTCCCAAAAAAGAAACCTGCAAGACCAGAGGGAGAGAGAGAATTCAACATTGCAAAGATTACTGAGAGAGTGCAAGACATCATGTGTTAGTAAATTCCATATGCCTTCACAGTGACCGAATGGTAGGAATACTCTCCAGGGAGTGGAGATGGTGCACATTGTGCGTGAAGGAATCCGATGACTAGGATAATATTATCTGTTAAGGGCTTTAAATAGAGACAGTATTTCGTATAAGGCACTATATAAATCCAGATTATATGATATTACTATTAAGTAGTCTGTATGCACTTTGTCACATTGGATATGTCACTGAACTGTGGATCACAAGGTCAGCAGTTCAAGTGCCCTTTGGCAAGATATGAATCTACATTTGCCACACTCAGCCTAGGTGAGGTAAATGGGTACCTGGTCGGATTATTCCTTAAAATGCACTGTGTGCTGATTACGGCTGCCCGAGCTAAAGCTAGGGTAATAATTTCCAAAGCTCTTTGGAAGTGTATAGTGACGTTGTATAGTGATATATGCGCTATACAAGGGCCTAATATTATTATAGGCCAAGAGAGCGAAACAATTCTGGGTGATTGGTCAATTTCATCTAGTTAAAAGTAACAAATTATTATACAGTGAAACCTGTATATAAATACAGCTCAAAGGAGACAAGAGAAGTGATCTTTATAGGCAAGTGGACTTTATGTACAGGTTCCTTTAGGACAACTTCAATGAGAAACCATGTTCAAGGGAAATTAAAAATGTTGTCTTTATTGAAAGGTGGTCTTTCTTTACAGGTGGTCTTTCTATACAGGTGGTCACTAAAGCAGGTTTGACTGTACCAAGAATCCTGAGGACTTACCAAACATGTATGCCATGATGTCATTGCAGATGACGCAGGTGGTTGAGAGGAGGAACCATATCATGCCGTCAAAGAGCGTCTGGACAATGAGGTTGGACTGAGTGACCACGATCAGTAGGGCTATGTGGGTCCAGCCAAACTAGAGCAGGATAGGAGAAATGTTCAATGGCAATTAAGAAATACATTAATTTAATTCAAAATTTATAAAAGGTACATATGTCTACACTTCCAAGCCATTAATTTCTTCCTAGAAGGACATAGAGCATGCATGCAAAATAGAAAAATGCAGAGTAGCGACAAACTAAATTGACATTAAAAAAAAAAGTCATAATTTTCTCTTGAATTGTAATTAAAAAATGTATATGATTTGTTTTTAATGTACCTTTTGAAGAGCCCATATTAAATTGACAATCCATTTAAAAAAAACAAATAAACAAAAAAACAAAAAAATTAACAATCCATGTTTACAAAACACATCTGAATGTACCCAGTAATTTTGTTTTTTTAATGAAGAACTTAACAACTTACACTTGATATTTGGCATGAAATCATACAAGTAAACCTATCAATTTTTAGTATTAATACTGAAATCAATACTACTTTACAGCCCTGAATCGCTTATGAAACTTTTCTTAGGATGGCCTCAAGAGGAGCTAATCCAATTCACACAAAGGCACAAAGATTTAAAGCCTATCAGCGCTAGTTTGGCCAGGAGGGATTAGACCTCCCACCGTGGTCACTGACAGGTGGTTATCTCATCACATCAGCTCTCAATTAAAATAAGAAAAAGGGGACCATGGGGGACCAACAGATACCGCTTTGATATTGTTGGCTGTATAGAGGGCGCAAGTAGCTACAAATGCAGTCCCGCTTTAAACCTTACAATGACTAGGATATGGCGATAATAACAGCAAAAAAGGCACACAGTGCAATTGAAGTATGAAGCTTCAGATGGGGAGCTTTGAAAAAAAGAAACTATATCGTAGTCTATTTTCTGCATGCTCATAGAAATACATGTACGATGAAAATGAATAATATTGTGAGTAATACACTACTAGAAGTACTAGCCGTAGTGTGTATAGGGTATAGAGTGAGAAAGGAATGAACCAAACTTACCAGAGTAAATTGCACAAGGTATTGTTTCTTCTGGAGTGATAGGACAAACATCATAAAGCCTGGAGAAAGAGAGAGAGAGAGAGAGAGAGAGAGAGAGAGAGAGAGGAAAAAACAATAGAACTTCTCATGAATTCAATCACATCTTAATACAAATTAATGAAAGAGATAAATGTTTATGATCCCAAAGACTTTTCAGTCGAAAAGAAGAGTCATGTACATGTACACTACAACTTTTATAACATTTTGATTGTGATGGCAACATATAAAGTAAATGTCTTACATATTCATGAAAATGACATTCAAGGTATCGTCAAAGGAAAACTTTTCTCTTCTTCCAACCTTCTAGTTATTGACTCACACATGTTCGTCAGAGTCTTACTAACATATTTATTTGGGATTAAATGCTAACTTTCAAAATTTAAGCTCGACTCCTGTATAGCTAAGCCTCCACACAAGTTAACAAATTCCACACATCATAATATTGAATATTCCCTCGTTTCCATGACAATAATTGGATATGAGCCTGATCTAATATGTAACTACATGTTACTCTACCATTGGTAGACTTTGGGGCAGTTGGGCTAGTCTACATTGACATTCACCAGACTCATTTGAGCTCATTTTAAGTTAGTAGAGAAGAACGCAATCAACCTGGATGAATGCTCCTTCAAACAGTGAATTGTCGTTTGGTCTACAACAAGTTTGTCTCCTACCCAATTTGATGATTTTTATTATTTATGATTACATGTTTATTTGACCATGGGTGGTATTCCGGTAGTGCGTACCAAGTTAGCGCGTACTAACTTAGTCCACACTTCTATGGAGTGCCTGTTGCCAACTCATTTACCCTGTACAGATTATTCTAATCCTTCAATGAAAAGTGTCCAAAAAATTAATCTTGCAATGAAATGGGAAGAAAAAGATAATATGAGAATGAACTGAATTTAAACAAAGTCTTTGGTAGATTATATTTGTCATGAATATTGAAGGAGGAAGATGAAACCTAGCATTCCATAGAAGTGTGAACTAAAATTCTTGTTCAGTCTGGACTTAGTCCCGAGACTTATGAGAATGCCACCCCATATGGAAATTAGACATACTTGAAATTTGACTAAATGAGCAATAGACCAAATGAGTAGTACACTTATCGAAGATTAGACCAACCAGAAATTAGACCAATGACTATTAGCCTAAATGGTCACACTATGAACATGACAGACAAAGAAAGTGGACAAAATATACAGTTCCTCAGGTAGATAAAGGAACATCCCTTCACTGCTATTATGTAAAAAGTGAATATGCATGTGACACCTGGGGGGTGTTTCATAAAGATGTTCGTAAGTTACGCACGACTTTACGCACGACTGGAACATGTTCTTGGGTGCTAATCAGATTCTCAATCATTTACATGTAGCACAAGAACTTATCACCAGTCGTGCATAAAGTCGTGCGTAACTTACGAACAGCTTTATGAAACACCCCCCTGGGGGTAGCCAGTTCTACAAGTTTTTACATAATAGCAGTGAAGGAATGTTCCTTTGTCTACCTGAGGAACTGTATATTTTGTCCGCTTTCTTTGTCAGTCATGTGCATAGTGTCATTAGACTAAACGATAAGTAGACAAAGTGATCATTAGGCCACGTGGATAGTAGACAGGCTGGGTGTAGACCATATGGGATTAGACCAATTGGGTAGTAGATGAACTGGTTGTAGACCAAACGACAATAAACCCTTCAAACTATTGTCACTTACCAATAACATACAGCCAGAAGGAGAGGAATCTGTAATAGTCAATGAAGGGCTGCAAGACATGCTGCAAAATAAGGGAAACAAAAAGAGAATATCACATTTTGTCCATATCAAAAGAATGATTCAGCTTAAAAGATTTATGATAGCTTTCAGTGATCAAACAATTTACAATGGGGGCAATCATACAGTATACAAATAATACACAGCAGTGAGGGCATTTTAAAGAATTACCCACACCATGGTACCTTTAGAACAGTCTAACACGCCCAAGTCAATAGCCAAGGGTGTTTGGCCTGTTTTGAAGGTACCAAGTGTGGGTAATTTTACTAATGCTCAAAGAAAATGATGTGTATTATTTGTTTTATAAGATTATGTTTTATAAAATGATGTTTTATAAAATGATTTTACTAATGACCGGTCATTAGAATTGGATAATGACCGGCCATTATCCAAATACGTGTCAGGCAAAATAAATGCCTGGTCACGTGTACGCTTTCAGCCAATCATTTGATTAGGATCCATGTCATCATCTTATAATATGTGTTACTGGGGCATCCTAGTACCATATAAAGAAAAATCTCCATTTTGATGTGAAAAAAAAATGGTTAAAAGATAGGCACACAAACTGAAGGATATGAAAATGTCATACACCATATCATACATGTGGATTCAATATCCAAGATTTTCTCTTAAAAGGCAGGTTATTTTACCAACATCGCTACCACTGCTGTCCCGGACGTGTGTGTTTGCTAAATTACATTTGGCTAAGCTTTCTTGCCTTTAAAACAAGTTATTTCCCTTATTTCCCTCTACTTACCAACTCTCTTCTTAGCACGATGCCAAAGTAATCCTTGAGACTCTGTCCGTAGACAAAGTAGTTGGCACAGGCAAGAAAGTACCAGCTGAGCGTCCTGAACCAGGGCAGGTTCTGTGTACGATAGACAGCGTGTCCGATGCTGATGATCTCTTTGAAGCACATCACCTCGATCAGTAGGATCTGGATGAGAAAGGTGCAAATTCATGTTTAAAGCCTGTCTGCACTAGTTTGGCCAGGGGGATTAGATCTCCCTGTAAGGTCACTGACAGGTGGTTATCTCATCAAATCAGCTCTCAATTAACATAAGAAACAGAGGATCATGGGGACCAACAGGTACCAATTAGGCATTGTTTGCCATATAGTAGCTACAATGTATAAGTAGTGCAGTGGGGTTTTAAAGTATTTTAGAGTCCAAGAATTCTTTACATGACTTTGTTGGGGCGGTTAATTATCATGATCATAACTTCATAAAGGTATCATCTTGAAGTTGAACCAGTATTTGATTAAAGTTGAAAAACATGTTTTGTGTCACTTGATTACAATGGAATTACCCCCACTTATATGAATGTGTCTTTGGAATGTGGCAAGACTAACAATAATCTTCATGAAAAATTATGTTTACTTTATAAACACTGGTTCCATTTTCACGTAAAAAGTCAACTTGCTCAGAAGAAGAGTGTTTTTTCTTCTTCTTCTTCTTTTTCTTCGTTTTTAACATAACATTTGGAATTTACATATCAAGTACATGTAAGTCCATCAGATTTTAAAAAAAAATCAGTTTGGGTGCACCAAGGCAAACAGTATTTCTCCACTAAACCAAAAGAAAAAAGAGGATACCTCCATACTTTATCTGTGAGGGACGGAGCTGAGACATATAGGTTCAGCATAGATGATGAGAGCATATCCAAACACCATGATAAACAATATTGCTCAACAAATAGACAAAATTAAGGACTTTTTCAATTGGGGGGGGGGGGGGGTCGCCTTTAGAAAGATGTGGTCCTAACAGCTGGGGCTTACCAATCCAGTGAGCCCTACAGGACCAGCGTAGATGATGAGAGCATACCCAAACACCATGGCAAAGGATACCGCTGTACGGATAACATAATTCTGCCATCTGAAAGGATAAGAAAGGATAAGAGCAATGATAAAAACTTGCCTATGAATTATGACAGGCAACATCATCGGTGGAGGAAATTTGGGGAATGAGAGAAATTTTAAAGTTAGAACAGCGATCAGCTGAACGCATATTTAACAGAAAAGTAAATAGCACAATATAAAAATATTGTATAGAAATGAAAAAGAAACGAGAGAATGAAAAAAGGTTGGAGAAAATAAAAAGATAAAAAAGCAGCAAAATAACACATATGGAGGAATACTAAACCAAAAATATAACAACTGGTATAGCCAGGTAAACGAGAACACACAAACACAAGAAAGAGGAAAGACAGGTACATATAAAAATGTACAGCAGATATTATAGAGAATAAACAATTGCATGTGTATTTGCAACAGATAAAAGACCTGTAATGACATGTTCCCATACATTTGAAACATATACATTTCTAGTACTACATGTCCATGTCCTGAAACATTGCACTCCTGCTTTGCCGACTGCATTCACAGTTTTTTCACACAAATCATCCCAACAACGAACCTATTTGTATACAGGTTCGTTGACAGAGGGGTGTCAGGGTGTGACAAATCCATGAATAATTTTTCTGTTGTGTATAATTTGTATAATATGTTCCAAGTACATGTACCTTCATAAAAAAGATGCCTTGTTGGAAAATTGTGATCCTACTTGTACATCCCCCTAAAAGAAATTGCATAGTGGATAGCGATGCCCCTGAATACACAGTGACATGCATTTGAGATGAATAAGAAGAAATGATCTATTGTATTGGGGGGGGGGGCAATAATGTTCACCAAACTATTTTTGTTTTCTTCGAGATGTACATGTTCATGTGTATAATGTGCAAGACACACCTTGGCGGTAGCCCCTTCCAAGAAAACTGGGACATTATCCTTCTGGGGGGGGGGGGGGCAGTTTCTATATATCTAAGCTGTGTATTAAAGATATAGACTATCTTGGGAAACGCCCCTCTCTCAAAAAATGAAATGGAAGCTCTTATTACCAATCATGTAAAAGAATATGTTTCGACTAATGTATGTGATGATACAGTTTTTTGAAACGCCCCTCTCTCAAAAAATGAAATGGAAGCTCTTATTACCAATCATGTAAAAGAATATGTTTTGACTAATACATGATGATACAAATTTTGCCGGACTATATCTTTAATACACTTTAATACAAATTTTGCCAGACTGGATAGATATCGCTTAGTCCCATATACATCTTTTTGTGTACAGTGCTTGTAACTTCACCAAGACTGGGCCAAATTTCTTATCATTTTGATGATTCCAGAACCTTGCAGTACCGCTAATACTTATATGCTAGATGATCAACCATTTCTGATCGATTCCACGTTTCTTTCACAATGCAATTGCAAGACCAGAATGGGTCTACACCTTTAAACTTTTATACCTCTAAACAATCATATCTCTTATCATATCATATCTCCGGACTATTATATCTCTAAACTATTACAACTCTAAACTATAATTTTCTCAACTATTATACCTCTGAGCTATAATAACATCCACTAGACTATACTGTCATTTCCGTTGAATAGTGTCTGTTCGGGGCCAGAAGGATGTAAACTACAATGAGATGAGTAATAACGCCCTTCTGGCTCCGAACATGTGCATTGTGCAAGACAGAGGCAGTGTAAACTCTTATAACTCTAAACTATAATTTTCTCAACTATTATACATCTGAGCTATCATAATATCTACTACTAGACTACTGTCATTTTCTGTTAAATATTGGCTGTTTGGAACCAGAAGGATGTTAACCCTGTATACAGTGAGATGAGTTTTAACTCCCTTCCGGCTCCGAAAAAACGACATGTGCATTGTCTAAGACAAACCTTGGAGGCAGTCCTTTCAAGAAGAGTGGGATGTTAAAATTATTTAAACTCTAAACTATAATTTTCTCAACTATTATTCCTCTGAGGTATTATAACATCCACTAGACTACTTTTACTTTCATTAAATATCATTTATTTGGAGCCAGAAGGACGTTAACCCTGAATACACGTATAGTGAGATGAGTAACGTCCTTGTGGCTCCGAACAGACTACATGTGCACTGTGCAATTAAGACAAACCTCGGAGGCAGTCCTTTCAAGAAGAGTGGGATGTTGTCCTTCTGAGGTGGGATGGGCGGTTCCTGGATCTCCGGTAGGCCCAGGTTCTCAGGAGGAACACATCCCGCTGCTACGGGTTTCTGACAAGATACAACAAAACAAAACTGATAATTGGCCATTTCGTAATGTACAGTGTTGTAACCAAACTCAATGCACAGATCTTTGTTACGTGCCTCGTTACAATTTATTTTATTCACCTGTGTATGCACTCAATGAGTCAATTTACTTGTTCATGTCTGTTCAAATACGTGTGTCTTTTAATAAGATTGCATTTGTTTGGTAAAATGTGTTATTATTCGATGCATGATGTACCAGTCTATCCTGAGCTGCCTTTCATGTAAAACACCATGTTTTATACATGTAATGTACAGTATGTGAATTACCAATAACGCATTAATGAATCAATTGGAGTTGAATAAAACTATACGGTACACTGTAATAAGAATAATGACATCAATAATTATAATAATAATCACAAAATAATTACAAAATATATAAATAAAATAATAATAATAATAACATTCATTTGATCTTAGAGAAGAGCAGGGGAGGGAAGGGGCTGCATATATATGAACTGCTATCTCGGATGAAAAGCATGGTCCAGATGTGCAAATGCTTTGTGCATGCATTATTTTTTCTTCAATTTTTTTTTTTATAAGAAATGTCACCAATATATTATTCCACAAAAAATGTTACTACATGTATCATCTTCAAATTTTGATTTGGTCAGAGAAAAAAGGTACTTAAAGATTTGTTCACAATGTCTATCTTTTGAACAGGTACATGTACTGGTACCGATGATCTATCCTGTGTTTGTTTTAGAAAACAATCAAACAAAGTGCATGAATATTAACAGTATCAGAGTACAAGAATTTTGTTTGCATAGAAACTAATTTACCTTTTTTTTTTTTTTATATATAAATGGAATTGTGCTCTAATTGACCTCAAACATCTTGACAAATTGCATTCTGTATTTATGATAAATAATAATAACTAATCATTTTGTGTCATAAATTCAGTTCACTTTTCTTGAAATTGTTTACACATGCTCATGTAAGACCCCGTTCTCACTCACTTCGTTGGAGCGCTCTGGAGCGCTCTAACTAAGACCCGCTCCTCAGGAGCGGTTCTTAGGTGAGTGAGAACGCTCAAAGTGGTCCAGGAAGCGGACTTCTGGACCGCTCCAGAAGTCCACCTTCCGAGGTGGTCTTGAGGAGCGGGTCTTATTAAGAGCGCTCCAGAGCGCTCTAACGTGCAATGTGAACGGAAAGCGTACTTTGAGCGGAAGTGAGCTAGTGACGTTCCGTGCGAAACATGTAGTACGGTACATACGGTTTGTATTCCGCGCGCGAAAAAATTGACCCGCCTACCTGAGCTGCCATAGCAACAAGACCACTTTGACTCGTGGAGCGGTTTGAGCCATAAAAACTGCTCGGAGTGTGAACGCTCGCAAACCGTTCCTCAAGACCCGTTCCTCTGGAGCGGTCTAACTAAGACCACTTTCAAAGTGAGTGAGAACGGGGTCTAACACACTACTTGCAGGATTTATGCTACATGTATGTACAGTACTTTGATAATATTTCATACAATTTTATCTGTATTCATATAATATATATAGACATGAAATTGTATTGTATTTTCCAGGCTCTATGGAACAACCATTGTTTTACCCTGGTGACAAACTAATGAATAAAATAAATAACTAAATATTTCTGAATTCCAAGGATTTCTTTACTTGATTCGTTTCAAGAAATTCAATCATTGAATGAGATCATAAATTCATGATGTGATATTAAATCATCTGAACTTGTAATATGTGCAATGTATGATGATAACAGTACATTTTTATATAGCGCATTTCAGAACTGACAGAACTCTCAATGCACTTTACTGTACATCCAAGATAATACCTTAAATACGAAACAATATCAATACCTTATTCTACACTTACAACGTACAGTAAGATACAAAACGATATATATTTAAAAATATTAAACAAAATTAAACGCATCATTGAAAAAATATATATTTTGAGTTGTTTCTTGTATGTGAATGAACGTGTTCATATGTACATGAACATGTTTGTGTATTTTTTGAAATACCAGTTGGTACATGTTCAGTAGTATGGCACTTCAAAGCCGCAGAGAACAGCTCAATGACAGAGGGGAAATATTGTTTATTCATTTGAATGCTTATCAGATTGAAGCGGTCAAACAAGAGTCAGCCAATGCTTGTATTTACATTATCTTGATGTGGGTGGGCGGCCAGAGCAATCTCTGTTAATGGCATTAATACTGTAGTGGCATTTGCACTGCAAGCAAATTCATCGATATTTCTCACAATCCGGTGTTTCGTCACGATAAAAAAAAAAAAAATCGAAAAATCCATCTCTGGAGTGTGGTTTAGGGATTACAAGTATTCGATAAGCCATGCAAGTACATGTACATGAATTCTGACCAAAATTACATTATACTTAATAAGTGGTCAACCAGACGACCACAGTGTATAGTGTGTACATAGTACAGTACGTACATTTGTATGTTATAAACTTAGCGAAGAATTCTCGGCCATTCTATCAATAGCACTGATGCCAATAACACTACAATGTAAGTAGAATCGACCAGACACAGAGGGATGGAAATAATAATTACTTTTACAGTATCAAACTATTGTGAGTTTGTGACTTACAAGTAATGTTAACGTACGCGTCTGCATGTACATGTACACGTATATCTGTGGTAAAAGTGATTGAAGTAAATAATTCTGGCAATAATAATTGGGCCTAAAATAAAAACTTGTTGCATTGCCCTTTGCGACCGACTCAAACATCTGAAAATCTATGGTCAGCATTTTAAAAAAGCTTCTTTTTTTTAAATTCGTTTTTTAGATTTTTTTTATATTAATGAATAAAAAATATGTATTTTGTTTGTTTAAATAGGTATAAATGCATAAAATCAAATTATTCCAAAATTCTCACTCGTGCAAACCATGGATAATTATAAGGTGAACAAGATATCAATGGAATGATGACGCTGAAACACATGTATTAAAGCATTACAAACTGAGAAATATCAGCCAAAAGAGGGCGGGAAAAAAGGAAAAAAAACAAAAAACATTCAAATCTGAAAAAATGTCGGTCCAGAGAGGGCGACAAAAAAAAAGTTTAAAAAATTAAATTTTTTTCGACCGACAGACCCATGTTTTGGCACCCAAAGGGCAATGCAACAAGTTTTTATTTTAGGCCTTGTACTAGTGCAAGGTATTACAATCGATCGGGGGGGGGGGGGGGGGGGGGGGTAAGAGCACACTTTTTGGGGGGTGGGGGTCCCAAAAATTTCGCAATGACTCAGCCAGATGCTAAATAATTTTACAATTAAAAAAAAAATTGAGGGGGGGGGGGGGGAGTTAACCCCCCCCCCCCCCCTGCGTACGCGTCTGCATGTATATCTGTGGTAAAAGTAAATACTTCTGGCAATAATAATTGTAGTAGTGCAAGGTACATGTAATACAATCGATCAGAAACATTAAAGATTACTTTCCTTGGATTATTTAATGTGCTCTTCACTATTTTGACTAACAGGTACTGTACATTGTACCACTAACATTACTACATTGTAGTATTCTGAGTGCATTAGAAAAATTTGTGTACATATACATGTAGCTCAGGGCCCCGTCTTACAAAGAGTTGATATCAATCGTAACTTATTTGCGAATGATATCAATCATAACTATGTACATAAGAGATAGGAGACTGTAAACTTGCACAAATCTGGGGAATTTGTCAGAAGCCCACAATTATGCAATATGTCAACCAAAGTGATTTTTTTTTTTTTTAAAGAACCCTTGAATAAACTACATACAGGAATTCTTCATCATCACATGTACATTTGTAGTGTATGAATTCAATGCCTCTGGATTTGCAAAACAAACCTTTTCAAAAAGAGAATTTCTGTTAAATTATTAAAAGATGTATTAAATAATTAAATGACGTACAGCTGTAGATGAGATGTACATGTCAGATACTTTGGAAGGCCTACCATTTTCTTCATAATTCTACATGAAACTTAATTTCAGGTGCTCAAAATACACCATACCAGTACTAATAATAATTTCTTGAAATACGTTTGTACCTGTATCAGATCCGACCTGTATAGTATACGTACAGCAGCTTTATCAAATAATATTTGCAAGAAAGCAAATGCAAGTTGCACATGCACATGACTGGTAAATTTGCAATATAATAAATAATGTATGAAAATGTATTTGCACTCTATAGGATGCATTTGCCGTCCTAGCTATTTCTTTTCTAAAATGCTGAAATTCAACATCCTGTAGTACAGAACTGCATTGCGCTGCAGCATGTACTTTGCTTTGAGCCACTTCATGCTGGACAAAAGGGGCTATCAGTTGCCATGGAAACCAAAAATATAAAAGAAAGCCCCACTCTGTATGACGTCAAAGTGACGTATTCTGATCTGATCAAGGAGTAACATCTCTTTGATCTGATCAACAACTCTTGTGAATATGTGAAATATGTTAATTATCTATAAATTTAATGATATTAAAGTAACTGCATTGAACTTGTGGGTTAATTTGGATCATGGACATAATTTATGCATCAGCCCTCAAGACTTTGAGTGCATACATTGTACATGTACATGTGTATGAAAGTAAATTGAGGTGTACACCTGTACAAACAAGTAGAAACAAATAACAACAAAATATATTTCTAATTTCTGTCATATGAACTTGGAAAGAAAAAAAATGATGGTAAACTTACAAAAAAAATACACTGTACAGAACTCTACCCCACTACATACGCACTGTTCATACATATACAGTACCTGCAATATCCTATGCCTACATAATATAAGAAATATAATTACATATGCCAAATAACTAATGCTGTTTACTGTAGAGCAGTAATTTTTGTGTTTCTTTTTTTTGTTTTTTGAGGATGTGTCTAGTTTTCAAGAGTAATCTTACCACAATATAAATCACAAATGATTCCCTAACCTGCTAACTACATGTACATACATGTATGTACAATTGGCATTTGTCTTTTCTTCTTGATCAGAAAACTTCCATGGCCTACTCCTGAGGCATCTAATACCGAAGTTACCCCATTTGTTGTCTTCCTCACACCACTTGCAATTTTGAGTTCATCTTCATGAAAGGCTGCATAGCCCTTTGAAGATTAATACCAGAAGAAGAAGAATATGTCAGGAGTTAAAAATTGCCCCCCGCCCCCTTGCCCCTACTCTTATAAATACATTGGTGAGATATACGTACAAATATTCTAGAATCTATTAAAGGTAAAGACCAGTACTGGAAACGCCCCAATTTCAAAAAATTAAATGGAAGCTCTTATTACCAATCATGTGAAAGAATGTGCTTTGACTAATACATGATGATAAAAATTTTGCCGGGAAACCGCCTACTAATTGATATATTTTGTAAATTAGTTTACCTACATGGTCTGTGAGAGATAAACGCACGTGTCGCGCACATGTGCGTATAGTCCCATATACATCTTTCTGTGTACAGTGCTTGTAACTTTACGAAGACTGGGCCAAATTTCGTATCATTTTGATGATTCCAGAACCTTGCAGACGCAGTACACACCAATACTTATATGCTAGATGATCAACCTTTTCTGATCGATTCCACAACGTTTCTTTCACAATGCAATCGCATGACCATAACTGCCTGGTCTTTACCTTTAAATGGTTTATGGTTGCATGTTAGGCTAGATCGCGAGCCCATGTCTGACATTGTCTGTGCATGCAGGGCCCTTATCTGCACATACATGTACACTTAAAAGTCTGATTCTGATAAAACAAAAACAGAAACTAGTGCGGTTGATTGTGTTATCCAGGCCATACATACACGGTACATGTATTATCAGTATCCATTACACTGTCTGTACAAATACAAGATATGGATCCATGCACATCTTAATTTAATAGTGACATTTCCCTACCCTACCCTATAAATAACTTTATTACAAGGGTTGGATTGCCATTTAATACTGTACATTGTCTTTCCACAGGGAGAACCCCAAAAATGTACAATAAGATTTAGATGCCTATAAACACCTCCCTGGCCTAAAATAACCTCCATTTGGAAACGCACATGTTTTCTTTATATTTTTAATACACATTATCAAACTTGCCATATACACCAGTGTAAAAATACTGTTCTGTTCTGTTCCCTAGCTTTTTTAGGATGTGGTCAGGGAAAAAAAATACACGGGGGCTCAGGGCAAATTAGCCCCCGAAATGCCCAAAAGTGCCCCGAAAGTCATAAAAGAGCCCCCCAAATTTGCATAGAGTTCAATGCAAAACAAAATAAAGAGTGTTATTTTCATGCAAGCAAGCATGAAAAGTAGACCCTCAAAATGTGTAAGTGTTTTTTCCCTGGATGTGGTAGTAGTGTGATTTCCTCACAGTGATATTAAAGTATTTAATTGTTTTTACTAGAGCACTTACTGTTTGAGCTCATCGCTCCCATGTATTTTTTCCTAATGTACCTTTATTGCCATTACGTCTATCGGATGTGTTCAGGCCTCTCGTGATCTCGGTGTTATTCTTGATAAGAATCTTACCATGGCTGACCACATACGTTCAAAGTCTCGAGCAGCAGCTTTTGGAATCTCCAAGATACATGTAGGTAAAATACGAAAGTACCTGACGGCCAGCGCAACTGAACGATTAGTCCACGCATTTGTGTCATCACACCTTGACTACTGCAACAGTTTATTTTACGGCTTACCAGACTCTCATGTTCTACCTCTTCAACGAATTCAGAATGCTGCAGCTCGTTTAATAACCCGTTCCAGAAAATACGATAACATTACCCCTGTCCTCCGCTCTCTTCACTGGCTTCCCGTCTCTCAACGCATTACCTTCAAAATCCTGATCCTAACTTACAAAGCCCAACATGAACTTGCTCCAATTTACATCACAGAACTAATCTCACCAAAGACCCAGACAACCTCTATAAGACTTCGCTCATCCACCTATGCTCATCTGCAACTGGCCCCGGGTCCAAGAACTCGAACACGATATGGAGACCGTGCCTTCAGCGTAGCTGCTCCGAGGCTCTGGAACAGACTTCCTCTAGAGATTTGGGAAAGCTCCTTCATTAGATTCTTTTAAATCCTTTTTAATTCTCCCTGTTAGCCTGTAGCTTTAATGTGTTTTGCACGGTAGATGTAATGTAATTGCCTTAATTTGAATTTGTAATGTTTTGCCCCCAAATTAATTGTATTCTATTGTATCTATATGTACAGTATTGACTAGATGTATCTGTTCTTATGTATGTATTTTGAATTAATTGTAGGTTGATTAGTACATATTAATTATAGTTATTTAATGTATTATTATCTAAGTACAACTTTGTAAAGCGCTTAGAAACATTGTAATAAGCGCTAAAGAAATATAATGTATTATTAGGTTCTTTTAACAGCAGCATTTAATCTTTAGAAACAGATTGGGAAAGCATCCTGGTAATACTGTACATATGTACTACATGTAGGTGATGTATTCACATTGAGATGGATGCACGTGCATAGAAATAGCCTCCAAGTCCACGGAAAATAAAAATACCTTTTAATAGTGTCTTCCACTTCATATCACAATTTTCCTATTACCAGTAAACTCCATCAAATTCAATTTTGTATAATTGCAAATAATTGCACCGGTGGAGATTTTAGGAAGCATGTCTACTACCAGGGGCCTATACAATGGGTCAAAAGCCATTTATTTCATCAATACAGACAGGAAGACATGCATGTACTGGTAATGTATTCAAAGAGAGATTGATGCAAGCATCTAGAAACAGCCTCTACATCTAAGTCTAAGCGCCAGGAAAAAACATTGCATTCTTCATTACTAATCAAAACTACATTTTGGTGAACATGATATTACACATTTTTTTACACATGTACAATGGATTCAATTTTTAGTGTCATTTTACTAACAGGGTCCTAAAAATATATTTATTTCATCAAAACAGATCGGAAGACCTACTGTAGGGCAATTCCACGGTAACGGAAGGACACTCAGACAAGATTTTTGAACTTCAGGTTCATACTAAAAGAACTGTTTTATTAGTATAAGATGTGAAACAGTGCAGATATAATACCTATATAAGTGCCTTTAATTCTCCCCCAAAAAATTGTCATTATAGTTAAGTAGTTTAAGAATGTGCATATTAATTATCTCGGTAACGGAAGGACATAAAAATGGACATGGTTTTTCCAGTTAATTAGTGTTTATCCAAACTTTGTGAAGTTGACGAAGCTTTCCACTTGACTGAAACACATTTTGTTCCCCATAGTTTAATACATACTAATAAAACATTTCTTTTAGTATGAACCTGAAGTTCAAAAATCTTGTCTGAGTGTCCTTCCGTTACCGTGGAATTGCCCTGTACGGTACATACATGTAGTGGTAATGAATTTCACATTGAGATGAATGCAAGCATCTACAAATAGCTGCCATGGGGAACTCTTGTCTACTTCATTGTAAACTTTTTTTTAAAATTTGCATTTCAATGTAAAAGTACTGGTAAAAACCCATCAATTGTGGTGAACATGATATTTGCACATTGTGCTTGTGGATCCATGCATTTGTATCCATGCATGGGTATCAGGCTCTTCTAAATGCATTTCACTCATCAAAACAGATGGATGAAAGCATCTAAAAATAACCTCCAGGAAGAGCCCATGTCAACAATGTACTTACGGTCTTCAGTGTTATTGTTTTTTCATTGCAATTCAATGTAAAAGTACAATATGTACTGGTACTAAAAACCAATCAACTTTGGTGAACATGATATTAGCACATTATTTACATGTATATATGTACTTTTAGATCAATGTATTTTGGGATATCAGGCTCGTCTAAAGCAGGCGTTTCATTCATCAAAATAAATGGGAAGGCATCCAGATACATGTAATTTAATATTATAATGTTATATTAAGATATTATACATTGTAAATGTGCAAAAACGTTTTCTTGAACAAAAAAGCAAAGCAAAACAAAACTAATAAACCATTCATTCAATACAACGATACCAAATACTTTATGTTTATACATGTTCTTACTTATTCTTTGTTTATGTTATAAATTTATGTTCATGATTTTGTTATTATTATTTTTATTTTATATTTATATTTTTTTTTTTAAACGATTGTACTTTATTATGTTTAACAGGGTCTCATGGAAGGCCATCATTATTGGTGATGACTCATCCTGTCTAAATATCATCAGAAATAAATAAATAAATAACAAATGTATTCACATTGAGGTGGATGCACTTTGCACACCCCAGCAAATATTTTTCATGTAGAAGTCTCGTTCTACAACTACAAGGTACAAGGTACTATTAATCAAATCTGTTATTTAATGTCCAAGTAATGGTTATCACTTTAAATGTACATGTAAGTGGACATGACACTACACTTGTACCTTTTAATAATCACCTGCATTTTAGGGTACATCAGGCATATCAAGCAAAAACAGATGGGAAGGCAAACTGGTAATGTATTCACACTGAGATGGAGGCAAGCATCTAAAAATAGCCTCCATCGGAAAACATACATGTAAGAGGAGTAGTCTTTTAAGTCAGATCCTTGTTTGCAAAGACGGATTCCGAAAAATATACACTGTAGGTGCTGCATGTACATATGTTCCAAGTTCGTTAATGAAAAAGATGCCTTGTCTGAAAATTGCATTATCCCATAGACCTTGGTGTGACTTGGTGGTAATGTGTCTACCTTGTTTGGCGTTCAACAATAAGGGATAGAGCAACGTCGATCTGGCGCTGCTCAGTGGCTGCCGGGCTCACGATCAATTGGGCAAAAAGAATTTCCGTTTCGGTTTAATAAAATTTGGAGTGGACTTGTTAGGCTATTATTATTATTATTATTATTATGTACGCTATCATAGACGCTACATACTGTGCATGTACAACATGGGGAAATTCTGACTGTAGTCTCTGCACTGTGCATATAATGCAGTCTTCTGTCTGATTGTTTATTTGCTTGTTTTTTCCCTGCCCACCAATTTTTTTTGCCTATAGTATTTTTTTCCATGTTTTTTGTAGTTGATGTTGACCAAAACATGGAAACGGATAATGAGATGTGTCTAATTTTAAAGACTATATGGGCGTGTTCACACTGCAAGGGGGGACCGTAGTGCGACCCACGGTCCGCCCATTGGCATTCGCCGGATCCACACCGCAGTGAAATAGCGCGGTCTATCGTAGCACCCCCTTTTTTGAGAGGTCCTGTTGCCATGACGCGTGACGTCATGAGGTCAGAGCGGTCAAAGATTTTGCGCGCTATCACGAACCCGGAGTGTTGAGTTGTACCGATTCAGATTCAGATCGCACCAAAATAGAATGAGTATAAAATTCCCCGCGTGTAGAACGATGACTTCCGGCGTGCTATCGTAGCTCGGGTTCACACCGGCAGAGATAGCGCAGAGATGCCGGTGTGAACAGCCTCTTAGACACAGTTCATGTAGGGGAGACCACAAATACCCTATAGAGTGGTGAAGTGTGAAGTCATCAAAAATCTATTTTTAGAATTTCTCAATTTTTTTCTTCATTTTCTAAAAGAGCATCAAAAATAATGTCCAAATGTTGAAAACCAATTGAATATGTCGAGTATTGGCTGAGATACAACTGTATGACCATCTGAATAAATATACTCCCCATAGGAACTCAGCTAGTGCTGCCCTAGCTCCTAACCATTAGGAGCCAGGGCAAATAACACTGAGTTCCTATAGGCAATCTTTTTATTCAGATGTTCATATCTCAGCCAATACTTAACATATTTGATTGGTTTTCGACATTTGGACATTATTTTTGATGCTCTCTCAGAAAATTTAAAAAAAATTGAGAAATTCTAAAAATGGATTTTTATGATGTCACAGCTTCGGTACTCTATAGGGTAATTGTGGTCACTTTGTCTTCGAGAGCTTATACTTCAGATAGCATCACTCAATGTACATTTTGATATACTGATATGATTTCTTATTTCTGAAATTGGCTGGACCAATTTAATAACATTCAAATTTATGGATGTGTCTATCCTGGGGACCAACAGGTATAGTGAATGAACTAGAATACTTGGAATCCAGTCTGCATACATTACTTGAAAGTTGTTGCTCTGTTGGGCAAGCCTTAAGCCTCGGTCACAAATGCCATTACGAACTGCTACGAACGCAGTACGAACGATTTTCAGACAATGGAAATTCGGGAAGACAATGGAAAAACGGAGATTCCTACAAAATTATCGTTCGTACGAACCTTTGTGACCGTAGCAAGCTTTTGGGTTATCAAGAATAAACTTTCTTTAAACAGTACAGTATGCATCGAATTTGAATATTTAGTAAACTGTTGATTGGTTGGTGTCAATTTATATTAGCAATACCTGAGTGACATTAATGATAACTATAACAAATTATTGCTAAATTTATAATATCAATTAGTCATGACAAAAAGGGGCCACAATAACCCTGACCAACATCAATCTGACCTGGACAATCAAAAAGGGGGGCCACAATCACCTTAGTCTACCCATATATATCTGCTCTGACATGATGCTTGTTAGGTCTTTTTTTGTACTTCATTGTTTTGTGTTGTGTTTCTGAAATTGTAACCTACATGTACATGTGTATGTACAATGTACAGCTTTTAACACATTTACACTGTAAATGTTCATTTTGGAAGGGTAAGTCCAGTAAAGTCTTTATGAAAGGAAACAAAATGCACAATGCACATGTATCTACATGTACTGTATAGTAATGTCACAAAAAGAGATACCTCCTTCTTCTTCTTCCTCATTAAGTGCTACTTTGTGCAAAGATGATTACGCAAAGCATTATACACTGTATCTCCCGGTAACCGATTGGGGGTGTGCAGATGGACCACTACATGTACATCAGGATTTCCCCCTACTCTTATGCGAGTAGTGCAGTGGGTTCTTAAAGTGCTCAGGTGGTGACTCTCCTCTACATACATGTAGGGCCTCAATTTAACGTCCTATCCGAGGAACAGAGCGTTTTTCACTTAACATTGCCTGCATCTATGAAACAGAGGAGGGGCACGTTAACACACAACGCAGGCTTCAGTCATCCACCTGGGTTGGATTTGAACTCACAATCTTTGGTTCGACAGGCAGGCGCTTTACCGACTGAGCCAACTGGCCTCCTGGGCACATCACAACCTCACTCTCAAGAACAGAATCGGTCAAACATATATGGCTAGAGTGCCATACAGTAGTTTGGTGATAAAGTTATGACTAGTGCTGTAACAGATGATCGGATCAGGGGCCGATTTTGAGCCGATCAGGGGTGATCGGATAATAATTTCTGATCGCCGATCAATAAAAATGATCGGAAAAAAATGCGGGCCGCCATCTTGGATTATAATGCATGCCGACAATATAATCCAAGATGGCGGCCCGCATGTTTTGCCTCTTCTCTTAGACCAATATTATTAATTTCAAAGTCATGAAAAGGCACTAAATATCAACAAACATGGTCTACAACATACCGATCAAAGGTGCAAGGGTGTCGCTCCTATCTTCCGATCCGATCAGAGCCCCAACTTACAGGGTTAGTTATGACTGTCTTGTCGTTGCTTTTGAGAAACAGGCTCTCTATTTTTTTGGCTACATTTACAAATGAAACCACAAAAACATCCCGATCGGACCAAGGTCCATGATTTTACATGTATATGTACAGTGCACGTACATGTACTCACACCAATTAAAACCTCCAGTGGTCATAATGTACATCAATGATACCAGGTGTTTAACACACTTGATTGATCACACGTCTGTAAAAACCTCAACGCACACACTTACAATTTACCGGTACATGCAATTAGCCACTGGGCACATCACAAACCCCACTCTGAAGAACGAAATCGGTCAAATGTGGCTACAGAGTACAGTGCCCAGGCCCATGTCTGAGTTACATGTAGCTGCAAATACGTGTAACCGCGTGATTCTGATCACACAAAACATGCAACCAACACAAAATGTTTGCCTCTTCATCACCATGATGGCGAAGTGTGGCCGTTAAGGTCAAGGTCTTCAAGGTCTAGACCTCTAGGTCTTTTTTATATTTATAGCGATTTGTATGCATTCAGAAAACATGTAAAGACAGTGAGAAATATCTGACTTTAGCTTTAAATACACACTGTAATACTTTTAGTTTTATCCTCAAGCCTCAAAATGTTATCTTTCGCATAAAAAATCCTGAATTGCATCTAAAGTGAAGGGTGGGTACTGGGTAGATATTGGAGCATTTCTTTTTCCAATGCCAAAATGACACTGCTGTCTTTTCTTTTCTTGTGTCTTTTGTGAAAATTACATTGTTCTTCGACTCCTTGCTCAAATTTTGACAACATTTTCAGCACACTTATACTCTAAAATATTAGGAAGAAGATCAGATCAAGGTTAAGCAGAAACCAATAGAGACATTCTTGTCAATTTCGAGTGAAATTGTAGGTGCGTACTGCGCAGTCATACTCATAGCCATAGGATTAGGCCTAGAGTCTACATACAGTTTTGAGTTTACACAACCATAACATCATAACTATACCAACAGCTCGCACGTAATGAACGGGGAGGTTTCGGCTCCGATGCACAGCTGTCACTGCTGGAAAAGTGCGACAAAAAAATATAATGCATTATTCACCTCTTCTTCCTGATTCAGTTCTTTATCTCCGGGTTTCCCATCTTCACTGGATTCTTTCTTGATCTGTTCACCTTCCCTTTGGCGAATTTCACTCATGATGACGGCAAAAAATAGTGAATTTCCTTGCCCGTTTACACACCCTTTTCAGCTTCTGAGCCAAATCAATTTCGGCCTAACGAAATAAATAACATTCGCCAACAACAAGCGAATTACAGCTAAATTCGACCCATTACCGTTAGTAAGTCGATCTAAATAGTCTGGGCATGGACCAACCTGTATAGAAAGGCCGCTTTCTCGTAGATGGTTCAATAATGGTGCATTGGTGTCCCGTTTAATCATCGTTTTTTATTGAGTGATTTACCAAAACTTTAATACCAACCAGCTCCTGGAGATAGGGAGAAAAACAGTCCATCCCCATATTTCCCAATTACTGGGCCCCTCAGTGGTGGGCATAATAAGACACCCTTACTGTGGTATAGGGCCTACTATAATTCGAAATCCATAATAACTTTAGGACATGTTCTTGTCAGAGTAATAATTTTGAGTAAGAAAGCCATACAAGATTAATTATTTTGTAAACAATAACAAGAAAAATAATAAACATCATCCAACTAATTTCCAAATGTATAAAAGGGAAAAAAAAAAAAAAAAATAAGGAAATAAAAATAAACTACTGCACTTGAACTTTCGAAAAGCATCTGCAACCACCCATAGGACTATCTCTGCAATTCTTAATTTGTCTTTAGACAAGTCTAAGGGACAGCAACCCGCCCCCAACCCAACTCAGTGTTATTTAGGGTACGCATATGCGTGTTCCAAGCGACCCCCCCCCCCCCTTCAGCATAAATCCGGTGTGCAAAGTCAATACGGGTAGATCTTTTTCTTTTGTTATACGAGCCTTTTCAGCACCCCCATAAGTCCGGTGTTTAAAGTCAAGACGGGTAGACTTTTTTCTTTTGTTACGAGCCGGAGATTTTGGGAACACGCATGGTATCCCTTCGTTCCCGGAGTGGGGGGCCGGGGGGGGGGGGCAGCACCTATGTATCCTCTGCAAAAGGGCTATAGACAAGTTAATTTTACTGTGTTTTTTTTTACCTCTCCCCCATCGTTTGTGTGTGTGTGAGAGAGAGAGAGAGAGAGAGAGAGAGAGAGAGAGATGGAGAGGGAGAGGGAGAAGGTTATAGGAAAGAATCACCCTTTCCCCTCCCCACGGGCCAATAGGCTATGAGAACTATATTTATCAACAGTTACTTTCGGGGGAAAAATTGGCGCCCTCTTTCTGACAATTCTGGATCCTCCTGTACTGTCCTCACGTGACCAAGAGAAAGTTTATTTTTTTCAACCTGAACATTGCTTTTGTTAATTTGTTTTAAATTTGTATTTCTTCCCATTTGTGACCCCCCCCCCCTCCTCCCCTGCATCCCCAAAGTGAAAGGAATTTGTTTATATAAAGAAAGATGACGCTAATTGTCAGAGGTGAAAAAGGGTGCTCCTTATATGTTAAAAGAGACACTTTGGAAGTATGGAGTATTTGAAAATTGAAAGGGAAAATGGGAACGACACCAAGCATCCGGGTCCCCACACTTCACACCAGAGTAACAAATATTCTTATTTGACAAAGTCATGGACATAGAATAGTTTATGAAAATCATGTCATCAAATAATTTCATGTGAAACATATTACAAAAAATGAAAAGGTTAAATTCCAACGGCATTTGAAAGATAATACTAATTTAGAACTTCCCTAACAAGGGGGCTTGAAAATGTCTTTAAGTGGGAAAATAACGACTATTAGTGTTGTCGAATCGACTTAAGTGCTACCAAGTCAGTAAGATTTTCAGACCATTGTACCGAATGTTCGTACGTTTTGTGCTGCGCAAAGATTCGGTCAGTTTAATTTTGGCCATTACAAGAAGTGGGTTATTGTTGTAGACAAATGCTCATGTACCATTTACAGCTCATTTTATGTATGTTATTACCAAAGAAGGAAAAAAGGCCAGTCAGTCCCTCAATAGCGTCTGACAGTGAAGTCTAGCAAGTAAACGGGTTTCCTTGCATAATATTAGGACACTGTTAACGTTTAAATTTCACAGATAGGACCTACATGACATATCCAGGCTGCAAAGCTCTACAGAATTTGATGTTGGCTGCAAAAGGGATATCTTTAAAAGAAGCAGAAAACTGAGAAAACAGAACAGTGAAGGTGAGAGCAAAATCCGATACAATAAAGAAAGTTATGAATTATAAAGTTGCGACAAATCAAAAACAAATTGGCAACTCTGTGATGTATCTTGCGAGCTCCTCTCCAATTTGCTCTGTACAGAAAATGTTATAAACTGTAATTTGCTTAGTTATTGATGATGGAATAGATTTGTTTCATATTTTATAGGGGTAATATAAAAACATATTTGCCATAAATTATATAGGGTGAATGTATGATTGAAACATTCTTAAGGGAAAACATACATTTTAAAGTTGTTTAGTACAGGGTGAATCGGAGGGGATCTCGCAAGATTACGTCACAAAGTTGCCAATTTAAGTTTGATTAGTCGCACCGTCAACATTTCATAACTTTCTCTTTTTTAATCTTTTTTTGCTCAAACTTTCACTGACGGTTTTTTCCTTTCATTTTCAGCTTTTTATTAAGAACAACTTAATTTCAGGGTGGACTTTTATTTTGATATAGATAATTGATGAAGTACTGATTTACGGTTTTCTATTCGAATGAACATTAAATAAATTGCAAACTTTGAAAAAACGATCAGCGCCAAAATCAGAATTATTTTCAAGAAAACCCTTACAATGATTGAACCTTGAGCACTAAATTGGTGCGCCTCATTAAAATCAAAATTCATGGTACAATCACATGATTCTATTTCGATTGCATTCCAAGGCTAAGAACGATCGAACGGCGAGCTTTAATTTGTATTCACTCTAACATTTTGTTAATGGTGCCCTCGTTCCTTTTCACTCCACAAAATTGCATCCAGTATTTAGTAGCATGAACATAAATATCATAATGACGTTTTTGAAAGTTCTGTGCAAAGACGTTCAAAACATTAAGTACCTCAAAACTTTTCACCACATCGCTGCATCATGTGCAGTGTCAGATTTCAATTTCACCTACAAAGAAATTGATATCGATTTTTTTTTTAAATTTCCGGCCGTTTTCAAGTACAATGTAGTAAATGTAATAAATGTCTTTAACGGAAGCGGCGGTGGGGATGGGGGGGGGGGCATTATCACCCCACTTTTTTGTCAAGTATCCCAAAGTGCCCATATTGACTTCAGATTCCAGATAAGTGCCCCTTTTTCTTGCTAATACATGTAATTATGTGCCCGTTCCATAGTGCCTCCTATCACCTCTGCAAGTGCACCTATGCTTGTATACCCTTACCCATCAGGACTACTTTTCTTCCCCTCTTTATAAGATGTAATTGTCATATAGCGACCTAACAAATGGTGAAATATTTGCTTCGCTCGATTGCAAATTAATCTTCAGACAAGCATGCCCAACTTCAAAGTATGATGCTCAAGCAGTGTTTTGGACCATGTAAAGAAAGAAACAAATATTGAAATCGTCCTGATGATGTATTCACCGCAATGTAGGGGTATATACACTGTCGCTCATATAGTTGGACAAATTCTATTTTTTACCCCAATTTATGGAATTATTTTGACAATGATTTATTCCTTATATATCTAGATAATAGTATACATTTGGGGGACCTACACCCTTAAGTCATAAATGACAGTAATGAGGATTAATGCCCCACAAAGGGCACTAATATAGCATTTATAGCGACACGGTTTTGATCCTGGGGCCTCACAGTTACGAGGCCATTGCTTTGTCACTGAGCCATGACTGTACACAGCGGGGGCTAGGGTAGGGGGCAGTTCCCACAAACAAACAAAATGAATAAATAAAATGCAATAATTTTTCAATGATTCATTGTATTTTACCCCGGTCCCCAATATGAGAAAAATCCTCTGTGTGCCCATGCCTTGAGCCATAATGCATGGCCGTACAGAGGATTTTGTTACGTTGGGGACCGGGGGGAATTCAATGAATTATTGAACTTTTAGTGCATTTTCCTTGTTTTTTATTTTATTTGTGGGAACTGCCCCCTACCCTAGCCCCCGCTGCGTACAGTCATGGTTCAGTGACAAAGCAATGGCTTCGTAACTGTGAGGCCCCATGATCAAAACCGTGTCGATATGCTATATAAGTGCCATTTTGGGGGGCATTAATCCTCATTATTGTCATTTATGACTTAAAGGCGTAGGTCCCCTTATTTGATAAGCATATTACCATACACATGCTTTAGCAGTCACGCAAAACAAACACTGGCAAATTATTGGGGTAAACAAAAACTATCCAACTATATGAGTGACAGTGTACTAATGTCTAAAAGTTGTATATTTTCGCTTTGAGGTTTTCCTTTGTAGGAGCCCCCATTTTGCCAGGGAGTGCCCCCCCCCACAATTTTGGAGATGATCCGCCACCTATCTATGTCTCAAACATATACTTTAAATTGAACCGACATTTAGATGATCACATATCTCAATATTTGAATCATTTTGAGTGTATTGGCAGTAACTGTAGAGTGGTTTCTATGGTTACAACCATTTCAATTATTGACTCTCGGTCTAGTGTTATTTACATTGAAATGAATTGTAAGATAAAATTGGCAATCGACAATTAAGCGCGGAGCTACTCTATCTCTTGAACCATCCTACATAAAACGACCCTGCGACGATAATGTGAATCATTTACACGCAGACGTTGCTTTCGGATTGACTAAAATGGCGGGAACAGCAAACGATACTTTGTCAATGCGAGATCATCCTGAGACGATGTCGATTGATCTCGCTATCGCTACTGCTTCTCAAATCCTCTTCGGCGTGCTAGGCGTGTTGGGCAACGCCCTCTGCTTTGCCGTGCTTCGACGTCAGTCAAGGGAGAACAACACCAATTGGCTCATCGTCACCCAGTCCTTCATCGACTTCGTCACCTCTGTCATCCTCATCATCTATACCGTCCAGGCGACTTGGTATCCTTTCTCACCAAGCCGTAAAGGACTCGGCGCAGAGCTCTTCTGTCGGGTCTGGAACTCCAGGGTGGCTACCTTCAGCGGTTTTGCAATCTCGACGTTCAATCTCACGATCATCTCCATCGAGCGTTACATCGCCGTTGTACACCCCGTACTCTACATGACGCGGTTGAAACGGAGAACGCTGTATCTCATCGCGGTAATCGCCTGGCTAACTGCGCCGACAATACAAATCATCTTCGCCGCGGCATTTTTTGATTACGACGAAAAATCAAGCCGTGACTGTATCGTCGTAGAAACAAGCCCTGCTTTCAACATTTTTTCGGGTGTTGCCGCCTTCGTCTTCGAGTTCTTAATCCCTGTTATCGTAACGGGATTTTCTTTCGTATGCATCACGGCCAAGCTCCGCACGTTGAGGCGCGTTAGACCTGGACCCGTCACCAATTCGGTAGGGAATCCAACATGTTCAAGCACTACAGAGGGGTTACCCTTGCAAGAGGCAGCAGGTTCCCAAAGACCTGTGACAAGCGGTCCACAGTTATCTGCGCCTCCTGATGGCAACAAAAACGTCGAGGGTCCACGGCCGGTCGCGAAGTCCTCTGCAGAAGAAGGGAGAGACCTTCGACGACGCAACATCACCATCACCCTCCTGATCGTCTACGTAACATACCTGGTTTGTTGGACACCCAACCAGGTGACGTTTTTCTTCTACAACGTCTTCGGGGTACCGCGTAATTACTTAGGCAGCAGTCTGCACCTCTACACAACTATTTTGGCCACCTTTAATATCTGCGTGAACCCGTTTGTATACGCGTTCAGGTACAAAGCATTTAAACAAGGGCTCAAGGAGACCCTGTCCCGATGCATATGTCGTAAATGAACCGATTCAAAATATAGCACGGTAATAGTGTTTGATATACGGATCCAACTTTGAGTTCACGAAAATGAACATTAATTTTTTAATGAACTTAAGGGGGTTTCTCCCTGAGCGGCGAATGATTGCGAATGTAGCGAATTTGGGGTTTCGCTAGGGTTCGTAAAAGGTCCCAAACATTCACAAATAGTGGCAAAGGATTCGCTAACATTTCGCTAATAGTCGCCAATTGCAACTGCCAAAATTCGCAACGTTCGCGAGCATTTGCCATTCAATGATATACCCCATTTAGGGAAATTTTGTGCCAGAGCATCCTGGATCCACCCCTTGCATTGGACGACTATCGTCATTTGCCCTGTTTGCCGAAATGACTCCAAGTCAGGCGCGTACACAGGGGGGGGGGGGGGGGGTGTTTGGGGGTTAACCCCCCCCCTTGGTATTTTTATGTGTGTAAACCTCTCCACCACCCACCTAAAAAAAAAAAAAAAAAACCCCCTTTGGATTTTTTTTTTTTTTTTTTTTAATTATTTAAAAAAAAAAAAAAAAAAAAAAAATTATTCCCATGGCTGACAAAAAAGTGTCCTCTTACCCCCCCCCGCTTATTCAGCGGCTGGCTGAGTCGTTGCGAAATTTTTGGCCCGATTTATAAATGTTAAAACACCCCCCTTGAAAAAATCCTGCGTACGCGCCTGCTCCAAGTAACACATTCTCGACTAGGTTCAAAGCTTTGACAACAGAGAAAGGTTTTCAAAAAACAACCAATGGCAACACAAAAAAGAGTTCTCAAATCCGTTATATTTTAAGATTTGCCTGCAATAGAATAGGTGATATGGTTCAGCGGACACTTTGCTGGATTCTTGATCCTTTGGTATGCGATTCGAACCACAGCGGAGGCGCTATAACGTTATGTGCCCCAGGGGTCTCAGTCAATATGAATGATGTAAGCATGTGTGACCAAGAAAACGCGTATAAGGGGTGTTTTTTAAAGATTGAACGCGGTCCATGAGGTGCCGCGTCAAGGGGTAAAGAAACGTCCATTTTCAAAAAAAAGGTTTTTTTTTCTTCTTCAAAATCCTGCTGTACGCGTCTAGAGGTATCTTTCTAGATCCCGACTAGACTCTGAACTAAAAGCTGGTCGGGAAGCCAGTTGTCTATAACATTCGTTTACGTCAGCGTGATAATGTAAAAACACATAAAGAAGCCCCTATACTTTGCGTACCAGCATGTGAATTGCTTGTTTACGACTGGGGTTTACGACAACGACGAAATGTAATTCTTTTTTTTTCTTCAAAGAAAGGACTTATGATTGATGTTCATTAAACCCATTTCGTAGTGTACAGGTTGATGTTATTGCAATTACGAATTTTACATCATTAGTGCAATTCGATTTATTCAACATTGTCAACAACTTAAATGTTAATCCCTATCGCACTTCAAAATGCTCTAGGGGTTACAATTTACATTTCTTGTTTAGGAGTACACTTTTGTGAAATACCCGTTTAGGGTATGAATTGGGGGAAAACCTCGCGAAATCCTCATTTAGGGTGTATTTTGGCTTCAGGAGAAATCCTCGTTTAGGGGGTGTCTGGAAAACCTTTGGTCACGCATGCCTACATTATTACTACATGACTGAGACCCCAGAGCCTGTTTTCACTGAGCAGCGAATGCTTGCGAACGTTGCGAATTTGGATTCGCCAACTTTTCTGACGAATGTTGGCGAAAATCAGCGACATTAAGTGACGTTTAGCGACAATTAGCAACATTTGAGCGAATGTCTCCGAAAGTGTTTGCGAAAGGCAGTTGGTGACTATTAGCGACTGTAAACAAATGTTAGCGACACCTTTTGCGAAGATTAGCAACTATTTGCCAATCCTTTGCCACTATTTGTGAACGTTTGAGACCTTTTGCTAACTACTGGTACTCAATGGGTCGATTTTATAAAGGAACCATATGGTAACGTGGTCGCTAGCTTTGGCGAAACACAGAGAACTGACGAAAACAAAGAGCAAAACCGTTTAACAACCGTTTGCAAAGGCTTACGACTGTTTTGCAAACGCTAACGACTTAAAGGGCCTATCTCACTGAGCGGCGAATGCTTGCGAACGTAGCGAATTTGGGGTTTCGCCAGAGTTTGTAAAATGTTGTAAAAGGTTGCAAGAAAGATCGCAAACAGTTTTCTTTGTTGTAAACATTTTTTCTTGTCGCAAAGAAATTTTGAACATGTTCAAAATTTCTTTGCGAATTTATTTTTCCGCAAACAGTTGCAGGCGTTTGCAAAACAGTCGTTAGCGTTTGCAAAACAGTTTTATTCCATGAATAATTGCCAACTAAATTTACTGTCACCATGTGCTACTTAATGTATCTGATATGCATCTAAAAACAAATCATGAGGGAGATGTGGTATATTTTTTTTAACAGAGGGGGCCGGGGGGGATATGTTAATTCCATTCGCAACCAGATGACTAGACGTCCCGTAATCGTATTATTGTGCCATCTTTCAATGGATTGTCATTTATACAAAAAAGCAATTTCTATAACTTCTGCAACTTAAAAATTCTTATACTTCTTCGGGCAACTTATCAGTTTATCGCATAGCTGATAACAATATAATGCAAGTTGAAGTCTTTTCTACTTTGTTTCTTCTACCCACTCCCTTCTCTCTCTCTCTCTCTCTCTCTCTCTCTATCTATCTATCTATCTCTCTCTATCTCTATGTCTCCTCCCCCTCTCTTTCTCTCCCCCTCTGTCGATATCTCTCACCTCTCTATCTCTCTCTCTCTCCGTCACACTTCCCCTTTCTATTTCTCTTTCTCTTCCTCTTCGCCATTCGTTTTACTCCTCCTCCCTCCCTTACCTACAATAAGCTCTTTCTTTCTCATTCATTCTCCCCAACCCCTCAGTCTATTTATCTTTCTCTCTCCGGCTCTCTCTCTCTCTTCTTATCCAGTTAATTTTTCGTCTTGATGCAAACACGATTTTCACCCAAAATCCTTGCTGTCAATATAAGTTCCTCAGCAAGTATATACGTTGTGTAGGCCATCAATGGATTAAAACAAATATATGTTCTGTTATTTTTACCTTACCATTTAAGATTTTGAAGATGAAAAGAAATCAAATCATTCAGAAAAGAAACATATTGACTATAAAAAAGGTAAAATAGAGGTATTGCCTAAATGTTTTTAAAATCAATCAGAAAAAGAGATATTGGCTTAAATTAAACTAAGAGCCACCCACTTAAGTTCTTCAATTTCTATTTAGATTTGATTTAGAATGTTGAAGTAACCCTCTCCATTAGTAGCAACGTAATTGATTCTACTACTCAATTCAATGCCCAATATTATATTTGCATTGAGCGGGGTAGTTCACATAATTCGTCGCTGTTTTCACGAAGTGACAGTAGTGAAACAAAATTGCATTCACTTTGCGTTACGATTTTCCTCACTACCGTCACTTCGTGAAAACAAGGACGAATTATACGTATAATATAGTGTTTGTATAAAGAAACCTGAGTAGGTCGAGCAACTACTCAGTTTAAATATGGAAAAGGGTGTATAAAAAACCTTTGTAATAATCATTATTATACTCCATGACCTGGACCTCAAGTATTATAATTGTCCACTGATGGGGCCAATAATTATGTACATAACACTTTCATTTTGAAGTATTGCCGTCTTGGTTTGAAAAGGGAAAATAAGCTGAATACAAAATAAATTTAGCTGTACAGTTGTGGGAATAACAATTTTAAAATCACGCATGTGAAAGAACTCAATCGTTTTCCTTTTAACCAATAATATCTATCTGTTATTTCAGTTTGATATATGTAAAATGAGCTGTTTGGATTAACTCACTTACTTGATTAGTTGTTGGAATGAAAATAATATTTTATAATTGAAAGAAATAGTCGGCATAATTTTCCTAACCCCTTTTCACGAAATGATTGAGGCAATAATGGCTTACTTTAATCAGATAGACCTTATTATACCTTCTCAGAACTTTATTGATCAACCTATATGAATTTTCAGAGTGATCAGTAATAATAAATCATATTCATTTTATGACAAGAGGTTGAGGAACAAAATATTGTGACAGTGTGATTCCAATCATTTAGTATTATTTTCTGTACCCTCGATCTCTCACTTCTTTTTGTCATTGTCTACTCTTTGTATTATGTCCGTGTTCTTCTATCTTTGTCGTGTAAAGTATTGTCTTGTACCTTTCTCGTCTCTTTTGGCATCCCCCTTTTTCTTTCCTCTATTTTGTAGTTCCTTTTGTAGTTACAGATAAGTTAATTTAATTAGTCATTATTCCTAAGTTTCATTTGAGGTGTTCACACTTGTACAAGCATTGCTTTTTAGTGGACCCCTCTGTTTCCAACATGTATTTCTTAAATTTGTTTTAAATGCTTATAATTGATTTGTAATGTTTTGTTGGAAACATGAATAAATTTGAAATCTTGAAATCTTGAACCATTAACTTCGATCTATCCACTGCCTGTATTTGACTTAGAGAAACATGAGCTGGATAAAAAAAAAAAAACCTTTTAAGACATCATCATGTCAAATTTAACCATTACCGGTCGCAAATGATAGCAACCCCACTATTTTCAATTGTCAATCTACTGCAAACAGAAATGTTCTTATGGTTAATGGAGACTCTAGTAAAATGTTTGCAAGCGTATAGTAAAGAATGATACTGAATATCAAATTCATGAATGGTCAACAAATCGACCCGATTTGTTTCATGCATTCAGTAACCCAACCAAGCCTGAATACAAATACAAAGTATTTACTGCGGTATCATCTATCTATATTGAAAAGGTACAAAGGGGAAAAAGTTCTCGTCATTTTTTTTAATTTTGTACATGACACATATATTAATTTTCATGTTCGCAGACGAATCCATGTATTTGATGTGTTTGAAGAAATTGTTAATGTTTTATTATTTTTTATTTGTGTTTCGCTTTGTATTTCGCGTAGCCTATATATGAAGAGACAGAATATGACTAAAATATTTAATATCATGTTTGCATACGATTCCATGTATTCGGTTTGAATGAAACATTCCTTTTTCTTCTGTAATTCACTCTGCATTCTGCATTGTATTTTACTTATAGAACATAGAGAATATTAGTTTGTAGAAATACTATATTTAAACTGCTGCATTGATGCAAATTACATTAAAAGTTAAACTATAAAAACAAATTGCTGTTGAATTTCATTTGGAGGTCCGTGTTATTATAATAATCATCAATACTAGTGTCCTTAATAATGATTGTGATGATGATGTTATTATTATTATTATTATTATTAATATTGTTGGTGTTGTTTTTATTATTGTGACTATTATTATTGTTATTTTCATTATTATTATTATTATTATTATTCCTACTACTACCACTACTACTACTTCTACTACTACTTCTACTACTACTACTACTACTACTACTACTACTACTACTACTACTACTACTCAGACGCGCTGGAAGCAGTTTGGGATGGGGGGGGGCAAGCATTCCAGGAGGGCTCACCTTCCAGGGGCAGTGGCGTCATGTGTGCAGAAGAAAGATTTGCATCACCACCACTCTTACATGTTACGTTTTTTTTTAATGGAACGTTTTTCAAAGTGGAGTGTAAATTGGCGTGGGGTCCAGGGACTGAACCCCCGGAAGCTCTGGGTATTTAGGTATTTAATTACGGTCAGATATGCATCAAGGGGCCCTAGATGGGGTCCATGGGCCAAAATCCCGGGAAGCTCAGAGGTTTTAGATATTTTATTACGGTCAGATGAGCATCCAGAGGCCCTCTTTGGGACCCTTGATGGGGTCCATGGGCCTAAGCCCCAGGAAGCTCAGAGGTTTTTAGATATTTTATTACGGTCAGATGAGCATCCAAGAGCCCGCCTTAGGGCCCTTGGTAGGGTCCAGGGGGAAGAGCACCCGGAAGCTCAGGGTTTCTAGGTATTCAATTACGGTCAGATGAGCATCCAGGGGCCCTCTTTAGAGCCCTTGATGGGGTCCAGGGGCCAAAGCCTCTGGAAGCTCAGAGGTTTTAGATATTTTATTACGGTCAGATGAGTATCCGGGGGCCCGCCTTCGGGCCCTTGGTGGGGACCAGGGGGGGAAGAGCCCCCGGAATCTCAGCGGTTTTAGGCATTTAATTACGGTCAGATGAGCATATTTGACATTGACAGGTCACTTATTTTTCTCTTTCTCTTTCTTTCTTTTTCTCTTTAAAATACTTTTTCAAAAAAGTGAGGGGGGCTCGACGTTCTACAGGCCCTGGCATGAAGGCTTTTAAATAGGCCTAAGCGTATTTTTCGCCCGACTGTAAATTCAGAAATTTCTAATTTTCCAACAAACGCATAAAAAGATATGACTTACACACAAATTGAGAAAAAATACCTGAAAATCATGTCATTTCAGAAATATTTGTAAATCACTGGTATCGAATTAGAAATACCCCCAGCAGTACGCCATTTTCAGGGGCTCATGTCTTCTCACCTCTTTAATAAAATACACACACGCTTTCCCACCCTCTCACAATATTTCCACGATATGCGCGTATAGCTATTATAAAAATCTCCATTGGTAGATATAGGTGGCATGCGGAATGTTTAGGAAATTTAATTCCTGTTAATTTTCCTTTTCTTTGAATGGAATATAATTTTTATTTGATTCAATTCAAGTGTTATTATTTCAATGACGTTTTTTGTTACAAAATACAAACCATCTTACTGCTTTACTGCTTTTCTTTTTTTTTTTTATGTAAGGGGGCGAGCGCCCCCCTGCCCCCATCTTCGGCGCCAATGCTACTACTACTACTACTACTACTATCATGTGAAGGGTGACCATCCTTGAGCTGACTCGAGGAATTGAAACAAACACCATATCATTTTAATGGCAATGAAAACAGTAAACACGGATGAATAGAAAATGAAATCGTAAGAATATAAATGAATATTGTCATAATAAATTTCATGCATTCCTTGCTCGAAACTTTTAATAATCATTTTGAACCATTCAAGCCAAGCTTCAGGCATAATAACAAATATGCAGGGTGTGTGTGTAACTGTAAAAATGCAGTTTGTGGATGTGGGTTCAAGAACAATTTATGATTATTTTATCAAAGCACTGCCAAAACGTATGATTTGCAGGTAAGGGATGGGCAAAATGATTACGATTTTATAGATAAAGAATTAAAAGAAATATTTGTTAGACCAAGAATTACTATACTCATTGGAAAACAACGAGAATTTCAATTTAAATTATTGCATGGAGCCATATACATTAATGAGCATCTTCATAGATTTGGTTTTGTTGGTGATAATTTATGTTCGTTTTGTAAGCAGGAAATAGAAACATACAAACATATCTTGCGGGAGCGTTCAAAGGATATGGCAGGCTTTAATACAACTTTTTGAGTTAGATAAAATTAAAGATTTAGAATGGCGAGATATATTTGTTGGGTTGGTAGGTAGTTCATATAAAATAAAAATGTGTAATACTATCATTTTCATGGTGAAGTATGTTACATTATGTCAAGATCGGGGGGGGGGGGCGAGTACCAACTTTAGAAAAGATGAAGAAAAAAAATTTAAGTATAGGGATGAGGAAAAGAAAATAGCAATTAAAATGGGAAAGCTGAGATCTCATTTCTTAAAGTTGGAGTCGGGATTGTTCCAGTAAAATTACCTCCAGATTTGTTTAATTTTGTTTAAATATATAGTATCTTTATAGTAGATATTCATTGATTTTAAAAACTAACTTTAGTTTCATTATTAAAACAAAATAAGACGTCATTGTATATTCAGCTGCACACACCGGGGTATGTTCGGCGTTTCAAAAAGGAACAAATGTCGTCCTTAATATCATTCCGGGGGGGTTTCAATTTCAAAGTCTGATTTCTTTGATTGTTAATTAACCCCTATCATGTGTATTAATAAACAAAAGATTTTAGTTATCAGAATCGGTTTCATATCGCCTTTTGAATGTTTGAAATGCCATCACATTTATATACACTAAACTTATTATAATCTGAGAAAAAATAGCTTTGCAATTATGTTCATTCTTTCTGGGGTGTCGTCTGCTTGGGCAGTATTGGTCCATTATGTGACGTCATTAAAACATCATTATTTTTCTGGCGAATCTCTCGTATATCCCAGATGCTATGGAGGTGGTTGCATTTGTATTTGTATAAATCTAGAACTTGTACGATGGCCATCTGTTAGCTTACCAGTTTCTAGTGATACATTAGTTGACATATTTGTGATTTTCTTTGAATTTCCACTTTAAATAAATGAGTTACTTTTTTATGAAACATGTTTGCCTAATATTACAAATGTTTGGCGGCTAAGGCCGATAAACAGTTTATTATAATCCGTTTCAGCCGTCTCATTTTAACAAACAGTTATGATTTATTGTAATGAATGGTTTAGCTTTTGATATCATGAAATATGAATAAATTTTGGGTATATATTCAGCATGTTCATATGTAGTGGGAACAAAATGCTGAAAAGTGTATGGATCAGTGAAACGTAAACGTTCTTTCGAAAGTACACGGTGGCGCTACACATAATACGAATGCAACACAGAATTAAGTGTAGAATGAACCTTTTCTTTTAAATCAGAGCATTCTTTGCATTTATGTAGGGGTGTCGTGGTCGAGTGGATATGTCAGCGGACTGTGGATCACAATGTCCACATGCCCTTTGGCAAGACATTGATCTACATTTGCCACTCTCCACCCAGGTGTTAAATGGGTACCCGGTAGGATGCGAAAGCTAATGTGGTTTGATTAGCAATGGCGCTTGTAAAATGGCGACTGGCTGGAATGCTCCCCAGGGAGTGGAGAATGTGCATACCTTGTGTGCGGGTAAGCATGAATCCGATGACCGGGGTAATAATATGTGCTGCGCCTAGGAACAAAGTATGAGGCGGATTATAAATGTGAGCTATTATTATTATTATTATTTCATGAACCTTTTAATTTTCCTTTACTTCAAGTGTCTTTTGTTGTTGATTGTTTTTTCAATTATTATTTTGTATTTGAAATCTTAAAGCATTACTATCAGACTAACGTTGTAAGATGTTCTTAATTTTGACGCCTGCGCATCCACCCCCACCCCCCTCGCCCCCTTCAACTCGAAAGGAAAAAGCAGGATATTAAACGCAGGAAATTGGCTGTAGGCGTGTTGCCACCAGGCTTTTATTTAATTGAACGGGCGAGGATGACTAATTCGAATTGAATTTGACGAAACTGTGTTGATTATTATTTTTCATTATTGTTAATTATACACGATTTAACATTGTGTAGAGACGTATGTTTGAATAATAATAAATACCATCTTGAATTGATTTCAGTTATATTGGGTTTGATTCAAATGATATAAAAGTAATTACAAAAATAAATGACATATAAGTATTAAAAACAAGAAACCATTACTTAATAATAATCCCAAAATCTCCGGTAAAGGGGTACTTTTCACACAACAAAGTCGGGCTCATAATGCACAACAAAAAAGTCGGCCCGTATTGACTTTACACACGCGTACCCTAAATAACACTGAGTGGGGGGGGGGGGGGGTAATAATAATAATAATAAAAATGATGGCTTCTTATGAAGCGCATCAGATCTGTCAGGCATGACGCCCATGGCGCTATACATACAAATGCAAAAAAGAATACCAAAGAAAGTACATGTACCATATATCTTACATGTCAGTTTACTATCTGTATAGTATACACACACGTTATTTACATGACTTGTGTATTACAAAAATATGGCAATGTATATCACATGATCCTAAATTATAAGGATTCACTGATGCATGTCAGGCCATTGTAAGCTGAATTCATAGTATGTTTAAGGTGCGTAGGAACAAAACGAACACGAAACCCATTGTATGATAAATAACAGATTGAAGCGTAAGCATTGCATGTTCGCAATTTCTAGTTAGAGCACATATTTATTTTTTGGAAAATTATAATAATTTTTTTTTTAAATTGAGGGGGGGGGGGGGTTCCTCCAAAACACACACACATACAAAAACATGAGAGGGGAGTACCCCCCCCCCCCCTGCGTACGCACCTGCATGTAGCAGTCCACGTTCTCGTCGTGCAAATCTAAAAGTACCCAATAGAAAGAGGAGGAATAAAGACATTAACCGAATCAAAGAGAAGCATGTGCCTACCAAAAACTGAAAGCAGTGGCTGTACGCGGCTTGGTAAAATTGGAATAATATCACATTCCCCAATAAGATTGTTTAAAAGATTTATTTAGAGGAATTGGGTAACTTTGTCTCAGATTCTGAAACAAAATCCTGGATTTAGCTCATGCTGCAATATTAATTATAAACATTTGGGTAAGTCAGGGACACCATGAATTTTACAAGCCGATCGCATGTCTGATTATCAAGATATTTATTTGGAAAATGAGTATGGTAAAACCAGTCACTCAAAGATTTTTAGTTTTTTGAGGCACTTCATGATAATTTTGAAGCACGAATTGGGGGGGGGGGGGGGGGTTCAATCTTACACCATGCAGACACTGAAAACACGTAGGGCCCTGCATCTCAGATTTAACAGTAGGGACTTTTAGATTTGCGTGGACTGATACGTGTGACGTCCATTCAAGGCAGTGCATTAAAAGGACGTCGATCTTAGCAATCCCCATTGCCTTCGTGCGAATCTAAAAGTCCCTATTGTTAGACAAGAGCAACTCACGATCGCATGAACAAATGAAGAGCGCCATCAACTTCTCTATGTCGTTCATTATTATATTATCCCAGGCCTATAGAGGCAGACACTTGAGTATTCCTTAAAGTGATCATTAATGTAGACAACGGTCTATGATAGTCATACATTGTTGTTGCTCCGAGACTATTCTTTCCAGAGAAGGAATCAAGAAAATCATGTTGCGTTCATCAGTGATCGCTGCTTTACCGTTTCTACTTTTTTCTTTCCTGCCATTTTCACCTGCTTACGCCAATGGTAAAGTATATGATCGTATTCTTATAGTTTATTTACTCTCTTTAAAAAAAGAGTGAATTCTCACTCTATTTTCACTTTCTTGGGAGTGACGTCCGTGATCACTTGTTTAGGAGTGAAAATTGATTGATTTTAGAGTGCTCTCTAAGAAGAAAAGAGTGAATGTTCACTCTATTTTCACTACATTTTCACTCTCCAGAGGAGTGACGTCCGTGATCACTCGATTTTTTTTTTAGAGAGTAGCATTTTGCTTGATGAGGGTTATGGGGGGGGGGGGGGGGGGTCAAAGCATCAAAAATTACGTCAGTGACCAGAATGTGTTTTTAAAGCAATTTGTTGATTCCTGACTAAATCCAAAATAATTTAATTGGAAAGTCGGTCATAATTATTGTTTTCGTCCTAATCAGAGTGCGAATTTATCCATATTCTAACTTCTATTTTGTACACAAAGATGATAACGCTCAATTCGATTCAATTGAAGGTTTATTTCGAAAAATATAGAATACACTGATGCACATGCTTCAGTTAAAAAGCTGAAATGTATGTGTTTACAACTATCGAAGATCCATATAAAAATAGAAAAGAAAATCTATTCACAAAATATATCTACATTATGTACATAGACATATCTACTATTATAATAATCATAACGACACACATTTATGATCAATGTAAGGTTCTGTTATGTTATACAGCAACACACAATGTTTATGGCAAGATCATAATCATACCCATCTTCATCATCATCAACATCATATCTTCATAGACTCATAGTTTGTTGTTGTTGTTTTAGTTGTTATGGCGTGTATCATTCATTTGTGAATGTTTACGTCCTTACTGTATAATTAGCCTTGTGTCAGACAACTTGTCCAATAAAGTCTACTACTACTATCATCAAATTTTAAGAAGATGCATCTTCTTATGGTGTTTAATAGAGTCATCGAAAATAAGTTTCTCCTCCTATTTAAGACCATGCATCGTGCCTGAACCTTAGACCAATTAGAACATGATGTGGGAAGGGTTCTGCTATGTCATGCAGGAAAACAAAAAAACATCCCCATGGCAAAGTCACCATCATCATCAGTACTATCATGATCATCATTACCATCATCATCGTCGGCATCATCTCCATTTTGTCCGTGTTGTCAATATTTGATCTTCACTACAGCCACTAATGATCTTGATGGTCTTCTTCAACATCATCATCATCATCACCACCACCATTATCATTGTTGAGTTTTATGCTAGAATTAAATGAGAGAATGCATTCTCCCCCTCTCACTCTCTCTCTCTCTCTCCCCCCTCTCTCTCTCTCTCTCTCCTTCTCTCCTCCCTCCCTCCTCCCTCCCCCTCTCACTTCCCTCCAACTTTCTTCTACCTCTCTATCTCTCTTCTTTCTCTCTCTTACCCTCTGTCATTTCCCTCCACTCTCCCTTCCGTCAATTCCCTCGACTCTTCCTCCCCCCTCTCTCTCTCTCTCTCTCTCTCTCTCTCTCTCTCCTCGCTCTCTCTCTTTCTCTTTTTCTCTCGCTCTGTTGTAGACCCATCCGCGTGCCCCGAACCATGGACTCGCTGGGAAGGCTTCTGCTACCTCCTGCAGGAGCGCACAACCCCGTGGCAAGAAGCTCAGACCAACTGCATCACCAACGGCGGCGGACTGGTCACCCTCAGCTCCCGACGGCAGCTCCACTTCTTGAGCCGTTTTGTGGAAGACCAACCCACCACCACGCCCAAGGGGACTCTCTGGCTCGGATGCAAGAGGGAGAAGGACCAGACGCTTTGGTATTGCTTGGATGGGAAGCCTCTCTATGACGGCAATCAGCATGATCATGGTAATAATGACATCATGGGCGCCACCTAAAAGTAGGGGTGTTGTTCGGAAATTTTTAGGGAACAACATTTGTATTGAAAATATTATTGGTAGTAATTTTCGTTTGTCTCGCAATGTAAGGTCAACAAGGGATCTAAAAGATCACGACGTTTCGTGCGCAGCTGCAACACTTCGTCAGGTGATAATCGATACTACATCCGCAATGAGTAATATATTTAGCAACATTTATATTGTTGCCTATTAACTTGGCACCAATTAGAGTCCGAAAGTTCACCCCTACCAGCCTCCATTTCATTTTACATTTCAACCTTGTCGACAAATGCCGAAAAAAGTTTTCATTTAGCATACCAGAACTCGGTATTGGAGACTAAACTTATAAATAGGGAATAGATGTCACACCCAGGCCTGGTCACACATTTCCACATCCCAAGTCAGGGGCGTACGCATGGGGGGGGGGGGGGGGGTTGGGGGTTCAACCCCCCCCCTTTGGTATTTTTATGTGTGTAAACCCCCCTAAAAAAAACTAAAACCCCCCCCTTTTTGTTTTGTTTTGTTTTGTTTTGTTTTTTTGTTTTTTTTCATTAAAAAAAAAAAAAAAAAAAATATGCCCACGGCTAACGTAAAGTGACCTTACCCCCTTCCCCAACGAAAAAAAAAATCCTGCGTACGCCCCTGTCCCAAGTAGCCCTACTTTCCGACCTAGTCCACAGGTCAAAGATCAGAATTTTTAAAAGAGAAAGAAATCCCAATATCTGAATATCGAATCCGTATGTGAATCTACATAGGCCTACACCTATAATAATGTGCAAAGTGTGTGTACATGGACAATAATTTGTAATAATTACAGTGGATCGGGCTGACGAAAATAAGTGCATATTTTCTTTAAAGGGATCGTTTAACAATGTTAAATCTGGGATACTCGGTCATACTTGTTATCAGTGTCTGTGATATGGTGTGATATTGAAGTCCTAAAAAAAATTGCGCTTCAAAAGGATCAAGAAGTGCCTCAAAAAGTAAAAATCTTTGAGTGACCGGTTTTACCATACTCATTTTCCCCAATAGACTGTAGTTTTATGAGAACCGTTTGGCAAACGGTTTTCAAAATTTGTAATTCCAATCGTAGATATCTTGATAATCAGACAAGCTATCGGCTTGTAAAAGCCACGGGGTTCCTAAATGACCTTAAGGTTTATAATTATCATTGCAGCATGAGCTAAATCCAGAATTTTGTTTCAGAATCTGAGTTAAAGTTACTGGATCCCTTTAAGATGAAAGGACAAAATCTGATGAAATCTCTATCTAGAGGTAAAGTATGTCCCATTTGTAGGCCAAACAAATGGAAAAGGTTAAATTAAAATGGCATTTAAAAGATAATACTAATTAAGAACTTTCCTCGAAACAGAAGGGCTTGCAAATGTCGTTTTTGTGGGAAAATAACAACCGTTAGATAGTCCTTGCCTTTCATTTTTACCATCGCAGGTGTATTTTCAGGGGTCGCGCGATCTGCGCAAGATGAGTTGAAGGGAGGACATATAAAAAAAAACTGACAGAATCTAGACTTCCCTTTCACGTGCAACACAGAACTATGATTTAATACATAGTGTGAACTACCCAAGCATCTGAAAGACGTCTTGGCAAAATAGATGAGAAATGCCGTTCTGCCCTTACGGAAAGTGAATTGGGCTGGAGCGTGTCAAATTAGGGACAGCCCCAAAAATTTACTTTAACCAAAGTAATCTAATTTATTAGATATAGTTTTATCAACCAGGGGGGGGGGGTGTTTCACAAAGACTAAGATCGACTTTAAGTTTGGCATAACTATGGCAGGCTGTTCGTGCCACTGGTTGCTCTCACTATTGGTCTCTCAAATCTCAATTATGATCTTTAGATACTATTTTTCCCTCAAATAATGAACTACCAACAAATGTAAATTCTGTGGATTTGAGACCACGATTTATACGTCCCTTGAGAAACCAATGCCAGGAATGGTTAGAGGAACCAGTGGCATGAACGGCCTGCCATATTTAAATCAAATTTAAAGTCGATCGTAGCCTTTGTGAAACACCCCAGGGCTCATATCAATAAAACCTTACTAATAAAGCCTAGTTGCCAACTAACTATGCATTATATAGTAACAGTCTATGCAATTAATTGACAACTAGCGTAGTAAGATAACCAATAGATAACCAACAGTCATTTTCAGGACTACACGCCCTCAAGAAAGATTACCGAGAGTCCTTTTCTGGACTCCTAAATCCCTCCCTCTCTCTCACATGGTACAACCGCAAGCCTACTGTATTAGTAAGGTTTTATTAATGAGGACCCTGTTCTTTGAATTATATTCTGATCAAGTTAAATTTGTATTTTAAAGTTACAATTGCTTTTGCTTTGATTTTATGCTTTGGAATATACTATAACCCTACAGTATGGGGAGATGACGAGCCTCATTTGAACGAATCTTTACCAGCTGCAGTCGTCTTGAAGACAAGAGAAGGAACAACGATGGACACCAGCCCAACCGATGATCATTACTCCATGTGTCAGAGATTGATATGTAAGTGGAAAGACAAAACAAAATAATCTCGGTATTTTGTCAATATAACTGTAGCAACAACATAAGTAACAACAACAAGATATTTATCACGTTTCCAAGTACCTTTATTTTCTTGGAGGGGCGCACAGTGGTGAGAGGCACATTTTCTATCTATACTCAATGTACTTCTATATAGGCCTATATGCCAAACTGGGTTTTTGCGAGGTTATCAGGTAATCCAGTTCCACCTTCCCCCCTCCACGATTTTGCCATTCGGTTTTGGCTCAAAGCTCCCGAAACAAACCCCCAAGCACGTCGATTTTGACCAAAAAAATCCATTAGAATGGGATGTGGGCCGATCATTTCCCTTTTATTTATTCAATTTGTCGAAAGGCTATAGAAATGCTAAATTTGTCCAACTTTCATGTCGACGTCTCACCCCCCCCCCCTCACATACACACCTCTCTAATGACACACCTGGTTACGCATAGAAAAGTAATTTAGTTCGTATTTTAATTTCTTTGTTTTTGTTTGCTGTCTTTAACAATTTTGGTATGATATTAGCGTTATAAGGCACAACAGCGTTACCTTCTCTTTGAAAACAAAATAATCGTGCAGTTTATAATCCTTGGGTCACCCCCTCTATCTATTCTCTTATTTGGCATCATCGTTTTTATCATCTTTTCAGTACACGGCTCGTCGATGAAATCGATCTCGCTTCGCTTTCATCGCGTTATCCAAAACTTCATCATAAAGGGGCACTCCATCCTGGCTACACCACAGCCCTCTAGCCGGCTGGTGTGCAGCGCGCTCTGCCTGGATACAACAGAATGCGTATCGTTCAATCTTCGGGCGGACGGGACGTGCGAATTGAATACCATGGACTGGAGACATGCCGGAGATGGTGTGTTTGCGACAGAGATCGGTGCTCAGTATTTTGAGCCAATTTATCACACGTAGGCATGTATGTTAACCACTTAAGAATGTAGATGAAGGCGATGAGGGGGCGGGTGCATTCTCTGTCTTTTTATTGTGGGGGGGGGGGGGTGAATTCGCCTATTTTTGCTGATCAGAACGGGAACACGGGGGGCACATCTCCAATTTTTACTTTCTTATTGCGTTTTTTTGCCCCCTACTCCCCCGTGATGTTGGATTGAATTATGTTACCCCTCCCTCTCCAATTACTGAGTTTTCTATCATCCCGTGAGTACATCATCATAATCATATAATTTCGAGTGCTACCCTTATAGTAGTGACGACTAAATTTGTATTTTACTGTCATCATAGACTGAAACGCCTTCGCGCAGGTATTTAAGAGAGAGGGGGGGGGGGGCATGTGTGCGCTGTTTCTGGATAATAATGGAATAAATAAAAGAACATAATTTAATCATGACGCCTTTTCCTGCACATTGGAGCATGCCTCTCCTACCATCCCAGTATAGCTTATAAATAATGTCACTTTATGTCTTATCTATCAATAAATGAAATTGCCGATGAAGCTGATCATGCCATAGAGTAGTGAATTGTGACGTCATCAAAAAAAAAAAAAAAAAAAAAAAAATCCCTTTTTGGAATTTCTTAATTTTTTCTTCATTCTCCGAAAGAGCACCATAAATAATGTTCAAATGTCGAAAACCAATTGGCTGAGATATGACCATCTGAATAAAAAGATTTCCCATGGGAACTCAGTGTTATATTAAATAATAATAATAATAATAGTAATAATTATAATAGCCTAATTAGTCCACTCCAAATTTTATTAAACCGAAACGGAAATTCTTTTTGCCAAATTGATCGTGAGCCCGGCAGCCACTGAACAGCGCCAGATCGACATTACTCTATCCCCTTATTGTTGAACGTCAAACAAAGGTAGCAACAAACTCCCATCCTTTAACGTCTTTTGGTACAACGCGCGCGGCCGGAGTTCGAACCCACGACCTCCCGGTTGTGAGGCGGACGCTCTACTGACTGAGCCAACACTCTGGTTCATAATATCAAGAGCCAGAGCAATATAATCTGAGTTCCTATAGAAAATCTATTTATTCAGAACGTCATATATCAGCCAATACTTAACATATTCAATTGGTTTTCGACATTTGGACATTATTTTTGATGCTTTTTCGGAAATTGAAAGAAAAATTGAGAATTTCCAAAAATAGATTTTTATGATGTCACAGCTTCGGTACTCTATTGTGGATTAAACTTGCTTTTAATAATAATCTCTGATATGTACAGGTAGCTTAAGGCTTACCAGCTAAAAGTACCCGAAGTATATCACGAATTACTGCATGATTAGTTAAAAGATGACGAATAAATCCGCCAAGAAAGCATGATGCAAGTAAACTAAAATTCAATTTTCTTTCTTGTATTTTCAACTATACTGTAAACTTCCCCTGCAGCTCTTGCATCAAACATGATAACCAGCTGCTTAAAAAATGTCTAACATCCTGCTGCACACACGTACAATCAATCGTTAAAACAAACATATATATTGCTCCAATTTATCACAAACTTATAATCAGTCATGGAGACCGGCGATTGTAAAGAAATGGCTATTTTCCATCGAGAGTCCGGGTGAAAAGACGTACTCCCGCTTGTTATCTCGCTAGGAAACGCCAATACCACCATGTAAACATTTTGGAAATTCAATTTCCTTTATTTAGACACGCATTTGTTTAGTAATGGACGATCCGTCAACTCTGACGTAGAGATATAACAAGAAAAGAAGGAATTAATATAAATGATGGATATACGTCGTAATATCTTTTACTCCCCCTTCTCTTTTCTCTCCCCCTCTCTCTCTCTCTCTCTCTCTCTCTCTCTCGCCCTCTCGCCCTTCCCCCTCCCTTCCCCTCTCTCTCCCCCCTCTCTCTTCCTCTCACTCTCCCTCTCTCTCTCCCTCAACCCTACGTCGGCAAAACATGGATTACGTTAAAGATAATTAAATCGTATTATATCATTAACATAATCCTCTCTCTCTTTCTCTCTATCCCCATCTCTCTCTTTTTTTCTCTCTCCACCCCGTCTCTCTCGCTCTCGCTCTCCCTCTTCCTCTCTCTCCCTCTCTCTTTCTCTCTCCCCCACTCTCACCAACTTGCGTCGGCAAAACGTGGATTATGTTAAAGATGATTAAATCTTATGTTAATGGTTTTATTCCATATTACAAATATTTCTCAAACAAAAGTAAAAAAAAAGAAAAAAAAAAAGATGACCATTGCGTTTTAAACAGGAAGACTGGAGACATGCGTAATGTGTCACATTTTGGGCTTTATTTCAATTCATCATAGCTCTATTCCTGTCAGCTCGTACATTTTAATGTGCACACTTATTTCTTTTACAAAATTAATGTGATAAACATCCATGTAATTATTTGTATATTCATATCTTTCAGAAAATACTTATTTTTTTCAACAAAATAATGAAGGTGAAAGAAATGGTTTTTATTATACGAGTTTGTAAAGGGGCAATGACATTTAAACATTCTACAACATTGTTTAAACCTTCAAAAGAAAGAAAATGAATTTAAATAAAGCAGAGCCAAAGATCATTGGCAGGGCATAGGAAGAAAATCACCTTCAATCCGTTGGATATGCAAGATTTCATCGTTACACAGAGTCCTTACATTCATATAAATAATCATGAGGGCCTCAAATCCAAAGAGCTTTATTGACATAATACACATTATTCCTCTCTCTCTCTCCCTCTCTCTCTCTTTATATATATATATATATATATATATATATATATATATATATATATATATATATATATATATATATATATATAATATCTTTTACTGTACAAGCGTGGAATTACAGGGCCTGTGTATCATCATTGTTATTCTAAACTCTTCGCGATTCTTGAAGTGAGACAAATCTTTTACCTTATACAGAAATGAGGTGATTTCAACACGGTATATGATAATACTGTATGGACCGATCAGGGCCGCATCCCCTTCCCCCTCATACCACCCCCTCCCATTCATGCCCCGAAAAGTTTCATAACGAGAGCTTAAACGACATTCTTTTTAGTAGCATTAAATTACAGGAGGCATAGATGGCTTACGAATTAATCTTTGTCTGTTAATTGAGAGCCAGAACGCCATCAACTCTATATTAAAATATACTGAGCAAATTAATGCATTTTCTTGATCAAAAACTAGACATAATTTGAGAACGCCATTGGTCGACTATCGCTGAATCTTGTGCCACCTTGCCACGATACTCCGGGGCGTATCAGACATCTCGTTCCAGTGCGCCAGTCCGTCACCGACGGCGCAATCCTTTCCGCCTAAGACGCACCGCCCGATGATGCGGTGGCTTCGGAAATGATTGATCCGAGTGCAGACCGAGAGCACGAAGCAGCATTCGGGCATTTCCGAGAGACGCATTCGGTCGATGGAGAAGGCTTCGTTAAAAACCGGAGAGCAGGAGCGTCGTACTACTTTGGTGTTCTTGTGTTTCATCACCTTGCCGCATCTCATGATGGTTATCTTCACGAAGGTGTCAAGAACTGTGAATTGATGGAAGGTTGGAAAATACAGATGAAAGACCCCACTGCACTACTTATAGCTACTTGCGCCCTCTATACAGCAAACAATACCTAATCGGTAACCATTGGTCCCCATGATCCCCTTTTTCTTATGTTAATTGAGAGCTTATTTGATGAGATTACCACCTGTCAGTGACCATGCAGGGAGGTCTAATCACTCCTGGCAAAACTAGTGCAGTGGGGCCTTTAATACTTCATTCTTACTTGATCGTCCGACCTCCATGTCGCCCCACTCTGGTAGTCGTATGTTGCGTGCTTTCATGATGATAAGGTTGACGCGTTCTGCATTGGGTAGATAGGTGAGTGAGATCATGAGGTCTCCCATTAATGCCTCGTCTTCTTCCTACATAGACAAACAAAAAAGGAAAATCAACGAAATACTTCAAACATTTGCCCGGGAATTGATACTTGGGCAATCGCCCCTATGGTAATGAGCCCCCGCCCCCTCCTCCTCCTATGTTATCTGAGGTGAGATTGGGTCATTTGAAAGGTCACGGGGGATTGTCTAGGAAAAAATTTCGGGTACAGTGTGTGCATATTGGGTAAAGGGTCGTTTCCAAAGGGGGAAGAATTTTGTTGTTGACAGAAACTTACCACTATAAAGGGCCTTTGTACATTAAAGAAACACAATTTATTATTACATATACTTGATACAATAATGTACTTTGTAAATACAAAAGTACGGTTCTTAAACATGTTTATTGGAAGGAAAGAACAGTATCTGAATCTAAAATAATTTGGCTCAACATTGCTTGTAGAGTGAAACAAGTCGGGCTGGGAGTGCCCATGAAATATTAAAATAATTTTTGAAAAATGCTTTAAAAAATGCTGTTGCCGCATCGGGATCTAAAAGGTGAACTCTATGGATGGTGGTAAATAGTTTCAATCTATAATTGTTTTCGAATGGAATGACTACTTGAAGTAATCTTTGGTTGAACTAATTTCATTATAAGACTTACTTTGTGATCTCCTGGTTGAACGAGTAGCAGGGTGATGCATCGTGATCTTGATAACAAAACTGTTATAATAACATCTATACAATTCATTGTCGTAGTCATACCTTCTCTGGTTTCTCGAGATCCCGCTGAATGACCTTGTCGTCGGCATCAGCTCCATGGTCGAGCTCGTGTTCGGATAGCGCGAAGTCGACGCACCCGACGGCGATCGGGTGAGAATACTGGTCATATTCGCACACAGTAAACTAGAGTGAGGGGGGGGGGGGATTGAAAGAAAATGAAATTCTAAGGTACAAGATGACACCATACGATGGTATGAACTTAGAACCAAGAACAGGAAAAGACGAAAGAGAAATAGAAAATAACCATTTTTTTTAAAGCAGACTGTGGGAAGGATGGGGAGGGGGAGAAGAAAGGGGAGAATGAGAAAGAAGGGGAGGAGGAGGAGAAAGAAGGGGAGGAGGAAAAGGAGGAGGATGTGGAGGAAAGGAGACCATGGAAATGTTTGTATATACTTCCTTATGTTTTTTCTTTTCAAACTTGCCGTGTTTCTTAGCGTGAAGTTTGCCATGGTGTAGTTATTGTCTTATAATTATATGGACAAATTTTGAGAGAAAATAGGAAAAAAAGAAAATTGAAAAAAAGAGGACAAGAAGAAGAACAAAAAGAGGGAGAAGAAGGAGGATTAGAAGAAGAAGAAGAAAGAAAAAGATAGAAAGAAAGACTAACGAAAGAAACTAAGAAAGAAAGAAGAAAAAAGGAAAGATAAAAGAAAAACGTGAACTGGATTAGGTAATCAAAGGAGAATCATTTCAAAAGTCCTCAATATACAAAATATTATGGGGGTGTCTGAGGGCATGCATCTGGCACTCAAATTATTGGGTGTCTCGGAGATACCCAAATATTATTTCCCCCTTTAAATTTGTTGTGTAAATCGCCGACATTTATGCACTGTGTATTTTCATGATCTTGTCAGGTGAAGAATAGATTTACATATTTGAGGAAAAATATCCCTTCCTTAAAAATTATGGCTGACACAAGATTTCATTTCTCTGCCATTCTCCGGTGTTGCCTCGACAAGGTCCGTGTATATTTTACCTTGATGCGCATCTCACTAACAGCACCGCGAGCGATGCGGAAGGAGAAGTTCTGTTTGAACTCGGGACTCCGGGTGCCATGACGGATACTCGAGTTCATCGACCTCCGCTTGTGGTCTGGATCGAGGGCGATCTTGACGAAGACATCTCCGTTTCCCTGGTCGAAATAGAAATGCAAATGTCTCAAAGAAAAGAATGTCTAGAATATAATGCTACTATGTGAAAGTGAAACAAGTAATTTCTTTTCGTAGAGTTGTCGTGGTCTAGTGAATACGCATCATCAGACTGTGAATCGCATGGCTCGCGGTCCGAGTACCACTGCAGCACTAATGGCCTTTGGCAAGACATTATTAACCTTTATTTGCCACTCTCCACCCAGGTGATGTGAAACACTTAGAAACATCAGTATTAAGTGCTATATAAATGTTACTATCATTGTTATCATTTTCATGTTATTATTTTTTTTGTTATTATTATTATCATTATTGTGATTATTATCATTATTATGTCGGACAACAAATAACTAGTTACTAGTGGCTCATTAATTTGTCAGAATAACAGATACAAAATTACAATGTAGAGTTATTGTACAAAGCCAGGAATTCGAATGTATAGTTTATTTAACGGCAAACCTGGTAGAAAATTATTATAACACGTCGTATTGTCAATGACAGCTGAAGACCACTTTAATCACATCTCATGCAAGCAATAATAACCATGTTTGACGTCTTACATCTTTCACTGGTTGAGGCAGGTTGAGTACGCTGTCGACGAATACGGTCAGAAGCTCGATCTCCGAGTCGTAGGTGACCTTGAAGGTGAGCTTGCTGATCTCCTTCTTGCCCTTCTTCTGTCTCCACTTGCCGACGAACTTGGCCGCCAGCTCCTCTCGCTTGTAGATGCCCGTGTTAAGCCTGCCGATGTGGGTCTCAACCACGTCACTGCTGGAGCTCATCGATGCCCGGGCGGCGAGGTGCTCAGGGGTTGACCGTGACCTCGACATGGAGTATAACGCCCTCTTCGACTCGGGGGAGAAATCGAGCCAGGTGCTGCTACGTTGTCTCTCCTCCGACAAGCAGCCCTTCAAAACATAGATAAGAGTTCTGTGATTGTGAGATGAGGTAAGTCATGAAACACAAAACACATGATCTACGTTGTCGTACCTCAATTGTTTATAAACCTCCACTTAGAAAGAAAAAAGAGATCATAGAATACTCGCAAACTTTTGCTCTGTTATTGATCTCCAATGCTACGTACGTACCCAGCCAATGCAATCAAATACATTTTGTTCTATTCTACTTTTGAGCATCTACGTCCGTCGCATGGAAAAAAATGTTACACTCTAAAAACACATAAGTTAAATCACCGTATCAAAGGGCCGATGAGGGACCGATTTATCAAAATGTTAGATAAATACTTTAAACATGCTGGATCCAACAACGTCACAGTTGTATCTAGCGGCATCATATTAAAAGTGTTAAATCTGGCATTCTGACAAAAAGGTAACTTCTCGACCCTTTTAAATATCGATATAATAGTTTTTAGTGTACATGTTGTAGATTTAAGAAGTCAAAAACCTGCCCTTGTGCCCCCTACAAGCATAATTGGCATAACTCAGTACACAACATATTAAAACAATTACTTAATTGTGGTATTTTAAGGCATCGTTTCCCTGTTTTTATTTAAAGCCCCACTGTCCTACTTTTAGCTAGTTGCTCCCTCTATATAGAAAACAATGCCTAATCGGTGCCTGTTGGTCCCCCATGATCCACTTTTTCATGTTAATTGAGAGCTAAGTGGGTGAGATAGCCAACTGTCAGTGACCTTGCTGTGTGGTCTAATCCCCCTGGCCAAGCTAGTACAGCCGGCCTTTAAATATTATTTTCTATCTTTCTTTCTTTTTTTCTTTCTTGTTCTTCTATTTTCTACAAAGTTCTGGATCCATCCGTTGGCTCGTTGTACTTACTTGGATCTGTTTAGGCTTGACATCAATTGGGACGCTGTGAGAACATGAAAAGGAAGACCTCATGCCCTGCCCTTGAGAATCAATAGGAGACAGCATGTAGTGAAGGTTTTCCGAGAGGGCGCTGCACAAACCTGGATAGACCGACCCTCGACGAGAATTCGGCGTCGAGGTGCTGCAGCTCACACCGGACGAAAAATCATCACTCCCGTTCCCCTTCTCGATGTCATCTACGACTTTCTCCGGTACATCGCCGCGGTTTTTCATCATACGCCTGACTTGGACGATCACGAAGACGAGCATGAAGGCAAAGACAAAGACTTCGACAAAGATGCAGATTGTGACCGCACTGGCAACTGGCACACGCACGACGTGATTCGGACCTCCGGTGTCAGGTTTCCCCGGTGTTGCCTTCATCGGTACTGCGGAGTGTAAGGCTTCGGTGCTAGGCACAGTGGTTGTGCGTGCTTTGTACGTTACCAAACCGGTGCTTGGCACAACCGAAGCCATGGTGTTTGCTCGGGAAGAGGTTGGGCCTGTGTCTCCTCTATGGTAAATCGTCAAATCCCCCTCATCTTCGACACCCTCAAAATCACTGTAAGATGTTTCCCCCAAAACTTCACCTAAGCGTCCTCTTGCTGGAGAGATGTAAGAAGATTGAGTTTCAGTTGCAGTGGTGTCACCTCCTGTTTCTCCATATTTGATCAAGTCTTGACGTAGGATATATTCCATATACCGCAAACTTTCATCATTTTCAGTTGTCTGTTGGGATAAAATAAAAACATTTGACAATGCAAAATGGTCACACAGTCACACTGCCATCTCTTTTGTGTAAAATGAGAATGATACTAACTTTCTCGTGTTAACCGCATAATATGAAGAGATATTTGTTTGTCATATTCCATGAAATAATCAGAAAGTCTAAATAAAGTAGGCCCTATTTGGAAGTGAACAAAATGAAATCGTCTATCAAATCTTGACCCATTTGATTTTGCTTTTAGATTTTAATCTAATTGCTTATAATAATAATAATATTTAGCTTTTATAAAGCGCTTAATACAATGTCTCTAAAGCTATGGTCACAAATCAGAGCGGCGACCGACCGATTAATAGCCTGCTCGGTCACCGCTGGAATTTAGGCATCGCCCAGCGATTTTTGGAGAAGTCGAGCAGGCTGTAGAGCCCCAGCGATGCCTGGGCGATGCCCTGTCGATTTCCCGTCGGTCGCCGGTCGATTTTAGGTTAAAACTGGGCGAAATCGTGGAGCTTTTCCGTGGGGTGTCCAGGCAGGGACCGACCGGTGACCCACCGATTCCCGAGCAGTCTCCCACCGGCCGCCGGCTGATTTTTAAAGATATTGCACGGCGGCCGGCCAGTGATCGGCGGGGCTCCAAAATACGATCGATGCCCGGTCGTTCGTCGCCCGGGCACCGAACTAATCGAGCGTTCGCCGCCGAGCGATTTAGGTCAAAAATCGAAGCCGATAGGTCGAAGGCTGCCGACCAGTGACCGACTGATCTCCCAGCGGCGACCGGGCGGCGACTGCTCGACACCGAGCGTAGTTTGGGCGGCGAGTGAAAGTGAGCAGGCGCCGCCCGAATTTTAACTCCGCGCTAAAACTTCAGCAGCGACCGAGCGATGCCTTAAAGACAAGCGGTGCCTGAGCGGCCGCCGCTCGGTCGCCGGGCAAAATTGGCTAAAAACTCGCCGAGCAGGCTACTTTTTGGTAATGTGACCATAGCATAAGGGCTCTACAAATATATTATTACCCCGGTCATTGGATTCAGTGCTTGCCCGCACACACTGTGCTGGGAAACATTCGAAGTAATGATTATTAATAATTACAAAACGCTTAAATACAGCCCTGGCATAGCACCTGAAGAGCTCACCGAACGATGCTGACGACATCCTATAAAGAATGAAAATAATTGCAATGCTATTCTTTCTATAATTGTAATAACTTTAGTGTATATAAATATGATGGTATTCACATCATTCAAAAGGGGATATGAAACCGATTCTAATAACTAAAATATTTTTTTTGTAAATTCACAAGATAGGGGTTAAAAAATACCACACTTTCAAATTGAAAAAAAAAAAAAAAAAAAAAAAACGGAATGATATCATGGATGACATTCGTTCCCTCTTGAAACGCCGAACATACCACGGTAAATGTAGCTGAAAATACAATGGCGTCTTATTTTGTTTACAAGCGACGGATTCCTTTGTTTCTTCGCTGCAGTTTCCTTGAAAATAATACCATCCGCGGGATTTAGAGTGAGGCAATAGAGAATAGAGTAAACATTTAGCCTGACGGTAGTGGAGTAAGAGAATTGACTGAAGAGAAGATGAAAAAACAGGCACTAAAAATGTGTGAGATGTAATGGACATCGTCTGCTTAAACGAATTCATTTGCACTGGCTGCCTGCCGTAGCAACAAAGAACAAACTCCGTTTCGTTGACGATCAGCCATGCATGAAGTCTTTCGGCTTGTTGTTAGGGCAGACAGCCTGTAAGTGGAACGGATTAGTTAAATACAATTATGGAAAGCATTACTTTAAACAAAGAGAACTTTCTCAAAAAAAGTTGTTGTTGTTGTTGTTTTAGTTTATAGGCGTTTGTCATTCAGAAGTGAATATTTACGCCATACATGGGTGTATTTACGATTCAATTAAAACATAAATAAACAATAATAATAATAATAATAATAATAATAATAATAGTAATAATAATAATAATAATAATAATAATAATTGCCTAATAGTCCACTCCAAATTTTATTAAACCGAAACGGAAATTCATTTTGCCCAATTGATCGTGAGCCCGGCAGCCACTGAGCAGCGCCAGATCGACGTAATAATAATAATAATACAATACGGTTTCCAATAAGGAGGACCCCAACATATATAACTGCAATTAGTTCCAGACGTCAATGCATCCAAGGAAAGCACTCACAAAGATTTAAAAAAAAAAACAATAAAAAAAACATTGATCCCTTATTGCATGTATAATACGACCGCAATCACAAAGAATCCACATGCGCAATCATGTACTGAAGGTTAATTCCCGCCCCATTTGTTCAAAAACTCATAAACGAATCAATTTCCTAAACTTCAATGAACTCCATATACATATCTGCGAGTCTGGGCAAGTCACTAAATAATGTGCATAATCTATTCGTATTCCATACATTAATGTTAAAGACTGGTGTACAAAGAAATGTTATGAATCACTCCAGAATTTTTCTATTTACATTTTTTACTCGACTTTGTGCAAACCTTAGTTTCAATAGGGAAATAATACTTAAAATTCAAACTGTGAAAATATTTTTAACATTCAATGAATTCGCTTGAAACACAACTCTCTGTTTCGTCACGACTATATATGATTAGAACTGCACAAGTCCACATGAAAACAGGCGACAGCGTCAAGTTAATCGTCGTAAAGATACCAGTGCAACAGTTGGCGATTGCTAGTTGCTACACGGACTAGGCTCGCCGGCATCCGAGTGCACTAGCGAAGCAGAGCATACGGTTACTGGCGAGTTAAACACTTCAATCACTAACTAAATGCTAAGTAAATATTTATCAGTTCTAATTCTTACCTTAGTTTGATCCAGCAACAAATTAAAAAAATCCATGATCTTCCGGAGTTAAGTTCTACTGCTGCCAGTTTTAACGGATCTGAATTATGTGGAAAAGTCCTGGTTACATTTCCAAAAACGCCATGTACCTGCACGCGGGGGAGTCATCCATTACCCATTCACATGTATCTTCTTTCAATAGTCCACTTTACCTATTGTGTTCAAATTCTATGCATACCTCATGAACAAAACACTCTCCCGACATCCAGTAGGCATGCCAAAGATGTGCCTTTCATAGCAACGACAAATGACTTCGATTTGGTTTCCATTATTCCATCGGGCGAATTAAATAGTTAGTCAACTCTGGTTCTGAAAAGAAAGTCAACCATTTTGGATCGGTGGCGGTCACTAGTACTCAATTTTTCCGAGAAAGGGGGGAGTAGGGGTGGCACAAGTAGGGCCCTACGCCTCTACAGTACAAAAAGATGAGTAAGTTATGAAATTACTGAAGGGTAAAAATACTGAATAGCTATAAAATCCAACCTTATTAGTAAAATTGCTCTGAAATCTGAAAGACTGCAGAAAAAAAGTTATAGATGAAGCGAAATTGTTGAAAGTTTGAAAAAATCGAACAAATAACCTGAAATTTATAATTGTTTAAATACGGAAGGGCATTTCGAATTGGCCGAATCGACATGTCCCGGTGATGTCGTGGCGGAAACTCTCCCATTTGTTCAAACAAACAAAAAATTACTTAAATGTCAATTTTTTAAAATATATTATACCCAGGAGGGTCTTTTCCTTTTAAAGGATCTCTGATAAAATGAAACCCATAATATATTTTGAGTAGGCCTTTGTGACAGAAGGGAGAAGGCGCTTAAGAAAAGAACAAACCCGTATAAAATAATGATATTTTTGTGCGCGGCAAAATGGAACAGTGGGACAGATGTCCCCGACTTCGTTAAAATTCCACTGACTAAATTGCCAATTTTAGATTCGCACAGATGAAGTGGTTTTGATATTTTTTTTGATTTGATTTTTTGATTTTTGATTTTATTCATTTTCCCACTCAAATATCCACAAATTAAAATGGGATATATAAACAATACAGTATTACAATATTATTATATATTGTAATACAAGTAACGAAATCAGTTTACGAAGTACATTTAAGTTTGAGAATAAGGCAAAATATTTTATATTGCTTGCTTTAACTGAGAGGGTAAAAAAGGGAATCTCAGAAAAGCTAGGCTTGTTAAGCGAGAGTCCTAGTATAAATTAAAGGGGGTGTAGCATTGTGTAGCGTGGAGTAAATATTCTTTAAAAAAATGAAACGCCGATAATACCAAACAACAACAAGAACATGGCAAATACTGGTTAACGCCATCTACGACTTCTTTTGGAAAACTGTACATAAACGAATGGACTTGAAGGTCGGCGCGCGCTAGCGTTCGCGAAACAGACCGAAGTTCTCCTCACGCTTCGGTTTCGCGTATGTTGCACGCACGTGAATAGCGAGCTAGTCGGCTACTACGAGTTACTGGAGCGTGCAGACGTCGCGCAGCTCAGGTAGTGAGCACTAATTTTTTAAAATTTGTTGTTGGCTCTCGAAAATTTGAAAATCGCATTTCCCATCTTTCTTTCCTTTTTACATCATTTGATACCCTTCGTTCTACATTGAAACGAAAATATTTTTACTATTCGTTGCTTCATCAAAACACTTAAGGGTTGGTTAACTTCATAAACGCATTGATAGGTAGTGAAAAACTTTCCGATTTTTCACCAATCTCCCCTTTTATAATGAAATATGTTAGGTAGTCAATACCAATATTGTAAGTTTCAATAATTTGTTGTCTGCTTAAAACTTGACAGTCTGCTCCAATTAATTCATTTACAAACAAATCTTCCACTCTTTTGATTCCAGTGTCTAAAATTAACACGGTTTTTATTTATTACAATATGTCTTTATTGGCCTGTATTGACTTTACACACCGGACTTGCATAGGGGGTGCTTTCAAAGGGAGGGAACATGCATACGCGTACCCTAAATAACACTGAGTGGGGGGGGGGGGGGGCGTAAATACATATTATTTAGTTGTACTGTTTGATGAGTCAAAATGTATACTATGAACATGACTGACAAAGAAAGCGGACAAAATATACAGTTCCTCAGGTAGACAAAGGAACATCCCTTCACTGCTATTATGTAAAAATGTGTAGAACAGGTGTCACATGCATATTCACCTTTTTACATAATAATAATAGCCTAATAGCAGTGAAGGGATGTTCCTTTGTCTACCTGAGGAACTGTATATTTTGTCCGCTTTCTTTGTCTGTCATGTTCATAGTGAAAGTGATCACTAATAATAGTAATAATAATAATAATACCAACAAATCTAATATTGACAACATTTCTGATGGAATTAATTGTACATATTATTATATCGTCTCTTACCATATTTTTGAATATTTTTCCCAATACCTTTGTTTATCATGTTTCCTTGTTGTCATTACTATTATTACTCAGTACGTGTATGTTTATCATGTAACATTTGTATGTACGAGTGGAAGACAAATCTTTGGATATGGACAATAAACTATTTACTAATACGGCTACTTATACTTCATACTCATATTGATTTAAATGTGAAATTAAGGCTGCTTAAACATAACAGATATATCTGGTAAACTTAAAAATTTAACAGCCAGAGGTATATATATATCCTATGTATATATAAATATATGCATGTATAGATCTACAGTTGGGCCTGAAAGTTTACATACACCCGATAGAAAATCAATTTACATTATCGTAACTTCACTCATTCCTGCAAATTTGATTTAGAAAGATAGACAAGTGTGGTCTCTGATTAATTTATAATCGCATATATACACCAGTATTCACTCTGACCCGACTCTGACACATTTACATGTATATAACGTGACTTCCTCATGAGAATGTATGCAGTTGTGGAAATGTGAAACAAAAGATTTTCTTCCAGGTGTATGTAAACTTTCTGGCAAAAATACACACACACGCACGCACACGCAAACGCACACACACGCAACACACGTACATACACGCACACACACACATACACTCTATCTTGTGCCCTCACCCACTTTGTCTCACTCTCTCTCTCTCTTTCTATCTCTCTGTTTCCACTTCTCTTTCTCTGTCTCTCTTTCTCTCTCTATTTCTTTCACTCTCCTATATAACCCCCTGAATATTACCAAAGTCTTTGATATGTGTAAGTCCTTCAGTCAGAGAGTATTTCTTTTATAACCTCAATAACAATGAAACAAATTCAGAAAAACAAAATCTGAAAAATATGCTGCTCTTGTTATTTTAATTTGGTTATGCTTGTAGCAAAAACATAGGGAGTACAATTTGTCCATCAACAATACCACGTACTTACCAAATATACATACTGTCTATTTCTAAATGGAAAGAGACAACAGTTAATTCAATTCAATTTAATTCAATTTAGGTTTTGTTACAAATATACCAAATAAAAAGTCAAAAGACTAACAATAATTGGCTTACAATTATCATAAAAAAATGCATTAAAAACAGTAGATTTAAAAATTCAGTAATAAGTTAAAGTACATTGCTCACATTGTATCATATAAAAATGCATTAAAAAACAGTTGATTTAAAGATTCAGTAATAACTTAAAGTATGACAAAAAATTATTGTAAATTATAAAATGGTGATAATCAGAGTTAAAAGTGGAAGAGAGGGAGAGGGAAAGGATAACGAGAAAAAATAAAAGAGAGTTCAATTTATGACAACAAAATGTAAGCAAATGAACGAGAATTGAGTTGATTCAGCTTAATGAAGCATTGTAAAAGTAAAATGCACATAATACGGAAATGTCAAATGATACATTAATACGAATGCCATTATGGAATTGTTATTATACTGTTTAAAATTGATGAATGTCAATGACCTATACATATTGGTGAAAATTATTAATGAGTAATTATCATAATGTCAGAAAATTGAGAAAAGGAAATACAAGACAGACATAGAGAAACAGTGGGAGAGGGGAGAAGGGAAAGGAGAAGGAGAGAGAAAAAGCTAGAGAAAGGGAGGAAGAGAGAGAGAGAGAGAGAGAGAGACGGAGAAAGGGAGAGAGTTCGAAAATGACAATACATTGTAAACAGGTCTAACAAGATTTCAGTTGATTGAAATTAGCAAACGAACAAGAGAGGGAACTGTCGATTGTTTGTAGCGCTGGGTTCTGCAACGTGGTAGGGACAAATGATCGGAGTTTCTTAAACTACAAAATGTGAACTTCGAGACTTGTGTTTAAAATACTTTACAAAACTTTGAACAAAACAGTAAAGAGACCAGTAGTCTGTCCCAAAATAGTCATACGAATTGACCAAACAAGGTAATACTTAGACCATCCATACATTTTTTTTCGTGAAATGCAGTCTGGGGAATGACCTTGGAGTTTGTTCCCCAGAGCCTTCCAGAAGGGCATCCAAGTCAATCACATAGGGACACCGCATTAACCGATGCACCAAACTTTGTCAGGAGGAAGTTAAAGGTACCATGACACAGAAACTGGAAAAAATTATCTTAGAAGAGGATGGGTTCTTTCAACTTATCATATGATAAACATAATCCTACGTTACCCCATTTTCTTTCTACCGTTATTAAATTCAGATCGAGATATTTCAAATTACATGTCACAAATTGATAGTCTGTATAGATATAAATGAATTAAATCGAACTTAATTAAACTGAATTTGATTCAATTGAAGCGGTAATTAAAACGGAAAATACAACTACCGAATACAGATAAAATATGCAAAGTAAAATTACCAACAGTAACTTTTGCAAAGATATCATAATATTCTTCATTTACTTAAAATGCTTAATCAAGCAACACAACTTCCGACTGTTAAGCGGAGCCTAATTTCTGTTAATATATTGTTCTTCTCTACAATACAGATGTTTAATTTTTCATATCATCAGTTCCTAGAGCATTCAATTTACTGGATTTTCAGACAGAGTGCAAAGTGAATACGAAGGAATTTTCAATGAAATGTAGCAATATTTTCACCATGGTCCTGTAAGGCTTCTTATTAGAATTTGATATGATGTATTAGTCAAGATCAATGTAACATACATACGTAGAGTAAAATGATATCACAAAATAAAAACAAAATTATAATAATAATTTGACAGGATGACCATGAGTACTGAAAAGCTTTAAAAATTTATCAATTTTCAAGTTATGCATACAGTATATTATGCTATCACTTGCATCTATTTACAGCCTTTCAAGGGGTAGGTACCTCTTAAATTCAAATTAATAGTATGTCTGTATATGTTGTTATTCTTTAATTTTGCACTACCGATCATTTGTTTAGATATTCAAGAGAAAACAAGTACCCAACGTAAAAGTATATGCATATTTTACTTATTTATTACATACTATTTCGATAGAGGGAAGTTTTCATGTTATTGGATAATGGAGAATGACAACTGTATACAGGTAATGAAAATCTATTGAGAGAATGAACATCTTCTCATTCGGTTATAGTTATTACATAATAAAAATTAGAATATGAAACATTGGCCCCTTTTATAGATCTGGAGCAGAGAGGTATACACACTACAAATAATGGTATTATATAGGATGTGAGATGGATTACAGTGATACTTTGATAAAATACAACTTATTGTGACTAGCAAACGCGAGTATGTCTGGAGAGGGGGAAACCAAGTAACACCAATCAGAACCAATCGTCAAAGTAAGTGCATTGAACTCAACTCTCTCCTTCAGGTTCAGACCATCAAGGTCATAGAGCCTGATCACCACGTTACCTTTCATACGATCTACACTCGCTACATACACCTTGTCCTGCTCATCCAGGGCAGCAAACAGGTATATATCGTTTGGAGCTTGTAGAGACTTACCAGCATTCCCATCCCTGTCATAGACCGTCACCAAGCTTGGATCGGGGTAATTACATGAACTCGTGACGATCAAACCCGACTTTGTGCCAGATACCTGCCTCGTATTGTTGTGTTTTGTTGGAACAGCGTGTTTGAGAGTGGATCCAGTCGGGTCATAAATAGAGACTTGATTCTCATTGGTAGCGATAAGGATTTCATCTGATGGACTTCTGTTTAGTCTGAGAAAGCCACTGCGGTTCACGCGGATGGTTGATTTCGTGGAGCCATTGGGAGAATATATGTGTGCTTGGTTGCCACCCGGCCAAATGCATAACGACCTGTCTTGTTGAAATACAAGATCAAGACACTTCATTTGACTTGATATGTTTGCACACTGGTGCTTGTTACCAGCTGAATCAATTATATCTATACCATGTTTATCAGAATATCCGATAGCTACACTGTCATCAGAGTACTGGGTCATTCCCCACATCATTACCCCAAGATCTACACACTGAATGACTTGCAACCTCGGATCTGATTCTAAGATGCTCCCGAGGTCAAGACGAGTATCAACTGCAGGCTTGAACATCTTCTTCTGTGCTTTCTTAGTAATGGCTGTCGCAGAAGTGTGATCAGTAGCCTCCTTCAGCATGGCATCGAGCTCCTCACAGAGCAAGGTATGAGCAGACAGACTGTCTGTCTCAAGACGACCCAGTCTGTCATTAGCTACCAGTGTTATTGAACTACAAATACTCTTGATTTTCTGTCGATCCTTGGATTTCAAGACGTTGAGGTCGTCCTCGAAACCCCGCTTTACTGCATTGATTTGCTCGATGAGATTTCGATGATTTTCTTCCAGCTCTTTAGCCTTGATGCTGTAGGCTTGACTGACATCGTCCAGAAGTTTCTGCACGGCAATGTATACTTCATGGCGTTGTACTTCCACATTTTGAATGTTCTTCTCCAGTTCTGATTTCTTAGTGGCACATCGCTGGACAAGGTCGTTCACCTAAACAAAACAAAAAACAGAGAAGTGAAAAGAACATTTAGCTATGAAATGTAGCCACGTTTACTAACGCCTTTATACACCCCCTTCTCCGCAACAAACACCTTTTCTCCTTTCTTGATATTTGCAAAGAATAATGCATTTAAGTTTCAACAACATCAACAAAAGAAAAACACATAGTATTCCTCCCTTTTTTTGGTGGTAGTATTGGAATGTAGATCTCTTAAGCATATGTTTTAAGGCACAGAAGCATATTTAAAATATTCAAAGTTATTATTTCCATAAGACATAAGATACCTCATATTAAAGAGTTTCTGTAATACCAAAGTTCATATATAACTCGATAATGCTTATGTGAAATTGAAAAGTGTAATCAAGTATAGCTTGAAACACATCGGAAAATCCCAGCCTACTTCAAAAAAATGATTTGCATATCAGTGATCAAAAAGCGAGCAACATGAAAGAGCTTCATGTTTTCTCAAAGGGGTGTCAACATTGTTGTCTCATTGTTGTTTACTAGAGAGAAGCTTTGTACTTCGCACCCTATCCGTTTCAAGCTCAAATGCAGTAGACAGGGTTTGTACAATGATAAGAAACCTTCCGACTATTAAATTGCGACGAAGTCTAACGACCGAGAGTAAAAAGATAGCGTTTTGGAAATTTGAAACCGTATTTCAGAGGACTTTAAGAAAGCTTTTCTAGCTATAATATCAAATTATCATATGCCTTCTCCCCAATGTTTTTTTCTTCTTCTGTACAGATCAGAAAGGGTACATCCAGTGGTGTACGCAGGATTTTTTCAAGGGGGGGGGGGGGTGGTTTAACATTTTGAAATCGGGCCAAAAATTTCGCAACGACTCAGCCCGCCGCTGAATAAGCGGCGGGGGGGGGGGGGGAAGGAAAACATACCAAAGGGGGGGGGGGGGTTTCCTCCAACCTACACACATAAAAAAAAAATCAAAGGGGGGGGGGGGTTTAACCCCCCCCCCCCTGCGTACGCGCCTGCATGGGTACATCTATTAAAGTGCGATGGATTGTAGCGACCAAGAGAGAATTTTGAAATATGGAATGGTTACATTTTGTTGTTTAGAACGTCTATTGCTTTGCAAAATTATTAATGTCAAATTTGTTTGTCTGGCTTGGGAGGCAGAAATAACAAATCCACATTTGTTTGTAAAGATATTTGGAAATATGAGCGGAAGGGGGCAGAGACGAGTTGCCTCAACCCCCGAGAGGGGTAATAATATGCCCCCAGCTTTTGCTTCCTCAAAATAATAGAGACATGCTGTCTAAAGTATTATGATTGCAATTCTTTCTATAATTTGTAGAGCAGGTTAGCGACCAACAGCTGAGTAACTTGAGGTTTTGGAATGTTTAAATTCTGCATTTTAGAGAACTCATCTGTTGACAGGGCTTTTGCTGCAAAATATTTCTTGTCAAGTGGGGGGTGTATCTGATGCCATGCTTGTGGTGCCTATATTGTAGAAAGGGGTTTACAATAATAAAACACCGGGTCCAGCTAGTAATATTCGAGGAGCGTAATGAGCGAAATTTACATTTCAGAGCACTTGTACCTACGTTACCTTAAAGTATCCCAAGTCCCTGCCTAAATGAAACCATGTTTACCTTAAGCCGTAACTCCTGCTCAAAGTCAGCCTGATTCTTGATTTTGTGAATTTGATGACCGACGATCACGCACTTGAAACAGACGTGGACCTTACAATCCTCACAAAACATATCTTTGTTCTCTTGTTTGTGGATGTAGCACTTCTCGGATAGATGACTAATGCTGACCTTCCCGTTGATGATATCCTGTATGGATACAATCTCATGGGTCTCAAACATCAAGGACAAACCCTGATGACAGATCAGACACTGCTCACACAAGTAGCTGTTGCAGGTTTTGCAGAATGACACAGCCTCTTCTTGACGTTTGCACGCAGAGCATTTTGGACGCATCTGAAGGACAGCATTCATCCCTCCACATTCGACGTGGTAATCTTCTACGAGTCCGTTGACAGTCACATTGGTGAGGAAATCATCGACACGGTTCGCCGACAACTTGGTGACCTCTCTGCAGAGAGGACAGATCATGTGATCGAGATCCTGATGGGACAAGTCATAGTTCTTGAGACACTTCCGACAGAAGGTGTGTCCGCATGAAGTCAGGATGGTTGCCTCGTCGAAGATATCAAGACATAATGGACACGTCAGGTTCTCTGAAGAGCTTGTAGGTTTCTCTTTCTCAGTCTTCTCAGCCATTGGTACGAATATAGGATTTTTGGGCTTATTACAAAAATGATCTTATTCTACACATAATATATCCGTTGTCCAATGAAGCTTAAAAGTGTGATCAGCTAATGTGTACTTAAAGCCAACAGTCAGTTAATGAAAGCACAAACTATATGAAGTGATCAGTGATGTATAGTAGATTGTACCAATATCCTGAGTCTACGTAACAAGTGCGTCCTAACTGCAGGCAGTTCTATACCAATGTCTCACGTTGATCACAATATGTGTTGAAAGAGGTGCGAATAACATTGTTCAAAAGTATTGAGTCTCTCATTAGTGTATAATACAAATGTGATTGCAATGCTACGCGCACACTTATTGATAAGTAAATCGTCTGTGAAAATAATGCAGTTTGTGCATCCTATGAATAGAAGTGGGTTTTCCCACAGAGAGCGCGTCCAGCGTATTCACCTTTGAACTTAAGTGGCGGTATTCATCATTTTGATCTATAGAGGGCGACTTGTTTAGTTTCTAGTAGTGGATACATTGTTTTGGAGATCCAATTTATTATAATCCTAGATTCATTTGCTGTTATCACTTTGTTTGGAAGGGTAAAGGACGGTAACCACAATTACATTTCACCCCTTCTTTATCCACAATTCTTCCTTTATCTTCTTCCATCAGTCTCTCATTCTTTTCTCTTTCACTGTCAACATTTCTCTTGACGTATCAAAACCTACTTGGCGCCACTTATTACAATGCAAAATTCGCCTGTAAAAAATATTTCTCCACTTCCTTTTGTAAACATTGTATACAAAATATTTTAGATTAGGCTTCTAACAAATGATGATGTGAATCATGTCTGTCTCAAAGAGCTGATATCAAGAAAAGTGATATCAAATAGAATATGTAGGCCATATTGCACTGAAATATTAGTCTTCCGTGTTCAAAAGGCATTCGACGTATACAAGGGAACATCGTTGAAGAGAGTTAAATAATCTGTTTAAAACAATCTTTACGAATGGTGATTAGCAGACGACAGATACTGCCCCCAGTATTAGGTAATATAGGACATTGTCCATGTGTTCATTAAATGTGAACTAATCAAAATGTCCTTGATTATGTCAAATAAGTTGCCATATTTGTGTAGATTTTTGCGTGGATATCTCTTGTTTACCTTAGAATAAAAAATGGCAGAGAAGTGGATGTTGTAAGAACTATCGCATTCTGGTGTAGGCCTATGTATAAAATGTTAATCATCATGAACTTTTAAGTATGATTTTAATGAAAACTATTTCATAGTAAAGCACGTATTTAAAAAAGAAAAAACACACATACTAATCGTAAATCAGGAGCTTTAAAAAAACAGACAAAAGTTTAGAGAAATTGTTAAAAGCACCTTAAATGGTAAGTAGCAAAATATTGTACAGGCGAGAAAAAAAATGTGTTTTCTAATGATAACATAGTACTTCAATTATATTGGTTCTCAAAACTTTATTTTGATGCTCGAATTGAAATTAGACATCTCAACTGAGGCACTCACACACACAATCATTCTCTTTCCAAGTGTGAAGTTGAATACCAATGTGGTTACAATGGTAGAATCACACTTGAGTCGATTGACTGTCAATATCATGCAGTTTGTGCATCCTATGAATAGAAGAGGGTTTTCCAACAGAGCGTATAAGCATGCACCTTTGAACTTATTGACGGTAATCATTTGTCTTTAAATCTATAGGCGACATATTTAGGCTTTAAGTGATGGATACATTATGTTGGAGATCCACTTTAGTAGAATCCTGGACAATAGAGCAAGACGTTTCATGTGCTTCCATTACTATAATTGGAAGAGTAAACGACGGTAACTACACTCATTTTCACCGCTTCATTCTCCACTATTTTCCTGTTTTCAGTTCTATTTCTTTCTTTCTCTTCCTCTTTCTCTGTCAACAATTAAAGGACTCTTCCAGTGTCAATCAACAAACCGTGTGCATACAACAAAATAATGTACATGTAATTATAGGCTAGATTTGTAGGGTATACATTTATTTTATTATTATATTCTAGTTTTCTTTTAAAGAAACAAATCTCTTAATCTCCGTGTCTCCTTTTCTCTATCTTTGCCTCTCGTTCACTTTCCTATAAACCCCTGAATATTACGAAAGTCTATGATATGTGCAATTATCAACTCAGTAACAATGAACAACTCAGGCAGTCGATCATTTCATAATCTGAAAATATGCTGCTCTTGTTATTTTAATTTGCTTATGCTTGTAGCAATAACGAAGGAATATATTACAGATGGCGATATCAGCGAGTACAGTAATCTTACAGCAATATCCTGTGTCCATCAACAATTCCTTGTACTTACTAACAGCAAAAAACATGTAATAAGCTCCCTCTACAGCGTATACAAACTATCTAGTTCTAAATAAAAAGAGACAACAATTCATTTAAAATACAAAATGTGAACTTTTAGACTTGGTTAATCATATATTTACAAAACTTTGAACAAAACAGTACAGAGACCAGAAGTCTATCCAAAAAAGTCATAAGAATTGACCAAACAAGGTAAGACTTAGACCATCCATGCATTTCACGAAAAAAAAATGTCAGTGTCGGGAATGCCCTTGGAGTTTGTTCCCGAGAGCCCTAGAGAAGGGCATCCAAGTCGATCACATTGGGTCACCGCATTGAAAACCCATGCACCAAACTTTGTCAGGAGGCAGTTGAAGGTACATTACCATGACACAAACACTGGGAAAAAATTATCTTAGAAGAGGATGAGTTTTTTTCTCCAACTTATCATATGATAAACATAATGCTATCTTACCCTATTCTCTTTCTACCGTTACTAAGTTTAAAATGAGATATTTCAAATTAAATGTCACAAATCGATAGTCTGTTTAGATATAATTAAATTGAATCAAATTTAGTTAAACTGAATTCAAATCAATTTAAGCGGTAGATAAAATGGAAAATACAACTACCAAATACAGATAAAATATGCAAGGTAAAATTACCAACAGTAACTTTTGCAAAGATGTCGTAATATTCTTCATTTACTTAAAATGCTTAATCAAGCAACACAACTTCCGACTGTTAAGCGAAGCCTAATATTTGTTAAAAAACATTGTTCTTCTCAACAATATAGTAAACTAATTTTTCATACCATCAGTTCCCACAGCATTCAATTTACTGAATTTTCAGACAGGGAACGAAGTGAATACAAAGGAATTTGTAATGGAATGTAGCAATATTTTCACCATGATCCTTTAAGGCTTCTTATTAGAATTTGATATGATGTATTAGTCAAGTTCAATGTAACATACATACATAGAGTAAAATGATATCACAAAATAATAACAAAATATAATAATAACTTGACAGGATGACCATGAAAACTGAAAAACTTATTAACAATGGGTCATATTAACAAAGTTAGTATTAATTATTTCTTCATATCTTCTTCTTTCAAAGTTACACAATAATAACAGTAACAATCACAAAATATCAGTGCAAACAAAATAAACGTTAAAATACATGAGAAAAACGACACAAGAGAAATAATACTCATAAGAAGTTATCAATATTTGTTATCAATTTTCAAGTTAAACATACACATGTTTCAATTATTAAATATATTTGTGGCATTCCACCCAGTAAATAAGATCGATTGATCGATCTGTATCAATAAGGTCGATTGATCGACCTGTATTGAAAAAACACAAGTCAGAAAAAATCTTGGAACCAGCGGGATTTGAACCTGCCATCTACTGCTTGCCGGGCAGCGACTCTACCACCAGGCCATCACTGGTCCATGGCACAGTCACGATGAACTAGAAACAAATACCTAAGCTCTCCTGATTAATTCTGACTCATTAATATTCATTAGCCCGCCATAGGACAGTAACTTTTATAAATGTAATGCTTCCTGGGAGAAGTTTCAATTATTAAATATATTTGTGGCATTCCACCCAGTAAATAAGATCGATTGATCGATCTGTATCAATAAGGTCGATTGATCGACCTGTATTGAAAAAACACAAGTCAGAAAAAATCTTGGAACCAGCGGGATTTGAACCTGCCATCTACTGCTTGCCGGGCAGCGACTCTACCACCAGGCCATCACTGGTCCATGGCACAGTCACGATGAACTAGAAACAAATACCTAAGCTCTCCTGATTAATTCTGACTCATTAATATTCATTAGCCCGCCATAGGACAGTAACTTTTATAAATGTAATGCTTCCTGGGAGAAGTTTCAATTATTAAATATATTTGTGGCATTCCACCCAGTAAATAAGATCGATTGATCGATCTGTATCAATAAGGTCGATTGATCGACCTGTATTGAAAAAACACAAGTCAGAAAAAATCTTGGAACCAGCGGGATTTGAACCTGCCATCTACTGCTTGCCGGGCAGCGACTCTACCACCAGGCCATCACTGGTCCATGGCACAGTCACGATGAACTAGAAACAAATACCTAAGCTCTCCTGATTAATTCTGACTCATTAATATTCATTAGCCCGCCATAGGACAGTAACTTTTATAAATGTAATGCTTCCTGGGAGAAGTTTCAATTATTAAATATATTTGTGGCATTCCACCCAGTAAATAAGATCGATTGATCGATCTGTATCAATAAGGTCGATTGATCGACCTGTATTGAAAAAACACAAGTCAGAAAAAAATCTTGGAACCAGCGGGATTTGAACCTGCCATCTACTGCTTGCCGGGCAGCGACTCTACCACCAGGCCATCACTGGTCCATGGCACAGTCACGATGAACTAGAAACAAATACCTAAGCTCTCCTGATTAATTCTGACTCATTAATATTCATTAGCCCGCCATAGGACAGTAACTTTTATAAATGTAATGCTTCCTGGGAGAAGTTTCAATTATTAAATATATTTGTGGCATTCCACCCAGTAAATAAGATCGATCAATCGATCTTATTTACTGGGTGGAATGCCACAAATATATTTAATAATTGAAACTTCTCCCAGGAAGCATTACATTTATAAAAATACACATGTTTGTTACCATATCACTTGCATCTATTTATTGCTTCTCAAGAGGTAGGAACCTCTTAAATTCAAATTTATTAGAATGCCTGTATTTGTTGTTATTCTTTGATTTTGCAGTACCGATCTTTTGTTAAAAAAGTATATGCATAATTTACCTATTTGTTACATACTATTTCGATAGAGGGAATGTTCATGTTATTGGATAATGACAGCTGTATTCAGGTAATTAAAATCTCTGGAGAGAATGACCATCTTCCCATTCGGTTAATTAATTATCACACAATAAACATAGAATATGAAACATAGGCCCTTGTTGTAGATATGGAGCAGAGAGGTATACACACTTCAAATAATGGTAATATAGAGTGTGAGATGGATTACAGTGATACTTTGATAAAATACAACTTATTGTGACAAGCAAAGGCGAGCATGTCTGGAGAGAGGGAAACCAAGTAACACCAAGTATAATCAAGCTCTAGATTAAGTACATTGAACTCAACTCTCTCCTTCAGGTTCAAACCATCAAGGTCATAGAGCCTGATCCCCACGTTACCATTCTCTTGTTCAACACTCGCTACATACACCCTGTCCTGCTCATCCAGGGCAGCATACAGGTAGGCATCGTATGGAGCTTGTAGAGACTTACCAGCATTCCCATCCCTGTCATACACCATCACCACGCTTGGCTTGATGTTACATGAACTCGTGACGATCAAACCCGACCTGGTAGCAGATACCTGGCTCGTCTTGTTGTGCTTTGTTGGAACAGTGTGCTTGAGAGTTGATCCAGTCGGGTCATAGATGTAGACTTTCTTCTCATTGCGAGCGATGAGAATTTCATCTGATGGACTACTGTTAAGTGTAAGACCACAGCTATTGCTTTTCAAGTGGATGGTTAATTTCCTGGATCCATTATGAGAATATATGTGTGCTTCTGTGAGACCCGTCGATATGCATAACGACCTGTCTCGTTGAAACACAAGATCATAAAACGTCATATACCTTAGTATGTTTGCATACTGGTGCTTTTCACCAGCTGAATCAATGATATCTAGTGTATCCCAATATCCAATAGCCACACTATCATCAGAGTACTTGGTCATTCCATACATCGTTCCCCGTAGGTCTACACACTGAATGACTTGCAACTTGGTATCTGATTCTGAGATGCTCCCGAGGTCAAGACGAATATCATCTGCAGGCTTGAACTTCTTCTCCTGTGCTTTCTTCGTAATGGCTGTCGCAGAAGTGTGATCAGTAGCCTCCTTTAGCATGGCATCCAGCTCCTCACAGAGCAAAGTATGAGCTGACAGACTGTCTGTGTCAAGACGACCCAGTCTATCATTAGCTACCAGTGTTTTTGAACTACAAATACTCTTGATTTTCTGTCGATCCTTGGATTTCAAGACGTCGAGGTCGTCCTCGAAACCCCGCTTTAGTGCATTGATTTGCTCGATGAGATTTCGATGATTTTCTTCAAGCTCTTTAGCCTTGATGCTGTAGGCTTGACTGACATCGTCCAGAAGTTTCTGCACGGCAATGTATACTTCATGGCGTTGTACTTCCACATTTTGAATGTTCTTCTCCAGTTCTGATTTCTTAGTGGCACATCGCTGGACAAGGTCGTTCACCTAAACAAAACAAAAAACAGAGAAGTGAAAAGAACATTTAGCTATGAAATGTAGCCACGTTTACTAACGCCTTTATACACCCCCTTCTCCGCAACAAACACCTTTTCTCCTTTCTTGATATTTGCAAAGAATAATGCATTTAAGTTTCAACAACATCAACAAAAGAAAAACACATAGTATTCCTCCCTTTTTTTGGTGGTAGTATTGGAATGTAGATCTCTTAAGCATATGTTTTAAGGCACAGAAGCATATTTAAAATATTCAAAGTTATTATTTCCATAAGACATAAGATACCTCATATTAAAGAGTTTCTGTAATACCAAAGTTCATATATAACTCGATAATGCTTATGTGAAATTGAAAAGTGTAATCAAGTATAGCTTGAAACACATCGGAAAATCCCAGCCTACTTCAAAAAAATGATTTGCATATCAGTGATCAAAAAGCGAGCAACATGAAAGAGCTTCATGTTTTCTCAAAGGGGTGTCAACATTGTTGTCTCATTGTTGTTTACTAGAGAGAAGCTTTGTACTTCGCACCCTATCCGTTTCAAGCTCAAATGCAGTAGACAGGGTTTGTACAATGATAAGAAACCTTCCGACTATTAAATTGCGACGAAGTCTAACGACCGAGAGTAAAAAGATAGCGTTTTGGAAATTTGAAACCGTATTTCAGAGGACTTTAAGAAAGCTTTTCTAGCTATAATATCAAATTATCATATGCCTTCTCCCCAATGTTTTTTTCTTCTTCTGTACAGATCAGAAAGGGTACATCCAGTGGTGTACGCAGGATTTTTTCAAGGGGGGGGGGTGGTTTAACATTTTGAAATCGGGCCAAAAATTTCGCAACGACTCAGCCCGCCGCTGAATAAGCGGCGGGGGGGGGGGGGGGGGGAAGGAAAACATACCAAAGGGGGGGGGGGGTTTCCTCCAACCTACACACATAAAAAAAAAATCAAAGGGGGGGGGGGTTTAACCCCCCCCCCCCCTGCGTACGCGCCTGCATGGGTACATCTATTAAAGTGCGATGGATTGTAGCGACCAAGAGAGAATTTTGAAATATGGAATGGTTACATTTTGTTGTTTAGAACGTCTATTGCTTTGCAAAATTATTAATGTCAAATTTGTTTGTCTGGCTTGGGAGGCAGAAATAACAAATCCACATTTGTTTGTAAAGATATTTGGAAATATGAGCGGAAGGGGGCAGAGACGAGTTGCCTCAACCCCCGAGAGGGGTAATAATATGCCCCCAGCTTTTGCTTCCTCAAAATAATAGAGACATGCTGTCTAAAGTATTATGATTGCAATTCTTTCTATAATTTGTAGAGCAGGTTAGCGACCAACAGCTGAGTAACTTGAGGTTTTGGAATGTTTAAATTCTGCATTTTAGAGAACTCATCTGTTGACAGGGCTTTTGCTGCAAAATATTTCTTGTCAAGTGGGGGGTGTATCTGATGCCATGCTTGTGGTGCCTATATTGTAGAAAGGGGTTTACAATAATAAAACACCGGGTCCAGCTAGTAATATTCGAGGAGCGTAATGAGCGAAATTTACATTTCAGAGCACTTGTACCTACGTTACCTTAAAGTATCCCAAGTCCCTGCCTAAATGAAACCATGTTTACCTTAAGCCGTAACTCCTGCTCAAAGTCAGCCTGATTCTTGATTTTGTGAATTTGATGACCGACGATCACGCACTTGAAACAGACGTGGACCTTACAATCCTCACAAAACATATCTTTGTTCTCTTGTTTGTGGATGTAGCACTTCTCGGATAGATGACTAATGCTGACCTTCCCGTTGATGATATCCTGTATGGATACAATCTCATGGGTCTCAAACATCAAGGACAAACCCTGATGACAGATCAGACACTGCTCACACAAGTAGCTGTTGCAGGTTTTGCAGAATGACACAGCCTCTTCTTGACGTTTGCACGCAGAGCATTTTGGACGCATCTGAAGGACAGCATTCATCCCTCCACATTCGACGTGGTAATCTTCTACGAGTCCGTTGACAGTCACATTGGTGAGGAAATCATCGACACGGTTCGCCGACAACTTGGTGACCTCTCTGCAGAGAGGACAGATCATGTGATCGAGATCCTGATGGGACAAGTCATAGTTCTTGAGACACTTCCGACAGAAGGTGTGTCCGCATGAAGTCAGGATGGTTGCCTCGTCGAAGATATCAAGACATAATGGACACGTCAGGTTCTCTGAAGAGCTTGTAGGTTTCTCTTTCTCAGTCTTCTCAGCCATTGGTACGAATATAGGATTTTTGGGCTTATTACAAAAATGATCTTATTCTACACATAATATATCCGTTGTCCAATGAAGCTTAAAAGTGTGATCAGCTAATGTGTACTTAAAGCCAACAGTCAGTTAATGAAAGCACAAACTATATGAAGTGATCAGTGATGTATAGTAGATTGTACCAATATCCTGAGTCTACGTAACAAGTGCGTCCTAACTGCAGGCAGTTCTATACCAATGTCTCACGTTGATCACAATATGTGTAGAAAGAGGTGCGAATAACATTGTTCAAAAGTATTGAGTCTCTCATTAGTGTATAATACAAATGTGATTGCAATGCTACGCGCACACTTATTGATAAGTAAATCGTCTGTGAAAATAATGCAGTTTGTGCATCCTATGAATAGAAGTGGGTTTTCCCACAGAGAGCGCGTCCAGCGTATTCACCTTTGAACTTAAGTGGCGGTATTCATCATTTTGATCTATAGAGGGCGACTTGTTTAGTTTCTAGTAGTGGATACATTGTTTTGGAGATCCAATTTATTATAATCCTAGATTCATTTGCTGTTATCACTTTGTTTGGAAGGGTAAAGGACGGTAACCACAATTACATTTCACCCCTTCTTTATCCACAATTCTTCCTTTATCTTCTTCCATCAGTCTCTCATTCTTTTCTCTTTCACTGTCAACATTTCTCTTGACGTATCAAAACCTACTTGGCGCCACTTATTACAATGCAAAATTCGCCTGTAAAAAATATTTCTCCACTTCCTTTTGTAAACATTGTATACAAAATATTTTAGATTAGGCTTCTAACAAATGATGATGTGAATCATGTCTGTCTCAAAGAGCTGATATCAAGAAAAGTGATATCAAATAGAATATGTAGGCCATATTGCACTGAAATATTAGTCTTCCGTGTTCAAAAGGCATTCGACGTATACAAGGGAACATCGTTGAAGAGAGTTAAATAATCTGTTTAAAACAATCTTTACGAATGGTGATTAGCAGACGACAGATACTGCCCCCAGTATTAGGTAATATAGGACATTGTCCATGTGTTCATTAAATGTGAACTAATCAAAATGTCCTTGATTATGTCAAATAAGTTGCCATATTTGTGTAGATTTTTGCGTGGATATCTCTTGTTTACCTTAGAATAAAAAATGGCAGAGAAGTGGATGTTGTAAGAACTATCGCATTCTGGTGTAGGCCTATGTATAAAATGTTAATCATCATGAACTTTTAAGTATGATTTTAATGAAAACTATTTCATAGTAAAGCACGTATTTAAAAAAGAAAAAACACACATACTAATCGTAAATCAGGAGCTTTAAAAAAACAGACAAAAGTTTAGAGAAATTGTTAAAAGCACCTTAAATGGTAAGTAGCAAAATATTGTACAGGCGAGAAAAAAAATGTGTTTTCTAATGATAACATAGTACTTCAATTATATTGGTTCTCAAAACTTTATTTTGATGCTCGAATTGAAATTAGACATCTCAACTGAGGCACTCACACACACAATCATTCTCTTTCCAAGTGTGAAGTTGAATACCAATGTGGTTACAATGGTAGAATCACACTTGAGTCGATTGACTGTCAATATCATGCAGTTTGTGCATCCTATGAATAAAAGAGGGTTTTCCAACAGAGCGTATAAGCATGCACCTTTGAACTTATTGACGGTAATCATTTGTCTTTAAATCTATAGGCGACATATTTAGGCTTTAAGTGATGGATACATTATGTTGGAGATCCACTTTAGTAGAATCCTGGACAATAGAGCAAGACGTTTCATGTGCTTCCATTACTATAATTGGAAGAGTAAACGACGGTAACTACACTCATTTTCACCGCTTCATTCTCCACTATTTTCCTGTTTTCAGTTCTATTTCTTTCTTTCTCTTCCTCTTTCTCTGTCAACAATTAAAGGACTCTTCCAGTGTCAATCAACAAACCGTGTGCATACAACAAAATAATGTACATGTAATTATAGGCTAGATTTGTAGGGTATACATTTATTTTATTATTATATTCTAGTTTTCTTTTAAAGAAACAAATCTCTTAATCTCCGTGTCTCCTTTTCTCTATCTTTGCCTCTCGTTCACTTTCCTATAAACCCCTGAATATTACGAAAGTCTATGATATGTGCAATTATCAACTCAGTAACAATGAACAACTCAGGCAGTCGATCATTTCATAATCTGAAAATATGCTGCTCTTGTTATTTTAATTTGCTTATGCTTGTAGCAATAACGAAGGAATATATTACAGATGGCGATATCAGCGAGTACAGTAATCTTACAGCAATATCCTGTGTCCATCAACAATTCCTTGTACTTACTAACAGCAAAAAACATGTAATAAGCTCCCTCTACAGCGTATACAAACTATCTAGTTCTAAATAAAAAGAGACAACAATTCATTTAAAATACAAAATGTGAACTTTTAGACTTGGTTAATCATATATTTACAAAACTTTGAACAAAACAGTACAGAGACCAGAAGTCTATCCAAAAAAGTCATAAGAATTGACCAAACAAGGTAAGACTTAGACCATCCATGCATTTCACGAAAAAAAAATGTCAGTGTCGGGAATGCCCTTGGAGTTTGTTCCCGAGAGCCCTAGAGAAGGGCATCCAAGTCGATCACATTGGGTCACCGCATTGAAAACCCATGCACCAAACTTTGTCAGGAGGCAGTTGAAGGTACATTACCATGACACAAACACTGGGAAAAAATTATCTTAGAAGAGGATGAGTTTTTTTCTCCAACTTATCATATGATAAACATAATGCTATCTTACCCTATTCTCTTTCTACCGTTACTAAGTTTAAAATGAGATATTTCAAATTAAATGTCACAAATCGATAGTCTGTTTAGATATAATTAAATTGAATCAAATTTAGTTAAACTGAATTCAAATCAATTTAAGCGGTAGATAAAATGGAAAATACAACTACCAAATACAGATAAAATATGCAAGGTAAAATTACCAACAGTAACTTTTGCAAAGATGTCGTAATATTCTTCATTTACTTAAAATGCTTAATCAAGCAACACAACTTCCGACTGTTAAGCGAAGCCTAATATTTGTTAAAAAACATTGTTCTTCTCAACAATATAGTAAACTAATTTTTCATACCATCAGTTCCCACAGCATTCAATTTACTGAATTTTCAGACAGGGAACGAAGTGAATACAAAGGAATTTGTAATGGAATGTAGCAATATTTTCACCATGATCCTTTAAGGCTTCTTATTAGAATTTGATATGATGTATTAGTCAAGTTCAATGTAACATACATACATAGAGTAAAATGATATCACAAAATAATAACAAAATATAATAATAACTTGACAGGATGACCATGAAAACTGAAAAACTTATTAACAATGGGTCATATTAACAAAGTTAGTATTAATTATTTCTTCATATCTTCTTCTTTCAAAGTTACACAATAATAACAGTAACAATCACAAAATATCAGTGCAAACAAAATAAACGTTAAAATACATGAGAAAAACGACACAAGAGAAATAATACTCATAAGAAGTTATCAATATTTGTTATCAATTTTCAAGTTAAACATACACATGTTTCAATTATTAAATATATTTGTGGCATTCCACCCAGTAAATAAGATCGATTGATCGATCTGTATCAATAAGGTCGATTGATCGACCTGTATTGAAAAAACACAAGTCAGAAAAAATCTTGGAACCAGCGGGATTTGAACCTGCCATCTACTGCTTGCCGGGCAGCGACTCTACCACCAGGCCATCACTGGTCCATGGCACAGTCACGATGAACTAGAAACAAATACCTAAGCTCTCCTGATTAATTCTGACTCATTAATATTCATTAGCCCGCCATAGGACAGTAACTTTTATAAATGTAATGCTTCCTGGGAGAAGTTTCAATTATTAAATATATTTGTGGCATTCCACCCAGTAAATAAGATCGATTGATCGATCTGTATCAATAAGGTCGATTGATCGACCTGTATTGAAAAAACACAAGTCAGAAAAAATCTTGGAACCAGCGGGATTTGAACCTGCCATCTACTGCTTGCCGGGCAGCGACTCTACCACCAGGCCATCACTGGTCCATGGCACAGTCACGATGAACTAGAAACAAATACCTAAGCTCTCCTGATTAATTCTGACTCATTAATATTCATTAGCCCGCCATAGGACAGTAACTTTTATAAATGTAATGCTTCCTGGGAGAAGTTTCAATTATTAAATATATTTGTGGCATTCCACCCAGTAAATAAGATCGATTGATCGATCTGTATCAATAAGGTCGATTGATCGACCTGTATTGAAAAAACACAAGTCAGAAAAAATCTTGGAACCAGCGGGATTTGAACCTGCCATCTACTGCTTGCCGGGCAGCGACTCTACCACCAGGCCATCACTGGTCCATGGCACAGTCACGATGAACTAGAAACAAATACCTAAGCTCTCCTGATTAATTCTGACTCATTAATATTCATTAGCCCGCCATAGGACAGTAACTTTTATAAATGTAATGCTTCCTGGGAGAAGTTTCAATTATTAAATATATTTGTGGCATTCCACCCAGTAAATAAGATCGATTGATCGATCTGTATCAATAAGGTCGATTGATCGACCTGTATTGAAAAAACACAAGTCAGAAAAAAATCTTGGAACCAGCGGGATTTGAACCTGCCATCTACTGCTTGCCGGGCAGCGACTCTACCACCAGGCCATCACTGGTCCATGGCACAGTCACGATGAACTAGAAACAAATACCTAAGCTCTCCTGATTAATTCTGACTCATTAATATTCATTAGCCCGCCATAGGACAGTAACTTTTATAAATGTAATGCTTCCTGGGAGAAGTTTCAATTATTAAATATATTTGTGGCATTCCACCCAGTAAATAAGATCGATTGATCGATCTGTATCAATAAGGTCGATTGATCGACCTGTATTGAAAAAACACAAGTCAGAAAAAATCTTGGAACCAGCGGGATTTGAACCTGCCATCTACTGCTTGCCGGGCAGCGACTCTACCACCAGGCCATCACTGGTCCATGGCACAGTCACGATGAACTAGAAACAAATACCTAAGCTCTCCTGATTAATTCTGACTCATTAATATTCATTAGCCCGCCATAGGACAGTAACTTTTATAAATGTAATGCTTCCTGGGAGAAGTTTCAATTATTAAATATATTTGTGGCATTCCACCCAGTAAATAAGATCGATTGATCGATCTGTATCAATAAGGTCGATTGATCGACCTGTATTGAAAAAACACAAGTCAGAAAAAATCTTGGAACCAGCGGGATTTGAACCTGCCATCTACTGCTTGCCGGGCAGCGACTCTACCACCAGGCCATCACTGGTCCATGGCACAGTCACGATGAACTAGAAACAAATACCTAAGCTCTCCTGATTAATTCTGACTCATTAATATTCATTAGCCCGCCATAGGACAGTAACTTTTATAAATGTAATGCTTCCTGGGAGAAGTTTCAATTATTAAATATATTTGTGGCATTCCACCCAGTAAATAAGATCGATTGATCGATCTGTATCAATAAGGTCGATTGATCGACCTGTATTGAAAAAACACAAGTCAGAAAAAATCTTGGAACCAGCGGGATTTGAACCTGCCATCTACTGCTTGCCGGGCAGCGACTCTACCACCAGGCCATCACTGGTCCATGGCACAGTCACGATGAACTAGAAACAAATACCTAAGCTCTCCTGATTAATTCTGACTCATTAATATTCATTAGCCCGCCATAGGACAGTAACTTTTATAAATGTAATGCTTCCTGGGAGAAGTTTCAATTATTAAATATATTTGTGGCATTCCACCCAGTAAATAAGATCGATTGATCGATCTGTATCAATAAGGTCGATTGATCGACCTGTATTGAAAAAACACAAGTCAGAAAAAATCTTGGAACCAGCGGGATTTGAACCTGCCATCTACTGCTTGCCGGGCAGCGACTCTACCACCAGGCCATCACTGGTCCATGGCACAGTCACGATGAACTAGAAACAAATACCTAAGCTCTCCTGATTAATTCTGACTCATTAATATTCATTAGCCCGCCATAGGACAGTAACTTTTATAAATGTAATGCTTCCTGGGAGAAGTTTCAATTATTAAATATATTTGTGGCATTCCACCCAGTAAATAAGATCGATTGATCGATCTGTATCAATAAGGTCGATTGATCGACCTGTATTGAAAAAACACAAGTCAGAAAAAAATCTTGGAACCAGCGGGATTTGAACCTGCCATCTACTGCTTGCCGGGCAGCGACTCTACCACCAGGCCATCACTGGTCCATGGCACAGTCACGATGAACTAGAAACAAATACCTAAGCTCTCCTGATTAATTCTGACTCATTAATATTCATTAGCCCGCCATAGGACAGTAACTTTTATAAATGTAATGCTTCCTGGGAGAAGTTTCAATTATTAAATATATTTGTGGCATTCCACCCAGTAAATAAGATCGATCAATCGATCTTATTTACTGGGTGGAATGCCACAAATATATTTAATAATTGAAACTTCTCCCAGGAAGCATTACATTTATAAAAATACACATGTTTGTTACCATATCACTTGCATCTATTTATTGCTTCTCAAGAGGTAGGAACCTCTTAAATTCAAATTTATTAGAATGCCTGTATTTGTTGTTATTCTTTGATTTTGCAGTACCGATCTTTTGTTAAAAAAGTATATGCATAATTTACCTATTTGTTACATACTATTTCGATAGAGGGAATGTTCATGTTATTGGATAATGACAGCTGTATTCAGGTAATTAAAATCTCTGGAGAGAATGACCATCTTCCCATTCGGTTAATTAATTATCACACAATAAACATAGAATATGAAACATAGGCCCTTGTTGTAGATATGGAGCAGAGAGGTATACACACTTCAAATAATGGTAATATAGAGTGTGAGATGGATTACAGTGATACTTTGATAAAATACAACTTATTGTGACAAGCAAAGGCGAGCATGTCTGGAGAGAGGGAAACCAAGTAACACCAAGTATAATCAAGCTCTAGATTAAGTACATTGAACTCAACTCTCTCCTTCAGGTTCAAACCATCAAGGTCATAGAGCCTGATCCCCACGTTACCATTCTCTTGTTCAACACTCGCTACATACACCCTGTCCTGCTCATCCAGGGCAGCATACAGGTAGGCATCGTATGGAGCTTGTAGAGACTTACCAGCATTCCCATCCCTGTCATACACCATCACCACGCTTGGCTTGATGTTACATGAACTCGTGACGATCAAACCCGACCTGGTAGCAGATACCTGGCTCGTCTTGTTGTGCTTTGTTGGAACAGTGTGCTTGAGAGTTGATCCAGTCGGGTCATAGATGTAGACTTTCTTCTCATTGCGAGCGATGAGAATTTCATCTGATGGACTACTGTTAAGTGTAAGACCACAGCTATTGCTTTTCAAGTGGATGGTTAATTTCCTGGATCCATTATGAGAATATATGTGTGCTTCTGTGAGACCCGTCGATATGCATAACGACCTGTCTCGTTGAAACACAAGATCATAAAACGTCATATACCTTAGTATGTTTGCATACTGGTGCTTTTCACCAGCTGAATCAATGATATCTAGTGTATCCCAATATCCAATAGCCACACTATCATCAGAGTACTTGGTCATTCCATACATCGTTCCCCGTAGGTCTACACACTGAATGACTTGCAACTTGGTATCTGATTCTGAGATGCTCCCGAGGTCAAGACGAATATCATCTGCAGGCTTGAACTTCTTCTCCTGTGCTTTCTTCGTAATGGCTAACGCAGAAGTGTGATCAGTAGCCTCCTTTAGCATGGCATCCAGCTCCTCACAGAGCAAAGTATGAGCTGACAGACTGTCTGTCTCAAGACGACCCAGTCTATCATTAGCTACCAGTGTTTTTGAACTACAAATACTCTTGATTTTCTGTCGATCCTTGGATTTCAAGACGTCGAGGTCGTCCTCGAAACTCCGCTTTAGTGCATTAATTTGCTCGATGAGATTTCGATGATTTTCTTCAAGCTCTTTAGCCTTGATGCTGTAGGCTTGACTGACATCGTCCAATAGTTTCTGCACGGCAGTGTAAACTTCATGGCGTTGTACTTCCACATTCTGAATGTTCTTCTCCAGTTCTGATTTCTTAGTGGCACATCGCTGGACTAGGTCGTTCACCTTAACAGAACAAAAAATAGAGAACTGAAAAGAACATTTTGCAGAATGAGTAGACCAATTACATAGAGCTGGTATGATAATCAAACACGGGAGTTTAGGGTTGCCTGATTTTTCACAAAATGTAGAACCAAGACCCCTCCGCCTCCCCCTCCTCCCTCTCATCATAAATGTCATATGAGGAATGAGGAATATAACACATTGTTTTTCCGGCTTCCTGAAAAGGAAATCCAACCCTTGCAAATACTTCGTTTGCATGGAAGCAGCAATATCAGATAAACAAAATGGATTTAGGCGAAAAATAGTAGTATAATGACAATGATTAATAATAAATAAACGAATGCTAATTATAATAGTAATAATGATTATAAGAAAAGTAATATGATAATGATAATGATACTACTACATCTATTACCATTTATAGTAATGATGATGATGATGAGGATGATTTTCATTTACATTATTACTATCATTATTATTGTTATCATCATTATGAAAATGGCATTTATACCTCTAAATAATGTTGTATTGATACTTTGATGCAAAGTGCTGGCAAAAAAAAAAAAAATCCGCTATAGGCCCTTTCTCACATATATATACAAAGTATGATTTTCCTGGAGTTTGTTTTTTCCGTTTCGAAAATGGCGTCAAGGTACGAAGTAAACTATCCTTTTACCTATTAAATGGTAAACTACGAACATGGGGAGAGTAACGAAGACACAGAGAGAAATGAGAGAAGCAGAAAAACAGGGAGAAAAGGAAGAAATGAAGATGATACCAGGTACCCCTTCGTACCTTCAAGGCGTGCCGAAAGAGTTTCAACTGTATGGAGGCGGGGGGGGGGGGTACCTCGAGGGGATTTTCGATAAATTTAGCTATGAAATGTAGCTACGTTTACTACCGTCATTATACATCCCCTCCTCCGCAACAAACACCTTTTTTATAATTACAAAGAATAATGTATAAAAGTTTCAAAAACAACAAAACAGAAATACATTGTATTCCTCTTTTTTGTAGTATTGGAATGTAGCTCTCTTTAAACATATGTTTTAATGCGTAGAGCCAGATTTAAGATATTCAAGGTTATTATTTCCATAAGACGTAAGATACCTAATATTAAAGAGTTTCTATAATACTAAGGTTCATCTATAACTCGATAGAAATGTTATTGTTTGGCTAGTGAGTGTGGCGACCCAGGGGGAAATGTTTATGTGAAATTGAAAAGTGTAATCAAGTATAGTTTGAAACACATCGGAAAAGCCCAGCCTACTTCAAAAAGATGATTTGCATATCAGTGATTAAAAAGCAGGCAACAGGAAGAGCTTCATGTTTTCTCAGAGGGGTATCAACATTGTTGTTTCACCCCCTTTACTAGAGAGAAGCTTTGAACTTCGTACCCTATCCATTTCAAGCGCGTATGTAGTAGACAGGGTGCAATGATAAGAAACCTTCCGACTATTAAATCGTGACGAAGTCTAAAGACCAAAAGGAAAAAGATAGCGTTTTGGAAATTTAAAACCGTATTTCAGAGCACTTAAAAGCTTTTCTAGTCTGCTATAATATAAAATTATCGTATGCCTTCTCCCCACTGACCTTTTTTCGTACATATCAGAAAGGGTACGTGCGATGGAGCGTAGCGACCAAGACAGAATTTTGAAATATGGAATGGTTACATTTTGTTGTTTAGAACCTCTATTGCTTTGCAAAATTATTGATGTCAAATTTGTTTGTCTGGCATGGGAGGCAGAAATAACAAACCTCATTATTTGTTTGTAAAGATATTTGGAGATGTAAGAGGGAGGGGGCAGAGACAAGTTGGCTCAACCCCAGATAGAGGGAATAATATGCCCCTAGCTTTTGCTTCCTCTTAATAGAGATGGCTGTCTACAGTATAATCATAGGTTGCACTTCTCTCTATAATTTGTAGAGCAGGGGATGGACCAATAAGTGAGTAACTTTAGGTTTTGAAATGTTTAAATGTTGCATTTTAGAGAACTAATCTGCTGACAGGGCTTTTTCTGAAAAATATTTCTAGTCAGGAGGGGGGGGGGGGGGTGTGTATCTGCTCCCATGCTTGCGGTGCCTATATTGTAGAAGGGAGTTTACAAACATAAAGAACATTGGGTCTAGTAATATTCGAGAAGCGTAATGACCGAGGATGTTGATTTTAGGATGCTGAAAATTTACATTTCAACTTTTTATCTTATTATAATACTAAGAAATTACATAAAATTGTCCTGTTTTCCTTTGCGAGTCCTCCCCGCCCCCCCCCCCCCCGTACGTCCCCTACTCGAATTATTGCATCAGCCTCTCTGCCCCCTTCCTGCTCCCGGCACCTATACGGTACCTTACATGAAACCATGTTTACCTTAAGCCGTAACTCCTGTTCAAAGTCAGTCTGATTCTTGATTTTGTGATTTTGATGACCGACGATCACGCACTTGAAACAGACGTGGACCTTACAATCCTCACAAAACATATCTGTGTTCTCTTGTTTGTGGATGTAGCATTTCTCGGATAGATGACCAATGCTAACCTTCCCGTTGATGATATCCTGCATGGATACAATCTCATGGGCCTTAAACATCAGAGACAAACTCTGATGACTCGTCAGACACTGCTCACACAAATAACTGTTGCAGGTTTTGCAGAATGACACAGCCTCTCCTTGACTTATGCAAGCAGTGCATTTTGGACGCATCTCAAGGACAGCGTTCATTCCTCCACATTCGATGTGGTAATCTTCTACGAGTCTGTTGACAGCCACGTTGGGGAGGAAATCACCGACACGGTTCGCAGACAACTTGGTGACCTCCCTACAGAGAGGACAGATCATGTGATCAAGATCCTGATGGGATAGGTCGTACTTCTCGAGACATTTCCGACAGAAGGTGTGTCCGCATGAGGTCAAAATGGTTGCCTCGTCGAAGATATTAAGACATAGTGGACACGTCAGGTTCTCTGAAGAGCTTGGAGGTTTCTCTTTCTCAGTCTTCTCAGCCATTGGTACAAATATGTGATTTCCGACTTATTACAAAAATGAGCTCATTCTACAAATATATCCAATGTCCAATGAAGCTTATGTGTGATCAGCTAATGTGTACTTAAACAGATGTTAGTGCAACTATATGCAGTGATGTACTAGATTGTACCAATATCCTGAGTCTACGAAACAAGTGCGTCCTAACTGCATGCAGTTCTATACCAATTTTTCACGTTCATTACAAATAGGTGTCAAAAGAGGTGCGAATAACGTTGATCAAAAGTACTGAGTCTCAATTCAAGTGTATACAGCAATACAATTGTGATTGCAATGCTATACGCTCACACTATAGATCGTCTGTGAAAATAATGCAGTTTGTGCATCCTATGAATAGAAGTGGGTTTTCCCACAGATAGCGCGCCCAGCGTTTAAGGACCTTTGAACTTTAATAATGGCCAAACATAACCAAAGTCTATGATATGTGCAATTACTTCAAAGTGTTTCTGTTATCACCTCACTAACAATGTACCTGTTATTATATAGTTTTACTTATGAACACCTTGTCAACTATGTTAAATATAGTGATTGGGCAGACCTTATTGTGCCTTGACTACAGTGAATTTGAACTTTATGTCGACCACATATTATACTCGGTTTGTGTAACAAAACTACTTATCCAGGCGATCGTAGCACATGTCAATATAGATGTAATGGTCGACTATATATTTATGGAGCGTCCCCACCACAACTGGAGCCTGTAATGATCTCAACACATTTCCTTCATATTTATTTAGAATACGTCGTACGTTGTGAGAAAAATGTATATATATATATGTTTGTGATTTCAACCTTTAACGTCTTGCCATCAAGACAATGCTATTTGCCGAGCTATATCCACGAGCAGTGGCGTAGCTACGAAGGGGGGACCCTTTTTTTTGGGGGGGGGGGAGGGTGGGGTGGCACTTTGTGTACACGTATGTGCCCCTTAATCGAATGGCACCCAACAAAAAGGAAGATGAAGGAAAATAATTAAGATACCGCGAGATGATTAATATCAGGAGATATCTTCGAATATTATACAATTATGTGAACGCAGCTCTTACAATAGATTATGATACAGAAAGAAGAAAAAAAAAATCTCGATTTAATGTTAGTGACGTAAGCAGCAAGCTCCAACATGTGCTGTCTTGGGGGGTATACTGAAGAAAAAAAACATTGATTAGTGTTCCAGGTTCAAAAGGAATTTGACGTATCCAAGGAAACATCGTTTAAGAGAGTTAAATTATAAATTGCTGTACTATATACTACCTGTTTGAAACAATCTTTAAAAATTGGGAATAGCAGAAAACAGATACTGCCCCTTAGTTCCACGTTATAGAGGACATTGTCCATGTGTTTTATTGAATGTGAACTGAACAAACTTTCCTTGATGATGTCAAACAGGTTGTGATGTTTGTTTTTAATATTGATATTTTCATGGATATCTTTTGTTTGCCTATGATTACCAATGACAGAGAGGTAGACGTTGTAATAACTATCGCATTCCGGTGTATGTACAAAATATTAGTCTTCTGGAATAAGTACATGTATGATTTTAATGATAAGCGTTTCAAAGTAAGGTACGTATTTGAAAGAGAAAAAATACACAGACTACTCGTAAATCAAGAGCTAAAAAATCCTGACAAGAGGTTCCCATAGAAATGGTTAAAAACACCTTAAATGGTAAGTAGTGAAATATTGTACAGGCGAGAAAAGATGTGTCTTGTATTGATAACATATGATACTTCAGTTATATTTGTTCTCATAACTTCATTTTGATACTTGAATTGAAATAAGACATCTCAACTGAGGCACACACACAAGCATTCTCTTCCCAAGTGTGTACTTGAATATCAATGTGGTTACAATGGTAAAATCACACTTGAGTAGATTGACTGTCTATAGGGATTTTTAGATTCTGCACGACTAGAACGCGGACTGCCCTTTTAAGGCAATGTGACGTCACTGCCAGTGCCTTAAAAGGACGTCACATTGCCTTAAAAGGGCAGTCCACGTTCTCGTCGTACAGAATCTAAAAGTCCCTATTATCATGCAGTTTGTGCATCCTAAGAATAGAAGTGGGTTTTCCCTCAGAGCGTATTTATAAGCATGCACCTTTGAACTTATTGGTGGTATCCATTTCTTTTTTAATATATAGAGGGTGACTTATTTAGGCTTTAAGTGATGGATACATTATGTTGGAGATCCACTTTAGTAGAATCCTGGAAAATAGAGCAAGACGTTTCATGTGCTTTCATTACTATAATTAGAAGAGTAAAGGACGGTCGCTACATTTGTTCTCCAGCCCATCTTTTTCCGCAAAGCTTCCGTTATTTCCTTATACATGTATTTCTCTCTTTCTCTTCCTCTTTCTCTTTCAACAATTAAATGACTCTTCCAGTGTCAATCAACAATACCGTGTACATTCAACACAAATAATGTATATGTAAATATAGGCTAGTTTAACAGCATATATATATACTTTTTATAGCTATTTTTTTATAAAAAGAAAAGAAACAAAAGAGGAAAATACAAGATACGAACTTTGAGACATGTGTTTTAAAGGTACTTATTAACAAAACTGTGTACAAAAACAGTAGAAAGACCATGTATGTATCAAAACAGTCGCGCCATTTTACCCATAAGAATTGACTTTCGTTCTGTGATCGAAAACATAAAGTAAGTGCAGTTTCCGTCGAGATGCGGTCATCAAACCCCCCCCCCCCCAAAAAAAAAAAACAAAAAAAAAAACAAACAAACAACAACAACAACAACAACAACAACAACAACAAACAAACAAAACACGCTAAAAACAAAAAACAAAACCAAATAATTTTTTTAAAAAGAAAGATATGAAGAAAATTGTCCCCAAGCTAGGTCGCCTATGCACACAAGGAATGTCTACGATGTTATATTCTTGCAAACATATCAACTGGTATGTCGTTTTATTAACAATGGGGAAACATTGAATTGATTTTTACTCAGGTTTCACCCCTTGGTTTGCCATGAATGTCTACTAGCGTGAACAGAGACAGGTTTAAAACCCTCATCATTTCTACAATTCATCATATAATGTATATGATAAACATAATCCTATCTTAATACCCCATTCACTTACTACCGTTTTAAAATGCAGATTAAGATATTCCAAATTCCGTGTCACAAATTGATAGTCTGTATAAATTTAATTGAATTGAATAGAATTTATTTAAACTGAATTTAATTGAATTGAAGTGTTAACTATTATGAAAAAGACAACCTGCCGAATTTACATGAAAAACTTTCAAAGTGAAATTACTAATTATAAAAGAACTGCATTTAACATTTACATCATGCATCATAATATTCTTACATAACTTAGAATAATTAGTCACGAAAAAACCTTCGCCTAATATTTGTCAGTGCATTGCTCTTCTCCACATCATACTGTATCAAACTCATCTGTCATATCATTAATTAGTTCCCAAAGCAGTCAATTTAATGGATTTCCAGACTGGGTGCAAAATGAATACGAAATAATTTGTAATGGAATGTAGCAATATTTTCACCATGGTCCTGTAAGGTTTCTTAGTGGAATTTGATATGATGTAGGCATATTAGTCAAGTTCAATGTATCATACCTATAAAGAGTAAAAATGATATCATAAGAGGTGTCGTGGTCGAGTGGATACGTCACAAAGTCCGCGGTTCGAGTCCCGCCGCGGCACTGATGTCCTTTGGCAAGACATTGATCTACATTTGCCACTCTCCACCTAGGGGTTAAATGGGTACCCGGAAGGACGCGAAAGCCAATGTAGTATGCTTAGCAATTTGAGCCTAGTAGCTCTTGCTGGAATGCTCCCCAGGGAGTGGAAAAAGTGCATATATTGTGTGCGGGCTAGCCAGAATCCGATGACCGGGGCTAATAACTGTAAACCGCTTAGAAACTAGGACTTATCGATGTATTAAGCGCTGTATAAGCAGAAATATTATTATTGATATAATTATAAAAGAAAGAAAAAAAATTCTCAAGTCAATTCAATTCATTTATTTTTCATCTTTCAACTGTTCATATTTATTACAACGATGGTACATGTTAACATATTCACACACATATACATATACATATAGATCAATTTGCACAATACAATACATTTACAAAATTAACATGAAATTGAAAGAGAAGGAGGGCCGACTACAAAGCAGACCTTGTAGGGTGTAGGCCCCTTGTAAAAGTAATTATTATGAATTATTATTTGATGAGAAAAAAAAAAACAATAACAATAACTACTTCAGTAATACAAAAATCACTTTTAAACGCAAAACATTGATAAATACATACATGTTTATAAAAAGAAACAATCAAAGTTGCATAAAGTCACACAATAAATTATATTTGATTGGTGAATGCAATAGCCTAGTTAGTAACTATTCAGAAGAAGCTTTTAAGTCGCCTTTTAACCATTTGTATCGAATTACACTGTATTGTTTTGGACTTGTAAAAACAAATGCCTTTTGTGCAAAAGATGTTCTATTTAATGGTAGATGAAAAGAGCTCGCCTGGCGAGTGAATTAACTATGATTCTAATCATTTCATACGAACATATCATTAAAAGGTAAAGGTAATTGTTAAGTGTTGAGCTTGTACATTAACTGTCCATTAATTTTATTATTCAGAAAAAGATTATTCGTGTGTGCCCGAAAATCTGCATTATTAATAATACGAATCGCTCTTTTTTGTAATATAGAGAGTCTATTAATTTGGGAAGTTGCTGCACTGCCCAAGGCGATAAGTCCGTAATTCAAGTAAGGAAGAATAAGCGTAGAATACAAGGATAACATATTATAATGGGGTAGGAAGTGTCTTAATTTGCTAAGGATACCAGTGTTGCGAGCAATGATTTTGCAGATATTGTCAATGTGCGTTTTCCAAGATAGTTTTTCATCAATGACTAGCCCCAAAAATTTTGTTGATCTGGCCCTTTGAATGGCAGTACCATCAAAAATATACAATTAGGCAAATTTGCAACCTTAATACTAAATAGCATGTTAACATATTAACTTGATAGGATGACCACGAAAGCGGAAAAGCTTAGTTACAATAGGGGTCGTATTTACAAAGTCAGTATCATTTATTTCTCTATTTCTTCTTCTATTAGAGATACAAAGAAACCAAGATAAAAATCACGTTATATAAACATAAACAAAATAAACTTTAAAATACATTAAAAATAACGACACAAGAGAAATATCACTTATAAGAAGTAAATCAATATTTGTTTTCAATTATCAAGTTATACATATATTATCATATCACTTGCATCTATTTATTGCGTTTCAAGTGGAAGGAAAATATCACAAATAATATAGCAACAAATTCTGACATACTAACATTTTTAATTTTGAACTTATTAGAGTAAATCTCAAAAATGATTGTTGTTCGATTTTGCAGTACCGATCATTTGTTACAATATCAAACAGAAAACAAGTACAGAATGAAAAAAGCATATGCATTTTTAACTTGTTTATAGCATACCATTTCGATAGAGGGAAGTTTTCATGTTATTGGATAATGACAATTGTATTCAGGCAATTAAAATCTATTGAGAGAATAAACATCTTCTCATTCGATTAGTTATCGCATATTGAACTTTAGAATATGAAACATAGGCCCCTGTTATAAATCTGGTGTAGAGAGGTATACACACTTCAAAGAATGGTTATACAGGGTGTGAGCTGGACTACAGTGATACTTTGACAAAATACAACTTATTGTAACAAGCAAACGCGAGCATGTCAGGTGAGAGGGAAACCAAGTAACACCAATCACGACCGAGCGTCAGATTAAGTGCATTGAACTCAGCTCTCTCCTTCAGGCGCGTAGCCACGGGGGGGCACGGGGGGGCACGTGCCCCCCCTAAAATTTCCAGGATCGGTTGAAATTTTGTAGACCCCCTTTTTTGACCTCGATCGATTACATGTATGTGCCCCCCCAAACATCAAACTCTGGCTACGCGCCTGCTCTCCTTCAGGTTCAGACCATCAAGGTCATAGAGCCTGATCACCACGTTACCCTTCTTACGATCAACACTCGCTACATACACCCTGTCGTGCTCATCCACGGCAGCATACAGGTGAACATCGTCTGGAGCTTGTAGAGACTTACCAGCATTCCCATCCCTATCATAGACCGTCACCACGCTTGGAATGGTGTAACAACATGAACTCGCGACGATCAAACCCGACCTGGTAGCAGATACCTGCCTCGTATCCTTTTGTGGTGTTGGAACAGTTTGTTTGAGAGTGGATCCAGTCGGATTATAAATGTAGACTTGTTTTTTACCGGTAGTGATGAGGATTTCATCCGATGGACTTCTGTTTAGTGTGAGATAAACATAGCCATTGTTTTTCACGAGGATGTTTGATTTCCGGGATCCATTGGGAGAATATATGTGTGCTAATTCTGTGCTACCAGTCGATATGCATAACGACCTGTCTTGTTGAAAGACAAGATCCGAACATGTCATGTTACTTGGTATTTTTTCATACTGGTGCTTTTTACCAGCTGAATCAATGGTATCTATACCATGTGTATCACCATATCCGATAGCCACACTGTCATTGGAGTACTGGGTCATTCCATACATCTTTCCCCGTAGGTCTACACACTGCATGACTTGCAACTTGGGATCTGATCCCGAGATGCTCCCGAGGTCAAGACGAGTGTCATCTGCATGCTTGAATCTCTTCTCCTGTGCTTTCTTCGTAATTGCTGCCGCAGAAGTGTGATCAGTTACCTCCTTCAGCATGGCATCCAGCTCCTCACAGAGTAAGGTATGAGCAGACAGACTGTCTGTCTCAAGACGACCCAGTCTGTCATTAGCTACCAGTCTTATCGAACTACAAATACTCTTGATCGTCTGTCGATCCTTGGATGTCAAGACGTTGAGGTCGTCCTCGAAACTCCGCTTAACTGCATTGATTTGCTCGATGAGCTTTCGACGATTATCTTCAAGCTCTTTGGCCTTGATGCTGTAGGCTTGACTGACATCGTCCAGTAGTTTCTGCACGGCAGTGTATACTTCATGGCGTTGTACTTCAACGTTCTGAATGTTCTTCTCCAGTTCTGTCGTCTTAGCGGCACATCGCTGGACAAGGTCGTTCACCTAAGCAAAACAGATAATAGGAAGTGAAAAGAACATTTTCTAGCGTGATATGTATGCTATAATTACATGCTCTAATTAAAGTTAGAACCACCCCCCCTCCCCCTCCCCCATCAACATATATCATACGAGGACAAAGGAATTGAATACTTTTTTTTTTTGCTTTTGCTTTAAAAGGCCTTTCTTAAAGCGCGTCCGTACTAGTGTGGACAGGAGGGATTAGACCACCCATCGAGGGTACTGACAGGTGGCTGTCTCATCAACTCAGCTCTCAATTAACATAAGAAAAAGAGGATCATGGGCGACCAACAGGCACCGATTAGGTATTGTTTTTTTATAGAGAGAGCGCAAGTAGCTACAAGTATTACAGTGGGCCTTTAAAAGGGAATCCAGCCCTTGTTATAAGTCCAATTGTATGAAAGCAGTAATATCAGATAAACAGAATGGAGATAGGCCAAAGGGCGGCGATCCCGGGGAGACGGGGGACACGTCCCCCTTTAATTTGTGTAGGGGGGGGGGGGTCGTCAACCGGAAAATTTGAAAAAGTACCCCCCAAAAATGTATAGCAAATACTGACTAAAGACTTCGGGCTCTGGAGGGCACAAGAGTGCAGCGTTTAGACAAATCAAAATGCAAAAATCCTCTCGCTCGATAGCTATACATGTAAATATTTTAGAAAAGTTGAGTGTCAGTGAAAAAGTATATTGCTTGAGTTATAGTTTTGCTAAGGACTGTAATATTTTTAATACAACAAAACTTCAAAAACCTGTGAGGGGGTAGTCACTTCTGTCACCTTTAATCAACTATAATCGAAGTCAGCCTAGGCCTGGTTCTTGATTTCGATGACCAACTGAGACATACGTGGACTTTACAATCCTTGTCGGGGGGATTTTATTTTAACCACACCCGTTGATAGATTGGAAAATGTGCTCCCTGGGTTGCTGTGCCTATAATATTGTAGACAGGGTTTACATATAGTAAACTACGGGTCTCTTAGGCCAAAAAAAAAATTGTTTGGTTGTCCTCGATTGATTTTCTGGAGTAGGGGCGGGCGGGCGGATATTTTTTTTTTTATTTTTTTTTTTTACTTCATTTTTTGTGTGTCTTTTTTTTTCCCCCCTTTTTTTTTTTTTTTAATATTTTTTTTTCCATAAAAAAAAAACAATCATTGGGATTGTCAAGCATTTAAACAAACAAAGTCTATAAAACACTTTAATATGGTAAAAGACTAGTTTAATGTACAATGAATATCAAGACCAACACAGAAAGTATTTTGGGCTTTGAAATGCAGCACCTTTTAAATCTCCTTTGTACTACTTATATCTACTTGCGCCCTCTATGTAGCAAACAATGACTAATCGGTGACCATTGGTCCCCAATGATCCTCTTTATCTTATATTAACTGAGAGCTGATTTGATGAGATAACCACCTGTCCAGAGACCTTGCAGGGTGGTCTAATCCCTCCTGTAAACTAGTACAGATGGGCTTTAAAATGAGTTTAAGAATGCTCAGAACCTGATTTGAATGAACGGCATTTTGACCAAAAATAAAAATGGCAAGTTTAATAAATACCTAATTGCGTATTGAAAAGACAAAATTGGCAACGGGACGCATTTTGATCCCTGCAAATGCATAAAATGATATGTTTGGCATTTAAGATTGCTCCCCAAAAAAAAAAAATTAAATTTTTTTTTAAAAATGCGAGCGGCCGGAAAATGACGAGCGGGCGGTCGAGGACAACCAAATGATTTTTTTTTTGGCCTTATTATTCGAGGGAGTTTATGTAGCGTCCGCCTTGAGAAAGTGTTGGTTTTAGGCTCCTGAAAATTACTTTTCGGTGCGCTTGATAGCTCATTTTGATGCAAAGGAATTTAATGTTATTTTTATTTTTTATTTTTCCTTGCGAGTGGAAGGGGGGGGGGGGCAGAGGACTAGCTGAAATCAATTTTGTCCCTGACAAGAATAATGCGGGGACATCAACCCCCCTCCCCCTCCTTTCCGGCACCTATATGGTACCTTCCCCTATCAGAATTATATGAGTCTATAAACTTGACAGGCCTTAGCCAAACGCAATTATATTTTAAATGACCCCACTTACTTTAAGACGTAACTTCTGCTCGAAGTCAGCCTGATTCTCGATGTGGTGATTTTGATGACCGACGATCACGCACTTGAAACAGACATGGACCTTACAATCCTCACAAAACATCTCTTTGTTCTCTTGTTTGTGGATGCAGCACTTTTCCGATAGATGACCAATGCTGACCTTCCCGTTAAAGATGTCCTCTATGGATACAATCTCGTGACCTTCAAAGACTTTAAGGTTTTGATGACACTCTAGACACTTATCACAAATGTAGTTATTACATGTACAGCAGAATGAGACGGCATCTTTCTGAAGCTTGCAAGCAGTGCATTTTGAACGAATCTCAAGGACAGCGTTCACCCCTCCACACATGACGTGGTAATTGTCTACAAGTCCGTTGACCGTCACATTGGTAAGGAAATCATCAACACGGTTCGCAGATAACTTGGTGGTCTCCCTGCAGAGAGGACAGATCATGTGATCAAGATTCTGATGGGACAGGTCATAGTTCCTGAGACATTTCCGGCAGAAGGTGTGTCCACATGAAGTCAGGATGGTTGCCTCGTCGAAGATACCAAGACACAGTGGACACGTCAGGTCCTGTGAAAAGCTTGGAGCTTTTTCTTTCTCAGTCTTCTCAGCCATTTGTACAAATATAGGATTTCTGGCTAATTACAAACGCAAGTGCATTCGCCTATATCCAATTGATGTCCAATATAACTTAAAAGTGTGATCCGCTAATGTGTACTCAAAGTCAACAGTCAGTTAATAAAAGCACAAACTATATGCAGTGATGATGTAGTAGATTGTACCAATATCCCGAGTCTACGTAACAAGTGCTTCCTGCATGCAGTTCTATACCAACTTTTCACATTGATTACAAAATTGTGTCAAAAGATGTGCGAATAACGTTGATCAAAAGTATTGAGTCTCTATTCTAGTGTATACATCAATACAAATGTGATTCCAATGCTGTATGCTCACACTGATTAAGAAGTAGATCGTCTGTGAAAATAATGCAGTTTGTGCGTCCTACTCCTATGAATAGAAGTGGGTTTTCCCAGCGTATGCACCTTTGAACTTTAATGGTGTACATGTATTCATCACTTTGATCTATAGAGGGCGACTTGTTTAGTTTTAGTAGTGGATACATTGTGTTGGAGATCCACTTTATTAGAATCCTAGGTTTTAATTGCTGTTATCACTTTGTTTGGAAGGGTAAAGGTCGTTAACCACACTTACAGTTCATCCTTCTTTGTCCACTATTCTTTTATCTTCTTCCATCAGCCTCTCATTCTCTTCTCTTTCACTGTCAAAATCTCTCTTAACGTATGTAAACCTACTTGGCGACACTTATTACAATGCGAAATTCGCTTGAACAAAATATTTTCCACTTCCTCTCGTAATCATTGTATACAAAATCTTGTAGATTAGGCTTCTAACAATGATAATGTGAATCATGTCTGTCTCAAAGAGCTGATATCTAGAAAAGTGATATCAAATATTAGTCTTCCGTGTTTAAAAACCATTTGATTTATACAAGGGAACATCGTTTAAGAGCGTTCAATTTCAAATTGCTATACAATATACTACCTGTTTGAAACAATACTTATAAATGGGGATTAGGAGACGACAGATACCGCCCCAAGTACTACGTGGTACTAATAATAATATTAATCTTTTGAAGTCTACTCCAAAGTAGATATTCATTGATTTTAAAAACTAACTTTATTTTCATTATTGCAAAGTTGAAACTTTGATTCGACAAGGTTATCGAAATTCAATGCTTCGAAAAATTCGAAGTATTGATAATTATAAATTATAAAACGCTTAAATACAGCCCCGGCATAGCACCTGAAGAGCTCTCCGAACGCTGCTGAGATGTGTGACATCACAGTATGGACATGACTTGCACAAGCAGACGATGTTCCATGACATCTCACACATTTTCATTGCCTGTGTTTTCATCTTCTCTTGAGTTCTTTCTCTTACTTCACTACCATCAGGCTAAATGTATAATCTATTGCCTCACTCTAAACCCCGCGCATGGTTTTATTTTCATGACAAATGCAGCGATACAAAAATAAAGGAATATGTCGCTTGTAAACAAAATAAGACGCCATTGTATATTCAGCTGCACACACCGGGGTATGTTCGGCGTTTCAAGAGGGAACAAATGCCGTCCTTAATATCATTCCGGGGGGTTTTCAATTTGAAAGTCGGGTTTCTTTGATTGTTAATTAACCCCTACCCTGTGTATTTACAAGCATCAGATTTTAGTTATCAGAATCGGGTCATATCCCCTTTTGAATGGTTTAACATGCCATTACATTTATTTACACTTAACTCATTATAATTTGAGAAATAATAGCTTTGCAATTATGTTCATTCTCTATAGGATGTCGTCTGCTTGGGCAGACTGCTTGTATTTGTATTTTTATAAATCACCCGATATGTAGTTGACCTAAAACTTGTACGATGGCCATCTGTTAGCTTACCAGTTTCTAGTGATACATTAGTTGATATATTTGTGATCTTCTTTGAATTTCACCTTTAAGTTAAAAAGAAAATGGAAATTCTTTTTGAGCCCGGCAGCCACTGAGCAGCGCCAGATCGACGTTGCTCTATCCCTTATTGTTGAACAAACAAGGTAGTACCCGTCTTTTTTTTTCGTCTTTTGGTATGATGCGGCCGGGGTTCAAACCCACGACCTCCCGGTTGTGAGGCGGACGCTCTACTGACTGAGCCAACATACCGGTTAATAGAGGACATTGCCTGTGTGTTTATTGAATGTGAACAGAACAAGTACATGTATGCCCTTGATTACGTCGAACATGGTGTATTGTTTGTTTCAATTTTGAATTTGGCATGGATGTCTCTTGTTTACCTTAGATAATAATAGGAACTTTTAGATTGAGTGGCAAGAACACGACGAACGCCGACTGATCATGCGTGTCAACGTACTTAACTGCCCATGTTGACTACAATTAGAAATCTTTTAGATTGCACTCGACGATATACATGCATGCAGGAAGTAACACTATGAACATCACGGACAAAGAAAGAGGACAAAATATACAGTTCCTCATTCTACCATCAACAAAGGAACATCCCTTCACCCCTATTATGTAAAAATACGTAGAACAGGTGAATAAGCATGTGACACCTGTTCTACACATTTTTACATAATAGCAGGGAAGGGATGTTCCTTTGTTTACCTGAGGAACTGTATATTTTATGCGCACGCAGCATACTAGTACCTTGAGCATGTAAAGGCGCTATATAAATACCAATATGTATGTATGTACTAGATTTAGGAAAATCAAGGTTGACGCATTCTCGATCGCCGACTGAGACGACGTAACGCATGCGCAGTGCCTTAAAATGACGTCACACGTTGCAGTCAAAGCTGTTGACGTGCAAATCTAAAAGTCCCTATTGACGCTCTACAAAGGACCGCTGAAGGCAGAAAATCTGGATCTCAAAACTAACATTTTTGAGAGTTGATTACTGCGGGCCCCAAACATATTTTGAAGAGGAGAGTTGTTGTATTTGATCAGTACGGCTTCCCCTTCGCAATGATATGAGTTTTGCATCAATTCAAAACACTTTTGATTCTTCGTGTGTTTACTTTAAATATTATGAAAAAGACAACCTGCCGAATTTACATGAAATATATTCAGAGTAAAATTACTAATTATAAAAGAACTGCACATAACGTTTACATCATGTATCATAATAGTCTTACATTTAATTAGAATGCTTAGTCAACAAACAGAACTTCCGACTGTTAAACGAGGCCTAGTTTTGTTCATACATTGTTCTTCTCTACATCATAGCAAACTAATCATGTCATATAATCAGTTCTCAGAGCAGCACGTCAGTTAAAATAATGGATTTTCAGTCAGGATGCAGAGTGAATACGAAGGAATTTTTAATGCAATAATATTTTCACCATGGTCCTGTAAGGCTTCTTAGTGGAATTTGATATGATGTATTAGTCAAGTTCAATGTATCATACCTAGGAAGAGTAAAAATGATATCATAAGAGGTGTCGTGGTCGAGTAGATACGTCACAAGGTCCGCGGTTCGAGTCCCGCCGCGGCACTAATGTCCTTTGGCAATACATTGATCTACATTTGCCACTCTCCACCCAGGGGTTAAATGGGTACCCGGAATAGGATGCGAAAGCCAATGTAGTATGCTTAGCAATTTGGGCCTAGTAGCTCTTGCTGGAATGCTCCCCAGGGAGTGGAAAAAGTGCATACATTGTGTGCGGGCAAGCCAGAATCCGATGACCGGGGCTAATAACTGTAAACCACTTAGAAACTAGGACTTATTGATATATTAAGCGCTGTATAAGCAGAAATATTATTATTGATATAATTATAAAAGAAAATAATAATAATAATTTTTTTCTCAAGTCAATTCAATTCATTTATTTTCCCTCTTTCAACTGTTTATATTTAATACAATGATGGTACATGTTAACGTATTTGCATATACATATACATATAGATCAATTCGCACAATACAATACATTTACAAAATTAACATGAAATTGAAAGGGAAGGAGGGCCGACCAAAAAGCAGACCTTGTAGGGTGTAGGCCCCTTGTAAAAGGAATTATTATGAATTATTATTTGATGAGAAAAAAAAACAATAACAATAACTACTTCAGTAATACAAAAATCACTTTTAAACGTAAAACATTGATAAATACACATGTTTATAAAAAGAAACAATCAAAGTTGCATAAAGTCACACAACAAATTATATTTGATTGGCGAATGCAATAGCCTAGTTAGTAACTATTCAGAAGAAGCTTTTAAGTCTCCTTTTAAAAATTTGTATCGAATTACACTGTATAATATCATTTGAAAGAGAATTCCACAGTTTTGGACCTGTAAAAACAAATGTCTTTTGTGCAAAAGATGTTCTATTTAATGGTAGATGAAAAGAGCTCGTCTGGCGAGTGAATTAACTATGAATCTAATCATTTCATACGAACATATAATTAAAAGGCAAAGGTAATTGTTTAGTTTTGAGCTTGTACATTAATTGTCCATTAATTTTATTATTCAGAAAAAGATTATTCGTGTGTGCCCGAAAATCTGCATTATTAATAATACGAATAGCTCTTTTTTTGTAATATAGAGAGTCTATGAATTTGGGAAGTTGCTGCACTGCCCCATGCGATAAGTCCGTAATTCAAGTAAGGAAGAATAAGCGTAGAATACAAGGATAACATAATATAATGGGGTAGGAAGTGTCTTAATTTGCTAAGAATACCAGTGTTGCGAGCAATGATTTTGCAGATATTGTCAAAGTGCATTTTCCAAGTTTTTCATCAATAACTAGCCCCCAAAATGTAGTTGATCGGGCCCTTTGAATGACAGTACCATAACAAATATACAATTAGGCAAATTTGCAACCTTATTACTAAATAGCATGTTAACATATTAACTTGATAGGATGACCACGAAAGCGGAAAAGCTTAGTTACAATGGGGGTCGTATTTACAAAGTCAGTATCATTTATTTCTCTATTTCTTCTTCAATTAGAGATACAAAATAACCACGATAAAAATCACGTTATATAAACATAAACAAAATAAACTTTAAAATACATTAAAAATAATAATACAAGAGAAATATCACTCATAAGAAGTAAATCAATATTTGTTTTCAATTATCAAGTTATACATATATTATCATATCACTTGCATCTATTTATTGCGTTTCAAGTGGAAGGAAAATATCACAAATAATATAGCAACAAATTCTGACATACTAACATTTTTAATTTTGAACTTATTAGAGTAAATCTCAAAAATGATTGTTGTTCGATTTTGCAGTACCGATCATTTGTTACAATATCAAATAGAAAACAAGTACAGAATGAAAAAAGCATATGCATTTTTAACCTGTTTATAGCATACCAATTCGATAGAGGGAAGTTTTCATGTTATTTGATAATGACAACTGTATTCAGTCAGGCAATTAAATTCTATCGAGAGAATGAACATCTTCTCATTCGTTTTATTATCACATAATGAACATTAGAATATGAAAGATAGGCCCCTGTTATAAATCTGGTGCAGTCAGGTATACACACTACAAATAGGATGTGAGCTGGATTACAGTGATACTTTGATAAAATACAACTTATTGTAACTAGCAAACGCGAGCATGTCTGGAGAGAGAGAAACCAAGTAACACCAATCAGAAACAAGCGTCATAGTAAGTGCATTGAACTCAACTCTCTCCTTTAGGTTCAGACCATCAAGGTCATAGAGCCTGATCACCACGTTACCATTCTTACCATCAACACTGGCTACATACACCCTGTCCTGCTCATCCAGGGCAGCATAGAGACAGACATCGTTTGGAGCTTGTAGAGACTTACCAGCATTCCCATCCCTGTCATAGACCGTCACCACGCTTGGATTGGTGTTACATGAACTCGTGACGATCAAACCCGACCTGGTGGCAGATATCTGCCTCGTCTCCTTGTGTAGTGTTGGAACAGTGTGTTTGAGAGTGGATCCAGTCGGGTCATAAATATAGACTTGCTTCTCATTGGTAGCGATGAGGATTTCATCTGACGGACTTCTGTTTAGTCTGAGAAAGCCACTGCAGTTCATGTGGATGGTTGATTTCGTGGAGCCATTTGGTGAATATATGTGTGCTTGGTTGTTACCCGGCCAAATGCATAACGACCTGTCTTGTTGAAACACAAGATCAGGACACTTCATGTTACTTGATATGTTTGCATACTGGTGCCTTTTACCAGCTGAATCAATGATATCTATACCATGTGTAGCCCAATATCCGATAGCCACACTATCATCAGAGTACTGGGTCATTCCAAACATCATTCCCCGTAGGTCTACACACTGAATGACTTGCAACTTGGGATCTGATTCTGATATACTCCCGAGGTCAAGACGACTATCATCTGCAGGATTGAACCTCCTTTTCTGTGCTTTCTTCGTTATGGCTGTCGCAGAAGTGTTATCAGTAACCTCCTTCAGCATGGCATCCAGCTCTTCACAGAGCAAGGTATGAGCAGACAGACTGTCTGTCTCAAGACGACCCAGTCTGTCATTAGCTACCAGTGTTATTGAACTACAAATACTCTTGATTTTCTGTCGATCCTTGGATTTCAAGACGTTGAGGTCGTCCTCGAAACTCCGCTTTACTGCATTGATTTGCTCGACAAGATTTTGATGATTTTCTTGAAGCTCTTTAGCCTTGATGCTGTAGGCTAGACTGACATCGTCCAATAGTTTCTGCACGGCAACGCATACTTCATGGCGTTGTAATTCCACATTCTGAATGTTCTTCTCCAGTTCTGATTTCTTAGTGGCACATCGCTGGACTAGGTCGTTCACCTTAACCCTATTTAGCCCGGGGGGGGGGGCTTGAGAAGCCCCCCCCCTCGACATTTTTCGCGATAATTTTTTAACGCAAGAAAATCTTGCACTGAAATTTTGTGACTTTTTTCTTTCGAGTCTTGCGCAACTTTTGAAAGAAATTTTTCGAAAATCGGACCTACCATTACAAAGTCACGTGTCCTTTTGTCTTTGCATGTCAGCCCGAAAATCGCTCATTTTTGTGATTTGTGTACAAAACATATGGAAATCTCATTTTTCAAATAAAGAGGTAAAACATTGGTTATTTGGTCTTGTTTAGATTTTAGGTGTTTATTTTAGGGTCAAAATAGTTGAATTATAGTTGGAAATGAAATAAAACAACAAAAACAATAAAATACATAAGTTAAAAAAACAAAGAAATACATAAGAAATTATCAAAACAATAGATAACATAAGGAATAACCCTGGTTTTTCAAATTTTTGTGCTGTATTATTATTCCAAATGGTCTAACAAATATATGTAGTGAGAAAGAATGCTTAAATATGAATAATGTCTGATTTATGGGCAAAAATGTGAATTTAATGACCTTATTTGCATAAATTACCATAAATATGCAAATGAGTGAATTTTTCAAAAAAATTGAAATTACCATAGTATTCTATACACTTCACTTGACATGTATGCAAATTTTCGCGGCGATCGGGCGTTTCACGGCCGAGATCATGGGGGGGGGGCCTGAGAAGCCCCCCCCCCCGGGCTATGCAGTTTCAAAATAGCCCGGGCTAAATAGGGTTAACAGAACAAATAATAGAGCATTGAAAAGAACATTTTGCAGAATGAGTAGGCCAATTACATGGAGCTGGTATGATAATCAAACACCGGAGTTTGGGGGCGCCTGATTTTTCACAAAATGTAGAACCAAGACCCCTCCCCTCCCCCTCCCCTCCCCCTCCTCCCTCTCATCATAAATGTCATATGGGGAATGAGGAATATAATACATTGTTCTCCGGCTTCCTTAAAAGGAAATCCAACCCTTGCAAATAGTTCGTTTGTATGGAAGCAACAATATTAGATAAACAAAATGGATTTAGGCGAAAAATAGTACTATAATGACAATGATTAATAATAATTAAAAGAATGCTATTTATAATAGTAATAATGATTTAAATAAAAGTAATATGATGATGATAATTACTACATCTTTCACCATTTATAGTATTGATAATGGTGATAATGATGATGATGATGGTGAAGATTTTCATTTACATTATTACTATCATTATTATTGTTATCATCATCATGAAAATGGTATTAATACCTCTAAATAATGTTGCATTGATACTTTGATGCAAAGTGCTGGCAAAAAATATTAATCTGCTATAGGCCCTTTCTCACATATATATATATATATACAAAGTATGATTTTCCTGGATTTCGCTTCGAAAATGGCGTCAAGGTACGAAGTAAACTATCTTTTTACCTATTAAATGGTTAACTACGAACATGGGGAGAGTAACGAAGAGACAGAGAGTTGAGAGAAGCAGAAAAACAGGGAGAAAAGGAAGAAATGAAGATGATACCAGGTACCCCTTCGTACCTTCAAGGCGCGCCGGAAGAGTTTCAACTGTATGGAGGCGGGGGGGGGGGGTACCTCGTAGGGATTTTCGACAGATTTAGCTATGAAATGTAGCTACGTTTACTACCGTCATTAAACATCCCCTCCTCCGCAACAAACACCTTTTTTTATAATTACAAAGAATAATGTATAAAAGTTTCAAATACAACAAAACAGAAATACATTGTATTCCTCTTTTTTTGTAGTATTGGAATGTAGCTATCTTTAAACGTATGTTTTAATGCGTAGAGCCAGATTTAAGATATTCAAAGTTATTATTTCCATAAAACGTTAGATACCTAATATTAAAGATTTTCTATTATACTAAGGTTCATCTATAACTCGACAGAAATTGTATTATTTGGCTAGTGAGTGTGGCGACCCAGGGGGAAAATGCTTATGTGAAATTGAAAAGTGTTATCAAGTATAGTTTGAAACACATCAGTGATAAAAAAGCGAGCAAGAGAAAGAGTTTGTTTTCTGGGAGGGGTGTCAACATTGCGGTCTTACCCCCTGTACTAGAGAGAAGCTTTGAACTTCGCACCCTATCCGTTTTAAGCGCATATGAAGTAGACAGGGTACAATGATAAGAAACCTTCCGACTATTAAATCGTGACGAAGTCTAAAGACCAAAAGGAAAAAGATAGCGTTTTGGAAATTTGAAACCGTATTTCAGAGGACTTTAAAAAAAGCTTTTCTAGTCTGCTATAATATCAAATTATCATATGCCTTCTCCCCAATGTTTTTTTCCTTCTTTTGGACAGATCAGAAAGGGTACATCTATTAAAGTGCGATGGAGCGTAGCGACCAAGAGAGAATTTTGAAATATGGAATGGTTACATTTTTAGTTTAGAACCTCTATTGCTTTACAAAATTATTGATGTCAAATTTGTTTGTCTGGCATGGGAAGCAGAAATAACAAAACTCATTATTTTGTTTGTAAAGATATTTGGAAATGTGAGCGGGAGGGGGCAGAGACAATTTTACTCAACCCCCGATGGAGGTAATAATATGCCCCTAGCTTTTGCTTCCTCTTAGAGACAGGCTGTTTACAGTATACACATAGGATTGCACTTCTTTCTATAATTTGTTGAGCAGGGTAGCGACCAATAGCTGAGTAATTCAAGGTTTTGGAATGGTTTTGGAATGGACATTTTAGTGGACTAATCCGCTGATAGGGCTTTGCTGCAAAATATTTCTAGTTAAGGGGGTGTATCTGCTGCCATGCTTGCGTTGCCTATTTTGTAGAAAGGGGTTTACAATCATACTAAACATCGGGTCTAGTAATATTCGAGGAGCGTAATGACGGAGGGGGGGGGAGGACTTGTTGATTTTAGGATGCTGAAAATTTACTCGAATTATTGCATCAGCCTCTCTGCCCCCTCCCTGCTTCCGGCACCTACGGAACCTTACATGAAACCATATTTACCTTAAGCCGTAACTCCTGCTCAAAGTCAGTCTGATTCTTGATTTTGTGAAATTGATGACCGACGATCACGCACTTAAAACAGACGTGGACCTTACAATCCTCACAAAACATATCTTTGTTCTCTTGTTTGTGGATGCAGCACTTCTCGGATAGATGACCAATGCTGACCTTCCCGTTGATGATATCTTTTATGGATACAATCTCGTGAGCCTCAAACGTTAAAGACATATTCTGATGACCCGTCAGACACTGCTCACACAGGTAACCGTTGCAGGTTTTGCAGAATGACACAGCCTCTTCTTGACGTTTGCAAGCAGTGCATTTTGGACGCATCTCAAGGACAGCATTCATCCCTCCACATTTCGCGTGGTAATCGTCTACGAGTCCGTTGACAGTCACATTGGGGAGGAAATCACCGACACGGTTCGCAGATAACTTGGTGACCTCTCTGCAGAGAGGACAGATCATGTGATCGAGATCCTGATGGGATAGGTCATAGTTCTTGAGACATTTCCGACAGAAAGTGTGTCCACATGAAGTCAGGATGGTTGCCTCGTCGAAGATATCAAGACATAGCGGACACGTCAGGTTGTGTGAAGAGCTTGGAGCTTTATCTTCTCTAGTCTTCTCAGCCATTGGTACAATTTTCAGCTCGTTCTACGCATACAGCCAATGTTCAATAAAACTAAGTGTAATCAGCTAATGTACTAGAGGTCGACAGTCAGTTTATGCAAGCAAAAACGATATGCAATGAAGTACAGTAAAGTTGTACACCGTTTGTACTAATATCCCAAGTTCAAGTTCTCAAGTTGATTGATAATACGCGTCGAAAGAGGTTCGCCTATCTTGATCTTTGATTACTTAAACTCAAAGTCCAGTCACACAGTCGTAGCGTGCGCAGTTCCAGAGATAAATTATTGTTCCAGATTCGTCATGGTAAAACTAAAGTTACTCTCGAGGAGCATGCCTTTGCCATTGCTGCCCCCAAACTATGGAATAGCTTTCCAATAGAAATACGAAGCTCTCCATCTCTCAATGTATTCAAATCCAAATTAAATTATTTGTTCAATTGAGAGATTCTAGTTTGTAGAATTTAGTTTTTAAAAAGGAGATCTGAACCAGCGGCGCGGCTGAATATATTTTGTATAAAAGCTGTGCTATATAAATTTATTATTAGTATTATTATCAAAAGTAATAATTCTCTATTGTGTGTATAAATAAAGTTACAGTGGTAATATCACACTTGAGTAGATCGTGTGTTCATATATAATGCAGTTTGAGCATCCTATAAATGGAAATGGGTTTTTCCCACAGAGAGCGCGCGCAGCATTTGAGCATCTTTGAACTGGCAGTTTATACGTATTCATCATTTTGTCTACATAAGGCGACTTAAGGCTTTCAGTGGTGGATATATTATGTTGTAGATCCACTTTAGTAGAATCCTGATAATAAAGATAGACGTTTTATTTGCTTTTATTACTATCATTTGAATGGTAAAGGACGGTAACCACACTTGCTTTCCACATCTTCTTTCTTTACTATGCTTCCTTTATCTCCTTCCATGTCCCTCTTTCTCTTTCTCTTTCTCTGTCAGCAATTTATATTCTTGTGATTAGATTGCTTCGAGGCTATGACATTCCTTTCAATGTACAATTTGCCAGAAAACAAATTTCACCGTTTCCCCTCTCTTATAAAATCTCATGATTTTGACTTACAACCATTATAATGTGAATCATTTCTGTCTCAAGAGCTGATAACATGATGAATCATATCGAATTGAACATGTCGGTATTATAGCTCATATTGCACAGAAATATGGTTTATTTATAATAAACATGCTTGGACCCTTCAACAATGGGTCGGTGAAATAATGAAATGATTTTCTCTCATCACAATTCTGTCTGATATAAGCATCTTTTTCTATTTCTGCCTCTCTATCTCTCTCTCTCTCTCGCTCTTTGTTTTTTCTTGTCTCACACACACACACACACACGCACATTCTGGATCCTCGCGATCACACTAACTTTGTCTCACTCTCTCTATCTCTTTCTCTCTCTCTCCTTTTTCTCTCTCTCTTTCTTTCTCTGTGTCTCCTCCTCTCTATCTTTGTCTCTCGTTCACTCTCCTATAAACCCCTGAATATTACGAAAGTCTATGATATGTGCAATTATCAACTCAGTAACAATGAACAACTCAGGCAGTCGATCATTTCATAATCTGAAAATATGCTGCTCTTGTTATTTTAATATGCTTATGCTTGTATCAATAACGAAGGAATATATTACAGATGGCGATATCAGCGAGTACAGTAATCTTACAGCAATATCCTGTGTCCATCAACAATTCCTTGTACTTACTAACAACAAAAAACATGTAATAAGCTCCCTCTACAGCGTATACAAACTATCTTTTTCTAAATAAAAAGAGACAACAATTCATTTAGAAAATACAAATACAAAATGTGAACTTTTAGACTTGGTTAATCATATATTTACAAAACTTTGAACAAAACAGTGCAGAGACCAGAAGTCTTACCAAAAAAAGTCATAAGAATTGACCAAACAAAGGACTACTTAGACCATCCATGCTTTTCACGAAAAAATGTCAGTGTCGAGAATGCCCTTTGAGTTTGTTCCCGAGAACCCTCGAGAAGGGCAACCAAGTCGATCACATTGGGGCACCGCATTGAAAACCCATGCACCAAACTTTGTCAGGAGGCAGTTGAAGGTACATTACCATGACACAAAAACTGAAAAAAAATGACCGGGTAATAGTATATTATTATTATTTTTATTATTATTTTATTTGGCAAATCAAGTCACATAATACAACAATATAACAAACATGAATTGAGATTAAAAAATCAATAGAAAGCATATATAAATATTGCAATAGCAGGTGCATCCGGTCGAGCTGCCCGGGTATGGAAAAAGTTAACCAAATAACTGTGATCCGCAGACCTTCCTCCCCACACCCGACTAGATGCACCTGATATTGGTTAAAATAAAGCTTTAAAAAGAAAAGATAGATGAGAAGAAAAATGGAGGAAAAAGGGAGAAAAACGAAGGAAAAAGAAAAAGAAAAAAAGAAAAGAAAGAGAAAAAAAAAGAAAAAAAAAGAAAGAAGAAGAAGAAGAAAAAAAAAAAAAAAAAAAAAAAAAAAAAAAACATTGCATAACAATTTTTTTTTAAATTGTGAATTCATGACAGGTATAGTAACATATTGTAACTGTTAATCATTAACACCATCATCACGTTGTAAAAAAAAAAATATAATATCATTATCATTATCGTTATTAACATTATTACTACTACCGTTACTATCATTATTATTATGATTATTATAATTTATATCATTGACATCAATATTTATATTAAAACATCAACAAAAAATTAATTTTCATTGAGAATACAATTTCAACAACAACCAGTCTCGAAGCTATTGCACGATCATAATATGTACAGATGAAGGTAAGCCCTATATCATGTTTATGAAAATATTAAAATTCAGTAATACAATTTTGGAATGGTTTGGAATGGTTAAAATGGACTGTGTATTATTTCAAGTACATATCATTATTGTTTCATATTATATAATGAGAAATGGAACAAAAATTATACGGTATACATCTCAGGTGGTTATTATGTGAAGTCTTATTTATAGAATTGAAGAATTATTTATATTCTATAAATGACTATAAACAGCAGCAATTAAACAACTAGCAATAAGAAAGCATAAACAGCATTAAAAGATCACACTGTTACAAATATGTATAAGCATATTCGTCATTATTATCAACATCATTTATATTATTGTTATTGCAATCATTATTATTGCTACGATTATAACATAATAGTTACAATCATTATTAATATTATTAAGAAATATAATGTATAATACAACATGAATAAATACGGTATCATATATACAGATTTACAAGCCAGAGTTCAACACCTTCAAGTGGGAGCACCAAGTGCCAATTTGAGTCAATAGTACATCGTTACGAATATGTTGAGGAAGTGTGTCCCACAATCTGGGAAATGAGTTAATGGCTGACGAACGCAGTCTTTCAGTTCGAGCGAACAAATGTTTGAACTTCAGGTCGGTACTATACCTTGGGTTTACATTTATGGCGCTGTTTACACTATCGCAGGATACATACATAAACAAACATTTGATAATGAATGTGATCAAAGTATACTTCCGACGAGACTCAAGAGATGACCAGCGGAGGCGTCGCAACCTTTCCTCGTATGACATTTCCATTCTTCTTTGTTTAAGGATAATTCGGGTTGCTCTACGTTGAATACCTTCAATCTTACCGATTAAATTTTTCGTATACGGGGTCCAAACCGGTAGACCATACTCGAGTATGGGTAGAATAAGAGCTTTGTACAGACAAAGTGTAGCGTGGGAAGAGAGACCAGATGAAACACTAGAAAGCAGCCCAAGGAGCCGGTTGGCTCGTGAGACAATGTAGTTGACGTGACTATCCCAAGATAAGCGGTTATTTATCATGACACCTAAATATTTGGTCTCAGTTACTACATCAAGAAGAACGCTATTGATGCTGTACTCGGGAATACCTGGATTCTTAGCGCATGATATCCTCATGACTTTAGATTTTGAAGCGTTGAGACACATCTTGTTGTCTTGGCACCACTGATGAATGCTATCGATGTCATTTTGGAGGTATTGGTGATCGACGGGAGCATACATGGGGCGAGAGATGACAGTGTCATCCGCGAATAATGCACATGAGGAGTCAATGTAGCGGGGCAGGTCATTGATGAACAAGTTAAATAGACAAGGACCTAATACGCTGCCCTGTGGGATACCGGATGTTGGTGAACTCCGTGAAGAGAAATATCCTTTATACTGAACACGCTGTTGACGTCCAGACAGGAAAGACCGAATCCAGTACCATACGTCACCAGTAACATTATATAATGAAGACAATTTGTGCAATAGAACATCGTGAGGCATGCGGTCGAAGGCTTTTGAAAAGTCGAAAAAGACTGCGTCAATACGGGGCGGGCGACGTTGATCTAAGATAGACATCCACTGGTGAGTAATGGTCAGAAGTTGGGTCACACATGATTTTTTAGATACAAAACCATGCTGGACTTGTGATGAAAGGCAATTCGATTCCATGTGATTGCAGATTGCCCTAGAAATGAACGATTCCATCAATTTACTAACAATGGACGTTAGTGCTACTGGACGATAATTTGTTACAAGCGACCGATCACCAGCTTTGAAAACAGGTGAGATATTAGCCTGTTTCCACGAAGATGGTAGAGATTGATGTCGAAGAAACAAGGCGAATAGGCGCTGAAGAATTGGTGAGATAACTTTTACAGATTTCTTAAGCATCGTTGGCGTGATAGAATCAGGTCCTGGACTTTTCTTATCTTGTAGAAGCATTATAGCCTTTGCTATATCACTAGTAGATATCTCGACGGAACAAAGTGGAGGAATCGGATGAACACACGCGTCAGGAACATTTGGTAAGTTACTAGGAGGAGGGTAAATAGACTGGAAGTAAGTTGCAAACCTTTCTGCAATGTCGTTTGGTTTATTGATGACGTTGTTGTTATCAACGAGGACCGGAGGGGCCAAGCTAGTCTTTCTTGACCTAACATAGGCAAAGAAACGTTTTCGGTTATCATTCAATGTAAACAGGTGGTTGACATACAACCAGTATGAACTGTTAATCATGCTCTTCGTTTTATTCCGGACTTCTTTGAACTTCATCCAGTCACCTGAACTATTAGAGCATTTAGCAATTGTGAAGAGCCTATGTTTCTTCCTAATGAGGCCCTTGATTTCTCGAGTGATCCACGCTTTTGTCTTCTTGGATCCGGATAACTTATGTGGTATGGCATCACGGGAAGCTGCCAACAACAAATCAAGGAATCCTTCCCAAGTGGCATCAACATCATTAGGGTCAAAATACAGGTCCCAGGGAGCTAACTCCAACAATTGATTGAAATGGTCAAAGTCGGCTTTTTTGTAGAGGAGAAATTCGCGTAATGTACCCTTTCCAACGAATGGCTTGAGCAGTCTGAATCTAAAATAGATGGCGAGATGATCACTCGAAACCGGGTTAGGCTGAACATTAATAGAATCAAATAGATCTGGACGGTTAGTGTAGAAGTGGTCAATCGTCGAACCAATTGTGGGGTTACGTGTTGACTGGCGTGTGACAGACTTCACTTCCTGAGACAGATCAGCTGCTTCCAACATTGACAACAGCCTAACAGCATCAGGTGCATCAGGATCCGTCACATCGATGTTAAAATCACCAGTCAGTATGATACCTCTGTGATTCAATGAGGACACCTGGATCTGGTCGATGTGGTCTTGAAGTCGATCCCAGAAGTCCGATAGGTTGCTTGGAGGTCTGTATAGTGCAGATACAATCCATTTTGAACCGTTTATGGATATCTCCGCTGATATATTTTCTAACTGTTGGTGGTCGAGATTTTCCAACCGTCTAGGGTTTAGACATGCTTTCAAGCACAAAAGAACACCACCACCGTGACGTACATCATTAACAGTTTCACGATCTCGTCGAAATATGACATACTCATCAGGGATCGAAAGTTCACTATCAGTACATGATGAATCCAGCCAGGTTTCCGTAATACAGATAATGTCAGGTCGAGTGCATTCTATGAAAGTTAACAAATCTATGCACTTGTGCCGTATACTTCGGGCATTGAATGATATTCCAGACAAGCAACGGTGCGTTGACAATCTGGTTTCCGTGGTAGAGGGTCCTGGATTGACTTCTATATCTCCACTACATATTATCGAGAGTTGAAATGTGATATATGAATTAGCGTAGTAGGGAATACGGGCTCCGTGGTACCCTCTGTGTAGACTACTTTGACACCTTACAGGTTCAAAGCGATGAGCATATTCAGTTACAGGCGCTTGCCTGGGGCAAGTACTTAAGAGAAGGATTAGTAGTACGCTTAACTTGTGTATCTCCATCGGAGCGTATTGGCCAGTACCCCTTGCTTTTGAATGATGTTACCCTTCTATTGTCTGAGGGGGACACTTCTATTGTTCTCTTGTCCCCTTCTCAACATACACAGCAAAGAGAATACACGAACATGGCTTCAGTACATACCCAGTACAGCATAAATCAAGAAGTGTTTTCCAGGAAATATCACAACTGGAAGCGTAAAATTCAATTCCAAACTTGTCCTGGTGCTTCCCAGATATACACTTTCTCTAGTAGTTAACAGTAAAAACACGACGTTTGACAAAACAACGATCACAAAGTTAAAAATCCGGGAGCTAAAACTAGAGCTGACTGCCTGTTAAGCTGTACTCTTACATTATTATTTTGTAAAGCGCTTAGAGACATTTGTAATAAGCGCTATATAAAAATTAAATATTATTATTATTATTATGGAAGAGGATGGGTTTTTTTTCCAACTCAGCATATGATAAACATAATCCTATCTTACCCCATTCTCTTTCTACCGTTATTAAATTTAGATTAAGATATTTCAAATTACATGTCACAAATCGATAGTCTGTATAGATTTAATTGAATTAAATCGAATTTAGTTAAACTGAATCCAAAGCAATTGAAGCGGTAATTAAAATGGAAAATACAACTACCAAATACAGATAAAATATGCAAAGTAAAATTACCAAATAACTTTCACAATGATATCATAATATTCTTCATTTACTTAAAATGCTTAATCAAGCAACACAACTTCCGACTGATAAGCGAAGCCTAATATTTGTTAAAAAACATTGTTCTTCTCAACAATATAGTTAACTAATTTGTCAAATCATCAGTTCCTAGAGCATTCTATTTACTGAATTTTAAGACAGGGTGCAAAGTGACTACAAGGAATTTGTAATGGAATGTAGCAATATTTTCACCATGATCCTGCATGTAAGGCTTCTTATTTGAATTTGATATGATGTATTAGTCAAGTTCAATGTAACATACATACGTAGAGTAAAATTATATCACAAAATAAAAACAAAATGATAATAATAACTTGACAGGATGACCATGAGAACTGAAAAGCTTTTTTTTACAATGGGTCCTATTTACAAAATCAGTATTAATTATTTCTTCTTATCTTCTTCTGTCAAAGATACACGAAAATCACAGTAAAAATCACAAAATATAAGTATAAACGTTAACATACATTGAGAATAATGACATAAGAGAAATAACACTTATAAGAAGTTAATCAACATTTTATCCATTTTTAAGTTATGCACACAGTACTTGCATCTATTTAAAGCCTCTCAAGTGGTAGGTACCTCTTAAATTCAAATTAATGGTATGTCTGTATTTGTTGTTATTCTTTAATTTTGGAGTTCCGATCATTTGTTTAAATATTGAAGAGAAAACAAGTACACAACGCAAAAAGCATATGCATATTTCACTTATTTATTACATACTATTTTGATAGAGGGAAGTTTTCATGTTATTGGAGAATGGATAATGACAACTTACTGTATACAGGTAATTAAAATCTATTGAGAGAATGAACATCTTCTCATTCGGTTATACTTATTACATAATACAAATTAGAATATAAAACATTGGCCCCTTTTATAGATCTGGAGCAGAGAGGTATACACACTACAAATAATGGTAATATAGGGTGTGAGATGGATTACAGTGATACTTTGATAAAATACAACTTGAACTTACAAGCAAACGCGAGCATGTCTGGTGAGAGGGAAACCAAGTAACACCAGCCCCAACCAAGCGTCAGATTAAGTGCATTGAACTCAACTCTCTCCTTCAGGTTTAGATCATCAAGGTCATAGAGCCTGATCACCACGTTACCATTCTTACGATCAACACTCGCTACATACACCCTGTCCTGCTCATCCACGGCAGCATACAGGGGGAGACCGTCTTGAGCTTGTAGAGACTTACCAGCATTCCCATCCCTGTCATAGACCGTCACCACGCTTTGATTGGTATGATTACATGAACTCGTGACGATCAAACCCGACCTGGTACCAGATACCTGGCTCGTCACGTTGTGTCTTGTTGGAACAGTGTGTTTGAGGGTGGATCCAGTCGGGTCATAGATATATACTTTCTTCTCATAGCTAACGATGAGGATTTCATCTGATGGACTTCTGTTTAGTTTGAGAACATAGCCATTGTTTTTCATGTGGACGGTTGATTTCCTGGAGCCATTGGGAGAATATATTTCTGCTTTGCTACCCGTCGATATGCATAACGACCTGTCTTGTTGAAACACAAGATCATAACATTGCATGTTACTTGGTATGTTTGCATACTGCTCCTTTTTGCCAGCTGAATCAATGATATCTATACCATGTGTACCACCATATCCGATAGCCACACTGTCATCGGAGTACTGGGTCATTCCATACATCCATCCCCGTAGGTCTACACACTGAATGACTTGCAACTTGGGATCTGATCCTGCGATGCTCCCGAGGTCAAGACGAGTGTCATCTGCAAGCTTGAACTTCTTCTCCTGTGCTTTCTTCGTAATCGCTGCCGCAGAAGTGTGATCAGTTGCCTCCTTCAGCATGGCATCCAGCTCCTCACAGAGAAAGGTATGAGCAGACAAACTGTCTGTCTCAAGACGACCCAGTCTGTCATTAGCTACCAGTGTTATTGAACTACAAATACTCTTGATTTTCTGTCGATCCTTAGATTTCAAGACGTTGAGGTCGTCCTCGAAACTCCGCTTTACTGCATTGATTTGCTCGATTAGACTTTGCTGATTTTCTTCAAGCTCTTTGGCCTTGATGCTGTAGGCTTGACTGACATCGTCCAGTAGTTTCTGCACGGCAGTGTATACTTCATGGCGTTGTACTTCGACATTCTGAATGTTTTTCTCCAGTTCTGTCTTCTTAGCGGCACATCGCTGGACAAGGTCATTCACCTAAACATAACAGATAATAGGAAGTGAAAAGAACATTTTCTAGCGTGAGATGTATGATAATAATTACATGGAGCTGATTTTAAAATTAAACACGAAAACATGATAGTAAGAACCACCCCCTACCTACTCGAAGTCAGCCTAGGCCTGGTTCTTGATTTTGATGACCAACTGAGACATACGTGGACTTTACAATCCTTGATTCCTTGTCGGGGGAAATTTATTTTAAGCACACCCGTTGATAGATGGGAAAATGTGTTCCCTGGGTTGCAGTGCCTATAATATTGTAGACAGGGTTTACAAATACAGTAAACACCGGGTCTCTTATTATTGGAGGGAGTTTATGTAGCGTCCGCCTTGAGAAAGTGTTCGTTTTAGGCTCCTGAAAATTACTTTTCGGTGCGCTTGATAGCTCATTTTGCAAAGGAATTTAATGTTATTTTTATTTTTTATTTTTCCTTGCGAGTGGAAGGGGGGGCAGAGGACTAGCTGAAATCAATTGTGTCCCTGACAAGAATAATGCGGGGACATCAACCCCCCTCCCCCTCCTTTCCGGCGCCTATATGGTACCTTCCCCTATCAGAATTATATAAGTCTATAAACTTGACAGGCCTTAGCCAAACGCAATTATATTTTAAATGACCCCACTTACTTTAAGACGTAACTTCTGCTCGAAGTCAGCCTGATTCTCGATGTGGTGATTTTGATGACCGACGATCACGCACTTGAAACAGGCATGGACCTTACAATCCTTACAAAACATCTCTTTGTTCTCTTGTTTGTGGATGCAGCACTTTTCCGATAGATGGCCAATGCTGACCTTCCCGTTGATGATGTCCTCTATGGGTAAAATCTCGTGACCTTCAAAGACTTTAAGATTTTGATGACACTCTAGACACTTATCACAAATGTAGTTATTACATGTACAGCAGAATGAGACGGCATCTTTCTGAAGCTTGCAAGCAGTGCATTTTGAACGCATCTCAAGGACAGCGTTCACCCCTCCACACATGACGTTGTAATTGTCTGCAAGTCCGTTGACCGTCACATTGGTGAGGAAATCATCAACACGGTTCGCAGACAACTTGGTGATTTCCCTGCAGAGAGGACAGATCATGTGATCAAGATCCTGATGGGACAGATCATAGTTCTTGAGACACTTCCGACAGAAGGTGTGTCCACATGAAGTCAGGATGGTTGCCTCGTCGAAAATTTCAAGACATAGTGGACACGTCAGGTTCTCTGAAGAGCTTGTAGGTTTCTCTTTCTCAGTCTTCTCAGCCATTGGAACAAATATCGGATTTCCGGCTTATTCTATGGATATATTCAGGGTCCAATGAAGCAGTTATGTGTGATCAGCTAATGTGTATTTAAAGTCAACAGTCGTTCATGCAAGCACAAACTATATGCAGTGATATAGTAGATTGTACCAATATCCTGAGTCAACGTAACAAGCTAGTGCGTCCTAACTGCATATTAGTTCTATACCAATTTCTCACGTTGATTACAAATATGTGTCGAAAGAGGTGCGAATAACTTTGATCAAAAGTACTGAGTCTCTATCCAAGTGTATACATCAATACAAATGTGATTGCAATGATGTACGCTCACACTTATTATGAAGTAGATCGTCTGTGAAACTAATGCAGCTTGTGCATCCTATGAAGAGAAGTGGGTATTCCCACAGAGAGCGCGCCCAGCGTATGCACCTTTGAACTTAATTGGCGGTATTTTAGTAGTGGATACATTGTGTTGGAGATCCACTTTATTAGAATCCTAGGTTTTATTTGCTGTTATCATTTTGTTTGGAAGGTTAAGGGACGGTAACCACACTTACATTGCACCCCTTCTTTATCCACCATTCTTCCTTTATCTTCTTCCGTCAGTCTCTCATTCTCTTCTCTTTCACTGTCAAAATTTCTCTTAACGTATAGAAACCTACTTGGCGACACTTATTACAATGCAAAATTCGCCTGAAAAAAATATTTCTCCACTTCCTCTCGTAAACAATATATACAAAATCTTATAGATTATGCTTCTAACAATGATAATCATGTCTGTCTCAAAGAGCTGACATTAAGAAAAGTGATATCAAATAGAATATGCAGGCCATACTGCACGGAAATATGATTCATTTAAAATTATAATATATTAAGTAAATCACAATAGTTTTGTTTGTGATACTGCATTTCGGGAAAAACTGTTGGAAAATATTTATTTTCATTGTAAAGTGAATGAGTTGTTTTGGACCAGCAAAGTAGCCAAAGTAAGTCTGAAACATTGATGGAATCGATATCTGTGTGCAGTGGTTTTCACCGTTTGTGATTTACATCACGATTGATATCAATGTGTTATCACTTAAATGATTCCGAAATCTCACAGTAACCCTATACACAATTTAGTTTCAACAATTACTCCTATAAACTGCACAAATAGTATTTCCCAATAACTATATATTCAGTTTTCAATCGTTTCTGGACAATGACCATGCAGCACTCATCTTTATATGTAGTAATATCAAACGTTTAATCGCTCTGCTTAGATTATCTCAGGTATACAACAAGATTAATATAATCTTCTGTAATTTCTGTAGACTAGTGACAATCAGTAGAGCAGTATGTCTCATGAATTTGTGTGACACATGGGGTGTGCACGTACATGCCCTCTAATCGGATGGCATGAAAAAAGGTAAGAGCGAGGGGAAAGATGCAGGAAAATATTTTTAAAATACCATGAGATAATAAATATTAGGAGTTACCCTTAGCTCGAAAATGTTCTACGAATATTATACTATTATTTTAACGGAACTCTTACAACAGATTATTATTCAGAGAAAAATATATATTTAGTGTTAGTGACGTAAGCAGCGAACGTTTCTACAATCTGATATCTTTTAAACAGACTCTCATGCACCAACAAGTGCTGTCTGGGAGTGGGTATATTGAAAAAAACATTGATAAGTCTTCCGTGTTCAAAAAGCATTTGATTTATCCAAGGAAACATCGTTTAAGAGAGTTCAATTATAAATTGCTGTACTATATACTACCTGTTTGAAACAATATTTAAAAATAGGGAATAGCAGAAGACAGATACTGCCCCTAAGCACCACGTTATAGAGGACATTGTCCATGTGTTTATTGAATGTGAACTAATCAAAATGTCCTTGATTATGTCAAACAGGTTGTGATGTTTGTTTTTAATATTGATATTTTCATGGATATCTTTTGTTTGCCTATGATTACCAATGACAGAGAGGTAGACGTTGTAATAACTATCGCATTCCGGTGTATGTACAAAATATTAGTCTTCTGGAATAAGTACATGTATTATTTTAATGATAAGCGTTTCAAAGTAAGGTACGTATTTGAAAGAGAAAAAAATACACAGACTACTCGCAAATCAGGAGCTAAAAATCCTGACAAGAGGTTCCCATAGATATGGTTAAAAACACCTTAAATGGTAAGTAGTGAAATATTGTACAGGCGAGAAAAGATGTGTCTTGTATTGATAACATATGGTACTTCAGTTATATTTGTTCTCATAACTTCATTTTGATACCTGAATTGAAATAAGACATCTCAACTGAGGCACACACACTAGCATTCTCTTCCCAAGTGTGTACTTGAATATCAATGTGGTTACAATGGTAAAATCACATTTGAGTAGATTATGCACGACTAGAACGCGGACTGCCCTTTTAAGGCAATGTGACGTCACTGCCAGTGCCTTAAAAGGACGTCACATTGCCTTAAAAGGGCAGTCCACGTTCTCGTCGTACAGAATCTAAAAGTCCCTATTATCATGCAGTTTGTGCATCCTAAGAATAGAAGTGGGTTTTCCCTCAGAGCGTATTTATAAGCATGCACCTTTGAACTTATTGGTGGTATTCATTTCTTTTTTAATATATAGAGGGCGACTTATTTAGGCCTTAAGTGATGGATACATTCTGTTGGAGATCCACTTTAGTAGAATCCTGAAAAATAGAGCAAGACGTTTCATGTGCTTTCATTACTATGATTGGAAGAGTAAAGGACGGTCGCTACATTTGTTCTCCAGGCCATCTTTTTCCGCAAAGCTTCCGTTATTTACTTATACTAGTATTTCTCTCTTTCTCTTCCTCTTTCTCTTTCAACAATTAAATGACTCTTCCAGTGTCAATCAACAATACCGTGTACATACAACACAAATAATGTATATGTAAATATAGGCTAGTATAACAGCATATATATATACTTTTTATAGCTATTTTTTAATAAAAAGAAAAGAAACAAAAGAGGAAAATACAAGATACGAACTTTGAGACATGTGTTTTTAAAGGTACTTAACAAAACTGTGTACAAAAACAGTAGAAAGACGATGTATGTATCAAAACAGTCGCGCCATGTTACCCATAAGAATTGACTTTCGTTCTGTGATCGAAAACATAAAGTAAGTGCAGTTTCCGTCGAGATGCGGTCATCAAACCCCCCCCCCCCCAAAAAAAAAAAAAAAAAAAAAACAACAACAACAACAACAACAACAACAACAAACAAACAAAACACGCTAAAAACAAAAACAAAACCGAATAATTTTTTTAAAAAGAAAGATATGAAGAAAATTGTCCCCAAGCTAGGTCGCCTATGCACACAAGGAATGTCTACGATGTTATATTCTTGCAAACATATCAACTGGTATGTCGTTTTATTAACAATGGGGAAACATTGAATTGATGTTTGCTCAGGTTTCATCCCTTGGTTTGCCATGAATGTCTACTAGCGTGAACAAAGAAAGATTTAAAACCCTCATCATTTCTACAACTCATCATATACTGTATATGATAAACATAATCCTATCTTACCCCATTTACTTACGACCGTTTTAAAATGCAGATTAAGATATTTCAAATTCCGTGTCACAAATCGATAGTCTGTATATAGATTTGATTGAAATGAATCTCTCTTGTATCCTTTTCTCCGCTCAGGTCGGATTTAATTGGAGCGGTAATTAAAACGGAAAATACAAGTACCAAATACAGATAAAATATGCAAAGTAAAATTACCAACTAACTTTCACCAACATATCATGATATTCTTCATGTACTTAAAATGCTTAATCAAGCAACTCAACTTCCGACTGTTAAGTGAAGCCTAATTTTTGTTAAAACATTGTTCTTCTCAGCAATATAGTAAACTAATTTTTCATAATTTCAGTTCCCAGAGCAGAGTGCAAAGTGAATACGAAGGAATTCGTAATGGAATGTAGCAATATTTTCACCATGGTCCTATGAAGCTTCTTATTAGAATTTGATATGATGTGTTAGACAAGTTCAATGTAACATACATACGCAGAGTAAAATGATATCACAAAATAAAAACAAAATGATAATAATAACTTGAAAAGATGACCATGAAAACTTAAAAGCTTATTTACAATGGGTCATATTTACAAAGTCAGTATTAATTATTTCTTCATATTTTCTTCTTTCAAAGATACAAAATAATCACAGTAACAATCACAAAATATCAGTGCAAACAAAATAAACGTTAAAATACATGAGAATAACGACATAAGAAAAATACTACTCAAAAGAAGTTATCAATATTTTTTATCAATTTTCAAGTTATACATACACATGTTTATTACCATATCACTTGCATCTATTTATTTCGTCTCAAGATGTAGGAACCTCTTAAATTCAATTTTATTAGAATGCCTGCATTTGTTGTTATTCTTTGATTTTGCAGTACCGATCTTTTGTTAAAAAAAAGTGTATGCATAATTTACTTATTTGTTACATACTATTTCGATAGAGGGAATGTTCATTTTATTGGATAATGACAACTGTATTCAGGTAATTAAAGTCTATGGAGAGAATGACCATCTTCCCATTCGGTTAACTAATTATCACACAATAAACGTTAGAATATGGAGCAGAGAGGTATACACACTTTAAATAATGATAATATAGAATGTGAGATGGATTACAGTGATACTTTGATAAAATACAACTTATTTTGACAAGCAAAGGCGAGCATGTCTGGTGAGAGTGAAACCAAGTAACACCATTCCCAACCAAGCGTCAGATTAAGTACATTGAACTCAACTCTCTCCTTCAGGTTCAAACCATCAAGGTCATAGAGCCTGATCCCCACGTTACCATTCTCTTGATCAACACTCGCTACATACACCCTGTCCTGCTCATCCAGGGCAGCATACAGGTAGACATCGTTTGGAGCTTGTAGAGACTTACCAGCATTCCCATTCCTGTCATAGACCGCCACCACGCTTTGATTGGAGTGACAACATGAACTCGTGACGATCAAACCCGACCTGGTGGCAGATACCTGGCGCGTATTGTTGTGTTTTGTTGGAACAGTGTGTTTGAGAGTGGATCCAGTCGGATTATAAATGTAGACTTGCTTCTCACCGGTAGTGATAAGGATTTCATCTGATGAACTTTTGTTTAGTCTCAGATAATATGTACTGCTTTTCACGTGATGGATGATTGATTTCCTGGATCCATTGGGAGAATATATGTGTGCTTTGTCGCTACTCGTTGATAGGCATAACGACCTGTCTTGTTGAAACATAAGATCAAGACACTTCATGTTACTTGGTATGTTTGCATACTGGTGCTTGTTACCAGCTGAATCAATGATGTCTATTCCATGTGCATCCCAATATCCAATAGCTGCACTGTCATCAGAGTACTTGGTCATTCCATACATCATTCCTCGTAGGTATACACACTGAATGACTTGCAACTTGGTATCTGGTTCTGAGATGCTCCCGAGGTCAAGACGAGTATCATATGCAGGGTTGAACCGCTTCTCCTGTGCTTTCTTCGTAATGGGTGCCGCAGAAGTGTGATCAGTAGCTGATTGTAAGATGCTCCCGAGTTCAAGACGAGTATCATCTGCAGGCTTGAACCTCTTCTCATGTGCTTTCTTCGTAATGGCTGTCGCAGAAGTGTGATCAGTAGCCTCCTTCAGTATGGCATCCAGCTCCTCACAGAGCAAGGTATGAGCTGACAGACTGTCTGTCTCAAGACGACCCAGTCTGTCATTAGATACCAGTGTTATTGAACTACAGATACTCTTGATCCTCTGTCGATCCTTGGATTTCAAGACGTTGAGTTCGTCCTCGAAACTCCGCTTTACTGCATTAATTTGCTCGATGAGATTTCGATGATTTTCTTCAAGCTCTTTAGCTTTGATGCTGTAGGCTTGACTGACATTGTCCAATAGTTTCTGCACGGCAGTGTAAACTTCATGGCGTTGTACTTCCACATTCTGAATGTTCTTCTCCAGTTCTGATTTCTTAGTGGCACATCGCTGGACAAGGTCGTTCACCTTAACAGAACACATAATAGAGAATTGAAAAGAACATTTTGCAGAATGAGATGTATGCCAATCACATAGAGATGGTTTGATAATCAAACACCGGAGTTTGGAGGCGCCTGATTTTTCACAAAATGTAGAACCAAGACCCCCCCCCCTCCCCCTCCGCAACAAACACCTTTTTTCCTTTCGCACAAACGTTTCTTGAAAATTACAAAGAATAATGTATTTAAGTTTCAATTACAACAAAAAAGAAGTACATGTACATTGTATTCCTCTTATTTTTGTATATGTTTTAATGCGAAGAAGCAGATTTAAGATACTCAAGTTATTATTTACATAAGACGTCATTATAAAAGAGTTTATTTAATACTAAGAATCATATATAACTCGATATAAAGTTTACTATAAAGCTATTGAGTGTACAAACCCGGATAAAAAAATAAATGCTTCTGTGAAATTGAAATGTGTAATCAAGTAAAGTTTGAAACATATCGAAACATCCCAGTCTACTTCAAAATAATGATTTGCACATAAGTGAGCATATGCGAGCAACAGAAAGAGCTTCATGTCTTCTCAGAGGTGGTGGCAACATTGCTGTCTTACCCCGTTACTAAATAGAACTTTGAACTTCGCACCCTACCCGTTTAAAGCGCATATGCAGTAGACAGTGTTTGTACAATGATAAGAAACATCCCAAGAAGCATCAAAATGCGGGGAAGTCTAGCGATTGAGAGGAGAAAGATAGCGTTTTGGAAATTTAGAACCATATTTCAGATGAATTAAAAGCTTTTCTAGTCAATATAATACGATAATTATTGTGCTAATATCTTGCGAGGCGGGCGGGGCCTAGGCCTTCTCCCCATCGATCTGTTTTCCGTGTAATTCAGAAAATGTGCGATGCGTGGAGCGTAGCGACCAAAAAAAAGAAGAACCTATTTTGCTTTGCAAATGTTTGTCTAGCAAGAGAGGCGGAAAAAATGAATCCCCTTTGTTTGTAAAGATATTTGGCCTTGTTAGAGGTAGGGGGCAGAAATGATTTGGCTCCACCCCCGATAGAGGGAATAATATACCTCTTGCTTTTGCTGCCTCTTGGAGACAGGCTTTCTACATGGGACTGCAATCTATATTTTGTAGAGCAGAGTAGCGACCAATAACTGAGTAAATTCAGGTTTTGTAATGGTTAAATTCTGCATTTTAGAGGACTAATCTGCTGACAGGGCTTTGCTGCAAAATATTTAATGTCAAGGGGGGAGGGGATCTCATGTCACCCCAACCCTTTGATTGATAGAAGTGTTTGTTCCCATGCTTGGGGTGCCTTTATGGTAGAAACTAGGGGCTTACTAACATAATAAACACCGGATTTATTAATATTCGAGAGAGCGTAATGACACTCATTACTTTATTTTTCAGAGTACTTATCTTATTATAATGCAAAAGAATGATATATAGTTTTCCTTCTTTCCCTTGCCAGGCAACTCCCCCCCCCCCCCCCCCCCAACCTTCTCGAATTATTTCGTCAGCCCCCTCTGTCCCCACCCCACCCCGCTTACGGCGCGTACGCGGTACATTAAGTTAAATGAAACCACGTTTACCTTAATCCGTAACTCCTGCTCGAAGTCAGCCTGATTCTTGATTTTGTGAAATTGATGACCGACGATCACGCATTTGAAACAGACGTGGACCTTACAATCCTCACAAAACATCTCTTTGTTCTCTTGTTTGTGGATGCAGCACTTTTCCGATAGATGACCAATGCTGACCTTCCCGTTAATGATGTCCTCTATGGATACAATCTCGTGACCTTCAAAGACTTTAAGAATTTGATGACACTCTAGACACTTATCACAAATGTAGTTATTACATGTACAGCAGAATGAGACTGCATCTTTCTGAAGCTTGCAAGCAGTGCATTTTGAACGCATCTCAAGGACAGCGTTCACCCCTCCACACATGACGTGGTAATTGTCTACAAGTCCGTTGACCGTCACATTGGTAAGGAAATCATCAACACGGTTCGCAGATAACTTGGTGATCTCCCTGCAAAGAGGACAGATCATGTGATCAAGATTCTGATGGGACAGGTCATAGTTCCTGAGACATTTCCGACAGAAGGTGTGTCCACATGAAGTCAGGATGGTTGCCTCGTCGAAGATACCAAGACACAGTGGACACGTCAGGTCCTGTGAAAAGCTTGGAACTTTTTCTTTCTTAGTCTTCTCAGCCATTTGTACAAATATCGGATTTCTGGCTAATTACAAACGCAAGTGCATTCTACGCCTATATCCAATTGATGTCCAATATAACTTAAAATTGTGATCAGCTAATGTGTCCTTAGAGCCAACAGTCGTCCATGCAAGCACAAACTATGTGCAGTGATGTGATAGATTGTACCAATATCCTGAGTCTACTAACAAGTGCGTCCTATAAACTGCATGCAGTTCTACACCAATTTCTCACGTTGATTACAAATATGTGTCGAAAGAGGTGCGAATAACGTTGATCAGAAAGTACTGAGTCTCTGAGTCTGTATACATCAATACAAATGTGATTGCAATGATGTACGCTCACACTTATTATGAAGTAGATCGTCTGTGAAAATAATGCAGCTTGTGCGTCCTATGAATAGAAGTGGGTTTTCCCACAGAGAGCGCGCCCAGCGTATGCACCTTTGAACTTAAATGGCGATATTCATCATTTTGATCTATAGAGGGCGACTTGTTTAGTTTTTAGTAGTGGATACATTGTGTTTGAGATCCACTTTATTAGAATCCTAGGTTTTTTTTGCTGTTATCATTTTGTTTGGAAGGTTAAGGGACGGTAACCACACTTACATTGCACCCCTTCTTTATCCACCATTCTTCCTTTATCTTCTTCCGTCAGTCTCTCATTCTCTTCTCTTTCACTGTCAAAATTTCTCTTAACGTATAGAAACCTACTTGGCGACACTTATTACAATGCGAAATTCGCCTGAAAAAAAATATTTTTCCACTTCCTCTGTTATACATTGTATACAAAATCTTATAGATTAGGCTTTTAACAATGATAATGTGAATCATGTCTGTCTCAAAGAGCTGATATCAAGAAAAGTGATATCAAATAGAATATGCAGGCCATACTGCACGGAAATATGATTCATTTAAAATTATAATATATTAAGTAAATCACAATAGTTTTGTTTGTGATACTGCATTTTGGAAAAAACTGTTGGAAAATATTTATTTTCATTGTAAAGTGAATGGGTTGTTTTGGACCAGCAAAGTAGCCAAAGTAAGTCTGAAACATTGATGGAATCGTATATCTGTGTGCAGTGGTTTTCACCGTTTGTGATTTACATCACGATTGATATCAATGTGTTATCACTTAAATGATTCCGAAATCTCACATTAACCCTATACACAATTTAGCCTTAACAATTACTCCTATAAACTGCACAATTAGCATTTCCCAATAACTATATAGTCAGTTTTCAATCGTTTCTGGACAATGACCATGCAGCACTCATCTTTATATGTAGTAATATCAAACGTTTAATCGCTCTGCTTAGATTATCTCAGGTATACAACAAGATTAATATAATCTTCTGTAATTTCTGTAGACTAGTGACAATCAGTAGAGCAGTATGTCTCATGAATTTGTGTGACACATGGGTGTGCACGTACATGCCCTCTAATCGAATGGCACGAAAAAAGGTAAGAGCGAGGGGAAAGATGCAAGAAAATATTTTTTAAATACCATGAGATAATAAATATTAGGAGTTACCCTTAGCTCGAAAATGTTCTACGAATATTATACTATTATTTTAGCGCAACTCTTACAACAGATTATTATTCAGAGAAAAGTATATATTTAGTGTTAGTGACGTAAGCAGCGAACGTTTCTACAATATGATATCTTTTAAACAGACTCTCCACCAACAAGTGCTGTCTGGGGGTGGGTATATTGAAGAAAAAAAATTGATAAGTCTTCCGTGTTCAAAAAGCATTTGATTTATACAAGGGAACATCGTTTAAGAGAGTTAAATTATAAATTGCTGTACTATATACTACCTGTTTGAAACAATCTTTAAAAATTGGGAATAGCAGAAGACAGATACCGCCCCAAGTACCACGTAATAGAGGACCTTGTCCATGTGTTTATTGAATGTGAACTGAACAAGTATGTATTTGATTATGTCAAACAGGTTGTGATGTTTGTTTTTAATATTGATATTTGCATGGATATCTTTGTTTGCCTATGATTACCAATGACAGAGAGGTAGACGTTGTAATAACTATCGCATTCCGGTGTATGTACAAAATGTTAGTCTTCTGGAATAAGTACATGTATGATTTTAATGACAAGCGTTTCAAAGTAAGGTACGTATTTGAAAGAGAAAAAATACACAGACTACTTGTAAATCAGGAGCTAAAAAATCCTGACAAGAGATTCCCATTAAAATGGTTAAAAACACCTTAAATGGTAAGAAGTGAAATATTGTACAGGCGAGAAAAGATGTGTCTTGTATTGATAACATAAAGTACTTCAATTATATTTGTTTCTCGTAACTTTATTTTGATGCTTAAATGGAAATTAGACATCTCAACTGAGGGACACACACACACAAGCATTCTCTTTCCAAGTGTGTACTTGAATACCAACGTGGTAACGATGGTAACATCACACTTGAGCAGATCGTCTGTCAATGTCATGCAGTTTGTGCATCCTATGAATAGAAGTGGGTTTTCACACAAAGCGTATAAGCATGCACCTTTGAACTTATTGGCGGTGTTCATTTTTGTTGTCATTAAAAAAAAAACTTATTTAGGCTTTCAGTGGTGTAAATATAATGTTGGAGTTCCACTGTGATAGAATCCTCGATAATAGAGCAAGACGTTTTATTTGGTTTCAATACTATAATTTTCACCCCCTTTTCTCCTCTTCTGTTATTTCCTTCTATTTTTTTAATTCTCTTCCCTTTTCTCTGTCAACAAATCAAATGACTCTTTCAGTGTCAATCAACAATACTGTGTGCATACAACAAAATAATGTACATGTAATCTTAGGCTAGGCTTACAGCGTATATATTTATTTCATTATTATAATCTAATATTTAAAAAGAAACAAAGAGGAAAATACAACATGCGAACTTTGAGACATTGTGTTATAGTATTTTACAAAACTCTGTACACAAACAGTATAGAGACCATGCGTGTCTATCGAATTACTATAGTCGCCTCCTTTTACCCATAAGAATTGACTTTCTTTCTACAAACAAAAACATAAAGTGACTGCATTTTCCATCGAGATGCGGTGATGAGAACCTACCCCTAAACAAAGAAAAACCACAAAACCATGTTTTAAGAACGATAGAAAGAAGAAAATTGTCCCCAAGCTATATGTCGCTTATGCACACAAGCAATATTATTGTTTCGATGTAATCTTATTTCAAACATATCAACTGGTATGTCATTTTTTTACCCATGGGGAAACATTGAATTTATGTTTTCTCCAGATTCATCTCTGCGTTTGCTATGCATGTCTCTTAGCATGACAAGAGGTACATTTAATATCCTCATCATTTCTATAATTTATCATATGATAAACAAAATTCTATTTTCCCCGTTTTCTTCCCACTGTTATAAAATGCAGATGAAGATATTCCAAATTCCAAGTCACAAATCGATAGTCTGTACATATTTAATTGCATTGAATCGAATTTAACTAGTAAGACTAAATTGAATTGAATTGAAGGGGAAGTTATTATGAAAAAGACAACTGCCGAATTTAAATGAAATATATTCAAAGTGAAATTACTAATTATAACAGGACTGCAGTAAACGTTTACATAATGTATCATAATATTCTTACGTTACTTAAAATGTTACTTATAAAAAACTTCCAACGGCTAAAATAGGCATAGTTTTGTTAATAAATTGTTCTTCTCTACATCATAGCAAACTAATCTGTTATTTATCAGTCTCCAGAGCATTCAATTTAAAGGCCTTCCAGACAGGGAGCAAAATGAACACGAAGTAATTTGTAATGGAATGCAGCAATATTTACACCATGGTCCTGTGTCACTGTAAGGCTTGAAAAGATATTTGATGCGATGTATTAGTCCAGTTCAATGTAACATAACTACAGAGAGTATACTAATATCATCAAATGAAAACAAATCAGTAATACCGATAATTTGACAGGATGACCCATGAAGCTGATTTTTTTAAATTTTTGATTACAAATTTAGTATAACAATTTATTTATTTAAAGACACAATAATATAATTACATATAAAACCAAGAAATATAAGCACAAACAAAATTAATGTAAATACTTTAAAATAACAACAACATGAGGCAAATAACAAAATTTAATCAATTTTTTTCAAATTATACATATCACTTGCTTCTATTTCCTGCGTCTCAAGAGATATTTACCTCTTAAATTCAACTTCATGACACAAAAACTAAAGAAAAAATTATATTAGAAGAGGATTTTTTTTCTCTCCAACTTATCATGTGATAAACTTAATCCTATCTACCCCATTCTCTTCCTATAGTTATTTAGATTGAGATGTTTCAAATTACATGTCACAAATCGATAGTCTGTATAGATTTAATTGAATTGAATAAAATTTAATTAAACTGAATTAATTTAATTGAAGCGGTAATTAAAATGGAAAATACAACTACCGAATACAGATCAAATATGCAAAGCAAAATTACCAATTAACTTTTTACAAAGATATCATAAGTTCTTCATTTATTTACTAAAATGCTTAGTCAAGAACCAAAACTTCTGACTGTTCAGCGAAGCCTAATTTTTGTTAAAACGCATTGTTCTTCTCAACAATATAGTTAACTAATTTGTCATATTATCAGTTCCCAGAGCATTTAATTTATTGAATTTTCAGACAGAGTGCAAAGTGAATACGAGTGCATTTTCAATGGAATGTGGCAGTATTTTCACCATGATCCTGTAAAGGCTTCTTATTATAATCTGATATGATGTATTAGTAAACTTCGATGTAACATACATACGAAGAGTAAAATGATATCATAAAATAGCAACAAAATAATCAAAATAACTTGAGAGGATGACCACTGAAAAGCATATTTACAATTCCCCTTTTACAAAGTCAGTATTAATTATTCCTTCATTTCTTCTTCTCTTAAAGATACAAAATAATCATGATAACAATCACGAAATATTAGCATTAACACAAAATAAACTTTAGAATAAATTGAAAATAACGATATAAGATAAATAACACTTATAAGAAGTTAATCATTTTTTTTTCTTCAATTTTCAAGTTATACATATGACATATATCATTATATCACTTGCATCTATTTATTGCGTTTCAGGTGGAAGTTACCTCTTATATTCAAATTAACAGTTTGTAAAATTTTGAATTGCTTTTAATTATTAAACATTAAATTCTACTGCGATGAAAAAGAGGGAAAAGGGATGAGGAAATATTGATACCAGGGCCCCGTCTTTACAAAGAGTTGATATCAATCGCAATTATTTGCTATTTATATCAATCGCGACTATGTACATAAGAGATAGGAGACTGCAAACTTGCGATTGATTTGGATCAATCGCAACTCTTTGTAAGACGGGGGGACCCAGAGGAAATATTGATACCAAACAAAACAACAAAAAACATTTGTTTTGCTCTACAGTACAATATTTATTCACTATGTCCTTTCTCACTCAATAACACAATTTGAAATATCAAGCAAAGCAACAACTTCTGACATTCTAAAGTTATTAATGTTGTACTTATGAGAGTAAATTGCAAAAACAATGAATCAAGACGAAAAAAATTCAATAGGTATGTCCGTATTTGTTGTTATTCTTTGATGTTGCAGTACCGATCATTTGTTTAAATATAAAAGAGAGAACAAGCACACAATGCAAAAAGTCTTTGCGTATTTTACTTATTTATTACATACTATTTCGATAGAGTGAAGTTTTCATGTTATTGGATAATGACAACTGTATACAGGTAATCAAAATCTATCGAGAGATTGAACATCTTCTCATTCGGTTAGTTATCACATAATAAACATTAGAATATCTGGAGCAGAGAGGTATACACACTTCAAATAATGGTAATATAGAGTGGGTGATGGATTACAGTGAAACTTTGATAAAATACAACTTATTGTGACAAGCAAAGGCGAGCATGTCTGGAGAGAGGGAAATCAAGTAACACCAACTAGAACCAAGTGCCAGATTAAGTACATTGAACTTAACTCTCTCCTTCAGGTTCAGACCATCAAGGTCATAGAGCCTGATCACCACGTTACCATTCTTACGATCAACACTCGCTACAAACACCCTGTCCTGCTCATCCATTGCAGCATACAGATAAACATCGTCTGGAGCTTGTAGACTCCTACCAGCATTCCCATCCCTGTCATAGACCGTCACCACGTATGACTTGATGTCACATGAACTCGTGACGATCAAACCCGACCTGGTAGCAGATACCTGCCTCGTCTCATTGTGTTTTGTTGGAACAGTGTGTTTGAGAGTGGATCCAGTCGAATTATAGATGTAGACTTGCTTCTCACCGGTAGTGATGAGGATTTCATCTGATGGACTTTTGTTTAGTCTGGGATAATAGTAATTGATTTTCACGTGATGGATGGTTGATTTCCCGGATCCATTGGGAGAATATATGTGTGCTTCTGTGCCACCACTCGATATGCATAACGACCTGTCTTGCTGAAACACAAGATCAAAACAGGTCACGATAGTTGGTATGTTTGCATACTGCTCCTGTTTACCAGCTGAATCAATGATATCTATACCTAGTGCATCACCATATCCGATAGCCACACTGTCATCGGAGTACTGAGTCATTCCAAACATCTTTCCCCGTAGATCTACACACTGAAAGACTTGAACCTTTGGATCTGATTCTGAGATACTCCCGAGGTCAAGACGACTATCATCGGCAGGCTTGAACCTCTTCTCCTGTGCTTTCTTCGTAATTGCTGCCGCAGAAGTGTGATCAGTAACCTCCTTCAGCATGGCATCTAGCTCCTCACAGAGCAAGGAATGAGCAGACAGACTGTCTGTCTCAAGACGACCCAGTCTGTCATTAGCTACCAATGTTATTGAACTACAAATACTCTTGATTTTCTGTCGATCCTTGGATTTCAAGACGTTGAGTTCGTCCTCGAAACTCCGCTTTGCTGCATTGATTTGCTCGATGAGATTTCGATGATTTTCTTCAAGCTCTTTAGCCTTGATGCTGTAGGCTTGACTGACATCGTCCAGAAGATTCTGCACTGCAGTGTATACTTCATGGCGTTGTACTTCCACATTCTGAATGTTCTTCTCCAGTTCTGATTTCTTAGTGGCACATCGCTGAACAAGGTTTTTCACCTAAACAAAACAAATAATAGAGAAGTGAAAAGAACTTCCTTTAGAATGAGATATAAGGCCTGATACTATTTCATGGAGCTGGTTCTAAAATCAAACAACACCTAATTCATAATTTACCATGAGGACCGAAAATGTAATACATCGTTTGTTCGGCTTTCTTAAAAGGGAATCCACCCCTAGCAATAAGTCCATTTGTATGAAAGCAGTTTTATCATATAAATAGAATGGATATATATTTAGGCAAAAAAGTAACTGTTAAATGATGATAATAATAACGACAATATTAATGATACTACAACATCTATTTTATACCAATTATGGTGGTGTTGATGATGATGGTGATAATTTTCATATTTACATTATGATTATCATTATTTTTGCACAAAAACAATGACAAACAAATTGAGTATGACTTTCCTGGATGTTGTTTTTTCCGTTGCGAAAATGGCGTAGGTACGAAGTTATCTGGATAATCTGAGCACGTGCCTATTTCGAGGGAGTGTTGATTTTAGGATGCTGAAAATTTACCTTTCGGAGCACTTGTTATCTTATTACTAAGAAATTGCATACAATTGTCCCGTTTTCCTTTGCGAGTCCTCCCCCCCCCCCCGACTCGAATTATTGCATCAGCCTCTCTGCCCCCTCCTTGCTTCCGGCACCTACGGTACCTTACATGAAACCATGTTTACCTTAAGACGTAACTCCTGCTCAAAGTCAGCCTGATTCTTGATTTTGTGATTTTGATGACCGACGATCACGCACTTTAAACAGCCGTGGACCTTACAATCCTCACAAAACATATCTTTGTTCTCTTGTTTGTGGATGTAGCACTTCTCGGATAGATGACCAATGCTGACCTTCCCGTTGATGATATCCTGCATGGATACAATCTCATGGGCCTTAAACATTAAAGACAAACTCTGATGACAGATCAGACACTGCTCACACAAATAACTGTTGCAGGTTTTGCAGAATGACACAGCCTCTCCTTGACTTATGCAAGCAGTGCATTTTGGACGCATCTCAAGGACAGCATTCATCCCTCCACATTTGACGTGGTAATCGTCTACGAGTCCGTTGACAGCAACATTGGTGAGGAAATCATCGACACGGTTCGCCGACAACTTGGTGACCTCTCTGCAGAGAGGACAGATCATGTGATCCAGATCCTGATGGGACAGGTCATAGTTCTTGAGACACTTCCGACAGAAGGTGTGTCCGCATGAAGTCAAGATGGTTGCCTCGTTGAAGATATCAAGACATAGTGGACACGTCAGGTTCTCTGGAGAGCTTGTAGGTTTCTCTTTCTCAGTCTTCTCAGCCATTGGTACGAATATAGGATTTGGGGCTTATTACACAAATGAGCTCATTCTACGCATAATATATCCAATGTCCAATTAAGCTTGAAAGTGTGATCAGCTAATGTGTACTTAAAGTCAGCAGTCATTAAATGGAAGCACAAACTATATGCAGTGATGAAGTAGATTGTACCAATATCCTGAGTCTACTAACAAGTGCGTCCTATAAATGCATGCAGTTCTATACCAATTTCTCACGTTGATTACAATTATGTGTCGAAAGAGGTGCGAATAACGTTGATCAAAAGTACTGAGTCTCTATCCAAGTGTATACATCAATACAAATGTGATTGCAACGCTGTACGCTCACACTTATTATGAAGTAGATCGTCTGTGAAAATAATGCAGTTTGTGCGTCCTATGAATAGAAGTGGGTTTTCCCACAGAGAGCGCGTCCAGCGTATTCACCTTTGAACTTGAATGGTGGTATTCATCATTTTGATCTATAGAGGGCGACTTGTTTAGTTTTTAGTAGTGGATACATTGTGTTGGAGATCCACTTTATTAGAATCCTAGATTTTATTTGCTGTTTTCACTTTGTTTGGAAGGGTAAAGGACGGTAACCACACTTACATTTCACCCCTTCTGTATCCACTATTTTTCCTTTATCTTCTTCCATCAGTCTCTCATTCTCTTCTCTTTCACTGTCAAAATTTCTCATAACGTATGGAAACCTACTTGGCGACACTTATTACAATGCGAAATTCGCCTGAAAAATATTTCTCCACTTCCTTTCGTAAACATTGTATACAAAATATTATAGATTATGCTTCTGACAAAATAATGATAATGTGAATCATGTCTGTCTCAAAGAGCTGATATCAAGAAAAGTGATATCAAATAGAATATGCAGGCCATACTGCACGGAAATATGATTCATTTAAAATTATAATATATTAAGTAAATCACAATAGTTTTGTTTGTGATACTGTATTTCGGGAAAAACTGTTGGAAAATATTTATTTTCATTGTAAAGAGAATGGCTTGTTTTGGACCAGCAAAGTAGCCAAAGTAAGTCTGAAACATTGATGGAATCGTATATCTGTGTGCAGTGGTTTTCACCGTTTGTGATTTGCATGAAGATTGATATCAGTGTCATATTGCTCCGATTGTCTTATTTTCGCTCGCGTGAACATTGCCAGCACAAACTACTGACCTCTACCTCCTACACGGATCATCGCCCATTCCCATTCACTATACGATACGTACTAAAAGGATGTATTGTCTGACCGTTCATGAATATTCATGTTTTTGCTTACCTCGGCAAAATGTTTGCTCTTACTAAATTGAAAAATTACGGTGGGGGGTTGGATGAAATGGACAAATTGAAATAGGCAGAAGTGATCTATGATCATTCATGCTTTTATGTTTCGTGTGCTCGACCTATAATCTTCAAATCGCTTGGAAAACTGAGTCCAAAGTTAGACTTGTTTCACATGTGTATTATAGGCAATGACGAGCTTGCAACCTATTTTGAAAAATTACGGTGGGTGAACTTTCAAAAGTCAATGAGACATGAGGGCTCCAATGAAAGAGCTAGTGATAACGAACGTCGGGGTGGATGTGCTTTTCGTTTAAACAAAAAATGATTTTTTTTTTTTAACGATTTTTTTTAAAAACGTCCATAGGCTAACATGTTAGGCTGCTGGCTCTGACCATACTCTGACGATAGGGGGCGTTGTGAAATGAGACTAAACGGAGCAATGTGGTTGTCATTTAAATGATTCTAAAACCTCACAATAAGCCTACACAATTCAGCCTAAATAATTACTCCTATAAACTACACAATCAACATTTCCTGATAACTGTATTGACAGTTTTCAATCGTTTCTGGACAGTTTCTCTCGTACATGTCACGCAGTTAGATTTAAAAGAACAGCACTTATCTTTATCTGTAGTGGTATCAACAGTTTAATCGCTCTGCTTAGATTATCTCAGGTATACAACAAGATTAATATAATCTTCTGTAATTTCTGTAGACTAGTGACAATCAGTAGAGCAGTATGTCTTATGAATTTGTGTGACACATGGGGTGTGCACGTACATGCCCTCTAATCGAATGGCACGAAAAAAAGGTAAGAGCGAGGGGAAAGATGCGGGAAAATATTTTTAAAATACCATGAAATAATAAATATTAGGAGTTACCCTTAGCTCGAAAATGTTCTACGAATATTATACTATTATTTTAACGGAACTCTCACAACAGATTATTATTCAGAGAAAAATCAATATTTAATGTTAGCGACGTAAGCAGCAAACGTTTCTACAATCTGATAACTTTTAAACAGACTCTCCACTAACAGGTGCTGTTTGGGGGGGGGGTATATTAAAAAGATACATTGATTAGTCTTTCGTGTTCAAAAAGCATTTGATTTATACAAGGGAACATCGTTTAAGAGAGTTCAATTTCAAATTGCTGTACTACCTGTTTGAAACAATTTTTAAATTTAGGGATTAACAGATGTCAGAAACTGCCCCCAAATTACCGCGTGATAGAGGACCTTGTCCATGTGTTTTATTGAATGTGAACTGAGCAAAATTTCCTTGATTATGTCAAACAGGTTGTGATGTTTGTTTTTAATATTGATATTTTCATGGATACCTTTGTTTGCCTATGATTACCAATGACAGAGAGGTAGACGTTGTAATAACTATCGCATTCCGGTGTATCTACAAAATGTTAGTCTTCTGGAATAAGTACATGTATGATTTTAATGATAAGCGTTTCAAAGTAAGGTACGTATTTGAAAGAGAAAACACACAGACTACTCGTAAATCAGGAGCTAAAAATCCTGACAAGAGGTTCCCATAGAAATGGTTAAAAACACCTTAAATGGTAAGTAGTGAAATATTGTACAGGCGAGAAAAGATGTGTCTTGTATTGATAACATATGGTACTTCAGTTATATTTGTTCTCATAACTTCATTTTGATACTTGAATTGAAATAAGACATCTCAACTGAGGCACACACACAAGCATTCTCTTTCCAAGTGTGTATTTGAATACCAATGTGGTTACAATGGTAAAATTACACTTGAGTAGATCGTCTGTCAATATCATGCAGTTTGTACATCCTATGAATATAAATGGGTTTTCCCGCAGAGCGTATAAGCATGCACCTTTGAACTTATTGGCGGTAATCATTTGTCTTTAAATCTAGAGGGCGACTTATTTAGGCTTTAAGTGATGGATTTATTATGTTGGAGATCCACTTTAGTAGAATCCTGGATGATAGAGCAAGACGTTTCATGTGCTTTCATTACTATAATTTGGAAGAGTAAAGGACAGTCACTACACTTGTTTTTTTACCCCCTCTTTCTCCACTATTCTCCCTTTATTTCCTTCTATTTCTTTCTTCCTCTTCCTCTTTCTCTGTCAATAATTAAAGCACTCTTTCAGTGTCAATCAACAATACTGTGTGCATACAACAAAATAATGTACATGTTATCAGGCGCGTAGCCAGAGTTTGATGTTTGGGGGGGGGGGGGCACATACATGTAATCGATCGAGGTCAAAAAAAGGGTCTAAACAATTTCAACCGATCTTGGAAATTTTAGGGGGCACGTGCCCCCCCCCCCCCCCCCCCCCCCCGTGGCTACGCGCCTGCATGTTATCATAGGCTAGGTTTACAGCGTATACATTTATTTTATTATTTTATTCTAGTTTTCTTTTAACCCTAATAAGGCCGGGCTATTTGAAGTCTTACTACGGCCGGGGGGGGGGCCATTATGGCCCCCCTAAGATCTCGGCCGTGAAACGGCCGATCTCCGCGAAAATTTGCACGCATGTCAAGTGAAGTGTATAGAACAATATGAAAATTTCGATTTTTTGAAAAAAATCACTCATTTGCATATTTATGGTAATTTATGCAAATAACGTCATAAAATCACATTTTTACCCATAAATCCTATATTATTCATATTTAAGCATTCTTTTTCACTACATATATTCATTAGACCATTTGGAACAATAATACGACAAAAAAATTTGGAAGAGCCAGCTTATTTCTTATGTTATCTCTTGTTTTGATAATTTCTTATGTATTTCATTGTTTTTTTAACTTATTTATGTTATTTTTTTTTTTCTTCATTTCTTCCTACAATTCAACTATTTTGACTCCCAAAACAACCACCTAAACTTTAAACAAGACCCAATAAGCAATGTTTGATCTATTTTTAGGAAAAATGACATTTCCATATGTTTTGTACACAAATCACAAAAATGAGCGATTTTCGGGCTGACATGCAAAGACAAAAGGTCACGTGACCTTGTAACTATAGGTCCGATTTTTTTTTTTTTTTTTTAGATGCGCAAGACTCTAAAGAAAAAAGTCAGCGAGCGGCGAGGCGCCAACTATATGCGTTCTCGAACAATCAGAAAAATTGTGGAGGGGGGGGGCCAAAATGGCCCCCCCGGCCTTATTAGGGTTAAAGAAACAAAAGAGGAAAATAAAAATTACGAACTTTGAGACATGAGTTTAAGGAACTTTATTACAAAACTGTCTACAAAAATAGTTTAGAGACCATGTGAGGGTATCGAAATAGTCGCGCCATTTTACCCATAACAATTGATTTTCTTTCTTTAACAAAAACATACATTAATTGCATTTTCCATTGAGAAGCGGTTATCAAAACCTCCCCCTAAAAATAAAATAAAAACCCAAAAGAACCATAAAAAGAAGAGTGTTGTTCTCAAGCTAGGTTGCTTTAATGTACACAAGCAATTTCTTCAATGTAATATTTTTTACAAACATATCTACTGGTATATTATTTTTTAACGATGGGGAAACAAACATTGAATTTATGTTTTCTCCAGATTCATCCCTCGGTTTGCCATGCATGTCTACTAGCGTGACCAGAGGAAGATTTAATATCCTCATCATGTCTATAATTAATCATATGATGAAAATAATCCTATCTTACCCCATTCATTTTCCTCTGTTATAAAATGCAATTGAAGATTATCCAAATTCCACGTCACAAATCGATAGTCTGTACAGATTTAATTGAATTGAATCGAATTTAACTAGATTGAATTAAATTTAATTCAAGGGTTAACTATTATGAAAAAGACAAAATGTCGAATTTACATGAAATATATTCAAAGTGAAATTACTAATTATAAAAGAACTGCACTTAACGTTTACATCATGTTTCATAATATTCTTACATTACTTAGAATAATTAGTCACGAAAAAACCTTTGCCTAATATTTGTTAGTGCATTGCTCTTCTCCACATCATAGCAAACTCATCTGTCATATCATTAGTTCCCAGAGCATTCAATTTAAAGGCTTTCCAGACAGGGTGCAAAATGAACACGAAAGAATTTGTAATGGAATGCAGCAATATTTACACCATGGTCCTGTGTCACTGTGCGGCTTTAAAAGAAATTTGATGCGATGTATTAGTCAAGTTCAATGTAACATAACTACAAAAAGTAAAATAATATCATCAAATGAAAAGAAATCAGTAATACCGATAATTTGACAGGATGACCCATGAAGCTGATTTTTTATTTTTTTTATTACAAATTTAGTATTAACGATTTATTTATTTAAAGATAAAATATAATTACATAAAAAACCAAGAAATATAAGCAAAAACAAAATTAATCTAAATAACAACATGAGGCAAATAACAAAATTGAATCAATATTTTTCAAGTTATACGTATCACTTGCTTATATTTATTGCGTCTCAAGTGATATGTACCTCTTAAATTCAACTTCATGACACAAAAACTGAAGAAAAAATTATCTTAGAAGAGGATTTTGTTACTCTCCAACTTATCATGTGATAAACATAATCCTATCTTACCCCATTCTCTTCCTATCGTTATTTAGATTGAGATGTTGCAAATTATATATCACAAATCGATAGTCTGTATAGATTTAATTGAGTTGAATCTCTCTTGTATCCTTTCTCCGCTCATGTCGGATCTAATTAAATCGAATTTAATTTAATTGGAGCGGTAATTAAAACGGAAAATACAACTACCGAATACAGATAAAATATGCAAAGTAAAATTACCAATTAACTTTTACAAAGATATCATAATATTCTTCATTTACTTACTAAAACGCTTACTTAGTCAAGGAACAAAACTTCCGACTGTAAAGCGAATCCTAATTTTTGTTAAAACATTGTTCTTCTCAACAATATAGTAAACTAATTTGTCATATTATCAGATCCCAGAGCATTCAATTTACTGAATTTTCAGACAGGGTACAAAGTGAATACGAGTGAATTTTTAATGGAATGTAGCAATATTTTCACCATTGTCCTGTAAGGCTTCTTATTAGAATTTGATATGATGTATTAGTCAAGTTCAATGTAACTTACATAAAGAGAGTAAAATGATATTAAGAAATAAAACAAATAATGATATTAACTTGATAGGATGACTACGAAAGCGGAAACGTTTATTTACAATGGAGTCCCATTTACAAATTCAGCATTGATTATTTCTTTATATCTTCTTCTTTCAAAGATACAAAAAAATCACAGTAAAAATCACAAAATATAAGTATAAACGTTTTAAAATTACATCGAGAATAATGACATAAGAGAAATAACACTTATAAGAAGTTAATCAACATTTTATCCATTTTTAAATTATGCATACAGTACTTGCATCTATTTAAAGCCTCTCAAGTGGTAAGTACCTCTTAAATTCAAATTAAAAGTATGTCTGTATTTGTTGTTATTCTTTAATTTTGCACTACCGATCATTCGTTTAGATATTCAAGAGAAAACAAGTACCCGACGCAAAAAGTATATGCATATTTTACTTATTTATTACATACTATTTCGATGAAGGGAAGTTTTCATGTTATTGGATAATGGATAATGACAACTGTACAGTGCGTCCCAGAAAAAACGAAACCGAGAAGTATCGATGTTTTATCATAACTTAATCACAACCATAATTAATGAATGATACATATTTGGAAAGCTTAGAGTCTCCTCTTTCAGTTGATGCTACTCAGATGATGCATATTTCACGCATGAGTGATCAAAAGCAATTTGAAGGAGGGAAACCAAAAAGACATTTGGCGGGCGGTATCTGAATTTCGAAGAAAAATTCACATTTCTAGAAAGTTAAGTTTCTGCCCTTTCATATGACACCTCAACCAGGAAAAATGAGCTAGGAATAACAAAGTTCTGTTTGTTTAAAGTAGCCCTTACATTTTCATAATTTTAACAAACGAATTCGTTTTCACTGGGTGCCTGCCGTAGCAAAAAGCAGATTTGACAAAAGACCTCCGTTTCGTTGACAATCAGCCATGCATGAAGACTCTCGTCTACGGCTGATTGTCAACGAAACGGAGTTAAGTCTTTTGTTAATTTCGTTTATTGATACGGCAGGCAGCCAGTGAAAACGAATTCGTTTAATAAAATTATGGAAATGCAAGCACTACTTTAAACAAACAGAACTTTGTCATTCCTTGCTCATTTTTCCTGATTGAGGTGTCATATGAAAGGGCAGAAACTCAACTTTCTAGAAATGTAAGTTTTTCTTCGAAATTCAGATACCGCCCGCCAAATGTCTTTTTGGTTTCCTTCCTTCAAATTGCTTTTAATCACTCATGCGTGAAATATGCATCATCTGAGTAGCATTACATGAAAGAGGAGACTCTAAGCTTTCCAAATATGTATCATTCATTAATTATAGTTGTGATTAAGTTATGATAGAACATCGATACTTCTCGGTTTCGTTTTTTCTGGGACGCACTGTATACAGGTAATTAAAATCTATTGAGAGAATGAACATCTACTCATTCGGTTATTTATCACATAATGAACATTAGAATATGAAACATTTGCCTGTTATAGATCCGGTGCAGAGAGGTATACATACTACAAATAGTGGTTATACAGGGTGTGAGCTGGACTACAGTGATACTTTGATAAAATACAACTTATTGTAACAAGCAAAGGCGAGCATGTCTGGAGAGAGGGAAACCAAGTAATACCATTCCCTACCAAGCGTCACATTAAGTGCATTGAACTCAACTCTCTCCTTCAGGTTCAGACCATCAAGGTCATAGAGCCTGATCACCACGTTACCATTCTTACGATCAACACTCGCTACATACACCCTGCCCTGCTTATCCAGGGCAGCATACAGGCGGACACCGTCTGGAGCTTGCAGAGACGTACCAGCATTCCCATCCCTGTCATACACCGTCACTACGCTTGGATTGGTCACAGAAGTGTAATTACATGGATTCGTAACAATCAAACCTGACCTGGTAGCAGATACCGCGCTCGTATTGTTGTTTTTTTGTTGGAATAGTGTGTTTGAGAGTGGATCCAGTCTGGTCATAGATGTAGACTTTCTTCTCATTGTTAGCGATGAGGATTTCATCTGATGGACTTCTGTTTAGTCTGAGAGAAAAATTATTGTCTTTCACGTGGATGGTTGATTTCCTGGATCCATTGGGAGAATATATGTGTGCTTCTTTGCTACCCGTTGATATACATAACGACCTGTCTTGTTGAAACACAAGATCAGGACACGTCATGTTACTTGATACATTTGCATACTGGTGCTTGTTACCAGCTGAATCAATGATGTCTATTCCATGTGCATTCCAATATCCGATAGCCACACTGTCATCAGAGTACTGGGTCATTCCATACATCATTCCTCGTAGGTCTACACACTGAATGACTTGCAACTTGGGATCTGTTCCTAAGATGCTCCCGAGATTAAGACGAGTGTCATCTGCAGGCTTGAACCTCTTCTCCTGTGCTTTCTTCGTTATGGCTGCCGCAGAAGTGTGATCAGTAACCTCCTTCAGCATGGCATCCAACTCCTCACAGAGCAAGGTATGAGCAGACAGACTGTCTGTCTCAAGACGACCTAGTCTGTCATTAGCTACAAGTGTTATTGAACTACAAATACTCTTGATTTTCTGTCGATCCTTGGATTTCAAGACGGTGAGGTCGTCCTCGAAACCCCGCTTTACTGCATTGATTTGCTCGATGAGATTTCGATGATTTTCTTCAAGCTCTTTGGCCTTGATGCTGTATGCTTTACTGACATCGTCCAGTAGCTTCTGCACGATAGTGTATACTTCATGGCGTTGTACTTCCACATTTTGAATGTTCTTCTCCAGTTCTGATTTCTTAGTGGCACATCGCTGAACAAGGTCGTTCACCTAAACAAATGATAGAGAAGTGAAAAGAACATTTTGTATAATTTTTCTTAAAAGGGAATCCAACCCAAATCTCTTTGTATAAAAACAGAAACAATCAGATAAACCGAATGGATATAGGCCAAATAGTAATAATATAATGATGATAATAATAATAACAATAATAATAATGATATCAATAAGGGCAATAATAATGAGAAAAATAATGGTAACTTTTAAAAGAAAAAAATAAATAATAGTAACAGTAATTAAAATAAAAGTAATGTAATACTGATAATAATGATAATGATACTACTACATCTATAACCAACTATGGTGATGATGATAATGATGATTTTCATTTACATTTGATTGTTATTATTATAATTATTATCATTATTATTATTATCATCATCATAGATTAAAAAAAAAATGACATTAAGACTACCAAATAATGTTGTATTGATACTTTGATGCAAAGTGCTGTCTAACGAGATAACAAGCGCTATAGGCCCTATTGCAAAAATAATAAAAAAGGTAAATGATCAACCTTTTTTGATCGATTCCACAACGTTTCTTTCACAATGCAATCGCATGACCAAAACTCAACCTTATCTTTAAATGTTAAACTACAACTATTGGGAAACCGACGAAGAGACAGACAGATTTAGAGAAAAAGAAAAACAGGGAGAAAAGAAAGAAACGGAGATGATGAAAGCAGATACCCTTCGTACCTTCAATGCGCGCCGGAAGAGTTTCAACTGTATGGGGAGAGGGGGGGGGGGGGCACCTCGAAAGGATTTTCGACAAATTTAGCTATGACATGTAGCTACGTTTACTACCGTTATTATACCTCCCCTCCTCCACAACAAACACCATTCTATCAAACGTTTCTTGATATTTCCAAAGAATCGTGTTTTTAGATTCAACAAAATAAAGGACAAAAATGCGGTTCTAGGACAATTACCCCCTGGGTAATCACCCCCAGAAAATTACCCCCCGGAAAACTACCCCCAAAGGACAATTACCCCCTGGAATATTACCCCCCGGAGAATCACCCCCGAGGACAACTACCCCCAAGGACAATTACCCCCCGGACAATTACCCTCCGGAGAATTACCCCCCGAGGACAATTACCCCCCAAGGACAACTACCCCCTGAGGACAATTACCCCCTAGGACAATTACCCCCCGAGGACAATTACCCTCTAGGACAATTACCCCCCGAGGACAATTACCCCCCGATGACAACTACCCCGATTATAATTACCCCCCGAGGACAATTCCCCCGATGACCCTTACCCCCCCCCCCCCCCCCTGGACAATCACGATTCAATAGCAAAAGACGATCTGACACATTGTGAGATGGCTACGAGCCCATAAGATCCCCTGCATGAAACCATATTCTTTCAAATACTATGGCACGTTGTCTTCCTCATTACTACACATTTCCCTTTTATTATAATTTATGCAACGCCAGTGCGGTTGCTAATTTCCACGAAAGCTGTAAGTGTTAGGTAATTGTCCAGCGCTTTTCGAAATGCATAGAAATACATTTCTCTGGAGCAGCGTTATTTTAACTTTTTGTTAGTCACGGTACCCTCTTAAGAAATGAAAAGTTTCTCCCAAATTCCAAAGTCTTTACAGACTATTAATGTTTGCATGACTCTGGCTCTCGTCAAGTGCTATGCACACACGTATTGGCACATTTAAGAATAAAAAGGAGAAGACATTTTCAAACTGGTAAAAAATTAGTTTGTAATCCACACACTAGAAACTATTTAAAGTACTGTTTGCGGGCACCTTGCCGCCGAATGTACATAAATAAAAAGTGATATATTCGGTCATGACCTTGATACACGAATATGAGGATATTCGGGCCTCTCGTTGCCCTTATTTGCCTTGCTGTCAAAATATTGTCAGCGAGCGAGGAAGGAAGACACTTTATTATCTTCAACAACAAAAAAATCTCATGTAATTACATATTTTAACCGTTTCTGGTATTTGATTTTTTTTAAACAAAATCAACGTTTTCCAAATCATTCTCTTGCGGCACCCCGGTTGAAAAACGCTGTGCTGGAGTTACAAAATCAAATGAGACGAATTACCAGAGACCATTGTTATAAGTCTTTGGTATGACTCGACCGGGGTTCGAACCCACAACCTTCCATTCATGAGGCGGGCGCTCTAACCACTGAGCCACCATGCCCAGTAGTGTCCATGGGGGTTAATTGTCCTCGGGGGTAGTTGTTCTCGGGGGGTATTTGTCCTCGAGGGTAGTTGTCCTCCCGGGGTATTCGTCCTCGGGGGTAGTTGTCCTTGGGGGTAATTGTCCTCGGGGGTAGTTGTCCTCGGGGGGTAATTGTCACCGGGGGGTAGTTGTCCTCGGGGGGTAATTCTCCGGGGGGTAATTTTCCGAGGGGTAATTGTCCTGGGGAGGAACTTGTCCTCGGGGGTAATTCTCCGGGGGGTAATTTTCCGGGGGGTAATCTTCCTACGGGGGTAGTTTTCCGGGGGGTAATTTTCTGGGGGGTGATTGCATTCCTCTTTCTTTTAGTATTGGAATTTAGCTCTCTTACGTATATGTTTTGAAACACGGAGGCAATTTTAATATATTTTTATTTAAAGTCATTTTTTTTCATAATACACAAGATACCTCATGTAAAAGACTTTTTGTAATACTAGGGATCATATAACTCGACAGAAAGCTTACTATTAAGCGAGTGAGTGTAGCGACCCAGCGGGAAAAAAATCTTCTGTGAAATAGAAAAGTGTAATCAAGTATTGTGTGAAACATATCTGGAAATCCCAGCCTACTTCAAAATAATGATTTGCATATAAGTGAGCAACATAAAGAGCAAAATGTAGAACCAAGACCCCCCCCCCCCCCCCCCCCCCCCCCCCCTCCTCCTCCTCCTCCGCAACAAACACCTTTTCTCCTTTCGCAAAAACGTTTCTTGAAAATTACAAAGAATAATGTATTTAAGTTTCAATTACAAAAAAAAAGAAGTACATGTATATTGTATTCCTCTAATTGTTTTATATGTTTTAATGCGAAGAAGCAGATTTAAGATATTCCAAGTTATTATTTCCATAAGACGTCATTATAAAAGAGTTTATTTAATACTAAGAATGATATATAACTCGATAGAAAGTTTACTATAAAGTTAGTGAGTGTAGTGACCCGGCTAAACAAAATTGCTTCTGTGAAATTGAAATGTGTAATCAAGTAAAGTTTGAAAAATATCGAAAAATCCCAGCCTACTTCAAAATAATGATTTGCATATATGTGAGCATGTGCGAGCAGAAAGAGCTTCATGTCTTCTCAGAGGGATGGCAACATTGTTGTCTCACCCCCGTTACTAGAGAGAACTTTGAACTTCGCACCCTACCCGTTTAAAGCGCATATGCAGTAGACAGTGTTTGTACAATGATAAGAAACATCCCAAGAAGCATCAAAATGCGGGGAAGTCTAGCGACTGAGAGGAAAAAGATAGCGTTTTGGAAATTTGGAACCATATTTCAGATGACTTAAACGCTTTTCTAGTCTACAATATCATCAATATAATACAATAATTATTGTGCTAATATCTTGCGAGCCGGGCGGGGCCTTGGCCTTCTCCCCATCGATCTGTTTTCCGTGTAATTCAGACAAATGTGCGATACATGGAGCGTAGCGACCAAAAAAAGAAACCTATTTTGCTTTGCAAATACATTGACGTCAAAATGTTTGTCTAGCAAGGGAGGCGGAAAAAACGAATCCCCTTTGTTTGTAAAGATATTTGGCCTTGTTAGAGGTAGGGGGCAGAAACGATTTGGCTCCACCCCCGATAGCGGGAATAATATGCCCCTAGATTTTGCTGCCTTTTGGAGATAGGCTCTTTACTGTATAAACATAAGATTTATTTTTTATTTATTTTGTAGAGCAGGGTAGCAACCAAAAATGTGATTAGATTTAGGTTTTGGAATGGTTAAATTTAAATATTAAAAGACTAATCTGATAGGCAGGCACGTAGCCACGCGGGGGGGGGGGGGCACGTGCCCCCCCCCCCCTAAATTTCCAAGATCGGTTGAACTTTTTTAGACCCCTATTTTTTACCTCGATCGATTACATGTATGTGCCCCAAAAAATATCAAGCTCTGGCTACGTGCGTGCTGATAGGGCTTTGCTTCATATTATTTAGTGTCATTGGGGGAGAGAATTTCATGTTGCCCCAATTCTTTGATTGATAGAAGTATCTGCTCCCATGCTTGTGGTGCCTATATTGTAGAAGAGGGGTTACAATATAATAAACACCGGGTCTATTAATATTCAATGCAAAGGAATGTATTAAAAGGAATTACATATAATTTTCCCTTTATGTTATGCGAGGCCTCCCCCCCCCCCATACTTGAATTATTGCATCAGCCCCCTCTACCCCACCCCCTCCCCGCCTCCGGTGCCTATGGTACCTTAAATAAAACCACGTTTACCTTAAGCCGTAACTCCTGCTCGAAGTCAGCCTGATTCTTGATTTTGTGATTTTGATGACCAACGATCACGCACTTGAAACAGACGTGGACCTTACAATCCTCACAAAACATATCTTTGTTCTCCTGTTTGTGGATGCAGCACTTCTCGGATAGATGACCAATGCTGACCTTCCCGCTGATGATATCTTGTATGGATACAATCTCGTGAGCCTCAAACGTTAAAGACATATTCTGATGACCCGTCAGACACTGCTCACACAAATAACCGTTGCAGGTTGTGCAGAATGACACAGCCACTTCTTGACGTTTGCAAGCAGTGCATTTTGGACGCATCTCAAGGATAGCATTCATCCCTCCACATTTCGCGTGGTAATCGTCTACGAGTCCGTTGACAGTCACATTGGCGAGGAAATCATCGACACGGTTCGCAGACAACTTGGTGACCTCTCTGCAGAGAGGACAGATCATGTGATCGAGATCCTGATGGGATAGGTCATAGTTCTTGAGACACTTCCGACAGAAGGTGTGTCCGCATGAAGTCAGGATGGTTGCTTCGTCGAAGATATCAAGACATAGTGGACACGTCAGGTTCTCTGGAGAGCTTGTAGGTTTCTCTTTCTCAGTCTTCTCAGCCATTGGTACGAATATAGGATTCGGGGCTTATTACAAAAATGAGCTCATTCTACGCATAATATATCCAATGTCCAATTGAGCTTAAAAGTGTGATCAGCTAATGTGTACATAATATCAACAGTCGGTTCATAAAAGCACAAACTATATGCAGTGATGTAGTAGATTGTACCAATATCCCGAGTCTACGTAACAAGTGCGTCCTAACTGCATGCAGTTCTATACCAATTTTTCACGTTGATCCCAAATTTGTGTCGAAAGAGGTGCGAATAACGTTGATCAAAAGTACTGAGTCTCTATTCAAGTGTATACATCAATGCAAATCTGATTGCAATGCTATATACGCTCACACTTATTATTAAGTAGATCGTCTGTGAAAACAATGCAGTTTGTGCGTCTTATGAATAGAAGTGGGTTTTCCCACAGAGAGCGCGTCCAGCGTATTCACCTTTGTACTTAAATGGCGGTATTCATCATTTTGATCTATAGAGGGCGACTTGTTTAGTTTTTAGTAGTGGATACATTGTGTTGGAGATTCACTTTATTAGAATCCTAGGTTTTATTTGCTGTTATCACTTTGTTTGGAAGGGTAAAGGACGTTAAACCACACTTACATTGCACCCCTTCTTTATCCACTATTCTTCCTTTATCTTCTTCCATCAGTCTCTCATTCTTTTCTCTTTTCACTGTCAAAATTTATCTAAACGGTTGGAATCCTACGAGGCGATATTACAATGCACGATTTGCCTGAAAAATATAATTCTCCACTTTCTCTCGTGAAAATTGTATACAAAATCTTATAGATTAGGTTTCTAACCATGATAATGTGAATCATGTCTGTCTCAAAGAGCTGATATTAAGAAAAGTGATATCAAATAGAATATGTAGGCCATATTGCACTGAAATATTAGTCTTCCGTGTTCAAAAGGCATTCGACGTATCCAAGGAAACATCGTTGAAGAGAGTTAAATTACCTGTTTAAAACAATTTTTTACGAATGGTGATTAGCAGACGACAGATACTGCCCCAGTACCATGTGTCCATGTGTTCAATAAACGTGAACTAATCAAAATGTCCTCGATTATGTCAAATAAGTTGCCATATTTTTGTAATATTGATTTTTGCGTGGATATCTCTTGTTTGCCTTAGAATAAAAATGGCAGAGAAGTGGATGTGGTAATAACTATCGCATTCTGGTGTATATACAAAATGTTAGTCTTCCAGAACTTTTAAGTATGATTTTAATGAAAAGCATTTCACAGTAAGGCACGTATTTAAAAGAGAAAAAAAAACACAGACTACACGTAAATCAGGAGCTAAAAAAGCCAGACAAGAGATTCCCAGAGAAATTGTTAAAAACACCTTAAATGGTTAGTAGCAAAATATTGTATAGGAAGTAAAATATGTGTTTTGTATTGATAACATATTGATAACGTAGTGCTTAATTTTATTGCTTCTCATAACTTTATTTTGATGCTCGAATGAAAATTAGACATCTCAACTGAGGCACACACATACACAATCATTCTCTTTCCAAGAGTGAACTTGGATACCAATGTGGTTACCATGATAAAATCACACTTGAGTATTAGGATGATTATCAATTTCACGCAGTTTGTGCATCCTCTGAATATAAATGGGTTTTCCCACAGAGCGTATAAACATGCACCTTTCAATTCAAAGTTTTCAATTCAAAGTTTATTCAACAATCTTCATAAAAACATTTAAAACATACAAATACAGAATGGAGCTATACAAAAACAAGAAAGTGATAACAAATACAATGACAATTTATAAGAGCAGTAATTACATTATTTGAACTTAGTGGTGGTGTTCATTTCAGTTTTTGAATCTTATTTAGTCTTTCAGTGGTGTAAATATAATGTTGGAGTTCCACTTTAATTGGTAGAATCCTGGATAAAAGAGCAAGACGTTTTATTTGTTTTCATTACTTTAATTTTCATCCCCTCTTTCTCCTCTGTTATTCCCTTATTTCTTTTCATTTCTTTCATTCTCTTCCTCTTTCTCTGTCATCAATTAAATGACTCTTCCAGTGTCAATCAACAATACCGTGTGCATACTACGAAATAATGTATATGTAATTATAGGCTTTTATGTTTATAGCGTATACATTTATTTTATTACAATCTAATTTTCTTTTAGAAAAACAAGAGGAAAATAATAAAAAATGAACTTTGAGACATGAGTGTAAGGTAATTTACAAAACTATCTACAAAACAGTATAAAGACCATGTGTGTGTATCGAAATAGTCGCGCCATTTTACCCATTAGAATTGACTTCTTTTTCGCCAAAAACATAAAGTAACTACAATTTCCAACGCGATGCGGTTATCAGAACCTCCCCCTAAATGTTTTATTTTGTTTAAACCGAATATATTTTGTTTAAAGAACGATATAGAAAGAAGACGTTTGTCCCCAAACTAGGTCGCTTATGCACACAAGCAATTTCTTCTACGGAATCTTCTTACAAACATATCAACTGGTATGTCATTTTTTAACGATGTGGAAACAGTGAATTGATGTTTTCTCCAGATCCATCCCTGGGTTTGCCATTCATGTCTACTAGCATGACCATAGATAGATGTAAATATCCTCATCATTTCTACAATTTGTATATGATAAACATAATCCTATCTTACCCCGTTTTCTCTCTACCGTTATAAAACGCAGATGAAGATATTCCAAATTCCACGTTAATTGAATTGAATCGAAGGGGTGACTATTACGAAAAAGACAACTGCCGAATTTACATTATTATTATTATTATTATTATTATTATAATTTATTTGACCAATCAGAAAACATACAGTGATTATAACAGTTATATAATATATAGAGATTTCATAATACATGCAAACAGTTTAAGGAAAGTGGAGAAGAGAGAGAGAAGGATATAAGCTGCTGGTCAGGGGTGACAAAAGCATGTCACCCCCACATGAAATGTATTCAAAGTGAAATGACTAATTATAACAGAGCTGCAGTAAACGTTTAAATAATGTATCATAATTTGATTATTACTTAGAATGCTTACTCAAGAAACGGAACTTCCGACTGTTAAACGAGGCCTATTTTTTGTTAATACATTGTTCTTCTCTACATCATAGAAAACTAATCTTTCACTTTTCTATGGAATGTAGCACCATGGTCCAGAAAAGTTTATAACGGATTTGATGTATTAATTAGGTTCAATATAACATACGCAGAGTAAAAAGAAACAAATTTACAATGGGTCCTATTTACAAAGTCAGCATTAATCATAACTATATTTGAAGATACAAAATAGACAAAATATAAATTAAAAAAATATAAGCACAAACAAAATAGACTTTTAAATACTTGAGAATATCATCAAAAGGAAAAAAACACTGACATAAGTTAATCAATTTTGAAGTTATACATTATGATATCATATTACTGACTTTAAGAAAATAAGTAAGAGATACGATTACAAAATGCAAGAAGTGCAAGAATGCAAGAAGAAATATGATTTTACATATTATTTCGAGAGAGGGAAGTTATCATTATATAGGATAATTGCAACTGTCTTCAGGTGATCAAAATCTATCTAGAGAATGGGCATCTTCTCATTTGATTTGGTTATTTATGACATAATTATTAACAAATAAATATGAAACATAGGCCCATATTAGAGTAGATTTGGGACAGAGAGGTATACACACTACACATAGTGGTAATACAGAGTGTGAGATGGATTACAGTGATACTTTGATAAAATACAACTTCTTGTCACAAGCAAACGCGAGCATATCTGGTGAGAGGGAAACCAAGTAACACCAATCAGAACCAATCGTCATAGTAAGTGCATTGAACTCAACTCTCTCCTTCAGGTCCAGACCATCAAGGTCATAGAGCCTGATCACCACGTTACCATTCTTACCATCAACACTCGCTACATACACCCTGTCCTGCTCATCCAGGGCAGCATACAGGTGGACACCGCTTGGAGCTTGTAGAGACTTACCAGCATTCCAACCCCTGTCATAGACCGCCACCACGCTTGGATTGGTGTAACAACATGAACTCGTGACGATCAAACCCCACCTGGTGGCAGATATCTGCCTCGTCTCGTTGTGTGTTGTTTGAACAGTGTGTTTGAGAGGGGATCCAGTCTGGTCAAAGATATAGACTTTCTTCTTACTGTTAGCAATGAGGATTTCATCTGATGGACTTTTGTTAAGTTTGAGATAATTATAGCCATAACTTTTCACTTGGATGGTTGATTTCTTGGAGCCATTGGGCGAATATACGTGTGCTTCTGTGCTACCCGTCGATATACATAATGACCTGTCTTGCTGAAACACAAGATCATAACATTTCATGCTACTTGGTATGTTTGCATACTGGTGCTTTTTACCAGCTGAATTAATTATATCTATACCATGTGTATCACTAAATCCGATAGCCACACTATCATCAGAGTATTGGGTCATTCCAGACATGGATCCCCGTAGATCTACACACTGAATGACTTGCAACATCGGATCTGATTCTGAGATGCTCCCGAGGTCAAGACGAGTATCAATTGCAGGCTTGAACCTCTTCTCCTGTGCTTTCGTCGTAATGAGTGCCGCAGAAGTGTGATCAGTAGCCTCCTTCAGCATGGCATCCAGCTCCTCACAGAGCAAATAATGAGCAGACAGACTGTCTGTCTCAAGACGACCCAGACTGTCATTAGCTACCAGTGTTAATGAACTACAAATACTCTTGATCCTCTGTCGATCCTTGGTTTTCAAGACGTTGAGGTCGTCCTCGAAACTCCGCTTTACTGCATTGATTTGCTCGATGAGAATTCGATGATTTTCTTCAAGCTTTTTAGCCTTGATGCTGTAGGCTTGACTGACATTGTCCAATAGTTTCTGCACGGCAGTGTAAACTTCATGGCGTTGTACTTCCACATTCTGAATGTTCTTCTCCAGTTCTGATTTCTTAGTGGCACATCGCTGGACAAGGTCGTTCACCTTAACAGAACAAATAATAGAGAATTGAAAAGAACATTTTGCAGAATGAGATGTATGCCAATTACATGGAGCTGGTTTGATAATCAAACACCGGAGTTTGGAGGCGCCTCATTTTTCACAAAATGTAGAACCAAGACCCCCCCCCCCCCCCCCCCCCCCCCCCCCTCCTCCTCCTCCTCCGCAACAAACACCTTTTCTCCTTTCGCAAAAACGTTTCTTGAAAATTACAAAGAATAATGTATTTAAGTTTCAATTACAAAAAAAAAGAAGTACATGTATATTGTATTCCTCTAATTGTTTTATATGTTTTAATGCGAAGAAGCAGATTTAAGATATTCCAAGTTATTATTTCCATAAGACGTCATTATAAAAGAGTTTATTTAATACTAAGAATGATATATAACTCGATAGAAAGTTTACTATAAAGTTAGTGAGTGTAGTGACCCGGCTAAACAAAATTGCTTCTGTGAAATTGAAATGTGTAATCAAGTAAAGTTTGAAAAATATCGAAAAATCCCAGCCTACTTCAAAATAATGATTTGCATATATGTGAGCATGTGCGAGCAGAAAGAGCTTCATGTCTTCTCAGAGGGGTGGCAACATTGTTGTCTCACCCCTAGAGAGAAGCTTTGAACTTCGTACCTTACCCGTGTTAAGCGCATATGCAGTAGACAGGGTGTTTGTTCAATGATAAGAAAAGATAAGGTCTAGCGACTGAGAGGAAACAGATAGCGTTTTGGAAATTTGAAACCATATTTCAGAGCACTTAAAAGCTTTTCTAGTCTGCTATAATATCAAGTACAATCGTGCTATAATATTGCTAGCCGGGCGGGGCCTTTGCCCAGAGGCCACCCTCCTGGGAGGCAGGGGGGCAAAGTGCCCCCCTCTTTTTCAAGCACCCGAAAAATGCCCCTTTTTACATAGGAATAGTGCCCCTTTTACTCTGACAAGTGCCTCTATTCCTTCGAAAACTTATCTTTTTCCTTTGCAATAAGTGTCCATTTTCCATTCTCAGAAGTGCCCTTTTTAATCTCTAGTAAGTGCCCCTTTTCAGGTACGAGAAGTGCCTCTTTTAACTTTTGATTAGTGTCCCCTTCAGGTGAGTCTGATTATTGCCCTTTTCAATTCTGAGAGGTGCCTCTTTTACTTTGACGAGTGCTCCTTTTCCTTTGTAATAAGTGCCCCTTCCCCTCTTGATAACTACCCCCATTTTAACTCGGATAAGCGCACCATATATTTTCACATGTGCTTCTTTTCCTTTCTAAAAGTGTCCCTTTTCCTAATGACTAGTGCCCCATTAAAAAAGAGCCCCTTCCCCTTCTGATAAGTGCCCTTTTTTTGGTAAATGACCATTTTCAGGTACGAGAAGTTACTCCTTTTCACTTCAGACAAGTGCCCCCTTAACCTCCGATAAATGCCCCTTTGAAATCTGATCGATGCCCATTTTCTTTCAACTAATTCACAACTTCTTTCACATTAAATGCGCCCCAATTTCAAGCAATTTCTCCCAAAGCTCGCTCGCTACGCCCGCACGCATCTATAGATGATATACTTATGTTACTTATCAAAGGTCTTTTCAGTCTTCCATCATGAGAATTTGCTAATAACCCCACCAGGACTGGGTTTTTCCCTCTTTATAAGATGTAATTTTTCGCACTGCGATCCCACAAATCTTAAAATTTGTCCTTGCCTGCTTCGCTCGCTCGCAAATAATTGTTCAGACCATCACACCCAACTGTATAAGGTGAAACAAATCTTGAAATCAACCCTGATAATCTAATCGCAATGTAGGGGTAATACCAATGTCTAAAAGATTATATATTTTCGCTTTGAGATTTCCCTTTGTACATGTAGGTGCCTTTTTTTCCAGAAAGTGCCCTTTTTCCTTGGTGCCCCCCCACCCACTTTGGAAGTCGTTCAGTCGCCCCCGCCTCTGCCTACTCCCCACAAGTTTTGTCTGGCAAGGGAGGCAGAAAAAAAATCAAATCCTCCTTTATTTGTAAAGATATTTGGCCTTGTGAGGGGAGGGGCATGAACTATTTGGCTCCAATCCTGATAGAGGAAATAATATGCCCTAGCTTTTGCCGCCTCTTTGAGATTAGCATTTTACTGTATATATATATGATTCCACTTCTTTCTATATTTTGTAGAGCAGAACAAAAACTGAGTAGATTTAGGTTTTAGAATGGTAAAATTCTGAATTTTAGAGGACTAAATCTGCTGATAGGGCTTTGCTGCAAATTATTTGTTGTCATGGGTGGGGAGAATCTCATATTGCCCCAATTCTTTAATTGTATCTGCTCCCATGCTTTCGGTGCCTATATTGTAGAAGGGGGGGGGGGGTTACAAATTTAAGAAACACCGGGTCTATTAATATTCAATGTAAACGGATGTAAACAAATTACATATAATTTTCCCTTTTTGTTATGCGAGTCCTCCCCCCCCCCCCCCCCCCCACTTGTATTATAGTATCAGCCCCCTGTGCCCCAACCCCTTCCCGCTTCCAGCGCCTACGGTACCTTAAACGAAACCACGTTTACCTTAATGATGATGTCATGTATGGATACAATCTCGTGACCTTCATAGGCTCTAAGATGGTGATGACAATCCAGACACTTATCACAAATGTAGTTATTACATGTACAGCAGAATGAGACGGCATCTTTCTGAAGCTTACAAGCAGTGCATTTTGAACGCATCTCAAGGACCGCGTTCACTTCTCCACACATGACGTGGTAATTGTCTACAAGTCCGTTGACCGTCAGATTGGTAAGGAAATCATCGACACGGTTCGCAGACAACTTGGTGACCTCTCTGCACAGAGGACAGATCATGTGATCAAGATCATGATGGGACAAGTCATAGTTCCTGAGACATTTCCGGCAGAAGGTGTGTCCACATGAAGTCAAGATGGTTGCCTCGTCGAAAATATCAAGACATAGTGGACACGTCAGGTTCGCTGAAGAGCTTGGAGCTTTCTCTTCCTCGGTCTTCGCAGCCATTGGTACAATTAATATCTGATTTCTGGCTAATTACAAACACGAGTACGTGCTACGCCTATATCCAATTGATGTCCAATAAAACTTAAAAGTATGATCAGCTAATGTGTACTATAGAAGTAAATAAACAGTTTGTTCATGCAAGCAAAAAGTAGCAGATTTTACCATATCCCGAGACTACGCAACAAGTGCGTCCTAACTGCATGCAGTTCTGTACCAAGTTCGTACGTTGCTTAATATGTGTCGAAAGAGGTGCGCCTAGCTTTGATCAAAAGTATTAATTCTCCATTCAAATGTGTATCTGAATACAAGTAAGGTTATAATAGTCAAATTACACTTGAGTAGATCTTTTGTGAATACAATCCAGTTCCTGTATCCTATATAAATAGAAATGGGTTTTCCCACAGAGAGTATGCGCAGCGTATAAGCACCTTTGGACTTTATGGCGGTATTCATCGTTTTTATCTATACAGGTAGAGAGAGACTTTTTTAGGTTTTCAGTGGTGGATATGATATTATGTTGGAGATCCACTCTAGTAGAATCCCGGATAATGGAGCAATTTTTTTCTTTATTCCTATGTTTGAAGGGGTAAAGGGCGGTAATCACACTTATATTTCACCCCTTCTTTCTCCACTATTCTTCCTTTATCTCCTTCCATTTCTCGCATTCTCTTCCCTTTTCTCTGTCAAAATTTTCTCTCAAAATTGTTTGCGTATTAAATGCTACGAGGCTACACTTATTACAATGCAAAATTCGTCTGAAGCAAATATTTCACCACTTCCTCTTTTATACAAAATGCCATGACTTAGGCTATAACCTAGACGATGTAAATCATGTCCGTCTCAAGAGCTGATAACGAGACAAATTATATCATATCGATATTGAAATAGTAATGTAATACGAGTGGTCTAGTGGTTTAAGGCGCTTGACTAGAGATGCGAAGGTCGAGGGTTCGAATCCCGTCATAGCCTTTTGACAAGGCCTCGTGACTTTGGCTATTTTCCACCCAAATCAGCGGCAGAGGTGAATCTAGAAACCCAGGGTGAACGCGCGATCGAGTGGCGGTAGCCGCGAGGGCCTTTTGGACTCTGGCTCCTACTGCTCCGCATGAATTATTCATAACTTTGGATTTATTGACCAATCAGAACGGCCACCTCCCAGTTGGCTTCGTTCATGATTCGTGCATAAGGCCGACAATAAAAACTTGTTGTATTGCCCTTTGCGACCGACCCAAAAATCTGAAAATCTACGGTCGGCATTAAAAAAAAGGGAAATATACAGGGAAGGTCCAATTATCTCACTTATGATTGTTAACTTAGTTCATCAAATGCTCCCTATTTTACTGTAATTTTGCATGTAAAATAGATTTGAATGTGATATTTTGTATTTATCATTTATATGTTCATCTCATAAGCAAAACTTATTTACGTCTTTTACCTTTTCTTACATGTTTTGATAAATGTTTTGGAAAACAAGAGGAAAGATTTACATGGGAAAGAATATTCATTGGTCCATAGTGTACCGTGTATTTTTTATTTTGTTAATCGTGCGTTGCCAGGGGATTAGACCTCCCTGCATGGTCACTGGCCGGTGGTTTTCTCATAAATCAGCTCTCAATTAAGTTAAGAAAAAGGGGACCATGGGGGATTAACGGGCACCACCCGGGGCACCGCCGAGGCATTAGGGACTTTAAGATTTGAACGTCGACATAGTAGACTGCTACGTGTGACGTCCTGTCTTAAGAGGACGTCACACGTAGCAGTTCACTATGTCGACGTAAAAATCTAAAAGTCCAATTGTTGGCTATATAGAGGGCGCAAGTAGCTACAAGTAGTGCAGTCCCGCTTAAAGGTAGTATGTCCCAATTGTAGGCCAAACAAATGAAAAAGGTAAAAATCCAAGGGCATTTGAAAAATAATACCAATTTAGAACTTTCCTCGAAACAGAAGGGCTTGAGAATGTCTTTTTGTGTAAAAAATAACGACTGTTATTTGTCGAATTGAATTTGGCGAGCGCGCTCGTTTAATTAAATTGTCTGATTTCAGACCCTTGTATCGAATTGTCGTACGTTTTGAGCACTGCAAAGATTCAATCAGCTAAATACAAGAAGTGGGTTATTGATGTGGAAAAATTAATGCTCATGTGCCCTTTACAGCTCATTTCATGTATATTATTACCAAAGAAAAAAAAGCAGTCAGTCAGTCACCAAATAGAGTCTGACAGTGAAGTAAAGAAAGTAAACGGATTTCCTTGAATAATTTGAATGCTAGGACGCTGCTAACGTTTAAATTTCACAGATAGGACATACGTGATATATTCATAATTCCTGCAAAGTTCTACACAAATTGATGTTGGCTGCAAAAGGTGTACACTATCTGGCTCGTTCAGATATGACGCTGTGGGTTTATTTCACTTTTTTTCTTTCGATCATGTCTTTTTAAAATAAATAATGTGTAAATGAATGGTGATTTTGCACAACAAAGATCACCCACGTATAAGATGAAGACGATTCGTATTACACTTTTATGTCATCATGAATTACAACAACAAAGAATAAAATACCACGTCACAGCTCAAGGCCTTTTGAGGTACTTCTGAAAATACACTGTATCACACTTCATATCGTTTATAGGCAGGTCATGCTGTCCATACAGTGTGAGAAACCATGGCATGCTAAGAAACACGGCAAAAGATTTACAGCGTATGGACACCTTACTACGATCACATCTTGCTGTCCATACAATGTAAGATATCATGGCATACTGATAAACATGGTGAGAGATTTTAAAGCATATAAACGCCTTACTACGATGACATCGTGTTGTCCATACAGTGTGAGATACCATGGCATACTGATAAACATGGTGAGAGATTTTACAGCGTATAGACCCCTTATTACGATGACATCTTGTTGTCCATACAATGTGAGATATCACGGCATACTGATAAACATGAAGAGAGATCTTACAGCGTATGGACACCTTACTACGATGACATCTTGCTGTCCATACAGTGTGAGATACTATGGCATACTGATAAACATGGCGAGATATATCACAGCGTATGGACACCTTACTACGATGACATATTGTTGTCCATACAGTGTGAGATATCACGGCATATTGATAAACATGGCGAGAGATCTTACAGCGTGTGGCACCTTACTACGATGAAATCTTGCTGTCCATACAGTGTGAGATACCATGGCATACTGCTAAACATGGCAGAGAGATCTTACAGCGTGTGGACACATTACTACGATGACATCTTGCTGTCCATACAGTGTGAGATACCATGGCATACTGATAAACATGGCGAGATATATCACATCGTATGGACACCTTACTACGATGGCATCTTGCTGTCCGTACAGTGTGAGATATCACGGCATGCTGATAAACATGGTGAGAGATCTTATACAGCGTATGGACACCTTACTACGATGACATCTTGCTGTCCATACAGTGTGAGATATCACGGCATACTGATAAACATGCCGAGATATATCACAGCGTATGGACACCTTACTACGATCACATCTTGCTGTCCATACAATGTAAGATATGACGGCATGCTGATAAACATGGTGAGAGATCTAATACAGCGTATGGAGTCTATGGACAGCAAAATGTGATCAAATTGTAATCTAGAAAGGATCAATAATACCAAATTCTACGTCAGCTTGCACTCCATTTAGAGATTTCTGTTATCATCTGAATAACGATTAAACAAATTGAATCACTCGTTTTTATGCTCAGAGAATGTGCTGTTTTTTTATTTTAATTTGAGTAGGCTTACAGTAATCATCACACAAGTATAATCTAGATATACCCCCCAAAATATCCATTGTTCGTCAACAATATTGTGTATATACAAAGCAAAATGAACTTGTTATTGTAAAAAATTATATAGGCTACATTTACAGCGCATTCATACTTTCTATACTTATTTTCTAAGTTGGGAAAAAGAGAACAAAGAGGAGAATTGTGGGGGAGGGGTCGGACCATGTACCAAACTGTCAGGAGGAAGTTGTAGGTACATTATCATGACACAAAAAGTGAAGAAGAAAAACATAAGGTCGAGATGCGGTTATCAGACCCCCCCCCCCTCCCTCCTCAACATTTTTTTTTTAGAAATGAAAAAAACAGAACGGGAGAAGAAAAAAATTGTCCAAGTAAGGTCGTTCAAGTGTACAAGAAATTTCGTCGATATCATCTTCTTACAAACATATCAACTAGAAAGTCATTTCTTTAAACGATAAGGAAACATTAAAATGATGATTGATCCAGATCCATTCCTGGGTTTGCCGAGCATGTCCATACTATTACTAGCATGACCAGAGGTAGGTTTAATATCCTCATCATTTCTTACAATTTATCATATGATAAACATAATCCTATCTTCTACCGTTATAAAATGAAAATGAAGATATTCTTAATTCCACGTCACAAATCGTTGGTCTGTATAGATTTAATTGAATTGAATCGAATTTAACTAAACTGAATAAGATTGAATTAAAGCGGTAATTATTTTTAAAAAGACAACTGCCGAATTCACTTGAAAGATATTCAAAGTGAAATTACTAATTATAACAGGAATGCAGTAAACGTTTACATAATGTATAATAATGTTCTTACGTTACTTAAAATGTCTAGTCAGAAAAACGGAACTTCCGACGGTTAAAATAGGCCTAATTTTTGTTGATACATTGTTCTTCTCTACATCATAGCAAACTAATATGTCATATTATCAGTCTCCAGATAATTTCAATTTAAAGGCTTTCCAGACAGGGTGCAAAATTAACACGAAAGAATTTGTAATGGAATGCAGCAATATTTACACCATGGTCCTGTGTCACTGTGAGGCTTTAAAATAAATTTGATGCGATGTATTAGTCAAGTCAAAGTAACATAACTACAAAGAGTAAAATAATATCATCAAATGAAAACAAATCAGTAATACCGATAATTTGACAGGATGACCCATGAAGCTGATTTTTTTTTTTTTTTAATTATTACAAATTTAGTATTAACAATTTATTTATTTAAAGACAAAATATAATTATATAAAAACCAAGAAATACAAGCACAAACAAAATTAATGTAAATACTTTGAGAATAATAACATGAGGCAAATAACAAAATTTAAGTAATATTTTTCAAGTTATACATATCACTTGCTTCTATTTCTTGCGTCTCAAGTGATAGATACCTCTTAAATTCAACTTCATGACACAAATCGATAGTCTGTATAGATTTAATTGAATTGAATCTCTCTTGTATCCCTTCTCCGCTCAGGTCGGATTTGATTAAATCGAATTTAATTTGACTGAATTTAATTTAATTGGAGCGGTTATTAAAACGGAAAATACAACTACCAAATACAGATAAAATATGCAAAGTAAAATTACCAACTAACTTTCACAAACATATCATGATATTCTTCATTTACTTAAAATGCTTAATCAAGCAACACAACTTCCGACTGTTAAGCGGAGCCTAATTTCTGTTAATATATTGTTCTTCTCTACAATACAGATGTTTAATTTTTCATATCATCAGTTCCTAGAGCATTCAATTTACTGAATTGTCAGACAGAGTGCAAAGTGAATACCAAGGAATTTGTAATGGAATGTAGCAATATTTTCACCATGATCCTGTAAGGCTTCTTATTAGAATTTTATATGATGTATTAGTCGGTAAAGCGTCTGCCTGTCGAACCAAAGATCCCGGGTTCGACTCCCACCCAGGCGGATGACTGAAGCCTGCGTTGTGTGTTAACGTGCCCCTTCCCTTGTTCATAGATGCAGGTTATGTCAAGTGGAAAACACTCCGTCCCTCGGATAGGACGTTAAATGGAGGCCCCGTGTACAGGAGAGTCATAACCCTTGCACGTTAAGAACCCATTGTACTATTCGTGTAAGAGTAGGGGGAAACCCCGGTGTAATGGTCCACCTGCATACCCAAACCAGGCCGAGTATACGGCATCTGCAAGAATCTTCAGTATTGAAGGAGGCAGATTATCTTGAAGAAGAGAAGAAGAAGTTCAATGTAACATACATACGTCGAGTAAAATAATATCACAAAATAAAAACAAAATGATAATAATAACTTGACAGGATGACCATGAAAACTGAAAGCTTATTTACAATGGGTCATATTTACAAAGTCAGTATTAATTATTTCTCCATATTTTCTTCTTTCAAAGATACACAATAATCAGAGTAAAAATCACAAAATATCAGTGAAAACAAAATAAACGTTAAAATACATGAGAATAACGACATAAGAGAAATAATACTCATAAGAAGTTATCAATATTTGTTATCAATTTTCAAGTTAAAATACACATGTTTATTACCAAATCACTTGCATATATTTATTGCGTCTCAAGAGGTAGGAACCTCTTAAATTCAAATATATTAGAATGCCTGCAATTGTTCTTATTCTTTGATTTTGCAGTACCGATCTTTTGCTAAAAAAATATATGCATAATTTACCTATTATTTTGTTACATACTATTTCGATAGAGGGAATGTTCATCTTAATGGATAATGACAACTGTATTCAGGTAATTAAAGTCTATGGAGAGAATGAACATCTTCCCATTCGGTTAACGAATTATCACACAATAAACATTAGAATATGGAGCAGAGAGGTATGCACACACTTCAAATAATGATAATATAGTACGTGAGATGGATTACAGTGATACTTTGATAAAATACAACTTTTTGTGACAAGCAAAGGCGAGCATGTCTGATGAGAGTGAAACCAAGTAACACCAGTCCCAACCAAGCGTCAGATTAAGTACATTGAACTCAACTCTCTCCTTCAGGTTCAGACCATCAAGGTCATAGAGCCTGATCACCGCGTTACGATTCTGACGATCAACACTTGCTACATACACCCTGTCCTGCTCATCCAGGGCAGCATACAGCTGGACATCGCTTGGAGCTTGTAGGGACTTACCAGCATTCCCATCCCTGTCATAGACCGTCACCACGTGTGGAGTGGTGTAACATGAACTCGTGACGATCAAACCCGACCTGGTAGCAGAAACCTGGCTCGTCTTGTTGTGTTTTGTTGGAACAGTGTGTTTGAGAGTGGATCCAGTCGGGTCATAGATATAGACTTTCTGCTCATTGCGAGCAATGAGGATTTCATCTGATGGACTTCTGTTTAGTTTGAGATTACTGTAACCACTATTCACGTGGATGGTTGATTTCCTGGAGCCATTGGGAGAATATAAGTGTGCTTCTGTGAAACCCGTCGATAGGCATAACGACCTGTCTTCTTGAAACACAAGATCACAACAGTACGTCACGTTACTTGGTATGTTTGCATACTGGTGCTTTTTGCCAGCTGAATCAATGATATCTATACCATTGGTATCATAATATCCGATAGCCACACTATCATCAGAGTACTGGGTCATTCCCCACATGAACCCCTGTAGATCTACACACTGAATGACTTGCAACTTGGGATCTGAATCTGAGATGCTCCCGAGGTCAAGACGACTATCATCTGCAGGATTGAACTTCTTCTCCTGTGCTTTCTTCGTAATCGCTGCCGCAGAAGTGTGATCAGTTGCCTCCTTCAGCGTGGCATCCAGTTCCTCACAGAGCAAGGTATGATCAGACAAACTGTCTGTCTCAAGACGACCCAGTCTGTCATTAGCTACCAGTGTTATTGAACTACAAATACTCTTGATTTTCTGTCGATCCTTGGATTTCAAGACGTCGAGGTCGTCCTCGAAACTCCGCTTGACTGCATTGATTTGCTCGATTAGACTTTGATGATTTTCTTCAAGCTCTTTGGCCTTGATGCTGTAGGCTTGACTGACATCGTCCAGTAGTTTCTGCACGGCAGTGTATACTTCATGGCGTTGTACTTCGACATTCTGAATATTTTTCTCCAGTTCTGTCTTCTTAGCGGCACATCGCTGGACAAGGTCATTCACCTAAACATAACAGATAATAGGAAGTGAAAAGAACATTTTCTAGCGTGAGATGTATGATATAATGACATGGAGCTGATTTTAAAATTAAACACGAAAACACGAAAGTAAGAACCACCCCCCTACCTACTCGAAGTCAGCCTAGGCCTGGTTCTTGATTTTGATGACCAACTGAGACATACGTGGACTTTACAATCCTTGATTCCTTGTCGGGGGAATTTTATTTTAAGCACACCCGTTGATAGATGGGAAAATGTGTTCCCTGGGTTGCAGTGCCTATAATATTGTAGACAGGGTTTACAAATACAGTAAACACCGGGTCTCTTATTATTGGAGGGAGTTTATGTAGCGTCCGCCTTGAGAAAGTGTTGGCTTTAGGCTCCTGAAAATTACTTTTCGGTGCGCTTGATAGCTCATTTTGCAAAGGAAATTAATGTTATTTTTATTTTTTATTTTTCCTTGCGAGTGGAAGGGGGGGGGGGGGCAGAGGACTAGCTGAAATCAATTTTGTCCCTGACAAGAATAATGCGGGGACATCGACCCCCCTCCCCCTCCTTTCCGGCGCCTATATGGTACCTTCCCCAATCAGAATTATATAAGTCTATAAACTTGACAGGCCTTAGCCAAACGCAATTATATTTTAAATGACCCCACTTACTTTAAGACGTAACTTCTGCTCGAAGTCAGCCTGATTCTCGATGTGGTGATTTTGATGACCGACGATCACGCACTTGAAACAGGCATGGACCTTACAATCCTCACAAAACATCTCTTTGTTCTCTTGTTTGTGGATGCAGCACTTTTCCGATAGATGGCCAATGCTGACCTTCCCGTTGATGATGTCCTCTATGGGTACAATCTCGTGACCTTCAAAGACTTTAAGATTTTGATGACACTCTAGACACTTATCACAAATGTAGTTATTACATGTACAGCAGAATGAGACGGCATCTTTCTGAAGCTTGCAAGCAGTGCATTTTGAACGCATCTCAAGGACAGCGTTCACCCCTCCACACATGACGTTGTAATTGTCTACAAGTCCGTTGACCGTCACATTGGTGAGGAAATCATCAACACGGTTCGCAGACAACTTGGTGATTTCCCTGCAGAGAGGACAGATCATGTGATCGAGATCCTGATGGGACAGATCATAGTTCTTGAGACACTTCCGACAGAAGGTGTGTCCACATGAAGTCAGGATGGTTGCCTCGTCGAAAATTTCAAGACATAGTGGACACGTCAGGTTCTCTGAAGATCTTGTAGGTTTCTCTTTCTCAGTCTTCTCAGCCATTGGTACAAATATCGGATATCTGGCTAATTACAAACACAAGTGCACTCTACGCCTATATCCAATTGATGTCCAATAAAACCTAAAAGTATGATCAGCTAATGTGTACTATAGAAGTAAACAGTCTGTTCATGCAAGCACAGTGTAGCAGATTTTACAATATCCCGAGACTACGCAACAAGTGCGTCCTAACTGCATGCAGTTCTGTACCAAGTTCGTACGTTGATTATTATGTTGATTATTATGTGTCGAAAGAGGTGCGCCTAGCTTTGATCAAAAGTATTAATTCTCCATTCAAATGTGTATCTAAATACAAGTAAGGTTATAATAGTAAAATTACACTTGAGTAGATCTTTTGTGAATACAATGCAGTTCCTGTATTCTATATAAATAGAAGTGGGTTTTCCCACAGAGAGTGCGCGCAGCGTATAAGTACCTTTGAACTTTTATGGCGGTATTCATTGTTTTGATCTATACAGGTAGAGGGAGACTTGTTTAGTTTTTCAGTGGTGGATATGATGTTATGTTGGAGATCCACTCTAGTAGAATCCTGGATAGAGAAGCAATTTTTTTCATTATTCCTATGTCTGAAGGGGTAAAGGGCGGTAATCACACTTATATTTCACCCCTTCTTTCTCCACTATTCTTCCTTTATCTCCTTCAATTTCTCGCATTCTCTTCCCTTTTCTCTGTCAAAATTTCCCTCAAAATTGTTTGCGTATTAAATGCTACGAGGCTACACTTATTACAATGCAAAATTCGTCTGAAGCAAATATTTCACCACTTCCTCTTTTATACAAAATGCCATGACTTAGGCTATAACCTAGACAATGTAAATCATGTCTGTCTCAAGAGCTGATAACGAGACAAATTATATCATATCAATATGTTGGGCACATTGCACGGAAGTATGATTCATTTGAAATAATAATGTAATACGAGTGGTCGTGTGGTTTAAGGCACTTGACTAGAGATGCGAAGGTCGAGGGTTCGAATCCCGACATGGCCTTTTGACAAGGCCTTGTGACTCTGCCTATTTTCCACCCAAATCAGCGGCTGAGATGAACCTAGAGACCCAGGGTGAACGCGCGATCGAGTGGCGGTAGCCTCGAGGGCCTTTTGGACTCTGGCTCCTACTGCTCCGCATGAATTATTCATAACTTTGGAATTATTGACCAATCAGAACGGCCACCTCCCAGTTGGCTTCGTTCATGATTCGTGCATAAGGCCGACAATAAAAACTTGTTGTATTGCCCTTTGCGACCGACCCAAAAATCTGAAAATCTACGGTCGGCATTAAAAAAAAGGGAAATATACAGGGAAGGTCCAATTATCTCACTTATGATTGTTAACTTAGTTCATCAAATGCTCCCTATTTTACTGTAATTTTGCATGTAAAATAGATTTGAATGTGATATTTTGTATTTATCATTTATATGTTCATCTCATAAGCAAAACTTATTTACGTCTTTTACCTTTTCTTACATGTTTTGATAAATGTTTTGGAAAACAAGAGGAAAGATTTACATGGGAAAGAATATTCATTGGTCCATAGTGTACCGTGTATTTTTTATTTTGTTAATCGTGCGTTGCCAGGGGATTAGACCTCCCTGCATGGTCACTGGCAGGTGGTTTTCTCATAAATCAGCTCTCAATTAAGTTAAGAAAAAGGGGACCATGGGGGATTAACGGGCACCATCCGGGGCACCGCCGAGGCATTAGGGACTTTAAGATTTGAACGTCGACATAGTAGACTGCTACGTGTGACGTCCTGTCTTAAGAGGACGTCACATGTAGCAGTTCACTATGTCGACGTAAAAATCTTAAAGTCCAATTGTTGGCTATATAGAGGGCGCAAGTAGCTACAAGTAGTGCAGTCCCGCTTAAAGGTAGTATGTCCCAATTGTAGGCCAAACAAATGAAAAAGGTAGAAATCCAAGGGCATTTGAAAAATAATACTAATTTAGAACTTTCCTCGAAACAGAAGGGCTTGAGAATGTCTTTTTGTGTAAAAAATAACGACTGTTATTTGTCGAATTGAATTTGGCGAGCGCGCTCGTTTAATTAAATTGTCTGATTTCAGACCCTTGTATCGAATTGTCGTACGTTTTGAGCACTGCAAAGATTCAATCAGCTAAATACAAGAAGTGGGTTATTGATGTGGAAAAATTAATGCTCATGTGCCCTTTACAGCTCATTTCATGTATATTATTACCAAAGAAAAAAAAGCAGTCAGTCAGTCACCAAATAGAGTCTGACAGTGAAGTAAAGAAAGTAAACGGATTTCCTTGAATAATTTGAATGCTAGGACGCTGCTAACGTTTAAATTTCACAGATAGGACATACGTGATATATTCATAATTCCTGCAAAGTTCTACACAAATTGATGTTGGCTGCAAAAGATGTACACTATCTGGCTCGTTCAGATATGACGCTGTGGGTTTATTTCACTTTTTTTCTTTCGATCATGTCTTTTTAAAATAAATAATGTGTAAATGAATGGTGATTTTGCACAACAAAGATCACCCACGTATAAGATGAAGACGATTCGTATTACACTTTTATGTCATCATGAATTACAACAACAAAGAATAAAATACCACGTCACAGCTCAAGGCCTTTTGAGGTACTTCTGAAAATACACTGTATCACACTTCATATCGTTTATAGGCAGGTCATGCTGTCCATACAGTGTGAGAAACCATGGCATGCTAAGAAACACGGCAAAAGATTTACAGCGTATGGACACCTTACTACGATCACATCTTGCTGTCCATACAATGTAAGATATCATGGCATACTGATAAACATGGTGAGAGATTTTAAAGAATATAAACGCCTTACTACGATGACATCGTGTTGTCCATACAGTGTGAGATACCATGGCATACTGATAAACATGGTGAGAGATTTTACAGCGTATAGACCCCTTATTACGATGACATCTTGTTGTCCATACAATGTGAGATATCACGGCATACTGATAAACATGAAGAGAGATCTTACAGCGTATGGACACCTTACTACGATGACATCTTGCTGTCCATACAGTGTGAGATACTATGGCATACTGATAAACATGGCGAGATATATCACAGCGTATGGACACCTTACTACGATGACATATTGTTGTCCATACAGTGTGAGATATCACGGCATATTGATAAACATGGCGAGAGATCTTACAGCGTGTGGCACCTTACTACGATGAAATCTTGCTGTCCATACAGTGTGAGATACCATGGCATACTGCTAAACATGGCAGAGAGATCTTACAGCGTGTGGACACATTACTACGATGACATCTTGCTGTCCATACAGTGTGAGATACCATGGCATACTGATAAACATGGCGAGATATATCACATCGTATGGACACCTTACTACGATGGCATCTTGCTGTCCGTACAGTGTGAGATATCACGGCATGCTGATAAACATGGTGAGAGATCTTATACAGCGTATGGACACCTTACTACGATGACATCTTGCTGTCTATACAGTGTGAGATATCACGGCATACTGATAAACATGGCGAGATATATCACAGCGTATGGACACCTTACTACGATCACATCTTGCTGTCCATACAATGTAAGATATGACGGCATGCTGATAAACATGGTGAGAGATCTAATACAGCGTATGGAGTCTATGGACAGCAAAATGTGATCAAATTGTAATCTAGAAAGGATCAATAATACCAAATTCTACGTCAGCTTGAACTCCATTTAGAGATTTCTGTTATCATCTGAATAACGATTAAACAAATTGAATCACTCGTTTTTATGCTCAGAGAATGTGCTGTTTTTTTATTTTAATTTGAGTAGGCTTACAGTAATCATCACACAAGTATAATCTAGATCTACCCCCAAAAATATCCATTGTTCGTCAACAATATTGTGTATATACAAAGCAAAATGAACTTGTTATTGTAAAAAATTATATAGGCTACATTTACAGCGCATTCATACTTTCTATACTTATTTTCTAAGTTGGGAAAAAGAGAACAAAGAGGAGAATTGTGGGGGAGGGGTCGGACCATGTACCAAACTGTCAGGAGGAAGTTGTAGGTACATTATCATGACACAAAAAGTGAAGAAGAAAAACATAAGGTCGAGATGCGGTTATCAGACCCCCCCCCCCTCCCTCCTCAACATTTTTTTTTTAGAAAACAGAACGGGAGAAGAAAAAAATTGTCCAAGTAAGGTCGTTCAAGTGTACAAGAAATTTCGTCGATATCATCTTCTTACAAACATATCAACTAGAAAGTCATTTCTTTAAACGATAAGGAAACATTAAAATGATGATTGATCCAGATCCATTCCTGGGTTTGCCGAGCATGTCCATACTATTACTAGCATGACCAGAGGTAGGTTTAATATCCTCATCATTTCTTAAAATTTATCATATGATAAACATAATCCTATCTTCTACCATTATAAAATGAAAATGAAGATATTCTTAATTCCACGTCACAAATCGTTGGTCTGTATAGATTTAATTGAATTGAATCGAATTTAACTAAACTGAATAAGATTGAATTAAAGCGGTAATTATTTTTAAAAAGACAACTGCCGAATTCACTTGAAAGATATTCAAAGTGAAATTACTAATTATAACAGGGTTGCAGTAAACGTTTACATAATGTATAATAATGTTCTTACGTTACTTAAAATGTCTAGTCAGAAAAACGGAACTTCCGACGGTTAAAATAGGCCTAATTTTTGTTGATACATTGTTCTTCTCTACATCATAGCAAACTAATATGTCATATTATCAGTCCCCAGATAATTTCAATTTAAAGGCTTTCCAGACAGGGTGCAAAATTAACACGAAAGAATTTGTAATGGAATGCAGCAATATTTACACCATGGTCCTGTGTCACTGTGAGGCTTTAAAATAAATTTGATGCGATGTATTAGTCAAGTTCAATGTAACATAACTACAAAGAGTAAAATAATATCATCAAATGAAAACAAATCAGTAATACCGATAATTTGACAGGATGACCCATGAAGCTGATTTTTTTTTTTTTTAATTATTACAAATTTAGTATTAACAATTTATTTATTTAAAGACAAAATATAATTATATAAAAACCAAGAAATACAAGCACAAACAAAATTAATGTAAATACTTTGAGAATAATAACATGAGGCAAATAACAAAATTTAAGTAATATTTTTCAAGTTATACATATCACTTGCTTCTATTTCTTGCGTCTCAAGTGATAGATACCTCTTAAATTCAACTTCATGACACACATCGATAGTCTGTATAGATTTAATTGAATTGAATCTCTCTTGTATCCCTTCTCCGCTCAGGTCGGATTTGATTAAATCGAATTTAATTTGACTGAATTTAATTTAATTGGAGCGGTTATTAAAACGGAAAATACAACTACCAAATACAGATAAAATATGCAAAGTAAAATTACCAACTAACTTTCACAAACATATCATGATATTCTTCATTTACTTAAAATGCTTAATCAAGCAACACAACTTCCGACTGTTAAGCGGAGCCTAATTTCTGTTAATATATTGTTCTTCTCTACAATACAGATGTTTAATTTTTCATATCATCAGTTCCTAGAGCATTCAATTTACTGAATTGTCAGACAGAGTGCAAAGTGAATACCAAGGAATTTGTAATGGAATGTAGCAATATTTTCACCATGATCCTGTAAGGCTTCTTATTAGAATTTTATATGATGTATTAGTCAAGTTCAATGTAACATACATACGTCGAGTAAAATAATATCACAAAATAAAAACAAAATGATAATAATAACTTGACAGGATGACCATGAAAACTGAAAGCTTATTTACAATGGGTCATATTTACAAAGTCAGTATTAATTATTTCTTCATATCTTCTTCTTTCAAAGATACAAAATAATCACAGTAACAATCACAAAATATAAGTGCAAACAAAATAAACGTTAAAATACATGAGAATAACGACATAAGAAAAATAATACTTAAAAGAAGTTATCAATATTTTTATCAATTTTCAAGTTAAACATACACATGTTTATTACCATATCACTTGCATCTATTTATTGCGTCTCAAGAGGTAGGAACCTCTAAAATTCAAATTTATTAGAATGCCTGCATTTGTTGTTATTGTTTGATTTTGCAGTACCGATCTTTTGTTAAAAAAGTATATGCATAATTTACCTATTTGTTACATACTATTTCGATAGAGGGAATGTTCATTTTATTGGATAATGACAACTGTATACAGGTAATTAAAATCTATGGAGAGAATGACGATCTTCCCATTCGGTTAACTAATTATCACACAATAAACGTTAGAATATGGAGCAGAGAGGTATACACACTTCAAATAATGACAATATAGAATGTGAGATGGATTACAGTGATACTTTGATAAAATACAACTTATTGTAACAAGCAAAGGCGAGCATGTCTGGTGAGAGTGAAACCAAGTAACACCAATCAGAAACAAGCGTCATATTGAGTGCATTGAACTCAACTTTCTCCTTCAGGTTCAGACCATCAAGATCATAGAGCCTGATCACCACGTTACCCTTCTTACTATCAACACTCGCTACATACACCCTGTCCAGCTCATCCAGGGCAGCATACAGGGAGACACCGTTTGGAGCTTGTAGAGACTTACCAGCATTTCCATCCCTGTCATAGACCGTCACAACGCTCGGATTGGTATAATTACATGAACTCGTGACGATCGAACCCGACCTGGTAGCAGATACCTGGCCCGTCTTCTTGTGTTTTGTTGGAACAGTGTGTTTGAGAGTGGATCCAGTCGGATTATAGATATAGACTTTATTGTCACTGTTGGCAATGAGGATTTCATCTGAAGGACTTCTGTTTAGTTTGAGATGATAGGCATTGCTATTCACGTGGATGGTTGATTTCCTGGATCCATTGGGAGAATATATAGTTACTTCTGTATTACTGGGCGACATGCATAACGACCTGTTTTGTTGAAACACAAGATCATAACAAAACATGTTATTTGGTATGTTTGCATATTGGTGCATGTTACCAGCTGAATCAATGATATCTATACCATGTTTATTATCATATCCGATAGCTACACTACCATCAGAGTACTGGGTCATTCCCCACATATTATGTTCCTGTAAATCTACACACTGAATGACTTGCAACTTCGGATCTGATTCTGAGATGCTCCCGAGGTCAAGACGAGTATCGTCTGCAGGCTTGAACCTCTTCTCCTGTGCTTTCTTCGTAATGCCTGCTGCAGAAGTGTGATCAGTAACCTCCTTCAGCATGGCATCCAGCTCTTCACAGAGCAAGGTATGAGCAGACAGACTGTCTGTCTCAAGACGACCCAGTCTGTCATTAGCTACCAGTGTTATTGAACTACAAATACTCTTGATCTTCTGTCGACCCTTGGATTTTAAGACGTTGAGGTCGTCCTCGAAACCCCGCTTTACTGCATTGATTTGCGCGATGAGATTTTGATGATTTTCTTCAAGCTCTTTAGCCTTGATGGTGTAGGCTTGACTGACATCGTCCAGCAGTTTCTGCACGGCAGTGTATACTTCATGGCGTTGTACTTCAACATTCTGAATGTTCTTCTCCAGTTCTGATTTCTTAGTGGCACATCGCTGGACAAGGTCATTCACCTAAACAAAACAAATAACAGAGAAGCGAAAAGAGTTTGTTTTTCTTAAAAGGGAATCCAACCCAAAGCTCTTTGTATAAAAACAGAAAAAAATCAGATGAACAGAATGGATATAGGCAAAATAGCAATAGTAAAATGATGTAATAATAATAACAATAGTAATAATGATATTAATAATGGCAATAATAATGACAAAAATAATAGTAACTTTTAAAAGAAAAAAAAAAATATTAACAATAATTAAAATAAAAGTATTATAATACTGATAATAATGATAATGACACTACTATACATCTACATGTATTACCAACTATGGTGATGATGATAATGATGATAATGATTATTTTTCATTTACATTTGATTGTTACTATTATAATTATTATAATTATTATTATTATCATCATCATAGATAAAAATGACATTAAAACTACTAAATAATGTTGTATTGATACTTTGATGCAAAGTGCTGACAAAAGATAACAAACGCTATTAGGCCCTTTTGCACAAATACAAAAAGTAAATGATAAACCTTTTTTGATCGATTGCACAACGTTTCTTTCACAATGCAATCGCATGACCAAAACTCAACCTTATCTATTTAACTGTATGGGGGAGAGGGGGGGGGGGGGGGCACGCACCTCGAAAGGATTTTCGACAAATTTAGCCATGAAATGTAGCTACATTTACTACCGTTATAATACCTCTCCTCTTCCGCAACAAACACCATTTCTCCCTTCATAAAAACGTTTCTTGATATTTCCAAAGAATCGTGTTTTTAGATTTAAAAACAACAACATTGTATTCCTCATTTTTATAGTATTGGAATTTAGCTCTCTTATGCATATGTTTTAAAGTACGGAAGCAAATTTGAGATATTCAAAGTCATTTTTGCCATAATACACAAGATACCTCATGTAAAAGACTTTTTGTAATACTAGGGATCATATAACTCGACAGAAAGTTTACTATTAAGCGAGTGAGTGTAGCAAACTAGCGGGAAAAAAAATCTTCTGTGAAATAAAAAAATGTAATCAAGTATCAAGTATATATCTGGAAATTCCAGCCTACTTCAAAATAATGCTTTGCATATAAGTAAGCAGACGCGAGCAAAAGAAAGAGCTTCATGTTTTCTCAGAGGGGTGGCAGCATTGTTGTATCGCCCCCTTTACTAGAGAGAAGCTTTGAACCATACCCGTTTCAAGTGCATATACATTAGACATGCATTGTACAATGATAAGAAACAGTCCAACTATTTCAATGCGAAGAGTCTAGCGACCGACAGGGAAATATAGCGTTTTGGAAATTTGAAACCGTATTTCAGAGGACTTAAAAGCTTTTCTAGTCTACTATATCATCATATAACACAATAATTATTGTGCTAATATATTGCGGGTCGGGCGGAGCCTTTACCTTCTCCCCATCGATCTGTTTTCCGTACAGATCAGAAAGGGTACATCTATTAATGTGCGATGGAGCTTAGCCACCTATATACAGTATATAGAATTTAAAAATATGGAATGGTGACAATTTCTTTTGTAGGAGCTCTATCGTTTTGCCAAATTATTGATGTCAAAAGTTTTTGTCTGGCAAAGGAGGCGGAAAAAAAGAACCCTCCTTTCTTTGTAAAGATATTTGGCCTTGTGAGAGGAGGGGGGAAAAGAAATTATTTGGCTCCACCCCTAGATTTTGGTACAAAATATTTATTGTCAAGTGGGGATCTCATGTCGCCCCAACCCTTTGATTGATAGAAGTGTTTGCTCCCATGTTTGGGATGCCTTTATGGTAGAAGGGGCTTACTAACATAATAAACACCGGATTTATTAATATTCGAGGAGCGTAATGACACTCATTAATTTATTTTTCAGAGTACTTGTTAACTTATTATAATGCAAAGGAATGACATATAGTTTTCCTTCTTTCCCTTGCCAGGCCACTCCCCCCCCCCTCCCCCATCCCCCATACTTGAATTATTGTATCAGCCCCCTCTGCCCCCACCCCTCCCCGCTTACGGCGCCTACGCGGTACATTAAATTAAATGAAACCACGTTTACCTTGAGCCGTAACTCCTGCTCGAAGTCAGCCTGATTCTTGATTTTGTGAAATTGATGACCGACGATCACGCACTTGAAACAGACGTGAACCTTACAATCTTCACAAAACATATCTTTGTTCTCTTGTTTGTGGATGTAGCACTTCTCGGATAGATGACCAATGCTGACCTTCCCGTTGATGATATCCTGTATGGATACAATGTCGTGACCTTCAAAGAAGACTGCAAGATGTTGATGACAATCTAGACACTTATCACACATGTAGTTATTACACGTTCTGCAGAATGAGACTGCATCTTGCTGAAACTTGCAAGCAGTGCATTTTGGACGCATCTCAAGGACAGCATTCACCCCTCCACATTTTGCGTGGTAATCGTCTACTAGTCCGTTGACAGTCACATTGGAGAGGAAATCATCGACACGGTTCGCAGACAACTTGGTGATCTCCCTGCAGAGAGGACAGATCATGTGATCCAGATCCTGATGGGACAGGTCATAGTTCTTGAGACACTTCCGACAGAAGGTGTGTCCACATGAAGTCAGGATGGTTGCCTCGTCGAAAATATCAAGACATAGTGGACACGTCAGGTTCTCTGAAGAGCTTGTAGGTTTCTCTTTCTCAGTCTTCTCAGCCATTGGTACGAATATAGGATGTGGGGCTTATTACAAAAATGAGCTCATTCTACGAATATATCCAATGTCCAATGAAGCTTATTTGTGATCAGCTAATGTGTACTTAAAGTCATCAGTCAGTAAATGAAAGCACAAACTATATGCAGTGATGTGATAGATTGTACCCAGGGGCGTACGCAGGGGGGGTGTTTTGGGGGTTCAAACCCCCCCCCCCCTTTGGTATTTTTATGTATGTAAACCCCCCCTAAAAAAACCTAAAACCCCCCCCCCCCCTCCCTTTGTTTTTTTTGTTTTTTTTGTTTTTTTTTTTTGTTTTTGTTTTTTTTTAAATTATACCCACGGCTAACCTAAATAAGGTGACCTTACCCCCCCCCCCCCCCCCCAACGACAAAAAATGTCAAATTATGAAATTTCGAGACCAAAAAAAAAAAAAAATGTGTCCGCTTACCCCCCCCCCCCCCCCCCCCCCCCCCCCCCCCCCCCCCCCCCCCCCCCCCCCCACTGAGCGACTTTTCGGCCGGCGCGATTTTCAAATTTTCGGGAGCAAAATATTTTAAAACCCCCCCCTTGAAAAAATCCTGCGTACGCCCCTGACCTGATTGTACCAATATCCTGAGTCTACGTAACAAGTGCGTCCTAACTGCATGCAGTTCTATACCAATTTCTCACGTTGAATACAAATATGTGTCGAAAGAGGTGCGAATAACTTTGATCAAAAAGTACTGAGTCTCTATCCAAGACAGTGTATACATCAATACAAATGTGATTGCAATGATGTACGCTCACACTTATTATGAAGTAGATCGTCTGTGAAAATAATGCAGCTTGTGCATCCTATGAATAGAAGTGGGTATTCCCACAGAGAGCGCGCCCAGCGTAATAATCACTATGCACCTTTGAACTTTAATGGCGATATTCATCATTTTGATCTATAGAGGGCGACTTGTTTAGTTTTTAGTAGTGGATACATTGTGTTGGAGATCCACTTTATTAGAATCCTAGGTTTTATTTGCTGTTATCACTTTGCTTGGAAGGGTAAAGGACGGTAACCACACCTTACATTTCACCCCTTCTTTATCCACTATTCTTCACCCTTTATCTTCTTCCATCAGTCTCTCATTCTCTTCTCTTTCACTGTCAAAATTTCTCTTAACGTATGGAAACCTACTTGGCGACACTTATTACAAAGCGAAATTCGCCTGAAAAATATTTCTCCACTTCCTTTCGTAAACATTGTATACAAAATATTATAGATTATGCTTCTAACAAAATAATGATAATGTGAATCATGTCTGTCTCAAAGAGCTGATATTAAGAAAAGTGATATCAAATAGAATAATTATGTAGGCCATATTGCACTGAAATATTAGTCTTCTGTGTTCAAAAAGCCCCCCCCCCCCCCCCCCACTCAGGGGTCAGAATGACCGCATGCGTGTTACCAAAATGTCCGGTAAAGGGGTACCGTTTTCGTGCCACAAAGTCCGGCCCGAGGATTGTAAAAAAAGAGGGTGTATTTGACTTTTACCCGGAGATTTCTTTAAAAAGGGGGTGTTTTTCTCTTTTTCTCTCATCTCTTTGGACTCCTGAAAAATTATTCCGAATTTAAGGGGGGTACATCGAGCATTTTTCCTGATTTAGGGGGGTCTCCAAGGTAGGAAAAGCTTGGGAAAAGCCCGCGATAGGGGGGTTCGGAATGTTGGGAGTCCTCAGATAGGGGGTGCTTTCAAAAAGAGGGAACAAGCATACGCGTACCCTAAATAACACTGAGTGGGGGGCGGGCGGGTCAAAAAGGCATTAAACGTATACAAGGGAACATCGTTGAAGAGTTAAATAACCTGTTTAAAACAATGTTTACGAATGGTGATTAGCAGACGACAGATATTGCCACCACCAGGACCACGTAATATAGGTCATTGTCCATGTGTTCATTGAATGTGAAGTAATCCAAATGTCCTTGATTACGTCAAATAAGTTGCCATATTTTTGTAATATTGATTTTTGCGTGAATATCTCTTGTTTGCCTTAGAATACTAATGGCAGAGAAGTGGATGTTGTAATAACTATCGCATTCTGGTGGATATACAAAATGTTAGTCTTACAGAACTTTTAAGTATGATTTTAATGAAAAGCATTTCAGAGTAAAGCACGTATTTGAAAGAGAAAAAACACACAGACTACTCGTAAATCAGGAGCTTTAAAAAAAAACACAGACAAAAGTTTAGATTGTTAAAAATACCTTAAATGGTTAGTAGCAAAATATTGTATAGGAAGTAAAATATGTGTTTTGTATTGATAACATATTGATAACATCGTGCTTAATTTTATTGCTTCTCATAACTTTATGTTGATGCTCGAATGGAAATTAGACATTTCAACTGAGGCACACACACACACACACAATCATTCTCTTTCCAAGTGTGAACTTGAATACCAATGTGGTTACCATGATAAAATCACACTTGAGTATAGGATGATTGCCAATATCACGCAGTTTGTGCATCCTATGAATATAAATGGGTTTTCCCACAGAGCGTATAAACATGCACCTTTTAATTCAAAGTTTTCAATTCAAAGTTTATTCAACACTCTTCATAAAAACATTTAAAACATACAAATACAGAATGGAGTTATAAAACAACAAGAAAGTGATAAAAAATACAATGGCAATTTATAAGAGCAATAATTACATTATTTGAACTTATTGGCGGTGTTCATTTCTGTTTTTGAAACTTATTTAGGCTTTCAGTGGTGTAAATATAATATTGGAGTTCCACTTTAATTGGTAGAATCCTGGATAAAAGAGCAAGACGTTTTATTTGCTTTCATTACTTTAATTTTCATCCCCTCTTTCTCCTCTGTTATTCCATTATTTCTTTCCATTTCTTTCATTCTCTTCCTCTTTCTCTGTCATCAATTAAAGGACTCTTCCAGTGTCAATCAACAATACCATGTGTATAAAACAAAATAGTGTACATGTTATTATAGGCTAGGCTTTTAGCGTATACATTTATTTTATTATATTCTAATTTTTCTTTTAGAAAAACAAGAGTAAAATAATGAAAAATGAACTTTGAGACATGAGTATAGGGTAATTTACAAAACTGTCTACAAAACAGTATAAAGATCATGTGTGTGTATCGAAATAGTCGCGCCATTTCACCCATAAGAATTGACTTTCTTTTTCGCCAAAAACATAAAGCAACTGCAATTTCCACCGCACTGCGGTTATCAGAACCTCCTCCTAAATGTTTTTTTTAACCGAATAATTTTTGTTGGTGAAAGAACGATAGAAAGAAGATGGTTGTCCCCAAACTAGGTCGCTTATGCGCACACGCAATTTCTGAGATGTAATCTTCTTACAAACATATCAACTGGTTTGTCATGTTTTTTAACATGTACTTTAGCAAGATATTGATCTACATTTGCCACTCTCCACCCATGGGTTAAATGGGTACCCGGTAGGATGCTACAGCCAATGTAGTATGCTTAGCAATTTGAGCCTAGTAGTAGTAGCTCTTGCTGAAATGCTCCCCAGGAAGTGGAGAAAGTGCATACATTGTGTGCGGGCAAGCCAATGACCGGGGGTAATAAATGTAAAGCGCTTAAAAATGTGGACTTGTCGATGTATTAAGCGCTATATAAGCGGAAATATTATTATAATTATAAAAGAAAATAATAATAATATTAACTGGATGACCAGGAAAGCGGAAAAGCTTAGTTACAATGGGGTCCTACTTACAAAGTCAGTATTATTTATTTCTATTAAAAATCATGTTATATAAACATAAGCAAAATAAACTTTAAAATACATTTTAAATAACGACACAAGAGAAATATCACTTGTATATAAATATCGCAGAAGTAAATCAATATTTGAGTTCAATTATCAAGTTATACATATATTATCATATCACTTGCATCTTTTGAATGCGTTTCAAGTGGAAGTGAAATATCACAAATAATATAGCAACAATTTCTGTCATACTAAAGTCTTTAATCTTGAATTTACACCTGTAGTATATCGCAAACGTGATTATTCTTTGATTTTGCAGTACCGATCATTTGTTAAAATATCAAAGAGAAAACAAGTACAGAATGAAAAAAGCATATGCATTTTAAAACTTGTTTATAACACAATTTCGATAGAGGGAAATTTTCATGTTATTGGATAATGACAACTGTATTTAGGCAATTAAAATCTATCGATAGAATCTTCCCGTTCGGTTATTTATCACATAATAAACATAAGAATATGAAACATAGGCCCCTGTTATAGATCTGATGCAGAGAGGTATACACACTACAAATAATGGTAATGTAGAGTGTGAGCTGGATTACAGTGATACTTTGATAAAATACAACTTCTTGTCACAAGCAAACGCGAGCATGTCTGGTGAGAGTGAAACCAAGTAACACCAATTACGACAAACCGTCATATTAAGTGCATTGAACTCAACTTTCTCCTTCAGGTTCAGACCATCAAGGTCATAGAGCCTGATCACCACGTTACCATTCTTACAATCAAAGCTCGCTACATAAACCCTGTCCTGCTCATCCAGGGCAGCAAACAGGTAGACACCGAATGGAGCTTGTAGAGACTTACCAGCATTACCATCCCTGTCATAGACCGTCACCACGCTTGGATTGGTGTTACATGAACTCGTGACGATCAAACCCGACCTGGTGGCAGACATCTGCATCGTCTCGTTGTGTGTTGTTGGAACAGTGTCTTTGAGAGTGGATCCAGTCGGGTCATAAATATAGACTTGCTTCTCATTGGTAGCGATAAGGATTTCATCTGATGGACTTCTGTTTAGTCCCAGAAAGCCACTGCTGTTCACGCGGATGGTTGATTTCGTGGAGCCATTGGGTGAATACATGTGTGCTTGGTTGTTACCCGGCCAAATGCATAACGACCTGTCTTGTTGAAATACAAGATCAAGACACTTCATTTTACTTAGTATGTTTGTACACTGGTACTTGTAACCAGCTGAATCAATTACATCTATACTATGTTTATCACCATATCCGATAGCCACACTGTAATCAGAGTACTGGGTCATTCCATACATCATTCCTCGTAGGTCTACACACTGAATGACCTGCAACTTGGGATCTGATTCTGAGATACGCCCGAGTTCAAGACGAGTACCATCTGCAGGCCTAAACCACTTCTCCTGTGCTTTCTTCGTAATGTCTGCTGCAGAAGTGTGATCAGTAGCCTCCTTCAGTATCGCATCCAGCTCCTCACAGAGCAAGGGATGAGCAGACAGACTATCTGTTTCAAGACGACCCAGTCTGTCATTAGCTACCAGTGTTATTGAACTACAAATACTATTGATCCTCTGTTGATCCTTGGTTTTTAAGACGTAGAGGTCGTCCTCGAAACTCCGCTTTACTGCATTGATTTGCTCGATGAGATTTCGATGATTTTCTTCAAGCTCTTTAGCCTTGATGCTGTAGGCTTGACTGATATCGTCCAGAACTTTCTGCACAGCAGTGTATACTTCATGGCGTTGTACTTCCACAAATTGAATGTTCTTCTCCAGTTCTGATTTCTTAGTGGCACATCGCTGGACAAGGTCATTCACCTTAACAAAAGAAATAACAGAGAAGTGAAAAAGAACATTTAGCTATGAAATGTAGCCACGTTTACTAACAGTGGCGGATCCCCCACCCCCCCCCCCCCCTTGAGAAAAAAATCATGTAAAAACATGTGATTTTTACCTTTTTGGGGGGTTGGCCCCTAGACTTTGACACTAGACTTACAATTTGAATTTTTAAATTATTCTTTTTAACATCAGTAAGTTAAAAAAAATGTATTTTACTGCTATTTAGGTGTCATCAATTGTCACTAAAGTACCGATTTTGAGTGAAATTAGTTGAGTTTTGTACAGTGGTGTTTGAAATGTTGAGAATCAAAAGCACAGCTTTTACTACACAGCCAGGAGAGTGATGCTCCTATGTGTGCCTCTGCCCCACCCCCCCCCCCCCCTTTCCGGCGCCTACGGTACCTTAAATGAAACCACGTTTACCTTAAGCCGTAACTCCTGCTCGAAGTCAGCCTGATTCTTGATTTTGTGATTTTGATGACCAACGATCACGCACTTGAAACAGACGTGGATCTTACAATCCTCACAAAACATCTCTTTGTTCTCTTGTTTGTGGGTGAAGCACTTCTTGGATAGATGACCAATGCCGACCTTCCCGTTGATGATATCCTGTATGGATACAATCTCATGGGCCTTAAACATCAAAGACAAACTCCGATGACAGGTTAGACACTGCTCACACAAATAACTGTTGCAGGTTTTGCAGAATGACACAGCCTCCCTTTGACTTATGCAAGCAGTGCATTTTGGACGCATCTCAAGGACAGCATTCATCCCTCTACATTCGACGTGGTAATCGTCTACGAGTCCGTTGACAGTCACATTGGGGAGGAAATCATCGACACGGTTCGCCGACAACTTGGTGATCTCTCTGCAGAGAGGACAGATCATGTGATCGCGATCCTGATGGGACAGGTCATAGTTCCTGAGACACTTCCGACAGAAGGTGTGTCCGCATGAAGTCAGGATGGTTGCCTCGTCGAAGATATCCAGACATAGCGGACACGTCAGGTTGTGTGAAGAGCTTGGAGCTTTATCTTCTGTAGCCTTCTCAGCCATTGTTACAAATATCAGCTTTCTGGCAAATTACAAACACGAGCTCATTGTTCGCATACATCCAGTGTCCAATAAAATAAAGTGTGATCAGCTAATGTACGAACTACGAAGTCGGTTCATGCAAGCTCAAACAATATGCAGTGACGTATATAATATAGATCTAGATCTATAGTAAATTGAACCAATATCATGAATCCCAGTTCTGATGTTGGTTGATAATATGCCTCGAAAGAGATGCGCCTATCTTTGATCAAAAGTTTTCATTCTCTATTCAAGTGTGTATAAAAAGGAGGCTGCAATGGTTAACTCACGCGCGCGCTAGATTGTCTGTTCATATAATGCAGTTTGTGCATCCTATGAATAAAAATGGGTTTTCCCCTTTTCCCACAGAGAGCGCGCGTAGCACCTTTGAACTGGCGGTATTAGTATTCATTATTTTTGTCTATAGAGGGCGGCTAATTTATGCTATTAGTGGTGGATATAATATATTGGAGATCCACTTTAGCAGAATCGTGGATGATAAAGCCAGACGTTTTATTTGCCATGCTACGTACACCAGTGGCGGTTCCAGGGGGGGGGGGGGGGGGGGGGGGGGGGGGGGGGCCGGGGGCCCGGCCCCCCTTTGAGAAAATCATGTAAAAACACGTGATTTTTTTACCTTTTTGGGGGGGTTGGCCCCAGGCGCTCGAGGGGGGGGGGGGGGTGTGCAAATTTTTAAATTTTTGAGGACCAAAAAAAAAATGTGCTCACCCCCACTGAACGACTTTTCGGCCTGCGCGATTTTCACATTTTCGGTCGGGAGCAACAAAAAAAAAAAGTTGGGCCCCCTCCCCTAAGAAATCCTGGATCCGCGCCTGACGTACACCCCCTTCAACTCTCTGCTTATTAGCTTTTTCGAACATAGCCAGAGCTAGAGACTGACAAAACTAGGCTCCGCTCAATTAAGGCTTTAGGAGTTGAGATAATGTGTCAAATTAGAATCTGCGGCCCCCCCCCCCCCCCCCACTCATGTTCCCAACATCTCCGGTAAAGGGGTACTTTTCACGCAACAAAAATTCCGGCTCGTAATACTTAAGAAAAACGGTACGGGAACGATAGCCTTCTAGGAAACGCTCGTTTAAAGTAAACTGTTATATTAATTTTAATAATAATAGTATTAATAATAATAATAGTAATAATAATGATAATAGTAATAATAATGATAATGATAATAATGACAATAATAAAAACAACCATAATGAATTTGATGATGATAATTACAACAATGATAATACTAATAATAACTACCTATAAAGCATTTTATTGGAGTAGCGTGTCGTCATGATTTACGATTTACCTCTAAAGCAACCAAGATTCATCGGGAAAGCCCGCGCATATAGTATTACATCAAATTGTCCGTGGCGACGGAATATTTTACATTATTCCTTTTTATTTTTTTCAGAAATCTATATTCAAAATGTTGTTAGTTTGTTATTTTATACAAAAATATATACAATTAAAGTAAAAACAAGCATTTTACCCGCCCCCCCCCCCCCACTCAGTGTTATTTAGGGTACGCATATGCTTGTTCCCTCTTTTTGAAAGCACCCCCTATCTATATTTCCGAACCCCCTTTCGCGGGCTTTTCCTGCCTTGGAAACCCCCCTAAATCATGAAAAATGCTCAATGTACCCCCTGAATTCGAAACAATTTCTCAGGAGTCCAAAGAGATGAGAGAAAAAAGGAAAAACACCCCCTTTTTAAAGAAATCTCCGGGTGAAAAGCAAATACACCCCTTTTTTTACAATTCTCGGGCCGGACTTTGTCGCACGAAAAGTACCCCTTTACCGGACATTTTGGTAACACGTATGGGGTCTGTTTGTTCTCGGAGATGGGGGGGGGGGGGCCGGGGCGTTTTATTGTGATAGTAAACCATTTCTATCCCTATATGTACTTGTCGTCGTTCACTGCCACCGACTGTTCTTTATTCGTACGTCTTGGCGACAAACGCCCCCGTCAAACTCTTGGTGAATTCGTGGGGAACGATGGATTCATAGGGTAATTAAGTCACACGCACTCAAAGATGAGATATTCATAACGACAAGAATCTGTAACTTCTAGTCATAAATTATGGCACACTATATATGTTTATGAAATCTAACCAAGAAACAAGAGTTGATCATTTTGGTTCATTTATTTGACTACGGAAAAATATATATCAGTAGGCCTAAAGTATTGCATGAAATGATTGTTTATTTTATAATTATTCATTCATTTATTTAATAATTTTCTTTTGGGCAGGTGGGGGCTGGGGGCGGGGGTAGAGCTATTCCTCCCCCTATATAGTTAACATAGGAAACGTGCAATATGTGGGCCCTACATTTTTCTGGATTCTCTGATCCAAATCAATAATACTCGCCAGTATTCTCACAAAAAAATGTCAGTGAGTAATGATTTTAAGGGTCGTCCTCGGTTAAACTATTGATAATGTCTCTGTAAAGATAAGAGTAGCGCACCAGAAAAAGAAGATCAATATATCTCGCTCATTATCAAGGTCCCTTGTACTGTACAGAAGCCAAGGACCACACAGTTAATGATTCGCTAATAATGCAGGAACCCCACTACCCGAATATCGTCATGATTCGGGCAGCACGGCGCCTGATTATGACCTTTTTTATATGCTTTTGTATCGAAATGAAATTTAAACTACAATAAAGTGTTTTGTCTCCCTCGTTTACTTCATCCTCGCAAAATTGATAAATGAGGACGATTCCTGGCAACGAGATGACCGCGTATATAATTTTGCTCTTATATAGTGTATATTGATGACTAAATAACATTTTGCAATTTTTTTGCTGGCTTGCTTCGCTCGCTCGTATATTTGGGATATGAATGATATATTTTTGGGCAAGAGGCCTTTTTACAGGAAAAAGTGCCAGTACATCTTTGTGTACAAAGGATGGAAAAGAAATCCTCTTTGATGAATTCGGGATTTGGGTGATGCAAAACTTTTTAACTCCTAAAAGGGTGCCGTGACTAAAAAAAAGAGTTGAATAACGCAGTTCTAGTAGACTAAAGACTGGTGCCCCCCCCCCCCCCCCTCTAAATGACTAAGCCCATTCTACGCCACTGAATGACATCAATATGTAGTCTTCGAACGAAAATGGTAACTTTATTTTTGAAATTAAGTGCTCATTTTATTCTAATTCTAACATATTCAATGCCTGAATTCACCATGCACGATTACTTCATTAACCTTTTACATGATTTTTTCATTAATACCAGACATATTTCAATTTATATACACATGTATACAAATAATAGAAACACAACTAGAATGCATTAGATTATCACCTCAACAATATTGCACACTACAAACTATTGAAATAAATGCTTAATATTCAACATGTTATATTTCTCTGATGCTAAACCCGATTCTTTATACATGGTCGCGCAAAAAGAACCCTAGATCTGTAATTTTAACGACATCGTTGAATCGAATTGCTTTTACCCAAAATTTATGACTTTTGGTGCGATGTTAATCGGAAAAGAATTTTGAACCCACTAAAACAAAACCAAATGACATATTGTGTCAAAGCTGAAATTGCAGATCTCAGGTGTAGCATTTTGGGGGGCCACCGTGTATAGGATAAAAAAGTTGATTTCTTCTTTCAAAGATAATGTTTAGTGCTGGTCATGTGATGACGTTCCGAGAGAAATCGTCTAGAATCTATTAGAAAGTTGTCGCGTAGTCAAGTGGTTTAATCAATTGAATTGAAATGCAAAGGTCCTGGGTTCAAACCCCAGCATGGCACTGATGTCCTTGAGCAGGGCAATTATCTACTTATCTACATTGCCCGATCCTCACCACTCTGGTTTTAATTGGGTACCCGGTAGGATGCGAATGTCATTGTGATTGGATTTGCACTCCCTTAAAAAGGCGACTAGCTGGAATGCCCCCTAGGGAGAGGAGAATGTGTGCTTAATGTGCAGAAGAGCAGTTGAGTCCAGAGACCGGGGTAACAATAATATTGTAAGTGCTTTAGTCAATGAATGGGCGAGAAACCAGTATTATTATTTATGAAAGTAGATTGTATACGACAGTAATGTTTAGGCCAGGGTTTTGGATTCATCAAATTGATGAGAAATAAACATAATCCTGATCAAAATCACATACAGAGAAACACACTACACACAAAAATTGGTATAACAATGGACTATTCATTAATGTGTTAGAAGATAGAAACTTAATCCCACACGAAAGAAAAAATATATTTCAGAAAAATCTATTCCCTAAAGTCAATAAAAGAAATGCCAACTAAGATCTCAATACTTTAAATGGCCTTCACACAAATATAAATGTATAAATGTCTAAAATATATGATTTAAATAATAAAACAAAGAGTTCTTGCAAGTTTCATGCTTTGTAATTTCCAACTTTTTATTAGTGATCAAGTACATCAAACCTGCTTTAGTATCACCTGTATAGAAAGACAACCTGTCTACAAAGACCACTTTTTTTGTTCTCCTTGAATGTATGTGGTATCTCATTAAAGCCTGTCAGTAATAATGGAACTGTACATAAAGACCACCTGCCCATAACGACCACTTTTTGTGTTTCCCGCCTTAAGCAGTCTTTTTATACAGGTTTCGCTGTACACAAATTTTCATAAGATCTCTCCATTCTTCAAGTGAAGAACAGACATGGAACTCACAAGAATCCTTCTGTCTAGAACACAGGTATATATATGCATAACTAACTATAAGAAGAAGAAGAAGAAAAAGAAGGAAAAATAGAGGCCCAATAATCTTGCAAAGTACAATATTCTAAAATGATGTTGGAAATGTATTAATTAAAAATGTATATTTAACTTTTATTTAGCCAAGGGGGTTTGCTTGGTTTAAGATTTTACTAACACACAAACAATGCTCACTTTTCAAAAGCCATTGCCTGTACTACTTAAATCACATTTCTCATAGCACAAACTGTTTTCTACAAAAGTTGAAGGAAATAATCTCCCTTTCAAATGATACCAACACAAATCTTAAAATACACATAATTAATAGCCTTATCTTATAAGAAATAAACTGCTATTGAAACAAGCAAAAAGAAATGCACTTTACCGGAAAGACAAATTCAGTGAAAAGGGATGAACTTGTGCAACGTGTTATTACATGTTACTTTAATAAGGTTTTAAAGAGATCCTCTTTCTCTCTCCATATTTCAGAGCATTAAATAGATGAAATGACTGTATTGTCACACAACATCGACATACATTAACAATACCAGTATCCCTCTTCTCTTGATTAGAATACTGAAATGTTTTTGCACATTGCATTTGTATTGATGACAAACATACACAGAATAACAGAATATAACAAGCTTAACACAAACACTAAACTGCCTGAATATCTACCAAAAGAAAATCATAAAATTAAGTTCATCCATGATTCTTGTACAATGTAATTCAAAAGAAAGCACACACACGTCTAACTCCACTTCGATTGCATGTGGAACGAAAGTAACACAGAGATCCGGCAAATGAAGAGATCATGAAAGTGGCAAGACATTAATCTACATTTGCCAGTCCATACCCAGGAGTAAAATGGGGACCTTATAGTCGGTTTATAATAGCCTCTGGTATTTGTCCCCTTTCATTGTTTATTGGAATGCTAATAGGATCATTTACATTTCAAAATAGATGACTATTTGTAAATGCATTGATGAAAGATAGGGAAAATTAATTATATTCAAGGTACATGTAACTAGATAAAATTAAGTGGCATGAAAAGAGGCATCCATTACCAGGTGGCATACATGTAGCTAGTGATGTTGCTGAATTAGTATACAAATATACACTGCCTTGAGAGGTTCTGGTTAAAACTATGTGCAAGAGGTGACTCCAATAGTACTACTTGCTGAGGGGCACAGCCCCGAAGCAAATGGTACTTTTGGAGTCACCGAGGCCCATAGTTTAACCAGTACCTCGAATAGAAGGCATGGTATATTTGTTTTATATCCTGCATCAAAAATTTATTTTTAAAAAAATTATTTTAAAAAAAAATTGAATTTAGAACAAAAAAAAATGACAATTTTTATCTAAAAAGATTTAAAATATTTTATTTTCATTAAATTAAGATTTGAAGAAAAAAATTGATTCAATTAAAAAAAAAAAAAATCACTCATTTTTTTTTAAACTCCCGAATAGTAAACCAAAATAGTACTCTCATATAGTACTTTCTAAAAATAGGTCAAATATTTGGGTTATGTGATGAGCTCTCAACCAATCAAAAGCCAACAAATTTTTGATGCAGGATATAATAAAAGATATAATAAAAGATATAATATGTATGTGACATGTATTTGAATGAAAGTGTCGGTAATATTAACATAATCGAGGGAGTGAGCTTATTTACCAGTTCCATATTCTTAAAGGTAAAGACCGGTAGCAATAAAATTGCAATTCAGGGGTTTTGGGTGCACAATCTCCATTCAATATTGTTTAAATATTACCTTCAGAGGTTTAGATGGCAATACTTCAACCTAAATTTGCAAAAAAGCAGAAATATATGCCCAAATGTTCAATGTTGAAGTGCATTGATCGTAATATCTATCCAGGCCGGATCTATATAGTTTACCTTAGGCGGTTTCCCGGCAACATTTGTATCATCACGTCAAAACATATTCTTTCACATGATTGGTAATAAGAACTTCCATTTCATTTTTTGAGAGGAGGGCGTTTCCAAAACTGGTCTATACCTTTAAGATGTGATTCTAACTCTATGTGACAGAATTATGCAGTTTCCCTTCCAGATGTGTGTTTTCATACCAGCACACTTTGCTAAGATACACTCTTGCATCTACTGAAATCAAGTGCAGTACATCTACTTTATATAGCTAAAATGGAGGCATCCTCAGTGTCGGCTGACCGTAACGTTGAACGTCCTGATGTCCATTGGATTGAGTGTCACATTGAAGTCTGGGGCTGTCGCAGGGATGGGTTTGAAAGCTGGAAAGTTAAACAGACGCAAATATCAATACATGGGACCATTCAGATAGAATACATGCGTTTGGTAGTACAGTCAAACCTGCTTTAGTGACCACCCGTCTACAAAAACCACATTTTTTGTTTCCCTTGAAAATGGTTACTCATTGAAACATGTACAATAGGCACCTGTCTACAAAGACCACCTGCCTATGAAGACTACTGTTCTTGTCTCCCTTGGGTGGTCTTTATAGACAGGTTTCTCTGTACTCCCATGGTCCTCTTCATCTTTAACACTACCGGTCAACACTTTCACTATTTTCACCTTTATGCTTTTCACATGAATATCAGAATAATCTTTTTTTTTTCAAATTAAATTACACATTACTCATAAATCAGGATTCATTTATAAATCTATATGTACCATGCTTTCAGAAGAAGAAAAAAAATTGCATAATATGCACTAGTTTACGTACATTGTACATGTAAAGTTAACTAGTAAATACAATTTTCCACTAACTTTCCATCTAAACACACATGATTGTAATAATGATAATAAATTGTATTTATAAAGCGCTTAATACAATGTTTCTAAAGCGTTAAACAAAACAAGTTACAGCGTAAAGTAAACATACAACAATAATAGTACATACATGTAATTCTAATAATAAAAACTACAGATAATAAGCAACTTACTTTAAACAAAACTGCCCTATAAATAACTATTATACAAGAGATTCTTCAAGGTTTCCTTAAACGACTCTACGGATGGGGATTAGCAGATACTAATTGGTTAAATATTCTATAATTTAGGGGCTGCAACAGCAAAAGCATGATCAGCGTAACGGGTATTGATTCGGACACCAGTGGCTTATTGGAAATTAGCATGTGTAGTTGACCGTAATGAACGTGATGGAACAATACGTTTGAGAAGGTCGTTTAAATATGATGGAGGATACGGTACTCAAGTTTAATTTTGAATATTATCAAAAGAATCTTAAACTGAATGTGAATTAAAACAAGTAGCTAACGAAGAGATCTAAGAACAGGAGTTTGGGTGATGAATATGCTGAAGTGGAGAAATGGTGGATTTCGGTTAGCCAGAGTACAATTTGTTACAATAATCTAAATGATAGTCACGGTTGACTATGGTACTGTTAACGAACCTTGTGGGGTTGTGGTGGAACTGCCCTCAATTTTCCACTGAAGACGATCGACACTCTTCAAGACCTGGTTGGCTGATAGGGATAGCTCCTCGACATCAGATATTCCAAAGGGTTTGAACAGATCCTGCATCAAGAATGAATTCATAGAGCATGAGACAACTGGTCATATTCGTCCTGCTCCACAACACTGTGTTAGAGGAACTCGGCCTAGCAGACGGTTGTTACCATTAAAATGCCTGTAACTTCAAAAAGAGACGTGCTCTATAGACCAAAATACTAGATAGGCTAAAGATGAATGGTAATTGACCTGGTGTTAAAAGACCCTGGTTTATATACATTTACATGTATTAATGAATTTACATGAGCCAACTTACTGACTAGTTGAGAAAAGTTTAGAAATTGTGGTTATGGGCCGGTACTCAGGTGGTATGGGTTTGGAATAATTTTTGAAGGTCTATGGCGGAGGATAGGGATCAGGGGGTTCGGAGCAGATACAAGCAATCTATGTGCTAGGATATCCTCTTTTGTGTTACAGTGTATTTCTCTTGATTCAACAGCTCTATATGACTAGTAAGTATGGGGGTTTGTCCAGGAATTGAACCTGGGACCTTTCTTACCCCAAACCAGAATCATACATGTCAGAAATATGAGTATTTTACTCACTTTTTCAGCTGAGATACGTTAGTTAGCCAACTACAGTATTCAGTTGATGCTTTTGTCTACATATTTTATCCTACGTTTGAAACAGCTCCCTAGCACAATTTTTGTGCAGGCCTTGATTGGTAGGCATTAGGTTATCATATGCAGTCAACACAAGTTGAGCACCATTACAATAGTGCACATTTAATGCGATGTGTTCAATTGCGCATTATTTTGGATTGATCATGTGACGTCACAATGCTTGTCAGTCAGTGTTTTGCCTCAAAGCCATCTTGCTAAAGTAAAATGCATGGATGTAATCTGAGTACGAGTTCAGACATTTTACCTTACCATGACAAATGCTGGATAAAATGCTGGCTTAATCCCTGTACTGGATGGAATCTGTCCCCAGGACTCACCAGTCCGGATAATCCAGATATCATCTGTTTAGGGCCAGAAGGTAGTTAACTCAAATACTTCAACAAACATTTAACACCCTTCTGGCTCTGAACAGACGATGTGACCTATGACCTTATTCTTACCCTAAGAGAAACTGTGACAGGCTTGGAGAAAGCTTTGTCGTCTCCGACCTCAAACTGATGCTCTAGCCTTAGGAGGAGGATGTTTGGTTTGAGCTGCTCTAGCGTCAGAAGGTGAACATTGGCTGGAAGAGCTTGACTGATGAAAGACGACTGCAGATAAATCAAGAATAAATGATCAACATTTTTTTTTAAAGATAAACAATTGTTAGCAGTTAATTCTTTAAAGCCCAACTGTCCTACTTGTAGCTACTTGCTCCCTCTATATAGAAAACAATGCCTAATCCTTTTTTTCTTATGTTAATTGAGAGCTGAGTTGATGAGATAGCCAGCTGTCATTGACCACGCTGTGTGGTCTAATCCCTCCTGGCCAAACTAGTACAGCTGGCCTTTAATAGGTTAATTACTGAAAGGTTCAGATATAAAAAAATAATGTATAGATATCTCTTTCCCCCCAAAAATAGGCAAATTTGTACTTTGCAGTCAAGAAAAACTCAGTCCATGCTTTTTTTCTTTTTTAATAGAGATATGGCTTTTGATATAAAAATGTAGAAATAAAAAAATTTGATCTGAATATTAATCACAATTATAATGAGGAAATGAGTATTTGAAGAAGAAAATGGCACGCCTATTCATTGTGATGATAGAGGGAAATAGATAGGAGGAATTGCAAAGAATAGAAGAAGAAAATAATGGGAAAAAAGGACAGCAAGTAATAAAGATGGATTGAGAGAAGAGTGAGATAAGAGTGAGAGAAAGGAGGAGACTTACAGATACTGGAGACTGGTTTCCCATTGCCGTGGAGACATAGAAATATGGCTTCATGTAGATTTCCTCCCCAAGTATACGCTGGATGTAGGCAGCTTTCTTGGGCGTCGCCAAGGAAACGGTATGGGTTCCTCGGACCATGAGCCCGTCACCAAACTGGCCAGTCTCGTTCAGAGGTTCACCGACGCCCCGATTGTCATCCTTAAGAATCCTACGATGAATCTGAAATGAAAGACAGTATGGGATATTTAAAAAGTTATGATTCATTAAAACAAAATTCTGGTCAAGCAACAACAAAAAAAGCACTGTAAAACAGAGATATTCACTCCGTGCAAACTCTAAATTGGCCCATACATGTGTACACTTTTTGACAAGTGAATAATGCTTCCAAAGCAAAATAAAATTGAGTTGATGACCAGTTAAAAAAATGCATGAAGAGAAAAAATAAATAATAATAACAATATTATACATGTATTGTACTGGTTGTTGCTGGAAAAAATAATACTTTACAGAAATAATAATGAATGATAAATATTCAGCACTATGGAATACCCAGTTAATAAAAGATTTGACATTTCTTCATAATTTTTCCATCGTCGTTGGATGATTTTCGCCAGGACAAACCAATACTTATATGCTAGATGATCAAAATACTTAAATGCTAGATAATCAACCTTTTCTGATTGATTCCACAACGTTTCTTTCACAATACAATTGCATGACCATGCAGAACTCAACTTTATCTTTAACATTTTAATGATGAAAACTGACTCTGTTAAACATTTTTCACTCACCATAATTTCAACCGAGCCATTGCTGAGACTGCTTCCCCCCTGTGATCTGTCCGTCATGACTGTAAACTGAGACATGGTATCCTAGAAAAAAAACATTAAAACAAAATCAATAAAAAAAAACTGATTTAACCTTTTCAACAGTAATGGATTTATATTTAGGGCTGGATTGATCACACATTATTCTTCAAATTAGCAACAATTATATTTTTCCTTTTATTGCTACATTGCTCAAATAATATTTGATATTTCTGATAAAAAATATATATGGGCGAGAATGTTGTTGAAAATTAAAAAAAATTACCAGTTTTGATATATAGAAAAACAATGACTTTGAATCTCTCAACATGTTGCCATTTTAAGGATTATAAAACTTATTTTCCTTTTCAAAATTCCTAGCGCCAAACGCAGTATAGTCATGAAACAAAAATGGATGCTGTGTGTGCAGAAATTTGTGCCCTTTCTACCCATGCATGTGGCATATTTTTTAGGGATCTGAATCAACGTATTGAGCCAATTAACCACAAATTGGAGAATGATCGTCGCAAAAGGGTTAAAGATGATAGAGAAGGTCGAGTTCTAGTTGGTAAAGATGAAAAATAATTTGTGCTCTCTTATTATTTCTATGTTATTATGGAATAAATATCATAGAAGGAATGTACCCTGACAAGGGTTGCTTTTTAAATGCCCTCACATTTGAAATATGACGAGAAAAAAATTTGAATTATTTCATAGATCTACTATGAGTTTAGGAAGCATGAAATTTGTTGCTCGTTAAAGGGGCTGTATCATGATGAGACTACTTGTCTTTCCAGTGGCCTGACTCGGGGCCAATCAGGTATATTCGACTACGGAGGACGCGAACGCAGTATTCATGTTTGTGTTACATACACAAAACCGAAGCATGAGGAGAATTTTGGTCTGTTTCGCGCCCTTTCGCGAATGCTAGCGTGCGCTGACCCAATTAATCAAGTCCATTCGTTTACGTGCAGTTGTCCAAAAGGAGTGGTAGATGGCGTTGACCAGTATATACATGCTACAGCCCCTTTAAAATCTTGCTTATATCACGAACAATGAAAAGGGAAGATTAAAATGTTAAAAATAAGAGACACAAACAGCCAAATACTTGTATTGACAAAGATCTCCATTAGAAAAAACATTTGTCTAAATATACTCTCACAATTTAAAACTTAGGAGGTAGCAGATCATTTGGTACTTACATTGATGATGATCCGACTGTTAATTGGATAGTAGTTGCCTGCAACTGGTTCGCTGTTGACATATGGATAGTCTTCCCGTTGATACAGACTTTACACACACACACAAAGAAAAGAATTGGATGAAAATTAAATAACATGAATACCACATTTTGAAGTAGCTACACACATACTGGCACAATACAATGTTTAATGATTTAATTTCAATGTACATGTTATTCCTACACTAGATAGTACGTTTGGGCATTCAAAAACATACTGAGAAATAAAGCTATTTCAAACACATTTTACCTCGAACTTATACACCTAATGTGTATACAGTTTGGGTCTGTTTGATGATTAATGGTTTGGTTTTGTTTGTTTAACATGACTGATAAGAAAGCATGTGCGTGCAAGTACTTAAGCAACTATGGGACCAAGGGCTTTAAGTCCTCTCCAAGGGACTTGGTAATGAAGATTAATGCCTTATCAAAGGGCACTCGCCTATCAACTTTATTTTGAACCCAGGACCTCCCAGTTACAAGGCCATGGCTCTACCACTAAGGCCTGCTCAATTGTCGTCTGAATAAAGGGTAGGTGTTATCTAAAGACTTTCTAAGTGTAACATTTTTTACAAACCAGTCACATAGTAACCTCAAAGTGATTCAAATGATGATAGTACTGATGAAAGTAATGAAAGTAATGATGATGATGATTGCTCGATGCCTATGGTATGAACTCCCTGCATTTCTAAGAAATAGCATTTCACTTGACTTCTTCCAAAAACATCTGAAAACATAATTCTACCATTCTTCTTATTTTGTTGATTGACTAATGGGACAGCGCTAAGTAAATCCAATGATTATTATTATTATCATGATAAACATAAAAGCTGGTGAACTTACACTCTTTTCATCATCTGTCTACCATTGGAGTCCGTGTAGAACGTCTGACCCGACTGTATATTGGTGTCAAATCGTGTTATGATCTCCTTGCCCAAACCATCACTAAGATGAAGAAAAGGAGGAGGTGGAGAATGAAAAATGGTAGAAATGGAAAGTAAAATGGAAAAGAAAGAAAAGGAAAAACAAGAGAGAGAGAGAGAGAGAGAGAGGGGGGGGGGGACAGAGAAAAAGAGAGAAAGAGGGAGAGAGAGAGGGGGAAGAGGGAGAGAAAGAGAGAGTGTGAGAGAGAGAAAGAAATACAAAGTGAAAGAGAGAGAGAGAGAAAGAGAAAATGACAAATTTCAAAATAAATATTACGTATTTTGCGTTCTGGACATGTCCTTCTTGTGCCACTTCGTTTGCGCTAAACTAAAAAACTAGACATACAAATCATACTAGAAATATTCTCAATGTCATCATCATTGACAACTTAATTTATATCCTGCACTTATATTGCATCAGACATCTAGTCACCTCCATAGACAATGGATGATATGATAATGATGTTGAGTGTTTCTTGTATTGTGCCAGTGCCTGCATCTGCTGGGCAGATCTCTATGTTTCACGAATTCAAAGTTCTTGGTGAGGATTTCAAATAATTTAGTTTAAATGATTTTTTGTTGGCATTATTATTCTCGAGATGATGTCGTAGTTGGGATTTATTACTCTATTAACCCACTGGCAACAGGAACCCGGTTGTCCCCGTGCAAGTCTACATGAATAATAAAAAGTCAGTAGTAAGTGGGTTTAGTTAACATCTACTTCATCTAGGTCGAAGTGGCCAATGTAGATGTCTAGATCTAGGTCATTAGTGCTATGACAGGGATTTGAACCCGGTACCTCATTATCAATAGATCGGTCACTTAACCACGAGACCAAAACACCTCTACTTACCCAATAGGGATAGGGCCAACCGTCCATGTGAACTCTGCTGCACTTTGACCTTTGTATAGTCTGACCACCTGGCTCAACCAAGGTGTGAACTGCTGTTGAACCTCTTGTACTACATCACCCTGAGAAAAAAAAAGGAGGATACAAATTATTTTTTTGTGTTCATCTTGCCTTGTTTTCATTCATTTCTAGGATGTGTTAAGTAATTTCTTCAACCAATAGGCCATTTTCGTTATTGTAACGTAACCAAATGTATGTGTATGCCTTTGTGAAGCACCTCATACAAATCATTTTGTTTACCTGTTACAAATAAATTTATCTCAATAAATCCAGATTTACTATTATTATTATCATTATTATTATCACCTTTATACTATTATCTAATAGTGGAAGCCAGGCGAAAAAGAGGCAGACCTGCTATATCCTGGTTGAAAGACATCCACACATGGACAGGGAAAAAGCTGTCAGAGGCACCAAGAGCGACAGCAGACAAGAGAAGGATGGCATAAACTTGTGATGGTCACAGCAGCGCAGCTAGCGCTACCCGACTGAAAGAAGAAGACTGTTATTACCTTGACCACTTTAACCAGCACCGACGTCCCATCAAACAGAGGATATGGGACCGATTTGTTAGGTCGGAAGATGTAGGCCCCCGAGCCTTGTATCGAGACGTTGTTCCCTGTGCTGGATTCGTACCAGTAGAAAGACTGGGTCATAATGTTGCTGATGTTCGACCCCAAGTTGGTCATTGATTTCAAGAGGCCGGTGATTCCATCAAAGCTCAGACTCAGGATCTAGAAAATAGATAATTCAGGTAATATTTATTTTTTTAAAGAATTTATCATTATAATTTTTTTCAATCATTTGAATTATAAAAAATAATGATGTGACAAAAAAATGTTGGTGTTTGATGTCAATTTGGTTTTTGATTTCAAGAGCCTGTCTTTCCAGCAAAGCTCAGGATCATGAACTAAATGAATAAAGATTGAAGCATTTCTCATTGTTCATTTGCTGAGAATGCTAATGTTAGACCCTAAGGTGGTCATTGATCTCAAAACACCAGTGTTTCCATCAAACCTGAGACTCAGAAACTAAATGGTATAAAATTGTAACAATTGTCATTGTTACTTCAAACTTCCTGAAACTCTCATCGGACATCAAATGATCAGTGTCAAGAATTAGAAAATTATTGTTGAAAAGAAAAAAATCTCGCACTTTGAATAGATTCATTAAATTTGTTTGAAGTATTTGTAAAAAATGTTAAACTTTAAATGGCCAGTGTTCCCATCTAATTCTTTATCATAAACTACAAATACGATCGACAAAAAAGTTACAAATTCTTTTCAATAATGTAAATTCCTACAAAAATGTTTTGATCATTTCCTTAATTTCTCTATATTTAATCAAAGTAATTTTATCTACCCCATTGAAATGTAGATCTTTTTGTCAAAATCTAATTACGGTAGGGTTTATAATCAAAGTATTGTATGGCTCAGTCATCAGGTGGTCATGACTAAGGCGTACAAAAAAAAGATGTTGTATCTTGAAATCTACGGTCGGCTTTTAAAACAAGTTTTTTTAACCGTTTTTTAGGAAAAAAATGTATTAAAGTATATTAAATATCAGCCCAAAAAGGGAGTAAAGTCTCGACAGACCGACCCATGTTTTGGCACCTAAAGGGTAATACATCTTTTGTTAGGCCTCATAGCCACGCTATCCTTGAAACAGGGTGTCACTCACCTCATTGGATATTATCACATCTCCATCTACCCTATTGATAGTTGTGGCTGGACGGCTGTGACGAATCGCCCCGAGACGGGATATCATATCTGGGAGGGAATAGATGGTAATGGATTGTCATGACAAAAATAATGTTTTGTTTTCTGAAAGCCATGTTATGAACAAATTTCAATTTAATAACACAGAGTTAATGCCCTTCTGGCTCTAAAAACTACTATCAGTAATGCATTTACAATATAGCTGTATCTATTATTTCATATTGAGTCCAAACATACTCCTAAGTTATTGGAAATATTTTTGAGACCTAGAATTCCATGTTTAGTTCCCCCTTCCGCATGTCATCATCATCATTTATTAACTCATATCCTGCCATAAGGCCGGATGCACGCTACCGTTATAGTGCTTTGTACACGCTATCGATTGGCTGCTTAATTCATGCGATCGAGCCTCAGCTTAGCTGCTTTATGCATGCATGCTTGCATTCGTAATAGCATTCATTGTTCATGATCATTGTACTGTGCCGAGTGCTTCTCAAGCGCTATTATTCGCACCATCAGATTATCTCAAAATACACTTGGCACAGGGGGGATTTGTGGCTTGGCACAATGGGGATTAGCCCTGTGGCACTGGGCTGTATTCATTATGGCAGGAAAAGAGTAAAAGTCAGAAGAAAATGCAATAGCAATTAATTACAAACAAACACAACCAAATACCAAATCCTCTTACTCATTGAAGGTGCAGTGACTTGGTATGTGGTGTATCCCATTGGCGGTATGGTTGCCATGAAGATGAGTTCCTTAGTAGCGCTCCCTCTATCCCTCCTCACGCTCTTAGTGCTTGCCGTCACATCTTGAATCTAAACAATAATCAAAACGAAGAATATGAGAAACATCCCTTCACTAAATATGCCTTATTTCCCTCCTCACGCTCTTGCTTGCCGTCACATCTTGAATCTAAACAATAATCAAAACGAAAAATATGAGAAACATCCCTTCACCAAATATTCCTTATTTCCCTCCTCACGCTCTAAGTGCTTGCTGTCACATCTTGAATCTAAACAATAATCAAAACGAAGAATATGAGAAACATCCCTTCACTAAATATGCCTTATTTCCCTCCTCACGCTCTTGCTTGCCGTCACATCTTGAATCTAAACAATAATCAAAGCAAAAAATATGAAAAACATCCCTTCACTATTAATATTCCTTATTTCCCTCCTCACGCTCTTAGTGGCTGGTGTCACATCTTGAATCTAAACAATAATCAAAACAAAAAATATGAAAAACATCCCTTCACTGAATAGTCCTTTTATCCCTTCTCACGCTCTTAGTGCTTGCCGTCACATCTAGAATCTTAACAATAATCAAAACAAAAAATATGAGAAACATCCCTTCACTAAATATTCCTTATTCCCGGGTTTACAACTGGCATTTTCTGGGCCAGTGAATACAGATCAGTGTTCCCGCAGGAATTTGAGAATCGAATTCCACAACTTTCCTTGACTGTTCATGACCGAGTTTCCATGACCAGATAAGTACCTTTTTGGTATGGGTTGCGGCATCCAAGCAGTGTACGGATACCACGCAGTGACAAACATTATCTCATCTTTGTGATGGTCTTAGCCTCCCTTCACAATATCCATGACTTTCTATCACTTTGGGAGATTTTAAGAATCGTTTTTAATGACTTTCCAGAAGAATCTTTTTTACCATGACTTTTCCGCTTTTTTCCATAAACCATGGAAACCCTGAATTATTCATTACTTCTCTCCATAGTTTAAGCTCAAATCAGAACAAGACCTTGAATCTTGAATCTTGAACAAGAAATCGTTGTGTGATTACCTGACTGGAGACCGTTGTTCCATTAGGGCCCATGACGGTGTAAGTAGCCTGGTTGACTGGAAGTCTGATCGGTGACGTCACAGAGCGTGCGATAGGGTTGTACACCACTACCGTGAACTAATGCCAAAGTCATTGGGAAAATATAAAAAACATAATATTTATGACTTGGGTACTATTCACAGAGATAAATCTCATGATAATGTTCAACAAAATGGGAATTCCATATTAAAGAAATGCAATGAATCTAGTGGGTAAAATACATTTATCTCGCCAGAAAAATTCCGCAGAAGCTGTATTCTGAACTCATATAATTTTCAAACTAATTGGGAAAAACCAAATCTGGTCCGTAATGGGGTTTTGGATTAACTACATGTAGTTTCTCTTTAAAGGTACTATGTCCCATTTGCAGGCCCAAAAAATGAAAAGGTTAAATTCCAACAGCATTTGATAGTAAATGCTAATTGAGAACTTCTCTAAAAAAAGGGGGCTTGAAAACGTTTTCAAGTGGGAAAATAACGACCATTAGTTGTTGAATCGACTTAAGAGCTATAGAGCCAGTAAGTAATAGTCTGATTTTCAGACCATTGTACCGAATGGTCGTACATTTTATGCTGCGCAAAGATTTAATCAGTTAAATTTTGGCAATTTTTCCAAGAAGTGCGTTATTGATGTAGACAAATGCTCATGTACCCTTTACAGCTCATTTTATGTATGTTATTACCAAAGAAGAAAAAAGCCAGTCAGTCACTCAATAGTGTCTGACAGTGAAGTCTAGCAAGTTAACGGGTTTCCTTGCATAATTTGAATATAAGAACACTGCTAACGTTTAAATTTCACAGATAGGACATACATGACATATTCATAATTCCTGCAAAGTTCTACAGAATTTGATGTTGGCTGCAAAAGGAACATAGTATCTTTAAAAGGACATTCTTACCAAATCCATTTCCTTGTGTATCACCTAAAAAACTGATAATGATGCACATTATGTTCAGTTGGAATATAAATTTCAATTCATGTGTCAATATAATTAGCAACTATAAATATAAGGATAATAATAACAAATCCTGTTCCTTCATGTTGATGTTGTTAGTTTAGTTTTTAAGGTTCTTGTTACAAGATTTATAATATTTATGTCTAAAGAACTGAAAACTAATAATGATCCACATTATGTTCAGTTTGTATATAAATTTCATTTATTGTATATAAATTTCATTTCATGTGTCAATATAATTAGCAACTATAAAAGTATGGATAATAATAACAAATCCTATTCCTTCATGTTGCTGTTTTTAGTTTAGTTTTTAAGGTTCTTGTCACAAGATTTATAATATTTATGTCTAAAGAACTGAAAACTAATAATGATCCAGAGCTGCCAACATTTGATTTGGGTAATCAGGGAGATTTCTGAGAGAGCAGCATCGAACGACTTCATTGTTGGCGGGAACCAAGAATGGCCTTTTAGTGCCCCTGGTGGGGGGGGGGGGGCAGGGGGCAGGCCCCCAAAAGCTCTTGGTTTTAAGCCTCTTTGAAACCCTTTTAGAACACATTTTTTCAATGATTTCTCAAAATGGAAGGCTTTGATATGGCACATTTTATTTGCATACAATTGATAACATATGAACTTCACATCATATTTCAGACTATGAACTCCTGTTACCTCTATTGTGAAATGGGGGATGTACTTGTGGAAGGCAAGGACTGGGGTGTGCTTGAGGGTTTTCCTTGAAGTGACTGGTAGGTTGCTTGCTTGAGTTTGCTAAGGAGGTCCTTGCTATACTCCCTTTGGTAGCATGGGACATCTGTGTTGGCAATTTTCTCTGTTAGGAGTGCTTGAAGTGTTTTCAAATTCATTGATCCCCTGAAATCAGTTTTGTTCTTCCTAACAATGCTAAAAACTCTTTCACATGAAGCATTGGAATGTGGTATCACAAGCAAAGATTTCATCACTTTGCTCAGAAGTGTGTATTTCTTTGAGCCATTGCCATCCTCCATCTTTGAAATTGCAGACCATTTCTTGTCTATTCTCAAGTTTTTGTTCAGGATCTCTGGTTCCCCTGAAAAGTCTTCAACCTGGTATTGTAGTATTCGCCTTTCGTAGATTTCCCAACACAAGGCCATTCCAAGTGGTAGTCATCTTTATATTTCTGATAATATTTCGACTTCGACATTGTCCTGGATGATATTTTAATACTCAAACAGAGAGCAAAATACAGCCTTGTTTTGGACAAAGTTGACTTACGCCTTCGGAAGATGCAAGTTATATCGATGCGTTCCCAACGGCAAAGGAGATCAGAAAAAAAAAGTCGGCTTCAAAATCCACTCTGCAGTAACACTGCCATGTTGGTATCAAATGATAATCCACTTAAAAATCACATCGCAAAAGTCCCCAAATCAATCCAAAAACTGATGTTGAAATGTGCAGTTTTTTGGGCCGATCGCAGCAGACAAAGTCTGCTTGTTGTATCAGTGCAACTTCTGGCTGCTCTGACGCGACCGATCGGAAACCGGCACCAACGTACCGGGACGCTACGGGGGCCGGCGAGGAAGCCGCCCGGCAGAGCAAGCAGGCGAATTGCTATCACACAAACACCACTCACATTATCACATGTTCCCAATGGTTTGTTAGATTAGCCCGCCAGTCGTTCGGCGTAACTCTCATTTATTACGCTGTTAAATAAAGTACGATATCACGGTAAATTTATATTCGACGACTGGATAACAGGAAAATTCATATTACAGAATTGCCGTGTGTTTGTATACGTACGTACGAACTCAACATGCTAGTCTTGTGAAACAGTCGTTTATGAAAATAATACAACTTAAAATCTGGAAATCCGGGAGATTTTTGCATGGGGTCGGGAAAACGGGATATTGGGTCAAAATCCGGGAGTCTCCCGCAGGATCCGGGAGACTTGGCAGCTCTGATGATCCACATTATGTTCAGTTTGTATATAAATTTCATTTCATGTGTCAATATAATAAGCAACTATAAAAATATGGATAATAATAACGAATCCTTGAAGACTTACGGAATTCTGGGTTTCGGAGGTTGGGCAGATGCTGATGTTGGCGTAGTTACAATGATCAGACGTAGTAGCATCCATCTTGAAACCAGTTTTCTGAGAAATATCGCTTGAGATGGCTTCGCTGATCAACGCCTGTACCAAGTAAAGAAAAATAACTGAATAATAATAATAATAATAATAATATATTTATAGAGCGCAGAAACTATCCAACATTAAGTATATGATGTACTGCGCAACAAGAGCTCCTGATATGCTTAGATTTACAGTTAATTAAAAATATGTGCTTTCAGTTTTGACTTAAAGATATTTACAGATGGTGATTTCCTGACTTCAAATGACAAGTTATTCCAGAGTTTTGGGGCTGCACAAGCAAATGCTCGATCACCTAGCGCTATTTTGTTTTGATAGATGGGATCTGCAGCAACAAATTATCTCAGGAACATCGGTTGACTTACATAGTAAATGTCAACAACTGTTTCAAGATTCAAGATGCAGGATTCAAGATATTTTATTTAACCATAACCATAAAAACATACAAACAATAATACAAAATACAGTATGGAATATGGAAAGGACCAAAATATGAAAGAATGCTTGTGAGGAATAGCCTCAAAAGTAGTGCTAAAATAAGCACTGATCCTTTTATTTAATTTATAAACATTTGGTTATGCTGAGGAAAGCACAGAACTTTTCCCTTATTTCACAAATGTTAACGCTTTGTTTAGTAAAATACATAGCCCTCGCATAATCGTATGCTTTCGTAAATACCTTATGTTTATTCAGATATCCTAATTTATATACCCATTACACAACTATTAATTGGGCCTTACATAATACATGCTTTGTTTTTTAGTAGATCCCCTACTTTATTTAGCTTTTTCAATGTATTTATCATACTTATGATTGTATCTTTTGTCATAAATATTGCCATGTACATTATGTTCCTATATTGTATGCTTAGTTATAATTATTACCATTAACATTATGTTCAATTATGTTATTTTCGATAAAGTGGAATTAAATAAACTTGAAACTTGAAAATAACCCTGTGATCATCATAAAAAAAATTGTGATCAACACTCCAACCATTCTCACCTGGCATTGAACCCGTCCCATGGAGAGCCTTTTGGCATAATCATCTGCAACATGCTGCTTCTCTGTACCACTGGAAATACAATAGAAATCAAATGCAAGATTTACACTTCTGTATATTAAGGGGGGGGGTGGATCTGTTTTTGGAGCTTAACCCATTACCTACATGTATGGGAACTGGATGGTCCCTGTATGAAGGCAATGGGAATTGGAGAATTCAGTAGTCAACGGTTTAACAAATGTAGAGTGAAGGAAACTGCTGCTTTTTAGAAAATGAAACCCATAGGCCCGAATCACAAAAGTAGGTTTAAGTTTAAACCATGGTTTAAATCCTCAATTACATAACCCATGGTTTGAAATTAGCGAAAATTAAGGGTACCTTGCCTTGCGCGCGTCTAATATTGGACCTCTGACTGTGTCGCACTTATTTTGCGCTAATTTTAGACCATGGGTTTTAAATTTAAACCTCCTTTTTTTTTATTTGGGCCATAGAAAATTAATAATCATGTTCCTGTATTACAATATATTCTGGATGCCTGCACAAACAAACTTTATTGAAAATGGGTGAGATATGATTGCTATAATGTAAACCTCACAAGTTCGTAATCATGTTAAAAACTCTTTTCATGTTCAAAATCAATGTATAAATACAATTCTATATAATTATTTATTATACTGGTAAGTTTTTCTTGTTTGTTCTACACCTTCTATCTGTATTTTCATGCTTTCAAAAAAACAAGTTTATTACACCGTCATTGTTTTTTAAACTATGGATCCTGTTACTATAAAATACAAATAAATCCATAAAGTGATTGCGGTGTTCTACTCACGTTACGGCATCATGATGCTGGGCAATAGCCATAGCCTCTCCTGGTTTAAGAGAATCGATCACAAAATCAAATTACAGCTATTCAGAATTTCAAAGAACAAACCCTATTAAAGCAGCAATATAATTCCTCACCAACCCCCTTCCTCTGATACCAGTTAGAATTGATCAGAGGGCCTAAAAATCACCTAGAATGAGGTATTTTGTACACAAAAGCCTAAAGTATGGTCTGAAAATAACTCACCAGGCCTGAATTCAGGCTATTGCCTGAAAACTGGCACCCCTCCCCTCCCCTCCCTCTCTCCATCCAGCAGAAAAAAGTCAAAGAGAAGGTTCAGTACTGGTAAAAGTGAAAGATACTTCTTGAGATTAACTCACTCTTTCCGTTCCCCTTTTGCAGAATCTCACAGTACTCATAGAAATGTCCTCACAAAAGGATTAACCTTCATTCAAATAGGACTAGAAATAAACTACATGTACACCATATTCTGATGCAAGATGTTTGTGCAGTCCCCAATACTACTCTCTGTGTGTAGTACTTTTAAGTGTTTGTGATTTTCGTCTAAATCTAGCCACTTTCTAAACTTTGGAGGATTCCACAGTGTAGTCTAACAGCACAAAAGCTGTTCCTATTTTATACTACATGACCAATCACTCAGAAGGACTTCTTGAAAGTTTCTTGCACAACAATATTGCGTGACCACCAAGCAATACAAGCATTAAGCCAAATTTTCAATAGACGAAAACTAAAAAATGATAGTCGTCACATTTGTATAGCGCCTATTACTACATTTCTAAACGCTTTACATTGTAATTGCTACCTACGTTTCTAAGCTCTTAACATTGAAACTGTTATCAACCCGGTCATTTGATTCAATTGCTAATCTTGGTTATTGGTGGTTACTTTACCAGACTCCTAAGAAAGCATAAATACTTGTAAGTAAGCAACCAGACGGCGACGGCTTTAGGTCCTCTCCGAGGGACCTGGTAATGAGGATTAATGCCTTACCACAGGGCACTAGCGCATCGACTTGGTTTCGAACCCGGGTCACTGGATTACGAGACCACTGCTCTACCAACTGAGACATGAATATTGATAGTGCACACGCTCTGCTCCCTGGGGATTAAAAATAAAGATCTTTGTTGTGTTTGTTTTCTTCTACTTACTCAGTCTTTCTGACGATGCTTTGGTAGTCTTGAGACACTCTAACTGCTTGCACACCTGAGTGGAAGAAAGATCAGAAACATAGACAAGTTTAGAAAAATAACAAAACAAAACTTCTTGAAGAAAAAAGAAATTGTTAAAATATGTTTTATAAGCAGTTTGTTTGTTTGTTTTACTTGACTGCTAAGAAAGCATGTGTCTACTTTTAAGTAAGCAACCAGGGGACCGACGTCTTTAAGTCTTCTCCAAGGGGCTTGCTAATGAGGATTAATGCCTGCCTTACCAAAGGGCACTAGCGCATCGACTTGGTTTCAAACCCGGGTATCTCCTTCAATCAACCAAAACTTTACAATAAATTAAAATTGCAATTAATTTTATATTACAGATAGGTACAATGCATGGTAAGATACGATTCATTGCAGCAAGAATTGAGATAGGATAGATTTTTGCGATTGAATGTTAGTCAAATTTGTGACAGGTATTCGAGAGGCCATGAAGACAATACACTTGAAAGATACATATACAAAAACTTGAATTGTTTGTGTCATGATGTCATGATGTTGTCATTGAAGTTCCATCCATATTTATATGGTATTGATAGAATCTGTATTTGAATAATATCAAATGGCCGAGAGTGGGATAGAAGGATATATTCCAAGAGCTAATTAGCAATTTTCATGAGTCAGAACAACGACTGAAATAATGTCAAAATGAGGGGATATAGCATTGTATCTCACAAAAGAAAAGTCTTTCAATATTATATGATCGCGCAAATATCCATTGTCTTAGCCTCTGCGTATTTAAATATGTATTCTCTTATTATGGGTACACGCACCCCAAACCATGAGATATGGAGAATTATTATAAGGCTTTCAAGTAGTACAATAAATCAGTGTACCGGTATTCAATATCTTTAGCACAGTACTCGGATGACAAGTGACCAATATTGTTTTCTTTTGCTCAGTCATCGGGTAACTTCAACTATCGATTTCGATATCACACACACAAAAAAAGCCATATTCATTGTGGTATTAAAGTCAAAATTTGTTATTTCGATAGTCAGCCTTATATAGATAATAATATTAATAGCTTTGTTTTTGTGTGAAACATTATTGGACTTGTCTCCGACTAGTTTAATATTGTCATAGCTCAAGCAACGTATTCTTGTAACACACTCAAAGCCATCCAATATTATATAAATACCGGTACTGCACGGTCATCCAGGTATTTTTTCACAAACCATGAGATACGGTTTTAAATTTGCACGGTCATCCAGGTACTTTTTCAAAAAGCATAAGACTCACTGATTGTGCTGGTTGGCTCAAAACCCTTCATACAAATAACATTTTCCATTCTTAGTACCTGGAGGATATTGTTCGACTCCCTCACGTATCCTTTGATCGACGGGCGGCTCACGAAATACCCGCTCCAAAAGTTATGCGGGGCATCACCATACGGCATGAAATCCTCTTTCTTAGTAGTCCAAGTCTTGTTTGCCGCATTCAGGTTGGAGACATAGCAGGACGGAGTGGAGTAGAGAAGGTGGATGCCTGACTCCTCCTCCTGATTGAGAAAGAAGAAAAAAAAGATTACGAAAGATTAAAATTTTGATAATGGATATTACTTATAAGTAACGTCAAATAACAGATAACGTAACGCAAGCCAAAAAACAATGTGCGCATGCGCGAACCAGAATTGCAATTTTGCACGTAACAATAGGCACCAACTGACGTAAGGGTTGCCCTATGTAACACAAATGGCTTTACAAAATGACCTGTTTCGCATCTTGGTCAGCTTCATGACTACCCTTTTAGCACTGGTATAGATTAATCTTGCACTGGAAACGGTTAAATAATCTTGAAGCCTTTGGTATATCTGGTATTCAGACACCTACCCCCTGGACATCCACCCCCCCCCCCCCCCCCCCCCCCCCCCCGGGATAACCACCCCCAATCAACTACCCCCTACGACGAACTACCCCCTAGGGCAACCACCCTCTAAGACGACTACCCCCTGGGACAACTACCCCCTAGGATAGTTGTCTAGGGGGTAGTTGTCCTAGGGTAACTTGTCTGGGGGTAGTTGTCTGGGGGGTAGTTGTCCTAGGGGGGAGTTGTCCTATGGGGTAGTTGTCTTGGGTTAGTTGTCCGGCTTCCGGGGGTAGTTGTCTAGGGGTGGTTAACCGGGGGTGGATGTCCAGGGGGAAGGTGTCCTAGAACCGGTATATCTATCCCATGATAACTATAATGTGGCACAGCTCACCTTCGCATTGACATATTTGATGAGCTTGTCAAGGTTCTTATACCAAGCGTTAGCATTCTCATACTGGAAGTCCGAGCCCATGGTCATGATGATGTTATCCGTCTGGAAGAACGCTGCCTGCAAGTACAAAATAAACATGATTATTTTAAAGATAAAGTTGAGTTCTGGTAAAAAAAAGGAAAATTAATTCTCACAGAATAAAACGAAACTTACACCGAATGATCAAGATTACAAATAAATGTCATTTGCCAAACAATTTTGGTAGAAAATGTGTACTGGCTGAGTAATGAGCATAGAAAGATAAGAAAATCAAGGTTAGTAGCACCATTTGTGTAGTTCCATATACATCTTTCTGTGTACAGTGCTTGTTACTTTACCAAGACTGGGCCAAATTTATTACATGTATGATTTTGATGACTCCAATACCTTGCAGTACACACCAATACTTACATGCTACATGATCAACTTTTTCTGATCCATTCCACACATTTTCTTTCACAATGCAATCGCATTACCAGAAATCAACTTTATCCTTAATTTCTGATCACCACCCTTAAATGGTCTCAACTGCAATGCACTCTATTATGACTTTATATTGTATACTGTAATTTAAAAAAAAATCTAACTCAGCTCCATGATACCTAGCCATCCTTCATCCTTAAAATATTCAAATTCTTTTAGTAGTTGCTGACATTGTTTAGACAGCATTCAGTTGCACAGCGCCCTCTAGAGGAACTTCATGATATGTTCAATGTTTGATTGTATACGTGTGTTCTCCTTTTATTTAGGGGGGGGGGGGAGCCAAGGGGAGACATAAACCATTTTCTCTTTGAATTTAATTGAATTGAATTTAATTGAATTGAATTGATTTTATTGTCAAGTTGTTGCTCACTGGTACAGGTGTATTTTACAAACAATGTACACAATTATACAAATTATAAAATATAATAACAACATAACATCCATAACGTTACATCCAACAATACGAGCGACGTCTAACATCCAGGCACCTCATAATTCAAATATAAATAGGGAACACGGAAATAGTCTGCATCAGATAAGCATGATAAGTACAATGTGATTTCTTACCTAGGAAATGGAGAGAAGAGATACAATAGTACAATGTCTACAATACTTGCCCTCGTTTTACCCTACTTTTGTAAATATGAATCAAATCCGGCACAAATGAACGTCTAAAGCGCTCCCGCCTAGTGCGGGGAACGCAGAGGCAAATTCCTGATCGGTTTACATTATAATTATGGAACAACGGATGTGTTGGGTCTTTCATAATACGTGTTTAATACCTTCAGCAATGTGCGATCAACATATATATTTTCTAAACTGGGCATTCTAAACCGATGATGCGCTGAGCAATTTTCCTTATTCTTTCAGTTTTCTTATTGCATCTTTCTATCTTTAGCTACCTTTTTATTTAAATCACATGCATTAGAAAAAGGTTTTTGGTTAATAGTTATTTAGCGTTCATGTGACTCACAGTACAAACCGTATTGTTGTTTTGCATTTCACTGTTTTCTTGATTTTGTCTTTGTCTTTGTCTTAATAATAATAATTATGATAGATGATGTAATGTCCACAGAGTTGGACGATGAATGAAAAGAATATTTAAATCTCTATTAAAAAAACAGAGAGTACAAAATAAATGTACAGAGAACAAGAACATTAGAAACTACAAGGTTAAACAAAAATAATTCTCAAAGAAAATATGAGAAAGAAAAAAAAGCAAACTCAAAAAGATTCATATGCTCACCTGGTCTTTTGCATACTTTGTGAATTTTGCTACACGCTCATCCACATTGTAGTCAAAGAGTGTTGGATCATCCTGCAATACAACAAAGTAATGTATGATTAACCCTTTCAGAGCAGGATCTATTAAATCGATCACATGTTGTTCTTCAAATTGGCAACAATAACGTTTTTTCTCTTTTGCTACATTGTTCTAATAAATCATATTATTAACCGTATCAGACATCTGAGCAGGGCAATTTTTAAATGTTATTGCCCTCAAGGTTTGATGGATAAGTCAACAAAATTACAATAAGTTAGTCCGCGCAGAAAAGTCAATGGGATTTTGTGTGTAATTTGGCGGGCAATATAGGTTATACAGTAAACCAATGCGCAAATATTTTAGCCCGCTCAGAACAGTCAATGGGATTTGTGTGTAATTTGGCGGGCAATATAGGTTATACAGTAAGTCAATGGACAAATATTTTAGCCCGCTCTGAAAGTCAATGGCAAAATGCGTGTTAAACTAGTGAGCAATAATATAGTGCCAGTTGTAATTTACATCGCGCATCAGCTATTGCAATTTACATCGCGCATCGTGTATAAGAAAATGCGCACTTTGCGCGAACTCCATTGTGACGTAACAATCACACCCTAGGCAAACTGTTTGCAGTGTATCGAAAATCTGTCAAACACTGGATGAACAGTGCTGGTTAGACAATGTTTTTGCAACTTCTAATGCTAGGAAACCCTGTGTAGCCTACATAATTTAAGAGTATAAGATAGTAAGAGTTTCTTGTTTGCTCTAGATGTCTGATGTGGTTAATAATAGTAATATTGACTGCCTAATTCAGGGCAATACGACTTGTCATATATCACCCTCACCTTCGGTTCGGGCGATATATGTCGTATTGCCCAGAAGGCAGTCAATATTACTTAAATATTTCTAAAAATGTCTGTTTATGAAGGAGTGTTATTAACAACGTTAAAAAAGTTGGAAAAAATGCCAGTTTTTATCCAAAAAAATGATTTTGAACCTCTCCACGTGTGGCCAATTTATAGATTTTAAAGCTTAATTTCCTTTTTTCAATTCCTGGCATCAAACGGAATATGGTCATTCAAGAATATTGCATGCAATTTTTTGCTGTTTCTACTCCTGTTTCCCTTCGCCATTCTTCCCTCTTTCTCTCCCTCTCTCTCCCTTCTTTAGATTCACTTCCTCTTTCTCTCCCTCAAGGCCTCAACCATCCCTTTTCCTTTTTTTGTTCTTTCATGCTTTCCTTTCTATTCTCTCCCTTCTCCTGTCTTTCTCTCTCTTTTTCTTCTTTTCCATCTCTCCATCTCCTTCACCTGTATTGGAGGATCATTGCATCCCCTGTCATAGCAGAAACCCGGCGGGGGACCATATCCATTATAGAGGGCGCCGAAGAAAAGATCAGCCGGGCTACCCAGGTTCTCGTTGGTATGCCAAACTTGTTCCATCGTCTTCGTGTTCAGGCGGTGCAGCTTATCATTGTAGCCTAGCCTTCCGAAGAAGAACCCATCGAATCCCATCTACCATGAATACAAACACAAAGATAAACAGCACAGGTTAAATGTCAAAGGTCACGACACACAAATCTACCTGTATGGGAGGGTCGTTGCAGGTCTGGTCGAAACAGAAGCCTGTCGGCGGACCATAGTGGGCATAGAGGGCGCCAAAGAAAAGATCGGACACGCTTCCGATGCTTGGGTTACTTTGCCAGATTTCCTCCATCCTCTTTGTGTTCAGACGGTGGAGTTTGTCATTGTAGCCAAGTCTCGCAAAAAAGAATCCATCAAAGCCCATCTGATGATGTTAATGGTTTTGGTGAAATGAAGCAAAGAAATGGAAAGCAAATAGGAAAGATGTACCCCCGATCTCTCACTTCTTTTTTGGCATTGTCTACTCTTTGTATTTTGACCGTGTTCTCCTATCTTTGTCATGTTAAATACTGTTTTGTCCCGTTCTTGTTTCTGTTGTCATCTCCTCTTTTCCCTTATTTTGTAGTTCCTTTTGTAGTTACAAATCTGTTAATTTGATTAATCATTATTCCTAAGTATGATTTGAGGGGTCCAGGATTGTACAAGCATTTCTTTGTAGTGGACCCCTCTGTTTTCAAACTGTATTCCTAAATATTTGTAAATGTTTAGTTGGAAACATAACTAAATTCAATTGAAAATTAAATTGAATCGAAGAGCGCCTTTTGCATGATTGCTTAAATGGAAACCATTGGAATAAGGTAGTACAATACCATTTTAACTGTGAGGTTTTAGAATCACCAAAATGAGAAAAAACTTGACTGCAAACAGGAAGGTGTATATAGAACTAGACACACTTGTTTAAAGAATTGATTTCTATATAAAATTATTCAATATCCTCGATTTAAAGAAGCGACAGATGATACAGAATAGCATTTGGATATGTGTGGGGAAATAAGCATGGATTGAGCTTGGCAAGCAGGACATGATGAGGGAAAGAGTGGCTATATTTTGATGGGAAAGTGATTCTTATAAGCATATGCATGAAAGCAGGAAAGTCGATGAAGCAAATAAAAGTAGTGGGAAGCAAATTTGTAAGCTGCCCTTATACTACATGTGTGTAAAGCGAATCAGGAAGCAAATCGGGAAGCACGTTGTAACTGCAAAGAAAAGATGCTCTACCTAATACTCTGTAAATTGGATTGAATTAGACTGAAAACAAATGCAACAAAATGGATTATAATGGCTCAAAATATTAATTTCTCTCAAAAACACCTGCAAAGGAATTAATATGTACATTCATACATTGTATATCCCCCAATGATACTTGTATATCAATCAAGCATGAGCATACAAAACTATTCATGAATTAAAGAGCTACCAGTAGAAGAAGAAAAAGTTCCTTGTAAAATTGCATCATTTATATTGAATAAAAAACAACGATTGTACCCCAATTGTCCTCAATCAGTAATAACTGTGTAAGCTACTGAAATCATGGCATGTGATTGGCTGAGAGCAAGTTTGTTAATATAGAAATTTAGCATTTGTTATTGATAACAAATTTTATGAAACATTTTTGATTTTTTTTTTTTTTTTGCCACCACCACTACCAGTCGTGTACCCTCTAAACATACAGGTACATGACGCCCCCTTGTCTATGCCAGAGTGACCTAGGTTGAGTTTATCAACTGAGAAGCATACGGCGTAACGTAACTCGCTGGGCTGGTAAGAAGGCATCATAGAAAGGACAGGGCCAGCGTGAGTTGGAACTGTGGGCCGATCGTGGTTTAATTTGAAATAATTTTTTTTTTTTTTTTTTTTTTTGTTGTTGTAGACTATGAATAATATTATATTAAAATGAAATTGGAAAAGGAAAGAATTTTTTTTTTTTTTTACCAAGACATTAAAAGAAAGAGATGCGATGAAATTGACAACAATAGTCAAATTTGACTAATAGCCATTATAATACTAAACGAACAACAAGAACTCCGTCGCCGAAAACGCATGCAATTTTACTTCGAGTTGCAGTTGAAGGGGCCGATTTAATAATCATAATAACAGTAAACAATGCTGTTTTAAAAACCAAAGATGGCAGAATAATCCATTTTCCTCCAAGTCCAAACAGAAATCTGGACATTTGGTCCCAGTTTCTGAGGGGTGAGTTTGACCGTTCTTGAGTTGGGAAACATTTTTACGACAACACCATGCCAGCGGCCGCCGCTCTCTCTGGCACGGGTAACCGTTGGCCAGGGAATTTTTTTTTTTTTTTTTTTTTTGCGGCCGAATATTCAAGTAAGAGAAATCGTACTCGAGTAGTTGTCAACCATGCGGGTACTCGAGCATTCGACTACTCGTCGCAGCCCTAGTATTTATACTTCCTAAGTCAAATTTCCCCCAAGTTGAATACATTTTTCGGACAAAACAATGCAAAACATGTCTTACTTCCTAAGTAAAAGTTTGCATTAGTTGAAGTATTTCTTGCAGTCCCAAAAAAAATGTACTCATGCAGAGCAAACTGCATGACCCATACTGCATCAGGAATACAATATTCATGTTTTGAGGCTCACCTGGGCAAAGAGGGAGGCCTGTTCCCTTGAGTGGCCGAAGGGGTCGATGTGCCACGCCACCCTCGGAATGCCACATTTTCCAAAGGTGTTGACGAGGAATCTTAGACCCATAGACATCTGATCTATGATGGCGTTGTAATGTGTGCAGGCTTCGTCATTCATACTCCACCCTCCATTGATGAACTCGAGCCGACCTGAGAATGAGAGGGGAGTAAAGGTCACATACAGTTTTGGTTGGACCTTCAAAGGTTTTCCTTAGGTTTCTTTGATTTGATTTGATGATAAATAGTAAGATACTAGCATTACTCAAGTGGAATATCAAACAACTAAGAGGTAGAAAATAACTTAGATACCATCCTTGGACGTAATTCTGATAACTGCAACCTGCACTACACACATGTAAAACCTATTTGTGCACTACATTACATCAGGGATCATTCCGTTTTACTTAGAGGAAAGGCCTACCATCATTGACAAACTGCTTGACCTGAAACTGCGTCTTCTCATCCTGTTGATGCCACCATCTCTCGAAAAATGCCGACTCGACATAGATGAATCGCCTCCCAGGGTCCTTTGCGAGTGCGGAGATGACCGAGTCCAGGATGTACTGCACTCCTGCATGCTGAATGCTGTTATTGGCTGTAGGGAAGATGTGACTGTTGTTACTGCTATCATCATCATCATCATCATCATCATCATCATCATTAATTTCATATGCAGTAGTGGTAATAGTTAAGCAGTAGTAGAAGTTATAGCAGTAGTAGTGGTAGTGGTAGTGGTACTTGTAGTAGTAGTAGAAGTAGTAGTAGTAGTAGTAGTTGTAGTAGTAGTAGTAGTAGTAGTAGTATTAGTAGTAGTAGTAGTAGTAGTAGTAGTAGTAGTAGTAGTAGTAGAAGAAGTAGTAGTAGTAGTAGTAGTAGTAGTAGTACACGTAGTAGTATTTTATTCATCATTTTTTTAAATTATAATCATTAACAATATGATTAGAATTATTGATCTTATTTTCTGCAAAGCTAAAATCAACAGTAAATACAAAACAACAATAGAGATTGAAGAAAAGTGACATGGTTTATACCAAAAAATATAAAGGTTAACAATTAAATAACTATAACTTGAAGACGGTGAAACTGAATACCGGTACAGTTAACTCTGCAGAAGATACGCCCACTCGCATCCTCATCAAATCTGTTGGGACCACAAACAAATAAAACGAAAATTGCAAAATTTGAATTAGGAAATACAACTAAGACATATTTTGCATAGTTTGGTTAAAAAAAACAGATTTGACTCAGGGAAATTTTGACTTGTGCGACTTCCAAGTTATACAAGGTTAACAATCTACAGTAGCAAAGTTTTTAGGGTTCCACAATGTAATCCCTTAAAAGGAATAAGAGCCCTGAAAAAGGCTGGTAAGCTCTGCTAAGAAGAGGTCTTGGTTCAAGATCTGCATGCTCGAACCGTCTTCAGTAGAATAAGACTGCTTTCTGAAGAGGGTCAGAGCTTGCGGATAATAATAATAATCTGGATTTTATAAAGCGCTTAATACCGAATACCGTCTCTAAGCGCTTTACGGATTCTATTACCCCGGTCATCGGATTCATTAACGCACAATATGCTCCATAACCATTCGCTGGGGAGTATTCCTACCATATGCTTACCAAGAGGGCATAGGCAATTACTAACACAAATGCTTTCGTCATCCTATAACGGGTCTGCATTTCTCTCTTGGGTATTGAGTGGCAAATGAAGTTTAATGCCTTGCCAAAGGAAATTAGTGCCGTGTCGGGATAAGTGCGTCAAATGCCAAAGAGCTCTTAGGAGAGCTTATCATCCATTTTCATGGCACCTTCACCGAATTACATGGTGGAATCCTTAAAATTTTATCTGCATAACAATACTTTGGTTCCTAAAACGGTTCCCCAGGTATGGCACAAGGCCAGAATTTTATTGGACGGAGGTAAACAATTTCTGCCAAGAATAGGTGTTAATGTAAATATAATTTGTGAAATAGTAGACCCACTTACCTCCATAGAAATATTCATCTACGGTCTTGAGCCATCCCACATCATCATGAGTGTGTGGGACTAGATGAACATTCACTCGGTTTGGCTTAGTTGGGTTGCATGACTGAAAATAAATGCAGATGGTTAACTCATTAGACATGAAATATAAAGCATTCTACCTTTACTTTAGAAACAAGACACAGTGGTTATGTTACCCTAACGGTCCTACAAGTAGGTTTAGGATTCAAGTTTAAAGGGAGTGTAGCATGAAGAGACTAAGAGTCTTTCCAGTGGCCTGACTCAAGGCCAATCGCGTATAATACCACTACGACAGACGCAACCACAGTATTTGTGTGCAACATAGGCGAAAATGAAGCGTGAGGAGAACTTGGTCTGTTTTGCAAACGCTAGCGAGCGCTGACCGTGAATCAAATCCATTTGTTTACGTGCTGTTGCCCAAAAGAAGTCGTAGATGGCGTTCACCAGTATTTGCCACGCTACACCCTCTTTAAGTTACCCTGTGCCACACAAATAATCACTTTGTGCCACATTTTACGCATAAAGGGATAATTATGTATACCAAAGGCTTCAAGATAAAGATTCTAGCCCTTTGATTGGTCAAAACTACAGGAACAAAAATTTGCTACTGACTGCTGGGCAGTATAGCAAAAAATATTGACTGCATGGGCATAGTTCTCCTTGCGTGTACAATTCAAGGACGCATTTGGACAGGCATTTGGACAGGCGTATTTTGTTTAAATATTTTTGTATAGAATAGACGCAGGAATGCGGTATATAAAACAAATATTGACTGCTTATTTGGGGGGTCACATTTAAAAGTGTAGCACTTTGATGATCTTGAGACTGCACTATACCCCTCAACTTTATCTCGGGTCACATTAAAGTTAAGAGATCACCGTGGGCAATAGTTTTAATCGTACCCCTCAAAGCAGTCAATATTTGTATACTAAATCACTTTCCAAAACAAGGAAGTTGAGACCGATTCTCAATCTATGTTTTGGCTTGATGTTATATAGGTTACATTTATATCTACTTTCAGTGGCGCCAGTCTTTAGTCTTTAATCTGGAGCGCCAGGAGTGTCAAGTCTGACAGACATGAGCACTATACAAGAACCCACTATTATTATTATTATTAGATCAGCATTTTCTTTCAACCTTTCTTTTAGTCCAGCACCCAAGCGAGGATTTGATTGTGGAGTGAAAAGAAGGGAAACCATAAACCCTTCAACTTCCTCCACCTGCATTAGGTACCACCATTAAAGGGACTTGGTAACATTGTTCAGATGAGAGAAAATGGTGCTAAGGTAGTGACTTCAATGCTAGATGTACAATTAAAGATAATCTGAAAGTCTGATTGAAAACCATTATTAATGATAAAAAAATTGGGGAAAACTGATCTGATCTATTCCTTACTTCTCACAACTAGACAATTTAATTACATTTTAGGCGAATGTAAATCGTCACAAAGCAATGAATTGGCTCTATATATCATTCCAGACAATAAGTGTTGAAATATGTTTAAAAGCCTGTCTTATGCCTTATTTTCATGGAAAACGGTTGAGAAAATTCAAATATGGTTGGGAGAATTTACTGTTAGAGGGTGTCTCACTATAAAACTATAAATATCTTTGTGGTTTGAGAATTTTGTCAGGATTTTGTTCATGTTAGAGGGTTAGTACGAATACAATGAGTTACATTTTATACAAAAATTATGCAGTTTTTTCATCAAACTTCAACAATGTATTATACAAGTCACTTTAACAACCTCTGAAGCATGAAGTTTGGCAATAATAATCTTGGAGAGATTGAAAAGTGAAAGTGCCATCTTTTAGATCTTTAACCAAATGGCAACAACAACAACCAAAGCTGTCAATCATACATAGGGACACTTATTTTCTGTTTAAAAAAATGACCTTCTCCGTTTCAGAAAATCTGGAATTCCGTGAAATTTCGTTTTGCCACTGATGACCACTCAAAAACATAGACGGGACTGGATAAACTTGATGCAAAATACTAGTGAAAATATACGAGAAATGATCAAATGTTTAGATTTACCAACTTCAAATTCGAACTTAGACAAGCAGACTAAAGTTAGCGAAATGTGTCGGAACACGACATATTCCTGACGGAACGATACAGATACAGATACAGGCTGAGTAGTACCGACGTCGGCGAAAACATTTCAGTCTTGGCTATCATGTCAGCGATTAATCGATTTTAGGCGCACATGCCAGCCCCTTTTTCGAACTGTACAACAGCGTGTGTACAATCTCGCCGCACTTAGCGCCCGCTGCAGTCGTTTGTGTGCCTAGTGTTACGTTTACGTAATACTAGGCGCCTAGCTGGCATAATAGCATTGATTCGCTGCTATTTGTACCATGTTTTGTGTCACCATCTCTATCGGTCCAGCAAAACAAAATGGCAGCGCCCTGTCTCCTAAGAATCTGATGAATATCGCTAAATATTCAGAGTTATTAACCATGATTTTAGGCCCAATATTTTTTCACTGCATAACAAATCACAAAATAGTGTAAGTTTTACAATTTTCTTCTTGAAAAATGAAAAGTTTTGAGGTGAAAGGGGTTTTCCGTGACTTTCCATTCGAATTTTTGTTTCCGTTTCAAATGGTCATTTCCGTGAATTCCGTCCGTTTTCAGTGATCGTGGAAAATCAGTGTCCCTACATAAAAAAAATCAGTTGGAGGAGTCTTTCATATATTAATCATACATGTAGTCATACCACTCCAGCAAAGCATTGAGTCAATGCTAATGCATATTGACCTCTACTGCTCACGACTTGACAGTAGACTCACGACTTGAATTTTTTAATTATGCTAAGAGGCAGCAATGGCTAACATGAATAGTCAATAGTCAATACACACAGATGCACACAATAAATATGATGTGGCTGATCGGCAAGTTTGACAGTAGACTCACAACTTGAATTTTTTAATTATCTTTCTAACATCGCGTCGGTTAGTTGAAAAAAATTGTATTTTACCGCTATTTACGTGTCACCAATTGTCACTTAAGTACCGATTTTTAGTGAAATCAGTTGAGTTTTGTACAGACTACAGTGGTGTTGGAAATGTTGAGAATCAATAGAACAGGTTTTAATACACAGCCAGGATAGTAACGCAGCTATGTGCAAGTCATACCGTGTGAAATTGAAGATGAAAATAAAAGGGAAAAAAATTAAAAATCAAATTTTCATCTCCACACTCATTCTCTCTCTGTCTCTCTCTCTCTCTCTCTCTCTCTTTCTCTCTCGCTATTATATCATCCTGATTAATTTTTCTCTTTCCTTCCCTTTAGATATACTATGAGAAATATGATCAGTCTGCTTGATAAATGTTTTAATTTCAAAGTATTTATTCGCAGAATATTAAAAGAAAAGACTCTTCATTTTACAAACATAGTTATTATCATGTGGGGCCACATAAAGCAATAATAATTTAAACCATGTCCATTTCTTCCCAATTAAACACATTGTATCTCACATAAATACAGTTAATAAATAACTTTACCTGATATCCACACTTTGCTAAAGATGAACCAACTGAAAGGGACAAAATAGCAGCTAAAAACACGGTTCCATAAGCCATGATCAGGATCAGGATTTCTGCGTGTATGCAGGCGTAGGCCTAGGGAAGAGTTCTCGTATAAGTCATGTGACATGCATGAGACAGTCATGTGATGAGGATGCGAGTGGGCGTGTCTATTGTTGAACTCGAATCCAACGAACTTTCACTGTCTTTTTCTCTTCTCTCTCCAAGAGGGGGCGCTCTTTGGGGAGGGGGGGGGGGGGGGCAGAGCCATTTATACACATAATATATGTGTATAGATTGCTCGGGGGGGGGGGGTAAGTACTACAAAGGAAAAGTGCCCCCTGTTACTTCCCCTTTTTTCTTTCTTATACCTAATAGCTGCTCGTTCCACCTCTGATAAGTGCTCCCTTTACCGCTGATAATGCCCCCCCCCCAATTCAAATCTTAATGGAGCCCCTTTTACTTTGAAAAGTACCCCTTTTCCTTTGTACAAATGTCCTTTTCCCTTCTGATAACTGCCCCTTTTCCATTCTGATAACTGACCCTTTTTCACCTCTGACAAATGCCCCTTTTATTGTAACACGTACCCTCTTTTCTTTTTTACTAAGTGACCCTTTTCCTTGTGATAAGTGCCCCGAATCTGTATTTCTTTAATTAAGGGTCCTTTCTCCATCTCAAAAATGCATCTTTCCGCTTTCGATACATACCCTTTAAAAATCTGATAGATGTCCATTTTCCTTAACAATAAGTGTCTCTTTTCTATTTTAAGTGCCCATTTTCATCTCAGTGCCAAATGTTTAGGTACGAGAAGTTTCCCTGTTTAATTCTGATATGTGCTCCTTTCGCCTCATATAAAATCGTCTTTTCAAATCTGACTTTGACAAGTGGTCGTTAAACTTTGACAAGTGTCCCTTTTCCTTTGTGATAAATGCCCCTTGCCTTTCTGATTAGGGCTCTCATCTCTGATGAGTGCCCCCTCTTTACCTTTGATTAATTCCCCTATTATTTAGAGACATGACCCCGTTTACTTTTAAGTGACCTTTTCCTTCTGATTTGTGCCCCTTTTCTATTTTAATAAGAGCCTCTTCCCCCTTTCACCTCTGATTAATGCCTCTTTTATTTTGACATATGACCCCGTTTCCCTTTTTTTTAATGAATACCCTTTTCCCGTCTGATTAGTGCCATTTCCTTTTTTTTTATAAGAACCCCTTTCCCTTTTCATGAATGCCCCTTTGACTTCTAATAAAAATTAATGTCCCTAATAAAATCTGATAGATGCCCCTTTTTACCACTGATAACTGCCTTTTTACTTTGACACAGTCCCCTTCTTTTTTTTAAATAAGTACCTGTTTTCCTTGTGATAAGTGCCTCTTTTTTTTCTTAAGAGCCCCTTTCCTTTCCCACAACTGCCCCTAATCATTTTTAGTAAGTGCCCCTTTAAATTTTGACACTTGAACATCGTTTCCTTTCTAATGAATACCTGTTTTCCTTTTGGTAAGTGCTTATTTTCATGTTTTATAAGAGCCCCTTCCCCTTTTCATTTGTGGTGAGTCCCCCTTTTCAAGTGCGAGAAGTGCCCCTTTTCACCTCTTATAAGTTCCCTTTTTTACTTTGACACTTGCCTATTTTCCTTTCTTACGAGCGTCCTTTTCTATTCTGATAAGTGTCCCCTTTTCATTTCTCCAAAAAGTGCCCATAATTTTATTTTTTTAATTTTTTAATCCCCCCCCCCCAAAAGAGATAAATATATAAATAAATCGCTCGCTACTCTCGCACCTATTTATAGTTGATATTATTATGTTACTTATTAAATGTATTTTTAGTCTTTCACAATTAGATTGTGCTTAAAACCCCATCAGGATTGCGTTTTTTCTCTTTAAAATATATAATTTTTCGCACTGCGACCTCACAAATCTTAAGATTTTGTTCGCTCGCAAATAAATATTCGGACCATCACACACAGGCGCGTACACAGGGGGGGGGGGGTGTTTTGGGGGTTAAACCCCCCCCCCCCCTTTGGTAATTTTTTGTGAGTAAACCCCCCCCCCCTAAATTTCTCTAAACCCCCCCCCCCCCTTTTGTTTTTTGTTTTTTTTTTGTTTTTTTTTTTGTTTTTTTACTCTTGAGTCCATGTGAATAATTTCTCAATGAAAGAGAGCAAGGTTATTCCAGGCTCAAGTGATAAGATCCCCAATTGTTCTTCTATACTGTAAAATTCAAATATCTTATTACATGACGTATAAAAATCGTAATTTTCAAAAGCTTTACAAGTCGCTTGCATATTTGAGGGTAGGAGTCATTCCCACGTCAAATCATTCAACGAGTAAAACTATTGGTAACATTCTTTGACCTGTTGATTATTTATAAAATTAGTTGAAAGTAAATCCAGCTTTCTCTCTTTAAAATCCACAACTGCTTTTATTGAAGGTGATAAAGGACATTCGTGAAATATGTCCTTTACAACATATTTATTCTTCCGGATGATATGACCTTTCACTGGTTAGTTTTCTGGTATAATGATTATAGAAAGACGGTGTAATAATAAGGGAGCGCCAATAGTGGAAATGAGGTCTACACAAGAACCCAATATTGTTATTATTTGGTTTGATTGATTTGATTTGATGTTTACTTATTTCATAGACATCAACATATTTACATTTAAAATAATCTTATAACTTTAGATATTATGATCAGAGGCGGCGCTCTGTGTGAGGGGAGGGAGGGTATAGTACCCCAAAGTGTCCCTTTTCCTTTGTAAAAACTGCCCCTTCCCCTTCTAACAAGGGCCCCTTTTCCTTTGTAATAAGCGTCTTTTTTCCATTCTAATAAGTGCCATATTTCATCTCTGGTAAGTGCCTCTTTTCAATCTGAGAGGTACACGTTTCATTTTGACAAGTACCTCTTTTTCTTTGCAAAAATTGCCCCCTTCCCCTTCTGATAATTGCTCCTTTTCTTCTTTGATGAGTGCGCCTGTTCACCTCTGATAAGTACCCCTTTTATTGCAGACACGTGCCCGTTTCCGTTCTAAAAAGTGCCCCTTTTCCTTTTCATAAATAATTACCGATAATTACCACTGTCAAAATTTGACAGGTGCCACTTTTCCTTTATAATAAGTGCCCCTTTTCCATCCTCATAAGTGCCCCTTTTCATCTCTGGTGAGTGCCCCTTCTCAGGTGCGAGTAATTCCCCTTTTCATTTCTGATTTGCCTTTTTTAAAACTTTAAATCGTACCCCTTTTCCTTTTTTACATGAGCCCCTTCCACTTTTCAAATGCCCTTTTTTACATATGATAAATGCCCCTTTTAATATCTGATAGGTGCCTTTTCCTTTCTCACAGGTGCCTTTTTTCATCTCTGAAGAGTGTCCCTTTTCAGGTGCAAGAAATGACCCCTTTTCACCTCTGACAATTGCCCTTTTCACTTTGACACATGCACCTTTTCTTTTCTAATAACTGTCCTTTTTCCTTCTGATAAGTGCCTACTTTTACTTTCTCCATAACATGTACCCCTAATTCAAAGCGACTTAGAGCCCCTTTTTTATAATTTTCCCTAGAGCTCCCTCGCGTTTATAGTTGTTATAATTATCTTACTTATAAAAGAACTGTTCAGTCTTTCTTCATTACATTGTGCTAGAAACTAATCAGGATTTGTTTTTGTCCTCTTTATAAGATGTAATTTTTCGCACTGCGACCTCACAAATCTGCTCGCTCGTTACATTCGCTCGAAAATTGATATTAAGACCATCACACCCAACTGCATAGTATGTTGCTTAAACAGTATCTTGTACCTCCCTGGCAGTGTAATTACGATCATGACGATGTAGGGGTATATACCAATGTCTAAAAACGGTGTATGTTCATTTTGAGGTTTCCCTTTGGAGGCGCCCCTTTTTCCAGAAAGTGCCCTTTGATTCCCCCCCCCTACTTTGGATGACGCTCTGTCGCTCCTGTGTATGATAATGACATAGTTTATACAGAAAAGAGGTCGTCTTAAGCATAAACTTAATGAAGGGACGTCCTTTCGAAAATGGAAGTAAGAATACATACAATACGACGCAATGCATGATAATTAGGTTAGGAAGAAAGAAAGATAGATAAAGACCATAGGAAGCGAAGGGACAGAGAGGAGCAGGATGGGAGAGAAAGTTGCATTCATGACAGTATCGGGAAGAGTATACATAAATATCATTCAAGTCAAGTTGTGCATGTATTTATAGTCACCTTTTGACAACTACTATTTATTAGCAATTAAGTTTCATTAATATTAATTCCTTCTTTTTTTCTAGGCTGAAATGTTTTCCTAATGTGTAACTTACACTGGATCGCACTAAAGCAAAGTAAATAAAAAATATGCAGAAAGCATAGTTATGCATGTGTTGAGGCGAAAATAATAAAATAAATATTACCATGAATTTTCGTCTTCATTTGCACCATAATACATAGGTGCGCTGTACTTGTACGCAGGTCATAACAATATTATAATTTCATAGTAGGTTCAATGCATTTTAATTGACACTGGGGGGGGGGGGATATCAAATTTTGAAATCCGTAATTCAAACTATTTTCAACGAATCAAGAATCAGTCTATGATTTTTCACTTTTTTGGGGCATGATAAGTACGTTTATTATAATTATGATGTCATTAAAGTAATTTAAATCAAGTGTTATCAACATTATTAGCCTCTTTAACTTTGAGTTTACCCTGCTTTATGAATAGAGCAAATATTGATGTTGAATATAATAATTGAACCAACACCTCCTCCCCTCACTCCCTCCACCCGACCCCCCCCCCCCCTCCCGAGATGCTGTATGTGAGTATGTGAGCAGTGACGGACTCATGACAAACATTCGACGCATCACGGAAAAAATATATAATAGCCCCGCCATCCATAAATTTTATTTCGATAGGAAAATGTCGGTAATCTTCTGCTTATACCTTATCAGTTATTATTGAATGCCGTTAATCGTTTTACATGGTGCCTCTTTACATAGGTTTTTATATCTGTGTTGAGCAAATTCCTTGTTTGATGTTCTCTTTTTTTTGTTGCTTCCATCTTACTATCGTAATTAATTATTAGACCGTTGTTAAATGACTCGTCCAAAGGGCAGTGTGCGTAAAGGTTATTGATGAGAAATTTGCGCGTGGGTGCGTTTGCACTAAGGGGAGTGGCATGATTACGTTTTACCGGTGTAAACGTTCGTCACCTCTAAGAAGGAAAAAAAAAACTTTTATGCTTCATGAAATCATTTGATTTCGCTAAGTTAGAGGATCAAAATATTTCTATACCTTTACCGGTGTAAACGTTTGTCACCTCTAAGAAGAAATAAAAACAAATGCTCATTATGTTTCATGAAATCATTTGATTTCGCTAAGTTAGAGGATCAAAATATTTCTATACCTTTACCGGTGTAAACGTTCGTCACCTCTAAGAAGAAAAACAAAATACTCATTATGTTTCATGAAATCACTTGATTTCGCTAAGTTAAAGGATGGAAATATGGCTGTACCTTTAGAAAAACACTTTTTCATACGGTAGAATTAGATAGAAGCAGAAGAAAGACAAGAGAAGAAAGAAAGAAAGAATTATAAGAGAAAATATCAAAAACGAGTGGATGAGCTGAGAATGTTGAATAAAGACTATAGCATTGAATTTTTTAAAGAGTTGCATTGATATTTGTATTATTTGGAAACTTCTTTTTCCTGGCATAAGCTTAATGACGATAGATACAATATGAAACAAACGTGAATTGTTTAGTTGTTATCTCTTTTCTTTTAATAACTGTTAAGAATCAAAATATAAAAACATTATAAAGCACACTTAACATTTGAAATGGTGTGAATAAAAGCAAATGGCCTATACAACAGAAAATGAGACATAGGGTCAAATAAAAAGAATAAGAGATGGTGAAAGAATAAATAATAATGATGTTTTTTAAAGATTAATGTCATACTTTATGTATGATTTTTGTGTGTAGTTTGTTGAAAAAGAAGAAAAAAAATCACTACAGATCGCACTCCATTGTTTGGGCTGCAACTAAAATAGTAACAATTGTTAACATATCATATAACCTTTATTGATACATATCATCTTCTGATTAGAATTGAAAAAGATGACAACGTTCATTATAAAAGAAGGAACTGCCCTGGAAGAAAAACACACCAAGTTATCATGAGCAAAACGAAGCGAAACTGGCCTAAATCCCTATCAGAAACAGGCGATGATAAGTAACTGTTTTCTGATATGTATCTGTTTGCTTCGAGATATGATTTCTCTCATGATTAGGGTAGTGTATTTGGCCCTTGGCCGTGAGTTGAGTGTTTATATAGTGCTGGATACATGATTGTTCGAGGCTCGAAAACGCCCACAAGAGAAACGCACTTTTAAACATGGTTTAAGCACAGTATTATAATATAAATTATTGTAGAGTCCATTTAGTTTAGGTGAAGTTGTATAGGCCTGTATTTCATTCAAAATCCAAGAAAATCAAAGCGAGATAAAATCGTAAAGGACTATCATGTACTTATCAGAAACATACAAACAAACATACAAACAAACAAAAGAAACAACCAAGGGTAACTTCAATACAATGTTAATAAATTTTCAAATGACTTGAACATTTTTTGCAAACATTTAAATATAAGAACTCGAGTTTGCTTTGATTTATAAAAGGATATGACTGTTTAAGCAATGTATTTGAAAGGGGTCGGTTGGGTTAATTACAGGTTCACAAAGGCATATGTTTTTGTTTTGTCTAGATGTCTTCACGTTTACGACTAAAAGGAGAATTGCTGTATTTTGTTTTTATTTGTAAGTTCGATTTTCATGTAATTGTCTGGACCCCAAGGAAGAACATATTTGTCACACTAACAAAGCTGAGTGTGCTATCCAGCCATTCACTATATTCTCGATTTTGTATGGACTTTTCTATTTTGTTGTTCTGTTTTTTTATATTGCGATTTAGAAAATAAATACTTTACCATACCCAAACAAAACAAGCAAATAAACAATAATAACTGTCTAAGGTTGAAAGAAGCGTAACCTATAATATGTTATGATTATCCCCCAACCCAAATTCTCTAAATTGCAGTGTTGTTGTTGTCATTATTATTAATATTATTGTTGTTGTTGTTGCATCATTATCAAAATTGTTGATGATATTGTTGTTGATATATTTTACCACAGAATTCTACTATTGTGAAAATATCCTGCATGAAGGAGTTAAGTGAACTAGATCACTGTGACCCTCGGGTTCATCCTCCCCGTATAACTGATTGGTGATGTGTAAGTAGACCAGTTCATTTTAAAGGCATCGTTTAACAAATTTTAAATCCGAGATGCATGGACCTAAGTGCTATCGGTGTCTGTGCTATGATGTAATATTGAAGCCCTAAACAAATTGCGCTTCAAAATGATCATGAAATGCCTCAAAAGAGTAAAAATCTTGAAGTGACCGATTATACTATACTCATTTTCATTTGAGATTTCGATTTCCAATCATAAATATCTTGATAATCAGAAAGGCGATTAGCTTGTAAAAGTCATGGTATTCCTGACTTACCTGAAGGTTTATAATTATGATTGCAGCATGAGCTAAATCCAGGATTTTGTTTAGAATATCAGGCAAAAATACCCAACCCCTTTAAGCCTTCGTGTCTTTTTCAACCGTGGAATGTAACCATACTGATGTAGGTTACAGATAAGGAAGAGTCTCATAGAATCTAGACAAGTCTTGGGCAAGCTAAAGACAAATATACAAATATTTTTGTATTCAAACTAAATAATGCACTTAACTGTACTCTGATGGTTGTAGGACGAGAAATACTCTCTGTTGAAATTTCAAAATCACTACGTTCATTTGACAACATTTTATCAGCGCTAAAAGTTTATTATGAAAAGGAAAAAAAAACATATATATATCAAACGAATCTCAAAGAAAAGGATCCATTACAGAATGGCTCCAATTTATTTAAAAAAATACATTTTGAGGGTGTTGCAAGTGTGACAACATGGAAATGATCACACAACTTCACTCTGTATTTGGTAATATCATATGATATTGAAATATCCTTTTTGTCTTTTTTGTATTTCTCTGCCCCATAGTTTTGGGCCGTGGTGATCATGGTCACTGTGTAGCCATTATACATGAATATGATTTGTTTGAATATATCGTCGCTGTTTTCACGAAGTGACGGTAGTGAAAAAAAATTGCATTCACTTTGCGTTACGATTTTCCTCACTACCGTCACTTCGTGAAAACAAGGACGATATATATATGTATATCAATAAAGAACCCGATGGAAGGTGAAAAAATGAAATAAATAAATGTTGTAATTTTATATCAATTACGGATGAATGGTCTCAAATGAATTTGTTGAATATTCTACAGGTTCTAGAGAGAACAATCACACATAGATCATGTTGATTAACCATTCCATTCTTTGATTATTTTTTTGGTTGAATTATTGGATGTAATATGTCATATATTTCAATATTTCTGACAAAAATTGGAATAAGTACAACATTTATGAGTTTCTGTGCTCTCGTACCGCCCCTCCCCCCCCCCCCCCAAAAAAAAAATACTAAACACTTTATATAGGTTCAAATTGATTGACACTTACACCAAACAAGACCTTTATAAACAAACAAAACACAAGAACTGCAAAATATCGCGTTCTATACAGCTAAGATCAATGATTAATCAGAGGTAATATGGCCAGGGTATTATCTCCGAGTATTACTGAGTAATATCAGCAAATCAACACCAGGTAAATCATTGATGATATCTAAGGGCAATTTATCATCAAACGAGTGTCTAGCTTAATCAGTTATCTCTCTGTTTTGTTATCAATGTCTACATTTTTATCTTTGAACAAAATATTGTTTTCATATTTTTAGTAGGTTATCGGGGCCATAGTACTAGCGTGTTTTTGTATTTTGCTGCATTTGTATAGGGCAGATTATGGGTGAAGCAAACATGCCTTTGAATCTATTTTTATATGTATTTGGTGATAATGTCACCAACCTATATCATTCGAAAGTCGAAACCGGATTAGAGCTTCCAATTTGATGAGAATGATAAAAGGGCTTTAACAATCTAAGCCGCCGTTGAGAAAATTTTGACGATCATTAGTTTTCAAATGAAATATTAATAATAATAATATTATTGGATTCTTATATAGCGCACGTATCGACCTTGCAAGGTCCTCAAGGCGCTCCAACATTACCCGGCTATGCTAGGCTGCCGATTTCGACGCTCACAGCATTTTAAGGAATTCCTTCCTACCGGTACCCATTTAACACCTGGGTGGAGAGTGGCAAATGTAGATCAATGTCTTGCCAAAGGATAACAATAATTGTATACATTTTGCATAAAGTATTGTTATGATAATATTTAGAAACTTATCCTTTCTCATTCTATATGCATTGTACAGGAGTGGAAACTTGTGTAATCCACTCCCAAAGGAGTAATTCAAGCTATTACGTTGGAGTGGATTCAGCTCTAAAGAGGAATGTATTCCTAATAATCCTAAGAGTGGATTTGAATACCTCTGCATTAACAAAAGAGTACGCATTTTTCTGCAATAGCAAAAATGTATAAAGTTTTGATAAATTAATTCTCCTGCCACACATGTTGGCTATCACACTGAATTTCAGAACACTACCAATTCAAAAAAGGAATTGATATTGTAGAAACCTTTAAGTTTGGCTCGCAGTGACAACAAACGCCGTTTACCGCCTAAAGATAGCTCAAAATATGAACAAATATATATAAATGAAAAATATATATATAAAAAAAACCCTCACAAACAAGAATAAACATTAAGTCAAGGCACGGTGGATAGAGCCCCAGTGGTCTAAGCGGTTAACCTCTGTGAAGTAAGTCAACATATTTAAATGGTTTAAAGTCAATTTATCGTTTAAAAAGCGGCTTCAGTTTAGACTTTGCTTCTTTAAATTGGTTTATCATAGCCCTGTTACAGTAGTAAGCTTGCTTTTAAAGTAACCGCTCAATATCAAACAGAGCCGATACTATACTTAAGCTATGTTTTATATTAAAAAGCAACACAACATAGTGGCATTTAAACACAAGGTGAATCACAAAGGCGGCAGCCTAACAATAGCTATGGTTTTATGAAGTTCCTTTAGACTATCTTGGTTGAAGTGTGCTACAAAACAACTGAATGGCTTATAAGCCTATACAATGCTTTGAGCAAGCTACACATTAACTACGTGCGAAACATGCACATTGATATTCGGTAACAAGCATCGTACATGTCATCTATTCAGACCTAGAAGGGCTTTATCTATGTGTATAAGTATATGAGTTATGCCCTTCTCTTCTGGCTTCAAAAAGCCGATGTATTCATCATTGTGTGGAACTATGTTGGACCGGGATGTTGGACAGGCTAGGCAAACAAGGTTATGAGTTATTAGTTTAGATTCGGTTGTTTCTTCCAAGGATTAATGTCTTTGGATAATTGATTGGGTCTTAAATACTTTAATTACAGAATGAAAGCAACCACATGTTTTGTTAAAGTGAACTATTCATTACAAGTTGCCGACCGCTATGTCTACTGTTTAAACTTTATACAAGATCAAAGATGAACACTTGTTTTTTGTGTGTAAGACTTCTTTTCATATCTTGTTAACTTGCTCGGCTTCATATAGTTTACATATTGCTCTCTGTAAAATCTTATTTTACTTTTATCAACATTTTTCATCAAGCTACTTTAAAACCGGAATCTGAACTTAGAGCAATAGAACGTGATAGTCATTAAAATTAAATTCAGGGGATGTGGATATTTTCCTCTTTGTTTGTGTTTATTTAATTTACAGTAACAAAAATGAGTAAACCAATACCAAAGAAAACAAGAACACTAAGTACAATAGTGAATACAATGACAAAATAAAAGAGACCAGCAACTAATGCCTGTGTATTACCGAAATAAATCGAGTTTCTGCAGAAGGCTCTCCTCATTAGCTGATGGTCTATACATAAATATGCATAAATTAATTACAATTATTCAATATCAAGAAGACACAAAAGACAAATGACAAGATCATAAATATAAAATAAGTATGTATTGTATATAAAACAATATATATATATATATATATATATATTATATGTATATGCCTTACAATGGGCAAAAAATGTGCCCTTAAATAGATACCTATTTCTGGCAAATCGAGTAAAAACATCGACTAAAAATCTACGAAGTTGTACCGTAATTCAGCGAAATTTACCGGATGTTAAGTTAGTCGTAGGTTCCTCTTTTTTCGTGAGCTTTCTTGCTCTTTAAAACAAAATGAAATACAATTTTTTTTTTTTTTTATAAATCTGCGAACATTTCATTGCGTACAAAAACATGTTAAAGTGAAGTAACCCTACTGGGGATCCCTGTCTGATTATATGCAAATGAATTGCAACTATTCCCTCTCATCTACAACTGAAAACAGTATAAATCACGTGTAATGATGTAATTTTATCCTAGATTGTCTTCCAAAACTTTTATACAGATAGTTAAATTACAATGATCACAAAACCAGTACATACAATCTACTAATGCATTTTTGCATGAACCAAAAACCAAAAGCGAATGAAAAGACTTTTAAGAAAAGGTTTGGAAAGGAGAAAAAATATTTGTGAACTCTTTCATTCATTTTAATATGTAAATGAGGAAAACTATCAAAGAAAATAAATGCCCTTGAAAGAATAGCTCTTCTAATGTCCTGGCATTCGAAATGTGACAAGAAATAGCTGAAGTGTTGATAACTTTCTACTCACAATGCTCGTTACTTTGAGCTAAACCTCGATTTCTCATCATTTTGATGATTCCAAAGCCTCAACCTTTTCCAATCACTTCGAAAGAATTTTGTTCACAATTCATAAATCTATCTTTAACGGTTCCTAATATAATACCTTTGGTAATATATTGGATTGATGTTCGTAGTAAAGTAGGCGAACAGTATACGTGTTCAAATAAAAGATTATGGGGTTAATTCCTACTAATTGCTGTTTATGAGGAGATTTTATGGTTAAAATTGGAATTTGACCCCATACTATACACGCGGCAAAGCTTACACATGTGCAATTTCGAAATAGAGTATAGCTAGGCCTATCGAGTCGCAATAAACTATACCAAATAAGTTGCATATACTTATGAGCTTATTATGGGCGTATTATGATATAAATACTGTGCAATATGATTCCGAAATAATGATTCCAACTTTAGTTGACTTTAGTTGGGGTTGTTCCATTTGAACATAATAATTCTTTTTTTAATGCTTGCGAGTTGGGTGTATACAGTTTTTTTTTGTCAATACTTTTATAGATGAAATGCATTCCAGAATCGTTCTATCTGTATTACAATGCAAAGAATGATTTCAGAATGACTCTGTCACATATACAGAGCTACATGTAGCCTATAGAAATAGAAAGCATGAAGGAGAGGGAGAGAGAGAGAGGGAGAGAGAGAGAGGGAGAGACAGAGACAGAAAGAGAAAGAGTAACCAAAATACTTACAGACAGACATGACTTTTGAATAAAATGTTATAACATGAAAGAAGGCTTGAGTCTGGGGACTGAATGAAGAGGAAAATACCCCAAAGTTGTAAACAAAATGAATTAAACAAAATAGTTTTAAAATCTGTTGCAAATAGAATTCGATATAATAATGTAACGATTGTGCATGCAGGGTTAAATCAGTCAAAATAGTCAGACATATCTTCCTTCTACATAGTATTCACGAGGCATCACTAGAAGAAGAAAAAAAGAGGAGGAAATTCGCGCCAAATGATAGAGTCCGATGAAATATATAACGTGGCTGGGAGATAATACAAAGAATGGAATAAACAGGGTTATCTTATCGCCAGTGCTTAAACATGGGTGGATCCGAAAAACAAAATAACATTTAAATATTAACAGAATCTAAAGATAGCGCGGCGTCTCCCTTTTTTTTTTCTTCCTCGTGCCACGCTAGGTGTACCTGGAGTGTAAAGTGAAAAACCTGGAGGTGATTCTAAAAAAAATTGCACAAACTTTTCAAGCTTTGAAATTAAAAGGTAATTAGGAAAGGCCAAGGAAAAGCCAACGTACTTTCTTTTTTGAATGATTATTCCTTAACGATTCTATGTTCATTATTTTGTTTGTGAAGGTCAAAAGCCGGATACAATTTGGCTTTTGTGAGATGTTGGTGCGTAATTGGACGAAACCGAGAGAGGGAAGAGAAGAAAAATGATGTTTGTCACTTACAGCCGTCTACAGGCACAACGGAATTAAAACGACATTATAACTACATAACTGAAATTAACAGGGAATTAACATTCTAATTTAATATCAAATTTACAAAAAACATTCTATTATATAGTATCAAGATGGGGGATGTTAAAGAAGTACAGAGATTGTTTAAGAGGAAGTAAATATAAATAACAGTTAACAAGGTGAATATGTATAGCACTGCTTGAAGTTTCTTTTTTATTAAGCTTTTGACAAAAACAAACGTTTTCTCTCCCCCCCCCCCATCATATCCCAATTTAGAATGCAGTGTTAATTTTGTAGACAATCAACTGATCTACCAACGGAACTGCATTAGGAAAATGAAAAATCGTTATTAATTTATATAGTTCCCATCAACGAAGTCGTACATTAATTTATAAATGCATCCCTGGAACATCATCACCACCATGACAATCAACAACACTGTACCACAACAACTATATCCTCCCCTTTACACCACTGACCCCACCCCTTAGCCGTTTTTCTTTAATAAAAAATATATAATTAGTCATACTCATTGGACTGTACTGAAATAATCCCTACGTCACATACAAAAATCATTAACTAGAAACATTAGGAACATTTCCATCGTGTATTAAAGAGAAACAAATTCCCTTAAGAAACAACATGTTTTAAGATGTCGGCGTCAAATATTAGACCACCACCTCTTAACTAGTTGTCGAGTAACTTATATCATGTTTGCGTTGAAGCAATGAACAACGTGGCGGCGAGGGATCAAAGTACGCTAACGAGGATTTGTTTCTTTGCTCACATCGGCTCGTGATGCGCTTTGCAATGGGTGTTTGTGACGCTCTGGTAGGCAGAGGGGTGTGGTGGAGGGGTATTTATGAACCAGCCACCACCGTCAAGGAGTCATTGGTAGAAGGCGCATCACCGAGTGCGGACGTGCATAGAGAGCCTGCTGATCGCGGCGCCTCATTTGGGATTGGAGTTCTGATGCTGGTGTTGGTGGTGGTGGCTTCGGCAGTACTTGGTAGTGGTGGTAATACGAGATGCAAACTACTCATCCCTGCGTCTTGCGATTCGAATTTTGATAGGGTTTCCCAAATCTCTTCAATCGTCTCTCGGATCTGAGAACACGAACATCGCACTCCAGTGACCATTGTTACAGCACATCTCCTGCAAGTTTCGAATGTAAGTTTTTGTTTTCCTTTTAACTAATTCATATATTTAATTGGCATGACACCAAAAGTCTTATAATAATTTCATTTAACACTTCGTTCATTCATTCATATTCATGGATGTTTGACCAAAACGGGAATTAAATCGAGATCGAAAAAGTACTACTTAATATCTACTCCGGTTATGCATAGTCCAAGCCTGCATGACTTCAAAAAAAAATATGAGTTAACTTCAATACGACTCCACATTTTACTTTTCATTTGAGATCAATTACATGCATCGACATTACGATAGCCTATGCTTAAGGAAATTGGACTGCTAAAGTTATACTTGTTTACGCCTTTTCTTATAAATGAATGTAGATAATTAACGTAGCCTATGTAGAGAAGTATTTTTTCTACAGTGCTTGATATATTCATCTATTCATCTATTGGTATTAGTGAGTATAATATACAAATGCATTCTCAATTGCGATTCAATAAGATGTTCTAATTTTTGCTTCTAAAACGTATTGATAGGCATGATAGGGATGTAATATAGTAGATCTTTGGTGTGCTATAATGTAATCTTCTTTCTATGCGGTTATAATACTCTGCACTTGTGATACAGACTTTAGATCCTGTATCTTAAACTATAATCAATAACCATATTTTGTGACACATTTATGTTTCGGCGACGCTTATGAGGGCCATTCATCTACTCGTAAAGCGATTCTCAGTTTCGAAACAAGCTTTGATACAAACAACTCCAAATCGTTCATCATAATTATCCAACACTTTCTTCTCGTGTGTTAGTGTCTTTGTAAGAATCTTTTTTCTTTCTTTCTTGGCTTAGTTTTAATGTCCATCACCTTTCAGAATGCACCATTAATGCTCTCATAGAATTTCAACCTTCTTCTCCTCCACCTCATCGTCTCCCTTTGATCTTCTTCTTTTACTCATTTCCCTTTTTTTCAATTTTCTTGTCGTCCATCCCTTGCTTCTATCCTTCTATTCCTTATCTACTCTTCTTTCTCCCTCTTCTTCGTCTCCTTCTCCTCCACCACCTTATTCTTATTTCGTTTCCCCTTCTTCTCCTTCTTCTTTTCCTTCCTCTTGTATGCGTCTTTCAATTTCCTTTCTTCTCTATCACAATTATCCTCCACAGCTTCCTGTTTGTTCATTTGTTCTCCATTTCTTCCTCCATTGAGTATCCTCCCATTTCAGTTCTTCTGTCAATCCCGACAAAAGCTCTAATCCATGCCACGTGGGCATCATTCTATTTTCCCCTTCTCATCCACTACTTCTTATCTCTCTTACATAGCGTGGTCTATCGAATATTAACTCATTGGGAATATTGAAACGAACAGATAAATTGGCGCGAAGTTGAAGAGATAAGAAAATTTACAATGCCTTGATTAGATTATTCTGTGCGAAGTCCATCGATTGTGTTTGGCCCTTTAAGGTGGTTGTGTATGCTTAAGTGATATGGAATCAGTCAAGTGTCGATTAAAGTTAGAAGAATTCCTAAAGAGCACGAGACTTTTTTTCTGTCTTCATATGATTTAAACGAGCCTCTCAATCGTTGAGATAACGTGATAAGAAACACGCAAATAATGTTGCGACTGCTGAGCACAATGACACGCCAAAATCTTAATTCTTGAGAACATGTATGCTACGATTTACCAAGTGGATGAACAAAGACACTTTTTAAATTCTAATTTAAATTTCCAACAGACTCATGTCATTTAATTATTATGAATTAAGTTATCTATTTTCATATGCAAGGTATTTGATGTAAAACTTATAATAATCTGGCTTTTTTTTTTTAGATGGTGGTAATTTCATTAAAATATTTTACTAATTTCCACACAGAAATGCATATGAACTGCATATCTTTTAAAACTATTTTTCTTTTCTAGGAAAAAAGAGAATAGCGTATAGGATTTGGGTCTGTAGCAATTTAAGAGAAAAGAACAATGATTCACACAACATGTTTCCTTTCGCATATTAATCTTACTTTAATATTCCTTGTTCAAGATTGTGTCATCAACTATGACTACCTAACTATAGCGCATCTTGTAAACGGCGTTACATAATAGCCCATCAATAAACTCTATTTGCTCTTGGTTCATTGTCCAACTTGTATTGCACGGTTTTTACAATGAGATTTAAACGCGTTACAAACTAGGGGTCTACACTCGACAAATGGCACGATCATAAAACAAAATTGTATTGACTTAAACACCAGAGGAAAAAAAGGTTACAGTTACTCATCTTAATAAGACTGAAGTGGGTACCTCAAGCTTTAATGACCCTAGGTAAATGTTTGGCGGAATTTTTTATAGCGTTCAGAGTTCGGGACCTTGTGCCCTCCGTCACTAATAATCTTGTATGCATTGACCTGGTGATTCATTTGATTTGGAGGGGTTCAAGAACCACCCCTTCTCTATTTTGGCAAAACCATAATAACCTCTTTCTGCCAGTCTGTCTCGGAGATGTTAAAACAAAATATACAATGGATTGGAACGCGATTGAAGTGATATCAAAACATCCAAACATCCGACCAAACAATTAGTCATTTGGCGATCGCCATCAAACATGACCAATTTGTTTTTCTATTGTTAAGTTTTGCCGCGTGCAGCGAATCTTAGGTCAACGCGTAGGTGTTCCAGCAAAAGTCCGGCTTAGTCATGTTAGTTTTTCGATTATAATCTCATCATTATTTTGTAAAGAACTTTAGTTAAAAATCAATGCTAAATTGAAGAAAAGAAGTCAAATTGTCGAAAATTTACTCGACCATTGGTATCTTTAAAATATGTTTGCCTATATCCTCGTTGTTTCATTGTTTATTCTTTTTTTCTTCAGTTTTTTCTTTCAGTTAATCAAGATAATTAACATTATTATTGCTTATCTATTCCTTTGCCTTATGCTTGTTCTCTTTTCCCCTTTCTACTTTTCTCACTCACTCTTCTTATTCTTCTCCATTTTCCTCCTTTGATTTCTTTCTTCCGTTTTTTCTTCTTTCATTGTCTTCGAAAAAGACAACCACTATCATTTGTTTAAACACACACTCCATTTTGCATTATATAATTTCGGCATTTATTATCTGAACACATTTATGGAACACATTTTCAGTTTCTACCTCATAAGAGATTCCTTATAATTTGATGCAACGATTTAGAATTAATGGAGATGTTAAAGATTAATAGTTAAGATAATTATAGCCTCACTAGCTTTTCCAACAGTCCTACCAAATTAGATCCATAGCGCTGTTGTTAGTTAAAATGGACGAATGTCCCAAAATAGGAATTTAGAGTAAAATCCAATGACGCAAGGCAAATATTTGCTTCCATCTCGTGTATCTCCACCCTTTTTGAAAATGATAAGCCCCCTTTAGGGAACAAATATAAGACTTATGAGTAATGGACAGATATTAACTGCTCGATATGAAATTCATAGTCTCTATTAGTTAATTTCAAACCAGTACGGGTTTCGTGAAATTGTGTAATACGTAACTTATTGAGATATTTTCCCATCTCCGCCTGACACGCTAGGTATGCTTTAACTACTATTAAAAACATTGGCCAGATTATATCCTATATGCTTTTCATGCCTTCCCGTATATGGCGAGGTAGTTAATATTATATCTGCCCTTGTCCATATCAAAGATGGTGCTAAGCTTCGTTCATTCATTCTACTGTTACAATATTCTTTAGAAATGTTAGGCCACTTATATATTCAATGATGAATTTCTCTATAAGTAATATATTTTCTCTCCATTTGCCACAAATATTATAAATTGACGATGAATATTGCCCCCTCTCTCTTTCTTTTTCTCTCACTAACTCAACCTCTCTTTCTTTATTTATTTTATTTTCACTACCAGATTTGACAGCTGCAATGTGTTGATGGAGCACTATACTATAATCCTCAAATGACTACATGGTCCGAAGATAGAAGAGAAGTAATTGACGTAAGAACTGGTGGCAAATTACATCAGAGCTGATGCAGACGACATAATTGAAATCGATACAGATATCGATAAAGCAATTTTTCGCCACGAGGTAGCATATTCTCCACTTTTTACCCCGTATTAACAATGTGGCTGATGAGGAATCTTATGAACCATCAGCCTCGCTGTCAATACGAGGTAAGGAGTGACAACCAACCAATCAACGACCAGGACTCAATTTGCTCAGCCAATCAGCTACCAAAGATGAAATTTGGTCTCCATGGTGACCAGTGACATCGTAGTAGCGCTGTAAAAGTTAGTTGACGTCACCGTAGGCACCTAACTTCTTACAATTTAAAGAGCAGTTCACTGATATTTGATCAGCTTTAAAAAATATTACGAAACCAAAATAAATCAGTCAGTTAGTATAAAGCTTTATCTTAAACATACAATTATGTATCATAGAATGAAAAATTGATGTGCTTCTGTAAACGATTTACTGAAATAATTGTACCGTCTCTACTCACTTATAGATCAAAATACCTTCAGTTAATGAATTTGAAATACTTACATGTTGAAAATCTATGAAACAAATAAATTGGCTAAAATTATATTACTTCTCAGTGCAGTGTATATTGTAAACATTTTCTTTTGGTACGGCGAGAATAAAGTGAATCAGCTGTATGTCAATATGAAGAAGCAGGCAAAATATTATACAGTGTGTGTGGGCGTGTGCGTGTGTGTGTGTGTGGGTGTGTGTGTGTGTGTGTGTGTGTGAGAGAGAGAGAGAGAGAGAGAGAGAGAGATGGAGAGAGAGAGAACAAGGAGGAGGAGGAGAGAATAACAACACAATGAGATAGAGAGAAAGGGCATGATAGAGACAGCAAATGAGAGATAGATAGGCATATAGAGAGAGACAGAGAGACAGAGAGAGAGAGACAGAGAGAATGTTGGAGAGAAGGAGAAAGTTGTAGGTGGAGGATATACATGTAGAGAAAGAAAATCTGGAGAGAGGTAGAGGAGAGTGAGAGAGAGAGGGGGAGGCAGATGGAAGGAGAATGTTAAGATGAGGGGGGGGGGGTCAATAGAAGAATATGAAATATGATGAGCAACCACAAAGGTTGGGGAAAAAAAGGAAATTTGGAAGAAAAATAACCAAAAGATAATTTTTTGGGGATCACAATGAATATGTGGCGGGATGAGTAATACATTGCTAACAATGGGGGGGGGGGGGGGGGGGGAGGGGGTTAATATTACCTACAAGTGCATTATCATGGTTGCATTCGCAAAGTTAATTAGAACAGTATAGAACATGTAAATTATTGGAATGCTTGGTGATCATGCGGAAGATGTAATAAGATAACAAATTAATAAGAAATAGAGAGAGAGAGAGAGAGAGAGAGAGATTTCTGAAAGGAAAAAAAACACACCACAACTCGCAACCCACCCCGTGATAAAAGCATATTCAAGATCCAGCTGTGAAACAAGTACTTCATTCTTTAAAAAATGGGAAATCATTACTTATTCATATTTGACTAAAAATATTGAAAAGCTCAATGAATTCATTATTTTGGAATTCTAAAATGTACCCCCTCTTACATCCTATTCCCCTCGTGCCTGTTTCAAGACAAAATTAGATGGCGCTGTTTCACTCTAATGATTTAAGGGGACATCTGATGAATATTCATGTTTCACGATGATTGTTTAGGCCCTTTTCGTAATGTAATCAAATATAATACACAAATCTAAAGAAAAATTGATTCACATGTTATAAATAATTTTATTTCAATAGTCAGAATGTGAATTGTACACATTATCTATTGCTTGTAGGTAAGTCAAACATTATGGCTTGTCCTACCTAACTAACAAAAAAAAAAACAACAACAACAACAAATCTTTTCCGTCGGGATGGGTGTCAGACAGCCCCTAACAGTTGGGGGGGGGGGGTCAAATATCCCCTTAAGCCCCATGAACGTTATTGAGTCAAGAGAATATGGCTGTACATTAAAAAAATATAAAAAACTGCCGAAATCGCACGCTCATTATTTAAAAAATGAAATGTTTCTGAATTACGGTCATTTCTGCTAAAGTTTATTATACATTATTATATTAATAAGTGAAATAAAATAAGAGGGGAATGAATATGGAATAGCTGGAAATCGAGAACTTGTGTTTAGAACGTCAAGAACAGTATATAACAAATAATAGAAAGAACAAGCATATTTGAAAAAGTAGATTTTAGTAAGAAAACCGAGAGTTGAGAGACAGAGGAGGATCCAAAGGGGCACATGGGGATGTCCAACCACCACCACCACCAGCAACAACAAAAACGACTACAACAAAATAATTTGTTTCAGGTGCCTGCCTCTAGGTCTCCGTTCCGGTCGAACCCTCTCAAAGTTCTCTACGAGCGCGAACAATGAAATAAATCCCAAAAGAAAATAATAGAGCTGTACAAAATATATTGATCGAAACGAAGGGGCTTGTACGTGCATATCTCGTCATTGATCAAACACCTTTTCGCAGTCATGCTGACAAATGCATGAAACATTAGCAGACGAAAAGAGCTCACTCACGTCATAGGGTCTTTTTCTGTTTCACCATTCATTATTACATCATAGCATTATATCGCTATTATCACCGCTCCGTGGGACGTTATGTTCACAATTTCGTCAAGTGTTCAACTGTATAGCTTACAGAAGTGCTATGACTTTGTTGAAATGCAACGTCATTGTGTGTTTTGCATTTGTATTTGCAGACTGGGTATCTCATGAACAATCGCACGTATTTTGCAGATCTAAAGTTCGGTTTCGTTTCCTGTGTTTTAACGTGCTTATCGTATATAGTTCAATTTGCAGCCGCTGAATTTGGAATACGCATACAAGATATATTGATGAGAAGAGGTAAGTGTAATGTGCATGTTTGTATGTGGTTAAAGTTATCGAATTACACCCAATCGCTAATCTCAATTGAATCAACATGATATAGATCTATATAATTATGATAATCATATTTACATTTAATATTTCTGGTTAGACTCACTGGACTACGACCGACCCTACTACCCCGCTAGGGCTATCCCTCTTGGAGTTCGGACCACTATCTTTTGAATTACCACTCGGACAATTAATAGTGAAGACCTTCACACATAATATTCCTGGATAGTGTGTGTGTGTGTGGGGGGGGGGGGGCTGTCATTGGACCATGTGGACGGGATAATTGTCCTTTGGGTGAATGGTCTGTCGGATAACAGCCCTATAACGGGCCTATAACGTAGTTGTAATAATAATTGTTGTTGTTTTTTGTTGATTTTCGTGACAATCAGTCGATTTTTTACTTAGAAGTTGCCATAAAAGGGTACTATCATTATTTTGAACATCATTTTGAATATAATAACAAAATTAATATCGTTATGTTTCATTTAAAAAAACAAGGAATCTGGATTGTGAGGAAGGGAAGGAGACAGTGTCACTTATCTATATATCACATGGTATTTTCGAATAAACCAGGTGCATTTTTGTCCAGGTCATCATGGAGTGGATCGTACAATCCGATACAAGCTTATGGCTCATGACAGGTGCCATCGCATTGGTGGTCATGTGGTTTGTGAAGGGTTTAATGTCTCGACCCAAGAACCTTCCACCAGGGCCAGTGGGGCTGCCATTCCTGGGAGTAGCGTGGGAAATGATGAGGTAAGTCTTCACTTCAACTCCTATACCTCATCCTTTATTTGCTATGCCTAGGCTATCAGTCATATGAATGACTATCCAGTTATCTGCCTACATGTAGTATGTATCTTCCTATCTACCTCATTATCAGTCAATGTCTATGGATATACAATTTATCTGAATGGATTTCTATCTGTCTATCTATCTACCTACCCATCTTACGCGTATACGACTCTCTACGTGGACTTTCAACAATCATATATTATCAACTTATTTATGATATTCATATATTCAGGTGTCTAGAAATCAACATATTAAATCATTGTATTTGTTTCCAGCTAAGATATACCAATCTATTTCTATTTATTTCATTAACCAATCATTCTACCAATCATCTATTTTTCAACGCCAAAACAGGGCTAAACCCGACCCCCTCGCTCTGTACTCGTCCTGGGCGGACCAGTATGGCGACGTCGTGTCCTTCAAGGTAGGCCCCATGACCTTTGTGCTCCTGAACTCTTACGAGGTCATTGTGGAAGCCTTCAGCCACCCCGACCTCAACAACCGACCCAAGAGCCAGATGGTAGAAGAGGCTCTCGGACTTGCTAATAATGGTATTTACTCAACACATTTCTTTGATGTTTGGAAGAGACAACAATTTTCTGGTAATCAAAGGAAACCTCACCCCAAATAATAACTATAGGTAAATTGAAAAATGAGATGTATTCCTGCCCCTTGATGTGCAATATTACTTATGAAAATGTACAAGAGATATTAAATGACGAAATTCCTGGCACGATGTGATGCCTTTTAGCATGACACGGGCGCAGCCATTTTCTTGAAAATGTGACGTACCAGGCGATGTTGTACCAGGCGCGTAGCAAGGGGGGCGGTGGGGGCGGTCGCCCCCCCCCCGCCCCCCCCCCAAAAAAAAAGAAGAGAGAAGTGAACGAAAAGGGTAAGAGTACGTAGGAAGAAAAAGGAGCAGACAAAGAAACTTTTTTGAAAACTCAGATAATGATTAATAGTCGGGAACGGTACAACGAATCGTCTTCTTTCTCTTATAATTTAATAAAACGTCAAATCTTCCGCGCTTCGCGTGGGCTGGTGGAAACTGAGTTCAGACAAGGATTAAGAGTTGAGAACGGTACAACGAATCGTCTTCATTCTCCATATATAATAAACGACCGTTCACAAAGTACGTCACGTTATCAAGAAAATGGCGATGCCCATGCCGTGCTGAGAAATTGTACATTATTCTTGCTCTATGCCTTTCTCATACACTTTGGTGGGGAATCGTGTAGATTAATGGGCAAGAATATAATAAATTTCTCAGAATAAGTAATGTTATTGCTAGGGGTGAGGTTTCCTTTAAGGTTATTAAAAAGAAAGAAAGAATTAAAAAAAAATAAGGGAAGAAAATTTAGAAATAGACAAAAGATACATGAATAAAAAATGCTTCTCCTATATTTTCTAATTTTCATTCTTCATCCTTCGTTTATTTTGTCCTCCGATCCAAGCTAACTTTCCATTATTAAAACAATGTTAAGACCAGGGGAAAAAACAGCAATCAAATCAAACTATATAATGGTGAGATATTCTTAAAAAGCAATCTACGTCCTATATTTGTGGAACAGGTGGCCAAAAGGCCGGGACTCAAACACCATTTTGTTTTTCTATTACCAAATCAAATTCCCTTTAGGGGTCATACTTGCCAACGGAAAGGTATGGGAGGAGCAGCGAAAGTTCGCCCATTCTGTCTTCCGCAGTCTCGGAGTTGGCAAGAAGAGCTATGAGGACACCGTGGCAACCGAGATGGACCAACTCAGGGCAGCCATAGAGGAGAAGGAGGGGTCTTCGTTTGATCCAAACCTCCTCTTCGGACAAGCCGTTGCAAACATCGTCTGTTCCGTTGCCTTCGGAACGCAATATAAATACTCTGATGTCGAATTCAGACAGGTAAGTTGTTTTTTGTTGGATAATATCGGGCTTTTTTTTTTCTTCATTTTTTAATTTTTAATTCAATGATATATTTATTAGAAAGTACGTCTCGCAGCCTAGGCTTAATTGTTTTGTTTTTCACAAATAAAAACAAAATGCATATAACAATACAAAGGGAAAACAATGATACACGATTTTGCATGGCAATGTGATCCCTAATTAACATGATTAAATATAATCCAATTGTATATATTTTTCTGTCGGAAGGAGAAGAAAGAAGAAAAAGCAAACGTAGAAGTAATTTTGTCCCGTACGTTACAAAACGCATCTCAGATTTTGGTACCTAATGCTAAGTTCACACCGACGCCGAATTGATGGCGCATTAAATCGGCGAGCAAAGCGGCGGCAAAGCGTAACAAAGCTTAATTAAAGCGTAAAGACCGTAATAGAGCGTGAGAAAGCTTTGAGCAATTCGGGACATTCGGCAAGAGCGCCAACAAATTTTAAACTGTTTAAAAATTTGAGGCGATCTGTCACGAATTGCGTAAAGCGGGGAGAGCGTATTAAAGCTTATCAAAGCGTCACAAAGCTTATCAAAGTTTTGCTCAAAGCGTAGGAAAGCTTAACAGAGTTTAAATTTTTGGCGCTCTTGCCGAACGTCCCGAATTGCTCAAAGCTTTCTCACGCTCTATTACGGTCTTTACCCTTTAATTAAGCTTTGTTACGCTTTGCCGCCGCTTTGCTCGCCGATTTAATGCGCCATCAATTCGGCGTCGGTGTGAACTTAGCATAACATCTCAGGAGATCGTGAGATTTTTTGAAAAAATGACGCCGAATTGATCGCCGATTTAAAGCGCGACATTCGGCGTCGGTGTGAACTAGGCATAATAGCCACATGCATTGGACTTGTCCTGCTACCGTTCATGCAGTCTGATTAGAAGTAGCCAACCTGCCTCACCCCTGCCTAGATAACGGGGATAATTTCAAAGGGATTTGTAGTGCAGGGTTATTATCCTGATGGATAGTTTTCCTGTTAAGTAGTCGCCATAGTTTGTAATTGTCTGGTCAGTAGTCGTCCTGATACGATTTCTTTGTCATTGTGCATTTTCATACTCGGGTTCAGATTTTGAATCTTATATGAATGGACAACATCAATCTATTGATGATGCTTTATTTATACTTCGCTTCAGATTTTGAATCTCATGAATGACAACATGGAGTTATCGAGCGGCGGAGGGGCACTTCTATTCCTCCCACTGCCCGGGATATCTAAGATTCCTTTTGGGGCGCCGAAAAAGATGGTCAAGAACATGAAGGAGGTTAACAAGTTTCTCCTGAATCAGATTGAAAGCCACGAGAAATGTCTGGACCTGGACCATCCCAGGGACTTCATCGACCTCTATCTCAAGAAGATGGCCGAAACAAAGGTAAGTGCAAACCAGCTCACTGTTTTGTTCCATCAGGTACAATGTATTCCCGTCTTCAGGTTACAAGAACCTTCTTGAATAATCAAGATAATGACGTGGATCCTAATCAAATGATTGGTTGAGAGCGTACACGTGACCAGGCATTTTTTTGCCTAACACGTAGTTTTGATAATGACCGGTCATTATCAAATGCTAATGACCGGTCATTAGTAAACTCATGTCAAAAAACATAATCTTATAAAACAATTAATACACATCATTAATGCCCTCACTGCTGTGTATTATTTGTATACTAATTCCAAAAGGGTCGGGTGACACATTTGTGAAATACACCCCTCTTATCACCAAAGTGTTGGGTCCAGTTTACCCGGCACTTTCTGTTTAAAAAAAAACCTACTGCATATTATCTACGAAAACTCGCGTCTCGCGACCAGGGGCGTAGACAACGGGGGGGGGGGGGGGATGAGGGGGATGCATCCCCCCCACCTCACAAGGTGGGGGGATGGCATGTACAATCATCCCCCCCAGGTTTTGGGGAATGATATTTGCTTACTTAATAAGTCATAATGATGATAATAATAGTAATAATAATAATGATAACAATTATAATATTAATAATAATAATAATTATGATGATGATAATAATAATCCTCATCATTATTGTAATTGTGTTTATTGTTATTAGCCGCATTCACACGGTAAAAGCCAATTCAGACGGTAAAAAAAAGAAAATCTTACAAGTATTTTGTGGTTATCTTGTGGTTTGGAAACCACAAGATAACCACAAGATTAAACAGGCGCTGATCTACGGGGGTGGGTTTAGGGGGTTTAAAACCCCCCCCCCCCCTTGGGCGCCCCCCCCCCCCCAAAAAAAAAGGAAACAAAAAGAAAAAAAAAAAAAAAAGAAAAAAGAACGCACGCTGGAGAGAAACCCTTTCAAGTGCAAATATTGTGAGAAGATATTCAACTCATCTGGTAACTTAACCAAACACATGATAACTCTGGATATAACTGTGTATTTAACTGTTACTTGATTTAAAAAGACGTTATCATGCACTGCTTTGTATGGTCTCCATTGTGTTAATAGATGCCAGGAAAACATCACTTACGGGGTTCAAATAAACACCCCAAAAAAAATCGGCTCGCCGCTTCGCGGCTCGTGGACGATGCTCTGCATCGTCATTATTTTGGTCAACCCCCCCCCTTAGCAAAAAGCTAGATCCGCCCCTGAGTCATCCCCCCAGGTGTACGAACCTGTCTACGCCACTGCTCGCGACCCGACACTTTTTTTATACGAGCTAAGTAAGTGTGCAACACAAATGGCAGGTGAAAGAGTTGCATGGCGTGCTCTCGTGAAGACCACAGCAGCGCTTTACAGCGCCACTTGAAGTTGATGATGATGAAGTAAGGTAATCTGTCAAACATTTACGTAACTTTCCTTCCAGGTTTTGGAGACATCCTCCTACTCGAAGATTAACCTGAACTCGGCTATAGGTGATCTCCTCTTCGCGGGAACTGAAACGACCACCACCACTCTCAAGTGGTGCATCCTCTACATGATGGCGCATCCCGAGATGCAGTCACGTGTTCAGAGAGAGCTTGATCACGTGGTAGGCAGAGAGAGACTTCCGAGGCTGGACGATCGGAACGACCTTCCCTACACGAATGCAGTCCTGATAGAGGTTAGTTTAACACTTTTGGACACGGTTAAAAAGTATGCCAAAATTGATAAAGGATGTCTCTACAACCCGTAAAGCAACTTGTATAGAGTAATGAGTCGAGGAACTATGCAATGATGGATTGTGATCATATTCCAAGTAGTTACTGGGATAGACTCAGAATAACTAGTGAGGTTATGCGTTTTACTGTATAATTTTTGTATTTTTATTACAACAAACATGAATTCAGCACATGCTAGATAACGAGAGTTACCAAATACTTTGAATATCTTTGCCCGCGTTAGCTTTTCGGTTCAATCGGCCGACTCTTCCTAGAGCGGCACTACATTCACAAACCGACCGGACCTCAAGGCAAATGACTGAACAGTTTGGCCTTCTTGGATAAAACTACCTCTTATCCTTCATAGTCGCCTCAAAATTCGCCTTTATCAATCCCAATGAAAAGGCATTTGATAGCGTTGTTTTCTTCCCCGATCAGGTTCAGCGTAAGGGAGCCGTAGCAGCATTGGGTGTGCCCCACGTAGCGGCTGAAGACACCTCGTTCAGAGGCCACACTATACCAAAGGGCGCCACCATTTTGTCCAACATCTGGAAGGTGCTGAACAGCGAGGAGCTCTGGAAAGATTCTGATGCCTTTAAACCTGACAGGTTTCTGACCGAAGACGGCAAGCTGATTAAGAGGGAAGAACTTATATTTTTCAGTGTCGGTAAGTCCTGAGTTATGCAAGGTTGATATCGGCTCACCTAGTTTGTACTCTGAGTCATCTATACAGAAAGTTTGGCAAATGTGATTTTGGTGGGCAGCATCACTAATTAGACCCGTAAACTGTCGCTTTTCTAACAAAACAAACTAAGTTTCCTCACTGAAAAGTATCTTGCCACAATCTGTGTACCTACTCTCCCTGTACGTTTTAGGTAATCGTCTAGCGCCCTCTTTTCTGGGGCTGATACTTGGTGGTTATTCAACGGGGGAAAATTAGTTTCGTTCATCTATATGCATCTTCAGAAAGGTTAAAGGGATACAAAGCACATCGGCACGGCATGACTGCACCAATGCTACACCTCTGGTCGGTGAACAAAACAAAATTGGATTAACAACTAAAGATTTACAGTAATTTATTCTTATCATGTTTGTTTTGTTTTTCAATTTACAACAAAAATGTTTTTCTGTCTGTAGGTCGTCGAGTGTGTTTAGGAGAGCAGCTAGCTCGGATGGAAACTTTCCTCGGGTTTACGAGTCTCCTTCATAGATTCACCTTCAAGAAACCAGACAACTCACCACCATTGTCGTTTGAGGGCGTCTTAGGTATCACGAGAAATACCATGCCTTACTTGACATGCGCACTGAGTAGGGACTAACAATGTCGTGATTTTTATTTTTAAAAATACTACTGACAAAGAAAAAACAAACGACCAAACAAAATAAAACACGACTTTATGATTGTTCATATACTGGCTTATTATTTTACTATCCTCGTGTGACACTTTCACCAATATTGTTTTTAAATTATTCTATTTTATTCAAGTAAGACGATCGCAAAGAATTTCATATTGGATCAGCTCAAGGCAACTTCAAAACTATATTTCAAGTTCAAGTTCAAGTTCAAGCTTAAGTTCATGTGTATTATCTCCATTAGGCATGTAATACAATTTAACAGAATTTTTAACATGTGATATAAAGTACATAACATGAACAATTTTAAGGAACAAGGTTTGGCGTTCAACAATAAGGGATAGAGCAATTACATCGATCTGGCGCTGCTCAGTGGCTGCCGGGCTCACGATCAATTGGGCAAAAAGAATTTCCGTTTCGGTTTAATAAAATTTGGAGTGGGCTTTAAAAGATTACTCTTATTATTATTATAAAATTATATTATGCATATTCTAGTGAGATAGAAAGACGAGGAGACCTATATAAACCATGCTCGGAGTACGTAACATTGTCATTATAATGTTTACTCAACTCAAATCTGACGCACAAGGCTATTGAAAATTGGCTCTGGTTGATTTCTCGAAAGTCATTGCGATCGTGTAAAGTGAAGAAATCGAGAATTGTGCTTATAAATATCAAGTAGCGCGACCTGGGAAGAAAATGAGGATGACAAGTTCACGAGTGTCAAACAACTCTTGTAGGAGGATACAGTTAGTCTGCGTGTAAAAACCCTGGTCAGTCGTACTAGGTAACAGAGCGTCTGAACGGGAAGACTATCCAGACTGTTCAATCTTCTGCACTGATAGGCTCTGTGCTATAGCTGCTCCTGACAAATTCAGAGACTGACAGAGTTGGACTCATCACAAGACTCCATGTAATTGTGTTTAAGTGTCTAATTAGAGTCTGTGCCTGCAGACTAGGCAGGGGTCGTGGTAATGACCTCTGTGATCCCACACGCGTCAGGTGGTATACAGCGATGATTCATTGTTAAAAAATGTGTGAGGATAAAATGGTAACGGGTCTGCAGCTCGGTGAGGAACATAGCGGTGTGGCAGCGGTTCTGGTCCGACGTCCTGTGGACAAAAACGCAAGCAATAAACGACCCTCATGCTTTTTTTCTTCTAAAGTAGTATTAGGTCTAGTAGTGGTGATTATTTTACCTGACTGCTAACAAAGCATAAATGCTTGTTATTGTAAGCAACCAGAGGACCGACGGCTTTAGGTCCTCTCCAAGAGACCTGGTAATGAGGATTGTAAGCTTGTAATGTTCTACTTAGGTCAATACAAATCAAATAAGCCGTTTATCATAACACAATGGCGAAGATACAGAATAAAGAGAAGACCCTGGAAATAACATAGTTTAAATAAAGATCTAGGGAATGCATCCAGTGTTTACAGTTTTGAAAACGGTATGGACAAGTACTGAGATGGTGTTCAGTAGTAAATCCTGTGTACTCATTGTGGCCTAATACGGATCGCTCACCGGACACAAGAAAACCGGTCTTCTCTTTGTCCATCTTTATCTCCTTGAGGTTCTATCTGATTCCTTCAGAGTTTTTTCTTGTTCTTATTCTTGTTCTGTATAGTCAGATGGCTTAAGATACAAGTTCCTGGAGTATACGGGCTTGATTGACAAAATTTGTCGACAAGAAGGGGGGGGGGAAAGATAATTTAAAATACAGTAATATAAATGTTGTCATTCTATACAGGTAGTGGCGAAAGCAAGTTGTAATTAAATTTATGAGATAATAGTCCTTTGAAAACGTTTCTTTTTGTAAGCTTGTAAGTTTGCTCTTGAAAGTGTGGTGCATGTGTGTTTGTGTATTTCCGTCTTTCTTTCCGTCTCTGTTATTTAAATTTCTCTCTGTCTTTATCTGTATGTCTCTCCAGCCTTCCACTATATCAATGACTATGCGATGACGACACAATGCTGATTCATAACAATCCTTGGATGCCTCGATCATTTCTCTGAAAGTCAGTCCATTTTCCGCGGCCCCCCCCCCCCACACACACACACGCCCCTTTTACTTATCGTATAGTTTCAGTCCAATTAGAGCTTGTTATTTTAGATTTTCCGATATGATTTTTATTACTTTGACTCCAATGAAGATAAGTACTTCTTTTCACATAATCGGAGACATGAAGAAAAGAAGAAAAAAAAACATCCCTATCATCGCATCCAACTTTTACCCTTAACCCCTCCCCTTATTTTCGCTGCACCACTGACTAACAATACCAGTCATTGAAGGCCGGTATAGGAAATGAGTCATAGAGGAGCATCCTTTTGTCTACCGCCGATATAACCTTATTCTGACCTACTTTCTTTCTCTCTCTCTCTCTCTCTCTCTCTCTCTCTCTCTCTTCTATCGTTATATAAACCTCAAAAGATGACATGAAGAGATACTAAACCAACATCACTCGGCATTCACTAGTTTTTAAAGGGAAAGTCTACCCTGATATCAAGATGGTTTTAATAAAAGAAAACAGAAAGAAAGAGCGAAATTAGTGACAGTTTGAGCAATAACTGATTAAAATAGGAAGGTAACCGGTTATAAATGTTGTGAAGGAAACAGTGTGGAATCGATCAGAACAAGTTGATCATGTTGCATTGATGTGTACTGCAAGGTTCTGGAATCATCCAAATGATAAGAAATTTGGCCCAGTCTTGGTAAAAGTAACAAGCACTGTACACAAAAAGATGTATATCGGACTACACAAACATGTGGCATAAACAAATGAGCTGTCACGTGTTGTATTTAGAATATGAAGGCATTTAAGGAGCCCTGCGTTTCAGGGAACATTTTTTCCTCTGATGTACAAATTATTTTACACCTCATCAGAACTTAAATATACGTTTTTGTTAGTACAGGGCAAGATACGACACAGAGTTGCCAATTTGTGTTTGATTTATCACACTTTCAAAAACTCATAACTTTCTTATTTTTAATCGTTTTCTTCTTCAAACTTACACAGACTGACCTGTTTCTCTCATTCTCTACCTCTATGAAAACCAACTTTATATCAGGATAGCCTTCCCTTTTAATGATTATACAATCAATTCATCGTAAAACATATCGGAATGTGATCTTACTGTAATTGTTTTGTAATTGTTTTGTTCTTTAAACATTTTGTGTTTGAATACGTATTTTGAATGTGCTATGTATTGAGAGAGACAACATAATATTTTAAGTTGCAACCATCACCTTCTACATTATGACACTGTATCTATCCATCACCTTCCATTTGTAAGGTTTTACCTTCATAATGACTCACCACAACAAAAATCCATGGTTTTAATGATTATAGTGATACGAGAAAAACCGGTAAAAGATAGAGAGAGATTTTGACCAGGATGACCGCTAAACAGAAGTCAAGGTATCATTTTGCAAAGTTCAGAGCGTTTACACGCAATGGATTTGTATACACAGGGGGGTTTTTTTCACAAAGATCTTAAATCTACCTAACCTCTAAGTTGGACTTAAACATTACAGAGAGCAATTTGTAGCCTAAAATAAAACATATTCAAAAGCAAAAATTTAATTATTTTAGACTTTCATAAATTCCACATCAAGAACATGAAATATCCGTGATAATATAAATATGAATGATTTTAATCAACATTTTTATGCCTTTTAAAATAACTTTTACGAATTTTTTTCAAAGATGATAACGGCATTCCATAATTGTTAAGTGCAGCTTAGAGTTAAGTTCGACTTAGGACCTTTGTGAAACACCCCCCAGGACTTTCACCCTAGCTACATGTAAAATGAAAATTAAAGGTAGGAGGAAGCGAAATGATCGAAGAAAATACATGTACAATCAAAATGATTTCCCTGATCAAAACTATTTAAATTCATTTAGCGAAGAAGAACATTTGTGTAAAAATTATGAAACATTACGGGTAAAGGGTATTTTCTTCCGCAACATACAAATCAAATTACATTTCAGTAATACAACATATACAAAATATAACAAATATGAACGTATATATAATATGATGTTAATAAATGTTTACAATAAAACAACATGTAACTGATAACACACTACTAAGAAGTATACATGTAGGGGAGGAGGGAATAGTAAGATAATAACTAGAGAGAGGAAAAAAGAATTATCCCCAAAAATAACCTCACATTAAGACAAGAGAGAAACTTCATGAGTCAGAAAAGGGACATTGAATTGACTTTTTATGGTCACACTAATCTTGCTGATGCAACTAAAAAAGTATACATTTTAATGTTTTTTAAAAGTGAGACGTTATTTCCGTATTCAATACTTAGCTCAACTTAAACTTAACAACTTAAAATAGTAATTGTTAAAACTAAGCAATGGCTGAAAGAAAAGTCGTAATCACTGAAATAAACATTAATGTAAAGTTCATGCTGCTGTAACTCTTTAGTACCCTGATTTCTCATGATGAGTCATTAAGCAAGAGTTTGCTTGATTTAGAACACTAGTCACGCTATAATATCTTCCTTGTTTCTAGATTTCATGAGAGGGCACGATCTTCATGTTAACTACGTCACTTAAAGGTATCGTTTAACAATGTTAAATCTGAGATGCAAGGCCCTACGTGTTATCAGTGACTGTGATTATGGTGTAAAAGTGAAGCCCTAACAAAATTGCGCTTCAAAATGATTATGAAGTGCCTCAAAAAAGTACAACATCTTTAAGTGACCGGTTTTACCATACTCATTTTCCCCAATAGACTAGTGTTATACAAAATCGTTAGGAATACAGTTTTTGACATTTCGATTTCCAATCATAAATATCTTAATAATCAGACAGGCGATCGGCTTGTAAAAGTCATGGGGTTCCTGACTGACCTAAAGGTTTATCATTATGATTACAGCATGAGCTAAATCAAGGATTTTGTTTTAGAATCTGAGACAAAGATACCCAATCCCTTTAACAAATGTTGAATTGCTTCTGTTCATCGACCACAATCCATCACATCCTTCCAAATGCTATTGCACATTCTGAAAATAGCTGGTAATGATGATCACAATAAAAGGAAATATACCAACAGTTTATACCATTGTATACAGATAACAATGAGGGAATGGGTTTTAATAATGGGTTGTACACTAAGGGAAACCATGCTTGAAAAATTAAAAGAGGGTGATAAGAGAGATCATTTGATATTTTGGTTTGGTTTTATGGTTTTGTTTTACCTGACAGCTACAAAAGCATGCATATGCTGCTGGATGAACAACCATGGAGAAAAAAATGGAGAATGAAACAGAGAGATAGAGAGACGGAGAGGGGAGGGATGGGGAGATGGAGCTGGAGGGGAGGGACATAGACACACATAGAGAGACAAAGAGACGGAGAGAGCGACAGAGAAAGAGAGAGAAAGTGATGTGAACAAAAAAGAGTGGGAGAGAGAGAGAGAAATAGTTGGAAAAGAGAGAGAGAGAGAGGGGGAGAGAAAGAAAGAGAGAGAGGAGACAGAAAAAGGAAGGGCAAAGGAAATATAAATGGAGAGAGAGAATGTGTATTGGGGGGGGGGGGGGATGTACCGTTACCAACAAGGTGTAGTTTCATCTAAACTCTCCCATTCAATCAAGATCGATATATAAAAGTCACTTTTGAAAAACAGATCCTGATTGGTTGAAATTAGGAGATCATTCGTAACTTTCGACCAATCGCGACACTCGAGGCCCATAAAAGGCGATGAATCCATTAAACGAACACATTAATGTTTCGAATCTCGTCACGTGTACCATCAATATTATGACATGCATGAAGCAAATCTGCCATAATCAAATGTTATTTACGTTGGGCTCTTGAATTGCAGTAATGATTAATAAAGTTATTATAAGACCTCGGTGAAGACCGTTGAAGTGTTTTTCTACTTCTAAAAAAGGCGCACCAGTACGTGACACCGTTTTTTGTTGTTCTTGTTGTTTTATAAGAGTATGAATATTTTCGAGTTTCAGTCTTTCATATTCAACTCTTGTCAAGTGCCTTGTACATTACTAGAAACCAGGGAGATGGGAGGGAACCATGCTTGAAAATGATAAAAGAGGAGATCATTTGATATTTTAGTTTGGTTTGATGGTTTTGTTTTACCTGACAGCTAGAAAAGCATATGCTTCTGGATGAACAACCATGTGACCGATGGCTTTAATTAGTCCTCTCCGAGTGTCTTGGTAATGAGGATTACTGTCTTACCAAAGGGCACTAGCACATCGACTTGGTTTCGAACCCAGGACCTCCCGGTTGCAAGTCACGTGTCTATTAAAGGGATAGTTGAGTTCTGTTGCAGAGGGCGCTACACAAAATAATTTTTGTGTGAGATAATGAAAAACTGAGTGTCAAATTTGAAAGAACATAATATTTAAATGACAAAATCATCTTTGTTTGATCATAATCGGTTCAGAGACGGCTGAAATATAACAATTTCTAATAATTGTGTACCACCACAAATATTAGTTATTTTGAAAAATTTGAAAAAAGCGTTGGAAAAAACGAAATAACACCTTTGTACGTTGTTTTTCAGCAAAATTGAATGCCGATGTTGTTGTTTTTTTGTTGCATTTTCTTGTTGCTTATATTACGCACAACCAACCGGCCCATGTATTGTTATTTTTAATTAATAATTAATTAACGGTCACCGTGTTTTTTTTTTAAGTGGCGCTAAATTGGAATGCTCGTATTGGCTAAATTTCACACATTTTGGGGTCTAAAATTACCTTCATAGCAATTTTAGGTTCTAAAAGGGCACTAGAAAATAAGAATAAGAGCAATAACCATGCACTTTGAAGGCATTTGCGGTCTGAAAACAGAACTACCCCTTTAATATCAACATACATAGCACCACAGTCATCAGACTTCTTCCGGAATAAATAGCTGAGTCATTCATAATTATGTTAAATCACTTCACTTTAACACCGTAAAAGGAATCAAGTATGTAAGTTTTAAAAAAAAAGTTATTAATAATGTTCTCACGAACTCGGTTATAGTATTACAAAGATGAAACCGACATATGTAATCTATCTCAAGAATCACTCTCAATTTCTAATAAAGCACTGATAAACGCTTACATGTTGTTTTTAAGTACCTTTGCATAACCTGATATTTATACCTTTTTTTTTACACGCAATACCTAATAAGGCATTGGTAAACGCTTACGGGTTGTTTATAAGTACCTTTGCATATTAACCTGATTTTTTATTTTTTTTTCAATGATATTTTGTATCATTGAAATTTCTATAATACTTCAATTGTCTCTTATTTTTCCTTTCTTTTTTGGTTATCTCTAAATATACCATCTTGGTTTCGAATTTCATGCTTATTAGTATATTGTTTCCAAAAGATTAATTTCCTTGTAATCATATTTTTGAAAAGCATTTATTATTTTGTCTACTTCATCCGTTTCGAAAGAGACGGTAGATAATGGAAATGAGTATTTCCTCTAATCTATATCTAAATGAACACACGCAATTCCTAATAAGGCATTGATAAACGCTTACGGGTTGCCCATAATTACATCTGCATCACCTGATTGAGACATTTTACTTTTTGTTTCCAATGATATTTGTATCATAGACATTTCTGTGATTTTTCATTTACCTCTTATTTTCCCCCTTTTTTCCATCTCTAAATATACCATCTTGGTTTCGGTCTTCCTGTTTATAAGTTTATTGTTTTCAAAATATTTATTTCCTTGTGATCATATTTTTAGAAAAGCAATTAATATTTTGTCTACTTCACTCAACCTCCGTTTCATAAGAGACAGTAGATAATGAAAACGAGTATTCAATAAGTAATTCCACTTGACTTTTTGCGATTCCACTTAGGAAGACAATTCATCATAATTCTGAAAATACCAGTTAAACCATTTTTAATATGACATCGACATGGTTATTATTTTACCTGACTGCTAAGAAAGCATACATGCTTGTTAGTAAGCAACCAGACGGCCGACGGCTTTAGGTCCTCACCGAGGGACCTGGTGATAAGGATTAATGCCTTACCAAAGGGCACTAGCGCACCGACTTTGTTTTGAACCCGGGTCACCAGATTACGAGACCACTGCTCCATCGACTGAGCTATTGCGCCTCATATATGTTTTGAAATAAAATCAACTTAATAAAAACAAAGCATCACAAACCGCTGTTTGCTTAATTTAATTCCTAAAAGGAATCCGTGAGCAAAAATTAAAAAGGTTGAAAAACGCTGCATTATAATTTATAATTATGTAAAGTGAAGAAATAATTATTACTTTATGTATATGATTATGTTCTATTTTGAAAACGCAGAAATAAAAACAAACAAACAAACAAATATCTATAAAGTAAAAGTGCTTTGCATTTTAATTGGCTATTAAGGAACACTATACGATTTATTCCACAATTACCCGTATTTTTGGCTGCATAGAAACTGCTGATCTCAAAAGGAAATAATTTTCTGCTACTTTTAATGTCTCTTGAAAATATAGATACTAGTGTATTTTCTCGTGATTCAATAGTAGTGCGTCTATTAAAATACAAAGTGAATTAAATAAGTCACCTTAAAATATGTATAATTATCATTGGTTTTCAAGTAACCAATTCGTTTTGTATTGATATATATATATGTATATATATATCCCTCACTCTGTGCCCTTCTCTCTCGCTCTCTCTCTCTCTTTCCCCCCCCTCTCTCTCTGTCTTTCCCTCCCCCTCTCTCCCTCTTTGTCACATTATTTAAAATGAGAGAATTCATAGTTGTTTACATCTTCTCTACCCCATGGCATCCAGGGAGGGTACTATATTCCAGTTTTCGGGCACACAAAGATTCGTTTTTTTTTTCAACAGTGGAATGCTAGAAGTCCAATATATATAGTTCGTTGAAGCCCGATTGTGCTTTATGTACTTTTACGATAAGTAACGATACTAAATCAAGGCAATAAGTGTAGGCCCATTTTGTTTAGAACTTGCCCATAGGTTTTTTTTTCTTCAAAACAAATATTTAGATTTGTGTGCGATTAAAGGAAAATTAAAATAGTAGAAAAAAGTTCAACTTTTCACTTTACAATCATAATCCACAGTCCTTTTTTCGCTGAGCAGCTCCCCACCCCCCTCCCCCCATCCGCACCCCTCCCTCTTATCCGCGGGGAATCAAATAAGACGGTAATATTTGATCCGCTGTCAAGCGCCGAGACTCGTCGAAGCTCAAACCCATTGCAATATGACCTTGGTTCGAAGTTAATACCAGGTCATAATTTTGTCATCATAATCCAGAATCATCCTGAGATTTGGTTGTCTGGCAATAGTTCAGCCATGCGTACTTGCGCGCACACTCTATCAGTCACTCTGAGGTTGGCGTGACTTACTCCCTACTTTCGTCACTATTTGCAAATGATTTATAATTACATCCAACATTTGCTGACAACATTATGTTTTCACAGCCTGCGTGCCTCAGGGAGCAGTCACCGAAATCCGTGCGAAGTACATCCAGGTAGGATAACTATACAGGTGTACATTGTGCTTGCGTCTGTTCGGGTACACGGGGCATTGCAACGGAGGGCTTATTTGAGAGCGCACACACAACGGTATAAACTTTCATCCAGTGGTATTCATTTACATTGGTGCTTTGGCGCGCATAGGACCCGTCGTCTGCGGCATACATTTTGGAATACTTCACGATCGTGAGAAAAATTCATCACCGTCTGACTCGGTGGATCTACGAACCCGGTGTAGAAAAACACGAGACTTGAGCCGTGTTTTGACTAGCTTTGACACGAGAACCATGGATATTAACAGGTTCGTGCTGTGTTGTATAGTAGTGGCCTGTAGCAGTCTGTGTCAGCTGACTTATGGAGGTGTTCTACCGGGGGAGCTCCAGGGTGATGGTGGTGTGGATGTGGGGCATCTAGATGGTGTTCCTGGAGCTGGTAGGATGATTTTGGGGAGGTATGCCAGAGCACCAGGCCCAGGAATTCAGACGTCGAAATGCAGCGGAGGACTGGACTTGTATTTTGTCTTGGACAAGTAAGTTTTAAACTTCGGACTTCTGGTATCTTATTTCTCTGTAATCTTCTGAAAATGATTTTATTTAGTTACAAACCAAACATTATTTTGTATTGAATTTTCCCTTATTCATTTCTATTGCTATTTAACTTTATATAATTCCTGTATATTTTGTAGACATGTTTCCATTTTGTGTGTGTTCTGTGTTTTCTATATTCTGTATCTTATATGTGTTTTTATGGATTTGAATTGAAACTTGAAACTTGAAGATCTAAATGTTTACCAGGGAAAACTACAAGAGTAATCGGTTTAGGAAGAGACCCTATAACGTCCCTTTAGATAGGCTCTACGATTACGGATGAAAGGAAATAGTCAAGTCAATCTAGCAATATTTAGGAGGCAACATAACCCACCACTATACTTGCAAAATAATTTATTCCACTGCAATGCATTTCAGTAAGCTCCCCTAAACAACATATTAAAAGTCTTAAGAAATCAAAGTATGGGAAATTCTGAAAAAGTACACAACATCGCTAAAAAATTGCATCCAGGTACCCGACTAACATGATTCAGGTATTGAAACCAATGTGATCGGTTACTGAACACGATGAACACATTTTTAGATTGATGATATAAACAGCAATTGCATAACGTGCGTATTATGCAAATTAGTGCGCGATATAATGGACAATTAAGGAGATATTAAATTTCCCCATGAAATGGTACTTGGAGAATAAAAACTAGGTAATTTGACTATTACGTGTTTAGACTGATATGATCGGGGTAATTATAGATGATGTACATATTTCCAGATTATTATCATACATTTGATTTGCATATTATGTAAATTAGACTCCACCTAAGGGAAATTTAGGGAATAAGTCATATTTTCCTGATAAAAGTGTATGTAGGTAACCAAATCAAAATTAATTAAAAGTTAACACTAATGTTTCTAGGGTCCCATAACGTGATGCTCACATTCTGAAACTAATATCCTGAATTTGATTAGCATGATATGCTAATCAATGGTAATCAGTGACCCCTATAAGGAAATTGTTAAATTTGTCAATGTATTCAAAGGCGCCTTTAATTGCCGTTCCATACATAAAGAAGTATCCAGATATCTGCTTGAAATGGTTTTAGTATTAATAAAACCATTATTTTCGTTCAAGGTCGTTGTAATGCACAAATTGAAAATATTATACCATTGGTGGAATTTCCTTGATTTGCATAATATGCAAATTTCTATCTCCGATAATAACAGATAATCAATATTGAAACCGCAAAATTAGTATTGATTTGATTTGATTTAATTTGATTTATTGCTTTCTGCATTTTGCATACAATGATAATTAGTAACAACATGAACATTTTGTATTTCCTTTGAATTCTAGTATTTTCATAAATGATTGTTTTTATTAACGAGCTAATAAAGTCACATACTCTACAAAAGACATTGATAATTTCAATCGGATTATATTATTTATCACATTTTCACTTCCCATGAAAACTTGTATTTTCTTTAACTCTAATATTTTCATAAATGATTGTTTCATATCAAGGAGAACATGAAGTCACATACTCTACAAAAGACATTAATAATGTCAATCGGATTATATCATATTATACAACATTTTCACTTTCCATTAAACTTACATTTTCTTTGAGCTCTAATATTTCCATATATAATTCTGTTAATCAAAGAGAAATGAAGAGAAATTGATAATGTCAATCGGATTATATTATTTACAACAGTTTCACTTACCATGAAAACTTGTATTTCTTTGAGCTCTAGTATTTCCATATATGATTCTGTTAATCAAAGAGAAATAAGAAAATGTAATAATGTCAATCGGATTATATTATTATCATATTTTACTTACCATGAAACTTTCACTTTCTTGAGGTCTAGTATTTCCATAAAAGTAGTGATTTTTTTATCAACGAGTAAATAAAGTCGAGGTAATGAGGTAATAATGTCAATCAGATTAGATTATTTACATCATTGTAACTTACCAAGAAATTTTCACTTTCTTTGAGCTCTAGTATTTCCAGAAAAGATTCTGTTAAACAAAGAGAAATGAAGAGAATTTTATAATGTCAATCGGATTACATTAACAGTTTTACTTACCATGAACTTGCATTTCCTTTAAGCTCTAGTATTTCCAGAAATGATTGTATATCAAAGAGTAAATAAATTCATCATTCAAAAGAAATTGATAATGTCAATCGGATTATATTATTACAACAGTTTCACATACTATGAAAACTTGTATTTTCTTTGAGCTCAGTATTTCCATAAATGATTGTTTTTATCAAAGATGAAATGAATTCGCATACTCTGCAAAAGGCATCAATAATGTCAATCGTATTATATTATTTATAACATTATTCACTGACCATAAAAATTTGCATTTCCTTTCGTTGTTGGAGCTGATAAGCATTATGTAAATTAAATCAGAATAATAATCTCAAAATGTTACTTTGCTTTAATAGAAACCTATATAATCTAATTAAATTTGGCTACCTAGCGGAGAGTATGACTTATTCCCAGAATTTTCCTTTATAGGTAGAGGCTAATTTGCATAATATTTAAATTGAATGTATAATATGGAAATATATAATGTAGCTATGACTATCACGGACCTTGTTATTGTGATGGCAATGATTTCGATAATTATCATGATAGCGATAGTAGTTTTGATAAAGAGTTTAATAGAGGCTTATATCATTTTATATGATTATGATTCTGATAAAGTATCATTAAAATGCAGGAACTATAAAGTGATGACTGATGAGTTTTGAAGTAGAGATTAGAGATTAGAACAGTTGGCAAAGGAATCAGTTTTTGGACTAAAGTGTTTATTCTAGTGGTCTCCCCTTGAAAGTCCCTACCACAAACCTGCAGAAATTTACATTTTCTTCCAGTAAATTCCAAAAAGGAGAAGATCAGTGAAAACCTGGCATCCCTTTAAGGGCTCATCTTGTCGCAACATTACACCGAATTAAATCAAGCGTGCCCGTTTCCGTCTTGAAATGACGTTACTTTAATAAATCATATTTGGCATTAATGAGATATCCATGCCGAACCCAGACGACATAATATCGTATCGCTCATCTACCTGATTGATATTCATGATTTCGCGCGCTAATGATTAGCATAAAATTTCACAACACACACATTTTTGACACGGCATCTCCGTATTTAGATAAAGTATCCGAAATAGCGTTTCCATTTGCGGTTTGAATGAATGAATCTGGTAATGAATCACAATCCCTTCGGGGTTTTTGAAGCTTCACAATTGACTGACGGATGCTATTAAAGGTATATTTAGAGAGCTGTAAAGTTCAACTACAATTTTGCCTCTTACATTCGAGCAGTTTATAAATCCATTGACTTATCTTCTATTTTGTAGGCATTTTGTATAAGGAGTCTTCAAGGTCCAACCATACTTATGCTCCTATCACTGTTTTTATTTTAGCTGTCAACAATTGAGTGTCAAATACAGTTCATGAGATATCGGAAGTTTCGAAATCCATTGGCTTATCGACCATTATATAGGCTCATTAGACAAGTCAGAATTCTCTTTGAAAAGGGAGACAAATTTATAGAAATCTTGTTGGTCAAAGCTTTGAGGTGCTCTTTTCAAGGTGACTTACGCTACCTGGTTCTTAATCCATGGACCCAACGGATGCTTAATCTGATGTAGGCCTATATGTGGTAATGCAGATTAGTAATAGGGCCTCTTAGCGGTCCAGTTCGAGGTACATGTAATTTAGAATCTTCGGACTTCTTTGGCATGATTGGAATATATTGCAATGAAATATAGCCCGTTATAGTTTTAACTGAAAAAATCTGCTCTTATCAAGTAGCACAAGGAGCCCATAAATACAGCCGGCTTACAATTTGAGGTACTTTATCTATTTTGTCGGACATTTGGTCCTCGTAAAGCCTTCAAGTTCAATTAAGTTTCATGCATAATCTTGATAAATAGAGCCCGTGGTTTCAACTTGAACTTCTGCTCTTTTATTCAAGTAGCCCAAGAAGTACCTGATGGGCTTATAATTTTAGGCACTGCATTTCAACGAGTACATGATACTTCTGAATCTTAATTTAAATTACTATTTGATTTACTTACTTACTTCTTACAAATCAATCGACTTACTACCACTGGTCCGATTTTGCCAGCTCTATATATTTTACCTAACATGAGCTGTCGTCAGTATTACAGTAATTTTATTAGTTGATTATAATAATGTTTTTATATTCAAGCAGTCCACAATATTTCTGAAGCTTCACAATCAGTTTGTTTTATTAAAGACTGCCAGTTCCTGCATTTAATTAGGATTAGCAAACTTCACTTTAATGAGCTGTCATCATTATAGCAGTATTGGGGTAGTTTGTAAGGTTAAGGAGGATATTGGTAAGGTCAAATTGTGTTCGTGATATATTACAGTGTATAGGGAAGTGGTAAAGAAGATTATGTAAACGGACCTTTCCGGAGAAGAGTGATAAATCCACAATCTACAATCACGGAGGGTTGTTGAACAGATAGGAAACACGGCAATGCCAGCGGCGAAGGTGAATGTTCAAACATGGCATGCTTTGCACCTGTATGATAAGAGTGACGGTCTTCTCTTTTTATGAGTCATATTAAAAGTACTACGTCCCATTTGCAGGTCAAAAAAATGAAAAGGTATATTCCAACGGCATTTGAAAGACGATACTAATTTAGAACTTCTCTCAAAACGAAAGGGTTTGAAAATGACTTTTTGTGGGAAAAATAACGACCATTAGTTGTCAATGTTATTAAAGAGGCCTTTTCTTTTTGAAGTAAAGATCGACGCTCAAAATAGTGGAATCCATTCTCAAAGGCGTAATTCAGACCACTATACTTTGGAGTTTATTCCACGAAATTTTGGTGTGGATTCAACTCCAAAATAAAGTGATTTCATTATACGCCTCCTAAAGGAGTGGATTTACACTCAAGGCATTAGGCTCGAGTATATTTTATCATTATCCTTACCTTATGAAGGTTTCTTATTCAGTTATTTAAGTATAAAATATTCTCTCTTCTTCTGTCTCCCTTAGTATAGTCAAATTATGAATGATTTGTTACATAAAAATGACATTTGGTATAAGCAAACTGAAATGCTAGTTGAGGTCATTACAATTCTTTTAACTTGTTTGTATAATATTTATTTTATTTATGTTTCATTTCCAATAAGCTAAATTACTACTTATCAGACAGCTCCGAGCTCATTTACTTCCTAAAATGTACCACCTAAATGGTCGTAAATTGCAGGTTTTTGTCAGGATTATTGAAGAAGTTTAGCTATTTATACACCAAGGAACAAATTTTTAAAAATGCCATCACCTGTGAGATATACTTTTAAGGCTTTAACGGGGAATTCGAAACCCCAAGTAATATTCAAGTAGATGTTTCAGCCTATCTTTTGTGTTAATTCTTTTGTATCGATTTTTTTTAGAATGAGTCTTCCTTTTTGATATTACAGCATTGTCACTTAAAAGCAATATTACGCCTACCGGTTGCTTTCATTTCTATGGCAAATGCTGCTAAATGCAATTACATTTTAAATAACAATGCATAACTAGATTAGAAGTGTGTAATAAGAAAAGTACAGTTGATTTGAAAATTGGGCGATCAAGTAAATCAAATGTTTTTGATAACGAAGAATTATGTGGCCTCATCGAAAGCAAGAATACATGTAGGCCGATTTTCAACTTCTGCTCTTATCTCGAACTGATAAAGGCCAACACATAACTTAATTTGATTTTCAAATATAGTTGTTTTTTATTAAATTAATTTGATGACCGGGGATTGTGTGAAAGGGTCGCTAAATATGATATAGATTAAACTAATTTAAATGGAATAAACTACTAAATGAGAAGTGTTTTCTGTCATACCGGAATATTCTATATTCGGACAATTATTTTAATTGAATACAGTTTCAACGGATTAGTGATGTAATATCTTTCCGGTTTAGTTGAGGCCTTCATTTCTATCTTTCTCATTTCAATTCCTATACCTGTTATATCAATCACTAATTATCCAAGTATTAGATAAATTTGTAATGCTTTTATCCTACCATCATTATCAAAAGGGGGAATAATTATAGAAGTAGTGGTAGAAGTAGTAGTAGTAGTAGTAGTAGTAGTAGTAGTAGTAGTAGCAGTAGTAGAGTGATCGTCACTGTACTTTTCTTGCTGTTGCTTCAATTAACCTACTTTTTGACTAACAAAGAAGTGTATTTTACAAGATATAATGTCGTGAGTTACTAAAACCCTCATTTTATTATCCTAATCTCTCTCACATAACAAAAAATCGAATGTCCTTTACACCCCGCCCCCAAAGGTCTCTCCAATACCATTTTCGTCATTAATGTACATGTGTGTAAAGAGACACTTATGGAGAAGAGAAAACTGCAGTATACAAGACAACCTGTCGTAGCACACAATCTCTATTGGGTTATTTTACAAGTCCCAACAGAAATATCAGCTCAAAAGACAATATGAATGGACTCCCACTGATACCAAAACACTGCAACCCAATTCACGAAATAAGTACACGTTCTCTGTATCATGTCTAGGAATCTGATTTTTTTTCCCCCCTTATGATTTCAACGTTCTAACCTATATGGGAAATATTTTTTAAGGAAAAAAAAAATTGGATCTGGTCTTGGTTACGGTTTTGGCTCCAACATAAGCAATGGACGACCCAATGTCATCCACCAGCTGTATCCATGGCAACCGAGATGTCTTGTTGTTTTCGCAGAGGTGAATGATGGGGGAAGAGGATATGATGTTTCACGGGAGACTTGTTTTTTTTATGTGGTTTCATGTGTAGTCCCACATTAAGAGATTGGAGTTTTGTCTAACAATATTAATCGGATCACACGATCTTGTTGTTGATTGGTTTTTTTTTTTGTTGTTATTCCTGTTTAATATTAAAAAAAATAAAAAGGAAAGAAGCCCTTCAGAATAGGGGGTATTATTTTCGTTTTCGGCCAAAGTCTTATTCGCCTGGACCGTGCATAGTCGTCTTTTGAGTATACAAGGGTCGGTACGTCCTTATATACATGAGGCAGAGCCACCCCCCCCCCCACCCCCTACACACTCAAACTCGGAAATGGTAGCTAATTATACGTAGCAACTTAATCTCTATATAGTTATCATCGATGAGCATTGAAAATTGATTTTGCTATTTCATGCCGGATACGCCACTGTACAGTTTTATTTCCCCAGACTGACCTGGAAAAGGCTGGAATAATCCTAAAATTTGCGCGCAGTGTGGTTCCCCATATTCGTAGTTTAGCAGCAGTCTGTCGCTGAGTCACGGAACATGAAAATCTAATTATTATGAACCCGGTACGTCACAGAGGCGATGCCGCATAGTAAGAACTAAGAGGGGCATTTCTATTCCCGTATAGTTATGACATTGATTTTGATATATTGCCACTTAAATTTCATAATACTATCAGACCTGTCTCTTACAGCCACCCAAGGGAAACACAAAATATGGCTACCGTAGACAGCTGCCAAGTACTTTGCACCTATACAGTGCGTCCCAGAAATAACGAAACCGAGAATTATAGATGTTTTATCATAACTTAATCACAATTATGATTAATAAATGACACATTTGCAAAGCTTAGATCCTCCTCGAAGGGGAGGCTAAATAAAAGCCTTATATAATAACACAAGTATATTCTTGGGAACAAAATGTCTCAGTTCAAACAAAATACCTACTTTATTTTGTATGCATTTGTTTAATGTCTGAATATGTTCTGCCCATGAAAGGTGACAATCAAATCCAATTCCTACAAATGATGCAACGGATACCTCTTTAATATCTGATCTTGATATTCTCACAAAATCTTTTTTGTCTAATCTACCTTTGGATTTCATAATTATAGCTAGTTTCTTTGGGTTAATTGTGACTTCATTTACATTACACCATTCCTGCACCTTCATTTAAAGATAAAGGTGAGTTCTGGTAATGAAAAAATGAATTATCACATAATCAAACGAAACTTACACTGATGTTCAAGATTACAAATAAATGTAATTTGCCAAACAATTTTGGTAGATAAATGTAAACTGGCTGAGTAATGAGCATATACAGATTAGGAAATCAAGGTTAGTAGCCCTGACACCATTTTGTGTAGTCCCATATACATTTTCTGTGTACAGTGCTTGTTACTTTACCAAGACTGGGCCAAATTTATTATGATTTTGATGACTCCAGAACATTGCAGTACACACCAATACTTGCATCTCACATGGTCAACTTTTTCTGATCCATTCCACATCTTTTCGTTCACAATGCAATCGGATGACCAGAACTCACCGTTATCTTTAATTATCACTTACAATTTCTAAATCCATTTCTTTTTGTCTAGTATCAAAAGTATGAAATAGATTCGAGTCATCAGCAAATAATCTGAAATTGAAATTTTTTGTGGAGTTAGGTAAGTCATTTATATATAGTAAAATTAATGTTGGTCCAAGAACGGAGCCTTGAGGGACACCACATGTTATATTTCCACAGGAAAAACGCTCTCGAGTTTTCGGGGTTATCCTGTTTCTAACGATAGGCTTTCTGTGTGAGTGACTTCATGGTTAAGCATAACATACTTTAATAAAAAGTAAATGTAAGCTCCAACTCCATCACCCCTTGTGCCACCTGTTCTACAATTTACCTCATGGACATAATCAGTCAAACTTAAAATACCTTTATTTGAAACACTTCACACTTCTGATAAGGCAATGAAATAAAATTTTGTCTTTAATGTATCTTAGACAGGTTTCACTGTATAGTTACACTTTCGTGTTTATATTATTTCATCTTTAGAAGCAGGATGTTTTATTTGTGCGGGAGTTCGGATTTCCCCTCCATTCATTTTCATTACCCATTTTCGAACCAAATTTTAGACAATTGTTATTTTCAGTTTCGTAGTAATATAGAAACGATACCGATGAGTAATAATGATAACGAAGTTACAATGCAAGTAATAGATATTATATAGTTTACCTTGGCAACATCATTGGTTTTAATGACTATGATTGTGCCACATTGTGTACGTGAAAGCAAATACAATATTCTTCGGAATAAAATAGATTTGATTTCGTTAAAGGTCATACAAAGTTTGGGGAAATTTGAAAATGACCGGATAGCGATTCTTTAAAATGTTGATATATTTGGATGCCCCTGAGGATGTATTAGAAGCACTAAAAAAATTGGCCCCTAAAACACTTCTGCTTTCGAGAAAAAAAATTGAATATAAAGTTTGATAAATTTTAAATAGCTTTTACGGCCATCCAATGGTAGCTGCGACCATGAAAATCTGAGAATATGCATTTGTGATATATAATTTCCAAACGGGAATAGCAAATCGGTCGATTTTAGTCAAGAAACATTGTTTTCAAGCTAAATTAATATCTTGACCTTGAGAGGAAGCTATGCAACAAAAAGATTCTATTATTTACAATTTCATAACTTTAGACCCAATTTTAACCGCGACAGTGATCACTGAATATTGTTGGATCGCATCTTCCAATATGTTCTTTTGAACCACATTCATGACCCCATACCAAAACTTTGTATTACCTTTAAGGGCAATCCAACCCTTGTAATAAGTTTATTTGTATGAATTTAAAGCAGACAAATAACAGAAACATAATGGAAAAAGTTTGAAAGTTATTAAAGTTATGAATGTTTGAAATATGAGATCACTAAGTCTAGTATGCGAATCTCAAATTGGTAGTTTGGTCAGTGGATTGTGACGTAGGCCGTGGAAAACTCTCCCATTTGCCGTGTACAAAAATGTCACTAAAATGACTTCCGTTTTTTCTCGTAAGTACCTTCTTCCTTGGGGCAATACTCAACATAAATTATAGATAACATATAAGTATAGGACCTTTAAAAAGAATAAACCCTCCTGAGCCATGGATTTTTGAAAATTTTAAATTTAGTCATTATATGTTGGAAAAGATGGGAAAAGTAGTAGTCCGGCATGACATCACATTAACATTACCGCTTCAGCCAATTTGAAGTGCCCATACGTATAGTGATTACAACTTTCTTAGTCAGATTTCATTAAAACATGCATCAGTTTGATTATCTGATTGTTCTGCTTTCTTTTAGAGTGGTTGTCTAATTATTTGGGTGGGATTTCCCTTTAAAATGTGAGCAGTGGAATCTCCCTTCAATGCAGTTATATTTTTAGATACATCATTTCAAGTCTACCGTTTTTGACAACTTTAATTAAAATCTTGTGTTTTATTTTCATTATTTTTTGCTATTTTTTGTTCAAGTATTCTAATACTACATCCCTTATTATACCTTAGTTCCAATTCATATCTTTGTATTTGTCTTCATTTGATCATATTTTGTGAGCCACTTCTCATCTTCTATTCAACTTCCTGTTCTTGCATGCCCATTAATTTCATGATTTTTTTCATTTTCCGTCACTAATGGATGAATGATTTTGCAGATAACAATTTCTAAAGAAAGAGAATTTGCCAAAAGCATAATTGCCAGGTGCGTCTATGTTATTTAATTTTGTAACAAAATAGGGAAATCCCAAAGTCATTTCGTGCCCTCATTTCTCTCACGAGCTACCTAAACATTTAGTGGCGATGCCTTTCCACTTCTGTCCATATTCTTTTGTGGGAATGAGTTGGTAATGTTGACATAACTTCGATCCGCTTCGGGGCCTCCTCGTGATGAAATTTCGACAAAATAATTGTGACAGAAGGGGAGGAAATAGATGTTCCCCTAACATAATACAGTGGGACAATATGAATCACTCATGTGTTTTTAATGGAACAAGTGTCTTGCGGTAAACATGAGGGGGTTCTGTTTTCATAGTCATGATTTTGCAACTCTCTTGGGCCTTTCATTTCGGTGTATTTAAAGAGAAGGTTGATTTCTGGGAACAGGTGAAAAATAATTTGTGAGCGTTATCATTCCATTCAGCACATGTGGAAGAACATCAGATAAGACATGTCCCCTAAAAAGCATGGCTCTTTAAATGCCTTCATATTCTGTCATAATAGTCATGTAACATCGTAAAACTCCGGGGTAGGATTTTTACGCCACGTGTTCGAGTAGTCCCACGTACCTCTTTCTGTGTACAGTGTTTGTAACTTTACCAAGACTTGGCCTAATTTCTTATCATTTTGATGATTCCAGAACCTTGCAATACACACAAATTCTTATCAGGGGCGGATCTAGCTTTTTGCTAAGGGGGGGGGGTTTGACCAAAATAATGACGATGCGGAGCATCGTCCACGAGCCGCGAAGCGGCGAGCCGATTTTTTGGGGGTGTTTATTTGAACCCCGTAAGTGATGTTTTCCTGGCATCTATTAACACAATGGAGACCATAAAAAGCAGTGCATGATAACGTCTTTTTAAATCAAGTAACAGTTAAATACACAGTTATATCCAGAGTTATCATGTGTTTGGTTAAGTTACCAGATGAGTTGAATATCTTCTCACAATATTTGCACTTTAAAGGGTTTCTATCCAGCGTGCGTTCTTTTTTCTTTTCTTTTTTTTTTTTTTTTTTTTTTTTTTTTTTTTTTTTGGGGGGGGGGCGCCCAAGGGGGGGGGGGGGTTTAAACCCCCTAAACCCCCCCCCCCCCCCCCGTAGATCCGCGCCTGCTTATGTGCTAGATGATCAACCTTTTCTGGTCGATTCCACACCGTTTCTTTCACAATGCAATCGCATAACCAGATCTCACCTTCATCTTTAATGCGTCATTGAAACCCCCTTTTATCAACGGAATAGAAATAATAACACCAGTATTATGGTTTTGATTCTTGCTCGAAATAAATCGATGGAGTTTTATGAGTACATGATCTTTTATTTCGGAGAGTTGAACCCAAATAGGCTTGTCCCTCTTGTCCTTTTGTCCTTTTGTTGTTGTTCATTCTCAATAGTAAGTCGTACAAGGAGGCTAGGGGGGGGGGGCGTTTGGGGTTAATTTGAAATATAACAAAATACGGATTAGTTATCTTTATGTTAATGATCCATATGTGAAACAGTTATTTCGAATCTAAAAACATTTCCTAATTATCCTAATATATATTATTGCAAAAATTTGGCAACTATAAAAAAAAAAAAACATGTTTAAAAAATGCTACAGGAATCAAGATAATATAATTTTTGTTAAACCTCAAAGTGAGAGGGAGGGGAGTTAGCAAGAAAAGAAAAATGATCATGTCTTCACTCGAAACAGGTTCACAAAGGTGACGTCGTATAGCATGTAGCACTAAAATACAAATTAGGCCACCAATAGGAGAGAGAAGGGGGGGGGGGGGTCATATCATTTTGTTCACGTTGTCTTCCCCTCCCCTCCCCGCCGTTTGAGTATGGTTGGCTATCGCCTTCAAAACGCGTGCCAAGACCGTACGCGTGCCTGTCAGAGCGTACGCGTGGTTCTGACAGACCGTACGCGTGGGTCCATCATAACGTACGCGTGGTTCTGACAGAACGTACGCATGGTCATTTACCATTATACTATGGAAAGCCGTTGGTGACTTTATTCACGTGCCCCAGACGTATGGAACGCGGCACACGTCTGCTAAATTGACCAATCACCGCCTGTTATTTAGCAGGCGCGTGCAAGGTGCGATAGCACACGCCTGTTACTTTGCCAGACGGATGCGCAGAACGCTCGTAAATTGATTTTTAAGGCAACCAATCAAGTCCGCTGTTACAAAGCTGCTCAGCTCGATCAGTACGGACGGGGCCTGTTCGCTATTACAAAACTGCTCAGGTCAGTACATATTGGATGGGGGACACACCCACGGCCAGGCACGGAGCTAGGGGGAGGGCCGAAGGGGTCTCCCCCTCCCCCGCCAAAAAGAGAGAGAGCTAGAGAGAGAAGGAACAGAAGGAAGGGGAAAGAGGAGAAAAGAGGGGGAAAAAGAGATCGGCGGGGGGGGGGGGGCGACTGAGGGCCTTGCCTCCGAGGCTGTTGTTTCCCCCTCCCCCCCCCCCCTCCCCCCCCCCCCCCATCCCCCCAAATATAGAGAAGGAAGGAAAGGGAAATTAAAAAAAGGAGAAGAGGAGTCAAAGGGAAGGGGGAAAAGGAATAAGAAAAGTAATGAAGGAGGATATCAGTTACGATTTTCTCGCCAACAATTTGTTGATCCTCAGGGGGGGGGGGGGGGGACAAAAAAAAAGAGAGTAGGAAGGGAAAAGGAAAGAGGAGAGCTAAAGGGAACAAAAAAGGGAAAGAAGAAAAGAAACGGGTGAAAAGAAAGGGAGGGGGGTCAGATGCAATTAATCCAGCCAACAACATGTGGTACGTGTAGGGGTGAAAGGCCTTTGCCTCCCCCAGCAAACTTTAAAAAGAGAGAAGGAAGGAAGGGGAAGGGAGAGAGATGAGAAAGGAAAGAAAAAAAAAGAGTAAGAAGAAAGGTAGGGGAGATCAGTTGCGATTTTTCCCGCAATCAAGGTGTGGATCGGGGGCGAAAGGCCCTTGTCTCCCCCTCCCCCCGCAGCAAAAGATAGAGAGAGAGAGAGAGAAAGAAAGAAGGGAGGGAGGGAATGGGAAAGAGGAGAGAAAGGGGAAGAAAATAATGAGAAAGAGGAAAAGAAAAGGGGGAAAAGATATGGTTTTGCGCACATCTCGCCTCCCCCAAACGTGACCATGCGCCAGATACGCCACTATACACCACTGGCGTACTAATTCGAAAGGGGCAGCCTCCCCCTTAAGTGGTTCATTTCTAATTCGATTTCAGGGATTTACAAATGTTGTAAAATGACATTATTTTTTAGTAAATTATACTGTTTTATGAGTTTGTTGGAAAATGACGAATTCCGAAAGTTACAGTCAGGCGAGAAATATGCTTATTTTGAGGTCTGCACGTCAAGGCTCGCGGAACATAAATTGGTGCGGAGTCTAGGGGCGGAGCCCCGGACGATCAGGGGCAATGGGCATTCATTACGTTCAGATAAGAATATTTTGATACCTTATTAATGACAAGGGTAGGTCACTAATTGGCGTGGGGTCCAGGGGCTGAGCGCCAGGAAACTCAGGGGATATCGGGGCATTCATTACGTTCAGATGAGCATATTTTGATACCCCGGAAACTCAGGGATTTTTAGGCATTTATAACGGTCAGATAAGCATTCAGGGGCACGCCTTAGGGCCCTCTGGTGGGGTCAAGAGGGTGAAGCCTCCGAAATTTCATTTAATTACGGTCAGTTGATCATATTTTGAGACTTCATTATTTGGTGACACTGGCAGGTCACAATTTATTTTCTTACTTTCTCCCTACTTCTCTTGAATATACTTTTTCAAAATAGTGGGGGGACCAATGCCCCCGAGCCCCGCTTTGCCGCGAGCCTTGACATGTAGACCTCTAAATAAACATACTTCTCGCCTGACTGTAACTTTGGGAATTCGTCATTTTCCAACAAACTCATAAAATAGTGTAATTTACTAAACATTATGTCATTTCACAACATTTGTAAATCACTGAAATCGAATTAGAAATAAACCTCGTTTTATTCTTATTTGGGGGAATACGCCAGTAGTGTCCAGTGGCGTATATGGCGCTTGGTCTCGCTTGGGGGGGGGGGGGGGAGCGCAAAAGCATATCTTTTCCCCCTTTTCTTTTCTTATTCCTCTTTATTTTATTTCACTTTCTTTCCTCTTTCCCTTCCCCGACCTTCCTTCTCTCTCTCTCTCTCTCTCTCTCTCTTTTTTTGCTGAGGGGGGAAGAGGAGGCAAGGGCCTTTCGGCCCCGCGATCAACACGTCGTTGGCTGGATTAATTGCAAGTGATCTCCCCTCCTTTTCACCCTTTTCTTTTCTTCTTCCTCTTTTTTTCTCTCCTCTCCTCTGATCCTTTCCCTCATCCTCTCTTTTTTTTTTGGGCGAAGGGGGGCTGGAGGGGAATGCAAGTCCTTTCCCCCCTCCCCGATCCCCTTCTTTTACCTCTTTTTTATCTTCTTTTTCTTCTTTCTTTCCTTTCTCTCCTCTTTCCCTTATTTTCCTTCATCTCTCTCTCTTTTTTTGTCGGGGGGGGGGGTGGGGCAAGGCCCCTCGCCCCTCCCACGTCTGGTAGCACACACTTTAGCAGTCATGCAGTCATGTAAAACAAACACTTGCAAACTATTATTTTGTTTTAATCTGAGAATGTATACTATTATCTAGATCTGTTAAGAATAAATCATTGTCAAAATCATTTCATAAACTGGGGTAAATAGACCACCTTTATGACCAACATCGTATTATTATAATTTGATTGCAGGGACCTCAGGGAGAACAGCATAAATACTGATGAGGCTACCCTGGGTAAACAAGACAGTATTATTATTATTATTATTATTATTATTATTATTATTATTATTATTGTTATTATTATTATTATTATAATATTATTATTATTATTATTATTATTATTATTACACATATCTTAAACATTCAAATATTAAAAACAAACAAAGAACAGAAGTATAAAGAAGAAAAAACATAATACAAAATGTACAAATGAAGATACTACCATCCACAATAACTGATGATGGGGGGTGCCCCCCCCCCCCATCATCAGTTATTGTTTCCAATCAGCGTTAAACAAAAACGTAGAGTTATGTAAATATATTTAAGCGTACGTAATATATAAACACTATCAATTATTTCAAATATTATAGAACTCAAACAGTAAATCATATTGGGATTGCATTACCCCTTTGTACGCTACATGAACCGAAAACCTTCAAGGCCCGAGAGTGTTCAAGCCCCCCCCCCCCCCCCCCCCCCCCCCCCCCCCCCCCCCCCCCCCCCCCCCCCCCTCTCCGAGCAGTAACTAGGCTTGTAGTCCGGTCAGCTCCGTTTGGTATCCTGAGGTTTTGAGAATTTCGATGTCATGGACAAATGAAAATCTTGAATTTTCATTGGCTAAAATTGTATAGTTTCTGGGTGCCTGGAGATGGGAGGTCCATAACTTCTAATAAAAGCTACGTTCACATATGCCTTCCGGTCACAAAATCGTATCTTATTTAGCTAAAAATCTTGAAAATCTAACTTCCTTACTTATTTGGAAAATATATCGTGCAATATTGTATATTTACGAAAAGATTGAATGTGGTATAACCTAAAGGCTAAATCCACTTCAAAATAATTCGCTTTCAATAGATGCAGAAAAACAAGAGGAAGCAGAGCAACAACAAAAAGAGTAAAATCGGATAACTAATAAGGAAGTCATGATTTTTTTTAAATATGAAAAACTATGGAACAATGGAAATCACTACACAAATTGCCAATTCGGTTATCAGTTTGTGACGCCATTGCCTCACTATTTATCAATTGCTTTATATATTTTTATCCCATTAATTTCCCTCTTTATCCCAAAAACTTGATTTCCCCATGCATTTGCCAAGGTTGTATGATTTGTATCGTATTGCGGGCATGAAATTTCACAAGATCTTTTATAAACTTTGAAGAATTGAAACTATTATCAGAATATTGTATATTCATAATTATTGACTTTTATATAAATAAATTTGCAGAATTCACATTTTTCATGATTTAACTGAAAACAATTACTCTATATTAGATTATTAGTGCATCCACACAAAAACATATTATTATCAATATGACTTTGTTGCTGGTGTTAGGAGATGAGATTCTCAGGGGGAAAGTGAGAAATATATATTACCAAAAGAAAGAAAACAATAAGAGGATAGCGAGGCAATGACGTCAGGCGCGGATCCAGGGGGGCCGAATGGTCCTTGCCCCCCCCCCCCCGCAAAAAAAGAGAGAGAGAGAGAGAGAAGGAAAAGAAGGGAAAGAGGAGAGAAAGGGAAAGACAAAAAAAGAGAAAGAAGAAAGGTAGGGGAGATCAATTTTTCCCGCCAACAAGGTGTAACGGGGGGGGGGGGCACTGGTGTACTGATAGGGGGCGGGGGCGGCTTGGGGGAAATACAATTCAAACGTGGTTCATTTCTAATTCCATAACGGTGGTTTACAAATAATGCTAAAATGACATAATTTTTCCGAGATTTGTCCTCACTTTTTAATAAATTACCTATATTTTTGTATGCGTTTGTTGGAAAATGACAAATTCCTAAATTTACAGCCAGGCAAGTAATATGCTTCTTGAGGTGCCTACATGTCAAGGCGCGCGGAACGGCGGGGATCGAGAGCCTCGAGCCCCCCCCCCCTTCCCCTCCTACACACACTTAACAAAAAAGTATGTTAAAGAGAAATAGAAAGAAAGAGAGCAAGAAAGAAAGAATGGTTAACTGCCAGTGGCACAAAATAATGAGGTATCAAAATATGCTCATCTGACCGTGATTAAATGCCTATAAAACCCCTAAGCTTTCGGGGGCTCTGCCCCATGGATTCCACCTAGGGCCCTAAGGTGGGCCCTTAGATGCTCATCTGACGGTGATTTATTGCCTTAAACCCCTGAGCTTCCGGGGCCGGGGTGGGGCAGTTGGGGCGGTCCTCCCTTAAACGCTGGCCCTACCCCCCAAAAAAAAAAAAAAATAAGAGAGAGGAGAGAAAAGGAAGAGGACGTAGGAAGAAAAAGGAGCAGACAAAGAAGATTTTTGAAGGATTAAAATAAGAGTCGAGAACGGTACAACGAATCGTCTTCTTTCTATAATGATTTAATGAAACGTAAAAGCTTCCACGCTTCGCGCAGGAGGGGGGGGGGGACTGAATTTAGACGAGGATTAAGAGACGAGAACGGTACAACGAATCGTCTTCTTTCTCTAATAATTTATTGAAACGTCAAAGCTTCCGCGCTCCGTGGAGGAGGGAGTAGGAAGCTCGCCCATCCCTGTACCCACCCCCTATTACGTCACTGCTGGTCACCATTACGTACCAATATTTGGCTCGCATGATTTCAAATTTGGCCCCCCCCCCCTAAGAAATCCTGGATCCGCGCCTGAATGACGTCACAGACTCATGAGTGAGTTGCCAGTTTGTCTTGTGATTTTCAAAGTTTTTCATGTCATTAAAAATTCAAAACTTTCTTATTAGTTATCCGATTTTGCAAACGTTTAGTTTGATTGGTTTGTTATTAATTTTGAAGTGGACTTGCCCTTTAAGTCCATACAACCCCCTCTCTGTCGATTCCTTCCTTTGCTGTGGGTTAGGGACATGATACATCAGCTCCTAGATGGCAACGCTGTTACACTCCACCGCCCCCTCCCCCGTGAAAACACACACAGGCTACGCCATCTATGAACTACTTGAACGAAAATTTTCGGTAATAGACCAGTTCACGGTTAGCACATTACTGCAATGACCCCGAATATCCACAGATCTTCAAAACATGAAGAGGTCCCATTTTGTACATTTTGAAATAATCACTCCTACAGCGATGGAGGTGCTACATAAATAGCCTTTGTTTCACCTTTTCAAAGAATACTTCCACCTGTGTATCATGGAGTGCATAATTGAATAATGATTACATAACTTTCATGAGCACGTTTCCAGTATTTCGTCTCCGTGTATTTCACAATTTGTTCTGCAATGACCTTTATCTGCTCATGCGCAGACTGCAACCGTGAACTGGCTTATATGTACTTGCACTACGTGGTCAGACTGATGGGGGGGGGGGGGTTGGCCCGGGATGATGGTTCGCGTTTAAGGGTCGCTATTCATAACATGGGTTGAGGGTCGCTTCATAAACAATTAAATGAAAATTAAATTAGAAATAAACAAAATGATAATAAGAAAGCGAAATAATGGATAGGGAACACCCCACGGCTGTGGCGTAGGCGCAGGGGGGGGGGGTGGGGTCGCCACATGGCCCCGAATATTTGTAGAAAACATTTATTGAAAACGTACGTTTCTGAACAAATAAAGAAAAAAGGCGTGCCCCAATAATGTACGCGACCCATCATCCAGCCCCTGCCCCCCCCCAAAAAAAAAAAATCATTACGACCACGCTGCACCATTTGGTTCACCCTCCCCGCAGTATTCCCTTGGTACGAGTAAACAGCGGGGGCTAGGGTACGTCGCCGCCCCCATAAATTAAAAAAAAAGAAAAGAAAATGCAATAAATTATCAATAATTCATTGCATTTGGCCCCGACCCCTAACATAACAAAATTCTCTACGTGGGCATGCCTTGAACTATAATGCATGGTCCTACAGAGTTCCTATTTAACTAACATCTTCATTATTATAAGAACAGTTTCATTATCAGATCGAATAAACACTTACATACAGATAATGTTATATATGTTTTGTTCTTATACACATCATATTCATACCTAATATGGTAATCAGGGGCGTCGCTAGACCTTTTTCAGTGGGGGGGGGGGGGGGGGGTGTAGAGGCAAACGATTACCGACAAAACTAGCCACCAATTACCGACAAAATTAAATTTCCAATATCTACAAATTTAACCCTATAAACCCGGGGCCGAAGGCTAAATTGTTTTTCCTATGGACTATCTATAGTACTTGCGTATGCGCAAATGGTCATTTTCCACGACGACACAAATATACGAATTATTTCGTCAACTTAGTCAGCATTCATAGCTATATATTTTAATGCAGGCGCGGAGCTAGGATCTTATGTTAGGGAGGGGTGGTAGTGAGCAAGCGAATCACTTAAAGAGCGCGGGGGTGTGGGTGATAGGCCTCCCCCGCGAAGCGCGGAAGCTTAGACGTTTCCTTCAAAGAAGACGATTTATTGTACCGTTCTCGACTGTTAATCCTTGTCTGAATTCAGTTTCTCCCCCTCCCGCGCAAAGCGCGGGAGCTTTGACATTTCATTAAATGATGAGAAAAAGCAGACGATTCGGTGTACTGTTCTCGACTCTTAATCCTTATCTGAATTCAGTTCTCCCCCTCCCGCGCGAAGCTCTGAAGATTTGGCGTTTCATTAAATTATTAGAGAAAGTAGACGATTCATTGTACCGTTTTCGACTCTTAATAAGCCCTAATTGTCTGAATTCAGTTTCCTCCTGCGCGAAGCGCGGAAGCTTTATTTATTTATTTATTCAGTTTTATTTAAAAACAGGGTAGTCTTTTCAGTGCCAGAGGCCTGCTTTACAAAAGAGCCCTGTACATACAAAGATTTACAAAAAAATAGAATACATTGTAAAAAAAAACAAAGACATTATATAAACAAGATACCATAAGAGAGCTAAAACAACTTAAAAACTAGATCAAAATTAACATAAGGCCTGAACTATTAAACATTAAGATATTATTGATACAATACAAAATACAAATACAAATACACATGCCATAAATAAATAACAGACATAAAATCAAAAGGGTATACTACTACAGACTACACAACTACAAACAAACAAAACAAACAAAACTAACTGTAATAAGTCATAATATAACATTAGGTACCAGTGCATGCATTAAAGTGGAGGGAGTGATTTAATTTGTTTTTTGAACATTTGGAGTGAAGTTGCCGTGCGAATATGAGTTGGTAGATTGTTATAGATGCTTGGAGCGATGAAAGAAAAAGATCGTTTTTTAAATTCAGTCTTGGGTTTTGGGATAAATAAGGGATTCAAGGTAGAATGACGAGTAACATAGTAAACTGGACGTTTACAAGCAAAAGGTTCTAAATAATAAGGGGCTAGATTATTGAGTATTTTGTAGACGAAAATGCAGTAGTGGTAATTGATTCTATTTTCAACACTTTGCCATTGAAGAGTGCTTAAAAGGATGTCTTTTGGGGTTAGATGTCTGCATTAAGGACTAATCTTGCATACCTGTTCTGCGTCCTCTGTAATTTGAGTAAATCTTTCTTTTTGCACTTGCCCCAAACAACTGAACAGATCTATATGTGGAAGAATGAGGGAGTAATAAAGATGTTTCAGTAGGCTTTGGTTTAAATAACTCTTAATCCTTCTAGTGCATGCAATAGCCCGATTAATCTTATTAGTCACATTCAATATGTGTGGTGTCCAACTTTGACGTTTCATTAAGTTATGAGAAAAAGCAGACGATTCGGTGTACTGTTCTCGACTCTTAATCCTTATCTGAATTCAGTTCTCCCCCTCCCGCGCAAAGCGCGGAAGTTTTGACGTTTCATTAAATTATTAGAGAAAGTAGACGATTCATTGTACCGTTTTCGACTCTTAATAAGCCCTAATTGTCTGAATTCAGTTCCCCCCTTTAGCGCTCTTACCTCCCCTCTTTCTCCTCTCTTTCATCCCCCGTTTCTTTTCTTTCCCTTTTACTCTTTTTTCTTCTTTTTTTCCTTTTCTTTCTTTTCTTTTCTTTCCTCTCCTCCCTCTTTTCTTTTTTCTCTTCCTTTCTTCTCTTTTCTTTCCTTTCTTTCCTTTCTTTTCCTTTCTTTCTTTTCTTTCCTTTCTTTTTTTCTTTTCTTTCCCTTTCCCTCTCTTTTTTCCCGACGGCAGCGCAATTTTCCCGACAATATCCTGACGCACCCTACACCCCCCCCCATCCTTTGGAGACGCCCTGATGGTGATTCGTTATACCCTAACTCTAAATTAGACCTTTATTGTACCTAGGCAATCTCATCTAAACGCGCTAATCTATTATCCTCTCAGATTTAGAAATAATAATACTAACATAGAAATATGTTGTATTCCTCCAGCACACAACACATACATAATCTCAGGTGTAAATATCGTTTTTAGGAAAACGAGCTTATCAATCAATACTGCAATCTGCAATCTGCATGTGATTCACCTATAATTATTGCACTATTATTATGCTTCGACTACCCATATGACATATAACATAGAAATATAAAGGAATAATCATAAACTATATACAAGACAAGAAATATAGACTAAAGAATATTGATTGTCTCTAAGAAATGTGATAACTTCCACTTATGCAATATACAGCAATACATGTTGTATTATAAGCCAATCAACATCCAAACATCAACCCTTAAATACAATTAGGCCTATGGAATAATTATGAGCAGGTTTATTCGATTGAAAACTACCAAATAATAATGGTCAGACAATCCCTTGTGCCAAGCAAATGCAAACTCTTCACAGTGTTTCCAACTTCTAATCTGAGCTCTTAAGCAAACATGCCTCTTATCACTAATCCCCCTGTCCTAGCCCAATGGAGAGTACGTGTTGCTCAACAACACAACATGAACGAGAATATTGGGGAAGAAAGGAAGAGAAAGAGAGAGTGTGTGTGTTCCCCTACCACGAGTGAGGTTGACCTCTGTACAGAGTGACCCAAGAGAGATAAGGGAGAGATGGAAGAGGGGGAGAGATCTACTCTGTTGTTCCAACACTATGTATCTACACTGGATCATACACTTTATCACAATGGCACTGTTGCATATATATCACCTAATTTGCAATTAGAGTAGGTTCTGAATGATAGATTGTAAATCTGGAATCTACCATTCATGATATTAGACTTACCTTTTCTTTATCAACCCTAAACTAGCTTTATAGTATTTACAAACTCCAATACTAGGTGGAGGATAAACGTTCATATAGCAGTTCGGTACCTCGTTTATAATTTGACATACTATTCTTTGCATCAGAAAGTTCCAACCTCAATGGAAGTACTCTTACAATGTATATTTCTTTTCTGACATAGAAATCAAAGTCAATACTTTTAAGAACGGTAAGAGTACCACGTGCGTCGATCACCACGTGCCCGGTACATTTTTGCTTGTCTGCGCTACATGCACTCACCGTACACACACACACACACACACATTAAACTCCATATTAAACAAGGTATCTGATTGGTCGATTAATTCCAGACGCATGCGCAGTAAACAGCATCCGTCTGGAAAAAGGCACACGTGTGCTAATAAAGTAACAGGCGTGTGCTATCGCACCTTGCACGCGCCTGTTAAATAACAGGCGGTGATTGGTCACTTTAGCAGACGTGTGCCGCGTTCCATACGTCTGGGGCACGTGAATAAAGTCACCAACGGCTTTCCATATTATACTTCTATGTAATTCTTAACGTACGCATGGTATTGTCATAACGTACGCGTGGTATTGTCATAACGTACGCGTGGTATTGTCATAACGTACGCGTGGGTCCCGACAAAATGTGTAACTCCAAGACGGAACCACGCGTACGTTATGACAGAACCACGCGTACGTTATGACAATACCACGCGTACGTTATGACAATACCACGCGTACGTTATGACAATACCACGCGTACGTTATGACAGAACCACGCGTACGTAATCAGCTGTGTGTATTTACTGTATACTAGACAGTCGTATAACCAATGAGAAAGCTTGTTGTATTGTGTGGATAAAGCTGAATTTCCGCCGTTCTTTTATTTGCCGGTCGAGCATGCTTTCCCGTTTACAAAGGCGGGGGCAAAGGGACGTTAATGGGATAAAAGGGAGGGGATAAAATGGTATAAAAGGAGGGGTCGGGGGCGTTCATGGGATATAAAGGAGTGTACATTACGGGGTTTTATTAATTATGAACATGGGGCAGGATCGTTTGAGGGTGGTTATAGGTTAGTGTAGGGGTGGGGGCTGTTGGGGGTGAGGGGGTTCAGGGGAAATAAAGGAGTATACATTATACCTATTTCGTTTTAAGGTTTTTAAAAATAATTGTAAAACGGCAGAGAGGAGGGGGAGGGGGCCGAGGAGGGGCCGGGGAGGGGGAAGGGCGTTAATGGGTTTTAAGGAGTTTTATTAATCATGGACAGTGGGTAGGATTGTTCGAGGGTGCATGATGAAAAGGGGTTGGGCTTAGTGATGTGGCCTGGATGGTTAGGGGCTAGTATAGGGAGGTGGGGGTTGTTCGAGCGCCCGCGGGGGGGGGGGGGGTTCAGGGGAAATAAAGGAGTACATATCATACCTCCTTCGTCTTAAGGGTTTTAAAATTAATTGTAAAATGGCAGAAAGGATTGTTTGAGGGTGATGAGAAGAGGGAGGGCATGTAGCCTGGATGATCAGAGGCTACCGGTGGGCGGGGGGGGGGGGCTGAGAGGGGCGTTAATGGGATATAAATGAGTGTATATTACCTACTTCGTTTAAAGGGATTTTCTTAATTTGTAATCGAGGGCAGGATTGTTTGAGGTTGATAAGAGGGAGTTGGGCAGATTCGTGTAGCGTTTATGGTTAGGGGCTAGTGTAGGGGGTGGGCGGTGGGGGGGGGGGGGGGGACGTGGAAATAAAGAAGTTTATATTACCTTAGTCTTTCCAAGGGGTTTTACTAATTTTGAAAAGTGGTTAGGATTGTTTTAGGATGATGGGAAGGGGGAGGGCATAGTCATGTAGCCGCGATGATTTGGGGCTAGGGGGGGGGGGGGGGTAGGCGGGGTGGGGGTGTTTATGGGATATAAGGGAGTGTGATACTGGGATACTAGGAGGGTTTCGGGGAGGGGCGTTAATCGGATATAAAATAGTGGGAGGGGCCAAGGAGGGGGAAGGGTGCCGGAGAGGGGCGTTAATTGGCTATAAAAAGGGTATATTACCTTCGTCTTTCTTAGGGGTTTTTATTAATCAGTGGATAGGATCAGTTTAGGGTGATGGGAAAGGAGAGGGCATAGTCATGTAGCCTCGATGGCTTGGGGCTAGCGGGGGATGGCGGGACGGGGATGACGTTTATTGGAAATAAGGGAGTGGCATACTGGGTTACTATAGGAGGGGTGCCGGGGAGGGGCGGTAATCGGATATCAAGGAGTGGGAGGGGGCCGGGGAGGGGAGGGGGGGGGGGGAGATTGCCGGAGAGGGGCTTTAATTGGTAATAATAAAGGAGTGTATATTACCTTCGTCTTTCTCAGGGTTTTTATTAATATTGAATAGTGGATAAATTATGATCAATTTAGGGTGATGGGAAGGGGGAGGGCATAGTCTTGTAGCCGCGATGGCTTGGGGCTAGCGGGGAGGGGGGCTAATGGGATGTAAAGGAGTGGGAGGGGGCCGAGAAGGGGCCGGGGAGGGGGAAGGGCGTTAATGGGTTTTAAAGGAGTGTATATTACTTACTTTGTTTAAAGTAGTTTATTAATTATGGACAGTGGGTAGGATTGTTTGAGGGTGCATGATGAAAAGGAGTTGGGCTTAGTGATGTGGCCTGGAAGGTTAGGGGCTAGTATAGGGAGGTGGGGGTTGTTCGAGCGCGCGGGGGGGGGGGGGGGGGTTCAGGGGAAATAAAGGAGTATATATTATAATTGTAAAATGACAGAAAGGATTGTTTAAGGGTGATGAGAAGAGGGCATGGCCATGAAGCCTGGATGATCAGAGGCTACGGGGGGGGGGGGGCTGAGAGGGGCGTTAATTGAAAAAAATTGCATTCACTTTGCGTTACGATTTTCCTCACTACCGTCACTTCGTGAAAACAAGGACGATATTACCTACTTCGTTTAAAGGGATTTTCTTAATTTTGAATCGAGGGCAGGATTGTTTGAGGTTGATAAGAGGGAGTTGGGCAGATTCGTGTAGCGTTTATGGTTAGGGGGGGGGGTGGGTAGGGGTAGGGTGGTGGGGGGATGTGGAAATAAATAAGTATTATCTTACCTTAGTCTTTCCAAGGGGTTTTACTAATTTTGAAAAGTGTTTAGGATTGTTTTGGGATGATGGGAAGGGGGAGGCATAGTCATGTAGCCGCGATGGTTTGGGGCTAGCGGGGGAGGGGGCGGGCGGAGAGGGCGTTTATGGGATATAAGGGAGTAGGATAATGGGATACTAGGAGGGGTGCCGGGAGGGGCGTTAATAGGATATAAAGGAGCGTATAATACGTACTTTAAAGAGGTTTTATTAATTATGAACAGCGGATAGGATTGTTTGAGGGTGGTGGAAAGGAGTTGGGCTTAGTGATGTGGCCTGGTTGGTTAGAGGCTAGTGTAGGGAGGTGGGGGTTGTTTGATGGGGGGGGGGGTTCAGGGGAGATAAGGAGCATATATATTATAGCTACCTCGTTTTAAGGGGTTTTGCAGATTATGAACAGTGAATATAAGATTGTTTGAGAGTGATGAGAAGGAGGGCGGGCATAATCATTAAGCCTGGATGGTTTGGGGCTAGCCGGGGGGGGGGGGGAGGCGCTTTAATGGGATATAAGGGAGTGGGACAAAATTGGATAATAGGAGTGGTTGCAGGGTATTAATGGGATATAAAGGAGCGGGATATAAAACAAAGGCGCTTCCGGGGGGCAGGGGGGCATAGTGCCCCCACACTTTTTCAACTACCTCAAAAGTGCCCCTTGAACTTTGTAAGAAGTGCCTCTTTTACTTTGACAAGTGCCCTTATTAATTTGTTAAAGTGCCCCCTCCCCTTCCCACCTTTGATATTTAGCTTGACACGTACCCCTTTTCCTTCGACAAGTTTCCATTTTCCTTTGCACTAAGTGTCCACTTTCCATTCTCATAAGTACCCTTTTTAATCTCTAGTAAGTGCCCCTTTTAAGGTACGAGAAGCGCCCATTTTCACTTTTGATAAGCGCCCCCTTCACCTCTGATAATTGCCCTATTAAAATATAAGAGGTGCCCATATTACTTTGACAAGTGCCCCTTTTCCTTTGTAAGAAGTGCCCCTTCCCCCTTTTAATAACTATCCCTTTTTAACTCGGATAAGCGCACCTTATATTTTCGCATGTGCTCCCTTTCCTTTCTAATAAGTACCCATTTTCCTTATGATAAGTGCCCCCATTTAAAAAGGAGCCCCTTCCCCTTCTCATAAATGCCTCTTTTCACCTATGGAAATAGTCTCTTTTCATTCTCATACTCGTGCTCTTTTCATCTCTAATAACAGCCCCTTTTATTTTGACACGTGCCCCTCGTCCTTCCTAATAAATATTCTTTTTTCCTTCTCATTAGTGCCCCTTCCACTTTTCATAAAAGCCCCCTTTCACCTCCAATAATTGCCCCAATTAACATCTGATCGGTGCCTCATTTCTTTCAACAAATGCACATTTCCCTTTTTAGGGGTGCCCCTTTTTCATTCTCATAAGTGCCTCGTTTCATGTAAGGTCAGGGCTCCTTTTCAGATGCGATAATTAGTGCCCCTTTTCACCTCTGATAATTACCCTTTAACAATGATACGTGCCCCTTTTCCTTTCTTAAAAAGAACCTATCCCTTTTCATAAATGTCCCTTTTCACATCTGATAAATGCCCTTATCAAAACCTTATGGTTGCCTCTTTTCCTTCGACATTATTATTTCCCATTCTTAAAAGTGCCTTTTTATCCCTGGTGAGTGCCTCTTTTTAAGGTGTAGGAAGTGCCCCATTTTCACGTCTGATAATCAACCTTTGTAGTTTGACACGTGCTCCTTTCCCTTTCTAATAAGTGTCTTAATCCTTTTCGATAAGACTAGTGTCCCCTTTTCCTCTCATCATTAAACATGCCCCTAATTTCAAGCGATTAAGAGCAATATCCTCGAATTTATATATTTTATAATTATGTTACTTATCAAAGGTCTTTTCAGTCTTCTGTTATGAGAATGTGCTTATAACCCCATCAGGATTGGGTTTTTCTTCTTTATAAGATGTAATTTTTCGCACTGCGACCTCACAACTTTTAATTTTTCCTCGCTCGCAAATGAATTTTCAGGCCATCACACGCAACTGCAAGGCATAGTGCTTAAGCAATATCTTAATATATCTTAAGGTAACGATGTTTAAATAGAAACAAATATTAAAATCATCCCTGACAATGTAATTACATTATAGGGCTATATACCAATGTCTAAAAAATTGTATATTTTCGCTTTGAGATTTTCCTTTGTAGGTGCCCCTTTTTTCTCCAGAGAGTGCCCTTTTTTGTTGGTGCCCCCCCCCACTTTGGAAGTCGCTCCGCCGCCTCTGGATATAAAGGAGGGGGAGGGGGTCGTAGAGGGGGATTCGGGGAGGGACGCTAATGTTTTGTTATATTTACATTTTTCTAGGGGGATAAAGATTGGGAATACTAAATATGTGAATAAAACTATACACTTTCATAAACATTTCGGGTTTTGGTTCGTTCAGCCGTCTTCAAAGAAAAAAAAATGGAATGATAGAAGGCGCACAAATTCAATCTATATTATTGGTAGGTTTTCTTTTAAATTCAAGTTTTGACACTTCTTACTTTCCAATTTTTACTTTACTGACGATTCTCGTTTATCAGATACTGATAACGAAAACGATGATGATCGGGTATTATTGAAATGTTACTCATATTGATAGCCTTGGAGATAACAAAGAATGAATGTAAGGACGCTTGAAGAGGGTAATCATGGAGTAGCTGAAATTATCTGAAGCACCATGGCGATCTATAGAAATCAATTTTTGCAACATACAACGGATGTTCGATAAGTTCCGACACGCGCCTTTAGGGATGAAGTTAATTTGAAGAGAGGAAACCCAAAAGTCATTTGGCGGACGGTATCTGAATTTCAACGAGAAAATCACATTTCTAGAAAGTTGAGCCATTTCATATGACTCCTCAATCAGGAAAAATGAGCAAGGAATGACAAAATTCTGAATGACAAAGTTCTGTTTGTTTAAAATAGTGCTTGCATTTCCATAATTTTATCAAACGAATTCGTTTTCACTGGCTGCCTGCAGTAGCAACAAGCAGAATTGAAAAAGACTTAACTCCATTTCGTTGACAATGAGCCATAGACGAAAGACTTCAGAGAGATTAAGTGATAATTGATACAAGGTGCTAGCATAGACTTGTTTGCGTTTATTCACACTTTTCCAGAGAGTCCAAATCATGCACATAGAAAACGAGTGAAAGTTAATCTAAACATCATACAGCAGTAATGAGGATGGGGGAGAGAGACATTTGCTCGGATTTGTCTCATCAAGTTGACCACAAACTGGCTTCATCGGGCAGGTAGTTCCATTATTAACTATGACACATTGAGGGGAGAGGTACTTTACATGTACTCTAGGGACACACATTATTTTTGTTGTGCACTAGACATATTTCTTTGATTTACTTATTGAATGAAACTATAAAAACAAAATGAAATTCGCGTTCTGGCAATTGGAGTACAAAGACTAATAACAGGTGAATGAAATGATTCAACACTGCAAACACTTGGGAAGGAAGCCTCCATAAATTTAAAGAGATTTAGTTGATAAACGAATCCGCATATGGACGTTTAGTGGCGCAGAAAGCAGTAGATTCTTTAAAAACAACACGAACTCATTTAGCAGAATGTCGGTACGTAAATGAAATTTGGCGCGGTTGGAAAATGCACCTTTCCACCCTGCGACCAGGGGCGTCGCTAAAGGAGGGGGGAGGGGTGGGGGGAAGTGCGACACCCCACCTTTCAGGATATTGTCGGTAAAATTGCGCTGCTGTCGGGACAACATGAGAAAAGGGGGAGGGAAAAAATGAGAGGGAAAGGGAAAGAAAAGATAAAAAGAGAAGGAAAAGAAAGAAGAGGAAGGAAAGAGAAGAGAAGAGAGAAAGAGAAAAAAAGAAAAAGAGGAAGGAGAGGAAAGAAAGAGAAACAAGAAAAGAAAGGAAAGGGGAAAAGGAAAAAAAGAAGAAAAGAAAAAAGAGAAAAAGGAAACAAAGGAAACGGGGGGGGGGGGTGAAAGAGAGGAGATAGAGAGATGGGGTAAGAGCCTGAAAGAAGACGAGTGGGAGTAAGACAGAGAGAGGAGGATGTTCGATGGAGTCGCCACGTCGAGTGAGCAAGACAAATATGCATAGATAATTATGTTGCTGTGTCGGGTCCGCTGTGTAGGTATTCTTGCTCGATCCCCGTGTACTATATATCAATGCAGAAGTTTGAAGTCGGTGAGGTGTATTATTATGGTCAGCTGGCAATTTTTTTCCCCAACGGACTGTGAAATTTTATCGGACAAAGAAATATTATTTTTTTGAAATTCAGACAATGATTAAGAGTCGGTACAACGAATCATCTTCTTTCTCTAATAATTTAATGAAACTTGAAAGCTTTCGCACCGGAGGGGGGGGGGGGTAAACCGAATTTAGACAAGGATTAGGAGTTGAAAACAGTACAAGGAATCTTCTTCTTTCTGTAATGATTTAATGAAACGTCAAAGCTTCTGCGCTTCGCGCGAGAGGGGGAAACTGAATTCAGACAAGGATTAAGAGTCGACAACAATACAAACGAATCGTCTGCTTTCTCTAATAATTTAATTGGCTAGTTTTGTCGGTAATCGTAGGCCTCTACACCCCCCCCCCCTCCCCCAACAACGAAAAAGTGCACTTATGAGAAGGAAAATGGCACTAATTATGTGATAAGGCGCACGTGTCAAAAAAGGGCACTTGTCAGAGATGGAAAGGGGCGTTTATTAAAGAATTAAAGGGGGCACCTCTAATATTTGAATAAGGGCATGCACTCATCGGAGATGTAAAGGGGCACTTATAAGAAAAAAAAACAAATCTCACGCACAAATTATACAAAAGCGGTAAGTAATTCCCAGGTTGGTTTAAGAAAGTCCTGACATACTTTTGAACGTTGTTACTTGTACGCCCAATTGTAAAGCGATCGTCGGCACTTTGTTTCAGTCATATAGACCTAAAACACGAATTAGGGCTAGTTATGACCAGAAAACGACCCAAATCTCGGAGAATGGCTAGCTGAACCTATTGTAAAGCGATCATCGGCACTTTGTTTCAGTCATATAGACCTAAAACACGAATTAGGGCTAGTTATGACCAGAAAACGACCCAAATCTCGGAGAATGGCTAACTGAACCTGAGGGCCCTGGGTCCACTTCGAACTCGTGTTTCTGGCCAGGCTTCTGGGCCGTCGCCCCCCTGTATCTGCACCTGGATAGAGCTATTATTAGTATGTTGTAGGCTATTTCGGGGTTTGAATGACTTTTTTTTCTCTCTATGACATAATTATATGACTAATATGCCGGGTTAATATGCCGGGCTAATATGCCGTTAAAATTGAAATTGGTTTCTTTATGTATTTCCTGCAATGAATAGGGGATGTATGGAAATTCAGGATTTCTTAGGGGGTGGCGCCCAAATTTAAAATTATGCGAGCCAAATATTGGTACGTAATGGTGACACCGGCATTGGCGAAATAAGCAAAAAAGTTTGGGGGGGGGGTAGACAAAGAAAAATCACCCCACTCTTTCATGCAGGCCCCGCTGAACGTTTCTCTAAGTAGGTGAGGTGGTATTTACGATCAGGTAGAGCGTGGCGTAAATTTGCGTGGGGTCTAGGGGCGAAGCCCCGGCGGGGGTCAAGGGGTGGAGCCCCCAGAAACTCAGGGGGTATAGGCATTTAGATACGGTCAGATGAGCATATTTTGATACCTTATTTGTGACACTGCCAGCTGGACACAAATTGGTGTGGGGTCCAGGGGACGGAGCCCCCAGAAGCTCACGGGTTTTATACATTAAATTACCGTCAGTTGAGCATATTTTGATATCTTATTTGTGACACCGTCAGGTCACGAATTGGCGTGGGGTCAAGGGGGCGGAGCCTCTAGAAGCTCAGGGGTTCTAAGCATTTTATAACGGTCAGACACGCATGCAGGGGCCGCCTTAGTGCCCATGACAGGGTCGAGAGGTGGAGCCCCGGAAGCTTAGGGGTGTTATGCATGTAATTACGGTCAGATGAGCATATTTTGATACCTTATTTGCGACACTGGCAGGTCACTAATTGGTGTGGTGCCAGGGGGCGGAGCCCACAAGAGCTAAGGGGTTTTAGGCATTTAATTACCGTCAAATGAGCATCCATGTGCCCGCCTTAGGGCCCTAGGTGGAATCCAGGGGACAGAGCCCCCGGAAGCTTAGGGGTTTTATGCATTTAATCACGGTCAGATGAGCAAATGTTTTCATCCCATTTTTTTGTGACAAAGGCAGGTCACTATTCTTTCTTTCTTTCTTTAGGAATTCGCCATTTTCCACAAACGCATACAAAAGTATAATAAAGATTAAGGAAAATTTCCGGGAAATAATGTTATTTCAGCAACATTTGTAAATCACCGGGAGCGAATTAGAATAAACCACGTTTAATTAATATTTGGGAGGCATCTGTCCCCCCCCCCTCCCTCCAATAAGCCCACCCCCGATCTACACCTAGTTGGCGGGGGAAATCGCAACTGACCTCCCCCTACCTTTCTTCTTTCTCTCTTTTTTTTTTCAGTTTCAAGTTTTATTTCTGCATTTTCCATAAAAAATAACAAAAATAACAATGAATACATTTTAGCAATATAATGATAAGTAATATAAGTAGTAATTCACAAACAAATAAATATAAATAATCAATAGTACAATTAATCGTATTTGAAAAGAAAGAAAAGGGGGAGAATGCAGAAGACCGATATCGTAAGCAGAGCTTGAAATGGTACCGGCCTTACAAAAGGAGGAGAGGAGACAGGAAGAAAGAGCGGGTGAAGAGAGTGCTGTGCAAAATGAAGAGTGCACTGCGCGAGCTCCTCAATCTATCAAATAATTTCCTTTTTATATACAAATAAACAATGAATATTTATATTAAAACAAAGTACATGTAGTATATTATGACCAGATATATTTTGTTTCCCTTTTTCTCCAAATTTCCTTTCCATTCCCTTCCTTCCCTCTGTTTTAGGCTTGATGGGGAGGCAAGGGCCTTTCGTCCCCCCCCCCCCCGATCCACACGTTGTTGGCGGGATTAATCGCAACCGTTCTCCCTCCTTTTCACCCTTTTCTTTTCTTCTTCCTCTTTTTAGTGCTCCCTTTTAGCTCTCCTCTTTCCTTTTCCCTTCCCCCCTTTTTTGGGCGGGGTTGGGAGGGGGGGGGAGCAAGGGCCTTTTGGCCCCCGAACTACAACTTGTTGACGGGAAAATTGATAACTGTATATCCCGCTTCTTTTCTTTCTTCTTCCGATTTTTTTTCTTTTTTCTTTCCATTTTTTTTTTGATGGGAGGAGGGGGGGGGGGGAGGGTAACAGCTGGGAGGCAAGGCCCTTTCGCCCCCCGATCTCCTTCTTCCCCCTTTTCTTTTCTTCTTCCTCTTCTTTCTTTCAATTTCCCTTCTTTTCCTTCTCTCTCTCTCTCTCTTTTTTTTGCGTGGGGGGGGGGGGGGGGTAGGGTGGGGGTAAAGAGCACTAAGTTGTTGTTTTTTCATGAGAAAAAAAGGGGGAAGCACTTAATTTGTTGTTTTTGAAGGTAAAATTGTGGTTACCATCTCACCCCCCTTTTTTGACCAGGGGTGGGGAACCGTCTTTTTTTAACACTTTTTTTTTTGCCAGGGGGCCGCACCTGCCCTTCACTAAGCCCACAACCATCGCGGCTACATGACAATACCCAACTCTCATTACCCTCTATTCATAATCAACGAAACCCTCAAAAAAGTAGCTAATATACAGTGCTTGTATCCCTTTACCCCCCCCCCCCCCCCTTCCCCTCTCCACCAAACCAAACCATCACGTCTACATCACTATGCCCGCCCCCTTCTCATCTACCTCAAACAACCCTACCCACTGTTCATAATTAATAAAACCCCTTAAAACGAAGTAGGTATTAATATACACTCCTTTATATCTGATTAATGCTCCTCCCCGGCACCCCCTACCCCTGCCCCTCCACCTCCTTTATATCCCAGTATTTCTTAATATCAACGCCTTTATATCGATCCCATAACGCCCCTCCCCGGCACCCGGCCTCTCATTATCTCATTATATATCCCACTCTTTTATATCCCATTAACGCCCCCTCCCCGGCGCCACCCCCCCCCCCCCCCCCCCGCTCGCCCCTGACCAACCAGGCTACCTTCTCATCACCCTTAAACAATCCTGCCCACTGGCAATAATTAATGTTAAAAAAATCTTGAAACGAAGTCGGTATAATTAGAAACCCCTTCGTAATCAACGCCCCTCTCCGCCCCCCCCCCCCTCACGCTAGCCCCTGACTAACCAGGGTACATGCCCACCCCTTCTCATCACCTTCAAACAATAATTCCTACCCACTGTTCATAATTGATAAAAACCCTTTAAACGAGGTAGTTATTATAAACCCCTTCATATCACATTAATCAGCGCCCCTCCCACCACCCCCCCCCCCCTTCGCCCATCCCGATAACCCCTAACCATCCGGTCAAAATGCTTAGCCATTATCCTCTCATATTTGAAGAAATATAATATAAATCTGAGAGGATAATAGACATGTTGTATCCTTCAAGCACACAGCATAATTATACGTATTCTCCGGCGTTATTTCGTTTTCGGAAAACGAGCTTATCAATATCAATCAATACTACCATCGATCTGCATGATTCACCTATTAATGCACCACTATTATGCTTAGACTACCCATGACATGTAAAAAGATAAGAATAATCATGAACTATATACAAGACCAGAAATATAGAATAAAGAATATTGATCTTGAAATACAAATACAATTATGGGATAATTATGAGCAGGTTTATTCTATTGAAACTAGTAAATAATGATGTTCAGACAATCCCTTATGCCTGGCAAATGCAAACTCTTCAGTGTTTCCAACTTCCAATCTGAGCTCTTAAGCAAACATGATACCACTAATCCCCCTGTCCTAGAGTGTAACAGCTCAACAACACAGAATGAACGAGAATACTGGGGGAAGGAAGGGAGAGAGAGAAAGAGAGTGAGATAGGGAGAGAGAGTGTGTGTGTGTGTGTGTTCCCCTACCAAAAGGGAGGGTTGACCTCTGAGTAACCCAATAGAGATAAGGGAGAGATGGGAGAGCTAGGGGAGAGATCTACTACACATAGCATACAGTGCATGTATTATACGCTGTTGTTTCAACGCTATGTATCTGCACTGGACCATAGGCCTACACATTAACACAACGGCACTGTTGCATAGTATATATATTCACCTAATTTGCAATTAAGAGTAAGTTGTGAAAGATAGATTGTAAATCAGGTAACTAACTATACCATATTATATTTCCCTTTTCCCTCCCTCTTCTCATCACCCTCAAACACAGGGAACACTCGGGCCTGTGCCACGAATATAACGAGAAATTTGATTGGCCATTCCAATATCTGTGTTTAAAGTTACACAACCACGCGTACGTTATGACAGAACCACGCGTACGTTTCGATTCAACCACGCGTACGCTATGACAGAACCACGCGTACGCTATGACAGAACCACGCGTACGTTATGACGGAACCACGCGTACGTTATGACTATATTATGCACACTTAATAACAATACCACGCGTGCGTAATGACAGAACCACGCGTACGTTATGACAATACCACGCGTACGTTATGACAATACCACGCGTACGTTATGACAATACCATGCGTACGTTAAGAATTACATAGAAGTATAATGGTAAATGACCATGCGTACGTTCTGTCAGAACCACGCGTACGTTATGATGGACCCACGCGTACGGTCTGTCAGACCCACGCGTACGCTCTGACATGCACGCGTACGGTCTTGGCACACGTTATGAAGGCGATAGCCAACCATATTTGAGAGGCACTTTCATTCGTACCCTCCCTGGGGCTTATGGAAAGCCGTTGGTGACTTTATTCACGTGCCCCAGACGTATGGAACGCGGCACACGTCTGCTAAATTGACCAATCACCGCCTGTTATTTAGCAGGCGCGTGCAAGGTGCGATAGCACACGCCTGTTACTTTGCCAGACGGATGCGCAGAACGCTCGTAAATTGAATTTTAAGACAACCAATCAAGTCCGCTGTTACAAAGCTGCTCAGCTCAGTACGTACTGTTCGCTATTACAAAACTGCTCAGGTCAGTACATATTGGATGGGGGAAATACCCACGGCCAGGCACGGATCCAGGGGGGCCGAAGGGGTCTCCCCCCCCCCTCTCCCCCGCCAAAAAAGAGAGAGAGCTAGAGAAAGAAGGAACAGAAGTGAAGGGGAAAGAGGAGAGAAAGGAAAGAAAGAAGAGGAAAGAAAAGAGGGGGGGAAGAGATCAGCGGGGGGGGGGGGGCGACTGAGGGCCTTGCCTCCGAGGCTGTTGCCCCCCTCCCCTCTCCCCCCAAAAAGAGAGAAGGAAGGAAAGGGAAATAAAAAAGAGAAGAGGAGTCAAAGGAAAGGGGGGGGGGGAAGGAATAAGAAAAGTAATGAAGGAGGATTATCAGTTACGATTTTCTCGCCAACAATTTGTTTATCCTTAGGGGGGGGGGGGACAAAAAAAGAGAGTAGGAAGGGAAAAGGACAGAGGAGAGCTAAAGGGAACAAAAAAAGGAAAAAAGAAAAGAAACAGGTGAAAAGAAAGGGAGGGGGGTCAGATGCAATTAATCCAGCCAACAACATGTGGTTCGGGTAGGGGGTGAAAGGCCTTTGCCTCCCCCCAGCAAACTTTAAAAAGAGAGAAGGAAGGGAAGGGGAAGGGAAAGAGATGAGAAAGGGAAAGAAAAAAAAAGAGGAAGAAGAAAGGTAGGGGAGATCAGTTGCGATTTTTCCCGCCATCAAGGTGTGGATCGGGGGCGAAAGGCCCTTGTCTCCCCCTCCCCCCTCAGCAAGAAAGAGAGAGAGAGAGAGAGAGAGAAAGAACGAAGGGAAGGAGGGAATGGGAAAGAGGAGAGAAAGGGAAAGAAAATAAAGAGTAAGAGGAAAAGAAAAGGGGGAAAAGATAATTATGGTTTCGCGCTCATCTCGCCTCCCCCAAACGAGACCAAGCGCCAGATACGCCACTAGACACCACTGGCGTACTAATTCGAAGGGGGCAGACTCCACCTAAAGTGGTTCATTTTTAATTCGATTTCAGTGATTTACAAATGTCGTAAAATGACATGATTTTTTAGTAAATTATACTAGTGTTTTATGAGTTTGTTGGAAAATGACGAATTCCGAAAGTTACAGTCAGGCGAGAAATATGCTTATTTTGAGGTCTGCAAGTCAAGGCTCGCGGAACATAAATTGGTGTGGAGTCTAGGGGCGGAGCCCCCGGAAGTTCAGGGGCAATGGGCATTCATTACGTTCAGATGAGCATATTTTGATACCTTATTAATGACACGGGTAGGACACTAATTGGCGTGGGGTCCAGGGGCTGAGCCCCCGAGGAAACTCAGGGGCTATCGGGGCATTCATTACGTTCAGATGAGCATATTTTGATACCCCGGAAACTCAGGGATTTTTAGACATTTTATAACTGTCAGATAAGCATTCAGGGGCACGCCTTAGGGCCCTAGGTGGGGTCAAGAGGGTGAAGCCTCCGAAATTTCATTTAATTACGGTCAGTTGATCATATTTTAAGACTTCATTATTTTGTGACACTGGCAGGTCACAATTTATTTTTCTTACTTCTCCCCACTTCTCTTGAATAAACTTTTTCAAAATAGATGGGGGACCCATGCCCCCGAGCCCCGCTGTGCCGCGAGCCTTTACATGTAGACCTCTAAATAAGCATACTTCTCGCCTGACAGTAACTTTGGGAATTCGTCATTTTCCAACAAACAGTAACTAGCAGTAACTAGGCTTGTAGTCCGGTCAGCTCCGTTTGGTATCCTGAGGTTTTGAGAATTCCAGTGTCATGGACAAACGAAAATCTTGAAAATTGTCATTGGCTTAAATTGTATAGTTTCTGGGTGCCTGGAGATGGTAGGTCCATAAGTTCTAATAAAAGCTTCGTTCACATATGCCTTCCGGTCACAAAACCTTATTATCTTATTTAGCTCAAAATCTTGGAAATCTAACTTCCTTACTTATTTGGAAAATAAATCGTGCAATATTGTATATTTACGAAAAGCTTGAATGTGGTATAACCTAAAGGGTAAATCCACTTCAAAATAATTCGCTTTCAATAGATGTAGAAAAACAAGAGGAGCAGAGCAGAAAAAATGAGTAAAATCGGATAACTAATAAGGAAGTTATGATTTTTTTTTTTAATATGAAAAACTATGGAACAATGGAAAGCACTACACAAATTGCCAATTTGGTTATCAGTTTGTGACGCCATTGCCTCACTATTTATCAATTGCTTTATATATTTTTATCCCATTAATTTCCCTCTTTTGACTTGATTTCCCCATGCCTTTGCCCAGGTTATATGATTTGTATCGTTTTGCGGGCATGACATTTCACAAGATTTTTTATAAACTTTGAAAAATTGAAACTATTTTCAGAATATTGTATATTCATAATTATTGACTTTCATATAAATAATTTTTCAGAATTCACATTTTTCATGATTTAACTGAAAACAATTACTCTACATTAGATTATTAGTGCATCCACACAAAAACATATTATTGTCAATATGACTTGGATGCTGGTGTTAGGAGATGAGATTCTCAGGGGGAAAGTGAGAAATGTATATTACCAATAGAAAGAAAACAATAAGAGGATAACGAGGCAATGACGTCAGGAGCGGATCCAGGGGGGTCGAGCGGTCCTTGCCCCCCCCCCCCCCCCCCGCAGAGAGAGAGAGAGAGAGAAGGAAAAGAAGGGAAAGAGGAGAGAAAGGGAAAGAAAGAAGAGGAAGAAGAAAAGAAAAGGGGGAGGAAGAGATCGGGGTTGAAAGGGCCTTGCCTCCCAGGCTGTTCCCCCTCCCCCCCCCCAAAAAAAAGAGAGAGATAGAGAGAAGGAAGGAAAAGGGAAAGAGGAGAGCTAAAAGGGAACAAAAAAGAGGAAGAAGAAAATAAAAGGGTGAAAAGAAGGGAAGTTGCTGTTAATCCCGCCAACAGCGTGCGGAGCGGAATGGGGGCCGAAAGACCCTCGCCCCCCCCCCCCCCCGGTCAACCTATAAGAGAGAAAAGGAAGGGAAGGGAAAGGTAAAGAGGAGAGAAAGTGAAAGAGAAAAAAAGAGAAAGAAGAAAGGTAGGGGAGATCAGTTGCGATTTTTTCCCGCCAACAAGGTGGAACGGAGGGGGGGGGGGGCTCTGGTGTACTGATAGGGAGGCGGGGGCGGCTTGGGGGAAATAAAATTCAAACGTGGTTTATTTCTAATTCCATAACGGTGGTTTACAAATAATGTTAAAATGACATAATTTTTCCGAGATTTGTCCTCATTTTTTAGTAAATTACCTATATTTTTGTATGCGTATGTTGGAAAATGACAAATTCCTAAATTTACAGCCAGGCAAGAAATATGCTTCTTGAGGTGCCTACATGTCAGGGCGCGCGGAACGGCGGGGATCGGGAGCCTCGAACCCCCCCCCCCCCCCACACACACACACACACACACAATTAACAAAAAAGTATATTAAAGAGAAATAGAAAGAAAGAGAGCAAGAAAGAAATAATGGTTAACTGCCAGTGGCACAAAATAATGAGGTATCAAAATATGCTCATCTGACCGTGATTAAATGCCTATAAAACCCCTAAGCTTTCGGGGGCTTTGCCCCCTGGATTCCACCTAGGGCCCTAAGGCGGGCCCTTAGATGCTCATCTGACGGTGATTCATTGCCTTAAACCCCTTAGCTTCCGGGGCCGGGGTGGGGCAGTGGGGGCGGTCCTCCCTTAAACGCTGGCCCCAAAAAACAAAAACAAAATAAGAGAGAGGAGAGCAAAGGAAGAGGACATAGGAAGAAAAAGGAGCAGACAAAGAAGATTTTCGAAGGATTAAAATCAGATTCGAGAACGGTACACCGAATCGTCTTCTTTCTATAATGATTTAAAGGTACTATGTCCCTTTTGCAGCCAACCTCAAATTCTGTAGAACTTTGCAGGAATTATGAATATGTCATGTATGTCCTATCTGTGAAATTTAATGTTAGCAGTGTCCTCATATTTAAATTATGCAAGGAAACCTGATTACTTGCTGGACTTCACTGTCAGACACTATTGAGTGACTGACTGGCTTTTTTCCTCTTTGGTAATAACATACATGAAAAGAGTTGTGAAGGGTACATGAGCATTTGTCTACATCAATAACCCACTTCTTTAGATGGCCAAGATTAAACTGATTGAATGTTTGCGCAGCATAAAACGTATGACCATTCGGTACAATTGTCTGAAAATCAAGACTATTACTTTTGGGCTCTATAGCCCTAAAGTCGATTTGACAACTAATAGTCGTTATTTTCCCACTTAAAGACATTTTCAAGCCCCACCTTATTTAGGGAAGTTCTAAATTAGTATTATCTTTCAAATGCAATTGGAATTTAACTTTTTCATTTTTTTGGCCTGCAAATGGGACATAGTACCTTTAATAAAATGTAAAAGCTTCCGCGCTTCGCGCAGGAGGAGGGGGGGGGGGCTGAATTTAGACGAGGATTAAGAGACGGTACAACGAATCGTCTTCTATCTCTAATAATTTATTGAAACGTAAAAGCTTCCGCGCTTCATGGAGGAGGGAGGGGGAAGCTCGCCCGTCCTTGTACCCACCCCCCATTACGTCACTGCTGGTCACCATTACGTACCAATATTTGGGTCGCATGATTTCAAATTTGGGCCCCCCCCCCTAAGAAATCCTGGATCCGCGCCTGAATGACGTCACAGACTCATGAGTGAGTTGCCAATTTGTCTTGTGATTTTAAAAGTTTTTCGTGTCATTAAAAATCCAAACCTTTGAGGTTGAGGGTCGCTTTTCATAAACAATTAAATTAAAATTAAATTAGAAATAAACAAAATGATAATAAGAAAGCGAAATAATGAATAGGGAACGTCCCACGGCTGTGGCGTAGGCGCAGGGGGGGGGGGGGGGGGAAGGGGTCGCCATATGGCCTCGATTATTTGTAGAAAACATTTATTGAAAACGTACAATTCTGAACAAATAAAGAAAAAAGTCGTGCCCCAATAAAGTACGCGACCCATCATCCTGCCCCTGCCCCCCCCCCAAAAAAAAAATCATTACGACCACGCTACGCCATTCGGTCTACCCTCCCCGCAGTATTCCCTTGGTACGGTACGAGTAAACAGCGGGGGCTAGGGTACGTCGCCGCCCCCAGAAATAAAAAAAAACGCAAAGAAAATGCATTAAATTATCAATAATTCATTGCATTTGGCCCCGACCCCTAACATAACAAAATTCTCTATGTGGGCATGCCTTGAACCATAATGCATGGTCCTACAGAGTTCCTATTAACTAACATCTACATTATTATAAGAGCAGTTTCATTATCAAATCGAATAAACACTTACATACAGATAATGTTATATATGTTTTGTTCTTATACACATCATATTTATACCTAATATGGTGATCAGGGGCGTCGTTAGACCTTTTTCAGTGGGGGGGGGGGGGGTGTAGAGGCCAACGATTACCGACAAAACTAGCCACCAATTACCGACAAAATTAAATTTCCAATATCTACAAATTTAACCCTATAAACCCGGGGCCGAAGGCTAAATTGTTTTTCCTATGGACTATCTATTGTACTTGCATATGCGCAAATGGTCATTTTCCACGACGACACAAATATACGAATTATTTCGTCAACTTAGTCAGCATTCATAGCTATCGCGGAGCTAGGATCTTATTTTAGGGAGGGGCGGAAGCTTAGACGTTTCCTTAAATTATTAGGAAAAGAAGACGATTTATTGTACCGCTCTCGACTGTTAATCCTTGTCTGAATTCAGTTTCTTCCCCTACCGCGCAAAGCGCGGAAGCTTTGACGTTTCATTAAATGATGAGAAAAAGCAGACGATTCGGTGTACTGTTCTCGACTCTTAATCCTTATCTGAATTCAGTTCTCCCCCTCCCGCGCGAAGTTCTGAAGATTTGACGTTTCATTTAATTATTAGAGAAAGAAGACGATTCGTTGTACCGTTTTCGACTCTTATTAAGCCCTATTCATCTGAATTCAGTTTTCCCCTCTCGCGCGAAGCGCGAAAGCTTTGACGATTCCTTAAATTATTAGACGATTCGTTGTACCGTTTTCGACTCTTATTAAGCCCTATTCATCTAAATGAAGTTTTCCCCTTCCGCGCGAAGGGCGGAATTTTTCGGCGTTTCATCACAGTATAGAGAAAGGAAGACGATTCGTCGTACCGTTGTTGACTCTTAAACCTTGTTTGAATTCAGTTTCCCCGAAAATTTCAAACCTCTGATTTCTTTAGCTGATATTATAGGAAAGTGAAAATACAAGTATAGTAGTACATATCTCACCGACTTCAAACTTCTGCATTGATATAGTACACGAGGATCGAGCAAAAATACCGACACAGCTGACCTGACACAGCAACATATTTACCCGTGTCTTTCTTACTCCCTCGACAAGACGACTCCACCCAACAACCCCCTTCTCTTTTACTCCCACTCCTCCTCTCTCAGGCTCTTACCTCCCCTCTTTCTCCTCTCTTTCATCCCCCGTTTGTTTTCTTTCCCTTTTACTCTTTTTTCTTCTTTTTTTCCTTTTCTTTCTTTTCTTTTCTTTCCTCCCCAATAAACAAAACACCAAAAAGTAACCTCTTTTGGGAGTGTATTTTAAGTGATTTTTAAGTATAGTGCCTTTTGAACTAGATGTAAACGTTATCGACACGTGCCTTCATTTAAACAAAAAAGGTACTCTTGTTCACGTTTTCATCTAACCGAAAAACCACCAGTTTATCACGCGACTGGAGTAACGTGATTCCACTTACCTCTGTAAATCAAGTGTTTATGACCAAATAACCACTTGACCAAGCAACGAGTTTTTTGTCAGTTAACCGATGGTGGCAATAAATACGTAATTATTTGGTCTTGTAAGCACCTTTATTGATTGGTTTCACAGGTTATCCAAGGTTGATGGTAATAATCACGTTACTTACACCGGCTAATCGTCTTATTGTTCTGTCCGTGAATCTCTGGTTATATTCAACTAGTAATTCTGAGGTGTCTTACACACCTCTTTAAAAGGTTTCAAAGTTACCATAAATTTCTTGGTTATGATCACGTGGCTCAAGCTGATTACTAATCTAAGCTGTGAAAACGTGATATGTAGGTGTGAAAATTAGTAATTATTAAGTGTCTTAAAACACCTATTTAAATGGTAGTCAAAGTTGCCAACAGTTCCGCGGTGATGATCTCGTGACTCAAACGGAATATTACTCTAAGCTGTGAATCCGTGATATTTAGGTGTGAAAAATTAGTAATTATTATGTGTCTTAAAACACCTATTTAAATGGTAGTCAAAGTTGCCAGCAGTTCCGCGGTGATGATCTCGTGACTCAAACGGAATATTACTCTAAGCAGGGCATACGTGACTTTTAGGTGTGAAAAATTAGTCATGATTAGGTGTCTTAAAACACCTATTTAAATCGTAGTCAAATTGCCAGCAGATCCGCGGTGATGATCGCGTGACTCAAACGGATTATTAAAATAAGCTGGGTATTCCGTGTTTTCCATGTGTGAAAATGAGTTATTCTTGGGTGTCTTGATGGTTTCACAATTACCATTTAAGTTCCGTGGTGATAATCCCGTGACTGTTGGCATATTTCTATTTTCACCAGTTGATAACTGACTGTTGGCATATTTTCATTGCACCAGTTGATAACTGGAGTGTGCATATTTCCAGTTGCACCAGTTGATGACTGAGCGTTGGCATATTTCGAGTTGACCCAGCTGACACCAATTCATTTGCATATTGAATATGGGGTGCGTGCAGATCTATGTTTTTTAAACAATTTATCTGAATTTACAGCATATTTCTTAATTACTGATGATTTAGTTATATGTAATTCATTTCGAAAATACTACAAAAATAAATTACCAGTTATTAGGACATTTCGCTACTTCGTATAAATAGTTAAACATGAATAAGGGAAACATTAACTGTGAACTAAAATAATTTCAATAAAGTACAAGTATACGAAATTTTTTCGATTAATTCAATTATGTAAGTCTACTTATTACCAATGCCTTACATTGGAAATACAGACGTACCAGTATTGAAGTGTTGTTGCTGTTCAATTGGTTGGAAGTTTTACCAAATGGTTCTAATGGCTCAGCTAGACCAGTTGAATTATAAATGGCCTGGATCAACTGGATCATTTAGCCCATTTCAATTTCCAGGGTTACCAGTTGGCATTAAATGGTTCATCAACTGGACCAGTTGCAACTAGCTTTCTCTTCTGGGATGTTTGCACCCCCCACCCAACCCCCTCTAATCCCAAACTGCTTCCGGCGCGCCTGGACGTAATTATGGAAGATCCAAGACACGATGTTCAGAAACGGGATGAGAACGTCATTATTTTGGTTCATTTATTGTGTAACATTTGCGTAATTATTGGGTTGAACGCGGGTTACAGTAACATACTTCCTCTTCGACGTAAATTTCACGTGAATGAAGAACATGATTCATCTCAAGTCAGCCTCGTAATATTCACGTGAATTTCACGCAGATATTTTGACTAAAACTATCACTAACGCTTCACGTGTTTCTGTGACGCGATAATTTCGTGTATGAAGATGTAATTTCATAACCAAACAAACACGGGAGTATTAGGTTTACAAACCATGGTCTCCAAGGTAGAGATAATCACGTTATTATAATGGTGATATTGCAGTGACAATTGCGTGATTTAGTGTACGTGTGTTTCAAGTTACCTAATGCAATAAACGTATTAACACATTTACGTAAATGTCCGGTGTTTGAAGAACGTAACTCTCCTCAAGTCGATACCTTGATATTGACGTGATTTTCACGTGATTTTGTTTATTGGGTCTCCTCCCTCTTTTTCTCTTTTCTCTTTCTTTCTTCTCTTTTCTTTCCTTTATTTTTCTTTCTTTCCTTTCTTTTCCTTTCTTTCTTTTCACTGATGGTGATTCGTTATACCCTAACTTTAAATTAGACCTTCATTGTACCTAGGCAATCTCATCTAAACGTGCTAATCTATTATCCTCTCAGATTTAGAAATAATAATACTAACATAGAAATATGTTGTATTCCTCCAGCACACAACACATACATAATCTCAGGTGTAAATATCGTTTTAGGAAAACGAACTTATCAATCAATACTGCAATCTGCATGTGATTCACCTATAATTATTGCACTATTATTATGCTTCGACTACCCATATGACATATAACATAGAAATATAAAGGAATAATCATAAACTTTATACAAGACAAGAAATATAGACTAAAGAATATTAAATTGATTGTCTCTAAGAAATGTGATAACTTCCACTTATGCAATATACAGCAATACATGTTGTATTATAAGCCAATCAACATCCAAACATCAACCCTTAAATATAATTAGGCCTATGGGATAAATATGAGCAGGTTTATTCGATTGAAAACTACCAAATAATAATGGTCAGACAATCCCTTGTGCCAAGCAAATGCAAACTCTTCACAGTGTTTCCAACTTCTAATCTGATAAGCAAACATGCCTCCTATCACTAATCCCCCTGTCCTAGCCCAATGGAGAGTGTTGCTCAACAACACAACATTAATGAGAATACTGGGGGAGAAAGGGAGAGAAAGAGAGAGTGTGTGGGTTCCCCTACCACGAGTGAGGTTGACCTCTGTACAGAGTGACCCAAGAGAGATAAAGGAGAGATGGAAGAGGGGGAGAGATCTTGTTCCAACACTATGTATCTACACTGGATCATACACATTATCACAATGGCACTGTTGCATAGTATATCACCTAATTTGCAATTAAAGTAGGTTCTGAATGATAGACTGTAAATCTGGAAACTACCATTCATGATATTAGACTTACCTTTTCTTTATCAACCCTAGACTAGCTTTATAGTATTTAGAAACTCCAATACTAGGTGGAGGATAAACGTTAATCATATAGCAGTTCGTTACCTCGTTTATAATTTGACATACTATTCTTTGCATCAGAAGGTTCCAACCTCATTGGAAGTACTCTTACAATTTATACTTCTTTTCTGACATAGAAATCAAAGTCAATACTTTTAAGAACGGTAAGAGTACCACGTGCGTCGATCACCACGTGCAAGGCACATTTTTGCTTGTCTGCGCTGCATGCACTCACCGTACACACACATTAAACTCCATATTAAACAAGATATCTGATTGGTCAATCAATTCCAGACGCATGCGCAGTAAACAGCACCCGTCTGGAAAAAGGCACACGTGTGCTAATAAAGTAACAGGCGTGTGCTATCGCACCTTGCACGCGCCTGCTAAATAACAGGCGGTGATTGGTCAATTTAGCAGACGTGTGCCGCGTTCCATACGTCTGGGGCACGTGAATAAAGTCACCAACGGCTTTCCATAGGGGCTAGGCCACGGTGTTCATGGATGGTACCCGAACCGTATGTATAAGAATAGACCTTGCCTGACTCGCCTCGCGTCATTTCCAACGTGTGGCTCATACTGACTAACATTCAATACTGTGATTTTCTCTTGTGCACCCTTGGTACAGACATCGAGAGGGGCACCGGTATCAAGGGTGGGGACACTTATCTTACTCTACTGAGACTCATGAAAGCTTCGAGGGGAACACCGACATTAAAGGAAGGGGGCACTTGTTTTACTCTAATGACGCATGAAGCTTTTAATTAATTCATTGGAAATAAGCTAATCATTACGAGCTTTTATGGGTCATCTTGTCAAGGTATACGAGAGAGAGAGAGAGAGAGAGAGAGAGAGAGAGAGAGAGAGGGGGGGGAGGGGAAGGGGGGAGGAGCTCTATCGCTCGTATATTTCATGATGTAAATTTACTCGACGAGTAAAATCAATCAATGCCTGAATGAAATGCAAATTATCAAGGACATTAATTATGGAGAGAATGTAGGACAGGCCTTCTCAACTGGCGGCGCGCGCGCCACTTGTGGCGCTTGCGGTTAGTCGGAGTGGCGCGCGACTGTTGCAACAACAAAACAAAAAACAGAAAAAAAGAGAATATATTTTAGAATTAAATACTCAGCTAAATCAAGAAGTTGCAGTCGAATTCGAGCCCTAAATGCCTGTTTTATTAACAAAAAGGAAGAAAGGGGGAATTTATCGTTTTTTACCATTTTATACGAATCTAAAAGGTCTGAACAACAATTAGCTTACGATGAGATATTTCAACATTGCCAATATCTGGAAACCTCTCGTTTTTGTTTGTTTAATTTCACTTTATTTTGACATTTCCCGTGTTTATTGGACACAAAAAAAACTACATATAAATATACCTCCAGTGTAATTGTACTCAGGAATTTTACTATATACATTTTACTATATTACTATTTTTACTATATATATATATATATATATATATATATATATATATATAATCATACAAATGTGTATTCACAAAATAACATTGAGGAAGGAAAGAAATAAATAATATTAAAATTAACGTTGCTTAATGACTGAAGATTCAAAGATGGACTTGTATTGAAGCACTGTGGGCGGGTGGGAGCACTGTGGTATATTGGTGAAGGCTCTTAACTCTCAAACGAGAGGTCCTGGGTTCGACGCTCGCCCTGGCATTACACCCTTGAACAAAATCGTTTTACCACTATTGGTCCCTTTCGGCCCAGGTGTATTGAATGGGTACCAAGGCAATGTCGGGATGACTTAAAGTGCAGTGTCCTCTGTGAGAGAAGCATTAATACTGATGAGGTTACCTTGGGTAAATAAGATCATAATATTATTATGTTTATGGTTTATGTCAAAAATCAAAGAAATTTGATGTATGAATGACAGGATAGCTAAATACGGCTGTAGTTCATGATAAAGGGACTTGATGCTGACCTATAGGCCGCTAAGGATATGTTACTTTGGGGTTTCGAACTCGAGACCTTCCGTTTCCCAAACTGGTGCCTGTGGTCATCCTCAATTACATATATAGGGGAAGATTAATGAAGGAAGCGATAAAGAGTCAATATCCGATTGAAACTGAATCACCGGTCGATTACTTCAAAGTAATTGAATACATTAGAATTTTAAAGTATTTTGGTGGTCATGGTTGCGAAGGTTTAGTTCTGGGAAAGATGAAACATGATTGATGAGCCTTTTTATTCTTTAAAGGTATAGAACAGTTCTGGTCATGCGTTTGCATTGTGAAAGAAACGTTGTGGAATCGATCAGAAAAGGTTGATCATCTAGCATATAAGTATTGGTGTGTACTGCAAGGTTCCGGAATCATCAAAATGATAAGAAATTTGGCCTTGTCTTGGTTAAGTTATACAAGCACTGTACACAGAAAGATGTACGGCCTATATGGGACTACCCTATATCTATCCAGTCCGGATAGATATAATAATTTACCAAATATATCAATTAGTAGGTGGTTTCCCGGCAAAATTTGTATCATCACGTATTAGTCAAAACATCTTCTTTCACATGATGGGTATAAGAGAAACAGAGGAAAGTGTCAGTATTTCTGTCTACCTTTTGAAACTTTAGAGTTGTGATCATGCTTAAGGGGAAATACCACCAAATCAATACGTTTTATCTAGCTAAACAACGCGGCAAAATGTGTCCAATTCTACCTTTACGATATAGACAGACTGTCTCGCAAAGCGTAAAGCACGGGATGTCAGATGACTTGTCTTCAGTTGGTGCGATGAGCAAACTTCCTTCCCACAGCTCTTCCACAACTTCCGGTATCAAGAGGGGATTGATGAAGTGGGGGGGGGGGGGGGGGGGGTGTATCTTGTCTTTATGTATTTCACGTTCGAAGTGCTCAAATAGATATAGCTCATTAAACGATTCAACTCGTTGGCGGTATTGAGGGAAATGCATGGGACATTGGCCCCTTCGATGTGTGCCAAACACTCACCAAAACAAGTTCACACCCTCTTCCCGTTTTCTCTTGTGTTTGTATAGTTAGAGATTTAGTAGACATTAAATAATGTCTGAGAAAATATAAGAGCCTTTTTTTTTGTTTCTGTTGGAATATTTCTTTTGTGTATTATATATTTTTTCTTGGTTTGCTTGTTTTATTTAAAGTTTTCTATAGAGATTTCTGAGACTTGGACCCCTCCCCGCCCCCACTTAACGAATAATCTATGTTGCTGCCCCCGATTTAACCGCACCTAGAGACTGTTTGACTTGGGGGACAGTATTTCTTCGTATGTACAAGCCCAGTTATAATTTAGCCCAACTTAACGACAGCTTTAAATCGAAAATCGAAACGAAATTACTTAATTAATATCTAAACAAAAGCATGATAATGAGGTAGGGATAAACATTTACGACAAATTTCATGTAACTTTATGATATTATTTGTAATATTTATGATTGGTTTTGTTTATTCTCTCACAAGAAGTTATAGATATTGATTAGTTTCGCACGCAATGATCATGGATGACGAAGATAATAATTATGTCCTCAACACATAAGTTATGTATCCACTGCCATAAAATTTATCATTTCCTGGGAAGTTTGACCTACTTTCTTCTGAATCAGAACATCTGTGTCGAATTTTATATTTTGATGGGAATTAATTTTCGGGTAAAGCTGACTCGAAATAGCCTTCATGGTGATATTGTCAAAAAATACCACAGTAATTATGATCGATGGCGTAGCGTGGGCAAGCTATGGAGGGGGCAGCGCTGGTATCCTGGGTAGGGGGCACCTAATATATGAGGTGGATAAAATGCATGATAACTACACCATGGAGGGAGGGGAGGCTGTAGGAGAGAGTTTTTATCTCATTCATTTCAATTGTCTTTCCCTCTCCCTTTTTCTTTCAGTATAGCTGCTTTTCCTCCCCTTTCCTCCTGTGTTTAAAGGGGTGCGCGTGCTCTTTGGGCTGTGTGATTGGGAGGTTCATGCCTTCACATGTCTCCCGTAGCAACGCCATTGGTTATGTTGCGGTCAATGAAAATATTGATAATACAATATAACATTTAGCACTAATGATATTGTTAATTGTGCCTAAGCTAACTATCACACATGAATGTAATTATTTCAAAAGTTGAAGATAATTTTATCCCGACCATAATAAAAACAATCTACACCTGGGTGGAGAGTGGTAAATGTGGTGTAGTGTCTTGCCATATTTCGTGGTAAAGTTCGATGTTTTCAAGATATTAATAATCTTGAATGAGATTGATTAATACAAACAAGGTGGGTAGAATAGTACATGTGCTCTATCATTTCTAGACAAATGAAGACATTTTGAAACCACAGAAGTGTGACTGCCTTATCTCATGCCTTCACCACCGTACAATCCTTTCCTTCCTCATGGCTGGTTAAGTTTAAACCTCAGCCTGGGTGCAGGGCACAGACAACAATGTAATGAAAGTACATTGTTGAGTTAACACCTTAATTGCCAAAGTACCCGTATCACAAGTTCACAATGACTATAGCCGCCTGGACAGTTACCCAGGACAATTACCCCGGTAAACTATGCTGCTACCTCTTGAGTCTTGACAATAATCTTAACTCTTACTGACAACTACTAAGAAGTTAATTGAATGGGGCTGTAGTTGTCCGGAGAGTAGTAATTGTCCTAGGGGGGTATAGTTGTCCTGGAGAGGAAAAATTCGGGAGATAGTTGTCCGGAATGATATAATAGGTTAAAGGTATTACAAAGTTTTGGGAAATTTTGAAAAATGGGTGGATAGTGATTCTTAAATTGTTGATATATTTGGATGCCCCTGTGGATGTTTTAAAAGCACTAGAAATTTTAGTCCCTAAAACACTTTTGCTTTCGAGAAAAATTGAATATAAAGATTTACCGGTGCTCCCGGTAAATTTTGATAAATTTCAAATAGCTCCTACGGCCGTGCAATGGTAGCTGCGACCATGAAAATCTCAGAATATGTAGTTGTGGTATATAATTTCCGAACGGGAATAGCTATTCGGCCGATTTTAGTCAAGAAACATTGTTTTACAGCTTAATTAATATCTTGACCTTGAGAGGGAGCTATACAACATAAAGTGTTTATTATTTACAATTTCATAACTTTAGAGTCGATTTCGATCGCGACAACGATCGATGAATATTGTAGGATCGCAATATGTTCATTTGAATCGAATTCACGACCCCATACCAAAACTTTGTATTACCTTTAAGGGGGCATTTGTTCAAGGAGGTAATTTTCTGAAGGGAGTTTTCAAGTGTCCTTAGCTTAGGAGTATGATCGAGTAGATAGTTTGGAGTAGTCCTGATATTTAAAATACCACTTGTTCGGCTATCAGTGGGACACCGGTGTATTCCTTCCTTGGGTATAAGTTTATTTGTAAAGTAATTGAGATTAAGAAAGAAAAGATGCATCAGATGATGGGAATTGATATAAGTAACACTCAAAAAATCTACCATACTGGGCATGGTGGCTCAGTGGTTAGAGCGCCCGCCTCATGAACAGGAGGTCGCGGGTCGAACCCCGGCCGAGTTAAACCAAAGACTTATAACAATGGGACCTTCTGCCTTCTAGCTAGGCGCTCAGCATATTAGATTGCAGAAGAGTAGTAATAACATATTATGTTATGCAGGGCCCGCTGGAGGAGCAGTTTCATAACTGAAGTGGCTACCCTGGGTAAATAAAACGTTATTATTATTATTATTATTATGTATTATTTTAAGATATCCACAACATGGATGATAAACCAAGACTCCAACCGAGGAATAATAAAAATATCATAAAAGTGTGACCCTAAGATGACCCGACAGAATCTGCCTTATTTCCAACAAAAATACCGATTATAGACATAGACAATGATGGTATCTGGTAAGGCAAGGTTGCCTAATAGACATGTCTGGAATTAGGGGAGCGATATTTTTGGCGCCAATGGAAGTGCGATTAAGTCTGTTCTCATGGCAACAATTCAATCATAATCCACGAATAACAATTTATTCGGATATTGTGTATAAAGTTATTAGACAGAAAAAAGACTTATGTGTCGGATACAGTGCATTGCTTGGATAAAATCTATTATTATATTGATAGCTATTGACTTTTATGCCATATGTCATGTATTCAACGCCTCGCCTTCAATTTACTTCATTACATACCGTGCTTTGAAATTTTCCTCCCCATGATACATCTCTTCTATAGTTCTATATTCTATTACCATCACAAGCCATGTCGATCTGGGACCCGTTTCACAATGCTTTTTTTCAATGACAATTGACAAATATCAGTGACAAATCTACTGATAACCAATAAGAAGCAAGGATTTCAGTAGCTTATAACAACAACTGTCATTTGTCAAGTTGATGACAAGTTTTGTGAACCCCCCCCCCCCTTGTCTCCGTTCATCCAATGACAGAGTTATACATGTATGTCAGCTCCCCGGTTTTTTAGGAACCGACTCTCAAAATCATTGAAAGATTGTAAAGCTGAAGATAACTTTAAAAGAAATCTAATTACAAGTGCTTTCTCCAAATATGCTTTGTTCTGTTTTATTTTAAACACCTCCAGAATATTTTTGTCATTACATTATTAAAGGCTCGTTCAGAAATGACGCAAAACACCGTCCCAAAAACATATCCGCCTCTGTAATCCTAACAAGAAAACGCGTGTGCCTGCTCAAATTATTTACATTGAAAAAGGAGACATAATAACTGTTTTGCTTGTTCATTTTAATTCTTGTCGCTTATAATGACGCATGTTATTTTGAATTCAGAGCCAGGATACCGAAACATACCTCAACATGCTCAAAGCGGCAATTTCTGCTTGAATTTGTTTCATGGTCGCCAGAAGCGATATAACACATGTTTTTTAATTTCCTGCAACTTGTGTATGTAATCCGGCGACAATTTTCCATTCTGAAATCATCGCCAAGACAAAAATAGAGATTTTAAATATATATATATATATTGTGGTGATGACGGGTAATATCATGTTGTCCCGACTTCGTCCCTGATGATGCTACATTGGTGATAAGTTAGCCATGAAGTGTCATCTGCAATTCGACGATGTATCTGTGTGCCTTTTTTCTTAGTGTAAATGCATGGGTTATTGCCAGGTGATGAAGGAAACGTGTGTTCTTTAAAGTTTACACGAGTAGATGGCGTAGGACCGGTTTTACAAATTCATTTTCAAATTTTATTGATTATAATGCAAACACATAGGACCTTTCTCTTCGTCATGATAACACAAATCGAAATTATGGTGTAGCAAAGATAATTCGTGTAAATGACAGAATTACGATAATTGGCGATGACACAAATTAACGTACTTTCACATGTCTCTCGGGAATATAATACAGAGAGGATAACAAATTACTCTTCTCGTAGTTCTTTTTACAATCTTCAATTGCAGCGGGGATAAAAAAAAATAAAAAAATCGATGATTATTTGCACGTTGTGTATCAAAGGGATCCGGTAACTTTGTCTCAGATTCTGAAACAAAATCCTGGATTAAGCTCATGCTGCAATCATAATTATAAACATTTAGGTCAGTCAGGAACAACATGACTTTTACAAGCTGATCGCCTGTCTGATTATAAAGATATTTTCATAAAACTACAGTCTATTGGGGAAAACGAGTATGGTAAAACCGGTCACTCAAAGATTTTTATTTTTTTGAGGCACTTCTTGATCATTTTGAAGCGCAATTTTTTAGGGCTTCAATATTACACCGTAATTATGACAGACACTGAGAACACGTAGGGCCGTGTATCTAAGATTTAACATTGTTAAACGATGCCTTGAATAACAAAACTGATCCCGTGCGAGAATCTTTTGGGGACATCCGAAGATTTTGAAATACCATTTGACCAATTTAAGCTGAAATCAGTCAGCGGTATGTTTTTTTTTTTTAATAAATAAAAATGGAAATGGAAAAAAAACAACGAGGAAACACCCGAAATCTATTCTGTGCGATGATCTCATTTCTTGACTCTAAAGCATGGAGGTTACAATGACCTTAATCACGTGACCCTAATGACCTCTCTCACGAGTTGGACCCTGGACCGGAAACCCGCTGTGAGGTAAACCCGAAAGTTGGAAAAAATACAAAGTGGTAGCAATGGCGGATACACGAGTCCGTGACGCGAGGGGGGGGGGGGGGGGGGGGCACATTTTTAAAGAATCTCTGACAAGCACGCCCAAAAAATGTTATCATTTTTAAGGGGCATTTTGGGGGGAAGATCATCAAAGAATTGTTTAAAAACCCATGCAGGACATGGAACTTTCGCGTTTCGTAAAATAGAGAATTTCAAGGCAAGAAGTTTTCGCAAACTTTTCGCAATAATTTAGTTTTTAGTCAGGTGACATTTATTTCGCCGCATATCGATTTTCGCAAACCACTCTCGAAATTTGTGAACATTGCCATGCATGATCGCGAAAGTGTCTCTTTTTACAAACAGTGGTAAACCTACACACTATTTTGTTTCTCTTTTTTGATATCTTTCCACGAAAATTGAACAGGTATTTCATCTCCGAATTTGCAGTATCCGGATGCTTTTAATCAGACATTTTAAACGAACTAAAAACTAATCTGTTGCGAAAAGGAAAATCTCTTAACCCGCCTGGCCCCTTTGTGTCTTAAATAATCCCTACGTCTAAAATTCGCAACCAGAAATACAAACGTCTCAAAGTACTGCAGTTTTTGAAGATGTGTGATTCATAGTCACACATCTAAATATCATCAATATTTCGTCGCTTAATTCAACGGGATTACCTCTTAAACGAACTGTCATCATCCCATTACGACTGTGTCTGGCTTGTGTGTAATGCTTTCGCGAAGTAGGCTGTATGAATCACATCGGGAAACGGGGGGTTTCTACGGTTGCTGATTTAGCGATTGGCGATGTACGCCGATCCTAAAAATATCCTTGGATTAAATTTTGACGTCATCGTGATCTTTCGAGTGATGAATTTTGTCTGATGAAGGATTAAATGTATTTAAAGGATATTCAAAATCGCCCCCTATTTTTGTCGAGCCCCCTTCTTGTACCCCCTTTGGCTATATTTCACTTTCCTTTTTCTTTTTTGCTATTAACTCTTCAGTATAACGGCATATTTACAGGGGGACCAGTGCCCCCTTTCAAATGGCGCAAAGGAATGGGAAAAGAGAAAGAATGAGAGGGGGAGGGACGGGAAAAACAGATGAAAGGACCCCCCCCCCCCCTTCCGCAACCCTTCCCTATCAATCAGTGACACTCTTAATTCGCCTTTCTTTCAAAATCCACCCCATCCCTCCCGATGTTATTGTGCCTCATTGTTTAAGTGACTGCATGCTACGCCATCTCAGGTGAAATTCTTTATACTATCAGTTTATTCAAGTGTTTCATTTTTCATTTTTCAAGTTCATTTCTTTTTTTATTCCACAATTTTTTCTTCACATGCATAATAAAATTCCTTTCTAGTGCACTCTTTTATAATAAACTGAAAGAAGACACATAGCTTGGTCTAAATGATATAATCTAGTAAAGCATACAAGTCGATTACAACATAATGAGTTTGTTTATGCTTTTTATAGTTCGTCGTATGAAGTAAAGTGGAGGAATGTTGTTCTGAGTACACCCAGTAAATAAATAATCTACAGACAGGAAAGAATGAAGAATATAAGAAGGGAGAAAGAAGGAATTAATGAAAGAAAGGGGGAAAGAAAACGAAGGAATGGTTAGAAGAAATGTAGAACATTAGCAGACAAACAAACATCGTCACTTTTTTTCTCCAAAGTGTTTTCCAGTAGAGGTGTCGTGGTCGAGTGTGTACGTGGCCGGACTGTCGATCATAAGGTCCGCGGTTCGAGTCACGCCTCGGCACTAATGTCCTTTGGCGAGACATTGATCTGCATTTGCCACACTCCTGCCAGGTGAATTAAATGGGGACTGGTAGGAATTTATTCCTTGAAACGCAGATCGCGTGACAGCTGCTCTGCTAAAGCCAGGGTAATTATGCTGCATCGCTATAGTCGAGCGCTTAGAGACTTCTGATAAAGTGTTATATTAGCAATTATTATAATTTCTAATAAACTGTTTGTTTTCTTCATTTCTTTTATCTCAGATCAGGAAGTGTCTCACATATCCACTTCCAGCAGCAGACTGTCAACTTTACTGCATTGCTACTCAGCAGATTCACGAGGTAATGATGTCAAAATTAATTTGAACCTGGGGGGGGGGGGGGGGGGTGTTTCACAAAGATCCCAAGTAGAACTTAAAGATAAACTCCAGTACTGGTAAAAAAAAAAAAAAAAATTAATTCTCACAGAATCAAACGAAACTTAAACTGAATGTTCAAGATTACAAATAAATGACATGTGCCAAACAATTTTGGAAGAAAATGTATACTGGCTGAGTAATGAGCATAGAAAGACAAGGAAATCAAGGTAGTACCAGCCCCGACACCATGTGTGTTGTCCCATATATAGCTTTCTATGTGAGTGCTTGTTACTTTACCAAGATTCGGTCAAATTTATTATGATTTTGATGACTCCAGAACCTTGCAGTGCACACCAGTACTTACATGCTACATGATCAACTGTTTCTGATCCTTTCCACACCTTTTCTTTCACAATGCAATCGCATTACCGGTACTAAAGTTTATCTTTAACTCTCAGTTGGACTTTTAAAATATGGAGAGCCATTTGTAGCCTTGGATTGGAATATATTCAAAAGCAGACATTCAAGTATTTTAGACTTTTCATAAATTCCACATCAAGAACATGAAATCTCCTAGATACATTGTCGCTCATATAGTTGGAATATTTTTGTTTTACCCCAATTTATGGAATTATTTTGACAATGACTTAATCCTAATAGATCTAGATAATAGTATATATTCTCAGATTTTATTGAATAATAATTTGCCAGTGTTTGTTTTGCGTGACTTCCAAAGCATGTGTATGCTACTATGCTTATCAGCTAGGGGACCTACGCCCTTAAGTCATAAATAACAGTAATGAGGATTAATGCCCCACAAAAGGGCACTAATATAGCACATCGACACGGTTTTGATCATGGGGCCTCACAGTTACGAGGCCATTGCTTGGCCACTGAACCGTGACTGTACGCAGCAGGGGCTTGGGTAGGGGGCAGTTCCCACAAATAAAAGAAAAAAAAGAAAATGCAATACATTTTCAATAATTCATTGAATTTCCCCCGGTCCCCAACAGAAAAAAAAATCTTCTGTGGCATTATGCATTATCCGATTGTGCAATAATGTTGTTATCTATTTCTTTCCATTGCAGCTCCAAAGTACGTGCTTCTTTCATCACTTTTTCAACGTTTGCTGAAGTCGTCACAAGGCTTACAAGTGACAGGTTAGTAAAACCTCGTACAATCATACTGACAAGTGACAAGTCAGTGAAGGTCTTAGGTCGGGAGAAAGGCCTGGTAGAGGGTGCTATAACTCCCACATAAATTGTTAGAAATATCCCCATCCGAAGTAAAATCACTTTCTCTCTCTCTCTCCCTCTCTCGCTCTCTCTCCCCTCTCTCTCTCTCTCTCTCTCTCTCTCTCTCTCTCTCTCTTTCTGTCACTCTTTCAGTGATTTTGGAGACATTATTTATGACCAAGGTGTTTTAAAGTTTTATAATTGACGCCATCTACGTGCAGTTTTCTTTAAAAGTTTTATTATGTGCTTAATTCAAATATATTTTTTACACAATCCAAACATATTAATATTTGCATTTTCCTCCCTTTCGCTCTCTCACTCCTCCCTTTCTCTGCCTCCCCCTATTTCTCCCTACCCCTTTCTGTCTCTTCTCTCGCACTGATTATTGCTTTATCATCATGATCATGTGTTATTTGTTCTCTTTCTTTGTTATATATTTATTACCCAGTGCTGCTCTCACCAAGGGGATTCAACGCCTTCGTGCTGTGGTGCCGGATGGAAATACACATCTACATTATGGCATTGAGAAGGCCAAGACACAAATCATGTCATCAGGTACGTTACCATGGTTACAAGATGCGGATCGGTACCATCTTGTACATGTAACTCTTTCTATTCAAAGCAATTTTCTTCTCATGAAGCAGTTGGCAAACTGAGGTCATTAATGCTTTCGTGCATTTCAATACCGTGATTCAACGAGGAAAAGATGCAAACACGTTGAATTGATAAATCGCATCCAGCATAAAAAATACAGTGTATTGTGAAAAGAATAGAAAAGTTGTTGAATTTCCAGCATAAATAAGTGTATTGTGAAACGAATAGAAAAGTTGTCCAATTCGCAAATCATGAAATCTATGCTTCTCCCATCCGTCATTCAATACATTACATAAATAAATTCGTGAAAACAAAACTCATAACGATCTTGATCACATCTGATCAATCAATCAATCACTCACTCACTCACTCACTCACTCACTCACTCACTCAATTAATCAATCAATCAATCAATCAATCAGTCACTCACTCAATCAATCAAATAAACAGCTACCAACAAACTAAACAATTTACCATTCAAATTCATTTTATGAAACGAAAAAGTAGAACGATTGTGAAATCGGGAAATAATCAAAAGCTTTGTCATGATAAAATACAATAAGTTACATCGTACAAATACGTACAATTAAGTTAGGATGTCAAAAATGATCATTCAAATTATCGTAAAATAAATATGTGTCGAGCTGTAGAGCAAAATAATTTTTTTTTGAAGCGCTCGATTTGCTTCAAAACGCTTAGAGATTGAAAAGAAAGGCTTTTAAACCGATTAGTCATAACATTATTTTCGGGGTTTCAAAAGTCTGTTTTAACTCCGATTGCACACGAGGTTTCATATTGCTGTCGTTGTTGTGTTTTTGTGGGTTTTTTTGTTACTTGCCATGCATGTAACAGTGACGTACGAAATATGAAAGCAAAATAAACAAGTAAAACATGGAGTACCAGCGTATGTGCTGATTGCCTTTATACCCATGACAAGGCGAGGCCTATACGGCTTTTTTGTTTAAGTTGTTGTATTGTCCTTTGCCATCGACCCAAAAACCTTAAAACCTACGGTCGGCTTTTTATCTTTCTTTTTTTAATGTTTTTGAATAAATGAATTAAAAACAAAAATGTATTAAAGCATTACAAACCTAAAAAATATCAGCCCAAAGAGGAAAGAAAAGAATAAAAAATACCCGACCGACCCAGGTGCTGGCACCTAAAAGGCAAAACAACATTTATTGTTGTTGGCCTAAATAATAGCGCACTTTATTTATGACGCCTCATGGGAAACGGGCATGAGAGTTGTAAAACGTCATTGAAATTTGATTTCTATGTCAATGGAATGAAGAAATATTTGAAACGATTCTTCATTAATGTTTTTTAAAGCCCGTCTGCACTAGTTTGGCCAAGGGGGTTAGACCTCCCTGCAAGGTCACTGACAGGTGGTTATCTCATCAAATCTGTTGGGGACCAACAGGCGCCGATTAGGCGTTGTTTGCTATATAGAGGGCGCAAGTAGCTATAAGTAGTGCAGTGGGGCTTAAGAACTTAGAGGCAGGCTGTTTTACGATCGCTGCCACTGCTGTAACATATTTTTAATCGCACCATCTTTCGGTGAAAGGGATCGTTTAACAATGTTAAATCTGATATACACGGTCCTACATGTTACCAGTGTCTGTGATATGGTGTAATATTGAAGCCCTAAAAAAAAATCGCGCTTCAAAATGACCAAGAAGTGCCTCAAAAAAGTAAAAATCTTTGAGTGACCGGTTTTACCATAACTCGTTTTCCCCATTAAACTGTAGTGTTATGAAAACCGTTCAGCGAACGGTTCTCAAAATTTGTGATTCCAATCATTAATATCTTGATTATCAGACAGGCGATCGGTTTGTAAAAGTCATGGAGTTCCTGACTGACCTAAAGGTTTATAATTATTATTGCAGCATGGGCTAAATCAAGGATTATTTCTAAAGGATCTAAGACAAAGTTACCGGGTCCCTTTAAGGCGTACATGGTGCGATTTGCGGTTCCTGTACCCAAACATCAGGCAGCGCGTCATCGGTTGTTGATGCATTGTGGAACATGGATGTGCACACATCTGGACCGTTGCGAGCACCAGATGGCAGTATACATAAATCCGAAGTAGTGTCAGTAGAACCCCCTGTCTTAAAAGGATTGCTTATGATAAATAATTCCACGAGCTACCATGCAGATGTTGATGATGACGGTGCTTCAGCGAGAGCTTCGGGAGAGTTCTTGCACATTTCTTGGAGAGTCAGAATGTAGTCCTGAGCCAGCAGGAGCGTATCCACCTTACTACATTTCTGTCGGACAGGGTATCGTTGCAGTCGTCGACCACCGGCCCGTGGGGAGTTAACATCTAGGGCATCACGGGGAAGCACCCGACGAAGAAGTTCGAACGCATCTCTTAGCTGATGCATGCGGTCGCGCTCTCGCATGTTGACGCTCTCGCGTTTGACTTCGGTCGCGCGTCGCTTGCTGTACATGGTATTGCCATCGGGACCTTTGGGCGGTTTTCGACCCACTTTGCCGACAGTTCTGGTGGATTTAGCACACAGAGTCGTTGCTGTTCTTTCTGGTGCGCTTGAACATGATTGTGTGTTTTCTTGTTTGACTTTAGGCTGGATGTCATGTTCATGCGGTCTTTTGTTTTCATTGAACTGCTGTTGCTGCTGCTGTTGAAAGTACTGTCTTTGATCTCGCAGGTGATATCGATGTGGAGTTGGCCATTGAGAGTTTTCTCCAAGCGATTCGTACTGATGATTTATAGGAAAGGGTGTCTGAAGGTCAGAGGTCCACATGGGCTGTGGGAATGCTGACGTTATCATATCATCGACACTACCGCTATCAATCTCCCTGTCGGAGACGTGGTCGACAACCGAAGTCCCGCTGATGGAAGATGCGTCGAAGTTCACTTCGCTGCCACCAGAAGAAGCAGTATGGAAGCCGATGTATCGGTTGTGTGTGACGTCATCGAACTCCTGATTCAACGCAAGCAGGACCTCTTCCGCAAGGTCAAAACTTTCTTCTCGATCAAACGCCATATTGGACGACGGATTAGTTGATGAGAGGATCACGTGATGTAACTGATGTTCAAAATGCTGATTTCTGTGAAATAAAAGGGAGAACAATGTTAACACGTTATTATTTTGTTTTTTTTAAAGACCCTTTCTCCCAAATGTTCGGCTTGGTCACAATGTGTCTTCTCTGATGTTGATGGCAATTACGTGAAATGTTAAGAATGAAAATAAAGTGGGTTGGGAAGCACGTATCTGCCGGTATTGAAGCCCAGTCATAAAATTGAAAGCCAGTTTTATGTAATGCCCTAATGAATGGGAATATAACCTTTACGGAATAATCAGTAAAGTCAGCTTGCATAAAATCGAAAGAAAAAGAAAAGAAAAGAAGGGTAGTTTTAGGGCACGTATCTATCAAAAATGAAGCCCAGTCACAAAATTCGTCGCTGTTTTCACGAAGTGACGGTAGTGAAAAAAAATTGCATTCACTTTGCGTTACGATTTTCCTCACTACCGTTACTTCGTGAAAACAAGGACGAATTGAACTCCGGTTTTATGTTTTTAATTGATAAATTATTTCAAGTAAATGCTAGTCATTGATTTCGTCGGTAGAGACGGTAAGTTTGCAGCATGATATCGGAAAAAATGAATTTAAGGGCAGTTTCGGGGGGGGGGGGGCACGTATATCTACCGATAATGAAACTCAGTCACAAACTTGAACTCCGATCGATTTTATATTCCGAATTTAAATATCCTTTCAGTTCGAATATACAAATCGGTTATAAGGTTGCGTATAAAGTTCATGGTGAATAAAGCTCATTTAAAAAAAAAATGTCAGTCAAAATAAATAACTCTTATGCTGTGCCGGTGTCACAACTATGTGACAACCATCCTAGGTATTTTCAGAACACCTTGCTCCACCAAGAATTATGTTTATGATTGTCGAATTTGATTTAATTTGATTTATTTTCTTCTGCATTCCATATCAATATAAATAATTTTCGGTTACAAAACAAACATAAATTACTAAAAGGTACTTTATAACAATGATTCTTAAAGAATACTAAAAATATAACACCCAAAAACAAATATTATGAAATAAATGAACAAACTGTTTAAGCAGAATGGACACATAATTGAAAGCATGTTCAATATAAGGGTAAAGATGATGTTATTGTTGTTGTTGAAGATGATATTGATGATTTTATTTAAAGACATATATACAGGGATGATAAACTATGAAAACTATTATGACGAATTATATTACTGTTTTGGATGTGTGGAGATTTTTAAAAAAGTATGAATATATTTAGTTTTTGACGCCCCTGAAACTGGTAAAGCCGGGTTTAACATGCATATAGCTAAAAAAAAATTAAAGGTTGAAGTAACATACCTGTTTAAGGTTCGTTCATAGGAGAAAGAAGTTCAGCAAACCGATCGAATCCAATAATTATGTCCACGACTCCGAAAAACGTCGCAGATTTCCGAAATTCTAAATGGAAGTTCGAAACCACTCTTCTCGGCTAGGCTGATGTTGTGTACTTTGTAAAGATGGCTCCAATAGTGTCAAGTTCTGTAATGACAAAATGGATAATTCTATCACATAATTTGAAGAAGAAACAAAAAAAGATGAAGGTAGCTTACGACCCTAAGTTGTGAAGTGGGGAAACTCAATTCATTATGCATGCACACACTTGTTTATAAACAATGATAGATTAAAATAAGTATTTAAAGACACCGTGATACGTTTGACGAAAATAATGAAACGCTAATGCCCGGAGAAAATGAGTGTCCTACATGGCGACAATGCTAGACCATGAGAAATTGCAGTCTAAAATCCAAGTAATAAACATAAAACCTCAAGAAATCGGCTCAAAAAAAATCGAACAGGTAGTCCCAAGCGCTTACGTACTATATCGTCCTGAAGATGGTCTCCGCTGAAGTGAGAGTTTCTGAGTTAGGTTGGCGCCTTTTATGGGTGACGGCGAGGGGCGTTTGCCAGGCAAGGGTCGTTTGACCGGGGAACGCGATTGGTGCGTCTATAGCTACTAATATCTTTCTTCTCCTTCTTCCTCTTTATTTGCAGGTAGTGATACAGCTAGTGTGATTATAACGTCTAGCTTTTTACTTAAGTCCTATCCACCCCCCCCCCTCCCACCTCCATCATAGTACAAGATCAAAGGGGCTAGAACTAGATGACATCAGTTAGACTACCAGTAGGCCTGTTTTCATCAGCTCGAGATTACCAAATATCTCGATATTTTAACTATCCCGATCGCAAATTATCCAGTTAATTTCCATCTACATCAGCACGAAGTTGCAATTATCGGGATATTTGGTCGAGATAATCATCCCATGATATATTGGGCTAGTTTGCAAAATATCTCGCTATTTGTCTGGTGCGTCTTGACCAGGCCGAAGACTCGCACTATGCGCGAACGTTGAGCAAAGTATCTCGAGCTAATTTCTCGAGCTCGAGTTCAAGTTTCGAGGTCGAGTCTCGAGCTGATGAAGACGCGATTTGTATTAAACTTCGGGATTATTTCTCAAATCAGAAATAGCAGGCTATTTGGCAATCTCGAGCTGATGGGGACATATCTAGCGATGCTGTAGACATATCTAGCGATGCTGTCTTTGGGTGGTCAAACTGGACATCCTTTGTGAAAGTGAGACGATCGAGGCTTACGTAGAAAAGCGTTAGCTTCACAGAAATGTATCATCCGAACTGTTATATGATATTAGGAACAGTTCGATATCGAGAACAATAGGCCTGCTATACAATCATGTAAGGGCTTATATCGGGAAATGAAAAAGAGATAACCCTGCCTGTACCCAGGCCAATAAAATTTAACGTGTGTACGTAACATGGGTGATCCAGATTTCATAGTAGATCAGTTGTCTACTGTAGAAATCTCGTCCTGCATGTTTCCTCCTCATACACAAATACGTATATGCTTTGCACACGTACCAGCAATGAAATTTGTGGTTGATTGCTATTAAACTTTCCATTTTTTCTTTTCTTTTATTATGTCTTTAAAAAAGGAAAAAGGATTCTATTATTTTAGTGATTTCAGTGATCAATGAATATGCCTGCTTTTTTCAAAAATTATTTACATGTGCAATTTTACGAAAATCCCCCCAAATTGAAAAAAATATTTTAAAAATCCGCGCTCTTCCTCTCTTTCTCTTTCTCTTTCTCTCTCTCTCTCTCTCTCTCTCTCTCTCTCTCTTCTCTATTCTCTCTCTCTCTCTCTCTCTCTCTCTGCTTGTTTCTCTCTCCCCCTCTCTACCCTACAATCACTTTCTCTTTAATCATTTTCTCTCTTCTCTACCCATGTCTCTTTGTCCATCTTTTCTCTTTCCCTCTTCCCCCCTCTTATATTTCCCTCTCCACATCATCAGTACTATCTCCCCCTCTCCCCTCTCCCCTTCTCTCCCCTCTCCTTCTCTCTCTCCCTCTCTCTCTCTCTCTCTCTCTCTCTCCCTCTCTCTCTCTCTATCTCTCTCTCTTTAATCCTTTTCTCTCTCCCTCCTCTATCAATCTGTCTCTCTCTCTTCGTTCATCTTTTCTCTATCCCTCTCCCCTCTAATATTTCCCTCTCTTTCCTCATCACTAGTATTTTCCCCCATCTCTACCCACACCCCTCCCCCCCTCCTCTCTCTCTCTCTCTTTGATATTTTTCTCCTTCCTCTGTCCATCTTTCTTTCTCTCTCTCTCTCTCTTTATTCATCTTTTCTCTATCCCTCTCCCCCTCTAATATATCCTTCTCTTCCCTCATCACTAGTATTTTCACATCTCCCCCATCCCCCACCCCTTCTCTCTCCCTCTCTCTCTCTCTGTCTCTGTCTCTCTCTCTCTCTCCACCTCTCTCTCTCTCTCTCTCTCTCTCTCTCTCTCCATCTCTCTCTCTCTCTCTCTCTTTGTTCATCTTTTATCTATCCCTTTCCCCCTCTTATATTTCCTCCTCTTCCCTCATCACCAGTATTTCCCCCCCCCCCAGTTCTCCCACCCCCCCCCCCCCCCTCCCCACACCCCTCTCTTTCTCTCTCTTTCTCTCCATCTCTCTCTCTTCGTTCATCTTTTATCTTTCCCTTTCCCCCTCTAATATTTCCTCCTCTTCCCTCATCACCAGTATTTCCCCCAGTTCTCCCCATCTCCACCCTCCCACACCCCCCCTCTCTCTCTCTCCCCATACTCCACCCTTTCTCTCTCTCTCCCTCCCACACCCTCTCCATCTCTCTCTCTCTCTCTTTCTATCTCCCTCTTTCTCTAATTAAAAGAGGAATTATTAGAACAGTGAAAGCGAATGTTTTTTCCACTGAATTAGGTAAAGAGTTTGAAGGTGTTTGATACGTTTTTATGTTGTAAGGACGACGAAACTACCAGAAAATATCAGCGTCTGACACAATGTTATATGAATTACAAGACACTTAAACAAAAACAAAAGTGAATGGAAAGTATGAAGAAGAAAAAAAGCGATGGAAAAGAGGTTTTAGGAAAGAAAACGGAGGAGAAAGAGTGAAGAACAAACAACAAGGAAAGTTGTAATTTACAGTCTTTTGAATACTGTGGGAAAAAGAAAGAGACAAACGGAGCAGGAAACAAAATGTAGCTTACTCCCTAACTTTGTTACTGGTCGCGTGTTCGTCTGTTACGTAACAGAAATGAGGGTTATATAGATGTACAACTCGATGATGGAACAAAGCATGCTCCATATGCTCATCCATCTCAATTTCAAACAAACGGCCCCCGCCCTCAATTTTGTTTGTGATCACTAAGTCTTCTAAAGATAGTTACAAAACGGATATTGTGAATAAAAAAACATTACAAGAAAGGCTTCACAATATTACAATGAATATATAACTAATTATAACGACTACTTTATATCAGCATCGTGTATGGTACTTTTTGTTTTCATTTGTCAAGCACTTTTTGATTGAACATTTTCAAAGTAATTTCTTCCCATTTTAAGCCTTCTTATCATTATTTTTCCTTTTTTTCCCCTTCTTTTATGTTTTCCCCCTTCTCTATTTTCCCCCCTCCTCCTCCTTCTTCTTCCTTTTCTTCTCCTAAACATTATTTTTCTTTCTCCTCTTCGTCCTTCCTCGGCTTCCTCTTTATTTCAGTTCCTCCTTTTTCTTGTTTTAATTATTATCATTATCATCATTATTATCATTATTATTATCATTATTATTATTATTATCATTATTATTATCATTATTATTATTATTATCATTATTATTATCATTATTATAATTATTGCTAATATGATTATTATTATTATTATTATTATTATCATTATCTTTATTATTATCATTATTATAATTATCATTATTACCATTACTTCCCTTACATTCTCCTCATCTTCACTTTTTGTTCTTCTCCTCTTGTCCCCCCCCCCCCCCCTCTTCCTCCTCCTTCCCGTCTTCTCCTTCTGTATTGGTTGTTTACTAACATCCTTCTTCTCCTTCTTCCTCTTTCTTTGCAGGTGGTGATACAGCTAGTGTGATCATAACATTGACCGATGGAAAACTCAATGACGTTCCTGAATCTGTTGCAGAGGTATACTTAGGCTATGGGTTAGGTAGGGTTAGGGTTATACAATCCCTAAACATGGGTCCCATTTTCAACAAAAATATCCCTAAGTATGGGTCCGCTTTTTCAAAATTTCAAAATTTTTCGTGTGTTTGCATGGCAAACATCTATTCTCCATAGTTTAAAATGGCACACCCCCGTCCAAACCAAATCTGAATACCCCCCCCCCCCCCGGTTAGGGTAAGAGCGCTTGTACTAGCGCTAATATTAGTTGGATGATGTTCTAGTTGGATCGTAATGCCCCCCCCCCCCTCAAAAAATCCTTTATTAGGCATATATCATTTTGTCTTGTTTGCAGGCAAATATCGTTCGAAATTTAGGGGCGTCTGTACTTGCTGTGCGTGTTGGAGATAGCAATACCATAGACTTGATCAACGTCGCCGATAAACCTACATCGCAACACATCTTCCGAGGCGACACATTCAACGATCTCGACAGTATTATTGACCAGGTCAGATTTAATTTTTTTTTTCTTTTTTTTTTTTCTTAATTTCAATTCTTCCCAGCTCATTTCAAATTCAAATCAACATTCAATTTGGTCAGATTAAACACAAATCAACAGCTTACATAGATAAAACGATTGCAAGGACTTTCGAAAAATCTACTTTATGCTAATTTTATTGCCCTAGATTGTATTCATGCCTGTGGAAATCACGATCGGAAGGCACATTTTAATACATGACGCACAGCGCTACTAAAGTAAAAGTGCTAAAATCACCTCACAATTGCATGATTTGAGATATACATCTAACATTATATCTATCTTAGTGTACTGTTCCAAAGAATTTTGATAACTATCTCGTCACAGATGAATAGTTGTCAGGATTTTGTATGTATACGTCGGATGTGGCAATTAGTTATGTCATTAAAACATAAGTATGATAATAATGTTGTTTCTGATTTATCAATAGATTGTCAATACATCTTGTGTCGAAATCTTGTCTGCACATCCAACCGAAGTCTGTACAGGAGGTATGATGTGTTTTGAAATAATGAATGAACCCCTTTCAGTTTGTTCTACCATGGACCTATTACGGATGGACATTCATCGTTTTCTTAACGAATTCATTGTGATTGTATCCGTCTTACAGAGCACACCATCCAAACAAAACCCAAGAGAGGGAAACTGCTCCTTTGTCAATGACCGAAAATGCTTACACAGTCGTTATTGTTAAAACAGCTGAATGTTCTCATTAAGATGCACATAATCAGAAGGCGGCGACTATCATTGGATCAAAGACAGAATCACGTTGAATGTCCATCCGTAATAGGTCCATGGTTCTACCTGTACTTTCAGAGGGCAATCAACTATTACATCACTTTGAACATCGCACTGATACTAGTTCTGATACTGGCCATGAAACTAGCACTGATACTGGCCATGATACTAGTACTGATACTAGCACTGATACTAGCACTGATACTAGCACTGATACTCGTATTTACGTTTGTACTATAGTCATGGTTTCATCAACAGTTAAATTTTGCACTTCCCCTTTTTTTTCTTCAAATTTTTGAAATGTTTTGAAGCAGGGGGCGTATCCCTGATTCGATTTTTTTTTGGTTAAAGTAGGAGGTCACAAATTCCTAAACATCTCTAACAGGCAAAGGAGAAGAAATTTTTGTTACATCTAAACTTTTTTAAGCTCAAAAAATTGTTACAAGCATGAAACAAGAAAGGTGGTCATATTTTCAGGTGTCTTTTTGGGGGGCGAAAATCTGAAGGGTTATTATTAAGGTGTACTACATCATCATCGAGGCGCGGATCCACGGGAGGGGGGGGGGGGCTGACGGGCCTGGCCGCCCCCTGACCCCCCCCCCCCAAACAAGTATTTTTTAAAAATCTCACGAATTGGGCATAAAAGAGAGTGCTCTTACCCCCCCCCCCCCGGCCCCCGCTTATTTACCGGCTGGCTGAGACGCCGCTTAATATTCCCTCCAAAATTGGACCCCGAATAAAGAGTTAAAAAGTGGTCTTACCACCCCCCCTCCCCCTCCCCTGTAACTTCACCGGTTAATAAGATGCACTGTCGTCATGAAATGTGTTTGCTTAGTTATTTATTTATGTAGTTATGTCTTATTCATTTGTTCATCTAAGTTTTCTTATTTGTGTTAATTTATTGATTTATTGATGATTGATTCATTCATTCATGTATTTAATCATTTATTTAGACTTGTATTTGTTTATGTATTTGTTCATTTATTATCATTATTTGGGTTTTTTTCTACGCAGAAACCTTCAATGTTACGATAAGAGGGAATGGGTTTGCTAAAACAAACGATGTCTCCCAAGTACTCTGCAATTTTCGGCTGAATGATACGGATAACCAAGGTGAGAATATGTCATTGATTCCTTTTTTCCAATAAAGGCCGGATTTTCTGTTTTCCTTTAGCCAGAAATTCTGCCCTCATTTGAATATAGGTCGTGGAATGACGACAAATTTTGAAGCTTTACATATAACAATAATACTTATGATAATAATACTACTACTACATTTTACTTCTGATAATGATGATGATTATGATGAAGATGATAATGATGATGATGATGATGATGATGATGATAATAATAATCAACGTGATGATAATGATGATGATGATGATGATGATGATGATGATAATAATGAACGTGATAATGATGATGATGATGATGTTAATAATGATAATAATAATAATAATAATAATAATAATTAACTAGAATTTAATTCGTCACGAGGACGAATAAGGTGGTCTGCCTTCAAGTTATATAGACATGTAAACAATGATGACCATGATGATGATCATGATGATGATGATCTTGATAGTAATGGTGATGACGATGATGATGATGATCATGATCATCATGATGATGTTGATGATCATCATCAACAGACCATGATGACATCTGATTGAAAAAAATGAGGGGACACTTTTAGATAGCATATAGTCTCAGCTACAACATACTCCAAAATCAACAAAAACCAAGCGGAAATAACGGCGATATTGCTCGTAAAAGAGAGGAATGTAGAATCCAGATTTGAGAAAAAGCCATCTCCCATAGGGACTACACGCAAAAAGTAATGGATCAAGTGATAATAGGGGATAATAAAGTAAATATGGTTGTTTATTACATTATTTGCGATTGTACGTGTTTTAATATTCAAAGGAGATGGTACAGTGAAAGGTCAAAAAGAAAAAAAAGTGAAGAAAACAAATTGTTGGAGACACCCGGACTCGAACCAGGGACCTCGAGGTCGGAAGTCAAGTGCGTTACCGATATACCAAAACATTTCCCATAGCGATTACACGTAAACGGAAAATAAAATTCTCAAATCCCACTTTGCAAGTGAAATATGAGCATGATCCCGGCATCTGATCGAGAAATAAATGTCACATTTGTGATAGCTTATTGTCTCAGCTACAACATACTCGATGCTCAGCGAAAACAAAGCTAAGACGACGGAGATATTGCTCGTGAAAGACGGGAATGTAGAATCCAGTTTTCAGAAAAAGTCATGTCCCATAGAGAATACACGCAAAATGTAAACAATTGACATGCCTCCTTTAATCGCAAAAATACGCCATGATGCTTTCGTCAAAATGAAAATTTGTGGATACTGCATCTGTAGAGAATTGTCTCAGCTAAAACATATCAAAATTTGGATGAAAATTGATCAATATTTACAGAGATACAATCAATTTTCTAAAAATATGATGACGTCATAATATGCAAATTGAAATTTTGAGTTCGGAGGCCATTATGATGACGTCATGAGTTAATTGAGGGTCAAATGAGACATGAACTCATATTTCCGACTCATACTTTATCAAGATATGAAAACAAAATTGGGCTCATCTTGCATCCTAAAGAGCTACAATGGATTTTGTATAGGCATGTTTTTGCCCATATATGCTATGTATTACAAGAGCTCGCACGCACGGACATTTACCTTGAACGGAGGCCATCATGATGACGTCATGAGTTAATTGAGTGTTTGAACGGACTTTACCTTGAACGGACGCTCATTTCGTTATTATTGGTCATAAAGAGATAAACATGGTATCAAATTGTTCGAAATAAAATGGGCAATACTATGATAGACAAAAAAAAAGGAGATTCTAGGTTGCGTACGACCATTACGAACACAAACGTGCGCGCAAACGGAAAATGGAATTCTCAAATCCCACTTTGTAGGTGAAATATGAGCATGATCCCGGCATCTGATCGCAAAATAAAGGGCACACTTGTGATAGCTTGTTGTCTCAGCTACAACATACTCAAAGCTCAGCGTAAACGAAGATAAAACGACGGAGATATTGCTCGCGAAAGACGAGAATGTAGAATCCAGTTTTGAGAAAAAGTCATGTCCCATAGAGAATACACGCAAAATGTGAAAAATTGACATGCCTCCTTTAATCGCAAAAATACGCCATGATACCATTGTCAAAATGAAATATAATGTAGACTGCATTTGTAGAGAATATTCTCAGGTAGAACATATCAAAATTTGAAAGAAAATTAATCAATATTTACAGAGATACAATCAATTTTCTAAAAATCTGCTGACGTCATAATATGCAAATTGAAATTTTGAGTTCGGAGGCCATTATAATGACGTCATGAGTTAATTGAGGGTCAAATGAGACATGAAATCATATCTCAAACTCATAATCTATTTAAATATGAAAGAAATTGGGGGGTATCTATCCATTCTGAAGAGTTAAAATGAATTTTGTATAGGCATGTTTTTGCCCATGTATTGTGGATACAGATAGCGCAGGTCGGCGCGTGCGTCAACTTTGACAGCCGCTAATTGCGTTATTACTGGTCGGAAAAAGGTAAACAAGGTATCAAAATGCTTGGAAAAATGTAATAAATATGATAACAGAAAAAATTTGGCGATTCTATGTTGCAAAATGCCAGGACGCGCGAATACGCGCGTAAACGCGCGCGCATAATTACGCGCGCGCAAATTTTAAAAATGCTTAAAATGGCCTGAAACGTATGCAAAATTAATTTTAAACGAATCGGAGCATTATGAAATTTTGATGCGTGCGTACGTGCGCGTAGAGGTGCGCGCGCGGAATTTGTTAACATTTTTAGTTGACCTTTGACCTGAAGTTGATGTATACCAAATATGGTTTATTTTTGATGACTCGTTATCGAGATATGATAATGACCTGATTTTTACAAAATGGCGCCTGGATGACGTCACGATGACCCCATGAACTTGAAAAAGGTTTTAGGAACTTGATATTATAGGGCTTGATGACTGACAGAAATTTGAAGGAAATTGACCATGTCAATTCATAGTAAACGTGTGCACAAAAAAGTGTACGGAAGAAATAAAAATAAAGAAAGAAAGAAAGAAAGAAAATTCTAGCGAAATCAATAGGTGATCTGTCGTTGACAGACCACCTAATAATGATAATAATATATAAGATTTGTATTAGGCGCCAAATCCACTTGCACTTAAATGCCCAAAGCGCACTTCTGCAAAAAAAAAAGCGGGAGGACAAGAAAAGAGCTTCTACATGTACAAATGAATAGACCCTTGGAGTTCCATATGCAAATCTCAAACATATTTTGAATTATCGCTAATTAATTATTCATATCATGTTCCCCGATTAATTATCCATTATCAATTATTGGCTGTTTTTATCGCTTTGGGACAACTGAAGATTCAAATTTTAAAATTTGGTTTCAAAAGATCCACGTCACTCTCAGTGAAGTTTCTGTGCAAACGTAGACGAACACTGTAGGGTTAACAGCTACATGTATTTCATTCAATTATGAATGATAATGAGGTGCATTTGAAATTTTAAGTAAATTATGTTGAATATGCTTTCTGGATCTTCCCCGCTTAATCTTTAAGATATTATCTTTTGTTTCATATCTTTGTTCTTGTTGTAGAGGTTCGACCGTATTTAGTGACCGACAGTGAATTGGTATGCGCAGCTCCACAAATAGAACAAGATGGAGAGTAAGTAATGGAAGTGATGATGATGGTCATGATGACGATAATGATGTTGATGATGATGTCGGTGATGATAATGATCATGATGACGATAATGATTTTGATGATGATGTCCGTGATGATAATGATCATGATGACGATGATGATGTTGATGATGATGTCCGTGATGATAACGATCATGATGACGATAATGATGTTAATGATGATGTCGGTGATGATAATGATTATGAAGATTAGTATAGTGATGATGATGGTGACTATGGTGGTGATGAGGATGTTTAGGGTGATGTTGATTATGGTGATGATGATAGTAATGATGATGATGACGGTGATGATGATGATGATGATGATGATGATGTTTAAGTAATGAATAATTCATGCGTTTACATTACTTTGATGACTCTCTTTTTAATTATATTTTTTCTTAATTCGAATGTTTGAGCAACTTCTTTTATTATATTTTTATAATAGTCAAATGTTAAAAGACGCAATGGTCTGATATTCAAGTTAAAGATTATTTAGTTACCTTAATTGATTACCGTATTGTTTTGCATTAGGATGATTTCTCTTTATATAACGATGTTTTCCAAAATGGATATGTACCTGTATTAGTTTTTAGTGTAAACTGAATATAATTCAGTCTATACGGGCTGCCACCTTCAGTATTTGTAATACACCATTCAATCAATCGATCAAACAATCAATCAATCAATCAATTAAAGCTAGTGCATATAGTTTCTTGGCTATACAGAATTGTCCCATAATATCGAAAATAATATCAGAGATTTAAAGATCTACTTTTAATAGATCTTTTTTCGTAATTACCATTTTGTTGTAGCTTTGTGGTGCTTCAAGTGTCTGTGAACGGGAAGACTTTTATATCGAGTAATTTAACCATTACTGGTACATCTTGCACACCGGTAAGTCTATTATATTCTCCCTCCGTTTTGTCCAGTGTCAGTTTAAAAAATATATATTTGTATCTGAATGCGACCGCAAAGACTTCCTTAACAATATTAAGGTGTGTTCACATTATAGCGCGGTAAATCACCGCGGTGTTTTTTTTTTACATGTACTTGAATGGCAACTGCTACATTCATGATCAACCTTTTCCAATCACCTCCACAAAGTTTCTTTTACAAAGCAATGCCCAGAATTTTATATATATATATATATATATATATATACATTTTTTTTTTTAAATTTACTTATTTATTTATTTATTATTATTATTATTATTTTTTTTTTGGAGGGGGGGGGTGGGGTGTTTTTCTTGAAACCATTGTGGCTTGAGGAACAAGAACGCTTGATGTACTTCTGTATGTACTTTGCATCGCACCTTTGTTTGATAAGAAATAAATAATTTAATCCATTGATTTCGCATAAAATTATTTTGCCAGTGCGTCACTCTTTTCTAAGTTTATACAGTTACTTTTCCTGGGCCCAGTCTTAAAAAGAGATTAATCGCAAATTATTTGCGATTGGTATCAATCACAACTGAGATAGGGGACAGCAAACTTGCGATCTATTGGAGGACTTGTGATTGATTTGGATCAATCGCAACTCATTAAAAGACAGGGCCCAAAAATTAATGTGTAAATGGGAATTCCCATCAACACAAGCATTTGCTTTCCGGTTATCGCCTAGCTCTTTGTGCTTTTGAATGTATTTACTGTACCAGGCGCGTAGCCAGGGGGGCGGTGGGGGCGGTCGCCCAAAAAAAACGCCGGCCAAAAAAACAAAAAAAAACAAAAAAAAAGAGAGAAAGAGAGAAAAAAAAGTAAGAGGACGAAAGAAGAAAAAGGGAAAAGGAGTCGAGAACGGTACGACGAATCGTCTTCTTTCTCTAATAATTTAATGAAATGTCAAAGCTTCCGAGCTTCGCGCGAAAAAGAGGACTGAATTCAGAAAAGGATTAAGAGTCGGGAAAGGTACAACGAATCGTCTTCTTTTTCTAATAATACATCAAAGCTTCCGCGCTATGCGCAGGAGGGGCGGACTGAATTCAGACAAGGATTATGAGTCGAGAAAGGTACAACGGATCGTCTTCTTTCAAACCTGTCCCCTCCCTGCACCCATCCCCTCCCTGCACCCATCCCCTAGGGAGCGCGCTTCGTAATTATATTTAAACGTCTTAGCTACGCGCTTGTACTGTATCGTCTATTTGTTTATTGTTTATCATATTTTCAATGAGGAGGAAATAAATGAAGAGCTCGGTTCCAAAAAGGTACTACATCCATTTTTATCAAAATTGATTTGTTAGCATTAACGTACACATTTCACAAAGCTGAATTTCCAAAAAAAGTAATCAGTTCGGTTCCAAAAGGTGCTAATTCAAGTCATGCATTGTAACTTGCATACAGTATGGAAGATTTTCGGTTCCAAAACGTACTTCATCCACAAAAATTGAAAAATTCATGAAAATCATTTGTGCAGACTAAGATCTTTTTAAAGAGCGGTTATATACTTAACTTGAATCATACAATAGTATAATCAGCAAAAGTACCATTCAAAACTGACATTGCTATTAAACTATGATGATTAAAACATCGTGTTTTTCTCAGAACTTGGATTGGATTTATGGATTTAGTACTTTTTGGAACCGAGCTCTCTCTTCAAATGGGAATTTCAATTCAATTTCATTGTTTATATTTTATGCCACTTTCTCTCCCTTTTGTTCCGTTTCCCTTCTGGATTACTACGATGATTATTGGTTGCATCAATAGCCTGATGTAATTGCTATCGTCCTGGGCTTATTCCTAGCGCTCCTCGCTCTTGGTCTGTTCCTCCTGTGGTGGTTCTGGCAGCTCCTTTGCTGTGTGGTAAGTCATAACGTCTTCTTTACATGCCATGTCCTGAGACGTTGGCGACCATGGAATGCCACACAACGCTGTGCCCCATATTCTATGAAGTAATTCATTCTCCCCTAGATAAATTCCACTTTCAGAAATCCCACTCCTTAATTAAGCTACTCATCCACAGACTCCTCCTTCTATACCCCTACTCCTCCTCCCCTCGATTCTTCCAGTCAGTGCAAGATTTCCCAAACCATTCTCTCGAATATCATGACCCAAGAAGCTCAGTTGTCGACCTCTGATATCATTCAGAAGCTTTCGTTTTGTTCCTGCCATGGCAAATACCTCATTGTTATATTCTATTTCTGTCCATACAATTTTTAGCATCCTTCCCATGCAGAAACCAAACTTTACCATTTTCCAGTCGCTTTCTTAGGTCTGATGTTAGGGTTCAACGTCATTTGCTGTATTTAGTTTGTTTGTTTGTTTGTTTGTTCATTTTTTCTTTACTTTTTAATTGTATGTATACAATACGATACGATAAAGTCATTTCTATAGCGCTCTTACAAACTTATTGTTGTTTCACAGCGCTTTACATAAAAATCATCGATGAATTTGTTGATCATGGTCTAAGAGGAGAGTTTTGAGACATTTTCGGAAGACATCCAGCGGAGGTGAAAGTCAAATAAAACGTGTAAGCTAATTCCAGAGTCGAGGTGCACATGCATGGAAAGCATTGTCGCCAGCTTTGGTGTATGTTCTTTTTAGTAAAGCGATTGAAAAACAGAAGACGACATAGCACATTACTTTTTGAAGAAGAAATAAATGCACTCTAAATAGCCTCGTACTATACGTACTACGTCACCTTTTGAAATATTACAGTAAAGCCGGGCTCCCACTTAGCCGAGTTGTATTAGCGAGTTATGGCGAGTTGTGGTGATTGTCTCAAAGAGGCACTCGCAATAACTCGCGAACAATTCGGTATGGCTTAGCGTAACTCTTTAAAACATTCCACGACTCTCCTCGAAGTCGCAAGCAGTTCCAGAAATGTGAACATGTTCAAAAAAATTCCCCGATTCGTTGTAATTCGAGGTGAACTCGCCTCCACTCGTATTATACTCGTAGCAACTAGCCACTTTATGAAGAGTGCAGCGCGAGCTTGTTACGAGTAATGCGAGTATATTAGTGAGTTCACCTCGAGTAACAGCGAATTCACCTCGAGTAACAACGAATCAGTGAAAATTTTAAACATGTTCAAAATTTTCGTTGATTCGGTTTAGCTCGAGGTGAACTTGCTAAACATTCGTAATATACTCGCATTACTCGTAACAAGCTCGCGCTGCACTCTTCATAACTCGCCACCTTATGAAGAGTGCAGCGGGAGCTTGTTACGAGTAATGCGTGTATATTAGTTTATAAAAATAAAAAAATAAAATAATATATTGTGTATACTGAAAGAATTCCAAAACTGTGGACCTTCATAATTATATAAAGTTTTTGTTTAGCTAAGAGGGTCCGCAAGAGAGATAAAGGTAAAATCGTCCGAATGTCAGAAGATTGAGTAGATTTTGAGTCTTTGTCGAAAAATAGAACCACTGGAGACGGAATTTGGTTCATGTTATGCTAAATCACACAGTCACGTTTATATGTAATAAAAATACATACTCAATTTTAGATGATTTATTATTTCCACTAAACTTGGGTAAATCGCGATTGTCAAGTTATATTATTTGGTCTACGTCACCCGAGCATGTCTAGGAATCGGCATTTGATTTTGAAATACATAGATGTTTGTGAAAGCAGTTATGGTTTCTGTGGAAGTATGGTATTATATACTCAATACAATGAGGAGAGGGGGGGGGGGGGAGGAAAAAGGGGTTATTTTAAAGAGTGATGAGAAAGAATAGAGATGCGAAAGAATAGCGATCACCACTGGGTTTTCAGACACACTGTAGACGGGTATACATTTCTCTGAGTCAGTACCACCACCAGTGCAATCTTCAAGTTTATTAGGTTTTTTTTATGCAGCTCTTTTGGTGATAGCTATACATTATTATAGTGCTGCTTATCATGCCTTATAATGGGCCGTAATAATTTAACCTGAACATAGATATGAGCAAAGAACTGAACTCTCATACATGTGTCGCAATGGAAAGGGCTACTTGGCGAGTATATTGTTCTTCACTCTTCAATATATATAATATAATAAAATTATATATAATATAACACTTTGTTCCAGGAAAAGATACATCTGTTTATAACCATGCATAGCGTGCAAAACGAGACCTGTGTGTGCTATACACATATACAAAGTGTACCCTTGCTCGAGAGTGGAACGCCGCTCGCACTCCACGCATAAGTCATTTCGTTGAATGCACGCACGCACAATACAAAAGGCAAAACTCTCAACGTCTGATGACGTCACGATTAGTCATTGACTAATCATGAATATTCATGAATAGACACACTCGGGTTTCTTCGCCAGTGCCTGCGGTGTACATAATTCCAATAAATTTCATTTTTTAAGTCTTGTTTAATTAAAAAGTAGCTTAAGACTTAATTATTATATAGATAATATTATTGGCAATCATGTCCTGGCATTTAAAAGTGATTTATTGCCAAAAAACTATATTATATGATGTTTTAATGATGAGGGTTGCTGTTATTGTAACTGTATTTTTTATGACAATACAATTGTACAAATTGATTAAGTTTAGCTCTTTGAAGCATACTTACCTGGCGCAGGGGTCGCATTGATCAAGAAGGATGCACCCCCAGGGCGAGGCTTGCCATTGCACTCCGGCTTGCTGAATCTTGCGATTCCCCCAAACGTGGGGAACTCGGGCGTATAATTTATGGTAGCGGAGATCTGCGTTCGCGCTATCTCCTACAATCTCAAATGAAAAGAAAGAACACGCTTAAACCTTGTACACTAGTTAACTATTTCTTTTTTTAACTTCCACGTCTTCAAGCTGCTCGCAACCCATTTAGTTACTATTGGATTTTCTTTAGGATGGCAAGCAAATCCCAAATAAATTCAAGAAATACATATAAATAATATATGTACACATACACAATTTCAGTTTGCATTCATTTTTTATTGTTTAGATTATTAACCTCCTTTTAGAGTAAGACAAAGATATTAACTTTTGCGTTGTTATACAATATTATTAATACAACTGACAAGTTTGTTTTATTTTTTATTGGGGGGAGGGGGGCAGAGTTAAAATTTATCAATCTAATCAAACCAATCATAATACCCATCATTTTATACACTTCTAAACCGTTTAATCTTTTTTCTATACAACTATGTATTTCTCAAATGCCCATTGATTATCATTTTTCAGGTTGTGGTGAAGCCGAAGCCCCCTCCTCCTTCCCCACCCCCATCCCCCAACTCTAAGAAGTGGCCTACAGTGGACGCTTCGTACTATGGAGGTGGCGGCATAGGAGGTATTAAGGCAGTCAGAGTAAGTTTCTACTTAATTTCTACCTTTTCATCTTTAACCTGCTGCCCCCCCCCCCCCCCACCCGTTGAACAAAACTTAACATTGATGGTAATTTTACCGTCAATGGTAACTACCATGGAAACTAAGTTTGATTTTGATTGGATGTTGTGCCCTGTTACCATGTTATTTGCCATTGATGGCAAAATTACCATCAATGGTAAGTTTAATGCAACGGCGGGGCCCAAACTCAACAATATATTCTTTCTTTCCAATTTCTCCTTCTTCATCCTCTTTCGTTTTCTTCTGAAATGTATCCCTTACATTTCCATTCGTTCTTATTTTCATCTTTTCTTCTCATTCATCATCTTCATGATCTTTTACCGCTTTTTGTCATTTTATTTTCCTTTTCTATTTGCCTTTTCTTTCATCTTTCGTATAATTCATATTATAGGTTATCTTCATTTTCATCTTCTTCTTCATTTTCCTTCGACACTTTATACTGTCCTCTAAAATAAAATGAAACTCAAAACTCACTTCTTCTGTGAATAACATAATATTGTAAAGGACATGTGAACATGTAAGTGGAAATACATTATAATGTTTTTAATTACTATTATAATTATCATTATTATTATTATTATTATTATTTGTATTGTTGGTGTTGTTATTGTTATCATTATTATTGTTATTATTAGTAGTAGTGGTAGTGGTAGTGGTAGTGGTAGTAGTAGTAGGAGTAGTAGTAGTAGTAGTAGTAGTAGTAGTAGTAGTAGCAGTAGTAGTAGTAGTAGTAGTAGTAATAGTAATAGTAGCAGTAGTAGCAGTAGTATAGTTATCGCTATTATTAGTAGTAGTATTATTACACTGTATTATTCTTATTACATCATCACAGGTGAACTGGGGTGAGAATGGATGCACGGAGGCAGGGTCCCATCTTGAGAAAGCTAAAAATGCCAAGACCCTAGCGATTAACGAGGAATCAGATGGCCAACTCTTGGGATCAAACGGAATGAGCATGTCATGCCTTGAGGCACTCAAGGTAATTTACTTCTACAGTGAAACCTGTCCATAAAGACCACCCAGGGGAGACAAAAAAAGTGGTCTTTATTGGCAGGTGCATGGTCTTTATGTACAGGTTCCTTTAGTACATGTTTCAATGAGAAACCATTTTCAAGATAACAAAAACAGGCGATTCAGTCTGATTTACTCCTACGGTGAAACCTGTCCATAAAGACCACCCAAGGGAGACAAGAAAAGTGGTCTTTATTGGCAGGTGCATGGTCTTTATGTACAGGTTCCTTTAGTACATGTTTCAATGAGAAACCATTTACAAGGGAAACGGAAATTGTGGTCTCTGTAGACAGGTTATTTCTTGTCATGCGATCTTTTTCTAAAGTTACTCATTAAAACATAATCATGATAATAAAAAAATTATATAATTAATGCATTATCTATGCAAAATACTGACAATGTAATACCAACATAAAATAATCAGGAAGAAAGATTGCCACATTTAAGCTTGGGGGAGGGGTAATCCTTTATAAAACTTAATAATTCCTATATACAAAAATGATGTTTGGGATGGGAATGAATAAGAAGCTGACAGGTGATTGGTAAAAAAAACAATTACCGGTAAAGGGAAATACAACCTTACTAGCAAATTGCCTTAGGAGAATGCTGATAATTCAGAGAAAGAACAAGCTAGATAAAGATTGAATGAAAAATAACTAGACAAACAATAAGAAAGTTATGAATTTCTGAAAGTTGGAATTCCTACAATTTCAAGTAGGCTGAAATGGTAATGTCACTCTGATGTCGTGTTGGACAAATCTGGCTTGTGGCTTGTGCAGTAGAAGACACATGAACAATGTATAATGATTACAAAAATAATGACAGTGATATTGTAAGGTGCCAAATCCAATTGAAATAAATGCCTAGCCTAAAGCAAAAATGATTAGCGGAAGGCCACAAAGGAAGTACAGTTTTTGAAATTACATTCTTTTCACAGACTCCTCCCCCCCCCCCCAAAAAAAAAAATAATAATAATTGTAGATACATTTTAATTCTGTTCTTAATAAACATGCAATCTGCCTAAAAGCTTTAAGGGAAGCATTTTTGAAAGGGGGGGGGGGGGTTGTTAAAGTAAATATAATAATGATAATACAGTTGTTTTATTTTATAACAAAATTTCATGAAGCAGATACAATGTACCTGTACAAACATGTATACTGTACATAACAATGCCATGTACTCTGAAATCCCCTTCTATTTAAAATGAAGTCTATAATGTTATTCACAGCGAACATGAAACTGACAATAACCATTCAAAAAATTTATTTGCCTTGTCTTTGATTTTTAGAAATGTTTTGCTCCAGTGAAAGCATTCTATGACAGAATTGCCGTCTCGAGACCTGCACCTGGACAGAAGGTAAGTGCATTTTGTTTAAAGGGATTGGGTATCTTTGCCTCAGATTCTAAACAAAATCCTGGATTTATCTCGAGCTGCAATTATAATCTTAAACCTTTAGGTCAGTCAGGAATCCAATTACTTTTACAAACCGATCGCCTATCTGATTATCAAGATACTCATGATTGGAATCCAAAATTTACAGCCTATTGGAGAAAATGAGTATGGTAACCCAGTCACTCAAAGATTGTTATACCTTTTTGAGGCACTTCATGGTCATTTTGAATCACAATTTTGTTAGGGCTTTAATATTACACTAGATCACAGACACTGATAACACGCAGGACCATGCATCTCAGATTTGTAAAACTGGAAACATTGTCAAACAATGCCTTTAAAAAGGAAAGGAAAAGAAGAACATGATAAGGATAATGGGCCCTTTTTTATCCAACGTAGCCTCATATGATTACCTCCATTAAAAAAGGACTAGACAATTAGACTAGACAGTTAGTGGTGATACAAAGTGGGTTGTGTGATTATAAAATCCCAGATGCGGAGGGTCAATCTGCTTTTACATTTCTTCTGTTTCTTTGTCTTCATCTAAGGACTTTTAGTATCCAAGCAAAAACAATAAAATCTAGGAATTTTTAAAGATAAAATCATTATTGTTTGTATAAAAGTGTTAGTACAGGACAGATTTTTTATGCCTGACTCATTGAAATTGCTGGAAATGTTGGATAAAGAAGCATTGACAAATTACACATTGTAATTTGAATTCGAATTTGGGACCCCCCCCCCCCCCCCCCCCCCCCCCCCCTCTCGAAGGTGATCTGTCTGATAAGTTTTCTGGAGTTTATAATTCACCGAAACTACATGGTAGACACTGATGGAAATAAATCCATTGGGCCGAAATTTGCTTTAAAAGATTAGAAGTCTAATTCAAGAGAGGGAAAAAACATACTTGACCGGCCCAGTGGATGGTCTACACTCACTGTGCGTCAGATACATTAGTCTGACCTGATAAATAAATCAGATCTGCTGGATATACAAAGCCACATTCTGAGCCCTGTTTCACAAAACTTGTCATCAGTAACAAATGACAGTCTTTGTTATAAGCTACTGAAATCCTTGCTTCTGATTGGTTATCAGCAGATTTGTCAATGATTTTTGTCATTTGTCATTGAAAAAAGGCTTTGTGAAATGGGTCCCAGGTCTGAAGAAAAGTGAAGATGCATAAAGATAAATTATTCTAACAAATTCATGATATTTACATCGGATGCAAATTCCAGTTTCCGATGGAGTGTTTTAATATCTAAATCAATTGACCAGACATTTTGTATTTTTTCCTTCCTAGGGCTACTGCTGTTCAGTCCAGCGCTAAAGGCCATGATCATGAAACCTCAAGTCTGGAGACTCGTGAGACGCAATCGTCATGGATCAAACAACTTTGCAATACTTGGATACATTCACAATTTCATGCTGTACATATTCTTTAAATTTTGTGAAAATTACCAAATAGCCCTTTTTATCAGAAAAATCATTCCCAAGTAGGAGCTATGGATTGCATGTACCTTGATTCTAAACAAGCAACAACAAGACCGCCGGAACTTTATGTAATGTTCTGTTGGAAAACGAAATGCTATTACCGGTAATGACAAAAGTGTTGGTAACAATTAGCTGTCAATCAGTTTTAAAGTTTTTTGGAATACTCATTGCACAGTTTACCACTTCGCTAGTTAATTTTTAGAAGTAGTTTTGTGATCTTTTTAAAAATTCATTAAGTATTTATGTATCTGCTGAAAATTTCATTAGAATATAAAATATCATAATTATAGAAACTTAGTTCTAGACATGCTCGTCTAATATGCTCTTGATGCTTGTAAACATTCAATTTTTTGTCAAAAAGTGATTATTTTCTTGTACATATGAAGATTAATAGTGTAAATACTTTGTAAATGTTGGAATTACTTTGCCAAGTAGGTTTTATTGCTATCATACATGTTTAACATTCATTTATATTAATAGAGTTAAAATTTATATGAAGTTCTGTACGGACGTTCATTCATTGTCAATGAAAATGTCTTTAAAAAATAGTTTCACAAAATATAATTCATTAGCCTTGCTTTCAATGTAAAATTAGTCTTTTGGAACTCGCAACATTTACAGTTAAGCTAAGGATCAAGAAATTTACATTTTGACACCTGTAAATTGAATATGCCCAAATAATTTCATGGGGTTTTCAAGACATGTTGCTGTGAACAAATGTATAGTTTAACAAAAGCAGATTAAAGAATTATAAAACTTCCTTTAAGTAGATTTTGAGCTCATAATACGCATATTAATCTACGTGTATATTGTACGATGCAAATTTATATTTCTTTGGAATAGTTTATGATGTCCACCAGACGGTTCAAATATTAGCTAGTAAAATACTTACTGTATGCTTAAATTAAAAAGGTAAAAAAAAAAAATCGATTTGCATTGATGTAAAATAAATTTTAAAAAATGGTAATCTAAGATATATTTATTATGCTCATGTCACATGACCTGTACTAAATACATTTGAAATTGGTGAAGGTATACCATTTCCAATTAGACGCACTTTTCAAATGGTCTAGGTATAAGTTTTATATTACAGTTTAATTTCAATAAGGAAATTAAGAACACGCAGAAAAGGCATAAAGTTCCTGAAGGAAAAAAAAATGAAATAGTTTTTGTACGCATACATCAAGTTCCTTGGCACATATCACATAAATATTTTGTACACAAATCAAAACGTTTGCTACAGTCTTTTTTCAGTTTGAGAAGCAAATTTAGAAAAAAAGAAAGATTTAGGAGTGTCAGAGGGTTGAATGAGAGAGAGATGTTGTCGAGTGAAAAGGGGAAATAGAATGCAAGCGAGTGAGAAACACTTACAATATTGTAAAAAAACCATATTATGTTCATGAAAATGTATGATGCAGAAACCAATAAATCAAAATCAAATCAAAATCAAATAAAAAACACACAGATAAAGATAAAATGTCCTTTGACAAGCCATTAATCTACATTTGCAACTCTCCACCCAGGTGAGGTAAATAGGTACCTTGCATGAATTCATTCCTTGAAATGCTAGAGCACCGTAATTGCAGCCATGCTAAAGCCGCGTTTCAATATTGTGGAGTAAGTGCCGCGAGTGTGAAGTCTGACGGGCATGAGCAATATACACGAGACCACTATTCTGTGAAATAACTCCATGTACATGGATATTATTGTTCTTAAAGGGAAAGTCCACCCCCAAAATAAGTTTGTTTCGATAGAGGCAGAATAATAAGAAAATCAGGTGAGTGAAAGTTTGAGCAAATTCTGAATGAAAATAAGAAAGTTATGAATTATTGAAGTTGTGATCAACAAATACAAATTGGCAACTCTGTGACTTATTATACGAGCTCTCCTTCATTTGCTTTGTGCATAATATTCCATAAAATCATGTTCTTCGTTATTGATGACGGAATATATATTTGTTCCTTGCAGGGGGAGTATAGAAACATATTTGCAATCATTATATTTAGGGTGCATGTATGGTTGAAATTTTTCTTGAGGGAAAATGAAAATTTTAGATTTTTTTAGTACTGAGCAAATGGAAGTTGAGCTCGCATGATACGTCATAGAGTTGCCAATTTGTGTTTGATTGATCACAACTTCAATAATTCATAACTTTCTTATTTTCATTCAGAATTTGCTCAAACTTTCACTCACCTGATTTTCTTATTATTCTGCCTCTATCGAAACAAACTTATTTTTGGGGTGGACTTTCCCTTTAACCTTTTCTTTTTTTCATAAGGGATTAATTACTCACTACAAATTAAATGAAGCTCTCAAAGTCGACAACAACAAAATCACACAGAGCATTATCTTGGATTAGTAATAGTTTAATGAAAGCAGATAGACTTATGCATTGTTTGCAACTGATATAGGTTAGCCTGCCATGCACTACAAATGAGGTGAAATCCTCTTTATATTCTTTACTTCTGGACACACAACTTTTGAAGATTTGCACGATCGATAAAATTCATTAAAAAAAACCCTGAATTTTCATGAATAATTCATCAATAATGAAAGCATATAGCTGTTAATCAATATCTCTCAAGTTTAAATGCTGGTTAACATCCTCAATACAGTACAATTCAAACTGATTTATTACCATTTCGAAATAGGTCACAATATATTCCTCAGTTATCATGATACATTTCAATGTGCTATTAAAATGAATAATCAACCTGCTGGGTAGATTACATTAAAATGGCGTCCAAATTGGCTTTTTCTAATATTTTAAATCTCCTATTTATACATGACCATGTAAAAGTGGCATTTGGCACACCGCGAAAATACTGAAAAGCTTTTCCTCTGATTAAGTACGCATCTGACAATGTACTATAACATGGAAAATACATGTACATATGGGTAAAGTTCATGGTGTTCAAAATACATTGCAGGATGCATTCACAATTTTGGGGGGCATCAGTGGAATACGGTAATGATCATAACAAATTTTGAATGTTTCGCAAGATACTTCCAGAATCAAAGCTTAGTTTGTAAACTATTCTAGACAAATCATTGATAAGTGATGACACTCCCCCACATATTTTAAAAAAGGAAAAGAAAAACTAAATTCAGTTATCCTGAAATGATATTTGAGTGGAGGGTGGTGGTATAGGAATGATGTGTAGACACATTTCATAAAACTAGAAAAATAAAGGCACTTAGTCCAATTTTGAAAAAATAAAAGACTTGTTATACAACCATACAAACACCACTGAGAGAATATTCACAACCAATCATTCATTTGTTTCAAACGTGTAGTGAAATCGCCCTTTTGGTTTCTTGGAAATACTTGAAATCGCGTTTACAAATGACAGATTTTACAGCAACATATTCGCCTATTTTAACTTCCTTCCAATTATCTCATGAAAACTAGCATTTTTTACTTAAAGGGACAGTTGAGTTCTTGTTTAAGACAACAAATTATGCCTTCAAAGTGCATGGTTATTGATCTTATTCTTATTTATGACACTTGCAGTGCCCCTTTAGAAACTAAAATTGCTTACGAAGGTCATTTTAGACCCCAAAATGTGTGAAATTTAGAGTAAATCTGATCGTACCAATTCAGATATACTTTACAAAAAAAAATATGGTGACCGTTAATTTAATTTAATGATGATATTACAACCAACAACCAAAAGTTTTTCATTATCTCACAAAAAAAATTATTGTATGTAGCACCCTCTATACCAAAACTCAACTATCCCTTTAGACCTAATTGCAATACACATACATTACCTAAAAAGAATACACAAAAATACAAGAAATAATGAAGCTCTGTAGACAAAGAAATTGTTTTACAATTTTTTTTTTTCTTCCTTGCCTTTCGGGCTCTGTCGTATCATGGAAAGAATAATATTTACCTTGAAAGAATAATATTTACCAAATTTGTTATTGTAAACAAAAATGCCTACCAGAGCACAGACTCCTTGCTACATGTAATATTTTTATTCAAAGCCCTAAACTGACAGTTTAACATGACAGTTACAATGTAGAAGTAACTAATCCATTTCTGTAGCTCAAATTGATTGACCATGGAATAACTCCACTGGCAGGATGTCATTTTTGTTTTGAAAATTCTCTCAAAAATAAATTATGGATATTCACAGAAATTATTCATTATAATATATAATTGATCATATTAACAGACTTCTTGCATGTACTCGTGTGCTATGCTTTTTTGGCTCTTAAGTGACATTACAATTCATGCAGCTAGAATACATTCTTGCTCTTAGCAGATGCCGTTGAACTCAATATCACAATAGTCTTCATAATATTGCTCTTTCATTATTTACAAATATACATAATTCAACATAATTAAACATCATTAATCACGACAATGAAAGCTTACTGTATGTGTTCAATTTTTTTTCTCATGTTTTTTCATTTGTAAATGTTAACAGACATTTACTGAGCAGAATTTTCCATCACCGTCATTTGTATGAAACCTTAACGGTTTGATATATCCCATACGCTAGCTATATTTGCAGTTTACTCATTTAATTAAAAATTTTACTGGAAATCACATATACTAATGGCATCAAACATGGATATGCATATTTGGGACTAAATGTCGGAAATAATGACATGGTCCACTTGAATCGGCCATTCCTAGTTGTATTTCTCACGATTAGTCATTTCAAAATCAATCCCCTTCAAGATTAACTGCAAAGAATAGAATACGCTACATTAAAACATGATATTGGATATAGTAACAGAATGTTAAGACTTTAATTAACACCACAAAAACACTAAATCATATTTTTACTTTCTGATCTCTAAATAAATACATAAGTTCACACATATGAGGGTCTAAAGTAGGGTCTACGAAAACATAAACTGAATGAGCGCTCTAAGGGAATAACAACGTTGTTCTATCCAAACAGTGCTCTTTGGACATTAACAAATAGCATGGAATAAATAAATGCAGTGAAGGCCTTAATTTTAAAAATAAATAACCACAAATATACATTTTAATGCCTCTTCTTCATGTAGATTATATATGCTCACAAAAAACAGTCCCTACTATTATACCATCACACAAAATGTGGCTACCGATTCCTCTTTTTCCTTAAATATTGGCTATATACTTAGCTACAGACACCAACCCCTGTTGTAAATCCACCCCAACATTGCACCGACATTGAATTCTTATGTACACAAGGCATAATTTTGAAATGATGATTTTCAATGATTTTTAAATGCTTTTTTTAATGATGTATCGAACACTCGGAATAAACATGAGCTTCAGAATTTCACTGACATCCTGAATTGCGGCTAGATTAGACCTGTCATAGGCCTCTCGAAAGTTCCTTCAAATTCTTTCTCTTTATTTGGAAAGGAAGTCAAAAATTTCATAGGAGCCTTAGGAAATGCTGATTTATTCTTATCTAGACCTCTAAATGGCTCTTCAATTTTTAAACTTTTCTTTTTGCGATGATAACTTGACAAGAGCATTAGATGTAATGAATACAATTTCAGCCATTCATCTTTTATCATGATTTACACTACATACACGGAAGCTTCAATGTCAACAATTTGAATTTTCATTCTTTCTCCCGAAAGGCCCTATTCTTATCAAAACAGTGGTGCAGGTCAGAAGATTTTGTTTTTCTTCTTTTTCTTCTTCTTGTCTAATACAATCAAGGTGTATTCATTCTCACCTTGGTAAAGAAAATGCTCATAAAAAAAAAAATTGTGGTAGTCAATGATTCCTGAAAACTCCTTTCAGAATTCAGGGATTTTGGAAGTTTTGATGAATGAATCGTTTCATTGTGCTGGCTGGTAAAAGTCAAGGTTTGTCTCAACTGACTTGCTTCACTGTCACTCGCCCCATACCATACAGCTAATTATGATTTCAAAATTGGGGCTTCAAATAAAAAGAGTTGGGTGTCCCAAAACAGAGCCTCCATTTAATGGTTCGGAGAAGAAAAAACACAACCATAAAAGTGAAAACACCTGCAGCTAATCATGCAATATCTTGAAAGCCTTGAATATGATATCACTTGTTTGTTTCTGTTTTCTTTTTTTTCTCAAAAAAATGCAATTACAAGATCAATATCAAACAATAGAAAAATTGGTCGCAGCAATAGATGGAATGACAAATGAGAACAATTTTCGATTAAAAAAAGAAAATAGTGAAAACTGCAAATGCTCTAGAATGATAAGCAGGTATAGATGAAGTCTCCTTCACGGAGAGCAGAGTTGTCAGGTGATTGGTGCAGCGAGGAAAGTTACTCCACAGTGACGGACTTGGCCAGGTTCCTTGGGCAATCCACCTGCGCAGGGGGAAGGAATGGTTGAAACAGTGAAATTAGATTTCTTTTTAAGTGTAGATCTTGCTCAGAACAAGCAAGATATCGAAGGTTCAGTGACACAAAGACGTAACTCCATATTTTGCCAAAATGACTATTTGATATCAAAATGTTCAAAAAACAAGTGGGCTTTCCAGGAATCACAAAGACTTAACTCCATCCAACACCCCATTGAAGTCAATGGCTAGTGAAACATAGACTTAACTCCGAAGTGCTCAGTGACACATAAATCACCTTTTCTCAAAATGGAGTTACATCTTTGTGTCACTGACCCCTTGATATTTACACAAACTAGGCAAAAAAAAACGGGCTCATTCCTTGAGCATATGAAGAAACATCAATATAAAGAATTCCGGATTCCGAAAAAGAGACATTTTTGACCAACAGTTTTCAAGCTTATCATTTGATGATCATTATTTATGATTAAACGGGGAATTCAACCAACTGGAAATAAGACTAAATGGGTAATGGACCAAATGGGTAGTAGACTCATTGGAGATTAGACCAAATGGAAATAAGACCAAATGACTATTAGCCTAAATGGTCATTACACCACATGATGAGTAGACAAAATGATTATTAGACCATGTGGATGGTAGACGAACTGGTTGTAGACCAAACAACGATAAACCTCCCGAATCAAATTAATACCCCCAGCATCATCTTTGAAAGATACAAAACCATAATAAATAATAATAATAAAAACGTTACTTATAAAGCCCTTACCATCGAAGTCTCAAAGCGCTATAACACACAAAAAAGACTGATATACAATTAAATCTTTAACAAAACTAAAAATGCAAATAAACCTACAAATTACGATACATATGGAAGACACATCAAAGTGAACAGAGTTAATTAATCATCCATAGACACATCTCAAACATGAAACTCACGTCAAACCCACGGAGGACGGCTATATGGTAGGCCAGGAGCTGGAGGGGTATGACGCACAGGATACCGGTCAGGCAGTCCACGCAGCGAGGCAGCTCGATGGTACGAGAGGCGGTGCTCAGGGCGTCCTCGTCTCCCTTCTCACAGATGATAATCGGCTTGCTCTGAGTGATGAAGAAAGAAAAAAAATGTTTATCCCTGATATGTTGTCCTAGATCCCTAATGTGATGTGATGATCAGGGGGGTGTTTCAAAAAGATCCTAAGTTGAGCTTAACTCTAAGTTGGACTTAACAGTTATGGAAAGCCGTTAGCATCATTGAAAATATTTTGTAAAAGTTATTTCAAAAGGCATAAAATGTTGGTTCAAATCATTCATAGTTTCTATTATCATGGGAGATTTCATGTTCTTGATGTGGAATTTACGAAAAGTCTAAATTACTTCAATTTTTATTTTATTATAAGGCTACAAATGGCTCTCCATAATATTTAAGTCCAACTTAGAGTTAAGTTCGACTTAGAATCTTTGTGAAACAACCCCCAGGGCCCCCATCTTTAAAAGAGTTGATATCGATCGCAACTTATTTGAGATTGATATCAATCGCAACTATGTACATAAGAGATAGGAAGACTGCAAACTTGCGATTGATTTGGATCAATCGCATCTCTTTGTAATTAAAGACGGGGCCCAGACCAAAGTTCATATCCATCAATAATTTATGAATACTGCTACAAGAAGTAAACAGGAAGTTAAAATGTTTACAAACTTTAAACCTTCTTCAAAACTATGACTCGTACAACTTCCAAGTGAAGTCATGATGCACTGGTCACTTTATTTTTCACAACATCACTCCTTCAAAATAAAGGACATACTACCATCTAACTGAGTAAAAGTTATGACGTACTTATGGTCATTTGGTCAAGGATTCACGGATGACCGACTCCCACTAGAGGGCTTACCCATTATAAAAGGGGTTCACTTCTGGGCCCTGTTTCATAAAAATTGTTATCAATAACAAGTGCTAAATTTCTATGGCAAATTTGCTCTCAGCCAATCAGATGCCATGATTTCAGTAGCTTATAACAGTAGCTTGTAACTTGTCATTGATAACACGTTTTATGGAACAGGGCCCAGGACCCCAGGCAGGGTTACTTCAGACTTTGGAGTAGTTTAGAGAATACTTCATCGAGAGAGTATAGTTACCACCAGAATTGCTCTAGACTTCAATTTATCATTACTATTGTATTTTAACTTTATAAATACTATGCTCTGTATTTAATTGCAATCAACTTGTTTAACTCTCTATATGCATGAAAGTAAGTTGTACAATATAGATCCGATCCTCACACAACACTGATGTCTTCAATACATCTGCACAAAATGATGAAAGTGGTTTTCGTAAGCCATCATCAATTTTAAAATAAACTCATCATCACCACGCTCAATTCCAACAATAAAAAATTTATCCACATGCCAGAATGACTGGAAACCCAACTTTTTTCCACAGAACTAGATTTGGCTCTTTTGTTTCTTATTATATTGTTTACATTGAAAGCACTATGGTACTTCTTGGAGTATACATGTAGCTCTGTGCAAATTACCATAAAATTATGATTCCTGTTTACGATCATTACATCAAATATTGTTGGATTTTACACAACACACACCTGTATTTGTCATATCTACTGCGTTAGCGCATATTACATACTCCAAGATTTTCAAATTATAATTAGAAGTTGTATACATTCACTTTACCCAAAGTTTCTAACATGGAACTGAATTTTTAGCATGTTTAACGTTCTCACCTTTCTGGCAACGACTTGACGCAAGGCATTCTGACATTTCTGTAATGAAAAGAAAAAAAAAGGAATGTTCACAACAGATGGTATCATTTGGTCATGTTTACTTTGCCAATTTGATGTTATTTTAATGATTCCAAAACCCCCTAGTATTTATGATCAATCTTTCCCAATTATTGAAGACAGTTTCTTTTACAATGCAATCGCATGACAAGAAATAAACTTTATCTTATAAGTTAAAGAAAATAATAGTTAAGGATAAGAATTCTCACAGGATGAAAAGAATCACCCTGTATTTCTTTATTACTGTGAGTAGACACCATTGTTGTTAGCAACTCCATTTAGGCTCCCTATCCCACTTTCTTTTTTAAAGACCATATCCAAACTAAAAAATGAAATGGATGAATTGTATATCATCGAAAAGGTTGTAAGCCATACTGTAGATTACATTAATATCAATTATATGCTATTTTAGTGTCTGTCAGCAGAGTATCAGCTCTCCGAAAACTCAAAATATAAAGCTTTGAAAATCAGAAGTTGTCAACCTAAAAACCTTGCTATCGACTTGATGAAATCATCATATGTGGAATCGCATATTCATTAAGACGGCTGATCGCCTCAGCTATATACATGTAGGTGAACTGATCGGGTGAACATGTTATACTGCGTCAAATTTGACCCCTGTTAACCTAATTTGGAGGGGTGCGGAAAATGAGGTTTTAACTTCCTTTTGTGCAATAATGAAAAGGTAAATACTTTATTCCTTTATATTTGTATTCTACATTCATTCAAATTTCCATTTATATCAAGTTGTATTTTTATCGGATAAGGTCTTTAAAGAGGTTGAGTTCTGGGAAGAGGTGAAAAATAATTTGTGAGCATTATCATTGTTATTATGTAAGTGTGGAAAAACATCAGATCAAAAATGTTCCCTGAAAAGCATGGGTCTTCAAATGCCTAAATATTCTAAATAAGGCATGTAACAGCATAAGAATTGGGGCAGATTTTTGAAACCACATGTTCGTGTAGTCCCATATACATCTTTCTGTGTACAATGCTTGTAACTTTACCAAGACTGGACAAAATTTCTTATAATTTTGATGATTCTAGAACCTTGCAGTACCCACCAATACTTATATGCTAGATGATCAACTTGTTTTGATCGACTCCACACTGTTTCTTTCACAATGCAATCTCATGACCAGAACTCAACTTCATCTTTAAATTGTTATTTCTAATCGTACCACATATGTTCCATCTTTCATCATGACGAGGATGACGGGCATGTCTTCATCGACCAGAGCGAGGGGGCCGTGCTTGAGCTCTCCCGCCAGGATGCCCTCAGAGTGAAGGTAGCACAACTCTTTGATTTTCTGAGAAAAGACGGAGAGATTATAAGTAAATGCAGATTTTGTATAATGGGTAGAAATAATGATTATAGGCTTGGAAATACACCTTGAAAGTAAGGCAATTGGTCTATAACCAGTTTGTCTACTGCCCAATCAGTCTATTCCCATATGGTCTACACCCAGCCTGTCTACTATCCACATGGTCTAATAATCATTTTGTCTACTTATCATTTGGTCTAATCTCAAATTAGTCTACTACCATTTGGTCTATTGTTCATTTAGTCTAATTAACAGTTACTAGTCTAATTCCCAATTTGTCACAAGCTCATTTTGTCTACCATCCAATAGGTCTTATAATCATTCTTGATCAAATAATTACGGATAGCAGACAAAATAGGATTAGACAAACCGGAAATTAGACTGATTGGAAATTAGACCAAACGGCAATAAATCCACATCACCATCACTGATCATCACCATGACAACCATCATCATCCACAACATCCTCATCACCATTACTATTCTTACCAGGGCACCTTCCAAGCAGGTGGCAAAGTTGAAGCCCCTTCCCATGAGCAGGATGCTCCTCTTCTGCACAAGCTCCCCTGCGAGTTTCGCAATCTGATTGTCCATCTCCAACACTTGCTTGATTTTATCTAACGCACGGAAAGAAATGATAATGCTGTTGAAACAAGTTCTAAAGGACGAGAAATTGTGCTGATTATTTATCTCCAATACTTGTTTGATTTTATCTACCACACAGAAAGAAATGATTATGCTATCGAAAATAATATCGCTAGTGACACTCCTTGCCCAGCCAGCCCGCATCGAGCCAACCAATGTTGATTGGTTGAGCACCCATGTGCTTCGACCAATAGGCCTTGTCCGTCATGTTCTAATTATTTGACCGCCGGTCCACCCGGTCCACCCGTAGAGTATAAAAGATGCTTGCTTACAATCTATTTTATCATCTGACGAAGTGTAGCAGCGGCGCACGAAACATCGTGATCTTTTAGATACCTTGTTGACCATATTGCGAGACAAACGAATGTCACTAGCAATATTATTTTCGATACTATATCCGCAATGAGTTATATATTTAGCATTAAATGATAATTGCTGTTGAAACAAGTTCCAAAAGTTGAGAAATTGTGCTTCTTCCAACAAAAATAAAATGAGAGGAGTGGGAGAAGGATAGAGATGAGGTTGAGAGTTTTAACAAGGATGAGGGTAAGAAAACAGTAAAGAAAACCCCCACCCCCTCCCCCCCCCCCACTGCCTTCATTACAGATCTGACAATCACCTCTTTGACAAATTCTCTACCCCCACCCTTCCCTTCCCTTCCCCTCCCCTCCCCTACATACAACTACCAATTTCCAGTACTTGTCACCATCCAAACGAGCTTAAGTCCTGGGAGGCAGCAGTTTTTTTCCTGATAATGTAAATTGTGAAACACTTCACATTTCTGTATCCAAAAATACACAGCTCGAGAATACACAGAACCTTTGTTGTGCACCTTTGCCATTCATTTGTTGTAGCAGTTTTTGATATTTACGACTCTGGCTAAAGTTAACCCACAACCTTTGCATCTCAAATCTCGGTCAAGTGTTTAAACCACCCATCACAACACCTCTATCAGTCAATTTGGAGTTGGTCTAGCCTTGTGACTAGGGGTCTGTTCAAACGACACTTTTCCACCCTAGAAACACGTTTTTCAATGTTTTTTGTCGGTCGTAAAAATAAATGCGTTTCAAAACGCAAACATGAAACGCTGAAAAAGATGCTGCAGAATCACGGCCGCTAAAAATTGCTTGAATGCAACTGAGATCTCAATCATGATTCTATAGCATCCTATCATTTCCGGTTTGGCCGACAGTCGACCGTAAACAAATTTCGAAAAGCACGCGCCGATTGATGATAAACGCGCCGACGCGTTAATGAAAAATTGCTTGAACGCTCTCTCGCAGTGACCATGTTTTTTAACCGCTTTTTGATTGGTGATTCATTTTAGTGATTCTAGCTTTAAAAAAATCGCTTGATTGCACCCTAGGGGTTCAAAAGAGACAGGAAGGGTATAAACTTACTTGGTAGATCTTGAAGTTCCTGGATGATCTCGTGTCTCCTGGCTGTGAATGAGAGTCTGTCTTGGTTCATCATCAGAGCAAACATGACCAGGGAGACGAACTGACTGGTGTAGGCCTACAGGGAGGAACAAACAAATAAATGGTGAGAAACAGACAGGGACATATAGACAGACGAAGAAAGCGATGTCCGTCTTCTAGCTGTGAATGAGACTCTACCTTGGTTTATCGTCACCAAGGAAATGATCTGACTGGTATAAGCCTTCATGGGACAAATAAATAGAACAATGCAAACACATCTAATTACATTTTCACAACACCTCTTTCTCCTCTTCCTCAGCTTATCATTATCACCAGAACACCACCATTGTCATCACTACCATCAATCATCCTCATTCTCATCATCGTCATTATCATCATCATTATGGTCCTCTTTCTTCTCAGCGTCATTATCATCACCAGCAGCAGTAGCATTGTCACTATCATCATCTTCATCATCACCATTATGATCATCACCATTTGGATCATCACCATCCTTATCACCACCACCACCACCACCACCACCACCACCACCACCACCACCACCACCACCACCACCACCACCATCCTCATCGTCACCAGTATCTCTATCAACATCTATCAACATCAGCAGTTTCAGTGATATCTCCATCATACCTTTGTACTGGCGACTCCAATCTCCGGCCCAGCGTTGAGGTGAACACCACAGTGCGTCTCTCGCGAGATGCTGCTGCCGACAGTATTGGTTATTCCAACGGTGAGAGCGCCCCTTGACTTACAGTAGCGCAGAGCATTCAAGGTATCTGCTGTCTCACCTAAATAAAAAAATAAAAACAGATGAAAACAAATCAATGACAAATTCATACTTCATGCTCACTAAGAACTACTTTATATTACAATTTTTTTGCAGATATTAATATTTAAGCGGGACTGCACAACTTATAGCTATTTGCGCCCTCTATATTGCAAACAATGCCTAAGCGGTACCCATTGGTCCCCCATGATCCCCTTTTTCTAATGTTAATTTAGTGCTTATTTGAACAGATAACCACCTGTCAGTGACCATGCAGGGAGGTGTAATCCCTCCCGGCCAAACTAGTGCAGACAAGCTCAAAGAAAATTGGTCTCTGTGATAAACCTCTAGTGTAATAATAATAATAATAATGGTGGCTTCTTATATAGCGCACAGGTCTGTCACGTTGTGACGCTCCTGGCGCTGCCTCGATTATTACCCTGGCTTTAGCAAGGCAGCCACTGCAGCGCTCTAGCATTTCAAGGAATGTACCACAATGGGAAGAAAAAAAATTGTACAGAAAGCATATTCATTCCCACAATTTTCATATAGAAAATGCAATTATGATAAACCTCTTTTTTTCCACCTTTCTTTGTCCCTCCCTCCCTCCCTCCCTCCCTCCATCTATCTAGGCAGATGGTCTTTGGGTACAGGTTACTTTAGTCCATGTTTCAATAGGACCATTTTCAAGGGAGACAAAAAATGTGGTCTTTCTATACAGGTGGTCACTAAAGCAGGTTTCACTGTAATATCCCCGGTCTGACTCTCACCTGACTGACTGATGAAGAATGCCACATCGTCCCTGAAAACAGGAGTGTGACGGTCCAAAAAGTCACTCGACAGCTCAACCACCACAGGCAGTTCTGTTAGCTCCTCGATCAACTGGCGAGTCTGGAGAGAAAGAAAAATAAAAATCGTTAATAGTTGTGTGAAGTTTAGGTGTTGCAGAGGCGTCCTGGGGGGTGTTTCATAAAGCTGTTTGTAAGGTAATATGAAGTGCCAGATAGGATGCCCAAAGTTTTTCCTGATGTTTTAACAAAGTGTGACTATATTTCCAATAACCTCAATTAAATTATGACAAAAAATATACTTTGCATTAAAAATGTTTGTTAACTTATAGTAAGAATGTTAATCTACATCTGCACAGTTCAACTTTAGTTGATGCAGTTAAAAATGTTTGAGCATCCCATTTGGCTTTTCAAATTTAAATCATTCGTAAAGCCGCCATAGGTACAAGCTCGCTGACAACTCATTAAAACACGACCATCTAAATATCATTTTGGACTTCCCCTTTGATCTTCAGGGCAGTGTTTCACGAAACCATCATAAGTACAAGTTCGCTGACAACTCATTGAAACGTGTGTGTTAAATTTAATCCACATCACAATGGAATTTAGGTGAACTTGTATTTATGACGGTTTCGTGAAACGGCACCCTGTTTGCAGACTTACAGCGATTGCCGAGTGATAGCTCGTACCGCAGGCCAAGAAGAGAAGACGACGACATCTCAGAATCTCATGCATATGATCCTGAAGACCACCAAGGCACACTAAAACAAAGAAAGAAAGAAAGAAAAAAACACTGAAGGATGTATTCTCGAAAGCAGCCTAACGGCACACTAAAACAAAGAAAGAAAAAAAGAAAGAAACACTGAAGGATGTATTCTCGAAAGCAGCCTAACTTCAGGCGAGGTTTAAAGGCCCTTTCCAAGAAAATTCAACTTTATATCGATGGAAAGCTGAATGAACGTAGAATACATATATAATGGAATGAATAATATATTTAACTCTTCAGTATTGCACACAACATCATTGTGAATATGCATACTTTTTAGGTCAACAACTTCCAATTTTCAAAGCTTTAGATTTCAAGTTTGCGAGGTTCAGGAATCAATGACAAATTATGAATTATTTTGTTCATCAGGCTTGGTTATTTACTGGCATAAATGTTTAAAAAATAATGAGGAATACGATATTATAATAAACCCGGAAGGTAGAAAGAAATAAACACAAAGATATTGTAAAATTTGTATATTGTACATTTGTATATTTTGATTCATTTTGTACTGGCCATCCGTATTCCAGTCAGCCCGTGTTGTTTTGTGTGTGTTATAGGTAAGAACCCTGCCCTCTCTTGTTCCTTGTCTCCCTTCTTTCCCTGTCCCTTTCACTCCTTCTATGTTATGTCTATTTGGTTTATGTATTTGTGCGTTCCTTTATTATTAATATACTATTTTTGCAAATATAAGTTATAGGGCGCTGCAATCTACAAGCCCAGCTTTTCAGCAGTCTCCTCCATGACCAACCCGTTTTATATGCCTGTTGTACACTGTGGACCTAGTGCAATGATATTGTTTCATTGTTTTACTATGTACAATGCAATCCCATGTACTTTATTTATTTTGTTGGAAATGGAAATAAACGAAATGAAATGAATGAACTTACCAGATTTGGTTTCGAAGTTCACCCTGCCACGCATGGTATTGATGACAGACTCCGGCTGCTCAAAGATCTCCTTCAACATGAAATATTTGTAGTTCCCTATAGGAAAAAAAAAACAAATATTTGATTTTAGAACTATATGAGCGAAAGAATATATAACCTGTTTTACAGGACTTGGGGAGTGTTTCACAAAGACTAAGATCGACTTTAAGTTGGACTTAACTGTGGCAGGCTGTTCATGCCATCATTTTCTCTCACCATTTACTGCATTGGTTTCTCGATGGACATACAAATCATGGTTACAAATCTACAGACTTTACATTTTTTGGTGGTTCATTATTGAAGGAAAAAATATTATAAAAGATCATAATGGTGAGAGTAACCAGTGGCATGAATAGCATGCCATAATTAAGTCCAACTTAAAGTCCATCTTAATCTTTGTGAAACACTCCCTTGGTGTATGAAGGAGACAAGTTATCTCAGTCGGTAAAGCATTTGCCAAAGATTGTGGGTTTGAATCCAACTCGGTCAGATGACTGAAGCCTGCGTTGTGTGTTAACATGCCCCCTCCCCTTGTTTCATAGACGCAGGCTATCATATAGTGAAAAACACTCTGTCCCTTGGATAGGATGTTAAATGGAGGCCCCATCTAGAGGAGAGTCACCACCTTTGCACGTTAAAAACCCACTGCGCTATTCGTATAAGAGTAGGGGGGAACCCTGGTGTAGTGGTCCACCAGCACACCCCCAATCAGGGAGGAGAGACCGGAGGGTTACAGTGACTTAGCTCGTTTCTCTCCTCCCAGGAACAGGCGACGCCAAATACTTAACAATAATAATAATAATTAAAATTTTTATCTGACTGTAAAGACCATTTTTCTTCCCTTCAGCAATGCCTTTCATTGACCTCCTTGCATTAACCCATTAGCAACTAAACCGCCCAAAACCACCCCTCCTTTTACTCACTGAACCACCCGAAATGGCCTGTCCGTTTTCGTCTAAACGGCTATAGTATCCCTTGTAGGGTCTACCGTGATAATGATATACGTGCCTAATCCTTACAATGTCTAAAGTAGGATACTGCATAGAAAAATAGCGCATGTCGTATTGTTCAACACATCATCAATATGAGAGCAATATTGCAACATCTTTCAATGAGTAATATGCCATTTTTACAAATCTCTAGTTGCTAATGGGTTAAACAGGAGTCCTGTTATTGTGATTTGATGGGGATGTTTGGGCTGTATAAATGGGACTATTATTGTTATTATTTTTTACCTTTCATGATCTGTTGAATCTCCATCTTGAGTGTCTGGACCTCTCTCGACATTGTATCTCCCTGCTCCTTCTTCAGACGATGGATCGACAGAGCTGTTCCAGAAGAAATAAAAACAGAGAAATTAAACAAATATTAAAAGGTAAAGACCAGTTTTGGACCGTCCTCCTCTCGAAAAATGAAACTGGAAGCTCTTATTACCATTCAAGTGAAAGAATGTGTTTTGACTAAAATGTGATCAAACAAATTTTGCCGAGAAACCGCCTACTAATTGATATATTTGGTAAATTATTATATATATTTGGTCCTGATAGATATAACGCTTGTGTCGCGCACGTGTGTGTAGTCCCATATACATCTTTGTGTGTAAAGTGCTTGTAACTTTACCAAGACTGGGCCAAATTTCTTATCATTTTGATGATTCCAGAACCTTGCAGTACACACCAATACTTTTATGCTGGATGATCAACCTTTTCTAATCGATTCCACAACGTTTCTTTCACAATGCAATCGCATGACTATAACTGGTCTTTATCTTTAATAATGCGTCTTCCAAGATGCTTCCAGCTGTTGGTGACAGAGCATTCATAACTGCTGCTCCCAAACTGTGGAATAACCAACCAAGATTTCTTAACGTTTTGAGACTCACCTTTTCTGTAACTAACATAAGTATAACGCACATTTGAACATGTAGATGGAAAATGTACTACATACTCTAGGTACATTATCCTTATTTGCATTGCCTGTATTGCATACAAAACAATAAAGATTGAATCTCTCTGAGCACAAAAAATGAATGTAGGATAGTGTGCAAATAAGAGAGAGAGAGAGAGAGAGAGAGAGAGCAGGAGAGAGAGAGAAAAAAGGAGAGAGAGAAAAGGAGAGAGAGAGAGAGAGAAGGAGAGATAGAGAAGGAGAGATAGAGAAGAGAGACAAGGAGAGATAGAGAGGAGAGAAAAGGAGAGAGAGGAGAGAAAAGGAGAGAGAGGAGAGAAAAGGAGAGAGGAGAGAAAAGGAGAGAGAGGAGAGAAAAGGAGAGAGAGGAGAGAAAAGGAGAGAGAGGAGAGAAAAGGAGAGAGGAGAGAAAAGGAGAAATAGAGAGGAGAGAAAAGGAGAGAGAGGAGAGAAAAGGAGAGAGAGAGAGAGAAGGAGAGATAGAGAAGAGAGACAAGGAGAGATAGAGAGGAGAGAAAAGGAGAGAGAGGAGAGAAAAGGAGAGAGAGGAGAGAAAAGGAGAGAGGAGAGAAAAGGAGAGAGAGGAGAGAAAAGGAGAGAGAGGAGAGAAAAGGAGAAATAGAGAGGAGAGAAAAGGAGAGAGAGGAGAGAAAAGGAGAGAGAGGAGAGAAAAGGAGAAATAGAGAGGAGAGAAAAGGAGAGAGAGGGAGAAGGAGAAATAGAGAGAAGAGAAAAGGAGAGATGGAAAGAGAAAGGAGACAGAGAAAGAGAAAAGGAGAATGAGAAAGAGAAAAGGAGAGATAGATAGAATAGAAACAGTCAATAAGCATCAAACTCACATCCATCTTTGATAGCGGCCACATCATTATCCTCCAGGTAGATCACACGATTGGTATGCTCGATGATGGCGCTGGCATCGCTGGTGAAGAAGTACTCGGCTTCCTTAGCATCTCCGACAACCTCAAAGTCTGTGGTACTGCTGAAGCTTCTCTCAAGCTGGGGTCCTGGGGCACATGTAAAGAAACAGGGGTGATAGTGAGCACTAAAAAAAAAAACGCCCCCATGCCCCCCTTGAGTAAAAAAAAAAAAAAGAAGAGGAATGAGATCTAACAAAATTCCCCCCTTTTGAGTAAAAAAATAGGGGAAATAGGAAAAAATACAGAAAAATAGGGGAAAATAGGGAAAATACGGGGAAAATCTGGGAAATTGAGATAAAATCTAGGAAATTGAGATAAAATCGGGAAGGAAAAAAAAATTGTCTAATTTACTATTTTTTTTTTTTAAATCGGGGAGAAGAAACAAAATTGATAAAAAATCAGGTAATTATCGAGCCTGAAAGAAATTAGATTCGTTTTTTGTCATTCATAATGCTCACAGAGACATGAGGCATAATGTTGCTTCCACAGCTGCCAACCTTGTGCACCCCCCCCCCCCCAAAAGGAACCATGATGGTAAAAAAGGGAATTCATTCAAATGAAACTAACAAGCGCGACACACTTTAATTAGAAATACAATGTTGCACAGGGAGATTATTTGAGGGAGAAATAGTTTTAAAAGCAATGTCAAGCACCTTTTAGGGCGTTTGCATCAAGATAAACACTAAGCTAATATGCTGCCAAGATCTATCGGGGTACCTTGAGATAGGTTTTGGAGTTGGTGAAACAGGGGGTGTTTCACAAAGACTAAGACCGCCTTTAAGTTGGATTTAACTATGGCAGGCCATTCATGCCACTAGTTCCTCTAACCATTCCTGGCATTGGTTTCCCAAGGGACCTTTAGATCGTGGTCACTAATCTACAGAGTTTACATTTTTTGATATTTCATTATTGAAACAAAAAAAATTATCTGAGGATCATAATTGAGAGACCAATAGTGAGAGCAACCAGTGGCATGAATGGCCTGCCATAGTTAAATCCTACTTAAAGTCGATCTTAGTCTTTGTGAAACACTCCCCAGGACTCTACCAGGTATTGGACAGACCTAGACAAAACACAAATGATCATGTACCCTACTTGACAACACACTTTCAGCTTTATGGCACACATCACATCACGTAAACCTTTATTACGGTCATTTCCCTGAAAAAATTGCAGAGTTGCTAATCCCCAAGTAGTAATAAAAGGAGGTAGTCATTTCTTCACTGGTACCTGAACTATTTCATGGTACCTGCCCATAAATTGTCCGTTCATACAAAAAGGAGGTTGTCAGTTATTTGCTGGTACCTGAAAGATTTAATGGTACCTGCCCATAAATTGTCTGTTTGGAGGCAGAAGGGCTTTAAAGGTAAAGACCAGTTATGGTCATGCGATTGCATTGTGAAAGAAACGTTGTGGAATCGATCAGAAAAGGTTGATCATCTAGCATCTAGCATCTGCAAGGTTCTGGAATCATCAAAATGATAAGAAATTTGGCCCATTCTTCGTAAAGTTACAAGCACTATACACAGAAAGATGTATATGGGACTACCCTATATCTCTCACAGACCATGAGAGAAACAAATTTACCAAATATATGAATTAGTAGGCGGTTTCCCGGCAAATTTGTTATCATCATGTATTAGTCAAAACATATTCTTTCACATGATTGGTAATGATATTGGTATTGGTCATTTTTTGAAATTGGGGCGTTTCCAATACTGGTCTTTACCTTTAACTTGTATACTTTAACACAGAGTTAACGCCCTTATGGCTCGGAACAGATGAAATGCAGCAGTCATCTCCATTAGAAAATGTCACAAATGATTTACAGCCACAACTACACAGCCACAAACTTCTGGACTAGAATGATTTGGGATTTAAAGATGAAGTTGAGTTCTGGTCATGCGATTGCATTGTGAAAGAAACTGTGTGGAATCGCCCAGAAAAGGTTGATCATCTAGCATATAAGAATTTGTGTGCATTGCAAGGTTCTGGAATCATCAAAATGATAAGAAATTTGGCCAAGTCTTGGTAAAGTTACAAACACTGTACACAGAAAGATGTATATGGGACTACACAAACACATGGGGTTAAAATCCTACCCGGATTTGTACGATGTTACATGACATATTTAGAATATGAAGGCATTTGAAGAGCCATGCATTTCAGAGAACATGTCTTATCTGATGTTCTGCCACACTTGCATGAAAAGAATGATAACGCTAACAAATTATTTTTCACCTCTTCCCAGAACTCAACCTTCTCTTTAAATAGAGCCAAAACCTTCAAAATAAGTTACTTTTATTTCAAAGTTTAAAAGATTTGTATAAAATTGGTGAAAATTTGAACAAAAGCAGGAATATTAAAGGAAGTTAAAGCTTTTGAAAATAACTTATCACCAGAGGGCAATATTTAATTTAATGACATCATTTATGGCCAAAACTCCCCGGGAGGAGGTACTCGGAATTGGTTTTGTACAGGGGTGTGCCGCTCAAGCCTCGAAACCCATACCCATTTTTAAGGGTCATTTGGGGGAATTTTCTCGAAGCCATTTTTTGAAAATTCTGACCTAGAGTTGGCGCTGTGCAAAAAACAGTGTGTTGCGGCAGAGAGTCCATCAGTTCAGTATTGCTCTAAAATCTACACATTCTACATTCTGGCCTATTCTACAGATGGAGGATTCCTACGGCTACCTGAAGTGAATTGCTGTACATATTGTGATATGAATAGTGAACAAGCAAACACTTTCAGCTACGCTGGATACAGACATGTGACTGAAATTCCACAATATTTTTTTTTTTCTTTTCTTTTCTTTTTTTTTTTTTTTTTTTTTTTTCTGTCATAGATCAATTTTCTTCAGCAAAATTGCGAATAAAAAATGTACAGGAGCTAGCTTTCATACATTTACAATGAAAATCTAATGCCTTAAATGGGCAAGCTAACATCGTATTTTCGGAACAATGATAGGAATCTTCTAAAAATCTACCGGTAAACGTATCACTCTAATACTGAAGACCTGGCTAATCATCTCTATATATATATATATATATATATATATATATAATTGAGAACAAAGCAAAAGTTGATTTTCATAAATTTCGTACAAAGATAGGAATCTTCTAAAATCTAAACTTATCACTCTAATGCTGGCTAAGCATCTCTATATATTTACATTTGAGAACAAAGAAAAAGTTGAAATATAGCACATGTAAAGCCGAGGAAATAATCTCCAAGTTCGGAAGCGCTTAGTGATTCTAATAAGCGCTATATAAAAACTGAGTATTATCATTATTAATATTAAATGTGTATAAGGGAAATTGAAACTGATACAAATATTATAGAGGAGAAACAGAACAGACAGAGAGAATAGAGACGAAAACAAAGCTATGAAGAGTAAGGATGGGCAAAGAGGAGGGAGAGTGAGGACAAGAGAGGGAAGAGTGAGGAAGAGATAGAGGGGAGGAGAGAGAAGGGGAGAGAAAGAAAGAGAGAGAGAGAGAAAGAGAGAGAGAGAGAGAGAGAGAGGAAATAATACTATTCCACAATGCACAACCATAAGGTCAGTTTGGGAATAACTAAATATCTACCAGAATTAAACGAACATGTGATATTATAGCCACTACCACATGTAAAATGGAATATCATATCATATTTTGTTATTATCAAGTTAGTTGGCAAATCGGAATCCGAGTTATATTTTCCAGAACATAGAAATTTATGTAATAACATTTAAAAGCACTGATCCCAAAGTAAAGTTTTTAAAAAAATAATAAAAAAACAAACAAACACACAACACCCTCCATGATTAACTGATTTCTATGAAAACGTCCACTAATTTATTTGAAAAGTAGATGCTTTTCATACGCATGCGATGCCTCTTCATTCATCAAATGTATGAGGGAAGTTTCTCACGACTAAAGAAGTACCAAATTTATGAGACAGGAAAGAGAAAGCAAGACGATTCGTTTTGATGTTGTGAATATATGGAACAGCTCATGAACAATAATTTTGGGGGGAGGGGGGGGGGGGAGTCAAGTAGACTGTGTTTTATTGTATATACATTGGATATGGGTAGAATTACAAACGAATTGTCCTTACAAACGAGTTGTCCTTACAAACGAATTGTCCTTACAAAGAGGATTAGTTGTTGACTTACTATAACAGTAATTTTTGTAAAATTATTAATCAGAATACATGTAGTTGTGTAATAGTGCAGTATCTGAGAGAGGGAGTGTCGACACAGGATGAGCAACAAAAGTTACAGGGGCCCGTTTCATAAAACTTGTTACCTATAACAACTGCTAAATTTCTATGACAAGTTTGCTCTCAGCCAATCAGATGCCATGATTTCAGTAGCTTATAACAGTAGCTTGTAACTTGTTATTGATAACAAGTTTGCTCTCAGCCAATCAGATGCCATGATTTCAGTAGCTTATAACAGTAGCTTGTAACTTGTTATTGATATCAAGTTTGCTCTCAGCCAATCAGATGCCATGATTTCAGTAGCTTATAACAGTAGCTTGTAACTTGTTATTGATATCAAGTTTGCTCTCAGCCAATCAGATGCCATGATTTCAGTAGCTTATAACAGTAGCTTGTAACTTGTTATTGATATCAAGTTTGCTCTCAGCCAATCAGATGCCATGATTTCAGTAGCTTATAACAGTAGCTTGTAACTTGTTATTGATATCAAGTTTGCTCTCAGCCATCAGATGCCATGATTTCAGTAGCTTATAACAGTAGCTTGTAACTTGTTATTAATATCAAGTTTGCTCTCAGCCAATCAGATGCCATGATTTCAGTAGCTTATAACAGTAGCTTGTAACTTGTTATTGATATCAAGTTTTATGAAACAGGGCCTAGTATTCCTAGAGCAGGAGAATGGGATGAAAAGTGAATGTATAAGGTTCGAAGATCAGTAGGAGGTTTTAGAGCATGAGTTCAAACTTTCTAGAAGCATGAGTCATGATTTACATGTATATCCCATCGACTTTCTACATGTAATTGGAAATTATTAAACAAAGAGGCTGTTCACACCGCAATGAGATAGCGCGGTCTATCGTAGCACCCCCTTTTTTCTAGCTATCTCTCGTGGACCACCCCCAAGAGGTGCTCCAGTGGCACGCCGTTTTGGCTCGCCGTGGCTCGCTGTTGGGCGGACCGAAACGACGTTGTACCTTCCACACCGCAGAGATAGCGCGCGCTAGACCGTGCTTTCTCTGCCGGTCTGAACAGCCTTTAAGACAGAAGCCAAGCTATATCTCCAATAATAATATGATAGAATTTTGAATAAAGGATTTTTTTAAAAATGAAATAAAGCAATAAATGCATACCAACCTTTCTCCACATTATCTACCGAAATAAAATTCAGAACGAAATGAAAGGACTATGAAATTTCAATTGAAAAAATGTATAAAAACCATCCACAAGATAGAAAAATGCATCTCATTATAAAATAATTGTATATTCTACAAGCTCATAAAACAAATAGTATAGTAGCATGAACAGATAACTGAAAGTTGCAGGTACATTAGAAAATGAAGAAAACAAAACAGACAAAAATAAAAAGAAATTTAAAGGTAATGCAAAGTTTTGGTATGGGGTCATGAATTTGGTTCAAATGAACATATTGGAAGCATAAGTGATCCTACATATTCAGTGATCATTGTCGATGGTGAAATCGAGTCTAAAGTGATGAAATTATAAATAATAAACTCTTTAAGTTGTATAGCTCCCTCTCAAGGTCAATAAATTGATTTAGCTATAAAACAATGTTTCTGGAGCCAAACTGACCGATTGGCTAATCCCGTTTGGAAATTATATATCAAAACTGCATATTCTGAAATTTTCATAGTCACAGCTATCATTGTATGGCCGTAGGCGCTATTTGAAATTTATCAAAATTTACCGGTGCTCCCGGTAAATTTTGATATTCAATTTATCTCGAAAGCAGAAGTGTTTTATGGGCTAATTTTTTTAGTGCTTATAATACATCCGCACGGGCATCCAAATATATCAAAATTGTAAGGAATCACTATCCAGCCAATTTTCAAAATTTACCAAAACTTTGTATTACCTTTAAGATTACAACAAGATGAGTGTGAAATTCCCATGTGCATTATTATTGTTATTATTTTAATTTCTTTTTTTTCCATTAACTCATTTCATTTTTTATTTATCATTTCCTTCTTTTTTTTCGCTTTTGATATTTTAGTAGGAAATCTTTATTCTCTGTCCCATTTGCAATATTTATCTAAGCACTCAATATCATTTCAACAATATTGACCAGTCATATGCATCATGTAATTATGGCATCAACAAATTAGGGAGATGTAAAGACGACAGTGAAGATACTGCAGGTGACTAGCTGGAATGCTCCCCAGGGAGTGGAGAATGTACCCTAAATGTCCAGAATAGTACTTTGCAACCAACCAGTGACCGGGACAATAATAATACTGTAAGCTCTGTTTGGTCAGTTAATGGTAAAGCGCTATATATAAGGAACAGGTAATGTTAAAATAATAGCATTCCACCCATTCAGCATGCATATAGTGTGATAAAGTTATTTACTTGGTTATGGAATACTAGAAAATTGGCAAATATTGAAAGCAATCATATATATGTCATACATTCAATTATCACTGCACACACCGTGGCACCACAAGTCATCAGACATTTTTCAATGGATATAATAGAAATACTTTTATTCAATTGATATGCAACACCAGGGGACAATTAAAAAAAAAGTAAAACCAAAGACTATCGCAAAACGAGGTAAACATGGGCAATTTTCACTACAAGGTCTTTTTATTGCAACAAATTTAGTGCTGTATCAGTTGTGATTCCACTAATTTGTGTCTGAATGGGTTATAACATTTGGAAAGTTTCTAGTTTTACGGTTACATAGGTATCCCCTGCTACACATGCTTGAGAGTGATAAACATCACCTTGCAAGCAAAACATGTACACTAAAAGAAAACACCCTAATCGATACAGGTTTTTCAGATGCTTCGTTTTCGGACAGTTTTCCACAAAATTTTGGTTCATAATCCAGAATTCAAGATCACCTATAATGCAGACCTGCCAACCTCTGGAGTTCGAAAAAACTGTATTCTTTAATCCCAAAAGTTGCATTTTACTGACAAAATTTGTATTCTTAAAAATAAACACAGACTGTTAGGCGGATCAATGCCTCTTACAGTTCCTACATACAGGAAAAAATGCATGATTCATCATGACTGGTGTGTTCGATGAACCAATGAACATCCACAAATTGCCGATGTGAGATGCTTTTAGGATACTTAATAGGACAGAATGGGCATTTTGCCATTGAAAATGGCACACACACACACACAAAAAATACCACCAAAAAAATATATTAAAAAAAAAAAAAAAAAAAAAAAATATATTGTTTTTTGTTTTTTTTGAAAATCGTATTTGCTTCTAAAAATCGTACTAAATACGACTAAATCGTACTGGTTGGCAGGTCTGATAATGGGCTTTAAGGGCAACACTTTTAGAGGGAATAAATTGAAGTAAAAAATGTTTCTCCATTCTTTTTATTTACTATTCACCCCAATATTACTATTCAACCCATTGTTACTATTCACCCATTCATAGTAAATAGATATACAATGCGCTGAAAGGCTCTACTGAGTTGAAATTATGGATCGAGGTGGCAGGAATAGCACTATTTCTGTCGCCGAGGAATCCATAATTTCACTAGTGGCTTAAAATAGTGCATGATATATTTGTTTTATATTTTTCAAACTAACCTTCATAAAAATAATAATAATAACAATTTTTCTATGACGCACTCACATGATGCCATGTTGACCAATCAGTGAACAGGATTTCTTACCTCTGCTGTCTTTGTAGAGAATAGGAACATAGTTGCTGGCCAGTTTGGTCTTGGTCTTGATTCCGATGAGGAGGGGACTTCCACGACGGGTCGCCACGCATTCACCGGGGAACCTCTTGCTCTTGAACGCAAGGGCAAAGGCACCTTCCTACGAGAGAGAAAGAGGGTGGGTGAGGCAGAGAGAGAGAGAGTGGGGCAGAGAGGGAGGGAGGGGGAAGAGAAATAAAGAGAGAGAGAGAGAGAGTGAGTGAGACAGAGAGGGAGAGAAAGGGGGGGGGGAGAAAACAGAGAGAGAAAGATTGCCTGTCTGACTATCAAGATATTTATGATTGGATATCAAAATCAAATTTTTTTATGTTTTCCAAACGGTTTTTATAACACTAGTCTATTGGGGAAAATGAGTATGGTAAAACCGGTCACTCAAAGATTTTTACTTTTTTGAAGCACTTCATGGTCATTTTGAAATGCAATTTTTTTGTTGGGGGGGTTCAATATTACACAATATCACAGATACTGAGAACACGTAGGGCCATGCATCTCAGATTTGTAAAACTGGAAACATTATTAAAATGCCTTTAATCAAAAGAGCAGATACCAAAATTCGACAAAAATGAACCTCCACTGACAGGTTATTTGAAATGGAATGGTATAAATTGTCTAACAAAACACACTGATGTTCGCATACCAGTTGTAGGATGACGGATTCTACGAGCTCTCTGAAGGTGATTTTGTCGTCTTCACGGTTGTCGTAGAGATACTTGATGAGCTTGGCGATGATCTCGGTGTCTGTATCAGACTCAAAGACCATGTTCTTGCTCTCGAGCAGCTTCTTGATGTCCTTGTAGTTTGTGATAATGCCATTGTGGACGACAACAAACTCTGAAATAAATAAATAAAGTAATTATGTAAGTTTATAATATATGGGAAGTAAATAGGCAAGTTAGTACATTGGCTTCCAATCAAGCAACGCATTGTGTTCAAGATCCAGACGGTTGTCTACAAGTGCATCCCAAAAAAAGCTCCAGTGTATCTCAACTCTCTATCTTACCCTACCAATCTGCTCGCCCTGCCCTTCGCTCTCGTACTGACAGCACCCTGCTACACGTTCCTCTAACATACACCAAAGCTGGGGACAATGCTTTCCATGCATGTGCTCTTAGACTCTGGAATGAGCTTTCACGTTATATTTGATTATCACCTTTGCTGGATGTCTTCCGAAAATGTCTCAAAACTCTCCTCTTCGACCATGATCAACAACATATTCTTTGAAAAACAGTTATGTATTAAAAGCGCTGTGAGTGTGAAACAACAGTTAGTTTGTAAGAACGCTATAGAAGTGACTTTATTGTATTGTATTGTAAGTACTACAAGGTAAGTAGTAGGTAATTAGTAACTAAGCAAGTAATTAAGGATTGTTGTACTTATTGAAGTCTAAAGATTATGCTGTCCTACAGGTAGTAATTGAACTGAATGATTTTATGTAGAATATGTGAAATGATGGATCGAATAGCATTATCGCAGGTGTCGTGGTCAAGTGGATAAGTCACCCGACTGCAGATCGCAAGGTACAGGGTTCGAGTCCCGCCGCAGTACTAATGTCCTTTGGCAAGACGTTAATCTACGTTTGCCACTCTCCACCCAGGTGTTAAAAGGTAGGATGCGAAAGTTAATGGGGTTGGATGAGCAAGTGGAGCTTGTAAAATGGTGACTGGCCGGAATGCTTCCCGGGGAGTGGAGAATGTGCATACATTGTGTGCGGGTAAGCCTGTATCCAATGACCGGGGTAATAATATGTACTGCCCCTACAAACAAAGTATTAGCCGCATTATAAATGTGAGCTATTATTATTGCTAATTTTTTTTTTTAATTCTGCATGAACTTTGGACACCCCGGCCATCATACAGGATGTGTGTATAGAGATTTCTCACCATTTTCCTCATCAGATCTCTGTGGATGGCTGTTGACTTCGTTGGGGACGCCGTGAGTGGCCCATCGGGTGTGGGCTATGCCGCAGTGGGTGTCGTACTCGAGGTCAAAGTCCAGGTCCTCTTGAACTACAAAGTGAGAGGATAAACAAGATTTAAATTCAGTAATTTTTTGCACATTTTGATAGGAAGGAAAAACAGAGAGAGAAAGAGAAAGAGAGAAAGAGAAAGAGAGAGACAGGGGAGGGGGAAGCTGTGTGTATTCACTGTTACATAAAGTAGGAGGTTTATCTGTTAGAATTAGTCTGCTGCAAGCAAGAAGGCCTTAAAGATAAAGTTGAGTTCTGGTCATGCAATTGCATTGTGAAAGAAATGGTGTGAATCGATCAGAAAAGGTTCATCATTTAGCATATAAGTATTGGTGTGTATTGCAAGGTTCTGGAATAATCAAAATGATAAGAAATTTGGCCTAGTCTTGGTAAAGTTACAAGCACTGTACACAGAAAGATGTATATGGGACTTCACTCACGTGCGTTTATCTATAAGGTCCAAATAGATATAATAATTTACCAAATATATCAATTAGTAGGCGGTTTCTCTGCAAAATTTGTATGATCACGTATTAGTCAAAACATATTCTTTCACATGATTGGTAATAAGAGCTTCCATTTCTTTTCTTTTCTTTTTTCTTTTTTTGAGAGGGGGGCGTTTCCAAAACTGGTCTTTACCTTTAAGAGGAATGTTCGTGTATTGTTAATGGCAGTTCTTGCAAGGAGCATGCGTGCATAGGCACACATGCACAAAAGACAGATAGCATTCTCATAGTCACATGTGCAATATAAGGGCCACAGAGATAAAAACAAGTACGCATATTGTCAGCTCGGAGGCAGAACAGCATTATTGACTCTCATCAATAACACAGAGTTATTAAACACCTTTTTTGTCTCTTATTAAACCCCTTGACTACAAAATTTTCTCTTTCCAATAGAGTTAACACATGGACTACGACCACATGGTTCCCTTAGGCAATCGGTTAAGAGCCAATATCCTGTGTTCCTGCACATAACTGCATGCAAATACACTTTGAGATGTACTCAGCATTCATATTTCATTTATAGTAACAACCAAAATGAAGATGATGTTCAAATTTATGTTCAAATTGCTGAAAATCATTTGATGGAAATATGCAGATGAAATCATTCCTCTGTCATGCTGCAATGGATCACTTGATTAATATGAGGCATACGTGTATTTTGTGCAAGTGCTGCTAATGTGGAACCCTGGGAACATGCACAACCAGTCATCATACAAACATGCACAATTCTGTCATATTCATTACAGTGACATACAGAACATGCATGTATATGTACCTCTTATACATTTATACATGTTAGGGCTATGAATCATAACACTGAATACTGGTAGTTGCACAATAAACCTGTATTTTGTGTAATAAATGACTGGAAAGTTACAATGTACATGACTGTGAAATGTCCCTAAACCACATGAATCACAATTATGAAATACACGTAACTGTTGTTATGAAATATTCAATCAATGATGGACATAAATATGGAGTATAAATTCCCTCTTCCATAAACCCTTATCCAAGTAACTGTAATGAAGACCCACTACCAATATAGGGTACAGTCATGTACAGGTAGATTAATTAGATACCACATTTTGTATAATGTACACCATTAAATATCCCTTCTCTCTCTCTCTCTGTCTGTCTCGCTCTCTCTCTGTCTCCCTGTCTCTTTCTCTCTATCCCTCTATCCCACATGGAGGGCATATGGGCTTTAATATTGAAAAGTGGCCACTTAGAAAGAATTACTGTTAATCTTAACCTCTTTTGAGAATACATGGTGTGGGCAAGGCTCAAAATACTTGGGGGCGATTCGCCTCCGTCATATTGCTCACAGGGGCGATTGCAAAATTAAAAATCGCCCCCGTGGAATTATAAAATAAAGATTATCTTTTCTGTTATAACTTTCACACAATATTGAGTTTCAACTTTCAAACCTTAAACCAATGAAAATGGAATCTCTGTGACTGTATTACCGATACAAACAACGGAAGCTCGCAGTGCAGTGCGACCTTCATCATCAGCTATACTGCGCCGGAAGTACCGGTGTGCAGACTGTGCACGCTGCTGCCCCATATCTGCTGGAGCTAGAAGCAATTGCGCAACGACCAAAACATTAAGAAGTTTTTTGTTGTGAAAAACATGAATCCTCTGAAATCTGGTGATCCCATAAGACGAGCAAATAATGAGCCTCGACCAGTAAATCGATATTGAGAAGAAGAGTACAACCAAAGGTGTTGTGGTAGGATATAGTAAAGACTAAAGAAAAGGGTAATAATGTTGCTCTGTATGATTAGGAGGATGGCAAGAAATGGAGAGAATGTCATCACTGGATGAAACCCCTATGTAACTTGTAAAAGTTGTAAAGAGGGAAAATGCCGAATTAGATTAATAGTTATGATGAAATAGCAAAGAATTTAGGAGTATTATGGGAACCAATTCAATGGAAATTTGTATTAAAAAAGAGCCCCCTTCAGTACTAAAAGAGCTCCTGTGAGAAGGCTCACAGGGGCTTTGTTTTTTGGAAGAGCCCCAGTGAACAAAAAATTAATTTGAGCCCTGGGTGTGGGTCAATATAATAAATAATAATAATATTGACTTGTACAAAAACGATGCTTATAAAGCGCTTACCATCGAAGTCTCTAAGCGCTATAACAAACGAAATACAATGATAAACAATTACATATTAAACAAAACAAAAAAGTGCAAATAAACCTACAAATTAAAATACATATGAAATATACAGAGTAAGTTAATCATCAAAAGCAGGCTCTGACGCTCATGGCGCTTTTAATACACATATCACCCTGCAAGGCTTAAATTAATCCAAGGCCACCAAGGCCATGGCCGTAGATGCCCTTTTGATTGGCCTCAATGCCCCTCTCATTGGCCTTGGAGATTTGTTGTGCCCTTTCCAATTCTTCCTATTTGTGCTGTACTATAGGAATGTGCCCTTCAGAAAAGTGGCCTTGCCCTAAAAATATTGAATTTTAAGGCCTGACCCTGGTTGTTGCCGAGCTGCCAAAGTAAATAGCTCTCAAGCATACCAGGTACCCATTTACACCTGGGTGGAGAGTGGCAAATGTAGATTATGGAGCCAGTGAAGTGATTTAATGCCCTCCTGCCTGACTCTCAACATGTAATATCATGTTCCTTTCCTACTGTATGTATTTCCAATCATATTTCTGATCTTCCTTTCTTTAATTTCAGGGGAAACTCTTACACTCATTTAACTTCTTTAAAGATCACCATCAAACAAAAAACAAAACAAAGTGAATTCCCAGTCTCCAAGAACACAATTCACAAACATGTAGAACAGACATTGATACACTCATGCATGTAATTTCACAAGAGGCATCAAAAAAACATTAATCACACTGCAAAACTGACTCCAGATCGACTCCATTTAATAGGAGTAAAGTAAAATTTTTGTAAAGGAATTTCAGCTTGCACCCAGAAGATAAAGATTGCATGCTCGATCTTGTAATAAAAGTCACATCACAGGAAATCTTGGAACCAGCGGGATATGAACCGGCGATCCACTTCTTGCCAAGCAGCGACTCTACCACCAGGCCATCCCGGGTCCATGGCACAGCTCTCCAGAGTCTGATCTACTAACATTCATCAGTCCGCCATCCGGACGTTAGGCGAGCTTACAAGATCGAGCACGCAATCTTTACTTTAAACTTGGTGCAAGCAGAAATTTCTTTACAAAATGAAATTACTCCAAGAAAGCCTAAGATTCTGGAGTCGGTCTCACGGGTGTGACTGGTGCTACTCATGCAAACAATACTCTTTGTACTACCTGTGACTATATTGTGTATTCCGTGTTAAGATAGTCGGGAATTAGGGTGAAAGGAGAGATACAAGTGAGTGAAAAGTGAGAGAAACAATGTATCAAGACAAATTGCAAATATTTCAGAAATAATATTTTTGTTTATCGAATATTTCACAATAAAAGCGTCAATCAAATGTTGAAATTAAATCAAATGAAATGTTCGATTTAATTGTAAAATATATAGAACTTTACTACTACTACTACTACTACTACTACTACCACTACCGCTACTACTACTACTACTACTACTACTACTACTACTACTACTACTACTACTACTGCTACTACTACTACTACTACTACTACTACTACTACTACTACTACCACTACTGCTACTACTACTACTACCGATACCACTACCACTACTACTACTACTACTACTACTACTACTACTACTACTACTACTACTACACTGCTGCTACTACTACTACTCCTACTACTTCTACATTCAGGTGTTGTATGTTACCATATGATCTAAGTACTAGGGACTAGGGGATAAAAAGTAAATTCTCTTGAGATGGTAGATCACCCCCCCCCCCCCCACAAATTTTTTTTTTTTTTTAAATTCCCACTCAACCATACCAAACCATATCAGACTACTTTTTATTGAACAGGTCATTTAATTTCAAGCTTGCTTGTGTTGAAATGTAAAGACAAAAAGACTAACAAGTGACAATACCCATAAGATGTGTAATGAAATAAGAGGGTGAATTTGTTTTGAAGTGGCTAAAGGCCATTTTGTGTCAAATCCTTCAAAATTGACCATTGCAAGAATACGGACTGCAGGTGCGAATGTGAACGTATGCCTGTGCACAATGATACATGTATATCAAATAAATGAAGAAATACAATTAAATGAAAAACACAAGATTGTATTTCTACGCAAAATAATAGGAAAATACTATGTTTCATGATACAGAAAACTTTCATTTAATAGTTGGGGTAGTCATAACATGTAGTTTAAGCTTCTACCAACCTTAAAATAAGTAGGCGAGCTTTTATCCACACTCTTGTGGACTTTCTCAAGCCAAGTGATTATTCATACAGTTTCTTGCTGTCTGCTGCCTTGAGATCACTGGAGCGAAGATAGGCCATTCATATATTATCACATATTTTCACTCCAAAGATCTCAGGGCAACAGGTCAAGGCAAAAGTCCAAAAGGAAAATAATAAGTCATAAAATAAAGGACACATTTCAAAGCAGAACAGCTAGAAATAGTCAATTTTTCTTCCAATAATTATTCTTATTTAAATAATATATACTGAGTATCATTTTAACGATAATTTCCTGTATCAAGATGTATGGACCCACTTTGTGAAGTGTGAATTGCAATTCTGTCATGTTGTGAATATGATCTCTAATTTTGATCATTCAACAGTTCAGATTTGTCTTTGTTTTTTCGCAATATTCTAAGCATAAACAGCACTTTAAGGTAACTGGAAAAATGCCAATAAACAAGTGAGATAGGAAAGGTTTAATTCACACTTTTGAAAGAAAAAGGAAAAGGAAAATAAGACCTTACGCTCACCATTGGCAATTCAAGAATTCTTCCCCCACCCCCTTCAATTTAAAGACTGTCAATAATACTGGGCCAGAAGGGATTAGACCACCCAGCCAGGTCATTGACAGGTGGCTATCTCATCAACTCAGCTCTCAACTAACATAAGCAAAAGAGGGGACCAACAGGCACCGATTGGGGAAGTTTTCTATATAGAGGGAGCAAGTAGCTAAAAGTAGGACAGTGGGGCTTTAACCCCTGACCCCAGCACCCGACTTACCGAAAATTTCATCTTCCAGAGCCTTCACCTTGCCTCGTTTCTTGATGATGCGGATGGGGCGGTCATTGGCACCATCAGGCTCCTTGTTCCCTCCATCAATTGCAAGTCCTATTGTTCAAAATAAACAATAAAGAGATGATTATAAAACAAAAATAAAATAAATACACTTTAATAACCTTGTGACCTTGACGGGACTGAGTGAAGTGTGTCGACTTGGGCAATCTTCGATTTGTGCATAAGTCGTAGAAATATGACTTACACATGTGCATAACTAGCATAACTGACCTGCAGTGAAAAAAATACACAGAGGCTCGGGGCGAAATAGTCCCCGAAATGCGCGAAATAGAAATTTTAGAATGTTATTTTGATGCAGGCAAGCTTGAAAAGTAGCCCCCGAAAAAGAAATATTAATTTTTTCCCTGCTGACCTGTACCCCTCAGACACCTTTCCAAGGCATAGCCCAGTGTAAAGCTGTGATCACAACCCCAAACAGCTTGTGCAACATCCCAAACTTATGTCCAATATCAGATCAAAATGCAATAATTAAACAAATTTTAAACGAAAGGAATTCCTTGTAAAAATCAAGGCAGTGCAAATATCAATTTTATGGATATTGCTAAGGAGAAATTCAGGTCATATCAAGCAAAATAGATCTCCGGTATCTCCCTCATATTTTTGTAGCTGCTGTTATCATTAATTTCAAGTGTTGGCTAGTCGACCAAGAGGTGGCACTCGTACCTTAGTACCTTTAGTACATGAAATCCCATCTATCTCTCTCTGTCTCCCGTGCGTATACAAGTTACTCAGTGCATGCGGTTATGCGGAAGCGATCTTTTCCAAATCTCTGATCCTTATTGATTGTACATGTACATTATGTACACTGTACCTCTTACATTTGTACCTTTTAGGGCTATGAATCATTAGTTATCGAATTAAACCATGAAATTTTATAAATTATCCAATATAAACCATCAACACTTCCAGCCTCATGTTATGTACTGGAAGTGGATGGCTTGATTAATAGGTCATTAAATAGCCGGTTTACTATCATGTTCAAATTCATGAATGTTTTTTTCTTGGGGATCTAGTGACGAGCTACTCCATAACTTGATACTAATGAATGAACTACAATACTTAGAATGAATTTAGCATACACTTCTTGTTGCTAAGTTGGGGAAGCCTAAGACAAGCTATAAGGTTGTCAAGAACAACCTTTATTTCAGGAGTATGCATGGAATTTGAATATGTTAGTAAACAGGTCTATTGTAGGCCTACTTACCCTATTAATCCTCATATGATACTATCTCACCCATAACAGAATAATAAACAAAATAATGAAATATAATTTGGAAAAATTACAAAAATAGAGAATATTTTGGTGTAATTTGCCAATAAGCTCAACATGGTTCAAAAAGGTATAGATCTGAATACTCACATACACTGTAGAGAAGTATGAAATATAGAATGTTACATGTAGAGAGATCTGATTATATATACACAGCTGCCAATAAATTAGTACAACCAACAACATCTGGCTTTGATATGCAGAAAAAGGGGCGATGGAAGAGAGAGAGAGGGGAGGGAAGAAAGAAAGAGAGAAAGGGAGTGTAGTGGTGAGAGGGAAAGAAGAAGAAAGAGAAAGAGAGAGAAAGAGAGAGAAAGAGAGAGAAAGAGAGAAAGAGAGAAAGAGAGAGAAAGAGAGGGAGAGAGATAGAGAGAGAAAGAAAGAGAAAGAGAGAGAAAGAGAGAGAAGAGAGAGAAAGAGAGAGAAAGAGAGAGAGAGAAAGAGAGAGGAGGAGGAGAATGGGGAAAGAGTATCAAGATGGAAAGCACTGGAACAGAAATATATAAGCATGTATTCAAATGAATAATTTACATTTATTTACATTACAAAACTGTACATGAACTGTTCACATACACATACACATGTAAATATTTATATGTACGTCTATATAACTTTCACCACAAAATCTGTAATTGCAAAATAAAGGCTGCACACTAATTGGCAAATGTTTTCAAGGTTGCATCAGCAAACTTGAGGGTGGTGCCAGGTGTTGACAATTTATCAATGTCTGACTGTCCGCACCTACAATTAATACTAATATTGACACTTTGGCAGCATATTATGTCAGTATGTTTGAGACTGTACAATTATTGGCTGCTGTGCTTGATGATGTATGTCGCTCTGAAATGATAAACACATTGACTGGCATATTTACCTGTTGTGAGGAAATGGACATGGAAAATTCACTTCAATGATTTAAATTATAACCCCCCCCCCCCTACCAAGGATTTTTCTGTTCACTCTTCATCCAAATTGAGTGAAATATTCATGCAGCATGCTACATTTTGTAGTGTATGACCGAAGCTCATGTGCAAGTTCAAAGTATGCATCGTCACCTTAATACCCTTATTGGAGAAAATTTTCCCTGGTATTTTGTCTTTGAATAGCACCAAGGGTGTGCATTTACTGGTATGCATCTCTGAAAGCCTTACCAGTATACACTGTAAACAAACATGTGACTGGTGATCATTCATTTACAATGTATCGACTCACTAATCCAAGATATCCTGCCCCAATAGGCCTGTCTCCACTAGCTCGAGATTGCCAAATATCCCGCTACTTGAACTATCCCGATTTTAAACTATCCAGCTATCCGAAGTTGCAATTAGCGGGATATTTGGTCAGGATTGTCATCCCAAGATATCTTGGATTAGTTTGCAAAATATCCTACTATTTGGCAAAATATCCAGCTATTTGTCCGGAGACCGAAGACTCGCACTATGCGCAAATGCTGAGCAAATATCTCGAACTAATTTCTCAAGGTCGATTTTCAAGTTTCGAGGTCGAATCTCGAGCTGATGAAGACGCGATTTGTAACTTCGGGATTATTTCCCAAATCAGAAATAGCAGGCTATTTGGCGATCTCAAGATGATGAAGACGCGGCCAATAAGCCACTTTAGAGATACAATCTGTTCATTGGCAAATAAAGGTCATTTGTAAAAAAATCTGTAAAACACATCAAGATGGCTGCCGGATACTTGTTCATGACAGTTATGTAATTGTTATTCATTTATCCACCGGGGGTACATTCTATGATACACAGGTTGATGTATTCTTTTCCAGAGGGCAAACAAAAGGTATTAACCTGTTGAATTCTGAATTCATTCATTGCCATAGGCTTAATACAGGGGCCACCCGGTTCCCATAGGCAATAGGTTAATGAAGCACCTCCATCACTTTCAAGTGATTGTTCTAAAATGCACAAAAAGGGACGTCTCCATGTTTATAGGGTCCGTGGATATTTTGGGGTCATTTGAAAAACTGCCATCTCCAAAGTGACCTACGCCAGGAGCAAAAACGATCTCACTAGGTGCTCCCAAAAAGTGCTCCAGAGACAATAGGTAAGTTCGTAAATAGCTTCGGAAGACATGACCCCAAAATATCCACAGATCTTTCAATGATGGATACGACCCACTCGTGCATTTCAGAATAATCACTGCCGAAGTGATGGAGGTGCTTCATGAATAACATTTGTTCGCGCTTGAGAAGAATACTTTCACCTCTGTGTATCAGATAAATGTACTTTTGGTGCATAAATGAACACTGATTCATGAGCATGATACCAGTATTTGTCTTGATGGGTTTTACAATTTGGGAACAAGTGACCTTTATCTGCCCATGCGTAGATGATATTTACGAACTGGCTTATGCTCTTGATTTAACTTCATCAAGATATAGATGTAGGATTGGTTTAGGGTTAGGATTGCAATTATGTTTTAGGTTAGGTTTAGGCTTAAAGTTAGGAACAGTTTTGGGCTGACGTTTAGAATGCAGTTACATGTAGTGTAGGATATTGAAAACAAAAGCAAATGTTGCCAGAGAATGTGTTGTACAAATGTTTGTACATTACCTGCAGAGTCGTAGCCCCTGTACTCCAACCGCTTCAAGCCATTGATCAGCAGCTCTAGGATTGCCTTTCGCTGTTTGGGCACCAGAAAGTTGATGTATGCAAATATACCTGTAAATAATTAGAAACAGTAAAACAAGGTCATCTTTCATGCACTGGAAAGCTACCCTTTAAAGCTCCTCTGCACTAGTTTGGCCAGGAGGGATTAGTTAGACCTCCCTGCATGGTCACAACCAGGTGGTTATCTCGTCAAATCAGCTCTCAATTAACACAAGAAAAAGGGGATCATGGGGGACAGATGGTAACCAATTAGGCATTGTTTGCTATATAGAGGGCGCAAGTAGCTATAAGTAGTGCAGTGGGGCTTTAAAACCACAAACTAGGACAAACATCGCCCTCTATTACCATTCAGGACCACTACCCCGCTTCACCCTACCAGACACCAGTACGACGTTAGACAGAAGAGAAGAGGGCCAACTCTTTTTGTACATGACGAACAGGAGAGTTGTCTGTGACCTCTTCACAATCCACAAACCAAATTGCCAATTTGAGATTTGCACTTATTTAGTGATCTCACCAAACATTCACAATTATCTTAGTAATATTGTTCTGATTATATTTCAAACTTACTCCATTCTATTCATCTAATATTTCTGCTTTCATACAAATGAACCTTATTACAAGGGTGGGATTGCCTTTAATTAGTAATTATTTAGTCATCACCATCATCTATCAATTTGCACCATCTACAATCGAATCTTGACAGAAATAAGTGCCTGGTATGGGGAATTCTTCGATCAAACTTACATTTGTCAATTTTTCCCATACACAGACGGTAACCCTTGCTGCACAGCGCACGCACAAGGGGGAGCTCGGAGGGAGCTGACTGTACAAGCCGATTTCCACTGGAAGCTGGTGAAAAGTTTGGCTTTTGACTTTGTTTATCTTTATCTTAAGTAACTTTACAGTTTGATTTAAAAGAAAAAAGATTGGAAAGAATATAGATATTTTCATATTTAATTTAAGAAATAACTTCAAAAATCAATGTAAATCAACTACAAGGACTTCATTTCAGCTAATCTGTCCGTTTTCTTGAAGTTACTGTGCACGGTGTGTTTGGTAATTACACATAAACTGCACTGCTTAACCTCCCTTCATTATCCCGTACAATGTACTTCAGTCTCTGTAAAGAGCCCAAGATGGTCAGTGAACCAGACATGGTCACAGCAGTAAAACACTCCAAAAAAGATAAGAAAATTGACACGAAGCAGGTAAGAAAGATAACGACTTATAAATCATGACCCTTATTTGAACAATTGTTGAGGATTTAGTTGATTTTTGGTATGTTAAAGTAGGGTATCTCTACACCATAGTCACGGGTTGAAATTATGGTCACAGTTCTGAACAAGCGCCGTTTTTTTACGCAGTCAGGCTTCCACTGCCAATTCGTGTATAGTAGTGTATATCATTCTTATACTAGTCCCGAACTCCAAGAGCTTCGACGCCGAAGCCAAAGGCATCGAAACTCCAGAGCCGGCATATACGTAAACGATTCAAACAGCAGGTTGAGTCACATTTTTTCAAAATGTAAAGAGGTAGTAAATACAATTTTGACCACAATGTTTTTTTACTCCTCTGGGCTGGAATCCGTCCAACCACTTGAAATTATAATTTGAAGAAGTCTTTGATAGGAAAGAGGGTGATTCTTCGTCCTAACCCGCTCGTTGATTCAACATGGCGAAGAGAAATACAAATGCGCGGTAGCGGCACAGAAAATATGAATATTCATGATATAGAGCACCATTCCCTCAAAATTCTGAATATGCACAAGGTTGATTAGACCGAATTTTTCGTCTCTTTCGTTCGTTAGCCTCAATAAGAGGGTGATTCTTCGCCTCAATAAGAGGCTAACAAACGAAAGAGATGGAAATTTGGTCTAGAGGTTGATATTCAGCAATTTCGAGTGTATGGCGCTCTATAGCATGAATATTTTTATTTGCTGCGCCGCTTCCACGCATGTACACTATCTCTTCGCCATGTTGAATCGACGATGCAACATGGATGAATCGTCAGGTTAGGACAAAAAATCAGTCTTTTTTCGAAGACTTCTTCAAATTATTGTGGTTGGGACGATGCACTGAGGAGTGAGGAGTCCAAAAACATTGTAAGTCAAAATTGTGGTGCTAATTCAGAATCATCTCCATGCTTTGACCTGTAACTCTGGCGTGGAGATACCCCACTCAAACATACCAAAATTAAATCAGCTAAATCTTCATCAAAATGTCAATTGTTCAGATAATTAATGGTCATGAATTTATAAAAGACGTTGTCGTTATGCTTCTGACCCGTTTCGTGTTAATTTTCTAATCTTTTTGAAGTAATTCCCCCCCCCCCCCCACATATATTACTGGTCAAAGTATGGATATGATTCTGAATTAGAGCCAAAGTTGTAATCACTACCTCTTCACACTTTAACAAATTCAATGAATCGTTTTCCTGTACGACTCGGCTCTGGAGCTCCGACGCGAAGCCTTCGGGGCGCGTCGGCGTCGGAGCTCCCTGGAGTTAGGGTCGAATGGTGGTCGCGCACAAACATTTCGGAAAATTACCGACATAACCTTTTGAGACAATTTTTACTAATAGTGATGCATCCATTACCAAGCGATGAATTAAAATACTGAAAAATCAACACTAATATATTCACAGCTTTGACTTACCGCACATCTTGGTTGATTATTTGGAGTCTTTTGGTGTCTTGATCGCGAACCCACCGTTGCCAATAGCACGACGGATTATTACAGGAAGGTGTGTCATGAAAGACTCCGAGCTACGGAAGATCCTATTGGTCGTAAGATTCTGATGCAGTAAATGTCAACCAATGAAATCACTTTACAGCAGCCGTAGAGGTACATGTGCACTTGTGCTGTTTGCAGAGACCTTTGTAAACATACTACTGGTCCAAACCCATTTTGGGTACGTGGCAGTTCTCATTGAAATGAGAAAGCTATGCATAGAAAAATTAGACAATTTCATCATTATCTGAAATTACATGGTCGGATTTCATCATTATATTTGTTGTTAAAATTTCTCGGATAATATTGGTAAGAAACTTGCACCGGTAGGTTATCTGTGTCCTAGTTTTACATCAATGAAAATAAATTAAAAAAATAAAACAACTCAAATTGTTTCACTTATTTCTTCTTCTATTGTTTATCCATGCCCACTTTTGACAGGGTATACTTAATTGGAGTTTTTGTTTAAACCATTAAGCTGTATTCTGTTTTAATGGAAATTAAAGACTGTATGCGTCTCATTTTATTTATCGAAATGTGTGTGTGTGGGCCCCCACACACACACACACACTCACAAAGATGTGCCCATGATGTGCTTGATGAAAATAATAGGCTTATAGCTCACCATCATATTTTGAGAAATATCCAAACAAGTTGTATGTGATTTGTTTGTTCGTTTCTTTTGTCTTTACGATCAGTCAGCATATGTTTTATAGACCTACGTACTGCCATTCATTGAACCTTGTGTTGATTTATTATTGATTTTAAAACTAAAAAGCATTAAAAAAATATAACACAATAATGAAATGTAACTTCATAGCACGAACAAGATAACTACGAAAAAAGTGACATAAATGACAACGACTTGTCCTTTTGGACACCGACGAAATTTTCATATAATGAAGCGTAAAAGGATTGACCATTGACAAATTGTGAACAATTATGTCAAATACATCTAATCAGCCGTTGTTGATCAAGTAGGCGAAATATTGAGGTACCCGCAAATGACATCGATATACCCGCATGTATCATGACAGGGGGCCCGTGGTCATACAAAGTGGCGTAGCCGGAAATCCAGGTACAGACAGAAATTGAGGGGCACCAGCATCGTGGGTAAGAGGAGGGGGGGGGGACATTCTTTCTTACACATGTACATTTTTAAGGCCATTGATTATAAAGGAAGAGGGTATGAAGAACTCGAGCATATAGAACCTTGATCTTCTTCACATTTGGCCTTTTCCCCTTTCTCTCTCTCTCTCTCTCTCTCTCTCTCTCTCTCTCTCTCTCTCTCAAGCACGTAGCCACGGGGGGGGGGGGGGGGGGGCACGTGCCCCCAACAAATTTCCAAGATCGGTTGAACTTTTTAGACCCCCTTTTTTTTTTTACCTCGATCGATTACATGTATGTGTCCCTCCAAACATCAAACTCTGGCTACGTGCCTGCTCTCTCTTCCCTCCTTTTCTTTTCGTTCTCATTTTTCTTCTTCTTTTCTTACGTTTAGTTCGCCATTCGATTGGCGGAAGGGGAAGGCAATGCAGCAAACCCCATCCCCCTATAACTATACGTCATTATACCTGAGCCAATATGTTTCCCGGGGATGCTGGCTCTTGATCAACAATAGTTAATGAAAATGAAAGTGCCGAGGTTCAAACAATTTTTGAGGGGGGAAAAAAAATCATTCGTTCAAAACCAATATAGTCCCCGATCGTTTTATTGAACCAAAAGATCTCAATCCTTTTTTCTTCCTTCTTTTGGTTCATTTTGTGAAACAAAAATTAAACAGCGCACATCACTCGAACGAAAGGGACGTGTTTCGTAGCCTGATTTTTACCTTTTTACTACAGAATTGAACCTCTGTTGTAAAATTCAAACACCTGCCATCATTTTGGACGATTGTCAGCTCATACTCGGAGAGCGACAGTGGTATTTTTGTAATGTTTTCATCTAGTATTCATGACGAAAATTACATTAACTGGATACACAGTACAGTGAACCTAAAGAGAATGATAATGGGTCTCTTCTTAAATTAGCCAGAATGAAAACAGATCGGCTACCCCCCCCCCCCCCCCCCATCCCATCCCGACCCTTTGTTGCCTATACAATTTTTGGTCTTGGTCTTGGTTTTGGTTTTGGTCTCGCGGACTTTTAACACTTGATCATACATTCTTAGGAAAGCCGTCAAGAGAACGAATATTTTGTTCGCATTTTTCTCTTTTGTGATCGGAAATAGAAATTATAATAGCGAAATAAAAAAATGTGCCTAACCTTAGAGATTCTAACATTTCCAGATGTACGGGGCTGATACCGAATTTCTTTGAAGTTTTGAAGTTTGAAGTTTAATTTATTCCACATTTTACATAGAAAAACAGTTTATATTCTTTTCTTTTTTTGTACAGGTGTATATTATTATAAGTCTTAGAGTAGATTTCACACAAGAAAATATATTAAAGAAAAAATTAAAGAATTCAAATCAAATATAATGTACGGAAAATAAGTACGACATTTCGAAATTTGTATATAACAGGCTATAGGTAGAACAATGTAAAATATGGGGAGCCTATAAATAAAAGGCATAGCTTGTATGTGAATAGGCTCCCGTACTGAGTAACACAATATAGTAGGTCTGGATTTAAAATGTATTATAGGAGGCGAAAACGGAGTAGTATTTTTATGAAATTCTAGAGACGTACAAGGAGAGTGAATTTGAGAAGAAACGAAATACACTGTTGCCGATAAAGTTGAAATAATTTTCCTTACCTCTTTTCGAGTAGCGATTTTGACTAATGGTTTAGATTTTCCCAGAAGTGTATTGATCAATCCAAAGAGTCATAGAGATTGATCAATACAGCTCAGAGAAGACAGAAACTGAATATATCAAGAATAAACCATATTGTCTCAATCATTACATTACAAGGGGTGGTAAAATAACTATTAGTCTATAAAGGCAACAGTGTATTTTTGAAATCCTTTAGACAGGGTATAGACCTGGGCCCCATCTTATAAAATTGCGATTGATCCAAATCAATCGCAAGTCCTCCAACCAATCGCAAGTTTGCAGTCTTCTATCTCTTATGTACATAGTTGCGATTGATATCAATCACAAATAAGTTGCGATTGATATCAGTCACAAATAAGTTGCGATTAATATCAACTCTTTTTAAGACGGGGCCCTGAATTAGGTTGATTATAAAGAACAGGCACATGTTGATGAGGAGGTTAAAGATTCTAATTAAATAACAATTCAATTGAAAATTCATTAAACAACTTTAGGGCTATAGGAAACTGATCGATTTCAAATCACAAATCATAGTAAAAGGGGGTATCATTACAAATGAAACTAATCAGGCTTCTAATAAATGAATGTAACAGAAACGTGAGATGAATCATCGATTAAACTTGGGTAGGCGAGGTGTCATCGAAAGATAATTATAATGTCGAAAAAAAAGCAGCATTTTTGTTTTCCACCACGAGAAAAGAGTTTATCAAAGAATGTTCGTTCTCTTGAATGGGAGTATAGAGTTATTCGCTGTTCTAGTGCACTTGGAATCAAATTGAGACGCCGTCGGTGCTTTTGTGTTGCTTTTCTTTTCATAAAGAAATATCAAGATATAGTTCACCATCTCTCTCTATTGATATGTCTCTGATCCAATATACGAGCGTTTATTATCTTTTCAATTTTTACATTGAATCCTTATGCAATTTATATCGAGGTAGGCATTTCTGAGCGCTTTAAAACGACAAACCATTGGATTTTCAATTGTAAGGAATTAGAATACTAAACATACATCAAAGAGGAGGACAATGTCACCGGTATCTTATTCCCATGCATGTCTATTGTTATCGTCGGTTGAAACACATAGAATGTAAGATGCATTATTGAATATAATCTTTTAGTTCAAAAAAGAATTTTCCTCACAATTGACCTTCATTGCATTCCCCTTTTGTTCAGCATGATCAACCAGACTTAAAGAGAAGAAAGTTGAATATTTATGAGCTAATTCTATTTAGCATATAATTTTTCAACTATTTTCGTATCTATAACATAAAAAAAGAAAACTGCCGCCTCTCTGATTTTTTTTCTTTTCGCCATTGTCATTTTTGGCCAATTTCAAAGATTATGTTAAGAAAGCTGGAGAAATATTGTTGCTTGCCCTGGCAACCCAATAATCACCTTGGCCGTTGCTGTTCAAGGGCAAATCTACGGGGGAGGGGGGGGGGGGGGGGGGGGGGGGGGGGGGGGGGGGGGGGGGGGTTAGGGGGGTTTACCCCCCCCCCCCCCCCCCCCCCTTGGGCTGCCAAGTGAAAATGTGATGTGCATAGAAAACACCATCATATTGTGTCCAAACCCATACAGTATTAGTAGATGCCAGGAAAACATCACTTACGGGGGTTCAAAATAGCAAAAGAAATCGCCTTGCCGCTACGCGACTCGTGGACGATGCTCCGCATGTTAGTAGATACCAGGAAAACATCACTTACGGTGGTTCAAAATAGCAACACAAAATATCGCCTCGCCGCTTCGTATTGAGTCACCCCCCCCCCCCCCCCCCCCCCTTGGCAAAAAGCTAGATCCGCCCCTGCTGTTATTGTGCTTTTTTGTGATTGGAAATTGAATCGTTCTGAATTTAGGAAACATATTAAATGCACGCCCGTCATTCGAGACCGTCGTCCTCGGCCTCATTTGGTGAATACAAGATCGGCAGAAATAACCGAATCGCCAGGCGACGATTCCCCTCGGGTTTTACGAGTCATGCCAATCCTACAGCCTTTTCACACACAGCTAAAATTCATCGTATCTAGAGATGATTACACTCTTATTTCCACGGAGTCAAATTTCACTCTAAATGGCGTCAGCTGGGAGTCAACTCTATTCCTAGTTAAAGTGACACGGATTCCGAATCAATTTGACTCGGATTGTGTGGCATCAGCTGAGAATTGACTCAATTCAGAGTCAAGATGACTCCTTTTCCGTGTCACTTTAACTAGGAATAGAGTTGACTCCCAGCTGACGCCATTCAGAGTGAAATTTGACTCCGTGGAAATAAGAGTGTAGTATAAACATGTTTAACTCAACAGTTTTAAACACCTTTAAAAGAAAATTTTCCCTGTGTGAACATCGTTTATACGATGTTCGGATAGATACGAAGTCGCGATTCATACGCCCCTCAAAGCAGGCAGCAGATACGAAGTTCGTATCTAGAGAGCTTGACATTTTGTGTGTGAACGGTTTAAACGTGTTTAAACTGGATGGAGCGTGCGCTTTGTTTGATATGACCTGAACTTCAATGCGCAATGGCACTACTGCGCATTTTAAGAGCAGTAGTTAATCACGAAACGATTAACGATCGAACCGAAATTTCTGTGTGTGAAGGATGTCGTATGTACAGCTGATTAGTTTAAAGCCCTTTGAACTAATCATGTTTATAGAATTTTAGCTGTGAAAAGGCTGCTAGACTCTCAACAGGTCTCCTCGTAAAAACGACCATTGCACCAATTTTTAACACAGGGCTGACCAGACGCCCCTTATTTTATGGAATCGTTCCTTATTTCAATCAATTTTCCCGCGCCCCTGATCGAAACCTCCAAGGGACGCCATTTTGTACGACCTCTATTTCATTGAAAACGGAATTTTTTAAACAAAAAGTAGACGGTACTATATTATAACAAACCTATATATGAAATAGTGCATGCACAACATTTTAAAGTCTCTACATTGTGTTCCTCGCTTCGCTCACTCGCTGCATTTCAGAAACTGGAAAGTTTATCATGGGCGAAAGACAATCATAGTTTATTTTATATATTAAGAATATATGAGCTGCGACGTCGGACTCCAATGGATAGGTTGTCTTCTGCATGTGCTCACCTAAACTTCGCTTGGTCATTTAAAAGCTGCTATTTGGGCAAGAGACGAAAAACCCAAGTATTATTCTGCCCGTAGGTATTTATGTGCCTCTCTATCATTATATAGGAAATGGAAAAATACAAAAAGCTGTGGTTTTAAAAAAAAAGAATATAGTACCGGTCTTTTTTTTTGTCTTTATCAAACGAAAGAAAAGTTTAATACGGAAATACAAGAAGCCATGAATGTAGAAAATAAAAAAACCTCAAGAAAGCAAACCATAATCGGACAGCCCCCCCCCCCCCCCAAAAAAAAAAAAATGATTATAACTAGTTACTATAATCTGCTCAACAAAGATGGAGAAAATGGAGATCTGCTAATTTTTGTTTATGATTCCTTAATCTTCTTCTTCTTCATCCTGTTATTCTTAATATCTACTGGGGGGGGGGTTCGTTTTTTTGTCAGTTAAAATCACCGTTAATTTTATTTGTAAGCAATAATTTATGCCATGCCTACTAAAATTATAATAGCCCCGCCTCCTACCACTTGAATACTGTTGAAGATGAGGTGGGAAAAAAATCACATGACAGCGACACACGCTCACACACGCCCACACCCGCACACACGCACACCAACACACGCCACTACTTTAGTTGTCTATGGCCCCTACGCAAATCACACATACGCCCGCGCGCACACACACACTCGCACACACACAATCTTATTTTGGCTGAGCAGTTATATAACGTAATGTTTCTTAGTATGTTCTCTACTGAGCACCAAGTTAGAACCTCATCATCGTCAGCTTTGTGCAAAATATATCATACAACCTTTATTCAGGAGGGTTTTGCGAAGGCACAAGGAGGCTGTTTAGAAGGACATAATTATGAATGTTATCTTTCTTTAAAACAATTGATGTTAAGTAACGGATGGTTAGCATTTAAGTGTCTACACTTTTTAAGTCGGTAAAACTGCTTAACATAATTTTTATTTGAAATTTTCCATATCTACATTTTAACTTCACTGATTTAGTGCTTCAAAAATATTTTAAAAACTTTTCACGAGATAATCAAAAATATTATTACAATGAGTGCCCTGGATACTGTCTCGCTTATTTTCCCACTGGCAATTTGTGGTTCAGCGGTAGTCTTGAATTTTCTTTCGATGTCTGCCATCTTGGGTTTCGCTGCGTTACGAAAACAGCAAAATATTTTCGCTTTTCATCTTTCTCTGTGCGATTTCATCGGAGCGATGGGTATTGTGATGACTTATGTGCCAAGACTTATCAAAGGGGTAAGTCTCAAACCGTCTCACTTTCAATCTCTTTCTCTTAAAGGTAATACAACGTTTTGGGAAATTTTGAAAATTGGCTGGATAGTGATTCTTTACAATATTGATATATTTGGATGCCCCTGTAGATTTAATATAAGCACTACAAAATTTAGCCCCTAAAACACTTCTGTTTTCGAGAAAAATTAAATATAAACATTTACCGGTGCTTCCGGTAATTTTTGATAAATTTCAAATAACGCCTACGTTGTTGTTCGTTTGGTATTATAATGGCTATTAGTCAATTTGACTATTGTTGCCAATTTCATCGCATCTCTTTCTTTTAATGTCTTGGTAAAACGGCCATACAATGGTAGCTGCGACCATGCAAATCTCAGAATATGTAGATGTGATATATAATTTCCAAACGGGAATAGCCAATTGGTCGATTTTAGTCAAGAAACATTGTTTTATTGCTAAATTAATATCTTGACCGTGAGAGGGAGCTATACAACATAAACCGTTTATTATATACAATTTCATCACTTTAGACTCCATTTCAACCGCGACAACCATCACAGAATATTGTAGGATCGCATAATGCTTCCAATATGTTCATCTGAACAAAATTCATGGCGATATACCAAAACTTTGTATTACCTTTAATTGACGTAACTTTGTCCTCTCTCTTCATGAACTTACGCCTTACTTTGATTAATATATTGCTGTTGTTTAAGAACACATATCAAACTTCCTTTATACCTTGGATATGGTTTATCAAAGTCCGGACCGCGGGGCATCTCGGGGTTTTTTTAATCTTAAAAGGGTCGGTGATAGAATCCACACGGCTCCCTATCGTTTTATACAAAATGTATGCGTAGCGTCAAAAAACAATTTCCATTGGATCAGATTTAGACGTAAAAGTTAGATACAAGCCTAATTTTCTCCAGTATACAAGTGCAATCAGGCGCGGATCCACATGGCGATTTTTCCGGCCTGCCCCCCCCCCCCCCCCCCCCTCAGCCCCAAAACATAGGATAATACATATATTTAACCTTTTTTTTAAACAAAAAACAAAAGCGGCCCCCCCCCAAAACAAAACAACAAAAAAAAAAATCGCAAACACCAAAACGAATTAGTGATTCTCCTTTCCATTACCCACCCCGCCCCCCCCCCCTGCTTATTCACCGGCTGGATAAATCACTGCTCAATATTTTCTTACGAAGTGAGACCCCCCCCCCCCCCCCCAAAAAAAAAAAAAAAATGGGTGCTCTTACCCCCCCCCCCCCCTCCGGCAGGGCTCAAGGGGCGGCGGAGCCCCCGGAAGCTCAGGGATTATGGGCATTTAATAACGGTCAGATGGGCATATTTTTATACCTTATTTGTGACACTGGCAGGTCACTTTTCTTTCTTTCTTTCTCTCTTTCTTTCTATTTCTGTTTGATATACATGTAGGCCTACTTTTTCAAAAAAAGTGAAGGAGAGTATGCTCGAGCCTCTCCCCCCCCCCCCCCGAGCCCTCCCGATCCGCGGGCCCTGACATATAGGCCTCTGAAAAAGCATATTTCTTACCTGACTATAAATTTGGGACTTTTTCATTTTTCAACAAACGCATAAAAAAAAGTATCATTTACAAAAAAGTGAGGAAAAATCCCGGAAAATCATGTCATTTCAGCATCATTTATAAATCACTGGTATCGAATAAGAAATAAACCACGTTTGTATTTGGGCAACTGGCCCCAAGCCCCCCCCCCCCCCCCCCCCAATCAGTACGCCAGTGGTGACCAGTGGCGTATCTGGCGCTCGGTCTCGTTGTTGGGTGGGGGGAGGGCGAGAGGGGCGCAAAAGCATATCCCACGCCTGTCGTATCGAAGCATAACACCCACATCTTGTTCAGAACGTGAGAAGGAGGGCTTTCACCAGGCTTTCACTCCCGCCGGAAGAAAGTTCTGAGATTTTTAAGTCCACACAGTGCATTATAATGGCTAAAAAGTCTAAATGCCGAGAAAGAAAATGTAAATTGACACCTATGGTGTCGAGGGACTCCTTCCTCATGTTTTGTTAGGTAATGAATAAGGTTAGTTTCTGTGGGTGTCATCATGGTCATGTACGCTAACTCCCTCGAAACCCGCCCTAAACACTATTTGTGAATCCTTATCAGCATACGTCGGCTCTTGCAGGAGCCGTACCATAAGACACTATGAACATGACTGACAAAGAAAGCGGACAAAATATGCAGTTCCTCAGGTAGACAAAGGAACATCCCTTCACTGCTATTATGTAAAAATGTGTAGAACAGGTGTCACATGCATATTCTCCTTTTTACATAATAGCAGTGGAGGGATGTTCCTTTGTTTACCTGAGGAACTGTATATTTTGTCCGCTTTCTTTGTCCGAAAGCGTGAGAGTTCATAGTGAGAGTTCTTTATTGCTCGGCGATCATATCAAATAGTTATGTATCTGAGATGGCCAGATACTGTAAATCAATAACCATTTTCAATAGGATCAGCCTAAATATTTTATGTATGAAAACACGTCATTGTCGTACGTGATATAATAAAGATGTCGGGCTCGGTATTAAGTTTTTAAAAGTAGACTTATTGACCTGTAACATTATTATGATAACAATAATAATGATTACAAGTTGTGTTTTATACCCTTCAGAACCAGAGTGAAAAGACCTTTTGTTTTAATACTATATCACTTTTACAAATGTATACGTAGCATGTTCTTTGGAACAAACATGCCAAGAAAGACAACTTGTAGTTGTGTACGATTAAAGTTGTATAGGCGGATACTCCACCCTCTCATACAAAATAGCGTGCACAGAGCAACAACATGAAAATGGAAAGACACCTCAGGTCTGGGCCTGAGACACCTACTTGCGTTTTGTGAAAGGCTCAAGCATCCGGGGCCAGCTAATAATACTTTTTTTTATTGAGTAAGTTTTGAAGAAGAACAAAAGGGAGTACTCACTCTCCTATCGTATTGGTTATTGGAGAATTTGGAATGTCATCAAATATGTTTTTTCCTTTTAACACAATACTAGTAATTGTTTTGCCACTCAGGCCTGACTAAATATATACTTTTTCGTAAGGCAACAAATAGGTTATTTTGTCATATAACTGATTAACATTTGAAGATTTCCTACACTAGTGCCTGGCCGTGCGTGTCCCATATTGGGTCAGGTTTAGAAAGGTTGTGATTGACATGATTATAAACAAAATTGTTCGGTTTGCACAGTATGACTGTCAAAAATCTGTAAAAGAGTATTCGAGTATTAGACAAGGCGTTTCACACAATAAATTGCACCTGAAATCGCATCATGTGCATTGTAAGTTCTAAACGCTTTCTTTCATACAAATACGCAAAAAAGTTCCACAAAATCGTGCATGCATACTATTTCTCAAGATGTAATAAAACAATATGAATAATTATAGTATTCTAATGATACACTTACATGCAAATGCATGATCGTTTTTTGCGTTACTTTCTGCCTGAAAAATAGTTTTCTATTGCATTTTGTTTTATTGCTGTTATGAGATTATATTCATATTATTGTTATCAAACAGGAATAAAATAAAAAAAAATTATGAATACATAGTTGTACAATGATGAAAGAAGAAGCGATACAAATCGAAACTGATCTTCCCTTCTCTTCCCCGTTTTCTTTTCTTCTTCCTCTTTATTTTCTTTCCCTTTCTCTCCTCTTTCCCTTTCCATTCCCTTCTTCCTTCTCTCTTTTTTCAGTTTGCTGGGGGGAGGCAAGGGCCTCTCTGGCCCCCGATCCACATGTTGTTGGCTGGATTAAAGATAAACTTGAGTTCTGGTAAAAAAAGAAAATGAATTCTCACAGAATCTAACGAAACTTACAGTAAATGTTCAAGATAACAAATAAATGTCATGTGCCAAACAATTTTGGAAGAAAATGTATACTGGCTGAGTAATGAGCATAGAAACATAAGGAAATCAGGGTAGTACTAGCCCGACACCATGTGTGTTGTCCCATATACATCTTTCTGTGTCAGTGAATTTTACTTTACCAAGACTCTGCCAAATTTATGATGATTTTGATGACACCAGAACCTTGCATTACACACCATTACTTACATGCTATATGATCAACTTTTCTGATCCATTCCACACCTTTTCTTTCACAATGCAATCGCATTACCAGAACTCAAGTTTATCTTTAATCACAACTGATCTCCCCTTCTTTTCACCCTTTTTCTTTTCTTCTTCCTCTTTTTGTTCCCTTTTAGCTCCCCTCTTTCCCTTTCCCTTCCTTCTCTCTCTCTCTCTCTCTCTCTCTTTGACAGGAGAGAGGAGAGAGGCAAGGGCCTTTTGGTCCCCCCGATCCACAACTTGTTGGCGGAAAAATCGCAACTGATATCCCCCTTTCTTTTCTTCTTCCTCTTTTTTTCCTTCACTTTATCTCCTCTTTTCCTTCTTTCTTTTCCTTTCCTTCTTCTCTCTTTTTTTTTTTGCTAGGGGGGGGGGGGGAGGCAACAGCCTAGGAGGCAAGGCCTTTCGGCCCCCCTTCCCCCTCGCCCTCGATCTCCTTCTTCCCTCTTTTCTTTTCTTCTTCCTCTTCTTTCTTTCCCTTTATATCCTCTTTCCCTTTCCCTTCCCCCCCTCTCTCTCTCTCTCTCTCTCTCTCTCTTTTTGGGGGAGGGGGGGGGGGCAAGGCTCCCTCGGCTCCCTCGGCCCCCTGGATCCGCGCCTGGTGAACTGTATCACTCTCTTTTCTCATATTTCTTTTCCAGCTGACTGGAAGTGCTTCATAACTTAACTATATCATTTACATTCAATCCCAGATGTTGGAAATCTCAAGTTCCACTTTGATATATTACATGTTTTAATTTATATATCTTGTTTTCAAATAGGTTTTTGTAAAATATATACTTCCCTTTTACTCATAGAAATTTGTTATCACAAAATTAAATCATGTCTTTTTTTTATTTCATCTGAAAATCCCTCGCATCCCTCCAACTTGGAATTAATTAATATGAAATTGTGGCAAAGATATCTTCAACAGTCCCAGGAGATAGTAAAGTGAAAATATGAATGTCACTCTTAAGTGTTTTGTATCATAATTAAAATACTGCTTCTATTTTATTTCATTATATTCTGAAACTTATCTTATCTAAATCTTCATATAACCATCTCATCTTCGTCATATTCCCCGACAATATTCAAGAAGGTCATATGAAATGGAAAGTTACCATTAATTTCCTCTTATCTATGCGTATTTTTTATCTCTAAGAAAAAGGTAATTATTTTTTCAAGGTTTTTCATCAACCTTTACCCACTTGGTAGATACAAGTGGGTAAAATTTGATATAAACCTTAAAAAACTGATGCCTTCGTTTTTAGAGACTAGAAACACAAGCGCGTAGCTAGCTTTTTATTTTAGGGGGCGGTAGTGAGCACGCGAAGCTTTGACGTTTCATTAAATTATAAGAGAAAGAAGACGATTCGTCGTACCGTTCTCGACTCTTAATCCTTGACTGAATTCAGTTCCCCCCCCCCCCCTCCCGTGCGAAGCGTGGAAGCTTTGACGTTACATTAAATTATTAGAGAAAGAAGACGATTCGTTGTACCGTTAGAACTCGACTCTTAATTCTTGCCTGAATTCAGTTTTCACCCTCCCGCGCGAAGCGCGGAAGCTTTGATGTTTCAGTAAATTATTAGAGAAAGAAGACGATTCGTTGTACCGTTCTCGACTCTTAATTCTTGCCTGAATTCAGTGATTCCCCTCCAGCGCGAAGCGCCGAAGCTTTGGCGTTTCATTAAATTATTAGAGAAAAAAAGACGATTCGTTGTACCGTTCTCGAATCTTAATCCATGTCCGAATTCAGTTTTCCCCCTCCCGCGCAAAGCGCGGAAGCTTTGACGTTTCATTAAATTATTAGAGAAAGATGATTCGTTGTACCTTTCTCGACTTTTAATCTTTGTCTGAATTTTCAAAAAAGAATTCTTTGTTTGCTCCTTTTTCTTCCTACGTCCTCTTACCTTTTTCTCTTTTCTCTCTCTCTCTCGTTTGGGGGCCGGCAGAAGAAACACGCCTGTATTGGAAGAAATTGAAGGGTAACGTAAACACGTACAACTGGATGTCAGATCTTCAGTTTAAATTAGAAGTTCTAAACACTAGTTTTTTGTCGGTTTCTTATTAGTTTAGACATCCGATCCAGTGGAAAATAAACAATTCGTCTTAAATCTGGAACCAGCCTCTCTCGAAGAGGCACTTTACAAAATAATTATTTATGGCAGGCTTATACAGTACATTATTTTCGAGGTCCACAATCATGACAATAATATATTTTCGGACCATTAAATTCTACACTATCTGAATTGCAGTAGACAATTTCTCAAATTGCTACCGCAGAATGTGTTCTTTCGGATGAGAACAATCAATAATAACTGTAAAGGGAACCATTGCTGTCAATCCGTGAGATTCCTCCTAAATTTGTGCACAATGAACGGTCCTACCTTTTATCACGCATATTGTTTTTATAATACAAAGACAGAAGGCGTGTCTGGTAATTGTTGGTTAGCGGAATAATTGACGATTATGATCGACAGAGTCTAGACCTAGGATCTACCTATTTTTTAGTAAAAACATGTTTAGTAAAAACAATAACATTGTGGTGTTACAATCATAAGGACGTGATATTACCTTCCTATTATTCTCAAATCCTTGTACAGCTGACGCCCACACCTTGGACTGAACTCCTCTTCGCAACTGCCTTGATAGTCTCCATTCTGACAACTCTTGCAATCGCTGTCGAACGATTCGTCGTCTTTCGCGTGGACCCCTTCGGAAATCGTGACATTATCACCCCGTGTCGATCGATTATGGTCTGTCTCTGTAGTTGGCTCCTTGTCTTCGTCCTCTATTACCTATTCGTCAAATTCGAAGAATACATCAAGACTATCCTTGCCAGGCTCACTCTGACAATCGTCCTCTGGTCAACCATGCTTGTAACTGCAACGTGTTATGGCTTCATTTATCAGAGGATATCGTCGACGTCGAGAAATGTGGCACAATCGGACAGGTTCCTCCAGCAACGGATCAAAGTTCATCAGAAGATCGTCCTCACGTTCGGCCTCGTGGTTGGCTCGACATGCTTGTGTTGGGTCCCGATGAGTGTCGTGGAGATCTTGGAAGGGCTGCAGCTGTATGGAGACAGAGGCTGGTTCGTTCACATGGACAGGGTCTCCTTTAATATCTTATGCCTGAGCCCGGTGCTCAATCCCATAATCATCTGGTCCCGACTGACAGAGTTTAGGAATCAGCTGCCGGTTTGCTTTGGGGGAGGTCTGGGAGGTACCGAGCAGGAGACGAAGACGCCAGTGACCCCCACCATAAGTTTGTCTTTAAGGATTAAGGATAAGGGCATCGCAACACCGCCCTGATGATTATGACGAAACGGCATCTTCAGTACAACCACTAGTCCAGAATCAGGGGGGTGTTTCACAAAGATTCTAAGTCGAACTTAACTCTAAGTTGGACTTAAATATTATGGAGAGCCATTTGTAGCCTTGTAATGAAATATATTAAAAAGCGAAAATTCAAGTATTTTAGACTTTTCATAAATTCCACATCAAGAACATGAAATTTCCCATGGTAATAGAAAATATGAATGATTTGAATCAATATTTTATGCCTTTTAAAATAACTTTTAGAAAATATTTTCAAGGATGCTAACGGCTTTCCATAATTTTTAAGTTCAACTTAGAGATAAGTTCAACTTAGGATCTTTGTGAAACACCCCCCTGGCCTTTTGAAATTTTGGTCTCCACCACACCATCGCAATATGCTACCTCCCCCTACTAGTTGTGTTGCCAGCCGAAGATGGCGTACTCATTTAAGGGCAAGTCCACTTCAATAGCTTTGATTCAAAGAAGCAGAAAAATCAGACAGACCAATAAAAAAAGGTTTGAGCAAAATCGGATAGCTATTAAGAAAGTTATGATTTGTTTTAATGACATTAAACAATATGACAATCATAAGACAAATTGACAACTCACTCATGAGTCTGTGACGTCATTGCCTCATTATCCACTAATGTTTCTTCTTCTTTATAAGGTTAATATAAATGTGTCATTTTCCCCTAATAATCTTATTCCTAACACCAGCGTCCAAGTTATATTGATAGTATAATATTTTTGCGTGGATGCACTAATATAAAGAGTAATTTTTTCAGTTAAATCATGAAAAATGTGAATTTTTATTAACTATTTATATAAAAATCAATGATTATGAATATACAATATTCAGAAAACAGTGTCGACTCTTTAAAGTTCATAAAAGATTTTGTGAAATGTCATGCACGCAATATGATAAAAAAAAAATCATCTAACCGGGGCAAAGGCATGGGGAAATCAAGTTTTGATTAAAAATATATAAAGGAATTGATGAATACTAATAACCAAATTCGTAATTTGTGTAGTGATTTCCATTGTTCCCGATACCTTTTCATACTTAAAAAAAAATCATAACTTCCTTATTTTTTATCCGATTTTACTCAATTTTTTTTTGCTCTGTTTCTCACGTTTTTCTGCATCCGATCAAAACACAATATTTTTGGAGTGGACTTAACCTCTAATGAGGACGCCCGGCGAAAACGTGCTTAAAGCCCCACTGTCCTACCTGTAGCTACTTGCTCCCTCTATATAGAAAACTTCCCCAATCGGTGCCTGTTGGTCCCTCATGATCCTCTATTTCTTATGTTATTTGAGAGCTGAGTTGATGAGAAAGCCACCTGTCAGCGACCTCGCTGTGTGGTCTTATCCCTCGTAGCCACACTAGTGTTGATAAGCTTTAAGATTGACAGGTGAGCGTATAATATGAGTTAATGTCCCTTTAAAGAATCGTTGATAACGCCATCTTCGGCGGCTTGAATAAATTGTAGGGAATATTATGAAGAACCGACCAGAGTCTGGACTATACACATTCAGTAGAAATTCATCACTTTTCATGTTTATAGCTAATTGCGCCCCCTATACGGCAAACGATGCCTAATCGGTGCTTGTTGGTCCCCAATGATCCCCCTTTTTTATTGAGAGCTGATTTGATGAGATAACCACCTGTCAGTGACCTTGCAGGGAGGTCTAATCCCCTGGCCAACTAGTGCAGACGGGCTTTAACGGCTGTATGACGCAATCAAAGTTACACGTACACCAGCTTTGTATTTTAAATTGAATATAGTTAACCTTTCTATATTATATTGTGAGATTAGATAAGAAAACTAATTCTAGGGTGTCATAAGTGGGGTAGGCCTAATTGTAGGGCAGTACGTGTTTATAATAAGATTCGACAATAAAGTTCGTTCACCATAATTGCAGTGAGGGGTAACTTTTAGATACTATGTAATAACAAAGTAAAAAATTACACTCTTATGTTTTGGGTTTAATTTTACAGTATAGGTCGCATATAAGTACTATTACGTCATTTATTTTAGGCATTCCACGTACCTCATTTACTTACTTTGTAAAGCATGAGTTATCATTTATTTAAAAATTGCTTTATTAGGTTTTATATATCTAAATATTCAGTTTTGTATTATGGTACCTTATATTATTTACTTTATGCATTATGTATCATGTTATAACAAGAGAAAAAAGAGTGTTTCTGATGTATATAATTTTCCTTCTGTTTTGCTATATAAACTGCATTGTACATTTATTTATATGATATATATATTATGTTTACAACCCGAATATTGATTTGTCACATTGCATTGTAAAATTATTTTTTTTATAAACAGAATATTTATGTACATCAATGAAGTTTAATAAATCCAATATATAAAGTGCTCCTGGGAAAATGATTGAAGATAATTCATTATAGGGTGATCTAACGTATGCTCTGGAATTTGGGTTCCGGTTTATATTATTCTAGAATAAATTTGCAACATTGTGTGTTTTACTTGTACAGCATTTGTCGTATAATGACATATTCTCATAGTGTAATTATCTACGGAGTTGCTCAGTCATTGATGTTGGTATTGATTGTAATTGGAAGTTATTTAAGGTATGTAGACTGCCCCCCCCCCCACTGAGCGACTTTTCGGCCTGCGCGATTTTCAAATTTTCGGGAAAAAAAAGATGTTGGGCCCCCTCCCCTAAGAAATCCTGGGTCCACGCCTGAGTAGGTTAGATAGATGGAAACAATTTTATTCCAGTGGAAGGGAGTATTCGGAAAGTTATGAGCAGGGAGGCAAAATGTATCAGCTAGCTGTTTGCAGTTGGTACGTCAGCTTAAGGGCTACAACAAAAATAAAACATTTAAAGCAACTTGAAAGAAATCTGAGCTGAGAATATTTGGGAAATCGGTAGGTTGACTTCGCCGTAAATCAAGTCAGAAATTAGAAAAAATGTAATGATTATGTCAAAGTGTGCTGACATTATTTCATTCAGTCAGCAAGAATTGAATCTATATCGTCCAAGGAAAAATTTTAAAAAACGGGGAAATTTAGAGCAGATGTTTTACTTGTTTGTAACGATGGTAGTCCTACATCCACCGGGATACTTAAAGAGAAGGTTGAGTTCTGGGAAGAGGTAACAAATAATTTGTGAGCGTTATTATTGTTATTATGCAAGGGTGTAAGAACATCAGATTAAACATGTTCCCTGAAAAGCATGGCTCTTCAAATGCCTTCATATTCTAAATATGACATGAAACATCGTAAAAATCCGGGTAGGATTTTTTCGCCACGGTTCGTGTAGTCCCATATACATCTTTCTGTGTACAGTGTTTGTAACTTTACCAAGACTTGGCCAAATCTCTTATCATTTTGATGATTCCAGAACCTTGCAATACACACAAATTCTTATATGCTAGATGATCAACCTTTTCTGGTCGATTCCACACCGTTTCTTTCACAATGCAATCGCATGACCAGAACTCAACTTCATCTTTAAACAGTATCTAAAGGCCAGACAGAAATACACTTATCTGTCACCGATGTATGACTTACTGTAGAGGTGCCGTATTCGAGTGGTTTAAATGTAAACACTTGACTGAAATTGCGAAGGTTGTGGGTTCGAGTCCCCGTGCAGCACTAGTGTCGTTGGACAAGACATTAAAGGGAATTGGTAACATTTTTAGATGAGAGAAAATGGTGATAAGGTAGTGACTTCAATGCTATAGATGTATACAATTAAAGATAATCTGAAAGTTTGAGTGAAAATAGACCATTAGTAATAATAAAAATTGGGGGAAATTCTCCAAACTATTACAATTTGATAAATTTTTAGGTGAATGAAAATCATCACAAAGCAATGAATCGACTTTTTATTACACTCCAGACATTTTTGTGTTGAAAGAATTTTAAAAGCCTGTCTTATGTTTCATTTTCATGGAAAAACTGTTGCGAAGATTACTGTAAGAGGGAGTCGCACAGTGACGCCTTCAAAGAAAACCATAAATATCTTTGTGGTTTGAGAATGTGTTCAGGATGTTGTGCATGTATTGTTAGAGGGTTAGTACAGTAGTAAGAATATAGTGAGAAACATTTCATCCAAAAATTACGCAATTTTTATTTTATCAACCTTCAACAATTTTACCAAGTCACTTTAACATTGATTTGATTTGCCACTCTCCATCCAGGTATAAAACGTTCACCGTGAAGTGGTAAAATCGGTAGCCTAGATATAATAATAATGGCTACTTGTATAGCTCACAGGTGCACCTGTCGGTGCTCATGGCGCTTAGAGAAAAGTACACATAACAGACATAAGAAAGAAAAAACAATAAACCGAAAAACTAAATTCGAAATTCTCCTAGACGTAGTAAATTAGAATATTGCAATAATTACAACGAAAGAAACAAATAAGTTTTCAGATAATTATAGAGCCGGGGTAACGTAATTAGAATGCCATGAGCTCATACGTAGTGAACATGTGCGCTGTAAAAAAAAAAGTCATTTTCATTTCATTTAAAATGATATGATTAAGTGAATAACAATAATATTTAGCTTTTATAAAGCGCTTAATATAAATGTGTCTAAACGCTTTACAAATATACTATTAAAGTTCTAACGAATTAAAATGTTTTTACACTCCATTGGTATTGCACGTGTGATGCATTATAACTGGTTTTTTAGCCATCATTGATTGTGATTGTATTGCTATATGATTCATGCCTGTTGATGTCACATTTATATCTTCTTATTCTTGTACTAATATATTTGTATTTTTGTCTGAATTTTGAAAGTGGAAACAAATAAATCACATCATTATCACCAATATCAGTGTCTATAGTATTAAATTTGGAACATTTCTGAATGCATTTGAGTATCCATATAAGCTTTTTATCCATGTGCGATTATTCAATATGCTTTGCTACTGTAAAGTATATATTTTCTTATGAGGCATGATATCGTACACGTATATAGTAAGGACCAAATATTGACTTTGCACTGTCGACCCGAATTGCAGTTTGTCTCAGTTGACAGACCACTGGTGGCGTGGGGGGGGGGGGGGGGGGGGGGGGGTCGTTGTTGAATTCAAAGTCTACAATATATCGTACAAACGAGCAAGCAGAAGACATACACAAAACAATTTTTTTTTTTAATGGCCATTACTCTCTCTCTCTAAGTGCCATATCGTTTGACTTTGGCGATCATGCTGTTCCACAACCCTCGGCTCCTAGCCTGCTGTATTAGTACCACTCCCAGTTCTTTCACTCCTCTCTCTTCCAACAATTTCTGCAGACTGTCCATCCAAAGTGTTCTCCTTCTTCCCAAAATTTTCTCTGTCAAAGCAAGATTCTCTAGGCCTTCATTTCGTGTAATGTGACCCATGAACTTCAACTGCCTAATCAACATTTCACGTATCATTTTCCTTTGCACTCCAGCTCGTGTAAGAACTTCCTCATTACTAACTTTGTCAGTCCAGGTGATTTTCATCATTCTTCTTAAAAAGGCCGTTACTAGGCTGATAAATTTCTTAATAAAATTGATAAAATTCGGGCTCCTCCCCTGGGAAAAAAACGTGTAAAAACACGTTAATTTTACCTTTTGGGGAGTTGCCCCCCCCCCCAGGCGCTCAAGGGGGGGGGGGGGGTGCAAAAAAAAGTGCTTGACTATAGAGTTCCGAAGTTGTGACATCATAAACAATTTAATTTTAATTTTGGCCATTACAAGAAGTGGGTTATTGATGTAGACAAAATAATGCTCATACTCTTTACAGCTCAGTTTATCTATGTTATTACCAAAGAAAAAAAAATGCTAGTCAGTCATTCAATAGTGTCTGACAGTGACGTCTAGAAGAAAACGGGTTTCCTTGCATAATTTGAATACTGGGACACTACTAACGTTTGAACTTCACAGATAGGACATCATGACATATTCATAATTCCTGCAAAGTTCTATAGAATTTGATGTTGGCTGCAAAAGGGACATAATAGCTTTAAGATTTATATAAAGCATGAAGAAGCTTCACAGACCTAATACATAGTGTTGACTTATTTTACCTATGAGAGAGCGAGTGCGAAGAAGACAGAGAGAGAGAGAGATAGAGAGGGGAGGGTCGAGAGAGGGGGTGTGAGAGAGAGAGAGAGAGAGAGAGAGAGAGAGTGAAAGAGAGAGGGAGAGAGAGTGAAAGAGAGAGGGAGAGAGAGAGTGAAAGAGAGAGGGAGAGAGAGAGTGAAAGAGAGAGAGAGAGAGGGGGGAAATCGAGATAGTAGCTTACAAAATAAAGAGACACAATTATTTCATTTTCAGCTTGATTTCTTTCTGGTTGTAATTTATATTAAACAAAATCATCATGAGGCCAAACCAAAGGACTCGTTATTATTAAAGATAAACTTGAGTTCTGGTTAAAAAAATGAAAATGAATTCTCACGGAATCAAACGAAACTTACACTGAATGTTCAATATTACAAATAAATGTCATTTGCCAAACAATTTTGGTAGAAAATGTATACTGGCTGAGTAATGAGCATAGAAAGATATAAGGAAATAAAGAAATAAATTTATTACAAATAAATGCCATTTGCCAAACAATTTTGGTAGAAAATGTATACTGGCTGAGTAATGAGCATAGAAAGATAAGGAAATAAAGGTAAGTAGGCCCGAAAAAATTTGTGTAACACACCTCGGGCACAAACGGGACACCTCACCTATGTTCAAAAGTTTGTAAGCATTTTGTTGATATAGGCTGACGTGTACTGACTTAATTGAATCCATTATCATGACCATGAGTGAAATGGCACTATAACTGTACTCCGATCTTAACTTCACTTTAAAAAAAAAACAGAAACAAAGGGAACATGAACGGGTGCAATTAAGTAAGCAGTAATTAGACGGCTTCATAATTATTTTGGTACTTTTTATTTATAAAATCTACTTAAAGGTAAAGACCAGTTATGGTCACGCGATTGCATTGTGAAAGAAACGTTGTGGAATCGATCAGAAAAGGTTGATCATCTAGCATCTAGCATCTGCAAGGTTCTGGAATCATCAAAATGATAAGAAATTTGGCCCATTCTTCGTAAAGTTACAAGCACTATACACAGAAAGATTTATATGGGACTACCCTATATCTCTCACAGACCATGAGAGAAACAAATTTACCAAATATATGAATTAGTAGGCAGTTTCCCGGCAAATTTTTTATCATCATGTATTAGTCAAAACATATTCTTTCACATGATTGGTAATGAGAGCTTCCATTTCATTTTTCGAAATTGGGGCGTTTCCAATACTGGTCTTTACCTTTAATACAAGAAGTGTTAACATTTCTTGGGATAAACGCCAAACTGTTTATGCAAGAGAAATAGGCAAATGTCGTACATGAAAAGAAAGAATGTGGTAGCAAGTTAAAAGTCGATAAACACTGACTAAATGCTGATAAAAAAAGACAATAAATGAACCGGTCACCAATGAAAGTAAAACGGCGTGAAACAGAATAACCAGAAAGAGAGAGAGAGAGAGAGAGAGAGAGAGAGAGAGAGAGAGAGAGAGAGAGAGAGAGAGAGAGAGAGAGAGAGAGAGAGAGAGAGTGTGTGTGTGTGTTTAGCAACATACCGTGGCATAACTTTGAAAGTAACAGTTACTGTAAAGGTGACATGTAATTTTGTCCCCCTCCCTCCTCCTTCCCCCATGACTTCGAAAACGAACATAGCAAATACTTCGTATGATCAAGGAATTATCACATTGTAATAACTCCTTGGTATGATTCTTTCTTTTACATGAAATGAAATGAAACATGTGGTGAATCGGATGTTGTCCAACAATTTTTACCTACAGATATGACAAAGTTTGTGCATGTCTAATCTTTCCAGATGTTTGTCCCTGAGCCGATCTGGATGTTCTAGAAATGATTGAAAAACCATATGATGGTCCAAAAATGGAGGAAGTATAAGGGGATTTTTATTTTAGATAGAGAAAAAAAAAAGAAGAGGGAGTGAGAGAAGAGAGAGAGAGAGAGAGAGAGAGGGGGAGAGAGAGAGGGGGGGGGGAGAGAGAGAGTAAGAGAGAGAAACAGACAGACAGAGAGAGAGAGACAGAGAGAGAGACAGTGAGAGAGAGAGAGACAGAGAGAGAGGGAGAGAGAGAGAGAGAGGGAGAGAGAGAGGGAGAGGAAGAGAGAGAGAGGGGGAGAGAGAGAGAGAGAGAGAGAGAAAAATCCAGTTTTGATTCTTCCGTCCGGTTGGGCTGTGATGGAGCGAAGCATTGAAAGGTCATGCATGATTCGCGCTGGTTTCCTTCCCGCTGAGTAGCCGTGAGATCTTCGGAAGATTCGCTTATAACGCAAGCAGAATAAAAGCAATAAATCTATTACAGAATTGATTTAGTCTACAAGAATAAACATTGTTTGGAAAACCCGATGGCATTATAAAGTCAATTAATAAGAAAAAAAACTTTCTATAAAGATTTGCGAAAATATTCTGGACCATTCATAACTAAAAGAAAAAAAAAGAGAAATATAAAAAAAAAACATTAAAATTCATTGATTAAAATCATCCGCTCTGTTAAAAAGGAATACTATCATAAAAGATTTGGCATCCTAAAATGCAACATGAAAAAACGTGGAAAGAAATTAATCATATTTAGGGGGAAAATTCTGATGTTTTTCTACCAACAAAAATGTACTATAGGAATGAATGTATTGAAAGCAATCAAATGAGAGCCATGTATTTCAATCAATATTTTGTTAACATTAGGTAAAAATGTTGCCAATGACATTCCTCAATTTCGCACTGATTTTATGAGCTTTTAAGATAATAACAATGTCAAACTATTGTTTATGAAACCTACTAATATAAATGAAGTATTAAAGCCCTGCTCCTCCTGAAAATCAACGTCTTCTTGTGGCTCTGACGACATAATATATTCAACATGTCTATTGATTATGGTCAATTTCCTAACGCACTCGAACCCTTCTTTTCAAAAATACTTTAGAAAAAAAGTCTTTGAATGTTTATATGATTTTCTGAATTATAATAATATATTGATTTTGCAACAATTTGGTTTTCGTAAAAAAAATTCTACATGCATGCCAATATCATATGTATGATAGTATTACACAAAAGAGATAAGGGTAATTTTACTGTTGGTATATTTTTAGATCTCTCAAAGGCATTTGACACCGTTGACCATGACATAATTCTTTAAAAAAAAGGAACATTATGGTGATGGTGATGGTGGTTATTTTACCTGACTGCTAAGAAAGCATAAATGCTTGTAAGACGGCCGACGTCAGAGGTCATGCTCTTGACTGGTTTCATAATTATTTATCAAATCGTATGCAGTATGTTGTGGTCAACGGTGTCAAATCAGATTTAAGTTGTGTATTATACGGAGTTCCGCAAGGGTCTGTTCTCGGCCCATTATTCATTTTTGTTATATATTAATGATTTTAAAAATTGTTCTTCAATTCTTAATTTCATACTTTTTGCGGATGACACCAGTATTACTCTTTCTAACCAAATAAACTGTCTTTAAATTTTGAAAAAAACAAAATATAAAAAGGCTGGTAATGATATTCCACAAGTCATTATGGATGGCATGATTATTACCCAAGTATCAAATATTAACTTATTAGGTATCAAAATAAGTTAATATTTGATACTTGGGTAATAATCATGCCAAGTATCAAATATTAACTTATTAGGTATCAAAATAAATGAATTATTTTCTTGGAAACCACATATTGATGATCTATGCAGTCGTTTATGTAGAACTACTGGTGTCCTCCGCACTTCACCTTTACTTTACTTTACTTTACCTATACATGACGATGTCATTATAATTATAACACATTGATTTTGCCTCATCTCACTTACTGCTGTATGATTCTTGGTCATCATAATAACATAACTTAAATAACTTAAAGGCTCACTGCACTACTTGTAGCTACTTGCCCCCTCTATATAGAAAACAATGCCTAATCGGTGACCATTGGTCCCCCATAATCCTCTTTTTCTTAAGTTATTTGAGAGCTGAGTTGATGAGATAACCACCTGTCCAGTTACCTTGCAGGGTGCTCTAATACCTCCTGTAAACTACTACTGATAAGCATTAATACATGTACAAGTCATAAGTTACGATTGAAATTTTTGTTTTAATGAAATCAGTTATATATAATATAAAACTAATTATAACACCATTCTTTAATTACTACACAGCCCCAAACAAAACCAATAGCATCTGTAACTCATTCATCCTTACTCGTTCACATGCACACTCACATGCATGTACACCACAATAACATACACTCACATGCAAGAACACACCACACCCACATCCCACCCCCCCCCCAAACACACACACAAACACCAAACACGCAGTAAGCTTAGTTACACGCTTATATTCATATTCAGTTCTAATTCTTCCCATTTTTGTAGCCGCAACGACAACCTGCCTACCTTGATTGCAAAAGTCCTTTTCCTCCTCTATAACATCCGTAATAACTTCCTTCTGCCTTGATTAAAAAATTGTATATTTCAACAATTGTTGTTTCGAATAATAGATGGTATTTAACAAAAATATGATATTCTTGCACGCTACCTTAATTCTAAAAGAACGACGAAGCTCGTAGATTACTCTCCACCTTTCCAAGAAATCGTTCTTCTCTTTAATTGGTAATTATGTCATTCATCCCATCAAACATTTCAAGAGGTGAGCGCTAATTTATTTGTATAATACGCTCATTCGCGCCTGTGAATTTAGACTACAGTATATGTGTTCTGTCAGTAAATACTCGCGACGCGTGGCGTACACAGTCATAGGCCTTGCCAAGCCACTTCAACTCAACATCAATTTGTGGCGAGTCCTGCATGACTGTTTGCTCATCCTCTACTCGCCTTGAAAATCAAAGACATCTCCAGCTAAGAGATTGTTTGTTTAAGTGATTTCGCGCTGGACGCTGAATCTTCAACTCCTGAATTCAAAAGAGCTGTGATCACCCATTTACATGTAAATTCTTTTTTTTCTGGCTTCATCTCTTCTTCTGTGTGTTCTTTCTCCGTTCTTGGACCCGGGCCGGGCCTGCAACAGTTTAGTAGGTTCCATGGTCGGAGTCTCAGAGATTAGCAATAGTTTGCACCAAGTCAAATGAAGCAAATTGAACCAGTTTAACCAGGGCATATCCCTGCTTGAACCTTGACGAGAACATCCTTGAACTGTCTTCGATACCGACCGAAATCATAATACTGTTCGACCGGATGGCCGAGAAATAAATTCCTGTGGGATTCCTTATTCAGGTCAGTATAAGTTACAGATGGTAGCTATATTTAGAGGTGTAGATCTATGTATTTTTATATAGGATTTTATAGTATTGACTATTGAAAGTGTGAAATTCGAATTCCTGTATCCTCTGAATCGCTGTATTCCACCCTTATACAATATGTATAACTCTACTAGTTCCAATAATAATATCACGGTTAACGTTCAATTAAGGTAATTAAGACAACATTATAGTCAGAAGACCTCGATTGATATTAATATAACTTGGAATTAACACTGATTAATATCAGGCTAGGAACTCCATGTTAATATTAAGTCTTGCTGTGTCACGTACATTCCATAGCCAAAGGAGTATGTTGATCAACAAATACTGTTGCCCATAACATTGGAATTTTAAAGAACCTCTTTTCAGGAGATGAATGTGACAATGTGGTTTATTTTTTAAGGATAAAACTGATATATTCTCAGAACTTTATTGATCAACCTCTACGACTCATTAGATTGATAAATAGAGTTGTGAAAAGAAAAACGTTATTATATCAATCAAGAATAGAATATATTGTCACAGTCCCTTTATAATAGGGGTAAAATATATTTATTTCAACTTCATAGGCAACAGTGTAGTTTCAAGTTTTTTCATTTTCCGTCACTTTGCATTTAATTACCCGACTGAAATAATACAACAAATAAACTGTTCAATCCGCTGTTTTCAAGGGTAGTGAAAAAGATAATGTAACGAATATAAGTTGCATTGCGCACAAATCTTCAACAATAAAGGAATTATGAGTGATGTTTGTTGGCGGCCCAATACTGTTTTTTGAGGTCAATGAACAAGGTGGACACATATACATTTTATGGTTAACGTTTACACAGAATGGAAATGAGCTTCCATCAACAAAAACGAAATCCATGTTTTTATCATAATTTGCCATCTAAGGTCCCAGTTGAATCAATTCATGTTATATAATTGATGTTTCTCTTGTCACCAAGCACGTAGCCACGGGGGGGGGGGGGGTGCTCGGTTGAACTTTATAGACCGTCACTGAAAGTGATTGATAAAATATTTCAAAATGGTATTGCATTTAGTCCAATTTGAATTTTTACTATATTGACGTTGGTATCATTGAAAAGCCTTATCGTTCTTTTGTACAACGATGCCCTATTTGTAATGAATATCCAGGAATGTGCAGTACACTTGAATAAAAACGAAATGGTTCAAAATGCATTTTTATTGTCAACAGGGAATCTTTCTTTTGTTTTGGTAGCGACCATTTTATTATAAATACTCATATCGCGTATAATTTGAAATGAAAGATGTTCGCGTATCCAAATGTATATAGTGACTCCAGGTGATCCTTCAAGCAGACTTTCCCCCAGCACATAACCGATGAAACTATCGAGGGATTCGTACATTCCTTTTTGATAACTTTGTTACAAGACCTCATGAAGAAGCCAAAAAGTGTATCCCTACTGTGAAAGGTTGAAACGGTGGTAAGCCACCGATAAGCTAGTGGAAAAATAAAAAGATAAGTGCAAAAGGAAAGCAACTCAATTTCCAAAGTGTTGTACGTCCCCAACTAAAATTCAGAAGGCATGTGCCCAGCGTGTCAATATGAATCTACTTCACTTGGTAACCTTATGTTTTAAAAAATACACCATCCTCATCATTATCATCATCATCATCACCATCACCATCATTACCATCATAACTATCATCATTACATCATCATCATCATTGTCATCATCATCATCACCATCACCATCATCACCATCATAACTATCATCATTACATCATCATCATCATCATCATCATCACCACCACCATCATCACCATCATAACTATCATCATTACATCATCATCATCATCATCATCATCATCATCACCATCATCACCATCATAACTATCATCATTAAATCATCTTCATCATCATCATCATCATCATCATCATCACCATCATAACTATCATCATCATCATCATCATCACCATCATCATCATCACCATCATAAATATCATCATCATCATCATCATCACCATCATCATCATCACCATCATAACTATCATCATTACATCATCTTCATCATCATCATCATCATCATCACCATCATAACTATCATCATTACATCATCTTCATCATCATCATCATCATCATCACCATCATAACTATCATCATCATCATCATCATCATCACCATCATCATCATCATCACCATCATAACTATCATCATCATCATCATCATCACCATCATCATCACCACCATCATAACTATCATCATCATCATCATCATCACCATCATCATCATCACCATCATAACTATCATCATCATCATCATCATCACCATCATCATCATCACCATCATAACTATCATCATCATCATCATCATCACCATCATCATCACCACCATCATAACTATCATCATCATCATCATCATCACCATCATCATCATCACCATCATAACTATCATCATCATCATCATCATCACCATCATCATCATCACCATCATAACTATCATCATCATCATCATCATCACCATCATCATCATCACCATCATAACTATCATCATCATCATCATCATCACCATCATCATCATCACCATCATAACTATCATCATCATCATCATCATCACCATCATCATCATCACCATCATAACTATCATCATCATCATCATCATCACCATCATCATCATCATCATCACCATCATCATCATCACCATCATAACTATCGTCATCATTATTATCATACATCCCTTTACTGTCTGTTTGTATATTACCATTTTGTGTTATGATCCTGCAAGTCAAATAAATATATAGATAATATAAATGAAGACAAAAATTAGATAAGTAAACAAATGAATGGATAAAATGGAGGCAGTGTTCCGAACGCATTTTCAGTGTAGTGAGGTGTTTGGAAATTATTTTCTCTCATTAGTGTATTATAAATTTTAGATTATTTGTTTAATCGAACATGTCTATTATTGTTTAGTACTCAGCAGAGATGCATAGTGAATAGGCGTTCGGGGCTCACGGTCACCGTTTCGACTCAGGCCCAGCATCTCTGTACAGTGGCAGATCCAGGGGGGGGGGGGGTACAGTTAAAAACACGTTAGTTAGTTGTTTTTTTAGATAGGCCCCCTCCCCTGGCGCTCAAGGGGGGAGGGGGTGCGATTTTTTCAAATTTTCGAGGGCCAAAAGAAAAAAATTAGTGCTCACTACCCCCCCCCCCCCCCAGCTGGCTGTTTTGCCGCTAAATATTCTCTCACGAATTGGGCCCCCTCTTTGGCCCTGTCCCCTGCCGCCGGCTGGATCCGCCCCTGTGTCTTTATATATATATATACTCATACAACCTTAGCAATAACTATTTTTAAACTTTATCATTTTTAGGACTTTTTTTCGTCATAAAGAGGTTCCTACGATACAAGAAATCAGAAAAAGTACATGCATATAGGCCTAGATGAATTGGCGGTTCCATGGATGATGGGTATCAAAATTCACGAGATTATTTTATTGATGGACCATGGTTTATAAACATTCCGATGAAGTCACCCCCCCCCCCCTTTCACTCTGCACTGGGCATGTCTATGGAGGCATACCGATGTCATTCTATATAGAACCTTGTACCTTGTAGCTTGTACCTTGTACCTTGTACCTTGTGTTCGTCTCTTCCGAAAGGTCCGCTAGGAACTATAACTGGAAGTATAACTTGACGTGACGAGAGTATAGATTTGTGTATTTCTGGGGTTATATGCTATTTGATTTAGTTTTGGGATTGCAGATTTGAAGACTGTGCTGGATTTAATGTCCACGTTTAGTTGAGGTAGGTCATTCCATAGTTTTACAGCTTCAGGGAAGAAGGATTCTGCAAATGGTGTTGATGAGCACTGAAAGGTAGTCAACTGTTTGTAATGTGTCCGCCTACTTCTTGATCCATTCCTCTGGAGATAATCTCCTAGTGGAATATCTAGTTCTGCATTAATCATCTTGTGGAGTGTAGTTACCCTTTGGATTAGGCGTCTCCTCTCTACGTTGTCCCATTTCAGTGTTGTCAGCATATTTTAATTACAAGAACACTTGTAATTAAAATGACATTTTCCTCTGTTTATTCAGCAGGAACTACACTCTATTTCTCGAAGAATATTGAACTGAGGAAACAACAAAATGACCCCTTACTACAAGAGGAGACTCATGGTAAGGATATTTAATGTGACTTGTCACTTAAGCTGTCAGTAGGCCAACTAAGACAAGCACGATCGCAGAGACCTTCGAGAAATCAGCTTATGTCAAGTCAACTGATTCTATACTAGGGAATTGACATGATTGTATTGCCTAGATACACCCCCCCCCCCTCCCACTCCGTGAACGGAGGGATACCATGCGTGTTCCAAAATGTCCGGTAAAGGGGTACTTTTCACGCACCAAAGTCCGGCTCGTAGTACACACCGGACTTTAGGGGGGTGTTTTTCAAAGGAGGGAACATGCATATGCGTACCCTAAATAACACTGAGTGGGGGGGGGGGGGGGGGAGGGGGCGGGGATACAATGATCGGATTCCGTATCATGTCATTCTCATGTTCATTTATTTCAAGATAATATAGTTGACGCACAAGGCTAACGAAATTGCCTAATAATACCGGTAGGCGAGGTTGATGTCAAATGCCCTATGTGTATCTTTGGTCCAGTCACTGAGCTGGCACTACAATCGTATAAGGAGGTGGGGAGGTGGGGGAGGTGGGGGGGGGGGCTATCGGTTTTTGTGAGGTGAATGATGAATGAAATAAAAATTAAGAAGTCCATCAAATAGGGGTATGGGCTGGGGACTAAGGGTCAGATCATCTTCTTTTCACCGTGTTATCTTTCTCCTTTATTTTTCTCTCCTCTCTTCTTTTTCTTCTTCATTTTTGTTTTATTGTCATTCATTGGGGGGGGGGGGGCGGGCACCTTGCAACTGTAGCTTTACAATTACCTACTATATTGTATTTTTAACTGTGAAAGATATAGTAATTTTTCCAGCACCACAGCAACATATTTTGATATTGATCTATTTCGTCCACAATATGGAAATATGCTTCCCACCAGCATTACAATAATAATACAAGAAACAGAGTACCTTACAGTCATGTTCTCGTAGAGTCAGGACTGAACTGAATCAGTTAATCGTATCGTTCGTGTTATTATTCATATTCCGTTATGAATAGGATACAAACAAAAACGGACTCTACTATTGAATCGCCTATTAAAATACGAAGGGAAACATATCCTCTCTTTTTTTTTAAATCAATCTTTTGGTGTTTTTTCTTCCAGATATTGCTCACTTTTACAGGGATGATAATGTACTTTTCATTTACTCTGATGTCTTTCTCGAGGGAGAGCAACGTAGCCCAGCCATTCCCTCGACCAAGCAAAAATACGGGCCATGATGACGGCGCTTCTAGAATTGATTCATTACATCATGAACGGGAACACCACGTCTTTCAATATGGGAACACCACCAAATTTAGCGCTAACACTAGTGATTCGTCTCGCGGCTCCCCTTTCATATTGAAGCAACCAGTGGCTGGTTGGAGGCAGCGACCTCGGAAACACCTTAAAACAGAAGCTAAAGATCACCACGTACCATTGTCAAAACGGAAAGCCGTAGCGGTTACGACTGCGAGAATATCTCAAGACATTTTAACAAATCTGTCACTCAGTTTTCAAGCTTCTCAACTCCGTTTCGAAAGGGATATGGCAAAGTATGGTCAGCAGGAGATTGGGCAGCCAGTACGGTACACGAGAGAGAACATTCCTGCAGATTTACGTGCCCTGGCACCAAGTGTAAGTAAATTTATTTTTTTTAAAGAAAAATTATAATAATAATAATAATACTCAGTTTATATATTGCGCTTATTACAACCACTAAGCGCTTCCAGATTTGGAGATTATTACCCCCGACTTTAGCTGTGCTGCCATCACGGCGCTCTAGCATTTCAAAGAATTAATTCTTGCCAGGTACCCACCTGGGTCGAGTGTGGCAAATGTAGATCAATCTCTTGCCAAAGGACATTAGTACCGCGGTGGGTCTCGAACCGCGTACCTTGTGATGGACAGTCCGGCGACTTAACCGTTCTCCCTGGGGGCCCTGCAATCATAATTGTATAAGTCAATAGATTCAAACTTCTTATCACCAATTATCTGTATCACAAATTACCTGCTTTGATTCTTCACGCATCAGGACGACTATTCCATGGAACATCGCCTCATATCGTCAACTCCCTGGACAACAACCCCAAGGACAGTTATCCTCGAAAAACTACCCCGCTCTGTCCCTTTAACAGCTACCCCTTCGGATAACTACCAATCCCGGACAACTACACATCCACGGACAACTACTCCCCTTCAAAATACTATTGAGAACTGTCGAGGGAATCTGCATAGGTGCAGTAATTGTCCGGATGTTTTCCCCGGTGGTGATGTCCGGTTGTAGTTGTAGTTGACCGGATGCAGTTTTCCGGTGTAGAAACCTTTATTGATGAGGTAGTTGTCATAGGAATTATTTTCTGGGGTTAGAATAGACAAGGATGGTTAAGTTGAGAGGAAGGAAGTTATCCAATAGCCGACTCGTCAATGATAACAGACTTCTTGGGCGATGTCTCACATCTTAGGGCGCGTTCATGCTTGATTTTGACGGCCAGAATCAGGCATCTGTTACGCGTTTAGTTTAAAACACGATTGCGTTCATGCTCACTTTTGTAGAATCACCGAAAAACGGCGATCACGATCGCCGATCGTAAACTCACAAAAAGATGCGTTTACACTTTTAAACGCGTTTAAATGGGGTCAACGCACTGACCTCTAGTGGGTCTACGTAGCATGCGCACACAGGTTTGCGAATCCAGCTGAAGGCCACCCAAGGAGAATTGCCGGGAGAAGTTAGCATGAACAGTGCACCGTGGAACTGCGATTACGATGAGCGTTTACGATGAGCGTTACAAATCGCTCATTCTGCCTTCAAAATCAAGCATGAACGCGCCCTAACATACATCTAACATGGTGGTGGTAGTTGTTATTTTACCTGACTGCTAAGAAAGCATAAATGCTTGTTAGTAAGCAACCAGACGGCCGGCGGCTTTAGGTCCTCTCCGAGGGACATGGTAATAAGGATTAATGCCTTACCAAAGGGCATTAGCGCATCGGATTACGAGACCACTGCTCTACCGACTGAGCTATCGCGCCTATGTCTCATCTCGAGTTGCTATTAATCTGAATCGAAAGTCCACAAAATTATTCGAACAGTAATGCATTGAATTCGATGTGAAAACTATGGAGTTGAGGTTAATACAAAACCAGGTCCCTGTTTCATAAAAAAAAGTGTTATCAATAACAAGTTACAATATCTGGTATACGTTACGGATATCGTGGTATTTGATTGGCTGAAAGCAACTTTGACATAGAAATTTGGCATTTGTTATTGATAAAGAGTTTCATGGCCGAAAGTAGATCAGACCTGTCTCAATTACTTTGATATAAAACCTTTGGTGAAGACGAATTAAAGCAAAATATCGCGTGTGTGAATGAAAAGTGTGAACATTCGATATAGATTTGAGTACTAAACTATTAACTTCCATAATAAGACAAATTTGTTTTTGTTTGAACAGCTGGTATTGGCTAACTTGTTTCATTATCTTAATGTTAGTTTAAAAATCGAAGACCATACAGCTCCTAATTCAGCAGCGATATTTGAGTGTACGAAATTTAATCTCCTATAACGTCATGAATTAGTCTGCATGCACAGACCTTAGTTTCTATTATTGACACTTAAAGAAAAGGTTGAGTTCTGAGAGGTGAAAAAATAATTTGTGAGCATTTTCATTGTGATTATATCTTCATATTCTAAATAATTATGACATGTAACGTTGCGCTAACAGCTTGAAAATGTGGGCCTCATTTTTATGCCATATGTTTGTGTAGTCCCATGTAGATGTACATCTTTCTGTGAACAGTGCTTATTACTTTACAAAGGCGATACAGTACATGATCATCTTTTTCTGATCAATTCCACACCGTTTCTTTCACAATGCAATCACATGACAGTGCTTTCGACACAATAGATCATTCATGTCTACTGAAAACTCTAAGAAGCCATTTTAGGGTTGATGGCAAGGTTATCGAATGGATTGAATCTTACTTGTCAGATAGAAAACAGAAAATTGAAATTGATAACGTTGTCTCTGATGTATTCAATGTGCCTTTTGGCGTTCCTCAAGGGTCGCGATTAGGCCCTCTGTTGTTTATCTTGTATACAAGCAGACTCCTTACAAATATCCATACGGAGTTTCCTAGTATTAGTTGTCACTGCTACGCAGACGACACCCAACTATACCTATCTTTCTGTCCTAACACACCGGCTGAAGATCATTGTATTTCTGAATTAGAATCATGTGTTGTTTATATTAAGATTTGGATGTTGCAAAACAAGTTGATGTTAAATGATAACAAATAGAATTTTTGGTCATTGGTACTCCACGCCAGGTTTCTAAATTTAGGTCGCGTAGTGTATCAGTTGGTGACTCCACCATAACCCCATCTGATACTGTTAGAAACTTAGGTGTGTCTTTTGATACCCACCTGAATATGGATTAACATATCACTAAAATATGCAAATCAGCCTATTTCAGGATTTATAATTTGAGACGCATTCGAAAATACTTTGATCAGGACAGCATGAAAACTGTCATGCATGCATGTGTTACTAGTAAACTAGATTACTGTAATAGTAAACTAGATTACTTTAATAGTTTATTGTATGGATTGCCAGACTCACAAATTTCCAAGTTGCAGCGGGTCCAAGATGCATGTGCACAACTAATTTGCAGCCTCCCAAAATTCTCTCGAATAACCCCACTTCTAAAGGAACTACACTGGTTGCCAATTCGCCAGAGAATTACATTAAAAATATTAATGATAGTCTACAAAGCTCGAAATGGTCAAACTCCTAGTTACATTACTGAATTGTTGCATATCAAGTCTCAAACTCATGGTCGTAACCTTCGTAGACACATTTATGTTGCAAATACCCCCATATAAAACCAAAGTAACCCTCGGGGACCGGTCATTTCTCTGTGCTGCCCCTAGATTATGGAATAAATTACCACTAGAAATAAGGAAAGCCCTATCACTAGATAATCAAAACTGAAAACTCACTTGTTCATAAAGTATGTTTAGCACAGCATTTACGAGCTCTTGCAGCGCAGTAGAATATATCCACATAGTTATTGCGCTTTACAAGTAAATATTATTATTATGACAAGAACTCAACTTTATCTCTAAACAGAATTCGAAAATACATAGTCATAGTCTTACAGTGCAGACTTTGTTTGTGCTAGCAAACTCTAGTCATTGATTTCGTTTATCTTTCGTTGACAGTTATTCAGCCAATTTCCGCGGAAATTCTTACCTGATTACAAGAGCCCGTGCTGGAAGTTTCATAACGAAACCACCACCGGCTCAGCTGTCTACCTTACTTCTTCATCGGGGGATTCCCCAAATGCGCCACCACCGATCTCTGGGGTAAGCTGATGACCCACCCAGCCCTTGTGAGAACCCTAAAGGAACCTCATTGGTGGACAAGGACTAACTTTGAAGGTAAACAACAAATGCCCAGGGTAATTGCCCTTCTGGCCCTCAACATCAAAAAATACCCCCTAGTTTCTTAAACTTGAACACTTCTGTTTAATATGTTTTTTGAATATTTTGGACTATAATTTATTTATCGTTTAATGTATATACAATGTTGTCATGTTCTGTTCAGTTTGTTAAGTTGGTGCCCTGCATTATTATTCCATGACCTGGGCATAACGTGCCTTAGGGTGCATTTAAGCTTAAATTTGAAGGCAGAATGAGCGATTTGTAACGATCATCGTAAATGCTCATCGTAATCGCAGTTCCACGGTGTACTGTTTATGCTCACTTTTAAGGCTCATCCGTGTGGCCTTAATTGGTCTTCCAGCTGGATTCGCAAACCTTCACTGTGCATGCTACGTAGACCTACTAGAGGTCAGTGCGTTGACCCCATTTAAACGCGTTTACAAATTGTAAACGCATCTTTTTGTGAGTTTACGATCGGCGATCGTGATCGCCGTTTTTCGGTGATTCTACAAAAGTGAGCATGGACGCATCCGTGTTTTAAACTAAACGCGTAACAGATGCCTGATTCTGGCCAGAAAAAGTTAAGCATAAACACGCCCTTAGATCCCTTCATTGGTTTTGATGTATGGTCATGTTTACAGCTCATTAGTCTTAAGACCCTCTTGTTGGTAATAGATTATCCGGACATCACATGCGTTCGCATTAAAGATTAGACTTTCCAGTTTCGATGTTGGGATTTATAATTACTTATACAGTCGTTATTTCGCAGGTTCATTATTCCTAGCATTCCCTATTCCTATTTATCAGACTGTTTGATAATAATGGAGGTATAAAGGGCAATCCAACCCTTGTGATGATTTTATTTGTAATAAAGGAGAAAATTACTCCACAGAGACATTACCACCAATTTCAGCCAATGTATGGAGCCCATACCTATATTGATTACAACTTCTAGAGATTCCTAACTTTCTATTTTTTTTGTCCGATTTCATTCAAATTTCACCAGTCTATTTCTCTGATTTTTCTGCTTTTCTCTAGTAAGAGTGTTTTTTTTTAAAAATCAAGATTGGATTTCCCTTTAATAAAGGGCTGCGTATTTCATGGGTTCATACATGTAATTCTAAAAATGTGATTCGTTTATAAGAAGATTTGTTTTTTCAAAGGTTTGATGTCCAGAAAATAGGGCCTCGTTCCGGAGGTTCGCTATCACGAATATAGGATTCCGTTATTACGAACGCACCTTCAAATTAAGCATAATGAACACATTCAATAGCGCACGTTCGAGATAACCATTCGGGACAATGGATGTCTAGTTACAACAAAATATAATTAGTCTGTCGTTTATTCGTGTATATCTCCAGTTTAACAGTAGGGACTTTTATATTCTGCACGACGAGAACGTGGACTGCCCTTTTAAGGCAATGTGACGTCACTGCCAGTGCCTTAAAGGACGTCACATTGCCTTAAAAGGGCAGTCCACGTTCTCGTCGTGCAGAATCTAAAAGTCCCTATTGTATTGGCCTACAATCATGACAAGCCTTTTTTGTGAGAGGAAGCCTCTTTTGGCATCGCATTATTTGAGGCTAAGCTGCATTTTAAACCTGTTTTTAATATACAGGTAGCATCGATTTTACAAGATATCCGTGCAGGCCAACGGTATGATTAAATTAAATATGCATTTAAAAATGCAATTAAGGTTAGCCTCATGCGTTGCCAAAGGAGGCCTGTTTTAACAGGAGCGTCTTGCCAGCCAACATTATTATACAACGACAAATAAGAGATGGGCAGGATAAAGCATTTTAAAGTGCTTTCTCAAAAACACACGTAATTGACTGAAGAAAGAATACCTCGCTCGAATTGATCAGCAAACGCTCTCAAAATCAAAGATTTCGAGCTGACGCAAAATGCAACGGAAATATCACAATTCACAAAGGAGGTTTGTCGACAAACCACCTTTGTGAATCCGGGCCTGAATGACCTGAGAAAGGGGAGGGGGAGGGGGGTGGGGGTAATAGGAGAAAGGGCCAGTTATCTGATGTTAATAAACAAAAGCACACCTGAATATATGAAAACGTGTATACTTTATGTGCCCCCACCGTCCAAATTCGAAATTGAAGATATTTTCCTTACGCTTTTCACATAATATATTACAGTGTATAGGTTTGTGGATCTGTTATGTGTGGTAGGTTGCCTCTTCTAATCATGATGATGATAATAATAATTATAATAGTAATCATAATAATCATAATACTAATAATATCAATGATTATAATGCTGATGATAATTATGATAAAAGTAGTAACATATATTTTTAAATATATGTTTAGCGCTATAAAAATGGAAGCACTATTTTTATTATTGATCATTGTCATTATTCATTATTATTATTATTATTATTATCACTATTATTGATGTTGTTAGGGGGTGGTTGTTTTATGCTCATTGTTGTTGCTGTTTTTGTTTGTTGTTATTATTATCATTATTAATTGTTATCGTTTTAGCTTGTGGCAATTTACTAATGGCTCTAAAATGCGAAGAACCTTGTCTATTTTATTTTACACACACTATTCCAAGTACAAGTAGTTCGCATATCACTACAGTACTTTGTATCATTATGTGTTTTCCTTTTTTTTTTTATTTCAGAGAAAAAAATTGAAACATACGTTCGTCGATATAATAACTTATCGAAGGAAATGACTTCTAAACATCAGAAAGATCTCATCACATGTAAGTATACCAAACATAAAGACTTCCATTTTTCCTTCGGATATAGCTATAAATATTCAGCAAATACTGGCACTAACCATCATGAATATTTGTCCTTTACAATAATATATAAATATTGCTTTTAAATTTCTTCAAATTGCTGTTTTAAATCAACTGTCTGGATGCACAACTTGCGGCCACGGTAGAATATAACATCAATCGGAAAATTCTGAAGTTATCGGTTCATGATATTGGCCTATTGTTATATTGAATGCCGGAGCATGCATCAGTTAAATAATATCCTCTATAGCAGTGAGCAGTATGAAACAGGCCGCCTCTGTCTTCATCATTGTGATTTTTACGGTGATTAACACAAAGAGAATATTGGAAAAGAGTCGATAAAACATAGATGATATTTCCCACAGTGCGGCACTAGAGCTTCTCTGCTCTCATCATATTTTTTCTTTACACCATTATGATATATGCGGTCATCAACACATTGAAATCATATGAACTGAAACGATAAAACGTCATATTTTTCACACAATACGTCATGATAATATTGTGTGCGGTTTACGTATAATGCGTAAGACATTTGCCACGACTGGGCGTGTAGATGATGGAACTTGGGGAGAATGGGTGGGGGAGGGGCGGGGGGGTGCCAACTTCATGGTTGACCGTGATCGTTTATAACAAAGTTAACCCCAAGGGCAAAGTGCGGTGTGAATTATTAAAGATAGAAAAACAGTGTGCCACGAGCAGTTGATTGAGGAGAGAATCGCCACAGATTGGCACATGGCACGGCCCTCGAAGGGATCACCGACACATCTTGGAGTAATAAATCGTAAAAGGGCTTCATTGGTTGTTCAGCTATGTTTAAAGAGAAAGTTTCGTTCTGATAAAGCTGAAAATACTATCCATGAGCTTTCTCAATCTTTCTAAGTCATTTAAGAAGAAGATCCTCGAAGCACTGTCCCCTGAAAAGGGATAAGCTCTTCAAATAGAACCAAAAAAGAAAGAAATACCCACCGTGTCATGATGAATACCCCCCCCCCCTCTCTCTCTCTCTCTCTCTCTCTCTCTAACCCTCTCTCTCTCTCTCTCCCTTTCTCTCTCTAGCTCTCTCTCTCTCTCTTTGCATACCGTCCACACCCATACACATGCAACTATATTCCTTCTCTATCATGTTTACAAAGACAGTGACTGGGAGGGGACAAATATGTCTCAAATGTCCCCTCTCCCCCCCCCCCCCCCCCCCCCCCCCCCCCCCCCCCCCCCCCCCCCCCCTCTCTCTCTCTCTCTCTCTCTTCTCTCTCTCTCTCTCTCTCTCTTTACATTCCGTCCACACCCATACACATGCAACTATATATTCCTTCTCTATCACGATTACAAAGACAATGGACAAATCTATGTTTCAAACGTTTCTCTCTCTCTCTCTCTCTCTCTCTCTCTCTCTCTATCTCTCTCTCTCCCTCCCCCTCTCTCTCTCTCTTTTTCTCCCCCCACTTGTGAATATGTAGTGGTGTAGGGGTTCAATTCACCGCACTCTCAATCCAAGGGTTTGGGTTCGAATCCCAGCCCTCCACTCTGTTTAAAATTGGATACCCCTCATTTTGTTCCTCTCCTGCTCTCGACCCAGATGTATTTTCTGGGGTAATAATAATTACAGGGCCTGCAGGAAGAGAAGTAAATAATTATTTATGTGGTTATACCTCAGGGTAAATATTATGAATAAAAATAACATGTATTATTAGGCATAATTTGAATAGTCTTATAAATTTGCTATTTAAAAAACAAAACATTTTCCATATTAAATAACCGTAGACATACACCAATGTTATGATTAAGAACGATTACTAGCGTCAACTGCCAAGAACATGACTGATGGTATTTAACAAAAAAATAAACATAGCACCCGATGACGTACGAATTTATTCAAAAGGGTTTCATTTTGATAACATGTGATGATATGGCAATGGGTTTGGCGTGTGACAAAGAGCGGCGATCCGACAAATATTGCTCCTGGCATTTGTAGGGCTAGAGTAAGGGATGCAATTGCGTTTAGGTTAGGTGAAGGCCTTAAGGGTTAGAATCAGGCGCGTACGCAGGGGTGGGGGAGGGGGGGGGAGTCGAACCCCCCTCAAATAAATAATTTTTTAAAAATAATTAAAAAAATTATAGTTATGGGTGATCAAAAAAAGTGACCTGACCCCCCCCCCCCCCCCCCCCCCAACGTAACGAAATATCAATCATCCAAATTTTCAAATTTTCGGGACAAAAAAGAAAAGAAAAAAAAAGTGTGCTCTTACCTCCCCCCCCCCCCCCCCCCCCCCCCCCCCCCCCCCTGGCTGATCGTCAACGAAACGGAGTTAAGTCTTTGTCAACTCTGTTCGTTACTACGGCAGGCAGCCAGTGAAAACGAACTCGTTTGATCAATTTATGGAAATGCAAGCATTACTTTAAACAAACAGAACTTTGTTATTCCTGGCTCATTTTTCCTAATTGAGGTGTCATAAAAGAAAGGGCAGAAATTGAACTTTCTAGAAATGTGATTTTCTTCATGAAATTCAGATACCGCCCGCCAAATGCCTTTTTGGTTTACTCTCTTCAAATTGCTTTTAATCACTCATGCGTGAGAAATCATATAAGTTGCATCAAATGAAAGAGGATAATCTAAGCTTTCCAAATATGTGACTTTTATTAATTATAATTGTAAATAAGTTATGATTAAACATCGATAATTCTCGGTTTCGTCTTTTCTGGGACGCACTATATTACTTTTTTTCTTCTTCAAGTTTACTATTGAATGATTTTATGATTTTATTGCCAGGTGACGCATCTGCACTGACGTTCCAGGATAACAAGGCAGTGATAGCTCGTATGCCGCCCAACCTCAGAGAGGAAATCAAGTACGTCACAGCTGATTTTATCAGGGCTGCCTTGCCCGATCTCAAAATCGTTGGCATTATACGCGATCCAACTTCGAGGCTCTACTCGGCTTACCTTTATTTCGCCGAGCACAAAAAGAGTCCCACATCGCCGGAGGATTTCCACGTCAAAGTGGTGAAGGCGATGGAGGACTTCTACAATTGTACAGATAATCATGATCTCCGTTTCTGTGCCTATCATGACGTGGTACCGGTAAGAATAATTATTGCCATGAAGTTGCCTGTCAAATTTCCTGAAATTTAATTGAATTTCCTTCTTTTCTTCTAAACTGCCTCGTGAGTGCCTTTTTGTGCCTTTTTTTTTTTCGTCATGAAATTCTTGGAGACTAGCGCCAAACGTCTTTTGTCTCAACAGAAAATCACTTCAAATTGCAAACGAGTGAAGCGAGTGAGCAATAATGTACACTGAATACAGAGGCAAATGACAAATGATATCAAAGAGTAAAGATTCGCCTTTTTAGTAATTATGTTCTTTAATTAAATTACTTTTGATTTACCTTATTTTATCTTCAGTTTTCCTTTAATTTGTCAATTTCCTTAAAAATGTCCTTGACACTTTCAATTTTTTTTAAATACTGAAAACAAGGAAATTTCCTTGAAAATGGAAGCTACATGTATGGTGTAAACATTGGGCAATGAAGGAGCCCTTTGCCCCTTCAACCCTCATTTTAACTCCTCATTCTCCTCCCAACGTTGTCTCCTCCTCATCATCGCCATTTTTAAGGTGACTATCGTCGTCATCGTCATTATCGTTTCCACCATCACCGTATGCTCCTCATAATTTTCATCATCATCACTGTCATCTTCATTACCATCACTACCACCAAATCCCCCTGTTTCCCTCTCCTCCTCCTCATCATCGTCTCTTCATCATCATTAACATCGTCATCATTGTCACCGCTACCACTTCTACCACTACCATCATCGTCGTTGCCTTTTCCCCATTTATTTATTTATCCTGTTCCCCCTTTACATCGCATGCCGTGTGGTTGTATTTTCAGCACATAAACATCGGGTGCTATTCCTTCTACATCCGAGAATATCTGGCACGGTTTCCCCGGAACCAGCTTTACTTCTTACGCACAGAAGACTGGTCAAAAGATCCTGCTCATTATATGAAAGAAATATTCTCATTTGTAGATATTGGTAAGTAAATACTGACTGTCATTATAATGAATTTTGAATTGACATTGGGCCTTAAAGATACTATGTCCCTTTTGCAGCCAACATCAAATTCTGTAGAACTTTGCAGGAATTATGAAAATGTCATGTATGTCCTATCTGTGAAATTTAAACGATAGCAGTGTCCTAATATTCGAATTATGCAAGGAAACCCGTTTACTTGATAGACTTCACTGTCAGACGCTATTGAGTGACTGACTGGCTTTTTCTTCTTTGGTAATAACATACATTAAATGAGCTATAACGAGTACATGAGCATTTGTCTACATCAATATTAAACCCACTTCTTGTAATGGCCAGAATTACTGATTGAATCTTTGCGCAGCATAAAACGTACGACCATTTGGTACAATAGTCTGAAAATCAGACTATTACTTACTGGCTCTATAGCTCTTAAGTCGATTTGACAACTAATAGTCGTTATTTTCCCACTTAAAGACATTTTCAAGCTCCCATTTTTTTAGGGAAGTTCTAAATTAGTATCATCTTTCAAATACCGTTGGAATTTATCCTTTTCATTTTTTTTTGGTCTGCAAATGGGACATAGTACCTTTAAAACTGTAAAACAATAACATTTTGGTGTTCATGATAGTTCACGAATTTTGCAAATGGACGAGAAGAAAAGTCACTTCAGCAATGCAAAAGATTCATGCTCCAAAAAATGAACTGTGTCTCTTGGAAATTTATTGACGGGAAAAGGGGTGTATAGCAAATTGATTAAACATACATTCCCAATTCCCATGTTTGTGTTTTGAGAATGACTATAATATACCAACACAATGTTATTTTTAAAGCAAAGCACTTCAGGTTTGGTTAAAAGTCACAATGTCAAGCGTAGTCAAAAATTCGTGCAATTTAGGTAGGCCTATAGAGTCACTTCAATCGGGATTACTAAGGTGGCACAGACCAGGTGTGCCCCCCCCCCCCCGCAAAAAAAGTGTTCATTTTTCATGTTGAATTCATGTATAAAGAATTATCCTATTTGTTTGGATTTTAATGAACAATTGAATTGAATTGAATTGAATTGAATTGAATTAAATTGAATAGTATAAACAAGATTTATTTGATGAGGGATAGGGGAGTTCAAGACCTCCCCCCCCCCCCCCAATACCCTAGTCCCCTCAGTAACCGTTATTAGATCATCGTGCATTTTATGCAATGCAGAGACAACAACATGAAGATATAGATGCTTTGTACTGTACGTGTAATTGTCACTAAAATATTTAACCCAAATACATGTAGCAACAAATTCCTAACGAAAGTTTAAAAAAAAAAAAAAAAAAAAAAATCTTCAAAAATGCAAAAATGCAAATAAATTTTCACTAGCCTATACCCATCACCCATCGACGTTTACCAACAACAGAGCATTGACTTATAATGTATTCCAACCATGATTTCTATAGGAGATACACGACTCACTGAGTATGAAAATTGCCAAGAAGTTGATTTCTAAAATGTAATATCGTCAAAAATAATAGCGGATAAAAATCAGTACACTGGAAGTAATAATAATAAATAATAATTACAGTGCTTATATAGCGCATAACACTTACTTTGTCAGAAGTCTCTAAGCGCTCTGCGACGACGTTTCGACAGTCCCTGAAAGCTTCTTCTGACTTCTTAGTCAGAGTGATTTTTTATTCGCTGTTATTTTTTTACGGTACGAAATGAATAATAATCTTCTTGAAAATTTGCGATCGTGGTATTACTAATAGGTTAATATCCCAGAAAATGATTTATTGCATTTGTCCATTGGTATAACCCTGGTCATATCCTCACTGTGGCGCACATAATATTTGAATGAGTTCAGTCTTTTGATTTATGTCTTTAGGTCGTGTATATGAATTCATTTACTTCTCTCTCTCTCTCTCCCCCCTCTCTCTCTCTCTCTCTCTCGCTCTCTTTCTCTTTGTCACTTTCTCTGTCTGTCTGTCTGTCTCTCCCTCTCCCTTTCACCTTCCCCCTCTCTCACATCTCTTGTTCTCTCTCTCTCTCTCTCTCCCTCCTATCCTCCCTCTCTCCCCTCACATCCTCACTCTCTCCCCTCACATCCTCCCTCTCTTCCCCTCCACCCTTCCTCCATCGCTCCCTCGCGATCTCTCCCTTTCTCTCTCCCCTTCTCTCTCTCTCACACTCTCTCTCTCTCTATCTCTCTCTCTTTCTCTCTCTCTCTCTCCCTCTCTCTCTCTCTATCTCTGTAGATCCAATGTCTGAAGAATACCGACATAAGGTTGCACAGGCGGGGAAGCTGAACCGAAGAAAAGCACGCGACAGGAAAGTCGGGCCGATGCTACCACAAACGAAGAAACTCTTGGACGATTTTTACAGACCTTGCAACAAAGATTTAGCCAAACTTCTAAATGACGACAAATACCTCTGGCAGATAGGCACGTAAAGTGTAGTGACGGATTTGTAAAGACTTGTCATGACATATGCTGCAGATATATAAATACTAATAATAATAGTTGCAATTTCCACTTTCCATTGAGAAGAAATTAGCGCTTTGAGATTTCAATCAGGTGTCGGTGTTAAAGTTAAAAATATATACAAGTACGATGCAGAGACAGTGTGAGTTCAACTAATGCATATGGTTTCAGAATAGATTCGCATGAAAATTGTTCCCCCGCCCCCCCCCCCCCCAAAAAAAGAAAAAAATACCCTGGAAAATTAACTTGGTATAGAAATAGAAGGGCGAGGGGACCCAATCCTTTTGCAGTGGCATGTCTAATTGCATAAGCGAAGAGAAATAGAGAATGAAGAAGAAAGGCAAGAGAACCCTGGCACGTCCTCCCACATTATTCCCTGGGTGCACACCCCCATCCCCCTCCCAAACAATCATTGTACCCATGCCTCATGTATATTTTACAGAATGCCCCCATATACAATAAGGGATAAAGCAACGTCGATCTGGCGCTGCTCAGTAGCTGCCGGGCTCACGATCAATTGGGCAAAAAGAATTTCCATTTTCGGTTTAACTTTATACAATTTGAAGTGGACTTTAAATGATTATTATTATCATTATTATTATATTTAATACATTTAGTGTCCATGCCAGGGGCGGTCCAGTTGATGGGGAGGGGGCGGTCAAGGGGTTCGCCGATCGAACCTCCCTGTAACTTTGTATTTTGTTTTTATCTGTTTGTCTACTTGTTTGTCTTGTGTTTTTTTTTCAGTTTTGTTTATCCGATTTGTTTGGTGGTGGGGAGAAATAGAGTGAGAGCAAGATTCATGACAATTTACAAAGAGACCAGGGGTGTTTCACAAAGACTAAGATCGACTTCAAGTTGCATGGACTTAATTACGGCAGACTGTTTTTTTCCAACAAAAAAAAAAGACGAGCAAAAAAAAAAAATTGTGACCAGAAAATTACCATTTCTCCCCCCTACTGCAGAGCACATGTTTGTTTGTGTGTGAGGGGGGGGGGGTCCAGTTTTTTTATGCAAAATTCGCCTCAGCCGGCCGGTGAATAAGGGAGGGGGGTGTGGGGGTGTTAAGAGCATCATACAAGCAAAATATACATATTGTTTTGTCGGGGGCCGCTTTTGTTTTTTGTTTTAAAAAGGCTAAATTTACGTTATTATCCTATTTTTTTTTACTGTTTTGGGGGGCTTGGGGGGGGGGGGCGGGCCGGAAAAATCGCTTCATGGATCCGCCCCTGGGTGAACAAATGAATAATGTTTTCATAATTCCGTGAACACGTATCCAACAGTCCTCGTTTTGTTAATATACAGTTTTGTACAAATACCCGGAAGGCCTTTTATAAGTATGCTGGTTTCCTATTTAGTGAGTGAAGATGGTTGTAGATGACAATGTGTGGAATTTTAAAAATCTAGATGATTGTGTGGAATTTTCTCATTATTTGCAGTTCATGAATTATATTTTGTCATGACCATGGGATGCTATATATGTTTCATTTTTAATAAAAAATAACTGATATGCTGTCAAATAGCAGCAAAAAATATATATACAAGGAGAATGGAAAATAAATAAGGAAGACAAGACTATGAATTCCATTATAAACTGCTCAATTTATGTACATATACTCTAATTAATTATGACGTTATATACAATCATTATGGAATATTGTACTCATGAGCTTACTTTTATTTATTCATGATATGTAATATTTCTATTGTAGCATTGTTATTTATATATTTATTTATCAGAATTAACAGTTTCTTTGACTTTGTGTACATCTATCTATTTGTATTTCTATTCTTATTTGAAATCCAACCTCAGGTTTTGGTTGCAATAAAGAAATAATGATGATGCAAGGGTAGGCATTGGCTGAAATTTAACGTATTATGAAGAGGTGAAACAGAAGAGAGAGAGAGAGAGAGAGAGAGAGAGAGAGAGAGAGAAAGGGAGAGAGAGAAGGGGGAGAGAGAGAGAGACAAATAGAGAGAGAAGGAGAGAGAGGGAAAGAGAGAGAAGGAAAAAGGGAGAGAGAGAGAGAGAGAAAGAAGGGGAGAGAGAGATAGAGAGAAGGAGAAAGTGAGAGAGAGAGAGAGAGAGAGAGAGACAAGGAGAGAGGAAGAGCGACAATGAGAAAGTGTGTGAGAGAGAGAGATAGTGAGAGAAAGAGACAGAAAGAGAGACAGACAGAGGGCGAGTAAGGAAACATAATAAAGAAATAAGACAGAAAGAAAGAAAAAGGAGTGAGAAAGAGAAAAAGTAAAGAAAAGAGAACTTGAAGAGAACAAACAAGTTTTTATAAAGGATTGCCACGTTTTCAAGCTAAACCTATGTGGCAATTCTCATTCGTTATTATTTCATATTGGTATTACCATGCAATTAGTTTACGTTGATGATGTATTCGATATTATACATGTTTGATATCATGATTATGTTGTAATTAGTTTTTATTTTTTGGGAAAAGGGCCATGAAGAGAAATCAATCAATCAAATCTAATTAAATATGAAACAACCACCTCGATCCTCATCCCGTATATATCACGATAAATGTGTAATTCCATGGAGAAAAGAAATCATGTCAACATACAATCAATGGTCTTGTCTTGCCAGGATAGCCTCATCAAAACCGAGAGCCCTGTAATCATATACATGTATTATCCCGGCTCATTTTCGGGTGTTTTTCAGGTGTTTTTCACTTTTTTCAAATTTTGAAATTTTGATATTTTTGTTAAAAGTGGGACCCATGGTTAGGGACTTGTTGTGTAAAAGTGACCCATTTATTAGAACGGCACACCCCCGTACAGGGCCCTGGGAACGATTTTGTCACCGGGGGGGGGGGGGGGGGTAAGAGGACATATATATTTTTGTTTTGGTCCCAAAAATTTTGCAACGACTCATATTGATATACATTAAATATATCATACCAGATTTTTTTTGCAGGGGGTGCTATGCCCCCCTGGAAAAATTCCAGGGGTGCTGCAGCACCCCCAGCACCCCCGCTTCCCAGGGCCATGCCCCCGTATGCCCTAATATATTAGTACCCCCCCCCCCGGGCCCCCCCCCCCCCAAATGTGGGATGCTAACTTTTAGCGTGCTCGGTATCGCATTGCATGCCTTTTACAGTTCCTTCCAAGCGCGTCATCAACACAGCTCAGAGACTCGGCTCAGACTGGAGGTCAACAACATTTATATCGTGAAGTCGTCCGTCACATGTGGAAAGGAAGCAAAACTCTATTGCTCTGGTAAGATATTTCCTAATTTTAGGTTATCTTTACCTCCGATTTGTAAATGTGGTGCATCATTAGGAGTAGAAGCGGGACAGCAAACGTTAAAGCCAACTACTTTGGTTCGTACGTAGTGTGTGGGGAGGGGTGATTTTGGACGAACTTTGTTTGTTTACCTACCCTCCAAAAGCAAAAGAAATAGAATATAGATTGTTGGAAAATAGAAATGAAGAGAAAAAACTTTCAATGGAAAGAGACACACTTTCAATTCATTTAGGGAAATGGGAAGCTTTGGAAAGTTTAGAATAAATGTTTTCAGTTTTTTTTTCTCAATATAATTATATACAACTTCCTGCATGACCGACCCTCCTCTCTTCTCTCTTTTTTTTTTTTTTTTTTTCCCCCTCTACTTTTGTTTGTTTGTTTGTTCTATGTTAGTGTGTGTTTTGTATACTGTTGTACATGTTATGTGTTTAAATGTTGTGTGGGGGTGGGGGGGGGGGGTAGTAGGTGTTTTGTAGCTTTTTCTCTTTTTTTATATATAGGTCTAGATCTATATAATTTTTTTGTCTCCAAAGGAAAATGAAGAGGTGTAACTTTTGTGTGTAAATGTAAAAGATCATTGGTAAATTTATAAAGACCTATGTTAAATTATTTTGTTATTTTGTATCCAATGTTATAAATGTACAATTTTTCTTTGAGAGAAATGAATAAAAACCTATGAAAAAAAAACCCCAAAAAACAAGCGCAAGCTTTATTATAATACATAGCCATGTTCGAGCCCGGCTCGCCCGGCTCGCCCGGCCGCGACTTTGCGTTTTACACCCTGGCCTGGACATTTTCCCGGTAAATAGCAATGAAACTGCTTGAATGAGTCTAGTCTACGCTCCTCGATCGGGCGCGCCAGTTCCAAATCGAATCGTACATGCACAGAGAAAGGGAGAGAGAGACGGAGGTCTTAGAAACAAATATGAATTCAAGAAGTGAGAAAGAGAGGGGGTCTTAGAAACAAATATCATGAATTGAGAGCTAGAGAGAGAGAGGTCTTAGAAACAAATATCAAGAAATGAGAAAGAGAGGGGGGGGGGGTCTTAGAAACAAATATGAAGAGAGAGAGAGAGGCCTTAGAAACAAATATGAAGAGGGGGTTAATGAGAGAGAGAGAAAGAAAGAGGGGTCTGAGAAATACATACGAGAGAGAGTGGGTCGAGAGAGAGAGGTCTTAGAAAACAAATATGAATAGAGATGGGGGGGGGCGGGGGAGAAATGGGTCTTAGAAAACAAATATGAAGAGAGATGAGGGGGGGGGGAGGTCTTAGAAAACAAATATGAAGGGAGAGGGGTCAAGAGAATTAGAGAAATTAGGTCTTAGAAACAAATGACATGAATTTAAAAAATGAAAGACGTGATCCCACAATAATAGAAAATGGTACGAGTGCAATATTTAAATCACAGTTTATGTATTACATTACCATTACACATATTATGACGTCCAATCCCACGACAAGTTCTACGATCACCATGTCAGACACAATGACATGGCAAGAAACCACCACCTTCAGTAAGTTAGAGAAACAAGGAAATGATGGCATGGCTTTGATCATAATTATAATGTGTCTAGCCACTTCCCCCTCTGTCTCTTTCTCCCTCTCTCTCTCTCCCCCAATCCATCCCTCTCTCTCTCTCTCTCTCTCTCTCTCTCTCTCTTCATCTCTCTCCCCTCCTCCTTCACCCCCCCCCCCCATCCATCCCTTTCTCTCTCTCTCTCTTCATCACTCTCTCAATCTTTATCTGATTCTGACTAAGAGAAACAATGCAATAACGTCATGCATTTGATGTTCATTATATTAGGTCTATCCACTACCACTCTCCTGACTCCCTTGACACCCTCTCTCCCTCCCTCCCGCCTCCTCCCCCTCCCTCTCTTTCATTCATATAGATAAAAATGACTGTAAAAAAATTGCGATGGTGAGCAGAGTTTCTTTAGACATTAATTATCAAAGCTTTATAATATAATAAAAATATTATGTCTTTGCATCTATTTTTAGTATCATTATTTTTCATTATTATTTTTCTTTTGCGTTATCATCGTCATCAATATCTTTTTTTCTTTCAATATTTCAGTTTCTCGGCTACCCAAATAATCTCTTTGTCGACTTTCTTAAAGTTTAGTCATTTACATATTGTTTTCATCTTTTAGCATGTTCTCTGGTGGAATATGCATACAGCAGGTCGTTCTACAAATCCAGCACTTGCAAGATGAATCAAGTTTATGCGATTTTAGCTTGTTCCCAATTCCATCTGGTCTTCATCGAGCCGCAAGAAGAAAAGGAGTGCCACTGAGGACTACTGGATCGGGTTGACCGGTCCAAGTCTCAGTGAGGCAAGGTGGCTAGATGGATCAAGTCTTGCCTATAGCAATGTTAAGTCTTCTTTGTTCAGTGACAATGGAAACTGTTTTTGAATTGTGTTAAGGCTTTAAAATAGTTAGTATGATGAGGAAAAACAAAACATGTTTAACTTTTTTTTTTTTTTTTTTTTTTTTGGGGGGGGGGGGGGGGTTAGGGGAGAGGTCATAGATAAAACACAGATAAAGGGTGTAGGGGTGTTTGAACATCTAAAGCACCCCCTGTTTCCCAGGGGGTGTTTGAACACCCAAAACATCCCCCTGGATACGCCAATGAATATCTGAGAATACGTGCGCCCTTTTCATCGCAAAAATGGGTATTGGCGCCTATTTTTTTGTTTGGGGGGGGGGGGGGAGGGGGAACTGCTTATTTGAAAAACGCTAAATCAATACCCAATGAAAATATTGGATAATCGCTATTTAAAGCTTACAATTTTTTGAAATGTCACTTTTAACACAATGCTGCTTGGTCGTGAATCGTGTGTAGATTAATGCAAACAAAGTATCTTACAAAAAAACATATAACCCCTACTCTATAGAAAGGATGAAATTATTTCTATACAGCCCATAGTTCGCTCACAATAACTGTTTGTTTTTTGGGCTTTGTGTTTACTGGAGCGAACTTCCCAACAGTTTCTACTACAAAACAATACAAAATTGTATTCATCATAATTATCAATATAATTAATATTATCAGTATTGTTATAATTATAATTATTATTATTATTATCAGTATTGTTATAATTATAATTATTATTATTATTATCAGTTGTAGTAGTAGTATTATTAGTAATATTATTATTGTAATTATTGTTATTTTTATTACTATTAAAGTTATGATAATAATAATACTGATAATAATAATTATGATTAAGATTATTATTATCAGTACTATAATTGTTATGATAATAATAGTAATACTAATAACTACGATTCTTGTTAGTATTAATCATTATTTGGAGGGGGTATTATAATTTTTATCATTATTGTTGTTAATCATATTTATTAATATTATTATTTTTTTGTCATTATTATCATTTATGCTATTGCTATTTTTTTCCTAACCAATAATAATATTTATAGTAAGTAAAGCTGATGTAAATAGGCAAACTTTATACAATGGGTGTCTCCACTATATTACAGGATGATTCATTTTCTTATTAAAGTCATTAAAATAAGTAAATAAATCACGGTTTGTTTGACGTGTATTAATATAGTTTCAATTACTATAATGACTATTGTGTTTGGGTGAGTAAGAAAAAGAGAGATGCACAGCACATAAGGTCGTGTGGAAAAGACGAATTGAGAGAAGTTTTAACAAAAGAGATGTATAATTCAGTGAGAGAACCCGAAAGGAAGAGATAAAGATTGGGAGAATGTGAGAAGATATTGATTTAAACTGAAAGAAATTTGTCGTGAAAGAGATGTATGGTAGAGTGATAGAATATTGAAAGGAAGACTGAGATAACGATTGTGAGAATATGAGAAGGTGAAAAAGGGAGAGAATGTTGAAATGAAAGGAAGTGCTATCATTTGTAAGAGAGAAGAAAGAAAAAAAAGAGTGAGAGGATGTAAAAAGATAATAAAGTGAGGGATTTTTGCACTTGGGTAGTCAAAAGCGGTAGTTGCCAGGCCGGGGCTGATAAGACAAAGGTGTAGTCATCCAGATACTTAAAACAAAAAAAAATCATCTTTTTTTACAAATCATCAGTAGACAATGGTTCTTTCAAATGTTTCCTTCCCGTCTGTTTAATAATCAGGAGCAGTTATTGAACTAAAATTATGTACATAATGTTTTCATAATAGGCTAGTTGCCTTCAATTTCATTCTTTTTCTCGTTTTAAAGCCCCACTGTCCTACTTGTAGCTACTTGCTTCCTCTATATAGAAAACTTCCCAAATCAGTGCCTGTTGGTCCCCCGTGATCCTCCTTTTCTTATGTCAGTTGAGAGCTGAGTTAATGAGATAGCCACCTGTCAGTGACCTCGCTGTGTTGTCTAATCCCTTCTGGCCCATATTGACGGACTTTAAAGCCCAAACTAATGATCGTATGTCGGAGTTTCAAGCCCTCTGTGGTAAATGCAGATCAGTAATGAACGACTGAGCTGAATTTATAAATTTAGCCGACATAATCAGGTGTGTTTGGAAGAGGAAGGTGAAATTAAATTTGCCGATGCAGAGGGGATGCTTGTGAGATCTTGAAAGAAGTTTGCATTCGAGTTGTCTCGTTTACTTCAGTGAAGTAAGTAAAATCGCAGAAGTTACCAAAGTTTACTCCTCATTCCTTTTCTGAAAATAAACATTCCAAGCAGTCCAGTGACAATTAACTTCACATTATTAAGCCCCGATGTTATACCAAGAGCAATCTACTTGAGGAAGAAAACACCCCTTCCCGTTCTTCCTCTTCCTGATCATTCGCTCCTTTGTATGTTTTGCGGGAGGTTTTGTTACATCGTCTCCGGAGCATTTATCATAGAACTTTTGCTCTGAGGTTTCTTTTATTTTACCTTTATCTTTGATCCCGTTACATCTACTACCCAAATCATTGTGCAATATATGGGTTGCAAATGAACTGTTGGATATCTTTAATGAATTAATTGATCTGTTTCTCATTTCATTCATATCGTTTTAGATGCTCTTCCTCCGTCTCTGCTGAATAATCATTTGTTGAGTCTAATTATAATGAAACAGACTAATAATTCATTTACATTCTCTTTTTTCATATTTTTCTTTTCTTGAATTGAAGCCACCATAACATAAATCAAAACTCAAAACACAACAACAACAACAATGATATGACAATTTAGACGAGAACTTACAAATCCACTCGGATTCATTCTGAAGAATGGCATCTTATTTCGATGAACATGGCTGTGAACCAACTGGGGAAACTGGTCCTGAATTAAATACTCTGCTACGATGGGCGAGGTGAGATTTAATGACAGTTTAACAGCTAGCATAATCATGTAAATGTACGGGAATTTCGAATATTAGAATATGCTGCGCGCAGCTCAGCTGCTCGACCAGAACCGTGAGGCATTGGTCTCCCCGGAGCTCTGGCTGCGTGATTAGTAGAAGGGTGGCTGGATTCTGTTTACCACGCGTACATTACATTAATAACAGTGATCATGGTCATGATGGTGATGGTATTTTTTAAATTGTTTTATCATTTATGTTACTAATATAGTACTAATGGCATGCCATGCTAATACTTATAACAATTCAAATCTGCCTCATTTTATTGGAAACTCTTTGAAATTGGACAAATCTTCAGGAGTGAAGGAGGCAGATGATGCATGACGATGAAGAACTTGCTAGGACCTAGACAGAAATAACAATCTGATTTGGGTCATTTCTTTAATAAAACTGACATTTGTTGACATTCCCCAATACATAATCGGAGGTCTAGTGGAGCCAGACGTAGTCTCAGTGGAACAACCGACGATTAGAGAGACTGAAGTTTTCGGTCTAGCTAGGGCCTAGATCGATCTAGACCTCGGTCTACTTAAAACTTGATGACAAATGTCATTGATAACATTAATATAATATGTTATTGTTGCCGTCGGCCATAGAGTCTACTTCCTAATAATTATGTAGAACTGGAATTTAGAACTAAGAAGTCTTAAAGTTGGATAGCCTAGCAACAGAGCTGAGCGAGTCTGCCATCATAACCATGCATGCCTCATTGCAGAATTTACATTCATTGAAGTTTGAACACCGTTGACTTTGGATACAGTGTGACACTGCATGTGTGATAATGATATTCTGTTATGGATGGATAATCTGAGGCCTGATTTGTGTCTGTGTTTCTCAAGCTTTTTAAAAAAAATTATTCTGTATCTTATAATGCACAGGATTCTAATAAATGATGTTAGGCAGTATGCTGAAAGAGAAGGGTAAGTTTCAACATCATCATCAACATTGTAGTCGTAGTATGAGAGTAGATCCTATTAATTATCCATGGTCGATTCTTCTTCATGAATACCACTCAATACCACAGAGATCTTGGTCGCAAATCCAACAATGGAGCAATTTGAGGAAAAGTACATTTCTTTTGAATAGATATTAATAGGTTCAACCGTTCAACTGGAGTAAAGAACAAATTATCATTAGAAGTTTTTAATTTCAGAAAATAAACAAATAACATAAACTCCAGGTACTCATTGATTATTTTAAGACAATATGTTTCATATTAAGTTCCCGAGATTATGACCATTTGCAATATAAAGAGATAACTGAAAAGAAGATGCTTAATAAACACAGGCCAAGGATTTAAACTGGCTACTGTACACCTCTGAGTTATGAATCAAGTAGACAGAATGCTAATTAATGATTGAAAATTATGGGTTAATAGTATCCCTTTTTTTTTAAGATGCATGTTTACATCAGCTTGAGCAATTTAAGAAAAACATTTATTTCTCTAGCATGTTTGTTATTCGTTTATTTGCTTTGTGTTATTTTAATTATTATTTTTCTCCTTTTAGTTTGGAACTCCCACCTGATATCAGAAAAGCTCCTCCTGCTTCAAAGGAATGTGTTGCTAATTTGAAGGAGACCAACGTTTTAGAAGACAGATCAGGTAAGCATTCCAGATATACCCAGACGTATGTGAGATGAAGGCTTTTCATGGGGTTATCGCCTAGATTCCTTTACATCTTTTAAGACCAAATTTATACAATTTTAAATATCAGGTACCTTGCAGCCTCCAAATTAGCGCACTGCAGGCAGCTGTAATAATAATAATAATAGTGGGATCTTTGTATAGCGCTTGTGTCAGTCAGATTTGACCCTCCTGGTGCTGTCGATTATTACCCTGGCTTTAGCACTGCTGCCATACAGCCCTCTAGCATTTCAAGGAATAAATTCCTACCAGGTACCCATTTACTTCACCTGGGTGGAGTGTGCCAAATGTAGATCAATGTCTTGCCAAAGACAGTAGTGCGGCGGTGGGACTCGAACCGCGGACCTTGTGATCGACAGTCCGGCGACGTATCCACTCGACCACAACACCTCTATGTATGGTACCTAATGCATGTGAATATAGAGACTACTACTCAATTGCCAATAATAAAAAAATAACTATAGAGATACATATGAAACCTTATTAGGGGCTTACTCTTGATATTTAAGATACTCTATTTTTATGCCAAGTTTCTCCCCATGGCCGAGATCCCCGGGGGGGGGGGGGGGGGGGGGGGGGGTGATTCCTCAGCTGAGAGAGAGCACCTTTTTAGGTTTGATATCTTGATTTATTAACTGCACTAATGTACTTTGGCAAGACATCAATCTACACTTACCACTCTCCACCCAGGTGTTAATTGGGGGTGACACGACATTTGCTCCTGCGACAATTGCTCCGGGCTTTATTTCGTCTAAGATGTAGGGTTAGGGTTAGGGTTTCAATAGGGTTTTATGTTAGGTTTAGGGTTAGGTTTAGGGTAGGGTATAGTGTTGAATCCAGGGTTGAAGTTAGCCATTCGATTAGTGTATGAAATTTACAGCGGAGCAATTGTCGCCGGAGCAAATGTCATGGAATCTAATTGGGTACTGGTAGAAGGAAATTCCTTGAATGCTGTGAACACCAAAAAATTGGTAGCCTAGAAGAGTGGGGGTAATATTGGAGCACCTTGCATGTTGGATATGTGGGGTACAATAAAGTATCCAATATATTTATTGTTATTACCAGAGAAGTGTCCTATATGCCTGCTGCCCTATCGAAGGGGAGATGTTACAAAGACTCTACCATGCACCCATGAATTTCACCAGACTTGTATCCTACCATGGCTAGGCAAGGTATGTATTAAAAAACCAAGCAATATTTTGGATTTAAAAAAAAAAAAAAAAATTATTTATTCATTTATTTTTTAATTTTACAAGGATTGCTATCCCTGTATATGACAAATCAAAATGAGACAGTATTCCATGTCCAATATCACACCTAATAGCCACATTTACGGCTAGGAGGATTTGTTATAAACTTCTCATTATTTGTCTCATTTACATCATAATTTCACCTCTGTTATTCTCTGTTAGTTTTGCTTCAACTCAGACACACATACCAGGGATAATTCAATTGTACCATGAAGGTGTCCTTCAAAGGTTTTTAACAATCTTTAGCTGGAATGCAAGAGAATACTTTTTTAATAAGTAGTAACCCAAAATAAGTTAAATTGATTTCAGAAAGAATAATTAGTAGAGGTAAGCCTTGTGGATGCATTGATCTGAAGAAGAAAAAAAGAAAGTTTTCATGAAAAATAAGCAATTTTAATCAATTTTTTTCTTTTACTTCATGATTTGGTTATTAATATAAAAAGTGTCGTTGAATGATGGAGTTTCTAGAACCCTTATTACTAGTATGTTTAGTAACAATCGCTTCAATATCAAGAGTGCTCAATTTTTGATCATTTATTTTCTTCCTTTAAAAAAAAAGACCAATTCCTGTCCCCTATGTAGACATGAGTTACCCACAGATGATGAAGATTATGAGGAATACAAAAAACACAAAGTAAGTAGTCACGATACCACAGTCCAAATACCTTGTTTATACGAGGGCAAATTGACCGTTTCTTGGCCGTGGAGATAGTGCAATATTGTGTTTGGTCTGTTATCGATCTGTTGACTAGAATATAATGATAACAAATTAAAAAATTTAGAACAGATTGGAAGAAATTTGTGTTAAAATTCTGTGTGAACTTACGTGTAGGTAAATAATAACTGTAGTCCCCCCCCCCCTGAAGGGTGCACAAAGTGCACATCCCTCTTTTTGTGTGAAGGCATAAAACAATCGAGTTGGAAAGAAAATACATGTACACCTTGCAATGTAGGGGATAGAGAGAGAGAGAGAGAGAGAGAGAGAGAGAGAGAGAGAGAGAGAAAGAAGGGGGAGAAATAGTGAGAGAGAGAGAGAGAGAGAGTATTCATGTACATTAATAGTCAGCAGAGCTAGGAAACATTCTAGGTTTGACTTTATCTAATTGTGTTACCGTTAAGACTACAAAGAGAGAGAGATACTCTATCATTTATTTTTGATAACTTTCAATTAACCTTCGGCTACATTTCTTACTTTTACGTAACAACAATGTTTATGTCCTTGTTTATGCTTGCCAAACACTTATGTTTTTCATCTGTCTTGTTCTTCCCGCAATTGTACAGGCACGGGCCAAGCAGAGACAGTTTGAAACGGAGAGCCTTCACAACTCTATGTACACATGATGGAGAAGAAAACATGAAGAGTTCCGTTCCAAAATATGCTACATCCACAAAACTAAGTTCTGAGAAAAACAAGGGTTTTTAATTAATATGCCTATTTTGCAATATCAGTTTGAAATGAAACTCATTCCCATGGTGTATTGGGATGACATTATAACTTTAAAAAAAAAATTAGATTCCACAGTTTTAATAGTGCAATAAATTGATTACTTTTAAAAATCTGTTGATGTAGCTAGCACGTCTTGTAACAGAACTCTGGGTCCCCCAAGCGTGCAGTGTACTGAGTGCCGCTCACCACCTTCTACTGTGTGGGAAACTGAATATCAGTGCGCGTTCATTCGTGCACGTCATGCTGCTCTGTGATTGGTCGGTTTCTAAAGCAGGCCACTCTATCGTGTTCGGGAACTGAACTGAAATGGATGTAGCATGTTTTGGAACCAAACTCAGTTTGTTGATGTCGGATCTTTTTATATTCTCATAGAAAACTAATGTTTTTTGTTTGTGTCTACTTATATAACGACTAAAAATAAGTATATTCATGCCAAAAATAAGAAGTCTATGTTGTTAAAAAGTTGATGCTGCATGTTTCGGAACTAAATTCTTAAAATACACTACACATGTGTATATTGTTTTATAAGTAACAGTACAGGTCGATTCCATAATAGAAAAAAAGACAAATTTGAATTAATTTTCCAGCAATAAATTATGCATGGAATTGCTGAAGTTGTGTTAGGGCAATCATAAACAACTGTCAAAAGTCCAAACTCTTTGATGCGGGCCCATCAAATAAGACTATAATATGTACTGGATCCATGTTTGTTTACGTGTTGTCAAAATGAATACTGGTATAAATGCCCTTCTTGTTCCAGGCCAAAGACTTTGTAAAGATTGTATTTTGATGATTAAAAAACCCATGCCCAGGAATATTATATTTACTCCTTTTCAAACTAAATTTTGGCTTTTTCTTCGTGAAATTCCCTGGGGAAAATCTCGGAATTGTATGTGCTCCATTGGCTGGGTAAACAGAGAAAAAATACTGGAGTACCTTTCACACCAACCTCAGTTCTCCCGAGGAAGTTGCCATTTGATTAGGAATCCCACGATTGATGTGTTCTTATAAGTAAGGTCTGATTCATGGCATGGAGTTTGGAAGCATGTACGTGGCTATACACCTATCATCAGGGGGGCGTTTCTAAAAACTTGTCATCAGTGACAGATGACAGTTTTTGTTATAAGCTAGTGAAATCCTTGCTTCTGATTGGTTATCAGCACATTTGTTACTGATTTTTGTCATTGAAAAAAAAGTTTTGTGAAACGCCCCCCAGGACGAGCGAGAGTTAGGCGTGTGTAATCTGTGAGATCGGGCGGGAGTGATATTTGACCTCCTACATATTTCACTGGGGGGGGGGGGGGGGGGGAGTTACCCACTGTCCAATCACGCCGGCCATTTCCCCGGTGAAATTCTCTCTACCAGGGAAGTTCTCCACCTTGGTATTAAAGTGGAGGAGATCCCTTATAAAATTCTCCGGGCTTCCCCAGGAAAACCAAGGACTTCACGGGTAAAGTTTCCCAGGGAACTGCTTGGTTTGAAAAGGGTATTCCATATTATATGTTTGAGATAAAAGTGTGATAGATCATGTATACCTTACCGACAAATGGAAATGAAATGTATAAACAGATGTATAAACACTTGCCACTGCATGCACATTTCTCTCTTTTTTGGTTGTTTTGCAATGCTCAACTAAATGTTAAGGTACATCAGGAAGCTGTAATTAATGGAGATCCCGTCCAAGAGGTCCCTTTGAAGTCATCCGTGGCACCGCGCGTCTTTTGTTCCCCCTACCGTAATCCCCTTAATCCCCCTCCGAAACCGTACAGCTCTCTTGTAGCACTAAGTCCTCCCTTTCCACATACAGCCCAGCCCAGCGAGCACGGCGGCTTTTGCTTTGCCGGCCCGTACTTGGGGTGAATAGTGGTGATAACTTGACAACTTCTAGCACTAAATCAATAAATGCGCAAACATATAACACAATATCATTTAGTTCATTAGAAAGATAAACCTTTGGACTACCTTCCTAGCTATGTAAAAATTTCGGAAATTTTCGGGAAATGTCAATAATTAGATGAGAAAATCATGATGATAAAAACCTTTCATTCGCTCTAACTCATGATTTCCTTGGTCGATTTCGCTGGTTGAAATGGCCATGTCTTCAGTACAGCTATCTGAGAACGGAAAAGTCATTTGATGACTTATAGAAAGTTGCATTGGTCATTATGTTGTGAATTCTGTATTTTATATGTTATAGCTAAATACATCTTCACTAAACATGACTTAATTTGTCGGTGCCACGCATGGCTTCAAAGCTCGATGCTTGCATATTTTTGCAAAAGAGTGAATAGAGAACTTAGGGAAGCAGATGGCGTTGCGTAACATTTCGTACTATTTGGAATGCCAGAGAGGGACTGTGCATTGATATGGACAGCTGTGGATGGAAATGATGGCTGGAGAGGGTTACATTTCTTTTTGTTAAGCCAGGTTAATCTTGAATATTTTATCCTCGGAAAATTCTTTTGAGACGGTATCTCCATTCATTACAGCTTCCTGGGTACATGTTACACTGTACATGTAGTTCCAAAGGCATCATTTGCATACCTGTAATATAGGTTATTTATATGAATGATGCTTTTGGCAGGATGTGCAATTTATTTGCAAGAGCAAATTTAGGTCAATTTACCATACTTACCACTATATTAAATACAGACCATGGTTTGGTAGGCCTTGAGTATTTTAATGACATGTTTGACTTTAGGCCCTTTCGTTTTTAATATATTTAAAATTACATGTAGGTCCATTATTTATGCTTCTTATTGAGATTGACGTGAGCAAAAGCTGCAAAACATTGTTGTATATTTTTACAATTCTAATGAATTCAAGTGAATGTGTTATGAAATAAATGCTATTTGTGAATCCATGTCTATCATATTGTTCTGATTATGAATATTTCTGTTACAACATTATTTGAATGTAAATCATATCTCCATGGTTACTGCAAAGTGCAAATGATATAAAATGGAATACAAGTCACATTGTAGTACCATGCTTCATTTGTGTTTACATTACATTTGCATGGGGTTGGGAGCTACAATTGATATATCATGTCAATGTCTTTTTCGAGGGACAATCTTGATAAATCATTCACGTTCATATATGCTTAGCAAGTTCATGTATTTGGTTTGTTCACATATATAGTCAAAACATATAGTTTAAAAACTCATTTGTTTTCTTTGTAATTGTCAATTTTTTAGAGTGTAATGCACTTGGAGAGTATATAACTATTATGTTTGTATTTTAAAATGTAAAGCGCCTTGAGCATGTTCATGTAAAGGCGCTAAATAAATACGAATATGTATGTATGTATGTAGTCAGTCAAACTAAACCTGTCTATATGTGGCCATTGTAGCAGGGGGTCACTAAAGGCTTGTTCAGATATGGGCCGGAAAAACCATCGCAATAAACCCGCAATGGTTTCTTCACTTGTAAAAAAGAAAGAAAAAAAAGAAGAACCAAGTTTTGCCGTATCGTATCATATCTGAACTAGCCTTTAGTGACCACCTGTCTATTATTGTGGTCATCAATTTTGTCTCCCATGAGAAAGAAATGAGTGTGGCCACCTGTCTACAATGTCAACTTTCCCTTGGGTGGCCTCAATAGACAGGTTTAGTTCGACTGTATGTGAACAAACCAAATATATGAACTTGACTGACCGACTACTATGACACAGTAGATTATTAGACTGTACACAATAAATACAGAATTGTATTTCAAACTCTTTTATTCCCGTCGTTTTAATACTGTCTAAAAAATGACAATACTCGCTTATAAATCTACTACACACATGTAAGTTATATCTTTCATACCACCGTTTTCTTTTTACATGTAGTGCTATTATGTACAACATTTATGGTCAATAAAAAACAGTAATATATCAATTCTATCAAATTTTGATTTTATTTGCATTTTTACAAATTAAAGGCAGTGATAGTAAACTGCTCAGTGTGACAGTCATGGGAAGTTTGTGTTTATTAGAAGTTGATTAAACCAAGCAAACTATATACCCTAAGTCAAAACAAAATGTAACTATATCTTCATGTATGACAAAGTGAATATGATTGAAAGAAAATCAGTGTTTATTGCCTGAATTTGAGACAAATTAGAATGGAGTCAATTCTATTCTACATCATGTAATGAATGCTCACTGTAATAGTGCAAACCTTTTGTATGATTGTCTAGGTACTGAAATATGAGAGCAGGCCAGGCCAGGGCAGGGCAGGGCATGAGAGCTGAAAAACAAGAGAACACGAATAGCGAAAGTTTGAAATAATATGAGATCACTATAGCTATGTGAATCTCAAATTGGCAAGTTTGTCATTGGATTGTGAACTCTCCCATTTACTGTGTACAAAAATGTCATTAATTTCTATTTTCTCCAATTTTAGAAAAGAAAAGACCCACCTGAACCATATATTTTGACAAAAATGACATTTTAGTCAGTATGTGTGTTGGAACAATTGGGAATTTAGTTGTCCAGCACTGTATCAGTGACATTATCTGTTCATCGATTTGCAGTTCCCATACATATTTTCTGTCCAATTTCGATCAAACTGTCACCCGCTCTGATTTTTCTGCTTTCTTTTAGAGTTGTTTGCTATTAAGATTGGATTACCCTTCAAGCTTTCCACTTTGTACAGGAAAACTTGCAGCTTCCTATCCCGTGACACATGTTTCGACAGACTCCACTCAACATGTATGGTGATAAATAATCATATTCGCTCCATAAACACACCTTGGTATAACACATGCTTCATTCTATAGCAACATGCCATTGCACACTGCCATTTCTTACTGTATCCATCCACTACCAAAATAACTAAGACCCTGTTTAAGAACACCAGTGGGAAAGATGCTTCCTCATTGAAGACATACATCGCTACCCAAACAATTCTCCACACCTCACAAACATATTTTCTGTCTCCTGAATCTTCCGACAACTGGGCCATTTAATATTTATCATCAATTGTAAGAGTGGCATATTTGTAAATGTTTGCAAATGGCAAATCAAATGGAACAATTTCACAAGCTTATAACAATTAATGGAACTTAAAGCCCCTCTGCATAGTCACTGACAGGTGGTTATCTCATCAAATCAGCTCTCAATTAACATAACAAGGGGACCAATTGTCACCGATTAGGCATTGTTTGCTATATAGAGCGCGCAAGTAGCTATAAGTAGTGCATTGGGGCTTTAACTACATTTTATTTCTTGACTGACCTAGACCAGGGGGGTGTTTCACAAAGATTTTAAGTCGAACCTAACTCTAAGTTGGACTTAACTATTATGGAGAGCCATTTGTAGCCTTATAATGAACTTTATTCAAAAGCAAAAATTAAAGTATTTTAGACTTTTCATAAATTCTACATCAAGAACATGAAATCTCCCATGATAATACAAAATATGAATGATTTGAATCAACATTTTATGCCTTTTAAAATCACTTTTACAAAATATTTTCAAGGATGCTAACGGCTTTCCATAATTGTTAAGTCCAACTTAGAGATAAGTTCAACTTAAGATCTTTGTGAAACACCCCCCAGGAGGCCTAGTGAACTTCCCGGTCCATATATATATATAACCTTAGTAAGCCTGTTGTAAAATATGTACTAAAGCTTATGTAATAATTAGTTGACAGATGGCTTAGTAATGTTTTATAAATATAGGCCAAGAACTGTCAAGGCTTGTAATGGCATATACCGCAGTAAACCACGGCTGTTCACTGCATATTTTTAAAAGCATACAGTAGATGATGTTTACCATTGAGAATATGAGAAAGAACAAACACATAAATCTAGTTATGTCAAGAATGACAAAATCAAAGAAAACAAATTAAAACCAAAGCTCTATATGATCGTAGCTTCTACATTTGAATTAGGATTGAACATTAATTTTGAATACGCATATTTTGCTGAATACAGTACTACTACATCAGTGGCTTATAACTTATAACTCTCTCCAGTTTTTGTTTCGGATGTTAAATCAGGTACTTGAAGTAAACCCCTTAAAGAAAATTCTGCAATTCAAGTTATAGCGTCGATATCTCCCTTGTTGGTATATGGTCATACCTGATAGTGATATCATTGAAAAGCCTGTTTAAAGTTGAGTTGGGGGGGGGGGGGGTTCACAAAACTTGTCATCAGTGACAAATGAAAGTTTTGTTATAAGCTAGTGAAATCATTGCTTCTGATTGGCTATCAGCAGGTTTGTCACTGATTTTTTTGTGAAACGGGTCATGTGATTGCATTGTGAAAAAACGGGACTACACAAGAATGTGGCGTAAAAATCGGGCCTCATTTTGAAGCTGTTACTTGTCATATTTAGAAAATGAAAGCATTTGAAGAGCCATGCTTTTCAGGGAAGTGATAACAAATCATTTTTCACCTCTCCCATGATCTCTTCCTTCTCTTTAAGTGTTTCTTCCCCTTAAAGGTGCTATGTCCCATTTGCAGGCCGAAAAAAATGAAAAAGTTAAATTCCAACTGCATTTGAAAGATAATACTTATTTAGAACTTCCCTAAAAAAGGTGGGGCTTGAAAATGTCTTCAAGTGGGAAAATAATGACTATGAGTTGTCAAATTGACTTTAGGGCTATAGAGCCCAAAAGTAATAGTCTTGATTTTCACACAATTGTACCGAATGTTCATACGTTTTATGTTGCGCAAAGATTCAATCAGTTTAATCTTGGCGATCACAAGAAGTGGGTTATTGATGTAGAAAAATGCTCATGTACCCTTTACAACTCTTTTCATGTATGTTATTACCAAAGAAGAAAAAAAGCCAGTCATACAGTCACTCAATAGTGTCTGACAGTGAAGTCTAGCAAGTAAACGGGTTTCCTTGCATAATTTGAATATGAGGACACTGCTAACGTTTAAATTTCACAGATAGGACATACATGACATATTCATAATTCCTGCAAAGTTCTACAGAATTAGAGGTTGGCTGCAAAAGGGACATAGTACCTTTAACAATGCTGCCCCAACCGTAACGATTATGTAATCATTGAATGTGCAGTACTAAGTCAACAGTGAAATATTGCAAAATGCATCGTTATTCCTTCAAAACTCAATCTATCCTCCTGTCCAAACAAATTCGCTATGGACAATAACAATGCATTTTGACTCGGCCCAACTTCCAGGTGTACTGCACAGTCTGTGATTACATGATCGTTACAAATGGGGCATTATTGTAAAGGGGAATACAAAGGCTTTCCAATGATACCAGCGTCAAATATGACCATATTGTAACAAGAGAGATATCAACGCTCAAACTTGAATTGCAGAACTTTTTTTTGAGGAGTTCAGAATCCAGCTTTGCTTCTACTGGCTGAATTTGTGGTCTTTATTTCTTTTAAAATAAAAAATCATTTGAGAATTTGTAAGAAGGCAGGTATTGTCTTAAAAAACGAGCTATGTTTGGGAAGCGGCTAAATGACTTGACAGGAATGCAAATACAGTGTATCCTCTTCATAGGATTGCACTGCATACACTCTCACACTTGAAATATGTCTTGAGAAATGGCTGAAAAGTTAGAACCCAATTTTCACTCCAAATGTATGTGCAGTCCCATATGTCCATTTCTGTGTGCAGTGGTTGTTATGTTCAGCGAGACGACTCCAAGACCCGACAGCATACACTTATTTCTATGCACTTATTGCACTACATCATCAGCCTTTTCCAATTACTTCAGGAGAGTTCCGTTCACCATGTAATTGCATTACAAGTATTTAACTTTATATTAAAAGTGTTTGGGTCAAAATGAAAAAGAAGACTGAACAGATATTGGATACCATACACTAAACCCACTCTAACTTTGATACCATACACTAAACCCACTCTAAATTTGTACACCTACAAGAATCATGCAAAGAATGGGAGAGAAAAAAAAGACACAAACTGTTACATTTGTTATGTTCGGTTGCAGTATGATGGAATCTTTAAATACAAAAGGCATCGTGGCTTAGTTAAGGTGTCACAGGTAGATCTATATGTGTGTATACAGTTTCACCAGACGGCGCTTCAAAAGGCGACCCATCTCTTCCATTCGTTTCCGGAACACACTGCGCTTTGGACGCTGATTGACCATACTGGCTAGTCTCCCGGTCAGTCGAGGGCACAGTCGGAGTTAAGTCGTCTAACGAAACAGTTTTCTCTTTAGCCGGCGAGTGATCCTCTTCTGACAGATCAGGCAAGTCATCACCATTGTGAAGGTGATTGTGAAGGTCACCATTCTCAAGTTCATTGTGAAGGTCACCACTCCCAAGGTCATTGTGAAGGTCGCCATTCTCAAGTTCATTGTGAAGATCATTAATGTCCATGTCTTTGTTGAGACCTTCCAAACCGTGCTCAATTTCATTGTCGTCATCGGAAAGGAACACCTCGGCACCATGGAATACATAGCGCATTGGTGGGATGAAGAGGAAGGACGATTCTGTGAAAAATAAAAAAGATTTAAACAACTTCAACAAAGACATATATTTCATTTGAATAAAGAAAATGTATGGAAGTAAAAAGCAAGGAAGGTGGACAGAATTTGTTTCTCTTTCCAATTAGAGTCGACTGTCAAGTTTCTGTGGAATGTTCTTTGATATGATTCAACAGGGAGTACTTCCTTGTTAGTCTTTTTTTAAATAAATTAAATGGAGAGCAAAGTAAAAACCAAAAATCAAAGAGAAGAAGTATTTCTCATTACAAGAAATTAGAATGTTGTGAATTTAAACTGGCATATAGGTAATAAATGTCACACATTTACAATTCATTCTTATTCTGCAAGGATGTTGGTCTTTACCTTTCAGTTGAGTTGAAATGGTTGCCCGAGGTGTTTTGGCTGCCGCAGACGTGGATGGACTTGGCTTGGCTTCAGAGTCCGGGGCAGGACTAGCTTGCTCCCTATGTTCTAAAACACTTCCACTTGACGAGCTAACATTACCAACTTCAGAATTTAAATCATCTTGTGAATTTGTTCTGTCTGTTTCGTTCACACACAATCCCAGATCTTCAGCTTCCGCTTTCACATCAGTACTTGGTTCTTTACAGTCACTTGCAACATGGGTTTGAGTGCTTTCGGATTCACCGGAAGCTACTGAGTCGTTGCCCGCCATGACATCCAAGGAGCTAGCACCCGTGGACGAGTTCCCTATCGAGTCCAACGTTCTTTGAAAGAGCATGTACTGTTCAGCAGCACTGTTTCTTTGAGCAGTCTGATCCTGTGCTGTATGGGATTGCGACGATTCAGAGGGAATCGTTTTGGAAGTTTGGGGTTCACTCGACGCTAAGGCATTTTCAACTTCATCAACACTCTGCAACCTGTCACTATTTGACGATGGGGAACAGTTTGTCTCACTTCGGGAACAAGGCAAAGCATCTACATGAATCTTGCCTTCGTTTGTTAAGCCATTTATATGATGTTCTAATGAAGTTTGATTCTCGGGAGCCTGGAGTCTTTCGTCACAACTCTGTTTTACATGTCCTTCTGGCGAGATTGGAGAATCTTGGCTGTTCGAACGAGCTAATCTGTCATCGCCTTCTCCAGCTTTAGATCCCTCATTCTTATCATCACCACTAGACACTTGACCTTCCTCCTTCAAAGAACTCAAAGAGTGCTGTGTATCCTCTTTCGATTTGACATTTACTGGATTTGACACGGATTCCTCCTGATCTATCCTACCTGCAGGATCAGGTTTCTGATCCACAGTTGTTTCTCCCTCATCCAGCACTGGATCAGGTTTCTGATCCACGGTTGTTTCTCCCTCATCCAGCACTGGATCAGGTTTCTGATCCACCGTTGTTTCTCCCTCATCCAGCACTGGATCAGGTTTCTGATCCACCGTTGTTTCTCCCTCATCCAGCACTGGATTGGATCTCTGATCCACTGTTGTTTCTCCCTCATCCAGCACTGGATCAGGTCTCTGATCCACGGTTGTTTCTCCCTCATCCAGCACTGGATCAGGTCTCTGATCCACGGTTGTTCCTCCCTCCTCCAGCACTGCCTTCCGGGCTTGCCGAGACTCTTTAGGCTTGAATCCGTTGGGAATGTGGGTGGTCTCTGTCAATCTCTGCTGCGACTGGCACACATGGTCCCAGCCATCCCCTAGCCGGTGGAGGATCTCATTGATGATGACATCACAGTCGCCTAGCAACTCAATGTCAAAGTTCAAGTGGGGAAGGGGTTCTCTGTTAATCAGAATCTGAGGCACTTTTTTTGGAAGCAGACCTGCAAGAATAATCGGGTGCAAGAAACAAAGATGACTACAAGTCTACAAATATTACATGATAAAAGGAAATTCAGTAAAGTACAAAAAGAAATTCAATAAAAGTACTGTAAAACAAGAAACAAGTGCTACACAACTTGTTTGCTATTAAACAACAGCAATTTTCATCGCAAGAAACTTTAGCGATTATAACATTTTTTGGATAAATCATTTGTGATTCAAGTTTTCCATGGCATGACACTCTTTGTGAACCTGGACTACTCAACCAAATTTTTTAACATTTCATGCACGCGAACAGTTTCGGTTCTACATCATCGTAATTTTCAATATCAGATGAAAAGCTCATTTTTGTTCAATGCCTTTTACAGGTTAGGACTAACTTTCAGAAAGTGGATTTCATTTGGAAGTGGACATCCAATTGTGTCTATGTTTATTCTTGCTAGAATAAAGTCATAAATTTGAGATTGCTAAAGATCTTCATCTTTTTTTCTCTCAACAGAATGGTGACAATCATCCGTAATTTCATTCAAATCTTTAATACCCGAAGAAAGAACTAAATTATATGTATGTATCATGCTACTGACTGTACTCTCAGAACTCGGCTTAAAGCCCCTCTAAGGTGTTGGGAGCCAAAAATTTGATGGCAAAATATCACTTAAATTGTATCAAATCTATCTGCAAAGTATCATAAACTCACTTGGGATAGTAGCTACAGGCCTGACTTTAAGAGAGGACCCCATAACGATGAGTAGATCAGCTGTCTCTTTGTCGTCGTTTAGCTTGTCATAGAAGTGGTTTGGAAGGCCCTCACCAAAGAAGACGATATCTGGCTTCAGGACGGCCATGTCTGGTGTATCAGGGCCACACTGCGGGCAGATAGGAATCATCTAGGATGACAGGGGAATAGGAGTGGTAAAAGTTAGTCTCAATAAAAAGGACTAAATCTGGTTTAAGGACGGCCATCTCTGGTGTATCGGGGCCACACTGGGGGCAGACAGGAACAATCTAGGATGACAGGGGAATAGGAGTGTTAAAAGTTAGTCTCAATACATAGGACTATATCTGGTTTAAGGACGGCCATCTCTGGTGTATCACGGCTGCTCCGTGGGCAAAATTGTAACCACCTGAAGTGAAAAGGAAATTGGAATGGTTAGAGTGACCATCGCCACTAAAGAAAACTATGTTTGCTTTCAGGATGGCCTACTCTCACATAAAGAAAAAAAAAAAAAAAAGGATGGCCTACTCTGGTGTATAGAACTGCACTGAGGGCAGACTGGTTCAACCTGGAGGGTGTTTCACAAAGCCTTTTTGCAATAACAAATGACAAATATCAGTGACAAATCTGCTGATAACTAATCAGAAGCAAGGATTTCAGTAGCTTATAACAATCAATGTCATTTGTCACTGATGACAAGTTTTGTGAAATGGGGCCCTAAAGTGAAGTGGAAATAAGAATTGTTACAGTGATCCTTATGGTCAAATCAAACTACATGTATATCTGACTCAGTTCAGTCTGTCACAACCAGCAACCAGTCAGTAGCCAGTCATGCAACCTATCAGGATTTTCTCCCACTGGAAAAATCACAACACCATGTACTCTTGATCTTCGGTTTGTATAACATCTTAGGACATTTCTAAACACAGTTACTACTGAACTGAATATTCACATGGCTAAATACAGGCACAACCCGTTACCCGTAAGCGTGAGTATTATCTTAATGATAAACGTGAGTTCTGGTAAAAAAAAAAGAAAATGATTTATCACAGAATCAAATGAAACTTATACTGAATGTTCAAGATTACAAATAAATGTCATTTGCCAAACAATTTGGGTAGAAAATGTATGCTGGCTGAGTAATGAGCAAAGAAAGATAAGGAAATCAAGGTAGGTAACCCCCGACACCATTTGTGTAGTCCCATATACATCTTTCTGTGTATAATGCATGTTACTTTACCAAGACTGGGCCAAATTTAATATGATTTTGATGACTCCAGAACCTTGCAGTACACACCAATACTTACATGCTTACATGATCAACTTTTTCTGATCCATTCCACACCTTTTCTTTCACAATGCAATCGCATGACCAGAACTCGACTTTATCTTTAACCTTCAAAATAAAGTGGTAGTATGGTAATTTAAGGAGTTCCATGTCTTACCTGGTTGAATACATCGTCTCTGATCGCATCCGAGTCCACACTTAGTCCACATCGAGTGCATGTTGCAGTGGCAAAGGAACCTATACAACAAAAAATAATAATAATGTGATTCTCAAGTAATAATAATAATATTCCGCTTTTATATAGCGCCTAATACATCGATACAATGGTGTGTCGAAGCGCTTTACAGATATATTATTACTTCGGCCATCGGATTCAGGCTTACCCACACACAACGTATGCACCTTCTCCACTCCCTGGGGAGCATTCAGGCCAGTCGCCATTTTAACAAGCGCACACTTGCTTTAATCCAACCACACTAACTTTCGCATCCTACCGGGTACCCATTTAACACCTGGGTGGAGAGTGGCAAATGTAGATAAACGTCTTGCCAAAGGACATTAGTGCTGCGGCGGGACTAGCACCCCGTACCTTCGCATCTCCAGTCGGGCTACTTATCCACTACCTCCACTAGAGGTGTCGTGGTGTAGCAGGTACATCAGCAGACTGTGGATCACATGGTTGGCGAGTCAAGATCTGCTGCGTTACTAATGTCCTTTGGCAAGACATTAATCTATATTTGGTGTTACTTCAGATATTGTGAAAACGAGGTTAATAACCCAGAATTTCATGGAATTTACCTTTACGACCATTGACCTACTGACCCCAAGATTGAATAAGTGCATCTCACTATGCTGTTGCATATTATCACCAAGTTTGAACTTTATACCTTCAAGGATCCATTCCCCTTTAAAGTGACTCAGTAACATTGCCTCAGATTGTGAAACAAAATCCTGGATTTAGCTCATGCTGCAATCATAATTATAAACCTTCAGGTCAATCAGGAATCTCATGACTTATACAAGCTGATGGCTTGTTTGATTATCAAGATATTTATGATTGGAAATCGAAATTTTATTTTTCCGTTTTCCTAACAGTTTTCATAACACTACAGTCTATTGGGGAAAATGAGTACTGTATGGTAAAACCGGTCACTGAAAGATTTTTAATTTTTGGGTGGGCACTTTATGTTCATTTTGAAGCGCAATTTTTGTAGGGGTTCAATATTACACCATATCACAGACACCGATAACACGTAGGGCCATGGATCTCAGAATTAACATTGTTAAACGATGCCTTTAAAGCTCTACTACACTAGTTTGGCGGATTAGACCTCCCTGCATGGTCACTGACAGGTGGTTACCTCATCAAATCAGCTCTCAATTAATATTTTTTTAAAGGGGATCATGGGGGACGATTGGTCACCGTTTAGGCATTGTTTGCTATACAGAGGGCGCAAGTAGCTATAAGTATTGCAGTGGGGCTTTAAGGATAACGGCGCTGGACTTACCATGGCACTGTATAACTCCTTTGATCCCTGCGGCTTGCTCTAGGGTATCAATATTCTGAGTGTAGTTCCTCAGCAGCTTCTGATGCTCCTCCAGCTGGGAGATGAACTTGTGACTGGTGGAGGGCTTGAACTGGCCTGGGAACAGCTCCTGCAATTCAATTCAATTCAATTCTTTTTATTCATCCAAAATCTCAAGAATACATGGAAATTTGTTTTGGTCAGACATTGCACAAATACATAATATATATGAGAAACTATATCGTTGTGTTTATAATCATAGACGAACCATCAAATTAAAGATAGACAAGAAATTATCTTATATTCTAGTATTACACAATGAATGGATTATCACATTATCAAAACAAGAGATCCCTTGTCTACATTTAAAGACAACATATTCTTGAGCAGTCTTTGTACTGTAAACTTTTGTGACCCAAACTTCGCAAATTATACCCTTTAGCCATTGCACTTCCAAGAATTTTTCCAAACTGGCAAATTTACCTTACGGATGCCTTTCGCGGCATTAACTTTCCCAAATCTGGATAGTGAGTGACATTTGCGAAAGTAATAGATTCTACTGCATAAGGGTTCCCAGCATTCCATTAAAAACAAAATTCCCTGATGTTTCCTTGAGTTTTCCCAGATAGCGATTCAAATGTCCAGGATCTTAAAGGAGGCATTGCACAAACTTAAAAGCCTCCTTAGCCAATCATCCAAGGGATATGCCGTTTGTACACAGGACAAAATATAAGGTACTGGAGGTGGAGGTGTTGTGGTATAGTGGTTCATTCACTTGACTCTAAATCTAAGAGTTGAGGGTTCAAATCCCAGCCCGGCACTAACATTTTTTGGCAAGACATTAAGCCCTTCGCCACTCTCCACCAAGGTTTTAAATGGGTAGGATGCGAAAGACATTGAAGTTGGCACCTCGCTGGAATGCTCCCCAAGGAGCGGAGAATGTGCATACATTGTGTGCAGGCAAGCCTGAATTCAATGACCAGGGTAGTAACATATCTGTAAAATGCTTAGAGATAACATCAATGTATGAAGCACTATATAAACAATGCTATTATCATTATACTGACAACCGGTACTCGTTTTGGACCACTGAAACTCCCTGACTTAGTGTCCAGGGGTTCCCTGATTTTCCTGGTAACCTGAGAGCCATACATCAACAAGACTTAAATTATACTGTGAAGTAATCATTGCCCCATACCTTTGCAAACTTGTAGAACGGTCTTGGGTCTTTGCGGAAGTAGCTGATCTCAAACATGGCTTGCGGGTCTGGCAGGTCTGGAAAGTCTACCGCCAGGCGGGCATACACTCCGTCTCTGGAGCGAAAGTCTGGGATTCCACAGGACACAGATACCTGAACTCATAAATAACGAAAAAAGTAGTCACATATACTGTACAAAATGAGAGTCTTGTTTTCCATTAAGAGCCCTAATAAAGCCACAGAGAATTGTTCGCGCACTGGCGGGTCTGCTAGAGCCTTGCGAGTGGGCCTCGCGCTGTCAATCCATTATTCAAAATCAAAATGGCTGCATACGCCAACCTGTCTACAACGGCCATAGACGGCTATAGACAGGTTTGACTGTAATTGGTTAAAGTCATGAACTAAGTAGCCAGGGTCATTCCATGTCAAATCACCCAAAAAATCTGAAAATCTTAACCCGACCATTTTTGATTTTGATGAAACTTAGTGTACTTGTTGAGTGTGATCTCACAGCACCAAATCCCAAATTTTAGGTCAATTGGGTGAGGGGCTTGGGAGATACTGCCCACCAAATTTTGAGATTTTTTCAAAAATGGGGGAGGCGGGTCTACCTTTGAACCCTTGTATCTCGGGACCTAATGGGTCAATCTTTACAAAATTTGTATTGTTGGAAAGGGTATTCAATAAGGATTCCAAATCTGCCGCCATTTTGAAAATTCGTACATGTTGGGGTACTTTGACCTCTTGACCTAAGATTTGACCTTGAAATTGACCTTGTGGATCACGTGACCTTGACAATATTTTTCATGAAATGTAATCTCTGACATGTTCACTAAAACATATAAAAGTTCCAGAGATATAATATTTTTGGTTTAGGAGCAATAAGGATTGAAAGTATCCATACTTACAGATATTCACAATAAACCCTATTATAATGTATACAATACATGCAATATGCACAGTACAACATACATCTTCCACATGCTTTTTTGTTCTAGTCATATCCATTCTAAATGTCAGCAGTACTTAAATAGAAATAAAATGACAAGTTCATATAGGCCTAAAGGGTTAACAGGATGTATGGCTTTAGGCCTCTGAGTCTGTTCTAGGATAATTACCCCCTGGAAAATTAACCCCCAGGAAATGTCCCCCCCCCCCGAGGACAATTACCCCCCAGAAAATAACTTCCTAGGACAATTTGTCCCCCCCCCCCAGGACAATTAACCCCCGGAGAATTACCCCATCCCCCCCCCCCCTGGAAAATTACTCAAGGATAATTACCTCCCCCCAAAAAAATCTGCTTTGATTAAAACCAACTTATTATCAGGATAAACTTCCCCTTCAACTAATAGAGGGGGGGTAGTTGTCCTAGGGGGTAATTGTCCGGGGGGTAATTGTCCGAGGGTGTAATTGTCCGGGGGTAATTGTCCTCGGAGGGGGGGAGACAGATTGTCCTAAGAGGTAATTTTCTGGGGGGTAATTGTCCTCGGGGGGGGGGAACATTTCCAGGGGGGTAATTATCCTAGAACTGACTCAGAGGCCTAAAGCCATACATCCTGTTAACCCTTTAGGCCTATATGAACTTGTCATTTTATTTCTATTTAAGTACTGCTGACATTTAGAATGGATATGACTAGAACAAAAAAGCATGTGGAAGATATTGTATGTTGTACTGTGCATATTGCATGTATTGTATACATTATAATAGGGTTTATTGTGAATATCTGTATGGATACTTTCAATCCTTATTGCTCCTAAACCAAAAAATATTATATCTCTGGAACTTTTATATGTTTTAGTGAACATGTCAGAGATTACATTTCATGAAAAATGTTGTCAAGGTCACGTGATCCACAAGGTCAATTTCAAGGTCAAATCTTAGGTCAAGAGGTCAAAGTACCCCAACATGTACGAATTTTCAAAATGGCGGCAGATTTGGAATCCTTATTGAATACCCTTTCCAACATATACAAATTTTGTGAAGATTGACCCATTAGGTCCCGAGATACAAGGGTTCAAAGGTAGGCCCGCCACCCCCATTTTTGAAAAAATCTCAAAATTTGGTGGGCAGTATCTCCCAAACCCCTCACCCGATTGACCTAAAATTTGGGATTTGGTGCTGTGAGATCACACTCAACAAGTACACTAAGTTTCATCAAAATCAAAAATGGTCGGGTTAAAACCATTGGGTGATTTGACATGGAATGACCCGCCAATAAGAATCAGCTGATAATGCAAGATGAATATGCATTGTAAACAGCCTCTGTAAATTGTCACAAAAGCACTCACATATATATCTGTGTCACAATTTTCCACTGAAATTTGTAGATGCATATAACTATCAGCTTTTACAATACATGATAAAATAGCTATATGCAGGTAATGAGTTTGATCTCGTTACGATTCTGTAAAAGACAAATAAGAAAACTCACTCCTGCTCCAGTCAAGACCAGAATGTTTTTGCAGGTTTTCAGTAGTTGGATCGCATCGTCGAAGGTGTTGTACTGCTCCAGTTTCTGCCTTGGAGGCGGCTCATCGATAGATCGCAGATACTCTGCGATGATGGACCACATCTCAAACTCATCCATCTCCTCCGAATGGTCATTCCCGATGGGATGATGCGCATCAAAATGGACTTTGGGTTGGTACCGGACATCATCTGCTTCTGCAACCAACCCATGGGACCTGGTTGGGGGAGAGTATCACAAACAAGATAGGAATGATTGTAACGGAGAACCCCTTTTTAAACATAAGACTGACTTTTAACATTGGACTTTAATAACAATTTCCAAACATCATCTGCTTCTGCAACCAACCCAACCTGGTTGGTTGGGGAGAGTGTCACAAACAGATAGGAATGAATGCAACAGAGAACCCCTTTTTAAACATAAGACTGACTTTTGACATAGGACATTAAAGCCCCACTGCACTACTTATAGCTACTTGTGCCCTCTATAGCAAACAATGGCTTATCAGTGACCGTTGGTCCCCCACGGACCCCTTTTTCTAATGTTAATTAAGAGCTGATTTGATGAGATAACCACCTGTCAGTAACCATGTAGGGATGTCTAATCCCTCCTGGCCAAACTAGAGCAGATATGCTTTAATAACAATTTTCAACGACAAGTACAGCTAGATATATGTGCGGTGTTACACGAATCCCTCTAGTTCCCTGATAATCCATTGACAATGCATGTGCTAAATATACCAAACATATCAATGAGATGTCAGTAAACTTTTACTTATGACAGTTTTGTGAAACGATGCCTAGATCTCTTAACTCATGGATTGTTATCTTCCTGTTCCAACTTCACCGTCATGCTGCCATCACATGTTTCAGCTTGTGAATTAAAGAAAATATACCTTTTTCTTGTCCAGAATTTCAGGTGTTGTCTCTATTTATGTTCAATATTATAATAGTATACAAATGAATTCTGAAAGAGAAGAGGGATAGAAAGAGAAAGATACTGAATGCCAGAGAGATAAGATTGGGAAGAAAGAGAGAGACAGAGCGATGGCAGGATAGACTCAGTACATGTAGAAGGAACAAGAATCAGCTCGTGAGAGGCAGGCCTAAAAATAAAAGAGATAGATGGAAAGAAGTACCAACAGAAAAAGACAGAGAGAAACGAACAGGGCTGATTTTGTTTAACAATACCTGCAAGACTGTCAGGCCGGATATCGCCCAGTCCCATGTCAAAGCTGTCTGTTATACTGCCCTCACTAGAAGAATCTCCACCAGGCTGATGTCCGCTGCTGCTTGAGCTAGAGGAGTCACTTGAAGAGGCCTGGGAACCCCAGCTTGGTGCGGGCCCATCAGAGACTTCTTGCTCAACATGCCCCTCCTCTCCTGGAAGAATCAAATCAATTTAAATTTCTGATTATTTTTAATCCATGTTTCAAACACACACACACACACACAGATTTGGCTTAAACTGGCAGAGCAAAGACACATACCGCCAAACCAACAAGGATGCATTTACAAAACAATACAAAGAGTAATTACTGTGGATTGTGGACACTTCAGACAAAATCCAACTCCATACATGTACATGTAACTCTCAAGACAAGACAATAATGATAATTTTTGAATTTCCCTTTTTTGAACTGGTTTGTGGCATAGCTATACTGAGTCAGAGTTATTACTGATTCATACAATTTGAAGAGCCCATACGTATAAGGTAATGACAACATCTTTAAAATATTCAACACTTTTTTGGAACGTTTTCATTTAAACTTTCACCAGTCTACTTCTCTGATTTTTCTGCTTTCCTCTGCTCTAAGAGAGTAGTTCACTTTCAAACTCAGGGTAAAAGTGCACTTTAAAGGGGGTATATTATTTAACAAGCGCTAGCGATCTGCACATGAGACTATCCGACACTGTGACGAAACATGTGTCTATGTGGTACCAAATATTCTGATAGACTAAGGGCCTAATACAGAGTTTTGGTATGGGGTGAAGAATTTGGTTCAAATGAATATATTGGAAGATATGCGATTTTACAATATTCAATGATCGTTGTCGCAGTTTTAAATCAAGTCCACAGTGATGAAATTTTAAATATAAACTCTTTATATTGTATAGCTCTCTGGTTCTGGTTCTGGATTTTACTCCGACAAAGCGGGATCCCGCATCGCGTCAGAGGGCTGACCTTGGGGTTGACCTGGTGGAATTATTTCTGATTGGTGTTTGTGAAAAAATCGCAGAGCCTTTTCTTAAAAATGTCTATGTTTGGGACGTCCAGGATGTCATGAGGCAGGTCGTTCCAATATTTAACAGTCCATGGGAAGAAGCTATTTGAGTAAATTGTTGTTAAATTGTTCTCTCTCAGAACTGATATTACTTTATCAAAACAATTTTTCTTGACTATAATCGACCGATTTGCTAATGCTATTCCCGTTCGGAAATTATGTATCAAAAATGCATATTCTGAGATTTCCAATGGAATGACCTTAGGAGCTATTTGAAACATTTGAGAGCACCGATCATTTTTTATTTATTCAATTTCTCGAAAGCAGAAATGTTTTACTTTTATTTTAGGGGCTAAATTTTCTAGTGCTTAATTCATCCACAGGGCCATCCAAATATATCAAAATGTTAAAGAATTACTAGATCTAGGTTCAATATCCAACCAATTTTCAAAATTTCCAAAAAATGTCCATTTAATATTTATTGGAAAAATGTTCAGTCTCGACTCTTGAATGAAATTGCCAGTCCAGTGTAGGGTAGAGTGCCCAGTATTCGGTCACTTAAGGGGAAATCACTAATATTTTGAAATTCTTACCTCTTTTATTTGGCAATATACCCATCAAAAGAAAAGAAATTTATTCCTCTAACAGGATTTTATAGTCACTTAAAATATAGAATAATGATAAGCAAAATACTTCCGAAAGCAGACGGAGCATTTTTCTGCCCAGAATTCGGTCGCGCCGATTAGAATTCGGTCACGCGATTTGTGCGTGGTATCTCTGTTGCCAAAGAGCGAAGCGTATTTGCGCACTATTTTCACACAATTGCGCGATAAAGCACTGAATGTCAATGCGTTGACCGAATACTGGCCGAGTGATACCGCATGGCAAGGGTATCGTATAAATACCTCTCGCACATCGGCAAATGCGTCATTTGCAAATTCACTGCGATGGAGTGAACACGGAAGTGATTCTCTTCACACACATACTAAATTCATTGCGACAGCACACGCAGTTGTTTCGCAATAGACTTCTACATATGGCTATGCATGTTAGCGCATGTGCTAAGAGAACGCAGAAGTGCAGAAAGTCTTGCGACACTGACCAATTTTGAGCTAAGTTGGAGATCTTTCCGGGGCCCTAAATCTGATTTAATTTTTGAGAGTTAAGAAAAGTTGTTCAGCTGCCTGATCTGTGCAAGTTTCGTGGCTCTTAAATTATTTTTTTAAATTGTTACAGCTGTTGAAACGGCTGTCTGACCGAATACTGGGAATTGACCGAATACTGGGCGCGCTACCCTAGATCTAATTTATAATATTAATCAAAAAAATATTATAAAACTTAACAAGTTAGGGTAGATCTAGATCTAGATCTACTTCTAAGAAAAGGGGGAAAAGCAAAACTGGAGGCTAGATGCACCATTGTCAATTCAATGGACGGTCTAAATATTCTGGAACCCCCATCAATCGGACTGAGGCCCAAGCCCCCGCGCCCCCACCACAGCACAGCAGTTGAGATCGGACCGACGTCAGCTGTAGCGCAGCTCCGCTCAGCTTAGGCTAGTGTACTACTCTCCGCCACGGTACAATCGAACGGTCTCCCAACACGGCCTCGGTATGGTAGCTCACAGACACACACACCATACACAGACGTAGGCACATACCGTACGAACGGAAGCGATTGCCCACACACAGGGCGCGGGCTCAACATACACAACAGGACTTCAATACCGCCATTATTCTTCCACTTTCGTAAGAAAAATATGAATAGTAAATACATGAAAATGTACATTAGAATCCTCACCATTCAAATCTTTCAGAGAATCGGAATTTTCGACACACTGTCGTTTGGAAAACAGATCATCGATGGCCTCTTCCTGTTTGCGTTTTTCAGCCATGTTGGGTTTTTAATGCAATTAGAAGGTGCATGATGGGAAGGATAGGGCTTCATTGAATTAGTCTAATATTCAGACATAACAGTACTATACTCTGGAGCACACATTTCTGGAGGCACTTATATACAGTAGGCCCAGGGGCGTCGCTAAAGGTGGGGTGTGTGGGGGTGCGACCCCCCCCCCACCTATCAGGATATTGTCGGTAAAATTGCGCTGCTGTCGGGAAAAATGAGAAAAGCCGGGGGAGGGGGAAAGGGAAAGAAAAGAAAAAAGAAAAGGAAAAGAAGAAAGAAAGGAAAGAGAAGAAAGAAAGAAATAGAAAAAGAAAAAGAGGGAGGAGAGGAAAGAAAGGAAAAGAAAGAAAAGAAAGAAAAGGAAAAAGGAAAAAAAAGAGAACGGAAACAAAAGAAACTGGCGATGAAAGAGGGGAGAGAGAGAGGGGGCGGGGGGTAAGAGCCCGGAGAGGAGAGGGGTGGGAATAAGAGAGGGAGGGGATGTTGGGTGGAGTCGCCACGTCGAGGGAGCAAGAAAGATACGCCTAGATAATTATGTTGCTGTGTCGGGTCCGCTGTGTCGATATTCTTGCTCGACCAAGGGTGTCGATTTGTATCCTCGGTTGGGGGGGGGGGATGATAGGTGCCAAAATATTTTCGGCAATGGATCAAAGCAACCAAGAGGTAGAGGCGTGTGGCAGGTTGCACCCCCTCCCTTCCAAGTTTTTAACTTTTTCAAGTCACCCTCAATAAAGATAACATTCTAGAGAATATAGGACCCATGTGTGTCCCACATGCTTGCTACCTGGGTTATTATCCTCTCAAGCATATAGGCAGGATTTTATTTTAGGGGCCGGTAGTGAGCACCTACTAGGGGGTGGGTGGAGGGAGGGGGAGTTTCTGACGTTTCATTAAATTATTAAAGAAAGAAGACGATTCGTTGTACCATTCTCGACTCTTAATCCTTGTCTGAATTCAGTTCCTCCCCACCCCCCCCCCCCTTCCCGCGCGAAGCGCGGAAGCTTTGACGTTTCATTAAATTATGAGAGAAAGAAGACGATTCGTTGTACCATTCTCGACTCTTATACCTTGCTGAATTCAGTCCCCTCCCCCCCCCCCTTTTCGCGCGAAGCGCGGAAGCTTTGATGTTTCATTAAATTATTAGAGAAAGGAAGACGATTCGTTGTACCGTTCTCGACTCTCAATCCTTTTTCTTCCTACGTCCTCTTCCTTTCTTCTTTCTTTCTCTTTTTTTTTGGGGGGGGGGAGTAGGGGACCACCCCACCACCCCCTGGATATGCGCCTGTATCCTCTCTGTCTCTCATTATCTCTCTCTCCCACACCTTCTTCTTTTTTGCACTTTTGCGCTTCGCGCTTAACATTTACTAAGCTCGTTGCTTTTAACGCTGCGGCTTTGCATTTGACGCATTGCATTTATGATGCTGTTGATTGAATAAATTGAATAAATTCATCAATTCCTGATGAAGCCGTATGAGCGAGAATTCAATTTATTCTTGTCTCATATACGGTCGTCTCATTTACTTCGTATCCTATTTATATATGTATGTATTATGAAAATGAGATAGCAAAATGTGTATATTGATGGTCATCTTGCGAGTAATAACCATTAACTACTCTCATCGGGCTCTCATCATTTTTTTTTTTTTTTGATGGTGAATTATTGGGGGGGGGGGGGATGATTGAACAGGCCATCCCCCCCACCTGAAATGTTGGGGGGGGGGATATATCCCCCCCATCCCCCCCCCCCGGGATCGACACCCATGTGCTCGATCCTCGTGTATATCAATGCAAAAGTTTTAAGTCGTGAGATGTATTATGTCGGTCGGCAAGGAATTTTTTTCCCAACGAACTGTGACTTTTTATCGGACAAATAAACATTTGTGAAAATTCAGACAACGAGTCAGAACAACGAATCTTCTACTTTCTCTAATAATATAATGAAACGTCAAAGCTTCCGCGCTTTGCGCGGGAGGGGGGCACTGAATTCAGACAAGGATTAAAGGCACACTGTCCTACTTGTAGCTACTTGCTCCTCTATATAGAAAACTTCCCCAATCGGTGCCTGTTGGTCCCCCATGATCCTCTTTTTCTTATGTTAAATGAGAGCTGAGTTAATGAGATAGCCACCTGTCACAGTGACCTCGCTGGCTCGCTGTGTGGTCTAATCCCTTCTGGCTGAAGTAGTAAAGCCTGCCTTTAAGAGTAGAGAACGGTACAACGAATCGTCTTCTTTCTCTAATAATTTAATGGAACGTCAAAGCTTCCGCGCTTTGCGGGGGAAGAAACTGAATTCAGACAAGGATAAAGAGTGGAGTACGGTACAACCATAGCGAGTCGTCTTCTTTCTCTAATAATTTTATGAAACGTCAGAGCGCCGCAGGGGGGAACCTCGAGAAGAAAAAAACATAATTGGCACCAGGCGCGTACGCAGGGGGGTGTTTGGGGGTTAAACCCTCCCCTTTGGTATTTTTATGTGTGTAAACCCCCCTAAAAAAAAACTAAAACCCCCCCCCCCCCTTTGGATTTTTTTTTTTTTTTTTTTTTTTTTTTTTTTTTTAATTATAAAAAAAAAAAAAAAATTACCCCCATGGCTGAACCTAAGAAAGGTGATCTTACCCCCCCCCAACGGAGCAAAATGTCAAATTTTCAAATTTGGAGACCCCCCCCCCAAAAAAAAAAGTGTCCTTCTAAAAAAAACTAAACCCCCCCCCCCCCCCCCCCCCCTTTGGATTTTTTTTTTTTTTTTTTTTTTTTTTTTTTAATTATAAAAAAAAAAAAAAAAAATTACCCCCATGGCTGACCTAAGAAAGATGATCTTACCCCCCCCCAACGGAGCAAAATGTCAAATTTTCAAATTTGGAGACCCCCCCCCCCCAAAAAAAAAAAAAAAGTGTCCTTGCCACTGATTGGCACTAATATATTTGTCGGTAATTATGACTAGTTTTGTCGATAATCGGTGGCCTCTACACCCCCCCCCCCCACTGAAAAAGGTCTAGCTACGCCCCTGACTAGGCCTACTTATTTTTTTTTTATCTTTCTCATTTCGTTTGCGAATTCATTTGCTTTTTACTTCTAGATACATCGACAATAATATGACGTCATGACCAAAACTCTAATGGCCCAATGATTAGCTCATGATTTCTATTTGTAGCAGGGGCGTAAATCCCGGGGGGGATGGGGGGGGGGGCTGCATCCCCCCCCCCCCCCTGGCTCGAAGGAGGGGGATGGCCTGTACAAACATTCCCCCTGAGATTTCAAAAAAGAGAGAAAAAAAAAAGGAAGAAGAAGAAGAAGGGAAAAAAATGTGATTGTTTCAATTTCAGCATAATGCATGAGAAATGAGTTTTTTTTTGTTATGTACGTATAACTGTATTGCCTGTTTTCACGAAGTGACGGTAGTGAAAAGAATTGCATTCACTTTGCGTTACGATTTTCCTCACTACCGTCACTTCGTGAAAACAAGGATGTCACGATCATTAAGAGTAGTTGCGCGACGTGCGCAAACAAGCACTTCATAAACTTCAGAATAATTTTTCGTTATTTTGCAAGGTATTATTATAGCCCGCGCGTTAAGTGCGCCAGCGCTTAAAAAGTGCAATCATGTAGAGTAGATGCCCGGCTCCCCCCCCCCCCCCCACAGTGTTATTTAGGGTACGCGTATGCTCGTTCCCTCCCTTTAAAGCACCCCCACCCTATCTCACTGGCTTGTCCTGCCTTGGAGACCCCCCCCCCAAATCCGGAACACTGCTAAATGTACCACCCCCCCCCCCCCCCCCCATTTCAGGTGAGCTCTAGTCGATCGAGGGGGACTGGGGGGCCAATGTTTTTCCTTTTCAAAATGAAATAATCCTGAATGAGCTTTCAAAGCTAGCAGGAATTTCAGGAATTTGATCCCGGGATTTGATCAATTTTTCTATGATATTCAAGATATTTTATAACCTCCTTTTTACATTTCTCAGGAGTCCAAAGAGAGAGAGAGAAAAAAAAAAACCTCTTTTTAAAGAAATTAAGAGTCGAGAACGGTACAACGTATCGTCTTCTTTCTCTAATGATTTAATGAAACGTAAAAGCTTCCGCGCTTCGCGCGGGGGGGGGGGGGGGGGGGGGAGGGACAAATAGAATTAAGATAAGGATTAAAAGTCGAGAACGGTACAACGAATCGTCTTCTTTCTCTAATGATTTAATAGTACCATTATACCAGTGGCGTAATGAGCAAAAACTTTTTTTGGGGGGGGGGGCTGACAAAAAAAATCCGCAGCACACCACTCTAACATGCAGGCTCCACTGAACGTTTCGCAAAGTGGGGTCTAGGGGCAAAGCCCCGGCGGGGGTCAAGGGCGGAGCCACCGAAGCTTAACGGGGTATGGGCTTCAGTGGCGGATCCAGGAATTTCTTACCGGGGGGGGGGGGAACAAAATGGCATGGGGTTAAATATATGTAAAACGATGAAGCGACAGAACGAGGCTTCAGCGGCGAGGGAGTGGAGCGACCAAACGGGAATGGGTCTGGGAGGGGGTTCTGGCCCCCTTCCAGAGTAAGAAGCATTTGCAATTTTAGAACCAAATTAGACGCATTTTCAGGCACTTTCTGGAGTAATATGAATTAAAATTGCTTTCTCCTACCCCTTCCAAGAGTTGGGATCTTTTGCAATTTAAGAACCACATTTGGCGCATTAATGTCCACCGGCACTTCCTGGAAAAAAAACGAGGACTTCTGAGTGGTTAGAAGGTAGAGAAAAGTGATCTGTCACGTCGCGAGACGTTGCAAAAATGTTCTCGAGTGTATAAACTGTGTCGTTATCAGGGCGTCGCTAGATCTTTGTCAGTGGGGGAGTGGGGAGGGTGTAGAGGCCACCGATTACCAACAAAACGAGCAACCAATTACCGACAAATATATTAAAGCCAATGTCCAAATGTTTATAAATTTAACCCTATAAACCAGGGGCCAGGAACTAAGTTATTTTTCAGTCTCCACCCTCCCGCGCGAAGCGCGGAAACTTTGACACTTCATTAAATTGTTAGAGAAAGAAGACGATCCGTTGTACCTTTCTCGACTCTTAATTCTTGTTTGGATCCAGTTCCCCCCCCCCCCCTCTCCCACGAAGCGCGGCAGTTTTGACGTTTCAATAAATTATTACTCTTAATCTTTGTCTGAATTCGTTTTCGCCCATCTCGCGCGAAGCGCGGAAGCTTTGACGTTTCAATAAATCATTACTCTTATTCCTTGGCCACCGATTACCGACAAAATGAGCAACCACTTACCGAAAAATATATTAATGCAAATGTCCAAATGTTTATAAATTTGACCCTATAACCAGGGGCCAGGAACTAAGTTATTTTTCAGACTCCCCCTCCCGCGCAAAGCGCGGAAACTTTGACACTTCATTAAATTATTAGAGAAAGAAGACGATCCGTTGTACCGTTCTCGACTCTTAATTCTTGTTCGGAATCTAGTTCCCCCCCCCCCTCCCGCGAAGCGCGGCAGTTTTGACGTTTTAATAAATTATTACTCTTAATCTTTGACTGAATTCATTTTCGCCCATCTCACGCGCAAAGCGCGGAAGCTTTGACACTTCATTAAATTAGTAGAGAAGGAAGACGATTTGTTGTACCGTCCTCGACTCTTAATCCTAGTCTTAATTCAGTTGCCCCCCCCCCCCCCGAAGCGTGGAAGCTTTGCCGTTTCATTAAATTATTAGAGAAAGAAGACGATTCGTTGTACCGTTCACTACTGTTAATCTTGTCTGAATTCAATTCCCCATTGGGCCACTTAACGGTACATGTGCAGTGTTCAGGCGCGTACGCAGGGGGGGGGGGGGGGGGGGGATGTTTGGGGGGTTAAACCTCCCCCCTTTGGTATTTTTATGTGTGTAAACCCCCCTAAAAATCCCTAAAACCCCCCCCCCCCCCCCCTTTGGTTTTTTTTTTTTTTTTTTTTTTTTATTATTTAAAAAAAAAAAAAAAAAAAAAATACCCCATGGCTGACATAGAAAGGTGACCTTACCCCGCCCCCCCCCCAACGGAGCAAAATATCAAATTTTCAAATTTTGAGACCCAAAAAAAAAGTGTCCGCTTACCCCCCCCCACTGAGCGACTTTTTGGCTGGCTGAGTCGTTGCGATTTTTTTTTGGGCTCCCAAAAAAAAAAAAAAAAAAAGTGTCCGCTTACCCCCCCCCCCCCCCCCCCCCCCCCCCCCACCCCACTGAGCGAATTTTTGGCCGGTGCGATTTTCAAATTTTCCGGAGTCGTTGCAAAATTTTGGACCCGATATTAAACCCCCCCCCCCCCCCCCCCTTGAAAAAATCCTGCGTACGCCACTGGCAGTGTTACTGTTACATGATGTAAGTATGGAACGCCTGGCAGTGCTTGCCACAGTCGCTTCTAGAAAGGATTTTTTTTTTTAACTAGTGTTACTGTTAGTGGCCACGGCCCTTTAGTGACTATAACAAAAAATATGCTCTTCCTGGCCATTTGGGAATGTGTCAGTTTGCAACATAAATGGAGAAACGCGCACTTTGTTGAAAATCATGTGATATCACGAACATTTATACATCAGTTGTATATGGAATTGAAAATAAGTCATGATTCAATTTTATTTGGGCGACTTCCCCACCAGTACGCCAGTGCATTATACATCATTTTCTAAGTGATGGGACTCAAAATAAGCGTTCGCATCTTCCTGACGAAATACTCAATCTTTATGTTACTACTTAAAAGTGTGTCCAGTCAAATTTGGCATGTGCGTGCATGTATGTATGCATGTATAAATTTATGTACATGTGTTTGGGTATGTGTGTGTTTGTTGTTTGTTCGTGTGCGTGTGTGCGTGTGTGTGTGCGTGCGTGTGTGTGTGTGTTTGTCGTGTGTTTGTGCGTGCGCGATCGCGCGCGCTTGCGTAAATTAGTGTGGGCGTGTGCTCGTGCTAGTATGTGATGGCTATCGCCGATCATTCCCCCCCCCCCCACTCCTCGGTACGGATTTACGCCCCTGATTTGTAGTCATATCGGGCTCAAATCCCGTAAAGGAATGATAAAACAATGTTAGGGCTCATGTTGAAATAAAAAGAAATTTTCTCGTTATTACTCGCATTGGAATGGCAAGAATTTATATTGACGACGCGCTCCAATGGACAAATGTACATTGATTTAACCTGCATTCAGGTGTCTTAGTCATTGGTCTAATGGATTTTTGCCGAAGTTAATCAAAACAATAAAATATATTACAACATTCCAACGAGGTGAATGAGAGCAATATACAAAAGACTTGTAATTAAAAGCAAATGGTCCCATTAAAGGTACTATGTCCCATTTGCAGGCCAAAAAAATGAAAAAGTTAAATTCCAACTGCATTTGAAAGATAATACTAATTTAGAACTTCCCTAAAAAGGTGGGGCTTGAAAATGTCTTCAAGTGGGAAACTAACGACTATTAGTTGTCAAACCGACTTTAGGGCTATAGAGCCCAAAAGTAATAGTCTTGATTTTCAGACAATTGTACCGAATGGTCATACGTTTTACGCTGCGCAAAGATTCAATCAGTTTAATCTTGGCCATCACAAGAAGTGTGTTATTGATGTAGACAAATGCTCATGTACCCTTTAAAACTCTTTTCATGTTATTACCAAAGAAGAAAAAAGCCAGTCAGTCACTCAATAATGTCTGACAGTCAGGTCTAGCAAGTAAACGGGTTTCCTTGCATAATTTGAATATGAGGACACTGCTAACGTTTAAATTTCACAGATAGGACATACATGACATATTCATAATTGCTGCAAAGTTCTACAGCATTTGAGGTTGGCTGCAAAAGGGACATGGTACCTTTAAAGCAGCAGCAGCAGCAGTAGGCGTAGGTTGCAGCCTAGGCTACAGTAATATATAAAGTAGTCCTTTAATTTCCTCTTAAAATGAGCAAAGATTTCTATTTCCTTTATATCATTAGGAAGGGAATTCCAATGTGTTATGGCAATGTTATATCGAATGTTCATTACTAGTTGAATCGGCTATTTTTTGTATTATAATCCATTGTAAGTCAGTAACAAGATCGAAGTTGCAGACTGTTAATAGAAAAGGCTATTCCTGGCACTCTTACAAAGGTATTGCTATTTAGGACTTCGTTAGAGTACACGTCGACTTGGTGAGAAATAAATAGATAATAATTAATTATTAAATGAATGAATGAATGAATTAATAAATTAATAATTTTTTTTAAATTAATAGTTTAAAAGGACACTCAGGAGAAGTAAAAAGACAAGCAGGTAAAGTGGTCCTTCGGGGTAGTATCGACAGTGAAGAGAAGGGCACTTATCAGAAATAGTCAGGGACAAACTACGTTAGAAAAAGTGGATGAGGCACTAAAACTCTTTCCCTTAACCCCCCCCCCCCCCTACGCACCCTTCATGAAACGTTGCTTCCCGGGTGGCTTCATTCGGGAAGTCCAATTTCAGTTTCGAACAGCCCTGAACGAAAAGTTGTTCTGTTTATTCGCACTAGAGGGCAGGGTAACGCTTCGAGGTTACAAATGGAGTCGTGCATAGATTTTTTTAATATAGTTTCTCTTGACAATAAAAAGCGTGCTAGAAGGCTTGCCCGAAATTTCGAAAAACTACTCTATTTATCTTAAACAAATTATCATGAAAAAAAAATACAGACACTGACAAATCTTTTGATAGCTTGATAGTGCAAATGTCAACATTACAATAAACAGAACTGGTATATAATAGAGAGATGAACATGAATTGCACTTCTTGTAATACTCTCATATGTGTGTGTGAGTGTGTGTGTGTGTGTGTGTGTAAGAGAGAGGGTAGGTAAGAGAAAGAGAGGGAGATACATATATATATATATATATATATATATATGTTAGAGATGAGAATTCTCGCACTTTTATATATATATATATATATATATATATATCATATACAAATATATAAAGAGTAAGAGAGAGATTGAGAAAGAGAGAGAAGGATAGAGCTAGAGAGAGAGAGAGAGAGAGTAATGGGGAGAGATAAAGAGCCTGAGAGGGATAAAGGAACGCTGTGTGGATATGGTCTTTGCAATTACATGGATTATTCTGAAAGTCAATGAATACACGAAGTTGCAATAAATGAATAAATATGTATTTGAAACTCTTTACGAATTATGCATGTTCATGGTTCATGACAAATGGCGAAATAATTTTTTCAACATGATACACATATAAATTGTTTTTTTCCCTATTTCTTTCTAATAAAACGGTTTATCAAGAGCAAAGTACGATAGTACTGTAAATTGTTTTAACACTGTGTGACAACAAGGTGCCACACTGCGTGACTAAAGGGGACGCACAGTGTGGCAAATGATGGCACACTGTGCGGTCTCGGGCGGGCGACACACTGCGTGACAAAAGGTGACACACTGTAAGTCAAATGGTGACACTATAAAGCACAGGGTGACACAAATGCAACACTAGCCGCACCTTTTGGAGTGTAATTGTACCTTCATTTGGGGTGCAAATTGGCATCACTTAAGGTGCTGCTATTGCGGAAGTTCGCACCCTTAAGGTGCCGGGTTAAAGTGCTTCGGGTGCATTGTTTGCACCCTAAATAATACCATCATGCACCTTTAAGGGTTGCAAACCGATGCAACAACAGCATCACCTCGAGTATGGATGCAGGATTGAACCCCCTAAAGAAGCAGGATTGAACCATTGAGGGTACTAACATGTCTCCTAAAAAGGTGCAATCTGAGGATTTAACCCATAAAGGTGCTGCTGGTGTTGCATCGGTGTGCACCCCTAAAGATGCAGGATTGAAATATTAAGGGTACTAACATGTCCCCTAAAAAGTTAAATCTGGCACCCTTTCAAAAGGTGCAAAATTGCACCTTTAAATAGGTTGCACCCCTAATGGTGCATACTTGCACCATTTTTTCTTAGTGTGTAAAGCAAGGGGTGACACACTGTAAAGCAAAGTGTAACTTACATTGTGGCAAATGGTGGCACACTGTAAATCAAAGGGTGACACACTATAAATCAAAGGGTGACACAATGTAAATCAAAGGGTGACACACTATAAATCAAAGGGTGACACACTGTAAATCAAAGGATGACACAATGTAAAGCAAAGGGTGACACACTTTAAATCAAAGGGTGACGCACTGTATAGCAAGGGGTATCACACTGTAAATCAAAAGGTGATGCACTGTAAAGCAAAGTGTGACACAATGTAAATCTAAGAACGACACACTGTAAAGCAAAGGGTGACACACTGTAAAGCAAAGTGTAACAAACATTGTGGCAAAGGGTGACACATTGTAAATCAAAGGAGGACACACTCTAAATCAAAGGATGAAACACTGTAAAGCAAAGGGTGGCACACTGTAAATCAAAGGGCGACACACTATAAATCAAAGGGTGACACAATGTAAATCAAAGCGTGACACACTGTAAATCAAAGGGTGACACACTATAAATCAAAGGGTGACACACTGTAAATCAAAGGATGACACACTGTAAATCAAAGGGTGACGCACTGTAAAGCAAAGGGTGACACGATGTAAATCAAAGGATGACACAATGTAAAGCAAAGGGTGACACACTGTAAAGCAAAGTGTAACATACATTGTGGCAAAGGGTGGAAAATTGTAAATCAAAGGGTGACACACTGTATAGCAAAGGGTGTCACACTGTAAATCAAAGGGTGACGTACTGTAAAGCAAAGAGTGACACACTGTAAAGAAATGGTGACACACTGTGAAGCAAAGTGTAACATACATTGTGGCAAAGGGTGACACAATGTAAATCAAAGGGTGACACACTGTAAATCAAAGTATAACATACATTGTGGCAAAGGGTGACACATTGTAAAGCAAATGGTGACACACTGTAAAGCAAAGTGTAACATACATTGTGGCAAAGTGTGACACATTGTAAATCAAAGGGTGACACACTGTAAATCAAAGTGTAATATACATTGTGGAAAAGGGTGGCACACTGTGAATCAAAGGGTGACACACTGTAAAGCAAAGGGTGACACACTGTAAAGTCAAGGGTGACACATTGTAAATCAAAGGGTGACACACTGTACAGCAAAGTGTAACATACATTGTGTCAAATGGTGCACACTGCGTGACAAACGATGCCATACAGTGTGGCAACGGGCGACACACAATGTGGCATTCTTCCACAGTATAGTCACTGAGTTCACACTATGTGACTGTGGTGTAGCGTCCGTCCACCCAAAGAGGGAGCACTGTCATTAATGTCTTTTATTTTCTTATCTTTTTCAGGGGAAGGGGTAACACCGGCCCAACTCGAATAATGATATACGATCAAGGCTATTGATTACGGGGAGGGCGGTGGGAAAGGTCTTTTATCATCTTTTCCTCGTCCTTTCCCACTCTCCCCTTTTTCCCTATATCCTCTATTTTATGTGCTTTTACATAGTCGCAAAGACTTTAAGACAAAATCAAAATAAGATAGTGCGAACATTATTTGTGTTGGCAAATCAAAATACAAAGAATAAATTTTGTTTTCTTCGTGCACATGAGATTTGTTTTCAGCAAAATACAATATAAATGATAATACCAATATAAAAAATAAGAAAAAAATAGAATAACACGATATGAAAAATGCATGCTTTGTAGAATTAATGACAAGAAACATAAGGTTACAAGTATAATGGAAAAGAGTGATTGGAACTGCACTTCGGTTGAATTCTTGACAGTCTTCGCGATCTTGTTGTTTAATATTATGTTTGGTACTATTATATTTGAAGTGGGCAATTGTCCCCGCTTATCTACGTCACTGATCTCAGTATTGACTAGTTGAAAAAAGGAAATTGAATAGTTTTGTATGAAACAGGATAAACGTTCTAGGAGGGACTGCTCTAATTCATTTACTTTCACTTTCACTACTATTTTTTAAATATGGGGGGCATTCAGGATTGCTTATTTGGCCCTAGGTTAATAGCTCATTATGCGTCGCCTATGGAAAAGTAATGATAGTTTCTTTTGCCAATTAATGTCATTATGTATCTCTCTAAATAGGTATATCGTGCAAGCAAACCCAGGTGGAGGTGTTGTTGTCTAGCTATTCATTTACTAGACTCTCAAAACAGATAAAACATACAAATTAAATATAAATGATCATTATACGAGAGAATCATGATAATTAAAGGAAAATGGGTACCCCTATTGAAAAGCAGCATGGAAATCAATTTAATTCTAATGAAACTGTCTATTACTAATTGAGAACGAATAATGCAATATATCGTGTCTAAATTGCCCATTAAGAGGCTAGATGCATAATTAAAAACAAATTATTTTAAACCGCATGCATAAGTTTGGACTCGGAGAAAGTCATCATTTTAGGTTAACGGCTCATTAATATGGGTCGCTTATGAAAGAGTAATGATAATATATTTTGCCAATTAATGCCATCATCTATCTTTCTAAAGAGGAACATCTTGCAACTAAGGCCGAGTGGAGTGTCGTTGTCTAGCTGTGCATTCACTAGACTCTCAATCCGAGGGTTGAGGGTTCGAATCCCAGCCCAACACTACGGTCGTTTGGCCAGACATTAATTCACATTCGCCACACTCCACCCAGGTGTAAATGCATACCTGGCAATGTTGATATTAATTGCGTGGCACGCAAAAAGCCGTTTTAATTCCACGGTGGCAATTAACACAATTTTAACTACATGTAGTTACAGTGTAGAAATTCTGCAATATTTATTCAAATTAAATTTGACACATGAACTAGGAACTCACAAAATATCAACATTCCCGGAAATCTGCAATTGAATTACCCTACATGGGTATCTCAAAATATATACTTTCTTTTCAAAAGTTTAGAATGTAGCATTTCATTACATGCATTGAAATAGTGTACCGAATTGTTGTCAGAGTACCTAATTAAACATTCTGGATTTTGTTTTATTGTTTTATTTAATGTTCTTAAGTATAAGATATAACAAAACAGATAAAAAATAAACATGTAATATAATTATTATTATACTAGAGAATCATTAAAAAAAGGATAAGGGGTACCCTTATAGAAAAGCAGCATGGAAATCAATTTAAATCTCATGAAACTTTCTATTACTAATTGAGAACGAATAATGCATTAAATCGTGTCTTGATTGTCCATTAAGAGTCTAGAGGCATAATTAGGAGCAACTTATTTTAAATGGCATAAATAAATTTGGACTTGGAGAAAGTCATCATTCGTCATGTTAATTCCTTTCTGAACATGCTAAAGGAGACGTTTGTTGAGAGATATTCAAATATTCATCATCTTCCCTTCTAGTGCAGGAATGAACTAACCATAATGGCAAGTAAACATCACCTCTTCCTCCTCTTGTTGATGGTACCTTGTTATCTCCTACCCTTGACAGTTGAACTCTTACTTGGAGATGCGACACCACTGACTCCATTCTTCCAACACCGTCTTGGAAACTCCTATAGAAAATGCCATCAGGACTTTGAGCTGAAGGAAGCCAATTGCAAGAATGGAGGACTCGATTCCGTTCCTCAAAGTCTTTCTGAGGATATCGTGCGCTTAAACTTGAAGAAGAACAATTTAAGTATTCTATTTAACTCATCGTTTCAAAGATACCCTCTGATCACCTACTTGGACCTATCTGTCAATGATATTAGGATGATCGAATACAGGGCTTTCTATCCACTCAAGGATTTGACTTACCTTGATATTTCCGAAAACCTTCATCTTGTGCTTCCAGATACAGGCCTATTCCGATGGGCCACAAAGCTATCTACTCTGAATCTGACTTCAGCAAACTTGAAATGGCTTCCTAATGACACATTGAAATGGATCTCAAATTCAGATGCTATATCATTGAATTATAACAGGTTGTCATCCGTTAATTTCAGCGCATGTGGCAGAACACGAATAGCTGACTTGTCTTGGAATCGATTTAAACACTTCGAAGCGGGAACTTTCAACTTCGCATGCCACACTGATACCCTCGCTCTGATAGGTAACCCCATACAATCAGTTGATCCTAGTGTGATTGCATCGCTAAATGTCCGTTCATTGGTGCTAGGAGGAAGAACCGTAGGAGAGGAAGTGTTCAGAAATATATGCATCGGTATCTCGCATTCTAAGATAGAAGACTTTGCATTTACACACGCCAATTTGCAATCAATTCCACTTTTAGCAGACATGTTGGATCCACTCCGAAATCATTATATTTCTGTTCTCGACTTCACCGGCAACGCATTATGGGGCCGAGATTCTTTACTCTTATCTAATTTGAATAGGGTAAGAAAAGTAAATATGGGTCTGAACCATTTTCTTAGGCTAACACCAGGCTCCTTTGATGGCATGCAGGAATTAAAAGTATTGCAAGTGGACCGTAACAGAATAAACGATATCAATCCTTATAAGGAAACCTGGACAATAGATCTAGTCGAGTTGAACATATCTCAAAATCGTTTTATTCAAATGTTAGAATATTCATTTGTCGGTTTGTATAACTTAACTCTCTTAGACATGAGATCAAACCAACGCCTTGCTGCCTTAGACCTAGGATCATTTACGGGACTTGACAGCATTCAAACTGTTTATTTGTCGGAGTGCCATATTGTTTATCCTTGGCGATTGACCATCCCACATTTGGAATCACTTTCCCTTAACAGCATGACCATTCCTTTCAAACCAGGAGAATCCTTTAGAGAAACACAATTTCTCGTAAATTTGGACATGATAAATATTAAACTTAGTATCTTACATTTGTGGAATACGATTCGGAACGTTTCTCTTTTTTGATGGACTGTTTCACCTTAAGACTTTGGATATGAGTGAGAATCCTGGTTTAAGCACTAATTTGCCTTTTGGAATCTTTCGGCAACTATCTGCTTTGCAAGAGCTTAATTTAGACTACTGCAAAATAGTAACATTACATCCACTTTTATTTGCAAGACTGTACTCGCTTCAGAAGCTGGCGTTAAGAGGAAACACGATTAAGCAACTTCACTCGGATTTACTGACGGGGTCAAAATATTTAAAAAGCATTGACCTTGAAGGGAACTTGTTAACGCACCTCGCTGAAGACATTTTTTCAAACAATAAAATACTGACAAATATTTCATTAGCAAATAACAAAATATCGCTTTTCAACAAAAGTACTTTTACACCTATTAAATCTTCTCTTTCATCTCTTGATGTTTCCGCGAACCCGTTCATGTGCAATTGTGATCTGAAGTGGTTTCTTGTTTGGCTAAATGGGCCGATACGCCTCATCAATGAGGAAGCAACTCGCTGTTCATTGGCGTCATTGGTTCCTCTTCGTGACAAACCTTTGCTCGATTTTGATGTTAACATATTTTGTACATCCAACAACATTCTACTTTTTTGTTTAATTCCCCTCGCCGGCATCACCATGATTTTCATCGTCGTACTCGTTTATCACAATCGATGGCCGCTAAGATACAAATTCTTTCTCTTGAAACTAGCAGCCCTCGGGTATATGGAGATACAAGATGCTCGAGACCACAATGACTACGAGTTCGATTTGAACGTTATCTTCTACGACGATGACGAAGAATGGGTTCGCCAATTTCTCCAACCAGCTCTTGAAGAACAGCTTCCACAGTTTCAGAAGAACGTCTTTGGTGACGGAGATCTCGTGCTGGGCATGCACTACTTGGATTCCGTTGACTACGTGGTGAGCAATAGTTACAAGACCATCATTTTACTCAGCACAGTCGCCGTGCAAGATCGCTGGTTTATGCTCAAATTCCGGACGGCCATGGACCACGTGAGTGACACTCAGACCGAATTCGTAGTCGTGGTCTTCCTTGAAGACATCCCAGACGACGAAATACCTTTCCTGGCGAGGTTGTATCTCAGAGATGGCAGACCTTATCTCCATTGGACTGAAGACGTGAGAGGGCACGAATATTTCTGGGAAAAATTGGTCAAAACTTTGACCATTAATCTAAGGACCAATGACTTAGTCCCAAACGAGTAGGCATTATCAACTTCATGATTATTCCAAGTAAAGCGATTCGTGATGTTAAACTATCACATTTCCCCCGTAATTACTGCTCAGAAGAATCAATATTTCAATGTAAAGCTGCTTGCACAGAAAAAATTGTTACAGTCTCATATAGGCACATTTAGAATGGTAAGAATAGATTTCTTTATACAATAGTCAACACAACAATCATCCCTGCGAGTAATGTTTACCGTGTTTACACAGTGATCCGCCTCGAGGGTTGAAGCCGGGTTGAAGCCGCGAGGCGTGTTGAACCCGGCACTGGGATCCCGTTTACATGACATAAAAACCCGGCTTCAACCCTCGAGGCGGATCACTGTGTAAACACGGAATAAAAAATATATAAAAAAAGAATCACCGCGTTTTACCGCGGCACATCTGAACAAGGGTTAAGTAAGCCACAACCTTCACTATGACAGACCCGTATTCACATTTGTGCATGGAACCACTACGGTAGTATTGATATTCGAATCACATCGTGGTGTTATACAAGTATATCGAATTTTACATTATATATATATATATGTTACTCTCTAACCACAGTACATTATATTCATAGGCGTTGTACATAACAGGCTCCGTACTTCATAATATATATATTTACAATCAGGTATTATAATGTGTGCGTGGTATAGCAGGCGCGGATCCACGGGGGGCGGGAGGGGGGTGGCCCAAAAACAGGTTTAAAAAAGATGCTAACGTTAATTTTACCTTTTTTCAACAAAAATGAAAACGGGCCCCGCTCCCCCCGGTGTTGTGTTTTTTTTTTTGCTCGAAGGGGGGGGGGGGGGGTAGGGCGGAAGGGGGGGGGGTGGATGTTGAGAAAAAAGGAGTGTTCACCCCCCCCCCCCCCACCCGTCGTCAGCGCGGTGCCGCATTAAGGGGCCCCAAAAACGTCCACTTTGGGCAATTTTTAAGAAAAAGGGTACATTTTCCAAATGATTCAAAATCCTGCTGTACGCGCTGGTATACGCGTTTAGGGGTATTTTTTAGCCCTCAGGGCCAGACTGGAGAAAAAAATGGGTAATAATTCGTTGTGTTTGCTCATACGACGGCCACGAGAGGTAGCTTATCTAGCGCAAGTCGGTTTGAAACGATCTTAAGATCTTCAGTGGATCGAGATGGATACCCAAAATACCGACCTAGACCTACCAAGTCTCACGCCTATAGTTGGTCCCTTTTATTTTGTTTTGCACAGTAGAATTGTAACTGTTCCCTGTACATTGTATACTTTTTGTAAACACGACATGAACTTTATATAAAATAGATCAAATTTGAAATGTAATCCTTTTTTTTTTTTAAAGAAAGGACTTATGATGGCTGTGCATTAAACCCATTTGAAAGTGTGCACGCAAAACCCTCATTAAGGGTGTATTTTGGTTTCAAAAGAAATCCTCGTTTAGGGGGTGTCTTAAAAACATGTGGTCACGCTTGTTTACAGTATTTCTACATGACTAAGACCCCCACAAGATCACATTTACATTTCATACAACCAATATCACAACAATATTTGTATACATCATTCAAATACGTGCTTCAATATAAGCCATCTATAATAAAGTGAACTGATTTCGTATTTCATTCTGCTCATCCTTATAATATGTCTTAATTATATGTTTTTAATGAAAAAAAGAAAATGTCTTATTAAATCTGGAAATAAATAGTTGTTGCTGTATCATAATACAGATTAGTGCATTATGTCGCTCCTCTTTTTAAACAAAAAGGATATTTTGAGGGGTGAAATTTGAGGCAGAAGTACGTGAAGTACTCTCCTACATTAACTGCATTAACCTGAATACTTATACAAAAGAAATGTTCATTAGCTTCTTTTTTCGGTATCGCAAAACAAACAGAGATCATTATTGACAATGTTTAATTTGAATGAAGTATCATTTAAAAACAGAATTCGATTTAAAACTGTGTACGGGAAATACCTAAGTTTATTAGGTGGTCTGTCGATGACAGATCACCTATTGATTTCGTTAGAATTTTCTTTCTTTATTCTTTATTCTTTATTTATTTTTATTTCTTCCGTACACTTTTTTTGTGTATACGTTTACTCGAAATCGACTTGGTCAAATTCCTTCAAATTTCTGATAGTCATTAGGCCCTATAATATCAAGTTCCCGAAACCTTTTTCAAGTTCATGGGGTCATCGTGACGTCATCCAGGCGCCATTTTGTAAAAATCAAGTCATTATCATATCTCGATAACGAGTCTTCAAAAATAAACCATATTTGGTATACATCAACTTCAGGTCAAAGTTCAACTAAAAATGTCAACAAAATTTGCGCGCGCACCTCGACGCGCACGTACGCGCGCATTAAAATTTTAAAATGCTCAAATTCGTTCCAAATTTTTTTTGCACACGTTTCAGGCAATTGTAAGCATTTTCAAGATTTTGCGCGAGAGCACTTTTTTGCGCGCGTTTCCGCGCGTAAGTGCGCGTACTGACATTTTACAACATGGAAACGCCAAATTTTCTCTATCATATCAACCACATTTTTCCAAGCATTTTGATACCTTGTTCACCTTTTTCTGACCAGTGATAACGCAATGAGCGTCCGTCAAAGTTTACAGCACACGCGGATCTGCATTATCCCTATCCACATTACATGTGCAAAAACAAGCCTATACAAAATTCATTTTAACTCTTCAGAATGGATAGATACCCCCAATTTTTTTCATATTTAGATAGATCATGAGTCGGAGATATGATTTCATGTCTCATTTGACCCTCAATTAACTCATGACGTCATCATAATGGCCTCCGAACTTAAAATTTCAATTTGCATATTATGACGTTAGCAGATTTTTGGAAAATTGATTGTATCTCTGTAAATGTTGATCAATTTTCTTTCAAATTTTGATATGTTTTAGCTGAGAATATTTTCTACGAATGTATTTCACACGATATTTCATTTGAACAATGGCATCATGGCGTATTTTTGCGATTAAAGGAGGCATGTCAATTTTTCACATTTTGCGTGTATTCTCTATGGGACATGACTTTTTCTCAAAACTGGTTTCTACATTCTTGTCTTTCGCGAGCAATATCTCCGTCGTTTTATCTTCGTTTACGCTGAGCTTTGAGTATGTTGTAGCTGAGTCAATATGCTATCGTAAGTGTGCCCTTTAATTTTCGATCAGATGCCGGGATCATGCTCATATTTCACTTACAAAGTGGGATTTGATAATTCCATTTTCCGTTTACGTGTAATCTCTATGGGAAATATTTTGGTACATCGGTAACGCACTTGACTTCCGACCTCGAAGTCCCTGGTTCGAGTCCGGGCGTCTCCAACAATTTTTTTCTTCACTTTTTTTTTCTTTTTGACCTTTCACTGTACCTTTTCCTTTGCTTATTAAAACACGTAGAATCACAAATAATGTTATAAACAACCATGTTTACTTTATTATTCCCCTATTATCACTTGATCCATTACTTTTTGAGTGTAGTCCCTATGGGAGATGACTTTTTCTCAAATCTGGATTCTACATTCCTGTCTTTTGCGAGCAATATCGCCGTTATTTCCGTTTGGTTTTTGTTGATTTTGGAGTATGTTGTAGCTGAGACTATATGCTATCTAAATGTTCCCTCATTTTTTTCAATCAGATGTCATCATGGTCTGTTGATGATCATCATCAACATCATCATGATGATCATCATCATCATCAACATCGTCATCACCATTACTATCAGGATCATCATCATCATGATCATCATGATGATCATCATTGTTTACATGTCTATATAACTTCTCCCTTTCTCAATATAGTAAGTATTATAATCTATCATAAGACTTGAAGACAGACCACCTTAATCGTCCTCGTGACGATTTAAATTCTAGTATTTTAATTGAATTTGTACAAAAACACAATTCAATTAAAATAAATTTGTGACCACTATTTTGTGTGCACGATTACTCAAAATTGAACCGTCCAATTTCTTTCAAATTTGACACAGTCAGAGGTCATTATCTTAAGACGTGACAGAAACATTTTCAAGTTCATCAAAATATCGTGACGTCATCCAGGCGCCATTTTGTGAAGTACTCTGAAAGTCAACTCATGATCATATCTTCATAACCGTAAATCATTTCTCATTCATATTTATAACGATTAAGGTCAATATCTGTCCGGTCAACTTGAGGTCAATAAACGCGCGCGTACGCGTACCTTTGTACGTTGGTGTGCGTAAAAATAAAAAATGCTCATAATCACTTTTTAATCAAATTAGAGTACGTTTTAGGCCATTTCAAGCATTTCGAAAATTTTGCGTGCGCACACCTTTGCGCGCGCATAAATTTGCGCGCACGTTTTTGTTCGTAATGATTGAACGCAAACTAAAATCGTCATTTTTTGTCTATCATAGTATTGCCCATTTTTTTCCGAACAATTTGATACCATGTTTATCTCTTTATGACCATTAATAACGAAATGAGCGTCCGTTTAAGGTAAATGTCTCTGCGTGCGAGCTCTTGTAATACATAGCATATATGGTCAAAAACATGCCTATATGAAATACATTATAGCTCTTTAGGATGCAAGTTGACCCCACATTTTTTTGCGTGTCAAACTCGTGAGAAATAATCGAGCCAGTTGTTAATAACATCGCGCACCAGCTGCTGGTGACAATGACAATGTAATGCGCACCATGCACGAACTCTATTGTGACGTCACAATCAGACCCTTTGCACACTATTTGCAGTGTATCGAAAATTCGTCAAGCACTGGATGCACAGTGCTTGTTTGACGATGTTTTTGCAACTTCTAATGCTAGGAAATCCTGTGGAGTGTAGGCTACATGATTTATAAGATAGTAATTTATAATTGATAAGATAGTATAAGATAGTAAGAGTTTCTTGTTTGCTCTAGATATCTGATGTGGTTAATAATAGAAATATTTACTGCCTAATTCAGGGCAATACGACTTGCCATATATCATCCTCACCTTAGGTTCAGGCGATATACGTCATATTGCCCAGAAGGCAGTCAATATTACTTAATTATGCATCATCATAATTGCTCAATATTTCGTTCATCAGTTAAGCTCATCAGTTTAGTTCAGTTCATCAGTTCATCCGTTTAGCTCATCAATTCAGTTCATTTTACATCAGTTCAATTTATCAGTTTATCAGTTTATCAGTACTTCATTCATCAATTCATATCTTAATACATAATTTTACATTAATATCAATTTATAAATTAATTGAATTGAAGATGAGCATGATCATAAGAATTGAAGACAGACCACCTAATTCGTCCCCATGACGAATTAAATTTCTAGTTATCCATTGTAAATCTAAAACTCATGTTGTTAAAATACTTTATTGCATTCTCTGAACGAAAATCTGAATTATTTTCCAAATTTTAAAGCTATATTTTTCTTTTTCCAATGTTCAATAAATACTTTTTACTTTAGCTTTTTTTTTGTCTGGCATTAATACTGAAATATATGGTAAAACAAGTGGTTCTCACATTCTATGTTTAGATTTTTCCAGGTTGGAAGCGAATGAGCATCGGACATCTTGTTTACATATTAAACAAAACAAAAAGTGCATATTAACCTACAAATTAGAATACATATGAAATATACATTAAGGTGAACAGAGTAAGTTAATCGTCATTAGCAATTTTGTGTCTTACTCTTATCAGACAAATTTTGAATTGGTTAACAGTTTGACAGTTTTTGACATTTATAAATAGTTTGTTCCAAAGTTCAGCAGAAGCTTTGCAAACAGAGCGATGACCAAAAGAAATAGTTGACATCAAAGTAGACACGAGGTTTAATTGTGAAGATGACCGTAGATTGTGTGAGGGTTTGTATTCCTGGATTAGTTCTTGCAGATAGATTGGTGCCTACTCATGAATGCATTTATAAGTTAAAACCAAGATTTTGTACATAATGCGGTACGTCACCGGCAATCAATGCAATTTGCGAAGTACTGGAGTGATGTGTTCACAAGAACGCGGCAGCAGAGTTTTGGATTCTCTGGAGTTTTGCAATGTGCGAGTCCAGAAGGCCATACAATCTTAATAAATGTCTACTTTAAAGGTTAGGATATCAATGTTGGAGGTTAGAAAGCCACCGAATGGTTTTATCTGGACCAGGAACTGTTCGTTGTGCAGGCGGCGTACCGCGTTTCCCCGGCGTGTACTCTTTGGAATATCCTAGGGGGGGGGGGGGGGGGGGGGTAAGAGGACATTTTGTTTTTGTTTTTGGTCTCGAAATTTGAAAAATTGACATTTTGTTCCGTGGGGGGGGGGGGGGGGGGTGGGTAAGGTCACCTTTTTTTAGGTCAGTCATTGGCATAATTTTTCTTTGTTGAAAAGCGACTCGCCAGACTCCTGGACAAGAAGGCCCTAAGAATTAGGGCGTCGTGATGCATCGATGCTGCAAAAGAAAAAACAAATATTTCTAATTTGCATTATTCTCATTAGTCCTTTACACACTGGCGGATTTAAGGGGGCCCTGCACTCATAGGAACTTAACCCCCGAAATGTGCCCTTTCAACATGTTTAATCAACATCAGTCTTCAGTGGCGTATCTATTAGGGGGTGCAAAGGTGCTACGTAGGCCTACGTGTCCCAGGTAGCACTTGAAGGAGAGCAAAAAACACGAAATATAGAGAGGATGCGCGAACAAATTTAAAAACGCAAAAGAGAAAAAGAGAAAGGAGGACAGGAAGAAAATCAAGAAGCTTAACCAAATGTATTTGTTTACCTCTAGCATCTTGTATACACGAACCGATTATGCACCCCCTCCCCCCAGGACGAAGGGTAAATTGTACTACACTGCAAATTCGTTGTGTAACGACTTTACTTTGCAGTGTAGATATAGATAGTTTGAAGGTTTAAGATAAGAAAATTGTCTAAAGCTCGATCGCTTTGCTCCCTCGCAAGTGTTGCTTCAAGATCTTGCAATTTCATGCCCAAAATAAAAGAATACCGTCTTTAAAAGAAAAAAGGTTATAAAATTAAAATAATCGTTGCTTGCCACGACTCTATTCTGCAGTGTAAACACTATTATTTGAGAAGGGTCAGTATTTCAAATAAATCTTGAGATTCTATAGTCTATAGTCTATAGTCTATAGAATATAGTCTTTGACTATATTCATCTAGAGAGTTCTTTAATTTTCGCCCAAGTTGAAGAACAATCGAATAGAATGTCCCTCACGTGCCGATTTGCATACAAAATTAGGCATCAAGTCAGAGGCGGCCCTCCGGGGGGGGGGGGGGCAGGGGGCACAGTGCCCCAACTTTTTCAAGCACCCGCTAAAGTGCCCCTTTTTACATAGGAAAGGTGCCCTTTTAACTTTGTAAGAAGTGCCCCTTTTTACAGAGGAATAGTACCCCTTTTACTTTGACAAGTGCCCCCGGTTGTAAAAGTGCCTCTTCCCCTTTTCAACTCTGATAAGTGCACCTTTTATTTGGACACATGCCCCTTTTCCTTCGACAAGTTCCAGTGTGAATTTTTTCATTCTCATAAGTGCCCCTTTTCAGGTACGAGAAGTGTCTCTTTTCACTTTTGATTAGTGCCCCCTTCACCTCTGATAATTGCCCTATTCAAATCTGAGAGGTGCCTCTTTTACTTTAACAAGTGCTCCTTTTCCTTTTAATAACTACCCTCATTTTAACTCGGATAACAGCACCTTATATTTTCACATGTGCCCTTTTTCTTTCTAACAAGTGCCCATTTTCCTAACGATGAGTGCCCCATTAGAAAAAGAGCCCCTTCCCCTTCTCATAAGTGCCCCTTCTCTGGTAAATGACTCTTTTCAGGTACTAGAAGTTACTCCTTTTCACTTCATATAAGTGCCCCCTTAACCTCCGATAAATACCCCTTAAAAGTCTGATCGGTGCCCATTTTCTTTCAACTAATGCCTCTTTTCCTTTCAAATAAGTGCCACTTTTTTTCCTAATGACAAGTGCCCCATTAAACGAAAGAGCCCCTTCCCCTTCTCATAAGTGCCCCTTCTCTGGTAAATGATCCTTTTCAGGTACGAGAAGTAACTCCTTTTCACTCCGATAAGTGCCTCTTTAACCTCCGATAAATGCCCCTCTAAAATCTGATTGGTGCCCATTTTCTTTCAACTAATGCACATTTTCCTTTATTATAAGTGCCCCTTTTTCATTCACATAAGTGCCCCTTTTCATATCTGGTCATTGTCCCTTTTCTGGTGCGATAAGTGCCTCTTTTCACCTATGATAATTTCCCTTTTAACAATGATACCTGCCCCTTTTCCTTTTTAATAAAGGACCTATCCCCTTTTCATAAATGCCCCTTTACACCTCCTATAAATGCGCCTATTAACATCTGATGGGGGGCCCCTTTTCCGTCGACATATGCCCACTTCCTATTCTCATGACTGACTTTTTTCATCCCTGGTGAGTGCCTTTTTTTGAGGGTGTAAGAAGTGCCCCATTTTCACCTCTGATTATTACTCTTTGTACTTTGACACATGCTCCTTTTCTTCTCTGATAAGTGTCCCCTTTTCCTCTCATAATTAAAAGCGCCCCAAATTTCAAGCGTCTAAGCAATTTCTCCAAAGATCGCTCGCTACGGTCGCACGCATCTATAGATGATATACTTATGTTACTTACCAAAGGTCTATTCAGTCTTCCGTTATGAGAATGTGCTTATAACCCCACCAGGATTGGGTTTTTCCCCTTTATAAGATGTAATTTTTCGCAATGCGATCTCACAAATATTAAAAACTTTCCTTGCTCGCTTCGCTCGCGCGCAAATAATTTTTCAGACCATCACACCCAACTGCAAAGCATTGATGCTTAAAGATAAAGACCAGTTATGGTCATGCGATTGCATTGTGAAAGAAACGTTGTGGAATCGATCAGAAAGGGTTGATCATCTAGCATTATAAGTATTGGTGTGTACTGCAAGGTTCTGGAATCATCAGATTAATAAGAAATTTGGCCCAGTCTTCGTAAAGTTACAAGCACTGTACACAGAAAGATGTATATGGGACTACGCACACGTGCGCGACACGTGCGTTTATCTCTCACAGTCCAATAGATAAACTAATTTACCAAGTATATCAATTAGTAGGCGGTTTCCCGGCAAAATTGTTATCGTCATGTATTAGTCAAAACATATTCTTTGACATGATTGGTAATAAAGAGCTTCCATTTCATTTTTTTGAAATTCGGGCGTTTCCAATACTGGTCTTTACCTCTAAGCAATATCTTGTATGGTGTTTAAAGTGAAACAAATATTGAAATCATCCCTGAAAATTTAATTACAAGGTAGGGGTATATACCCAGTTGCGCATCCTTTTTTGTTTGTCCCCTGGCAAAAAAAAGAAGGCAAAAAAAAGAAGGAACAAAAAGAAGGAACAAAAAGAAGGAAAGAAAAAGAAGGAAAAAAAAGAAGGAAAAAAAAGAAGGAAAAAAAAAAGAAGGAAAAAAAGGGGGAAAGATATCAAAGGTATCAAAATATGCTAATCTGACGGTAATTAAAAGCCTAAAACCCCTTGACTTCCGGTTGCTTTGCCCCCTGGACCATACCTAGGGCCCTAAGGCGGACGGCTGGATGCTAATCTGACGGTAATTGAATGCTTAAAACCCCTGAGCTTCTGGGGTCTCGGCCCCCTGGACCTCACGCCAATTAATGTCCTGCGAGTGTCACAAATAAGGTATCAAAATATGTTTATCTGACCGTAATTAAATGCCTAAAACCCCTAAGTTTCTGTACCCTGGACCCCACTAGGGGCCTAAGGCGGGCCCCTGCATGCTTATCTGACGGTAATTTAATTTTCAAACCCCAGAGCTTGTGGGGGCTCCGCCCCCTGGACCCCACGCCAATTAGTTACCTACCAGTGTCACAAATAAGGTATAAACATATGCTCATCTGACCGTAATCTATTGCCTTACACCCCTGAGCCTCCGGGGTCTCCGCCTCTTGGACCCCACGCCAATTCGTGACCTGCCAGTGTCACAAATAAGGTATAAAATTAAGCTCATCTGACGATAAATTGATGTATAAACCTCTGAGCTTCTGATGGGACCGCCCCCTGGACCCAACACCAATTTGTGTCCTGCCAATTTCACATCTAAGGTATCAAAATATGCCTATCTGACAGTAATTTATTGCCCATCACCCCTGAGCTTCTGGGGGCTCCGCCCCCTGGACCCCAAACCAATTCGTGACCTGCCAGTGTCACAAATAAGGTATCAAAATATGCTCATCTGACTGTTATTTAATGCTCAAAACCCCGAGCTTTCGGGGGCTTTGCCCCCTGGACCCAGTGGCGGATCCAAGGTGGGGGTGGGGGCCCGGAGGCACGTTAAACACGTTAATTTTACCTTCTTTTTCGAGATGGGCACCCCCCGGCGATTCTTCAAATTTCCGAGGGCCCACCAACCCCCCCCCCCCCTCCCCCCACTGAGCAAAATATTGGCAGGCACGATGTTCAAATTTCAGCACACTAAATTTCAAATTGATTTCAAATTTCAATGGCCCTCACCCCTAAGACATCGTTGATCCGCGCCTGTATATACCAATGTCTAAAAGATTGTATATTTTCGCTTTGAGATAACCCTTTGTAGGTGCCCTTTTTTCTTGGTGCACTCCCCCCCCCCCCCCACCCACTCGCTCGGCTGCCCCTGTATCAACTGGTAAAGGTTTTGCTTTGGGCAACACAAAAGCTTTGAGAAATATCCTTTTCCGATCTAGCTACAACCCTAGTATATATCAGAAATGTTGATCTATAAATTAACATTGAAATATTTTTTGTATAATTATAAAATAATGAAATGAATAAAACCATAGTGTAGAAAGGAGTAGTGTTTGATTCAAAGGACAAGGCCTTCCTACAAACTCTAAACAAGTATATATAAATAGAAAAAATCGTTTAAATATAAATTGTTGGAAAATGTTATATATGAAAATAATTTACGGATGGCAACTTATCTAGAAATCAAATGCTTGTGTTCTGAGTGCTGCAAACATTAATAAATAAAACAATTTTATATTAAACCTCTTGTTTTGCTCAACATATACGCAAAAAGTGCAGGACAGCTTCTTGGGGAATTGCTAGGATTGGCAGAATCCGAAAGTATCTCGACAATCCTTCTACGGAAAAACTCATCCATGCATTCGTCTCATCTCACCTCGATTATTGTAATAGCCTTCTAGCCGGTCTACCTCTATCCCACATTGCACCCCTTCAACGCATCCAGAATACTGCCGCTAGACTAGTCACACGTACCAAGAAATCTGAACACGTTACCCCAATCATCCAGTCTGTTCACTGGCTACCGATACAGGAACGCATTGTTTTCAAAATCCTCCTCCTTGTCTACAAAGCTATCCACAGCCAAGCCCCATCATACCTACAGAACCTCATCTCACTCCCATCCTCATTAGCCTCCTCTGCATCTCGACGTTTACGCTCCCATGCTACTGCCCACCTTCAACTGCTGCCTGGACCTCGCATCAAGACACGCTACGGAGACCGCTCATTCACAGTTATTGCCCCCAAGTTATGGAATAATCTCCCCATTTATATACGAGAAGCCCCTATATTAGAATCATTAAGTCTGTCCTGAAAACCCACCTCTTTCCATAATTGTGATTACCCTCCCCCTCCCCAAGTTATTTATTCTAAGAGTAATTAATACTACCTTGCAGTTTAATGATATTGTAATTTCTATTTCATAATGTTGTATTTAAGATGCATAATTATTATATTAATTATAATAATTTGTATTTATTGTTGTATTTGAATATTTCACATGGTTTATGATACTTCTGAGTCCATATCTGGTTTATTTATATATTATTTCAATCAATTTCGATGCAGTCCGTATTTTGTGTAATGTCACATTCCTTTTTTCCCGTTTACTTGTAATTCAATGTTTTTAACATGTTTTTTTGGTATTTCTCACTTTTCCTTCCTTATCCTTTCTTTTTTTCTCTTGCGCTTAGAAACATTGTATGAAGCGCATTATAAATGTAATGTATTATTATTATTATTATTTATTGTTTTAGTTTACCATAACAGAGAGTTCCTTGGAATTAAGATCTACGAATATACAATTTAATGCACGAAATTGTACATGGATCAGTTTGTGATTCATCATTAACACCTAATATGAATTTAAACTAAATTCTGAGAAATGTTTAAATATTGTGTAACTTAACAGAGGTACCTGTTAATTCGATAACATATCCATTCGACGCCACATGAAAATGATCATAATTACCAATTTGACGGGGCATCTAAACTCTAAACGCTTAGCGCCATTCATTAAGTTCCTACTCTACACCCAGACTAACCTGCTGAGCGTTATAATAGAACTAATCGATAGCAGACAATAGCCGCGATTACCCGAGCCAATAGATATCAAATTGGATATCACAAAATGAATTTTGCCCAATTAGCTTCAGAGGCTTCTAAACGGTATAGCATAATTATTGTGATTGACGGGATGATGCGGAATATCCCCACACATCTACTGACAGACCTTTTAGCCATGGATAAATCTCATTTTGTGTGTTTTCGAATGATCACTGCCGGTGCTCACAACACAAGGCATCAAGCTTTGCTTAACTTGGTGCCCTGGCCAGTTCTGTTTAAAATAAATTAATATTTGTTCATGTATGTTTTAATATATACTGATTTTATCATATATTCAGAACTGAAAAATGTAATGAAACACATGAAAATGAAATATTTGCCATTTTCCTAATGTAACCAACTTTATTCTGCATATAAATGTCTTCGTGAAGTGGCTTGTTAAGATGTCTCATGCACCTGTCACGGACAATTGCGTTTCAATGTTCTGAATGCAAATTGCATACATTACGTGTTGTTACGCAATGCTTGTCCTACCTAGCAGCAACGACTGTTATGAAGTTTGCATTTTGACTACTGGAATATAATGTAGTAATGTACTAGCTCGTTACTAAGTAAATTGTAATAACTTTTATAAATGTAATGCTTCCTGGGAGAAATTTCAATTGTTTAAACATATTTGTGGCTTATACCCAAACAAGTCAGAAAAAACCTTGGAACCAGCGGAAGTGTTATAAATTGAATCCATTTTGAAAATGGACTTTACAAGCTAAAACAAGTAACAGCGTGATCGGAATAACCGATTGTGACAACGTCAGCAAATGAGAAGTCAACACTGAAATGCTAAACATGCTAAATTCTTCGTCACTGTGACACAGATCCATATTCAACATCAGCATACACTGGTATTACCTGAGTCCAAACTGTTATCCCTGGCTTTGAAAACATTATTTACCCCAACAAAAATCACAAATATAGTCAAATATATGAACATTACGATCCCCAAGGCTTCAATAAAAAGATTTAAGGGTAATGTCAAGGGTAATGTCACACCGATATCAAGTTGGCTCAGAAAGAAGAGGAAAATGAGAGGAACAGCTAGTCAGTGGAAATTTGAGCAAATTCCGATTAAAAATAAGAAAGTTATGAATTGTTGATGTTGTGATCTATCGAACACAAAGTTTAGACAGTGGATTGTGGATAAGTCAACAAAAAGTCTCCCTTTATTGTCGTGTACAAAAATTAAAAAAATAAAACTTTGAAAAATCAACATTTTCGTCATTTTTTGTGTTGAAACAAATAAGAAAGTTGTCCGGCATAATATCACAGAGACATTACTGATCAAGTCAATTTGAGATGCCCATACGTATAGTGATTTTTTTTTGTAACCCAGCAAAGTAAGATGAGGTAAACATAATGAAGAAAACATATCTTAAACCAATACGATAATCGTCTTCATTGTTTATGATATTAGTTTTTTTTAAATATATTTATATTTCAAAAAGGGGGTACTGGACGGGTGTGCCCCCTCCCCCCCCCCCCCCCACATATTCCAATGACGGTACATCCCTGGACATGGAAACTTCCACCATGATAATTTACATGAGGAGTAGTAACATTCCACGAGCATGGATAACTGCAATTAGGGCAAGAGGTCGGACTGAAACCAGATACAACAACCTAAGACTAGTAATCATTCAAAAACGCCCGTTTTTCACCCTTCCTGGTTCTCTCTCTCTCTCTCTCTCTCTTTCTCTCTCTCTCTCTCTCTCTCATTCTCTCTCTATCTCTCTCTTTCTCTCTCTCTCTCTCTCTCTCTCTCTCTCTCCCTCCCTCTCTCGCTTTCTCTCTCCCCCTTTCTCTCTCTCTCTCTCTCTCTCTCTCCTCTCTCTCTCTCTCTCTCTCTCTCTCTCTCTCTCGATATATATATATATATATCTCTCTCTCGCTCCCCTTTCTTCTCTCATTCTTCTTATCTCTCTCTGCTTTTATTTTTTTTCTAGTTTCTGTCTACACCTTATGAAATATAGTTTATTAGTTTAATGTTTGAAAGTCAAGCTAGATATGGGTCAGGTATCTTTTTTATAATTATGTTATTTTTCGCATATGTTTCACATTTCTGTGTCTACATTGTTTTACATCTAGCACCCCCCCTCGCTCTCTCTTTCCCTCTTTCTCTCTACCCCTCTCTCTCTCTCTTTCTCTCTCTGTATGACTCTGTTCCTATTTGGTCTCGTATATCTCCCTGTACATGTCGTGTATTTTATATGTGTGTCTGTCCATCTTCCTATCTTTCTACCTCTTTCTCTAAGTGTTTGTCCCGTGTCCATGTCTCTCTACCTCTCTTTCTCTAACGTCTCAGATCTATTCGTTTGTCCCTCCTTCTTAATGTCTCTTTCTCTCTCTCTCTTTCTCTCTATCTCGGTTTCTTTCATTATCTATCTATATAATTATCTCTCACTGCTTTCTTGTCCTTCGGTCGGTCTTTTTTATCCTCTATATTTATCTCCGTTCTCTCTGTTTTTATCTTTGATTTGATTTGATTTATTTATTTCTGTTTGATTTTCTTTTTCTTTTGCATTCTTTCGACCAAACCTCTTCTTTCTAGATCATGTCCTTTCTCTCCCACAACCCCTCTGTTTTTCCTCTCCCACTTTTTCCCCCTTCTTCTTACGCCGCCAGCCCGACGCCCTTCTTTTTCAGAGTACCCCCCCCCCCCTCCCCCACCCCGCCCGCCCCCGGCTCTGCCATTCAGAATACACACAGAAACCCGTTCTTCCTGTGGTTTACAAGGCGTTCAATATCCCGCGCCCACAACAATACGTGCTGCTGCATTAACGGGGATGAAATATTGGCGCCCATTTCTGGCTATTGCTGGGTCACGTGACCCGCGGGTCCGATGTACTTTACAACGACACGTTCCCTGGCTACATCAAGCTATATAGATTATGCTAAAGCATTCACTCTTGAAAATCGGACAGATTTCGAGCAAGCCTCATCATACATTTTCCTCTCAGGTTGAATATCAAATATTACCACATTTACACTTTTCCAGCAATATCCGAATATTGATCTGACTTGCATATTGGGTTCTTGTGCTTATCATACCAATGTGTATTGATCAAAATACATCCTATGATGATTTTCTTCTTTTTCATTCATATCGTTTGCATTTTCATATGCTTTTAGTTGAAGGAATTGCTGTCGTAGAAACAGATGTATCACGCCCTATACTTTAACTATAATTTTGATAAGGTGCATACATTTAATGTATACTTCTGATAAAGTAAGTGTTAGGCGCTATATAAGCAAATATAATTATTATTATTATTATATTCAAAGTAAGACTATTCGACCTAATAAAGATATCATGTATGATTTTCTATTTGCGAAGTAATATTAAAACCATATTAATCAAAATTATATAATTATTGCACCATACGAGTCATGGGCTTGGTAAGCATTAAAGCTTCAAGTCATTGATGTTCTTCTAAGATTACGATTGATAATTTTAATATTTCAGAAAATTAAAGTTAATTAATCCATTATATAAAATAAAACAATACTTCATGATCGCATCATTCCACGATTTTTTAAAACAAATCTATTCATTAAAGGATGTAGATGATTATTTTTTGCTTAACTTTTCAACTGTGAAGAAAAAGGGAAGAGTAGTCGCGGTACCAGATATTTCTTGTTTTTTAAAGGGGGCTATGGCGGGCTTTTGAAATTCATCTTCTGCATGATTGTGTATCGCTTAAATTCATTTAAAATCAAGATTTTTGGGGGGTTGGGGTTGACTATAATAATAATAATAATAATAATAATAATAATAATAATATTATGTCTTGTTTACCCAGGGTAGCGTCATCAGTATTCATACTTTCTCCCTGAGGGCCCTGCAATCATATTATTATGATCCCTCCCTCTAGAACCAACCGCCCCCTCTACCCCACCCCCTCTCTTCCTCTCTCTCTCTCTCTCTCTCTCTCTCTCTCCCTTTCTATCTATCTCTCGGTATTCGTTGTCATTTTTGTCTCCGGCTTCGCTTTCATCATCATTTATTTCATCCTGTAGGGCACGTGATCAACAAAGGTCTGTTGCACTTTTCTAATGTGACGAAATCCCCCGTGCACCATCTACGTGTGTACATTAAATACATCATGATAATTTGAAATTGGAACGTTTTATCAATGAGCTGTGATGAAATGGCCCATTTTCTGTAAATAACGTAAGTAAAAGTTTCTTTGGGGCGGTAAAAAGTTCATGACCTAGAAAATGAATAAAGATCAACGCATGACTAAAGACTTGAGCAAATGGGTCACGCACCGTGTCATGTATATTCCAGAACAGACATGAAGTAGTACGTTAATTTTTGTCAGTCTTGGTTGTTGTCATATTTACTTTTACACTCAATTATATGTTACACTATAATTTTGAAATTTGTTATCCAATGCCATAACAAAAATTGAGAACGATCCTGTTTGTTTAGATTTTAATCAATACAATTTGATTTGAATTGACAAGATTATAAACTTGTGTAAAATAAGCATAAACTGCGAAATTAACTACTACGACTACTACTACTTATTCTTCATCTTCTTTTACTACTACTACTACTATTACTACTACTACTACCATCATTACTACTACTACTACTACTACTACTACTACTACTACTACTACTATACTACTACTACTACTACTCCTACTACTACTACTAATATTAATGCTACTACTACTACTACTACTAATACTACTACTATACTACTACTACTACTACTCCTACTACTACTACTAATATTAATACTACTACTACTACTACTACTAATACTACTACTACTACTACTACTAATACTACTGCTACTACTACTACTGTTCCATGCACCATTTCCCCTTAAAATGTTCCCTGTTTGAGCCGCTGTCAGATTCAGTTCACCCGTTTCTCTTTTAATGTATCCTTACAACGATATGTCGGCCTTCCTCTTTCTCTGCTTTCTCTGCTCGCAGGTTTTTCTTCATCAGCCCTCCCCAAGTGTCCAATCCATTGAATTTAAATTAAACAGAATTGAATTGAATTGAATTGAAATGAAATGAATTGAATTGAATGGAATTGAATTGAATTGAATTGAATTCAAATTAATTGAATGGAATCGAATGGAATGGATTAAATTGAATGGAATTGAATGGAAATCAATGGAATGGGTTGAATTGAATTGGATTTAGTTTGAATTGAATTAATTTAAATTGAATTTGAATTTGAATTAATTGAATTGAATTGAGTTGGATTTGAATTGAATTTAAATTTAATTGAATATATTTATTTCAAATGCTCGAATGTTTGTAGAAAACAAACAATATAAAAGAATGGAGGATATTACTGCAGGAAACAATAATATTATAAGAGTTGCATCTCGATCCATCTCAATCTCATTTCCAAAACCTTCCCCAAAAGTTTAGCTACCTTCAGCTCCTTTCTTGTTTCCTCGTTTCTTCTCCTGTCTCGTAAAGCCCCACTGCACTGCTTGTAGCTACTTGCGCCCTCTATATAGCAAACAATGCCCAATCGGTGCCTATTGGTTCCCCCGTGGTCCCCTTTTTCTTACGTTAATTGAGAGCTGATTTGATGAGATAACCACCTGTCAGTGACCATGCAGGGAGGTTTAATCCCTCCTGGCCAAACTAGTGCAGATGCTTTAATGTTACCCCTAGTAGTAGTATCCTTTGTAACATCCTCATTACTGTGTTTTACAACCTGACCTTTAGTTTCACAATTGTTAACTTACTATAATGATGAAATATATATTATATAAATAGAGAGAGAGAGAGAGAGAGAGAGATGGGCAATATAATATATCATGTATAAAGCTTAAACAAGGAGGGGTTAAATGAGATTGTTTTATTAATCTAGAAAATAATATTTATCATATTGTGAGATAGCATAACAAACATGTATGATAACATGTTGAAGGAGTCGAAGGGGGAGACTGTGGGAGAAAAGAAGACAGCAACCCAGTAACTAAAGTAGTTTGAAGGGAGGCGCTGTAGAAAATTATTACAAAATGGAGACATCTTTTTTTTTTTTTTAAGCAATTTTTTGTATAGATGTATTGATAAAGAAGAACAAAAGGATACAGAAGAGTAAAAAAAGAATTAATTTCAAAGAAGTATGAAAGAAAAAGCAAGAGGAAGTGGCATCATGGGGGAAATGATGACACATCATAATAAGGAGAGATCAGAAAATTCGGAAAAGATGTAAACAAAGGAGGTTAGAGAGGAAAGATTAAAGATAAAGGGATATAGAGAAGAGACCAGAAAATCGAGTGCTAGGAGAGACAAAGAGAGAGGGGAAAAGATGAGAGACCAGACAATTATATTTTTAAAAAAGGGGGGGGGATATAAATAGAGAGATTAATATCGAGGAGAGATATGGAGAAAGGGGTGGAGAGGAGATACAAAGAAAAGCACGATCTCATCTTTTTCTAAAATCAACGCAATTTCAATAGTCTAATTATTGTGCGTCTCCTATCGAAATATGCAAAAATTACAATGAAGTATTACGTAATTCTAACATGGGATTTCTATCATTCTATGGGATTTACATTTGGGTATTGAGATTGAATTTGAGTGGATTTTTCTAAAAATAGTTGCGATCGTTTCCAAAAAATAAGATGGGGGATGGAGAGAAGAGACGAATTAAGAAAAGAGAAAGGGAGAGACCAAGAAAAGAGAGACATGAAAGACTTGGAGAGAAAGAGGATAGACCAAGAAAAGACAGAGATAAGAGACTTAGAAAGAAAGAGGATAGACCAAGAAAAGACAGAGATGAGAGACTTTAAATACAAAGAAAGAGGATAGACCAAGAAATGACAGAGATGAGAGACTTGGAAAGGAAGAGGAAAGATACAGAGAGAGTGGATGGAGGGTATTTAATATCTAGAAGAAGGGAGGGGAGAGACCAGGACAGACAGAGGAGAGTGACGAGAAGAGAGAGAAAGAAAGAGAGCAGCGGCTGAGCAGCACTGTTGTTATCGCCCCCAGAGATGGCCGAGAGCGGTGCACCAGTATGTCAGGGTTGGGGTAAGCGAAGACGCCTCGTTTATTGACGAGCTGTGAGAAAACGCACTTCCACTCACGCAATCACAGACAGTTTTGCGACACGCCAGCGTGAGCGCGCATTTTTACTCATCTCCGCTCAGCCACCGTCTATATGCGTGTTAGTGTGGACGAGGGGAAATACCGCTCGATATTACCCAGTACGAAACCCAAGCGGTGGGACTACGAAATCAAATCATTAACAGCTTCTGTGTATAATCAACCGCTGTCATTTTACATTTAACGCGTTAGAATGGAGTTATCACTTTTTGTCGGTATTCCAACCACGTGGATTTTGTGGAGCTATATGGAACAGGATCTTATGTGAAGGTAAGCTTTTTCTTCTTCTTTGTGTTCCAATATTTGAAGTTCGTGACCCACCGCTCATTTTTCATTAATCTAATTTTCCCGCGCAGGCTGAATGTCGGTGCAACACAATCCATCATCAGAGGTTGTCTTATTATTGGTAGCTATGGCCGTACTCAGGCGATGATGGGAGGGGGGAGGGGGGCGGCTTTGCAATTTTTTCAATGTTTGACAGACAATCCACCTGTGGACGAGCCAAGACTTTGATTTCTTGAGATATTTTCTGGCTGTCTGCTGCCATAGATGAATCCTTTTACTTCAAATGTATTTATCTTTTCTCGGCCTGGAATATTATTTAGGTCCACCCACAAGCATGAGAAGTAAGATGTTTACATCATACATGATCATTAAACGAATGGAATCTAATTCACGAAAAAAGAGACTTATCAAGAGAGGGAAAATAGAAGAAAACTTTAAAAGACACTTGACAATTGGCGTTACGAGGGTAATAGATGGTTCATTATTAATTGGCTTGTCCGAGTGTATACAGAGCTTCAAAGGAGAAGCCTGTGAATTGTTTTTCAATGATAATGTTCTCCAGCCACATGCCTAAGCCGACTTAGTAATAATCTAACGAAAATGTGTGTAATCATCACTATAGAAAGATTTGTACAAGAGGGGGTACAATTTTCAGGAATATTTTGCCCCTTTTTTAATAATTAAAGAAGAAGAAAAAAGGTCCACACATTTTTTATTTATTTTTTATTATTATTATTATTTTTTTTTTTGGGGGGGGGGGGGTGTGGGGCTTTTACTCAGAATTTCCGTTCCTATGTCGGGAGAAACTTGTGCAATATGTTAAGCTGTTAAAAGCAGTGTCGATCAGGGCTTGTTTCACTGTGATCGCTTGAAATAATTGCAAGTCGTACATCCTAAAAAGTTAATTGCGGGATTAAATGTTCTGCTTTGATTGTAACCAAACGATGCACCCGCGCACGCAGCATTACATAATCCAACTTTTTAATCGATAGGTTGAGATCTAAACAAAAGAGATCATTAAAGCAATTCAATTCAGTGTCATTTGATAAAATTAGTGCCTCTACTCAAAACAGATTATCACTCCTGCTGTGTTCTTACGCAAACACAGTTCTGTATTGATCCTTGCGTTCACACTGCCGGCTGTGATGCTGATCGATTAGTGTATTATGGCAATGCGAACTCAAGATCACTGTCGGCTGGTTAGGATTTAACGCAGCCAAACAGCAGCGTTGTTGTTTCCAAAAATGATGACGTAAAGGGTAATATTTACAGCGCCATACCTGAACAAGCCAAGTCAAGATACGCAACCCTGTAGTTGCGCACAGTATTTCAATAAATTGCCGACTATTGCAAGAAGGGCTGCGCATAACATTTTATTTCGATACTCGAATGAAATTTGCGATGCAGTGAGAACGGGTCTTGTACCGAATCACAAACATGGCATGATCAGCGGCGTACATTCACCTTTCTTACTTCAAACGCGGGCCAATCGCCGCACCATAAATGAAGTGTTCGATTAACGATTCTTTTTTTTTTATAATCTCAGTTATCTTTTATTTCCTTACTCTTTACACTGACTAATCAGGGAGTTATGATCAAGAGAGTGACAGGGAACAGATTAGAAGATTTATTGCTCAATCAATGTTGCGATGCCGCATTGGGGGTGCCAATTACATGATTAAAATGGAAACCTCAAAATGAATGGTAAAAAGGGGGATGCAGGTTTTTAACAAATGAACTTGGGAGGGGTTGGGGGTGGGAGAGGAAAATTGTTGAAAAAAATGTAGGATAGAGCTACTGATGTGGCTTTAGTGATAGAACGGAGTGAAAAAATGAGCACATAAATAAATGTAAATATGTATTTCATGATAAAAACTTATGTTAATTTTTTATTTTACGAAGGATATAAATGTTTATTGATTCATTTTGAATTAATGTTATCGAATTTAATTCAATTAGACATGTAGGAGTAAAATACAAGTTTTATTCAAAGAAGATTAAAAGGAATAAATGATGAACATCAGGGGGTGGTTTAAAGAAGGTGATTTCTGTTAGGACACATCACTTGTTTTCTCCTTTTTGTAACAATTCGAAATGATGTAATGATAATATTTGGGTCTTCTATAGCGCATATCACATATAACGTCTCTATGCACTTTCAAAAAGCATTGGAAATTACATCTACGTTAGTTTCTTACATGAATTTCCGTAGCAGTATGTCAAATGAAATTATCCTAACCGTGGCACTACATCTCCTACTCCGCCAATGCTACTGTATACTACCGTTATCATCATGTATACCTCATGTATAACTTTCACTGGCAACATCAGTGGATGTAGAAGTAGCAGATACTAGATCTTGTAATGCAAGAAGTATATAGGCCTTTAGATACGTGACATCTAATGAACATGACTGTATCAGATTTGGTCGTGCGGAAATGACTATTGCTAATCACTCTTACGTTTATCGTATCCATTTAATGTAGGTTGAACCTTACCATCACTCAAGCCGAACAGGATATTTCTAATAAAATTAGATCAAATTTTGCTTTTGTTGCTATATTAAAATATGCCCAGGTCAAAGTATTTCCCCTGCACCACATGTTTGAGTGTACACAAATTACAGCGCCGTGTGAGCTGTGTGTCAAGACAGGTATCAGTTTTCAAAACAAAATGTCAGCAGTAACACGAGACCCCTTCCCAACAGCTAAGGCGCAAAATAAACACCAGTCCCACAACCGCCAATTTATTTTATGCGTTTTACATGCATGCAGCCACCACGAAGCAGGGCGGTCATTCATTAATCTGCCCACCGTCTATAATATCAATCAATTAGCCAATTTAAAAAGAGACCCCCTTACTTCACGCAATTGTGACAAGCTCTTTTCATTAGTGCATATACATTACCATTGTAAATGGGTACGAAACTAGATGATTAGAAATTGTATACGTTTCATTATCAATCTTCTTTGCAGACAGAACCATAAGGTCCTCGTTCAACTATATTCCGTTACTATGCGCTTTTCCGATTTTAAAGATATCATATAGGATAGGATAGGACACGATAATAAGCTGTGTGTGGGACTAGTTTATGTTTTTTTGCTACAATGAAGATGATTTGCTAAATTCTACATGCCAGTGACCTTTTAAATTTAGGCAATTTTTTTTCTCGCGATTTTAATTACCCTTACAATTTGGTTTATTGAATGGAAGTTAAATAATGGAAACTGAGAGAGCATTATAGAGATACTTTAATAATATTATTAAAAGAGAGGAAGAAAGGTTTATAATAACGATAGAATGAATAGATACTTCAATTAATTCATTATGCCCTTTTCAATTTTTTAAACGCCATTTATGAAATAAAGGAGAGAGAGAGAGAGAGAGAGAGGGGGAGAAGGGTTTATGAAAATATGTTGTTATATTGTATCTATTTTACTTTGATTATTGAGACACTTTAAAATGATTTATGAAAATAATGTTCATATCATATTTATTCTTGGAAAACTACAAAAACAAGCTATGCTTTCCAGTAGGTTCCTGTATCATTTCATAATTTTGAACTTACTTTGTAAAATATGTTCTTTATTGTGCAAACAATTGATAAAGGCCTATGAAATGGAATTTTTAAAAAAATACAAAAATCAATCAGAGAAAGAGAGAGAGAGGGAGAGAGAGAGATGGGGAACATCCCAGACATAGAGAGATAACGATACGGGGGAAAACAGAAAATGTGGGGTTTTGTGTGCGTGAAAGCGGGAAGTGCGCGTGTGTATTTGTTTGTATTTGTGTGTGAGAAAGAGAGAGAGAGAGAGAGAGATATTGTGAACATCCCAGACATAGAGAGATAACGATAAGGAGGAAAACAGAAAATGTGGGGTTTTATGTGCGTGAGGGCGGGAAGTGTGCGTGTGTAATTGCGTGGGAGAGAGGGAGAGGGAGGCAGTCTGGGAGATATGAAAAGAAACAGTTAGATAGAGAAAGAGGGGTTGTAAATGTTATGCGGGAGAAAAAAAACTATATCGACCATAATACACCATATACCATGTTCATATCTACCACAGATCCCGTATACATGTAGTGGCATCCCGCAACACGCGAAATGCACCGGCGAGCACTTCTGGACGTGTTAAATTTATGAGTATTATGTGCGAGCCATATAGATTTAGTATTGGCTGAAATATAAAAATAGATTGAAGGGGAGGAAGGGGCATTTTGATCGTGACTATGATCGGTATTACATTGTCATGTTATACGGATGGAGAGACATGGCATCATTATATGAATATTATGTATAATAATATGCCTCTGTTTTGTGTTGACAGTCTGTCTGCATACTCCCTTTATCTTCATTTCTATTATGTCCCTCTCCGTGTTATTTTCTTCCATCCTTCCTCTTTATTTCACTCGTTCTCTTTCTCTCTCTCTCTCTCTCTCTCTCATCTATCTTTCTCCTCCCTTTATCATCTTCTACATCTTCCTTTCTATCCCCCTCTTTTTTATGTTTCTCAATTTTCTTTCCTTTGTCTATCCCTCTCTTTCTTCCTCTTCTCTTTTCCTAAGTACATTTCAGCTCTTTTTAGTTTTCTTTCTTCTCCTTCTATGTTTTCCTCTTTTCCCCCTTTCTCTTCCTGTTTTCTTCCGCCACTTTCTTTTCCTCTGTCTCTTTCTCTCTCTCTCTCTCATTCTCTTCTATCATCCCCTATCTCTTCTGCGCTCCACATTTTTCGTAGCTACCACTCTCTTTCTCGCTTCCTCTCGTTTTCTCTTACACTTTTAGTGTGTGTTGTATTCGGTCCCTTTCTGTCTCATCCGTAGATTTCTTTCCCCCTTTCCTCTCATTTTATCAATCTATTTCCTTGTCTTTACCTGAGTCAATTTCTCTCATATAGAGATTAATCTCTCCTCCATCATACTAGATAACATTTAAGAACAAAACAAAAGATATGAATTTGTCGACAAACGCCATGTCTATTCATTCATTTTATTTGACATGTTTAAGGAACAATACAAAATAAAGAATGTCAAATTAGATCTCCTCTGAAAAATGAAACGTCGCACTCAATTTTTTTTTCGCTGGCCTTGAACAATGTCATAACCTTCCCGTCATCATGATAATCATCGATGTTAAAGTCATTAGAAGCCATGATCGTTCCACATAAGCCTGCCGCTGTGTCACTCTTACCAAATTAATTCTCCGTCAGTTCTCTGTTCCATTTTCATTATACCGTCGCTCCTTTTCCCTCCTCCGATTTTAGGTTTCATGATTTTTTAAAGGTGCATTCCGTCTTTCTGATTTAACACTTTTTTTGCTTTCGTTTACAACAATTAAATTTTGCCCTAGACATTATGCACTGTCGTTCTAATGCTACCCAAAGCTCCTATTTAACCAGTTGGATTTACACGTTTACTTTATTTGAACTCCGTGAATCTTCAAAATAGTGGAGGGATCAACTAAGAAGAAGCATCAATTGAGGGAAGATTGCTTTTTGCTGACAATGTCTTAGCAAAATTACACATTTCTTACATCGTAAAAAGTTAAATAATCTCTAAATAAGCCTGTGGGGAATCATTCCCATGATAAAGATCATTGTAGAATTTTGTCCTTCATTTCTTTTCCTGTTTTGTAAGACGGTTACAATCAGTAAATTATTGTGGAAACAAGCGTTTTCATGTTTAAAGCATCCCTTGGGAAATAGTTTTCCTAGGCACTGCTCCCACTCTTTTGAGATGCATTAATGTTTTTTAATCCTGATTTTTCTCTGGGGATAACATTCAAGTGACAGATTTTCTTGTTAAAGGTTGCAGAGGATTTTGTTGTTATTGAACATTCATGATGAACCGTAGATTTCTTTACATCTTCATATTTCCCGCCAACATGGAAATTCATTTTTTATTCACAGTGAATTAACAAAAGACCAGAATAGACGGTCGTAATATAAGGCAATCAGAAAAAGTAATCAAGTTGTGATTAAGGTACGAAGATATGACCATGTACATTACATTTTTCGAAACAATACTGTAATTTTCTACAAAACTGTGTTTATAAATGCAAAACGTAAACAAAACAGAAGACGTACATGTATATATTTTCACATGGTGAAATAATAATCAAGATATTTTTCCCAATAAATTATCAAAAAAATTAAAGAAGAAATGACGATTACTGATATTATACGATGTATCCCGTAACTAAACTAGGCACTGATATATATATATATATATATATATATATAACTAAAGCCTATTCTTACTGAAAACGCTTTGTTGTCATTGAAAGACGAATCATTCCTTTAAAGCTCCCTTTTTTCTACTGCCCGTTTATGGCAATACATTTGCTGGTACACGCGGGAATACATTGTTCAATTTACGCTGAAACTTGTTCTATGATGAGAGGAGCAGAAAGACTTGAGCGCGGCGTCTCCTCTAAGTGGCAGGTCCCCTCTCCTCCCTCTCTCATCCTCACAGCATTATAAATATTAATTGTTAATAATATTCCGCTATGTGTCCAAAGTGTAGCGTAATAGTTCTTTATTTGAAACATATCGGGGATATCCGTATTTTTAGCAAAGCGGTTTAATTTTGTCGGCGAACATTATGTAGATGATGAAGAAATTGTACATTATGTTTGGTTTCGTTTTGTATTTATGATATTTGTTTATCGAATCATTATTGCCTTATTTCCAATAATCTTTTTCTTTTTAATTGTCGAGACATTTGAAGAAAAAAACGTAAAAAATGTTTATACATGATGTCTAGGTCTTTCTGAGCAGTCGTTAAGGTACAGTGGTTAGTGCGATGGCATTGGGACCGGCAGGTCATGGGTTCAAGGCCCCGCCAGTGTTCAGGTGCCCTTCGCTATTAAAGGCATCAGTCATTAACCACCTCATCCATGCCCCATGAATACTGATCTCGTTAGTCGCAAATAGTCTAATCAATTAATTTTTTTTTTACATAATTTCATGTAATTGATATGTAATGACAAAAAAAAAAAAAATCAAAATTTTATTTAGTGCCTAACATTCATCCTTGTACCTCGTAACATTTTAAAGTATGATTTACCGGTAATATTACCGTTGTTAATTATCATTCTGAAGAAAAAAATAGGAAAACGAATAGTTTAAGGGCAAAATAAATATTGTTTTAGTTGTACAATTCGACATTTGGAAATTAGAAATACATGTGTACATAATAGTACGCTTACGGTTGCACCATGTGAAAGAGGGGGAGGATTCTTTCTTGAGCTTATAGTTTTAAAGATAACTATAGCGCCGGTTGGAGAGGATGTGTAGTAGGAGGGGCTCGACGTCTCGAATAGGTTGACTATCCGTCATCAGGAGTGAAATACATGTTCAATTTATTATAATTTTATCATCAGGTCGTATCTAACCGTTGATCAAAATGTATAAAAATTGAGCACATCTGGGCCAAGATTGGTAGCAAATTCACATTCACTAATGCTTGAAATTCACCCTTTAACATTAACCGACTGGTTTCGCCTCTTTATAAGCTGAATTCGATCTTGATTGATCCGCAAATAGCATCTCGTCTCCAAGGCCGTACCAGGGATGCCATCCTCCCTAACGACCGCGGTGATGAGACTGGGAAGAAACTCACAAAGGAAGACCTAACGAGCTATGGGAAGGGAGCTGCTTAAAAAGTAATTGCTCACATGGAGAACTACTCTTACGCCGAAACCGGAATATGAGTCAATATTTTCTAATAGTCCGTTAAGCTGTGATGAGTATTACATCTTCCAGCCTATTAAGATTTCGGGGTTGGGGGGACATACAAGGCTTGTGAAAAGTAAGAGCTTCGTTTTCATCTAAATGTCGTATTAATTTGAGTAGGGTTGAATGAACTTGGACTTCGTCTTAATGAAATGTCCATTCTTGATTAAGTGCAACAATAGCGTATTTTGATATAGTTTAACAATTGTCTTTTCGATGAAAGATAATAAGGTTACTATCACTGTGATCACATTCTCTCCCTCTCTCTCTGTCTCTCTCTGTCTCTCTCTGTCTCTCTCTGTCTCTCTCTGTCTCTCACTATCTCTCATTCTCTCTCTCTCTCTCTCTCTCTCTGTCTCTCACTATCTCTCATTCTCTCTCTCTCTCTCTCTCTGCCTATTCCCCCTTGATCTCTCTCTCTCTCTCTCTCTCTTGACTAGTTTCAGAAACGGGTCCCTTAGCGCCTTCGTCTGCCCAAGTAGCCCCCCCCCCCCATCCTTCTTCACAAATTCGTGGATACGCCACTGTTGGAACTTCTCCAATAAAAATGCTTTGTTACAATACCAGTATCCTGACCCCGAAATCCGCCCTCTCCCATATACCCCATGTCCATCCCATCAATAGAGCATCACCGTGATACCCCTACCGAACCTGACCGTGCGTGTATTAAGTGAGTCCTTCGTAATTTGAATGCTTGTGCTAGGGGCAATTATGAAAGTCACTTTCGATATCCTTACCAATTACGTGCAAAGTTGAAGCACACTCTACGCCCACAATGAAATAGGTAGGAGCGCGTTATTTTGTTATTAAGTGGTCTGGACCAAAGAGGCCCACTGGCAGATAATGATACATCTTCGAGCTTGTTCATTTTATGTTATTTATGTTTCTGGCATTTATGTTTGGTTAAGCTTTAAGCCCACGTGATGGTTTGTTCTTGTTGGCGTCGTGGTGAGGAGATTTTAGAGTATTTCCTTTGAGGAGTTTGACGTTGTGTGGGGGTATGTAGTAGTTTTGAAAGGTTATATGATTTGCGGTTAATTCCGTGATAATTGTGTGAAATGCCATCATATAAAAGAGATTTGAAGAAAAAAAAGATACTGACTACTATTTTAGCAATATGTACACATTAATTAAAGTGATTCAATATGCCTATTTAAAAAAATATATTTAACGATGAATATCATTTGCCCACAAGATTTAATGGCGCAATTCCTTGGACCAATAATCATTAAAAAAAGGTGATTTCGATGGACGTTTCAAGGCTAACACTACCTCCTCCATGAATATAATTAGCATCTCTTTCCTGACCACCATTACTATCGTCATCATGAACTCGTCTTTTCCATTACCACCAACGGCATCATCGCCATCATTTCAAACCATCATACGGCCTATCGTGTCATCGTCACCTTCATAATCATCATTAATACCACCACCAAAAACATCATAATGATTGTCATCATCATCATCATCAACACTATAATCATCGTCACCCTCATCATTATCTTTGCCATCATCATCACCAACACTATTAATAATAATCATCATCATCATCATCATCATATTCATCGTCATCATCATCATCACCACCATCATCATCGTGATCTTCATCATCATCATTACCCTACCATTACAATGACCCTCACCATCTTCATCATATTAAGATCATCATCACCACCATCATCAACCTCATCATTAACATCATCACCACCACCACCATCATCATCACCACTATCATCATCGTGATCTTCATCAGCATCATTACCCAGTCATTGTAATGACCCGTACCATCTTCATCATATTAACATCATCATCATCATCATCATCAATATCATCATCATCATCATCATCATCACCATCATCATCATCACCAACACCATCATCATTACCCCACCATTAGAATGACCCTCACCATCTTCATCATAAATCATCATCATGTATTCAATCATCCGATAACAAATGCTTATAAATATCTATTCCAACCACATTCGTCTAATTTATACACCCCACTTCCAACACCACCTGTAACGGTGACGACGAGAGTGAGATGGTCATAATTCTTGCGATATATTTATAATATATAGTTACTAGTATATGACGCCAGAAAGTTCTGCCTCGTTTTGTATAAATACATTTTACACGGTACCCACTGCACGTCGCTTGTACTTTGGGTTGAGTCTAATTTATGCACCCCATTTCCAACATCACCCGTAACGGTAACGATGAGGTTGAGATGATCATAATTCTTCCGATATATATAGTTACTTGTATATGATGCCAAAAAGTTCTGGCTCGTTTTGTAGAAATACATTTTACACGGTACCCACTGCACGTCGCCTGCACTTTAGGGTGAGTCTTATCGGCCAATCGATCGCAGGTAAATGGAGGTAACCTGATGCTCCTCAGTCTTAACAAGCCGTGTTCATTTATTTTGGCTGGGTTGCAGTAATACTAGGCGAACACCGTGGACATACTCCGATTGGCAGCGGTGACCGACTCACGATCGCAGCACACGGCGTAATGAGCTCCTTTAGTAGCCCCCCCCCCCCCAAGGTCTCACCGCCCCTCTCACCGCCCCTCTCACCAGCTTCCCTCCTTCTTCATATCTGTATGTCTGTGTATATGATTCCATTTCTATATATATCCCATCCAGCTCTCGTTCCCTTGCTCCATAAACAGATAAAGTTATTCCATATACCTCTACGTCTAGCATTCATCCATTTATTAAGTCATTTATTCATTCATTATTTTATTCGTTCATTTGTCCATTCTTTCATTCACTTATCCCCGCTTTCCAGCTTTCTCTCGATGTATCAATCTCAATCAATCTTTTTTCATCTCCCTTTCTATATCTCTTCCATTGTCTGACTGTCTCCATCTAGACTGTATCTCTCTCTCTCTCTTTCTCTCTCGTAAGTGAGGATAGGGTATACATGGTATTAGAGAGGGTTGTATCAACTTCTTTTTATGTTGTCTACTCTCTTTCTTTCTTTCTTTCTTTCTTTTAACCTTTAAATAATTTCGGACTCCGATGATTTCTTAAATTATTGTTCTTGTCACCTTTCACTCCGCATAGTTTTGATTTAGATTAACAAAAAAACTGTTTTCTGTTTTTTCGGTGATCACCCGGTCTTCAGACCACAAACTAGCCGGTCATGTTACCAAAACATCGATCTGCCCGTATGGAAAAGAATATAAACTCCTCAAGACAGTCCGCTCCTGCATAGGGAAAGATATGATAGGGGAAATGTATAAATCGCTTGCCCCATCCTTTGACTGCAATTAAAAAGCAGCCTCCACTGCTAGTTCATGCAAAAAATTACTCTTTTGCTACCAACATTTACAGGTTTCCGACCATATAGCACTCAAATTCGCTCTTTATTTCTATAATCCATAATGATACTCCCCCGCACACTCTCTCTCTCTCTCTCTCTCTCTCTCTCTCTCTCCATCTCTCTTTGTCAGTTCTTTCTGTCTCTCTTTACTTTCCCCATCTCTCCCTTTCACTCACTCCTCCTCTCTCTCTCTCTCCCATCATTATCTGATATTCATCATAATTTATATTCCTCCAGTTGTAAATCCCTTCATTACCACATTTTTTCCTCTCCGTCAATCCACTGCCACTCTGTATTCTACATAAAGTACATGTCCTTGATTGCATCATATACAATGTGATTCATATATATATATATATATGTCCTTTTTCAGTTATCTCTCCACGAATTAAATCAGAGATCTGTTATCAACACCCAAGGACAAACTCGCCCTCATAAATACTCACCTTCGCCCTCGTCCCGTGTTGTCTCGTCAGTGAAGCTTGTCATGAGTAACAGAATGAACTTGAAGAATTCACAAATTCAAATCATCTTTCTCCATCTTCTGAGATAATCGAGAAATGATTATGACTTAAAATTCGTCTCGCTTCGGTTTCTATAATGGACCGTGTTCAGACGTATGTGATTTTTTTTAAATCTCTCTCTCCCTCTAGTTTGTATTTTCTCTTTCTCCTTTATGCATGACTCTTTCATATATTTGTATCTCTTTTGTTTTCTTTCTCTTCCTTCTCTCTCTTCTTCTTTCACTCTCCCTCTCGACCCATTTACTTCATTTCCTATTTTCCCTCTTCCATCCTCCCTCCAAAATTCCCACTATATCACTTCTCCTTATTCTTAGTTTCTCATTCTGTCTCTCTCCGTATTTTTTGTTGGGTTGGCTTAATATTTGACCGGCTGAATAAAACTGGTTTCAATTTGATATTAAAGGTACACTTGAGTTCAATTTAATTGGGAACCCTTTTAACCAGAGCAAGCACTCTTTTTTAAAATCATTTTGACTTTGAACCAAAGAAGAGAACTATTTGTGCTGTCCATACGCTTTCTTGTACCTCGTTACTAAGACGGGTTCCTTCTAGTGACTTTTAGAACAAAACACTGTATGGACAAGGCTTCATTCCGTAACGGCTCATAGATTCTGATCTATGACTATTGTCAAAATGTCATATATCAAGGATCATGTTGTAAAATCCATTTCCGTTCTTTCTCATCCATTGGGGTACATATTCATTTGGGGTTTGTGTTGCAAGTTGGATTCAAAGAACATGTGTATTTCTATTTCCGATACAATTTCTGACGGCGTGAGCAATGCCGTTTGCAAGTTAAGGTTTAATATTTCACTCATTTAGTCAAGTAAGAAGTGAATCCTACTATAGTAGGTATTGTTTAATTAAACTGAAATAATTATTCAGCAATGAAGTGGCAAAAAGGGCTTTTGTCTTTGCCAGTGGGTTTTTATAGTACAACCGCTTTGAACAACTCAGAATTTAGTCTGAGAGTGTTTTGTAGGATAAGCGATAAGTCTTTTAGTAACTACTCTTTATCAGGAATGAGTAATTAATGTATTATTTATTATTTTTGTCATCTTTCCTACGTGTTCTGAATAAATTCACTTAATGTGCATTTAAACTGTTCCGTTTTTTTTTATAGATATTTTGAGTTTACATCATAATATATCACTACTTATCTTATGATTAAAACTTTTTAATTTTACGAACAATAAACGTAAAACATATAAACATTTTTAGACGATGTCTGATACTACTAGAGAAAAATAGATCAACAAAATGTTCATTTGACTGCCATTGTGCATTTCATTTCCCCCTTCTATTACCTATTCCTTTGTTTTCCTCACTCTCTTTCTCTCTCTCTCTCTCTCTCTCTTCTATCTTGCATTCTTCATCTTGGTTTCTTTTTATCTTAGACACAAGTGCGCCCTTCTTATTTATTTTGATCGCATATGTGTAATGTTTATTTTATTCATTCGTGTAAATCTATAAACTGAAACAAAATAAGTAAAGTGACACGATATTATGTTTATTTTTAAATGGAATGTCTATAAATATTAATCTGGGCAGCATATTTGTCACCATTTTAACCAGTCGCTTAATTTTATAATCAGTTTAGTCTGGTATATGTAATTCATCTTCAGATTACCAATTTTATCATTTTCTTAGGTTTTTATAAAGCTTGTTATACAGATGTGCACTATGTCGATAGCGTGATACCATTACATGAAGTGGATCCGATAACGCGCGCATTCCCGCACAAGACAAAACAACTCTCTGGTATTTGTCGCCAAAAGATAGCCAATAACACACAGAGTACCGTGGCAAAGCCTGGCACGCTGAAAGCCAAATAGCTGCGCGATGAAAGCCAAGGTATTACTAGTGTTTAAAATATGTTCTCTCGACACACCCTCTCCTTCCCCATAATACAGACTTCCAACAATCATCATGTATCCTCCCCTTTACTACACTCATCCCCTCCCTATATCCCCCCTTTTTTGTATCTGTCTCTCTCTAACACCCACACCCACACGCACGCACGCATGTATTCACACACACACACACACACACACCCACTCTCTCACCTCGCTTTCATTCTGTTCTTTGAACGTCTATCTTCCTATTTTCTGATATATATATATATATATATATACACACGCACACACACACAAACACACGCACACATAATTATTATATACATATAAATAGTACCCTTGTCTCTCTCTCCAAATTTAATACATGTATCATATTTTTTTGTTTTAGAATATAGACATCCGCCCAAGTTGTGTGCCTTCCTCTCTTTTCCTCTTTGTGTCTATTTTTATTGTCCATCTCGATTTTTCACTCACAATATTTTCATGTTCCTTATAAGGCTCATTTTCTTTTCAACTCTCCAAAGTCCGATCTTTTGTCATTAAAAATCTCCCCCCCCCCCTCCCCTTTAGCAACCGCTCTTTTTAATTTTTTTTTAAAAATTTAGAACATGTAGATGGTTTAATTCTTTTGTACTTTATCCACGAACATTTCCATACCGCTTGGTTGTAGGTATATCTAGTGACAAGAATGGTGTGAGGAAAACAGATCCAATTCCATCGTAAGTGATGTGACGTCATAATCTTAACATTCGCATTTCCCACTCTATTATGAATAGTTACTGCATGCTTTTTAATATCAGGCCTAGAATATTATGAGTCAATCGTTGACAACAAATTTTCAATCACAAATTCATGATAACGTATAACTTTGTTCCATGATTATCAGAATAAAGAGGTCTAGCTTCTTTTTTCATCATGTTGGAACCTAAATTGGTTTCGAGAAATCGCCTGATGTATCATATCCAGTCACGTGGTTGACAACCCTCGATGATATGAAAAATTAAGCTGTTTTGGTCATCAATCAGTCAATGAAAAATAGATTATTTGGAGTTAAATCAAAGATTTTGACTAACGAAAACAATTTCGTATATTTTCTTTTCACGAATTTCATTTTATGTAGCATTTAGTTATTAGCCAACAGATTCTGGGCCTGTAACACAAAGGTTTGCAATCAATTGCAAAATGACAATGGCCAATCAAGATCATCGTTACAGAGCTCACTGATGTGATCATGTACGTAAGACCTGACATGGATTTAAAGGGATGTGGTAACATTGTTCAACTGAGAGAAAATGGTGCTAAGGTAGTAACTTCAATGTTAGATGTACAATTAAAGTTAATCGGAAAGTTTGAGTGAAAACAGACCAATATTTTAAACAAATTAAGGAAAATCTGATCTGATCGATTCCTTAATTCTCCCAACTATATGATTACAATTTAATTATATTTTAGGTGAATTTAATTCGTCACAAAGAAATGAATTGGCTTTATATACTAGTTTAGCTTTCCAGGCATTTCAGTGTTGAAAGTTTTTTTTAAAGCCTGTCTTATGTCTTATTTTCATGGAAAAACGGTTGGGAAAATTCAAAAATGGTTGGGAGAATTTACTGTTAGACGCCTTCAAAGAAAACCACAAATATCTATATGGTTTGAGAATTTTTTCAAGATTTTTTGCATGTTAGAGGGTCAGTATATTAGAAGGATTATAATAAATAACATTTGATAAGAAAAATTACGCAGTTTTTTCATCAACCTTCACTTTAAAAGGAGGAACAGACAAAATCGGTCGAGTAAAACATTTTTTCCGATTATTATTCTCGCACCATCAACCCGACCCCAAACCGACTTCAACCGATCTCTTCATGGCCATCAAAGATCAAGTTGAGTTCTGGTCATGCATTGTATTGTGCAAGAAACAGTGTGGAATCGACCAGAAAAGGTTGATCATCTAGCATATAAGTATTGGTGTGTACTGCAAGATTCTGTAATCATCAACATGATATGAAATTTGGCCCAGTCTTGGTAAAACACTGTACACAGAAAAATGTATATGGGGCTACACTGTCAAAGAATAATAGTCGAAATAACTCAATAAAATTGAGGAAAAGAATTGCCTTATTTTTATTAAGTAAATATTACCTACGGCATCTTAAGTAAAATTTACTTATTTTGCTGAATAAATTTTTAATCAGTTAAATCGAGTTACATTAACGTAAATAATTTAAGTATTGTAATCATTTTAGAAAATTAAAAAAAAGCTATGATAGGATTACATATTGCACGATTTAGTACCCATCTAATCTAACAAGTAACATCCACTAATTATTCACTACTTCTATTTAAGATTAATCACTAATCACTAACACTACTTCTATTTAAGATTTAACCGTATATATATATATATATAATATATATCTACCACCATCACAAACTATTACATACGCTTCAATTCGACACATATTGAAAGGCTCCAAATTTTATATATACTTGATCGTAGCATCTTAAAAGGAAAATTGGTTGACAATTTCCTGAAATATCAAGTTTTGATTTGTTTTGAACTGGGTAACAATTACAAATTATCTTGTCTTTGCTTAGCCATGTTAAATACATTAGTAAATATTTTAAAGTCCTTAAATTTTCATTCAACCACAAAAAAGAATTGTTTTATTTAAAAAAGAGTTTAATTTGGTCTTAATGAATATTCATAAATTATGTAAATATTTCTATTACGCACTGCATCGGTCCTTACTTTAAAAAGATAAGAATAATCAACATAAATTGTTTGAGTAACACGTATAATTTCTGATTTTGAGTTAAAATTACTAAATTAATACAAGCTGAAATTACTTAAAGTTCTTATGTATTTGATTTTACTTAAATATTCCACGTATGTTCTACTAAATTGAAAGTTTGAGTTAGCAAGACTTAAATTTAGTGCGTAAGTGGCAAAACTAAAGTTTTCAAGTAAATTCTACATGGAAAAATACGTAAAAATTACCAATGAACAAATTCTGTTTCACAGTGTACATGAACATGTGGCATACAAATCCGTCCCGATTTTTATGTTGTTGTATGCCATATTTAGAATATGAAAGCATTTGAAGAGCCATGCTTTTCAGGGAACATTTTTAAGCTGATGTTCTTCCACACTTGCATAATAACAATGATAACGCTCACAAATTATTTTTCACCTCTTCCCATGCAGAACTCAACCTTCTCTTTAATTGGGAGTAATATCATTTTATTTTATTTTGGGGGGTTCGGTTTGGTATCGGCCTCGTCAATGTGACTATGGTCTGAGTTCGGGGATTCATCTGTCTGCATTCTTCTCTCATGGCATTGTCTTAACACGGGTAAATGTTTACTGCTCTATGTCACTTTACACGTGTACACGTGTGCCTTGGCAGCGGATTGCGCGGGTTTGGAAACTGAAGTCGCGGGATAAAAAGAAGCTTCATGCGCGTTGACTGATGGCCAGGTATGGTATCTTTAAGAATCTGATCGCGGCTGTGATTGCCTGTATTTATCGTTCCTTCGGGAAAGCATACACGGGGGACGGGCACATTAAAACACGAGATGGGATACCGTCAAAAGAAAATGTTTGCACCACACGACGCCGGAGTATTTTGTCGGATTTATGGGATTCATTCCAGGATTCGCAGTCAAAGGGAATTAACAGCCAAAGATATTTGACTCAAGTCGTGCATTAACGATACTTTCCTCTCCTATCTTTTTTTTCCACATAGAAATAGGCCTACCTTCATTTCACAAAAGAAAAACAAAAAGACGACAACTTATGTCGTCACATGTACTCATAAAACTTATTCTTCATTTTTAGTCATGTTATGAAACGATTGCAGAATCAAGTGAAGACTACAAACTGGTGTGCAAAATATATTTGTAAGAAGAATTTGTAAAAATGCAGGGCTTTGTTTTTAAGTAGTACTTAACCCTTGACGAAACAACTCTTACTACATAATGATAAAAATATGCCGCATTGCTTGATATTGCTTGATTAGCAAATATTTAAATGCTCTTGTTTGTTCGTTATACATTATGTCATACAAATCATTTTTTGTAAATACATGTGCTGTACTGAACTGCAGATGGGAACATACGGCTCACCAAACTGCTTTAAAGCGACTGAGACATATAATTGAGAATATCTTTACGCACGGCTGTAGCAGAAAATGTTTTTGAGGACTGGATCGAAACACAGCGATGGAATACGTGTACCGGTACGTGTAAACATTTTGCTCAGCTGTCGTTCTGAAAGTGATTTTATCATCGTTGAAACGGTCCTCATCCTCAGTTGTTAAGCGAAATGTGAATCGCTTTGTAACTGCGAGCAAAAGGCACACACCAAGTAGTTTGTGGAGTAGATTGAAATATCCTTTCAAAATAAGAATTAGTAAATAGTTGAATGCTGTACATATTTTTTCCCATTCGCTCAACGTATCGTAACCATTATTGCAAATTAGAATAGTGATCATTTGGCAAACCCACCTATAAATTATAAAACCATGGGCAACTTTCCCACGGCGTAGACATGATGGGGCGGTAACTCGTCAATAAATAGAGACACAGCTACACGCGGCTCTCTTACATTTGCCTTGCATTCGGAATAATTAGATATAAAACGGAAACATGTTGTAAACGATAGCTCACGGTGAGGACCACTCCAAATGAAAACGATACACCCATTCAAACAAGAGTATCGATAATCCTGGCGGGAAGTGTAGCACGCCCTCAAGGGGCAGAAATACCATTTTAGGTTTTGAATTGGATATTATGCCGGTTGTAGGGTGAGAATAAGGGCACAGTTTTATTAAATTACTTGTGTTACATCATTAAAATACATGTAGAATATACTTATACTGTCACAGTACGATTACTACGAAATTATGATTATATCACAGTGCAATTTCAATAATTCTGCAAATAGGTAAATCCTTGCTTCCTTTCACAAATATATTTTATCAACTTGAATACGATGGTCCTATTTTCCTTTTTTTCCAAGGATGATTTATTTCTTACAATTTTTCTTCTTTCTTCCTTGTAAATGTTCATAAATCATTGAAATATAATAAGACCCTGATCTTTCCTTTTTAATGTTTTATAGTTTATCAGTCTCGGAAAAAACGACTTTCCTCTTGTAGCCTACCTATGTTGAGTGAGGGGGTACCTTTTGTGTCTCACTCTCATCGTCTTAGGTTGTGGTGATATTTTTTGTCTCGATATCAGAAGATTCAAATCAGCTCAAATAACCAGCTCCAAATTCTATTATTCCATAATCATTTATCATCCGTCATCAAAATATCTTCCATTAATCTAAGCACCGATGACTCTACACAACCTACTTGGATGCGTTACCGGCTCTCCGTTGCCTCCAATGGCGATGGGCACTCTGCTAAACGTGTAATTGTTTCCACGGCCTTCCATCACCTCTCCACATGTCATACATCTCCCCCACCCCCTCGGGTAAGATACATACCGAGTAGCTGTCGCGGCAGAAGCAGACGATTAATTAAGCGCGGGAAACTATCAGACGGAGAGTATCGCGGGAGGCGAGAATTATCGTCTGCGTGTGAAAGGAGGCGCTTGATTGGCCAACAACCATAGAGTTCATCTTAAATACATGGACAGGAAGCAAAGATCGCATGTGTGGCAGACATCGAAGTCCGATTGTAGCATTGCAATGTGATTATATTTAAGGGAGAAATCATGGATTTGGGAATTTGAAGCTGAAATGGCATACCCCTCACGTTATTACCCTAGTTGTGTATGAACAATTTTTAGTAATTTTTTAGTAATCACCGACCGCATTTGTGTTTGCCTAGTGATAATTGTAGGTCTTTCATGGTAAACTGTTATGGATGACAGCGTAATAATGATATATCTCGGTGCAGTTAAGCAGTATTTTCAAGATTAATCTAAAACTATAAAAGCATACACTGTATGTGCCCAACGATATGGCGAAAATCATCCATCGACGATAGAAAACGCAATAAAACCCAACAACAACAACGATAGGATTCGCTGTTAATTGTGTTCTTATCTATAATTTGTTTTGTTACTCGTTTTGTGTTCCATTATTTCTTTAGCTTGTTCCCAATTTTAATTCATGTATCGGGGACGTAAAGGAATTTAAGAAACCCACCAATAACTCGACAGCAACTTCTTTCTAAAACGCTAATTAAGGCAATTTAAGTAGCCTTGTGTGTCGCATATTGAAAAATGCGAACATGACAATGATTTAATTAGTACGTAATCTGAACATGATTTTATGAGAAATAAAATGAAAGGCTATTAATTTTTTCTTTAGTTGATTTTTCGAAAACGATTGCGATTGTGATCAATGTTAATGTGAGAAAAGAAATAAAATCGTCTTTTTCTCAGCGGACACATGAGAAAAAAAACCTCGATTACCTCTTCATATTAGTATGGTATAACTGCCAGACATTTCACAGCGTCCATATTGGAAACCTCGGTCAGTCCTAATCTGCCGTCCATCCATCTGATTATGTATATCTGTGGTGACGATCATTACATATGCGTAGTAAGCACGCAGTGTGAGTTCACGCTGGCATATACACGATTTTGACCCAACATCGGATCTACGGGTATAGCAGAAATCAATAAATTCCCATGGCCCCTCAATCCATGGGCGTAGTAAGCCAACAAAATGTATGGGTGTGAGGAGGGGGGACGTATCCCTCCTTTAATTAGCCATCTCCAGTATGTGCGCGCCAATTAGAAGTGGAGAGGGCGAGAGAGGCCCAAACTTGTCATCATTAAAGTGTATCTCTGTCCGTGATCCATGGCTGTACACTAATACTTATGATAATAATGACACAAAATAATAACGGTAATAATGATGATGATAATAATAATAATGATAATAATAATGCAATGTAATAACAATAAGAAAATGTAATTACCTTGAATCTAACGAAGATGTGAAGTTACTGTTGGATCCCAATTATATATTGTTGATAGATTATCTAATGAGATATGTCAAATTTCTATCTATAATGAAACCAAACTAATCATTATTAATTTGTATCTTTATCTGTTTAATAATGATAGTAATACAAATAATAATAATGTTGAAAATAATGACAATTATAAGAATGATGATAATAATAATATGAAACTGTAACTACCTGCAGTCTGACGTAGATGTTAAGTTACTATTGGATTCCAATTATATATTTTTGATAGATTATCGAATTAAATATGTCTAATTTCTACCTATAATGAGACCAAACTTCAAGTATAATGAAACCAAACTACATCATTTCAGTAATACAAATAATAAGAATGATGATAATAATAATATGAAAATGTAACTACCTGCAGTCTAACGTAGATGTTAAGTTACTATTGGATAACAATTTTATATTGTTGATAAATTCTCTAATGAGATATGTCCAGTTTCTACCTGGAATGAAAATGTAATACAGAGAAATAAGAGTATGGTAGAATTAGGTCAAAAATTATTGAGACATTTTTATAAGTGATGATGATGTTTATTTAAAGTAGATGTTAAGTGATTTAACGTACAAACTCTTATGCTTAGAAAGAGCACTGTCTTTTTTTTGCAATTGATAGTTGTAATAATAATAATAATACTAATAATAATATTTTTAAAAAGATTTGTTTACTTCATAGAGCGCATATCCACCATGCAATGTGTTCAAGGCGCTCCAATATTACCCAGCTCTGCTACGCTACTGATTTCGCTGCTTATAGCATTCAAGGAATTCCTTCCTACTGGTACCCACACATGGGTGGAGAGTGGCAAATTTAGATAAATATCTTGCCACCGGAAATTAGTACCGCGGTGGGACTCGAATCGCGAACCATGTGATCCACAGTCCGACGAGGTATCCACCAGACCACAACACTACTGTGAAGATTATTTCGAAAGACCTTTAAATTCTTTAAAACTGAAAGTAAAGGTAGTTCGTAGGATTGCCTGTATATTGTTCTTATGCAATGTGATAGACCTACATCATTTCAAATGAGGCATTAGGGATGATATTTGTTATTTGTGAATTCATTGTGTGCGGTAACATATACCTTCCGTTTTCATTATTTTTCTCATTCAATCTAACCTGATTACAGTATTAATGACGTAATCCATCATATTTTTATCCTTTTTTTTTCTTTTTCGAAATGTTTCATTTCTCCAAACAGAATTAGTACAAACCAAAAGAAAAATAATACGAATTACATCATTCAAACGTTAAATCAGTTTAAGCCCATTCCAAATTGTACAATTTATATTTTATTCAAAAACTAAGATTATGGAAAAACAATATTCAAAATATCCATACTTATTTCTTTATTAAAAAAAAAACAATGCTTTGTACATAAGAAGAAAAAAATTATCTTGAACAAAACATAGCACTTCCCCTGAAAATAGAGAATTACCCCCCCCCCCCAAAAAAAAAAAAAACCCAAAACACACACAAACATATATATATATATATATATATATATATATATATATATATATATATATATATATATTATATATAAAAACACACAAACAAACGCACACACAAATATATCAAAAATTAGATTCGATTGCAAAGATAATACCGATACATCCGTCATGGCCATGAACTGCCGATAAAAAACTCCACCACCGTAAATAACTTCGCGAAATGAAGAAGAAAAACACGAATCCCCGGCTATCATTTATTATTTATCTATCCTACAGGGATAGCGGCAATATCAATATCCAAGTATTTTCTCAAATTTTATTTGACCCGGCTTCTGTTTTTCATCTGGAATCGTTGCATCGAAAAGTCGCCTTGCAGTCTGGTGGGTTTATTTTCCCGCCGTTAGCCACAGCGCTGGTGTCTCTGGAGCGCATCTAGACTGATTTATGTACGTGGATAGCACTGGCGGGCGCGAACGTTAAATTGTACACGCGTCGTGCGCGGGGAAAACAAGCGATGTGTGCGGAATCATCTTGCAAACCAACACATATCGAATTTAACATGACGAATGGTAAGTATAACATTTTAATCAAAAATTGAAAGACTTCCCACGTTTTAATGACTTACTCTTCGGGAAATTCTTTTTTGTTTCCTTGTATATTTTTCACACTTCGAAGGCGGAGGATCATTATTGTGAGCACGTGAATTTGTGAAACACATTGTCATACAATATGGACTATCAGGTATTAAATGGACATTAATTATTCAAACGATATTCCTTAACTTCAACTAATCATGATAATTGCTAAGGGAATATTAAAATGGGACGGGTGAGAAGAAAGTTCAATAGGTTTTCTAAATAATATCGAGACTTACAAGGTAAAAGAAAGGAGGGTAACTTTATATCCTTAGGCCTACCACTTGATTTATATACGGGCATGGTAACACTTTCTTCCAAGCTTTTTGAAAGTATATTTTAGTATACTTTAAAATGCTTGAATCGTAGTTTGAGCCGTTCAAAAAAAATGTGCTTAAAGCGAAGATGAGTTCTGGGAAGAGAGGAAAAATAATTTGTGAGCGTTATCATTGTTATAATTAATGTGGAAGAACATCAGAGTAAACATATTCCCTATTAAAACTAAAAGCATGGCTCTTCAAATGCCTTCACAATGAATATAACAAATAACAGCTTAAAAATGTGGCCCGATTTTGATGCCACATGTTTGTGTAGTCCCATATACATCGTTTTGTGTACAGTGCTTGTTACTCTACCAAGACTGGGCCAATTTTTGATCGTTAATTTAATGACTCCAGAACCTTGCGGTAAAAACTAATAGATGCTAATGATCAAGCTTTTCTGATCGATTCCACACCTTTCATTTTGCAATGAATGCAATCGCAAGACTAGAACTCAACTTTATCTTTAAATAATCTTTACGAGAATTGAGAGAGAGAGAGCGAGAGAGAGAGAGAGAGAGGGAGAAAGAGAGGGAGAGAGAGAGAAAGAGGGGGAGAGAGAGAGAGAGGGGTGGAGAGAGAGAGAGAGAGAGAAAGAAAGAGAGGGATATAGAAAGATATATACTATTTTGTAGAGAGAGATAGAGAAAGGAGGGATATCACGTTTATTCCAATAGAAGTTCATTGAACAAGGCACTAATTCGGGAGTGTTTTAAAAGGGACTTGCCAACAGCAATCCTATCCAGTTTAAACGATTTACAATTTTGTTATCAATCGACGGACCCACCAGCGGCTAGCCACGGTAAAATACAAAAATTATATCAGCTGCCAGGAAGTAATCTGTCAATCAATCAATCAATGTTTTACTCAATATTGTTCAGGAAATTATCCGATATTGATGAATGGGCCACCGATAGATTAATAAGGGGGTACGAAACACAGTCATACCTCCGTCACACCGCCAAACCAACTTCCGAAGCACTCCAAACCTTCCGATTCTTGGTAATTCGGGTAATGTAGTCATTTTGTTCGGTCTGGAGTCGGTCTCGTTGCGTATCCGGACACCTCACCCCTGTACATCCACCCCCCGGATAACCACTCCAAGTCAACTACCCCCTAGGACAACTACCCCATAGGGCAAACACCCTCTAGGACGACTACCCCGGGGTCAACTACCCCCGGACAACTACCACCAGACAATTCCCCCCTAGGACAAGTACCCCCTATGGCAAGTACCCCCTAGGAAAACTACCCCTGGAAAATCCCCCCTGGGTTGGTTGTCCGGGGGGGGGGGGGGTTGTTGTCCTAGAGGATAGTTGTCGCAGGGGGTACTTGTCTGGGGATAGTTGTCCAAGGGCTAGTTGTCCCGGGGGTAGTCGTCTTAGAGGGTGGTTGCCCTAGTGGGTAATTGATTTGTGGTGGTTATCCGGGAGTAGTTGACCCCAGGGTAGTCATCCTAGAGGGTGGTTGCCCTATGGGGTAGTTGTCCTAAGGGGTAGTTGACTTGGGGTGGTTATCCGGGGTGGATGTCCAGGGGGTAGGTGACCAAGAACTGTCTCGTTGAGCTGACTGGGCCATATACCTTAAATCGCAACGCCAAAACTTCTCTATATACACCAACCCCAAAGCGACCGATTCTTGGCTGTTTGTCGTAAATGTAAATTCTCATTCGGTCTGCTGCCGGTCAAATGTCGGTTTTGTCGGGGTGACTGGGACATCATACCTCAATCACACTGCCAAACCGCCCCCCCCCCCCCCCCCCACTCCGTGAACGGAAACCAAACTCTCTGGCTCGTAACAAAAGAAAAAGGTCTACCCGTATTGACTTTACACACCGGACTTTTGCTGAAAAAGGGGGGGGGGGGTCGCTGGGAACACGCATATGCGTACCCTAAATAACACTGAGTGTGGGGGGGGGGAGGGGTGGGTACCGCCGTCAATCCTGCTATTTAAAACACCAAAAGAGAACAAATGTCGAAAGCATTTAATGACAGACTCAACAAACACCATCCCCCCTCCCGAAACGCCCATCCCCCAATAAAACTGTACAGCAGCAAAGCTAGAATCGTCCTCAGAAAGGAGATGTATTCAGGTACAAACACAGACCTCGAAAAAACACCATTCCCAGCAATCCAGCCCTAGCGACACGAACTGCCGAACAAAATAACGGAGTTTGACTACTAGGAAAATGAGACAGCAACTTCCAAGGATATAGCCTGATTGGGGGGGGGGGGGTACTACGATATCAGACGCTAGGATCCTATTGCGTATCAATACTCGTATCCAGACACCTACCCCCTGGACATCCACCCACAGATAATCACCCCTAGGATAACTACCCCCTAGGACAACTACCCCCGGACAACTACTCCCAGACAAGTGCCCTTTGGTAAGGCATTAATCCCCATTACCAGGTCTTTCGAAGAGGACCTAAAGCCGTCGGTCCTCTGATTGCTTACTAACAAGCATTTATGATTTCTTAGCAGTCAGGTAAAATAACCACCAATACTACTACTACTACTACTAACCTAGGATAGTGTCAGGGTTGTCCTAGAGGATGGTTGTCGTAGGGGGTGGTTGTATGGGGGAAGTTCTCCGGAGGTAGTTGTCCAAGGGTGTAGTTATATGGGGGTAGTTGTACGGGGGAGTTGTCCTATGGTGTAGTTATATGGGGGTAGTTGTACGGGGGGAGTTGTCCGTGGGTAGTTGTCCAAGGGTGTAGTTATATGGGGGTAGTTGTACGGTGGGGGGGGGGGGTGTCCTAGAGGGTAGTTGTCCAGGGGGTAGGTGTCCTAGAACAGAGAGAGAGAGAGAGAGAGAGAGATAGAGAGAGGGTGGGGTATTTAATTTTCCCATTCTTTTTTTTGTAACGATTCCCAAAAGCTTCTGACGAGTTTCTTTCACAGTGCGTGATCAGCCATTATTACCTTTAACCCAGAACAATTTAGTGTCTCCTTTTAGTAATGTTTTAGAAATATCTGTTAATCCAGAATTCCAGGGGGTGTTTCACAAAGATACTAAGTCAAACTTAACACTAAGTTGGACTTAAATATTATGGAGAGCCATTTGTAGCCTTAAAATGAAATATACTAAAAAGCAATAGTTCAAGTATTTTAGACTTTTTATAATTTCCACATCAAGAACATGAAATCTCCTTGATCATAGAAAATATGAATGATTTGAATCAACATTTTACGCCTTTTAAAATAACTTTGAAAAATATTTTCAAAGATGCTAACGGCTTTTCATAATTGTTAAGTCTAACTTAGAGATAAGTTCAACTTAGGATCTTTGTGAAACACCCCCCAGGAATCTCATGTTATAACTGTTATCTATAACAAATGCTAAATTTCTATGGCAAATTTGCTCTCAGCCAATCAGATGCCATGATTTCAGTAGATTGATTGATTGATTTGATTGATTTTTATTCGACAAGCTTCCAATATACAACAATATACAATAATAACAGATCAAAAAATAAGTCAGCTTGAACAGGATAACCCACGAAAGCTCGAGAGCTTATTTCCAGTGGGGTCCCTTACAGACATGTATACAATTAATGAATTAAAATAGTAATATTTACAGACAGATAAGAAAATTAAAAGAACTACTTATTAAAGATAATAATAACAACATTAAACTGATGATAGAAATGATATTAAGTACAAGAAGAAAAAGAAGAAGGAGAAGAAGAAAAAGAGGAGAAGGAAGAAGAGGAAAATAATGATGAATTTGTAGAATTTCTATAACGTACGAAAACATAAGTATATACAACATGAAAAAGTATGAACCGACAGAAGAATAACAATTTCAATCATATAACATGTCATTCACTTCTCTTCTCTGACTGTCAAGTATTAGGTATTCCTTTAATTTCCTCTTAAAATGATCATAGTTTCCTATTTCTTTTACACCATTGGGAAGGGAATTCCAATGTTTTATGGCATTGTAATAAAACGAATTTCCAATACTACCTACTCTTTCTGGTAAGTTAAAGTTGAATCGTCTATTTCTTGTATTATAATCATGTACGTCAGTAACAAGATCGAAGTTGGATCGAATATAATGATTCGCCCTAGTATGATATATTTTATGCACGTGATGCAATGCGAGTTGTTTTGATCTTTGGTCGACTTCAAGAAAACCAGCTTTAGAAAGTTCGCTATAGCCAACATGAGTTCTTGGACCAGAACAGTTGATAAATCTCACCATTTTGTTCTGTATAATCTTCAACTTCTTTTGATCTGACTTGTTTATGTTACTGTACCATGCAGGGTTAGCATAGTCAAATAAACATTGAATAAGAGCAAAACAGAGTGTACGTCTTGCTTTTAAATCCATACAACTTTGATATCTGTACAAAAATTTCAGACGAGAATTTGCTTTTTTTACAACTGATTCTACTAAAGATGAAAATGAAATTGCGCTAGCCAACTCAATGCCTAAATACTTCACAGACTCTTTTCTCTTGATTGCTTGATTATTGTGTGTCACTTTGAATTCAAATGACTTTTTAGAACTACTTTTAGAACAAATAAAATGCTTTCTGTTTTTCCCAAGTGTAAAGAAAGCTTATTATCAGTCATCCAATCGACACACGTAGACAGCTGTTCACTGAGCTTTTCCTCAATATATTTAGGATCAGGATTTGAATAGAGTAGTACGCTGTCATCTGCGTACAATAATAGTTTGAAGTCTTTTATACAAATACACATATCATTTATATAACTTGAAAATAGAATTGGGCCTAAAATACTTCCCTGAGGAACACCGCATGTTATAGGCATTAGTTTGGAACGAATATCATGAATGGCCACTACTTGGTGCCGATTAGATAAGTAGGATCTGAACCAATCTAAACTTGCCTTATCAAAACCCATTAGTTGTAACTTCTTCAATAAGACGCAATGATTAACTGTATCAAAAGCTTTTTGCAGATCAAGGAGCACCATACCAACAAAGCGTCCTTGGGAAGTTTCTCTCCTCAAATAATCAGTCAAATGAATTAGACATGTTTCAGTCGAATAATCATGTCGAAAACCAGATTGAAATTCATAAATTATATCATTTTCTTTGAAGTATCTTTCAATTTGAACACAGACCGATTTTTCTAGAATCTTTGATGCTACGCTTAAAACACTAATAGGTCTATAGTTGCTAACATCAGTTTTATCTTTCTTTTTATAAAGTGGAGTCACTTTTGCTATTTTCATATCTTCTGGAAAAGTACTCGTCAAGATAGATAGGTTCATTAAGTAACTTAGAGGCTTAAATAAAACCTTCGCACCATCTTTTAGAAATTTAGCTGGAATCAAGTCTAACCCAGTACTTTTTGATACATTCAACTTACGTAACTCTTTGAAAACAAATTGTTCACTGATTGGTAATAACTCGAAGCTGTTTTCACGTACACCTTTTCTTTCGTAAAAGTCACGAATACAATCATTGTCTGCGCTGAAAAAGTCTTTGGAAGGGGGGAGTTTGTCTACTAATTTGGCAGCCACATTTGTGAAATGAGAATTGAATTCATCAGCGATGGCCATCTTATCATGACATAATTCCCCATCAATTTTAATGACAGATTCTTGTTCTTTTCGCTTCTTATTTTTCAATCCTAAGCTTTTTAGATTCTGCCAAAGTTTTTTCGAATCTTGTTTATTTTCTTCTATCTTGTTTTGTAAGTAATCGAGTTTAGCCTTTTTCACCTCTCTTTGGACCATATTTCTTAATACTCTGTATCTTTTATAGAGCTTCTCATCTTTTGCTCTTTTCCTCCATTTTTTGTATACTATATTTCTCTCTTGAATTAGGGAAAGAATATCTTTAGTCACCCAAGTTTCTGATCTTTGTTTTATTCTTATCCGTTTCAGTGGCGCTATCATATTCAAATTTGAGATAAAAACATGTTGAAATATTGACCATGCCTCATTTACATCTGTACAGTCAGTTATTCGTGACCAATCAACAACAGATAGTTGAAGATTGAAAGACTCTTCTGTATATTTTTTCATGGATCTGATATCATTAGTCCTGTGATGACCTATAGCCAGTCTAACATTTTTCCGTGTACAGAAAGTAAAATAATGGTCGCTAATACCTAGATCAATGACACCACTTTGACTTATTTTATTTTCTTTGGTACAACCAACATGATCCAATAGAGAAGAACATGTAGGTGTAACGCGTGTTGCCTCTTTAATGAGTTGACTAAACCCATGAAGACTCAACAAGTCAATATATTTTTTAGCCAGTGGCGATTTGCGAAGAAGACAAATATTCATGTCTCCTAAAAGAATTATTTCGTCATCCTTCTTTAATGTATCAAGAATATTGGACAATTTCTCGATAAACAAATTGTTTTTCGGAGGTCGATACAGAACACCAACAACAATTGGTTTTGATCTTGGTATAAGCAAATTTATCCACAGGGATTCCGTATCTCCAGTACTTATAGCATCCATAATATTAAATGCAATATCATTTCTGATATAGAAACATACACCACCTCCAGAGCCAGAGGATCGATCATGGCGTATGATTTTATATCCGTCTATTTCAATTTCTTCATCATTTATGGAATTGTTTAACCATGTTTCAGTGAAAGCAATAATAGACAGCCTTTTTCTTTTAAAAAGAATTCTAAGTTCCGATATCTTGTTTAGAATAGACCTCACATTAAGGTGTAAAAAATGAAGACCTTTAACTTTAAACTTTTCTTCAAATTCTTGATAAAGAGAAGTGTTTTCATCTCTGAGGTTTGGCTGAATTACTCTTGCTATCGCTTGCTTTTCAGGTGTAACGCTTATAACAGTAGCTTGTAACTTGTTATTGGTATCAAGTTTTATGAAACAGGGCCCTGATCTGAAAAATACTGTCTTAAAGGGATAGTTGAGTTCTGTTGCAGAGGGCGCTACACTAAATAATTTTTTGGGGGAGATAATGAAAAACTGATTGTCAAATTGGAAAGAACATAATATTTAAATGACAAAATCATCTTTGTTTGATCAAAATCGGTTCAGAGACGGCTGAAATATAACCATTTCTAATACTTGTGTACCACCACAAATATTAGATATTTTGAAAATTTTGAAAAACCCGTTAAAAAAACGAAATAACGCCTTTTACGTCGTATTTCAGCCAATGCCGATGTTGTTTTTTGTTGTTGGCATTTTTCTTGTTGCTTATATGTATTGTTATTTTTAATTAAATAATGAATTAACGGTCACCATGTTTTTTTTTAAGTGGAGCTGAATTTGGATGCTCGTATTGGCTAAAATTCACACATTTGGGGTCTAAAATTACCTTTAGGTTCTAAAAGGGCACTAGAAATGTCATAAATAAGAATAAGAGCAATAACCATGCATTTTGAATGCATTTGTGGTCTGAAAACAGAACTCAACTATCCCTTTAACTGGAGCTTGCTTGGCTAATAGTTTCAAACTCAGGATTTAGGATAAGTAAACACGATTGTGCATCTCTGCTCGTTGTTTTTTACGCCATCGTGCAGTTTTTTTTTTTTTTGTACTTCAAAATGTTCATGTAAAAGCTCATGCCTAATGGTTTTAATGATGGGGGACATTGGTTTACAGCGGCCTGACCGAGTAGTAAAATAAAAGCGAATGATTTGTGGGTGGAAGGAGTGATATTCCTTCTTAGTCTACCACACTTCAGAAGATGTAGATAGAGAGAGAGAGAGAAAGAAAGAGAGAGAAAAGAGAGAGAGAGAGAGAAAGAGAGAGAAAGAGAGAGAGAGAGAGAGAGAGTGAGTGACAAAGTGTGTGAGCGAGAGAAAGAGAGAGTGAGAGAGAGAGGGAGAGAGAGAGAGAGTGAGTGAGTGTGTGAGAGAGAAAGAGAGAGAGAGAGAAGAAGAAGAGCAAGAAGACAGAGAGAGAAAGAGAGAAAAAAAGAGAGGGGTAAGAAAGACAGAGAAGAGCGAGAGGGGGTGGGAGAGAAAGGGAATTCGAAAAGAAGATGATAAGACCCCTTCTCATACCTTCTTCTAGATTATTGTAATACCAGATGAACATTTTTTTATTTTTTGTAATACCAGATGAACATTTTTTTATTTCTTATTATTTTTTATTATACTTTGATAGCTGATTGAAATTGCGATGCCAACTGCAAAATATCATCCAACAATAACTATTCGCAGCATTATTGATGAAGTACCGTTCTGAGCTGCTGTCTATGTGGTATGGCGCCACCTACCGCTTAACAACGCACATCACATCTAACGCAGATTGAAAAGTAGTAGACGGCACTGTTGTGAATTGTGTTACTATAATATATCAGAAGAAGCTATGATCTATCTTTTAGAGGGATCCGGTAACTTTGTCTCAGATTCTGAAACAAAATCCTGGATTTAGCTCATGCTGCAATGATAACTTTTACAAGCCGATCGCCTGTCTGATTATCAAGATATTTGTGATTGGAAATCGAAACTCAATTTTGCGTTTTACTAACGGTTTCCATAACACTACAGTCTATTGGGGGAAACGAGTATGGTAAAACCGGTCACTCAAAGATTTTTACTTTTTTGAGGCACTTCTTGATAATTTTGGAGCGCGATTTTGTTAAGGGCTTCCATATTACACCATATCACAGACACTGATAACACGCAGGGCCATGCATCTCAGATTTAACATTGTTAAACGATGCCTTTAAGGATTAAGGTTAAGATGACTTCATTACACTTGTTATCAGTAACAAGTTACAATAATTGTTATAAGCTACCGAAATCCTTACATTTGATTGGCTGCGAGCAAATTTAAATGTGAGACGACTTGTTATTGATAAAAGGCTTTATGAAACCGGAGCCTGGGGGATGTTTCTCAGAGATCCTAAGTTGAACTTATCTCTAAGTTGGTCTTAAAAATTATGGAAAGCCGTTAGCATCTTTGAAAATATCTTGTAAAAGTTATTTTGATAGGCATAAAATGTTGATTCAAATCATTCATATTTTCTTTCATCAAGGAGATTTCATGTTCTTGATGTGGAATTTATAAAAAAAAAAGTATAAAATACTTGAATTTCTGCTGTTGAATATATTTAATTTTAAGGCTCAAATGGCTGTTCATAATTTTTAAGTCCAACTTGGTGTTAAGTTCAACTTAGGATCTTTGTGAAACACCCCCAGGTCATGCAGCTTTATGGTGAAAGTAACTCTCTCTAAGCGATTGTGAGAGATTGAATATCTTGTAAATAAAAAGAGGGGTCGACTTTGAGCCTTGTTAATCATCACAATGATAAGATGGATAATGATGGATTAAATGTGCTGAATGTTTGGTCCAAACCTTTCAGCTAGGTCTTTTCATATTTCGAATGTGAAGACATTTGAATCCTTTTCAGGAGACAGTTCTGGTATCACATCTTTCCAAACCGAAAGCTCACAAGTTGTCTTCCCTCTTTTCCAGAACTCAGCCTTCTTTTTACCTTTCAAAAGTACATCATAGTCTGTCAGTCTCTCAGCACATCGCTGGGTAGTTTAGACAGTCAACGGCTTGGAGCAAAAAGCTCAGGTAGAACCGTTATAACACTCAAGTAGATATTTCTCAGGAAAGGAAAATAAAGGATTCTCTATTTACTAGCACAATACCTGGCATACTGCGGTAACGAGTCAGGGTGGTTGATTGATAGATAGATATATAGATAGATTGGTAGATACGTAGGTAGATAGATAAGTCGATAGTTATAGATAGATAAATATAAAGACAGATATAGTGAATAGATAGAAAGATATTTAGACAGGTAGGTAGATAGATCGATAGATAGATATGGAGATAGGTATAAAGAGAGTTAGATGGAAAGGTAGATAGATAAAAAGGTATGAATATACATAGATACATAACAAATATAGTCAGGTAGGTAGGAAGGTAGATAGGTAGATAAAAGATAGATAGGTACATGTAGGTAGATAGGTAGTTAGATAGATAGATTTATATTCCACATTATTACTAAGAATCCTGCTCTACGATTGGTCAAAAGTAAATCACGTGATGAAAGATAGATCGCCCATTATTGATGGGAGAAGCAAAAAGTTCGTTACGCTGTGTAGATAGTACTACTATCTACACAGTGCAACGCACTTTCACTGAAGATAGAGCTACTATCTACAAAGGGCAACGCACTTTCACTGAAGATTATCCAAAAGCGCACTAAAACAGGCGTAATTAAGCGCGCATTACCAATGAGCGCAATTAAAACAAACACATGCGCGCACCGTACACTCAAGGGGTTGGGTTAAACTACTGTTTAACTTTTTTGGTGTGAATTTGGGCATGGTGTCTTTTATGTAGATGCATACACATCCTTTTCTTTTTGTAGTTAAATTATTTTAGATGTGGAATATAAAGCAAATGATCACCTTTTGGTTTCAGGCGATGGCAAACTATCACTTCCTCGTCGATCAGAATGTATACGCTATCTTTCCTCAGCTTCGCTTCGGAAAGATAGCTACATCCAGATCGCCTCGGAAGTGATAGTTTGTCCCATCACCTTTACCAACGGTAGTTATTTGCTTGATATAGCTAGATAGATATATATGTAAAACAGATAGATAGATAGATAGATAGTTAAATAGGTACATTCATGTAGGTACAATGTAGATAGGTAGGTGGATAGCGGAAAGGATAGATAGATAGAAAGGTAGGTAGTATATAGATTTGTACATGTACATGTATGTAGATAGGTTGACAGATAGGCCTATATAGATAGATATATAGGTATATAGATAAATATATAGGTAGATTGATAGATAGGTAGACATGCAAATCAAAGAATGAGAAGGTGTGCGTGTGTGTGTGAAAGAAGGGTTGGGCCATTCCTCTTGTATAATAATAATAATATTTAATTTTTATATAGCGCTTAATGCAAATGTCTCTAAGCGCTTTACAAATATACTATTACCCCGGCCATTGGATTCAGTGCTTGTATGGAGAACGCAGAACGAGAAAAGTTGGCACAAGGACGTGTTGTTTCAATCTTATTATTTATTAATTTGTTTATTTATTTACTTATCTAATTATCAATTTCCTTCTTTCCTCTTTAATTTTATTTATTCATATTTATAAATTCATTCAATTGATAATTAATTTTGCTTTTTATGATAGATGAACTTAATAGATGTGGGTAAACCCGTCTCGTTTAAAAAAAAGTAAACCCTGTAACAGCATGATTTGATTCGTCAAGTTCACGGGCAAGCACTTTATCTTCGAATTCACACTTAAACAGTACAGATGATATTCAAAGCGACCGGAACAGCAAATAGTAAACGTGTTCAAGATCTTCAAAACGGCATTACGGGTTGAAGAAAGTCGACGCCCGACCCTGTCTCTTCATGCCCAACTTTCATTAACTCTTCCCTTCTCAAATTCCGCTGACACAGACTAATATGACGTTTCTTGATGCATTTGTTAGAAGCCATGGATTAAGCAACTGTGCAAGTGTTGTCTGTTGCGATGCGCACTCACAGACATCCGTGATTGTGTATAATACAGTTTCAGCGGTTCTTTGTGGTGCCGATTTGACAAGCCTCGTTTTATACGTTGCAAGATTTTTACTCTGTAAATCATATTGTGAGACAAGTGTAAGAAAGCAAGAATGAAAGATGAAACCTGTGACTGTAATGCGCCACGGTATTATTTCGATGTTTCAAGAACTAAAGAATACGATAATAAATTCAAATATTACTTAATTACTGAAGGCAATTGATGTTTTGGTGACAAAATAGAAACAGGTGACTGAAGTTAAAGGAATTATTGAATAGAAAGGAAGATGGAATAAAGAAAATGAAGGAGAAGAGGCAGATAGGAAAATTTATAAACATAAATGACAAAGAGGCATATTTTTAACAGCAAAAGATGATGCTATAATCGTGAAAGAGGCTATGATAAGCTTTATATTTCTTTGGTGGAAATATCTCCTTGGTAGATCTTTTTAATTACCTTCACTCCCTTAGTTCACAAAATCTGCCTTACAAAGAGACTACTTTAAACAAAGTAGACAGTGCTAGGTTTTCGGAAGAGGCTAGGGTCACCTCTTTTCTCTTTAAAACAAACTCCTGTCACTCCCTTAGATCACAAAATCTTCCTGACAAAGGGGAGAATTCTGAACAGAAAAACGGATGATGCAGTTTTGCAAGAGGTTGAGGTCACCAATTCAATTTTTTAATTTTTATAAAAATAATTGTTATCTCCTTGCGAGATCTTTTTAACTACTATCACTCCCTTAAATCACAAAATCTTCCTGACAAAGGAGCGACTTTTGAACAAAGAAGACAATGACTGAGGCTAGGATCACACCTTTAATTATTATTTTCTTTCTTTCTTATTTTTCCTTCTGGAAGAGGGGTTGTGGATGAGTGAACAAGGTCGAGAATGTTGACGCCTTCCTTCCAATCGTTCTCGTGTTTAACGAAGCAATCAGGTGTAATAAGATGCAACCTTGGGTCGTCTTTGGTGTGACCGCCGGTCTGACATCATCTTTACCATCATCACCCCCCCCCCCCCTCCCCTCCCCTTTAACAAGGACGAATCAGCGGTGGCGTATCCATACCTTGGCGCCAAGGGGGAGAAGGCGGGGGGGGGGTTAACATTCGAGGCAATGTGATGGTGGTGGTTATGTTATCTGACTGCTAGGAAAGCATAAATGCTTGTTAGTAAGCAACCAGAAGACCGACGGCTTTAGGTCCTCTCCGAAAGACCTAATGAGGATTAATGCCTTACCGAAGGGCACTAGCGCATCGCCTTGGTTTAAAACCCAGGTCGCCACTGATCTACCCACTGAGCTATCGCGCCTCCTCAGTTCGAGGCATGTTGATCCATGTTCATGTAACTCAGTAATTCATGTAATGATTAAATTGATTTAAAAATCACTTTTATTTGCCCTAATGTGCCTGGACGATCTCTCCTATGATCGGTGTAGAGCGAGGTGGTTTGATGTCATTCGTAAAAACGGGTGTTCAAGGTGAATATGTATTCATTTCCGAGTGAGCGAGGCAAGAGAGAAAACGTTTGGGCCAAATTTCCTCTTTAATGATTGATTGATTTTTTATTTTATTTATTCATTTCATATAATTACTTTGTGTTGACAGGTCCGTATTCATTACATAAGAAAGGGTATTCCATTTTGCACTTATAGGTTTTCTCTTACTAAATAGCTGAAATGTGAATCCAGTTTCCCCTTCTTTTTTACTTTAAAAAAAAAAGAATTTTACTCAACACATCATCGTTTTGCGAGGTCCAGCCGAGCAGAATTTATTTTCTTCATACAAAATGTCAATAATTTAGAGGTTTTAACGGCGAATGCTAACTTACCTTACAATTATTCCCTCCCTAATGAAAATTCATCAGTTGTTTTTCTCCTGGTCGAGAATTGACAGGGAGCAGGGGCAAACTACCCCCTCCCCCAATTTCCCCGGTCACCCTTCAAATACGCTAGCTAATAATATACGATTTCATACATACGGCTATATTATTCGACCAAATCGGATGACGAGTCAAACGTACTTTATCACGACGCCAATATACCGTAGCGTGCGCGGTCAATAGGATCACGCATTGTGCAATATATTTGCCCAGATTTCTTGACCTAATTTCATACACATCAATAAATAATCATTTTTATCTAGGTTATCTCTCCCTTTCGCTCTCTTTTCCAGTTTGAGTTTGCTCATTTATTTCATTCGGGATTTCTTATTGGCTTCTATTTATTTCAATCTGCATTCCTTTATAAATTTTGATATCATAAGCCCACTGATCATGCTGATATTGTCTGTTCTACTTTCCTCTGTTTCATCAAAGAAGATTTTCCTTTTCATCAGTTTCATCAATTGGTATCTCAATCGTCGTCGTTATTGTTGTTGCTTTTGGTAATGGTGGTGTTTTTGTTTTTGAAAAAACACCCGATTCTGTCTTTTTTTTCCATATGTACATTACGCCGTCTGTAATGACCCGATTCCTTTTGCAATCGTTGACATTATTGGGGTTTTCAGACTCATGATATTTTTGATAAATTTTCCGTTTTTAACTCAGTCACTCAGTGCCATATAGGCAAGTGTTATAGGTGAGCTTCATATGACATAAGGCACTGGTTATCTGAGGGACTAGGTGATTTTGAATGGATGCTTTACCCCCTTGGCGTCAGCTAGCGCACTGAGTTGGTCTCGAATCCGGGGTACCAACTTTACAAACCATATCCCCTGAGCAACATCTCCTTAATTTCCTCTTCCCCCCTATTTTTTTTTTTTTTTTTTTTTTTTGGGGGGGGGGGTATATGTGTCATGGTCATTGGAAGTGTCGTGGTCTAGTGGTTACGTCGCCGGACTCTGGATCTAATAATTCGCGGTTCGAGTCCCGCCGCGGCACTAATGTCCTTTGGCAAGACATTAATCTACATAATCCCCACCCATGCAGATGTTAAACGGGTACCGGTAGGAAGGAGTTCATTGAATGCTGCGAGCACCGAAATCGGTAGCCTAACAGACTGGGGGTATTATTCGAGTGCCTTGAGTACCTTATATCTTATAAAAGTATCCAATATAGTAATATTATTAATGTTCTGTTTTTTTAATTAACCCCTTTCTCTTTTCCTTACTAATCCACCATCACCATCCTTCCAGTGCACTTTTAATGCTCTCATTCTCTGACTCTATATCAGTCATTAGTCACCAGATACACTGTCATTATGGTAAATACCAACCGATTAGCCTAGTAAGAATGTACATTCATATAGAGGTTACGAATAGTATAATATTAATAGACAATCGTTTTGATAGACGAGTAATCTACCCAAGACCGCGTCCATGCCAACTTTTATTTTGCACGGACCCGATTTGGTTACCCATCTACTGGCACACGTCTTTTCCATATATATATAATGATTATCATGATGTGAGATCTCTTGCCGCATTAGTTCATATATCCAATTTTTCTAGAATACTTTATAGTTTCTTTCACATCTTTTATTTTGGACAAATGCGAACAGAAAAAAGAAACAATAACATGAAAGAACGCTTTGCCTTGGCCCCTGCTTTACGACTACGTAGCCCCTCCTACCCAATTTTCCAGATGATCATGATAATGATCTCCATATTTCTAACGATATTCATAAGCGATCAATATCCTCATAAAACTGTCGCCAAAATCCCATAAAAGAGTGACTTTCTTGTCGCCCTAACCAGTCTGCATACTCCGCCTTACATTTGCCTGTCTACTATGTCTATTTTCTTCATATTTAGTTGTTGCTATCAGGTTGTTCCATACCCTTTTCTGTTGATTTATGTACCCAGGGGTGTGTGTGGGTAGGTGGGTGACGTTATAGAGAGGGTGAGGTTTCTTAGCACACAGTTTGTCTGATTTAATTTTTCCTTGTTTTGTTGTCAGAGCTAAAGAATATTTTGAATTTGCCTAAAACGAACTTGGATTTGCCATCGGAAATTTCAAATTGGGGATGTACCCCCTCCCCCCTCCCCCATACACACCACACACAAACACATACACATACACAAACCCCTTTGTAAAAGCCCTATTCCTACTCATAGTCCTATGTCCTATGTGACTTTCTTACTTCACTATATGACTAAAATAGTTCAAATATGCCCGCAGCCATCATGCATTTGCCAACATCAATTAAGAATTCTGGGATGAGCCCCACCCCCTCCCACAACCGTCACCCTCTTTTGCAACGCCTCTGTATCAACTTATTCCTAGTCATGAGTGTCGGTTTTGCTTTTTACTTATTTTAGTTTCCTCCAACTCTTTCCCCGCCTCCTCAATTCCATGTAGTGTCGACGTCTTAAGCTTATTGAGGAACCTATGTGTCGTTTGGTTGGGGGCCATCGAAAGGCTCCTATATATTATGAGTTAGGAAATATGGTATTAACCTATTTCGATCCTATTTAGGATGTTTGTGTGACGTAGTTTGTTTTCTGGAATGGAAAACATCCATACCAGTCTTCAAGTCAAAGGATTTGAGAGTAAAGTTTACTTAACTTCATCAATGCCATCTTATGATAGCTTACTTGTATCTCACTTTAATTTGTTATAAAGAGATGTTTCAACAGTATTGATAGTAGGCCTATCTGAGCTCTTTCCGTGTCTGTTATGTATGTATGTTTGTTTGTTTAGAGACTTTAGCCGTATGTCTGCATGGATGTATTTAAAAAAAAAAAAATTGTCTCTGTCTCCAGTCTCTTGATTTGATTTGGTTTGATTTATTTTCCACTCAAATATAAAAAAATTAGAATAACATATATAAACCGTACATTATTACATAGATAGATAGATAGAAAGAAAAAAACATATTAAAAGATCATCGCAGCCAATGGCTGAATTACGATCCATTTCACAAAGATACAATACAATTGCAATTCAAATTGAAATAACACAACATATATGACATAAATCAAAAATCAAACTTATAGACATTTCATAAAATTCATTGATCAAATTCAAATTTTTGTTAAAAAAGAAAGAGAAAGGGAAAGGTGTAGGAGAGGGAGAGTTGGAGTGATGACAAAGAGAGAGAAAGAAAGAGAGAGAAGGAGTGAGAGAGAGAGAGAGAGAGAGAGAGAGAGAGAGAGAGAAGGGGGACGAAAGAGAGACAGAGACAGAGACAATGTATAATAGAACAAATTAATTATACAAGTATCCTGATAAGTCTCTACGAAACAAAATAAGGTTACAGAGTACATTATATTCTGAGAATGGGACAAAAATATTGATATTTTGTATTGCTTGATTTAATTGAGAGGGGGGGGGGGGGGAGGGAATCTCAGAAAAGCTAGGCTTGATGAGCGAGATACATCTCCATGTAAACATGGCGTCTCAACATCACTGCTATCAGATTTGTAGCTGTACTTCATATCCATTTCAGAATGTACATTTGCCTCTCTTATGATAAAAATGCATTCATATTTTCTTGCACCAACCTGATCAAAAGTTGTAAAAGTATTTGTAGTATCTAACGTATCTACAGGATTTCCAGTTTACTGTAAATGCAAAAAAAACACAATTAAGATGAGTATAATGTCTTTTTAGTTTATGTATTTGTGCGTTCCCTTATTATTGATATACTACTTTGCAATTATAAGATAAAGGGGGCTGCAATCTACAAGCCCAGCTTTTCAGCAGTCCCCTCCATGACCAACCTGTTTTATATGCCTGTTGTACACTGTGGACCAATTACAAATATATTGTTAAGTTTCATTGTTTTACTATGTGCAATGCAATCCCATGTACTTTATTTTATGTTGTTGGAAATGGAAATAAAAGAAATGAAAAAATGAAATGTTAATGCTCTTCAGATAATCCCCACAGTAAAGACATTGTGAATAAATAAGTAAATGATTTGTTGTAAAGTACGGTAATTTAATATAATAACATCATAAAAGACACGATGCAAAGTTGCGCCAAAATGTCACTTTTCTACTTTTCATCATAATCTGTTTGACCTGAGTAAGAGATAGCGGAAGGAGAGGAGGCAGAGTAAGGGAGGGTGGGGGTAGAGAGAAAGAGAGAGAGAGAAGGGGGGGGGGGGGGGGGGGAGAGTTCCCGTATTAGTATCTTAAAGATCATGACTAATTCTGATGCGATGTTATAAAAAAAAATCTCTTTGCAGCTGCATCATACCATATATCCTATATTTATCACGTCGTAATTCAAGGTCACAATAAATCATTAGCCTCTTGAGAAATAATGAAAGTGGTATAATTTATCCTGATTTAAGGACCCGTCGCCAAGTTTAAAGGAGAAAAATGAGAGAGAGGAGGGTGAGAGAGAGAGAGAGAGAGAGAGAGAGAGAGAGAGAGGGAGAGATTGGGAAATGGAGAGAGAGGGGGAGAGAGAGAGAAATATATAGAGAGAGAAAGAGGGGCGGAGCTCATTTTCCCTCGCTCAAATTGTTCCAATTGCTCATGAGGTTTAAACATTTACTCGTATCTCGGACTAGTTCATTGCCTACAGGTTTTAGCGATCAGATTACGACTACATCTTAGCTTCGCCCCTTTTTCCAAATTGAAATAGAGAAGCGAACGTCAGGGAAAAAGTGAAAGGATAGAAAAGATGAAGAGGGTAACTGAACATGGGAAATAAGTAACTCAGAGTCCGAGTGATTGGTCAAAGAGGGAAAGTGAGAGTAGAGATGGATTGGCTAAGATGAGGGAGAGAGAGAGAGAGAGAGAAGGTGGGGAAGAGTGGAGTGAGAGAGAGATGAAAAAAGTGGAGAGGAGTGCAAAGAGAGAGAGAGAGAGAGAGAGAGAGAGGAGAGAGGAGGGAGAGGGGGAGAGAGAGGGAGAGAGAGAGAGAGAGAGAGAGAGAGAGAGGAGGAGAGAGAGCATATTATAATAGTATAGACAGAAATGGAAAGTGAGCATTGGGTTATAGATAATACGTGAGTAGAAAGATAAGGAAAGAGCGGGAGATAGAGATAGAGAGAGAGGGGGAGGAAGAACTATTGCGTAGTTAATCAGAAGGAGGGAATAGGAGATATGGGGAAAGAGAAAAGGTGTGATAGGAAGAAGAACAAAATAGGTAGAGAGCGATCGTGTAAGGTTACATAGAACTAAAAGAAGAAGAGTGAATAGGAAAAATGAGATAAGGTAGGTCGAATATAGAGAGAAAGAGGAAACGAAATATATTGCAATTATGTTTTAATTATACGTGTAGATGGAGAAAGAGATATAGAATGAAAACAGAAGTGCAAAAGAAGGGGGATAGATAATGTGAGAAAAAGAGAGAGAATAACATAATGAGAGAGACAACTATTCATATTGACAGCTAGGAGCTAGAGAATAAGAGGAATATATAAAATGGCAGCGTCATTTTTTCTTTCTTCTTTTCCCACAAGATCTGTCATCGCCTAAAAAAACCCCTTTTTTTGGCCCCACCTCCCTGCTATCCATGTAGACATACCTCAAGCAACATACTCTTAATAAGTCTCCCCCGAGAGAAGAAAATATGATAAAAGATAGACATGCTAATCAAATCTTCTTGATTGTCATGAATATTTCTTTAAACTATACAGTGCGTCACAGAAAACACAAAAACCGGAAATTATCGATGTTTTATCGTAATAATAATAATAACTTGTTCTTATATAGCGCTTTTCAGGACCGAAGGCCCTCTCAAAGCGCTTTACAGATATATATAAAATTATTACCCCGGTCATACCTTTATCACAATCATAATTAGAAATGACACATATTTGTAAAGCTTTGATAGATCCTCTTCTTTCATTTGATGCAACTCATAATTATGATGCATATTTCACGCATGAATGATTGAAAACAATTTGAAGACAGGGTACCAAAAAGTCATTTAGCGAACGGTATCTGAATCTCAAAGAGAAAATCACATTTCTAGAAAATTCATTTTCGCCCTTTTATATGACACCTCAATCATTAAAAATTAACCAGGAATAACATAGTTCTGTTTGTTTAAAGTAATGCTTGCATTTACATAATTTTATCAAACGAATTCGTTTTTACTAGCTGCCTGCCGTAGCAACAAACAAAGTTGACTAAAGACTTCACTCCGTTTCGTTTTCACTGGCTGCCTGCCGTAGCAACAAATAGAGTTGACTAAAGACTTCACTCCGTTTCGTTTTCACTGGCTGCCTGCCGTAGCAACAAACCAAGTTGACTAAAGACTTGACTCCATTTCGTTTTTTCCGGGACGCACTGTAGTGAAGGTTGGGGCATGCTTTCGTTATTTAGAATTGAGGGTAAACCGAAAGCAATGATATTACGAAAGAGTGGAATGGAGATGGGACGCTATATAGGATTGCATCTTTTTGACGAGAGAATTTAAATTATGAAAGAAAAGAGGTCCATCTTGATCGTGGTAATGACTTTCATTTGGAATAAAGAAATTCATGTGATCATATTGGAGGGGAGCCATATTGTAGGTAAAAGCACATTATCATCAAAAGAGCACAATACATACGTCATTTCATGAACCAATTTTCTCGTGTTTTTTTAATATTCGTTAATAAACTCTTACCTCATTGACGGTAATTGTTTATTATTTCTTTCAATATTCAATGTTCCTATGCCGATATTTGTATTACTGGAATTCGAACCTACATGAAACAAACAATAATTGTACTTATTCGATTCAAATCGTGTATTATAATTTCTTTGGTGTACATGTTGTTGTGGGGCGATTTTGTTCTTGAATAAAGCTGCAAACTTGGCTTCAACAAACTTGCAGATTTTCGTCTTACCTGTAATTCATTTGTTGACACGATCCCTGCTTTAACATTTCTGAACAAAAGTCTGACTACATTTTCAGTTTTGACGTCAGATTTTTTTTTACAAATACAAAATTTAAGGAAACATCACGAAAGGTATTAGAGAAATAGTTGTTAGTTATGTTTGAAAGTATGAATATTCAAGGACTGCGCCATGGGTGAAATTAAGCTACGAGACATATTAATGTCTAGCTATTGCTACGGTCACAAAGGTTCGTACGAATCTCCCTGTTTTTCCATTGTCTTCCCGAATTTCCATTGTCTGAAAATCGTTCGTACGGCGTTCGTAGCAGTGTAATGGCATTTGTGACCGAGGCTTATACTTGTCACATGTTCATTGTCTTAAGCTACGGTCACAAAGGTTCGTACGAACTTCCCCTGTTTTTACTTCCATGGTCTTCCCGAATTTTCATCGTCTGAAAATCGTTCGTACGGCGTTCGTAGCAGTTCGTGATGGCATTTGTGACCGAGGCTTTATACAAACGTTATTCTGTTCAGTTTTTTATGTTATATGATTTGCTATTTTCTATTTATACTATTTGTCAAATGTTTGACATTCGCAATTTAATCTTCAACCTTGTAAATACACTGTAAGTCACATAAAATTAACTATAACCACAATCCGAGAATGGGTTTGTGAACATTTTAACATTAACCCAAAATAAGTTGCATTGTAATTTCCATTTACGTTTTAATTTGTATTTTTAAAATTACATCCATATTTATAACCCTTACGCAATACACAAGACAAGCTGCTCCTAAAGCCACCTCTTGCAAAAACAAAAGTAGTTCTCGGAGATTGTGCTTTCAGTTGCGCCGCTTCAAAGCTTTGGAATAACCTACCACTAGACATAAGAAAAGCCTCATCTGTTGCTCAGAAATCTTTTTGAATAGTTCCTGATTGTGTGTCTGTAAAGTAGCACTGTTTTGTTTTCATCACAGCGCAGTATAGTATGTTTATAGCAGCACTATAAAAATAATGTAGTTTGTATGTGATTGCTATAAGATTCACCCACCTATGATTTGCCAAACATGTGTGCATGTAGGTGAAACACCAACGCAATTTAGTTATAAATATAAATTACCTTTGGTCTTCTTCTAAACAATTAATTTAAATAATGCAAATAATAATGTACTTATTAAATTCATTATAAGATTTCCACGTTTCTTTCGATTGATTTTTCGTCGTATTTGTAAAATATAAAATACTCACCCCCTCTCCTTTGTTTGGTTTTGTCTTTCTCTTCATCTCAATTTCTCTTTTTTCACTTCATCCTCTTCCTCGCATTCCGTACGTTCTCTTACACTATCTTCCCACCCCCTTCTCTCTCCCTCTCCCTTTCTCTCTCTCTCTCTCTCTCTTTCTCTTTTTCTCTCTCTCCGTCCTCTCTCCTTCTGCATTGTCCTTTTTTTTCTTCAATACACCCCACACACACCTCATAAACTACCTAGTACACGTAACCTATATGTGACGTTTCATTTATACTTCTATCTTCTACCCCCCCCCCCCTGGTTTCTCTCTCTCTCTCTCTCTCTCTCTCTCACTCTCACTCTCACTCCCTCTCTCTCTCTCTCTCTCTCTCTTTCTCTATTTCTTTCTCTCCGTCCTCTCTCCTTCTGCATTCTCCCTCTTTTTCAATACACCCCCACACACACCTCATAAACTACCTAGTACACGTAACCTATATGTAACGTTTCATTTATACTTCTCTCTTCTACCCCCCTGGTTTCTCTCTCTCTCTCTCTCTCTCTCTCTTTCTCTCTTTCTCTCCCTCCGTCCTCTCCTTCTGTATTCTCCCTCTTTTTCAATACACCCCCCACACACACCTCATAAACTACCTAGTACACGTAACCTATACCTGTATGTAACGTTTCATTTATACTTCTCCTTCTCTCTTCTACCCCCCCCCCTGGTTTCTCTCTCTCTCTCTCTCTCTCTCTCTCTCTCTCTCTCTCTCTCTCTCTCACTCTCACTCTCCCCCTCTCTCTCTCTCTCTCTTTCTCTATTTCTTTCTCTCCGTCCTCTCTCCTTCTGCATTCTCCCTCTTTTTCAATACACCCCCACACACACTTCATAAACTACCTAGTACACGTAACCTATATGTAACGTTTCATTCGCACTTCTCCTTCTCTCTTTTATATATATGTACCCCCCCCCCCCCTCGGATTTCTCTCTTGCTCTCTCTCTCTCTCTCTCTCTCTCTCTATCTCTCTCTCTCACTCCCTCCCTCTCTCTCTCTCTCTCTCTCTCTTTCTCTCTTTCTCTCTCTCCGTCCTCTCCTGCATTCTCCCCCTTTTTCAATACACCCCCACGTACACACACCTCATAAACCCACCTAAGTACACTTAGCCTATGTAACGTTTCATTTGCACTTCTCCTTCTCTCTTTTATATACCCCCCCCCCCCCCCCTCGGATTTCTCTCTTGCTCTCTCACTCTCTCTCTCTCTCTGTCTCTCTGTCTCCCTCTCCTTATCTCTCTCTCTCCTCTTTCTCTCTCTCTCTACTATCTCTCTCTCTCTCTCTCTCTCTCTCTCTCTACTATCTCTCTCTCTCTCTCTCTCTCTCTCTCTCTCTCTCTCTATAACATGCACTCTCACACACATACACTCGATCTCCCTCTCCATGCAAACTCAATCGTCTTGTCCTCTTTCACGTACACATTTCTTATGATTTTCTTTCGCATCTCCTCATTTTCTTCGAGCGCTCATCCCTCTTCCTTCACCTTCTTCACCCCCTCCACCAATCATCATCCACTTCGTCGAGGGAAACATTAACGTCGAGCCATCAAGGCGAGCCCGTATGGAAATCCGATCACGAACTCGTAAAAGATGAGGGCCCCGAAATTATAAATAGTATCTGATGTTGCTGTTTCGTGCACAGATCTTCAAAACGACCATCCACAACTCTCAAGATATTGTATTCTCCCCTCCCCGTCTCTCTCTCTCTCTCTCTCTCTCTCTCTCTTTATCTCTTTGTTGTTGTTGTTGTTTTTTCTTCTCTTCCTACATGTATCTTTAATTCATCGTCTTCATTCTCTCTTTATGTCATAATTATAATAAATCTGGATTCGTATACCGTTTCATACGGAATGCCGACTCTATTAAAACGCTTTTCACATGTTATCATTACCCCGGTCATCGGATTCATTCATGTCCATGTTTCCACTCCCTGGGGAGTATTCCAACCATATGGTAACCGTGATAGCATATGGCAATTTTCATCACAAATGCTTTTGTCATCCTACTAGGTCCCAATTTCTCTCCTGGGTATGGAGTGGCAAATGTAGATTAATGTCTTTCTAAAGTGCCGTGTTGGGGGTCGAACTCACGACCTTTGCATTTCCAGGCAAGTGCTTGAACCACTCGACTACGATATATATATATATATATATATATATGTAAACTTTGCTTTTCCCTTCTCTCTCTCTCTCTCTCTCTCTCTCTCTCTCTCTCTCTCCCTCTCTTGATTTTTCCGCCTGTTCTTCTCCAAATTAAATCTGAAAACGAAACTGTTATAGTATTCACTTCTGTTAACATATCCTATCTTGTTTTCTTGGAGTGTCGTTATGACACATTGAAAGGATGGTCCATTGTGTTAACCCTCTTGTCTCGAATCAGTATTGGTTATGATATCATTGCTATGATTCATATATTTTTCTCCCAATCACTATGATTCATTTTCTCCCTGTTAACATTTTCTACTCTCTGAATTCATTCAATTATTCATCCTTGTCCCCATCATCGTCTTTTTTGTCCTTCTATCTTTTTCTTTTTTCTAATTTGTGGCATTTTGTTTTACATTTTCTCCCCATTTTTTCCAATACATCGTGGATTTTGAACTTTGTGCATCTATTCCATTTCTCCACAAATGTAATTCAGTAATACCCTTCAGCACGTTCAGTCTTGCTTGTATACCACCATCGATACCGGAGGCACAACTAGCACTGCCGCCACCCTTCCACCATCATCAACATATCATTCCAAGCATCATCAACATTATCATCATTATCATCATCATCATCATCATCATCATCATCATCATCATCATCACCAACACCATCTTCACTACCGCTATTTCATTTTCATACTATATTCATACTACCAATGATTATAATCACTTTTACATTTAGCATCATACCAACACTTTCCAAAGCATTTTATTCAGAACACGAGTAACTCTTCCCACCCACTGCATTCCCCCTCCCCCTCCCACTCCCCATCCCTCTCTCCCTCTCTCTCTCTCTCTTTCTTTCTCTCCGTATCTATTCCTTCTATTACTCTCTCCCCCTTTCCTGTTTTCCCTTTATCTTTCTTTGTCTCTCTCTGTCTCATGGTGTCTCTCTCTATGTCTCTATCTCATTCCGTTTCTACCCATCCTTTCTTATCCTCAGTTATTCAATACATTTTAAATGCAGACCGCCGATCAATCCCTAAATAGCCATTTTAATGGAATAAATGATGAATGCTGTATTTCTAATTTCATGAAGTCTCCCAAATCTAAATATGTCCCTTGGTTGTCATACAACCGAACCAGATGTCCTCTTAGCCTTTCAAAATGAGATTTTCCGGAGCGAACTGTTCCCCGTCTTGCCATACCAAATCGATGAACTATAAGATGGATAGAGAAATAACATAATGTTCTTCCAAATAGCTCAATTCCCTGGCTTGTAATCCGGCAATACACAGTCATTAGTTTTCGATGGGCATCGTAATGGCCCTCGTTCCGGAATGTAGATTTACTAAGTTTAGTCTTTGCGAGATGCTATTAGGAGACATGAATAAATAAATCGCGATCTGGATAACGAATCAGGCATGACACCAACAGATTGAGAATTTGATCAAAACATGTTACGTTTCAATTTCTTTCATCAGTGGACTCAGTTAGAATTATAATTTAATTCGAAGATTTTCTTCCATAATAAAATGAAAAAGAACCTGTTCGAGATTTCTTCACGGTTGGATTATTCATACATTCTATATATTTGCCAATGTATTCGTATCGAATGTTTTTTTTTTTTATTATTTTGTATTCCTATTCATTTATTCTTCTGCCCTTGATCAAATGTGACGCAGTCTAGATGAGTTTTCGTATATTAAACTGGATTATTCTAACTTCCCGTATTTTCATCATAATTCTTTAAATATTTTAAGGTTTAAAAAAGAAAGTTCTGTATGATATACGGATGACTATGATAAAAGCGCTAAATTTGATCTGGGGATTCGCAAAGGAAGGGGACGGGATGTGTAACCCCAATCCCACATCACTATTATCTATGTCGTAAATGTCGGACCCCCCCCCCCTTTTTTTTTTCTTCACCCATATAAGTAAATTAAAAGTATCTGAGCTCCCATTTTCTTCCCATTTGTATAGCCTTAAGTTTAAGATTTACATGTCGTCATTTTTTATTATACATCTCCACTCCCTTGCAACAGTTTGCTTTTATGACAAATCATGAGTTATTATCTTCTTCTATTTATTATCTCATAAACATTTGCTCTGTCTTTAATCTGTTTGCAAATGGTTTCGTGGTCACATTTTGGAAAAAAGAATCAGGGATTAAAAAAAACGAGTTGTTCTATTATATACTGTAATAATTTGTATAGGTAATGTGTTTGATGAATGTAACAGAAATGCAAGAGAGTACAGAAGAGCCTTTCATTAGCTTCACTGAAAATGATAGTCAACAATAATATCATGCTTATGTTTAATAAAAACAAAATATTCATGTACAGTGTAAAGGAAGTTTCCAAATAAATACAAAAATAGTTAGACTAACTGAAATATTATATGTTTGACGGATAGTTGGTGTTTATGAGTAACCAAGGATTTGAAAATGTCATACTGTGTTCGAATACAATATTCAAAGAATAGGATATTGTCTGGCGAGCATAATTATCAACAAAAGAGCTCATGAACACATCAGTAGAATTAATGGTACAGGAAAATAATAAAATAGAAGTACATGTATACATCCCGATGATATATAGAGGAATTAAATACGTTTTAAAGGGGAAGTTCACCCTGATATCAAATTGGTTTTAATAGAAGCAGAACAATGAGAGAAACCGGTCAGTGGCAGTTTGAGCAACATCCGATTAAAAATAGGTAAGTCATGAATTTTTGAGGTTGCGACCAATCAAACACAAAGTGGCAACTCTGTGACGTATTTTGCAAGCTTCCTTCCCATTTGCTCTGTACACAAAATGTCATTAACATTCATTTTCTTCGCTCGTGATGACGGAATAGATTTTGCCATACAGGGATTGTATAGAAAAGTATTTGCAAAAATTGTATTTAGTGGGCATACTTGATTGACAAATTTCTTGAGGGAAAAATATTTTTTTTAAATTTTAAATACAGAATGATTGGGAGGCTCGCCACATACGTCATAGAGCTGTGTTGGATCATTGCAATGTCAAAGAATCATAACTTTCTTATTTTTATTCAGAATTTGCTCGAACTGTCACTAACCAGTTCCTCTCATAATCCTGCTTCTATTGATATCAGGATAGGCCTTCCCTTTCTGAACCTTTAGGAGAAAGAGGAAGATGAGTGAAGTAGAAAACCGACCTACATAATGGGTTTAATGAGTGTGTGCATGGATGAATTCGTAATGAAGGAGGAAAGAGGTGAGTAATAAGGAAGATAAGGTGATAGTCTATCTAAGGGTGAACCCCCGTCACCTTTTTAAAAGTTGATGACATCATCCTCTCCTCGTCCTCCTCCTCCTCACCCTCTCTCCGAGTACAGGTCATTGTCCAGATAATCCCATCAAAATACGTTCCTTTATTACACCTTGTCTCCTAACCCCATATCCTATCATCTCATACCCCATCTCTCTCTCTCTATCTCTCTCCCTCTCTCTCTCTCTCCCTCTCTCCATCTCTCTCTCTCTCTCTCTCTCTCTCTCCCTTTCTCTCTCTCTTTCTCTCTTTCCTCTCTCTCGCTCTTCGTCTATCTCTTAAACCAGTTACACCAGCGACCCTTTTAACTCGCATCAACCCAATTCAATTTAGCTTCCAATCCCGATCTGTTATTTCCCCGTAGGTCTATTAATGCGGTCGGAAGGCAAGAATTATTTCCTCCTCTCTAAAAGTAGCACTTCTTCATCCCCATTTTACTTCTTTTCCTCTTTACTTTATATTTTTCTCCTTATTTCATTCTTCTTATCCATTCCGTTTTTTTTTCTTCGACAAATTTTTTATTTGATTTATTTATACTTCGTTTTATTACCCTCCTCCTCCCCTTCTTCTTTTTTCTTTTCTTCTTCTTCTTTTTCTTCGTCTTCTTCTTCTACTTCGTGTTCTTTTCCTTCTCGTTCTTTTCACACTCCTTCTTCTGATCTGTCTTTATATTCCCCCTTGTTAGCTTCTCTTTCTTCCTCTCCTTTTATTTTCTTGTTTACCCTTTATTTTAAACTTTCTTTTTGGTTGTTTCTGATCCTTTTCTTTTTTCTTCTTAAAAGGAAAGTTGAGTTCTGGTCGTGCAATTGCGTTGTGAAAAAAAAACAGTGTGGAATCGATCAGAAAAAGTTGATCATGTGGCATAATTATAAGTATTGATGTGTACTTCAAGGTGCTGGAATCATCAAAAGTAACAAGATCTGTACACATAAATATGTATATGGGACTACACAAGCAAGTGGAATGAAAATGAGGCCTACATTTTTAAGCTGCTGCATGTTATATTTAGAAAATGAAAGCATTTGAAGGGCCATGCTTTTCAGGTTTCATTTTTTCTCTGATGCTCTTCCATCTTGCATAATAACAATGAAAGCGCTCACAGATTATTTTCCGCCTCTCCCCAGAACTCAACCTTCTCTTTAAGCTATCTCTTTATGGTATTTGTTTTACTTTCTAATAGCGCAATCGGGTATAAATGTCGTACTCATTAAATACAGAAGAATGTGCCTCTTATTTGTCCATGTCAAAAGTTTTAGACCCCAAAGACACCTGATTAAAGAGATATCTACTTTTCGTTGGGGTGAAATTGTGAGTAAGAGTATAATTATTTTGCTAGTCAGTAAAATTTAGAGTTAAAAAAGTGCTTCAAACAGTCACAAGTCTTATGATCCTCTCTATATTGATTCCTAGAGTAGCCCCCTCCCCCCCCCCCCCACGCACATAAAACCCTGGACCCGCCACTGGGTTAGATGTAAGACTCTGCTTTTGTCGTATTTAAACATGAATGTCGTCCGAATGACTTAGGCTAGTGGAATGGAGGAGGTGACGAAACGGAAGCCCCCAGGGGGCGGATTGTCCTACATTCTGAAGTCCAATGATTGACGCGACGAACTACGGGTATGATCGGGAGATCGATGTAAAGGGGGTGGGGGGGGGGTGGTAAGATTAGGAGATGGTGGACAAAGATGTGGTATATTAAGGACGGGAATATAAGGTAGTATGTAGTGTTTTGTACTTTAATTTACTTTTATAGCACGGTATTTATAACAAATGTGAACTTACTACTTGAACCTATTATTTTTTAGATGTTAACTATGTCAACAAACTATTTCATTTAGAGTTCATCTTGCGCAGCTCTTAAATTGATTACAAATTTGTAATAAGTAGATAAAAACTATTAGCAATCATTCTGAATTATATCTCCCACACTTTACTCGAGAGAAAAAAACGTTAATATTTATTTTGGGAGTATCATGTCCATTTTTGTTAGTCAATTAATTTAAAAAAAAATCTCTAGACAAGTAAATATAAAGCTCCAAAAGGAAATGTGGAAACTGAAACGCATCATAACCATTGGAAACAGGGGCGATGATTTCCAAAGCTGTTTGTTTTGTGGTCTAAAAAAACTTTACAAGAATAAGTCATAACTATTTTTATTAGGAATATTCATCCTGCTTTATATAATGTTATTCGTTAGCGAATACAACACACGTCCACCTCGCACCCCACCTGCCCCCTCCCTCCATCCCCTCTCTCTCCACATTCTCTCATCCAGAGGATCGCCTCTATCAGTTTTCGCCTCCAGTGTTATGTCGAACGGAAGCGTCATGATGATGAAGCTTTAATCGTGAAAACAATCCATTATTGATGCGCGGGTGGTACTTTGTGCCCCTCATCTACCGATACCACCCAGCTGGGAGGGGCGTGGTCGGACTGATATCAAGAGAGGATGTTAACGAAGGTGACAGTAGGACTGACTGAAATTAAACATTATTAGCAGATTTATTACTCCTCGAACGTTCTGTATTTTGTAAATCTCTCTCTCTCTCTCTTTCGGTCTTCGGGACATTGTCTATTTCTCGATTATCTTTTTTTTTATAAGCGTGCATTTGGTCTTTAATAGTTTCTCTATCGTACGTTTAATATTTTTGTACATATTTTGTTAGTATTTTCCCCTCCGACACTCTAAGACATCTGGCTTTACCGTATCGTCGCAAAGCCCCTTTTTTGGGGATGCATGACATCTTGTCTACGATAGAAAAATCAATCTGCAGTCTGACTAGACTTAATTATGATCTGGGGCTTAACAAAATATCCACCTTCTCAATAATTATGGACCCGCCATGTTTCAAGCCGATAGATGTAGGGGTGCACCCATAACCCTCGCATTAACCCTCACACATACCTTCACCCTCCCCCACTGCCCCTTATTCAACACACGCACATCATCCCTCGCGCACAAACACACACACACTTTACATTCTGATGGGTGTACATGAGAAGGAAAGGCACGCCTCTAACCCGCACCATACCTTTTACATACACATCGCCCCTCACACGCACACCACCATCGCGCACACACCACCTTTAAAAGCCGGTATATCTAGGAGGGGGAAGGTGCACCCCTAGCCCGCACCTCCCCCTCCCCCCATACACTTTGTCCATCACACACAACCAAATTACATACCAGTAGATCTATGGCAGAGAAAAAATGCACCCTCACCCACACCTTTCCCTCTTATCCCCTCACACACACCCCATTCCATTCAAGTAGATCTAGAAGGGAGAAAAACTTACTCCTCACCCACATCTTACCCCTATTTACACACCAATTATAAACCAATAGATCTAAGAGAGAGAAATAGCTTAATACCCCTCTCCCACATTTACCCCTCTCCCACATTTACCCATCTCCCACATCTTACCCACTCGGCACTCGCACACTCCTCCATTACATACATTTATATCTAGGAGGGAGAAATAGCATACCCCTCATACACACCCACATAGCAGTATATCAGAAAGGGAAAATAGGCTACCCCTCACCCACACCTTTCCCCCTCACCCTCCTCACACACACCCCATTCCATTCAAGCAGATCTAGAAGGGAGAAAAACTTACCCCTCACCCACATCTTACTCCAGTCTTACACACCAATTATAAACCAATAAATGTAAGTGAGAGAAATAGCTTACCTCTCTCCCACATCTTACCTCTCTCCCACATCTTACCCACTCGGCACTCGCACACTCCTCCATTACATACATATATATCTAGGAGGGAGAAATAGCATACCCCTCATACACACCCACATAGCAGTATATCAGAAAGGGCAAATAGGCTACCCCTCACCCACACCTTTCCCCCCTCACCCTCCTCACACACATCACATTACATTCAAGTAGATCTAGAAGGGAGAAAAACTTACCCCTCACCCACATCTTACCCCCTATTTACACACCAATTATAAACCAATAAATCTAAGTGAGAGAAATAGCTTACCTCTCTCCCACATCTTACCTCTCTCCCACATCTTACCCACTCGCACACTCCCCCATTACGTACCCATATAATTATCTAGGTGAAGAAATAGCGTACCCCTCACTCACACCTTTCCCCTTACCCCTCACACTCACCACATTGCAAACCTATATATCTAGGAGGGATAAATACTGTACCCCTCACCCACACCTTATCTTCTCGCACACACCTCTATCACATACCGATAGATCTCGAAGGGGTTAATGCCCTGACGTGTAAGCATAACGAATATGTGCTATCGCATATGGGAAATTAGGGAAGGTAGCTTGAAGGTAGAAACGGTTTAACTCTTCTACCTGCCCGCAAGCACGGCAATCCCTATCTCTTGCACACCGCTGGTTTTTCTGCAGATTTAAGGATGCGTGTTATGAGGTAGGGGTAATGATGACGATCTGGGGGTTCGAAAGAGGAAAAAATGGCCGCGGGAAAGTTTTTATATATCATTTCCATTGAGACATGATTCAGAGTAAAAAATTAATAAGCTTCCCTGGAGGGGTAGTTCCCATCTACCTACTTCTTCTCTTGCTTCTGAGTTTGTTCCTAGCTCTCCTTTTTTCTAGAGCTTTGTAGCCGGAGGCTAGATACACGGTCCGCCGGCTTTACGGGGAGTGCTATCGACGCGAATCCGGTCGGGCATGGAGTAACTGTGGTGCCGCGGTGGCGCCTCATTAAGGGGCATTGGAAGATGAGCACGTCTAGTCTTACATTGCAGACCCATATGATTTGTTAATTGATGAGCTGAGTTAACTAAAGGTGCAAATGAAATGTCGTTCATGCATGTAGATTTGTGGATTATCCATTTCTGTAGTTAACATAAGTTTTCTGTGATCCATTTTGTCCTTTTCTATTACAATGAAAGATTCTTTGAAATTCTGAATTTCATTTACTCATATTTAAAATCAGTGGTTGTGTTTTCTAGTAATTTCCATATAATCGCATATGACCCAAGTTGTCTTCGTCGCAGAGGTTGTAAAATAGTCGAATACAAATAATATATCTACTTGTTTCGCATTCCCTCATAGTGTGGTATGGTGATGATACTATGATGGATAGGTTGAGGGATAAAATGTTTCGATGTACAAGGAACAAATGTGTGTGATTGAATAAAAACAACTTAGACTTGTTAAAGGGGAAGTAATTCAAAAGTAGTTTGAATTGTGAAATGATAACGATCATATTATAACAAAATGTATTATCTTGGGATAAGAGTGAGTCTGGTTTCCAAGCCTAAAGACAAACCCATAACATTCACAATCAGTGGAAATATATGGCCCTACTTATCCCCTCTCTCTTTCCCTCTCCATCTCCCTCTCTCTCTCCCACTCCCATAATCTATTAACACCTCTCCCTTCGCTCCTTATTGCTCGTCGGCGTCAAGAGAGCCAAGTGTTTGTTTAAACACTCGCACCCGATTACCCTTCGTAACACTCGTGCATGAAAAATAATAACATCCAGGCCATCGAATCTCCGCAATTTATTGAGCTTGGTGAAAATCGTCAGCCATACTTTTTAATCAATTAATATACATTCAGCTCTCAACGCGTACGATACGATAGTTTATGTGGCCCTAATTTCTGCAGAACAAGATGGTGTTTTTGCTGAAGAAATAGAAGATATCAAATATTAAATTTGAAGAAAAGAATGTCCACATTATTATTGAGCTTTGTAAAATCGTCAGTGTCATACTTTTTAATCAATTAGTACATTCAGCTCCCAAAGCGTACAATACGATAGTTTGAACTAATGGCCCTTATTTCTGTAAAACAAGATGTTTTTGCTAAAGAAATAGAAGATGTCAAAATAATGTTAAATTTGAAAACAAACCTTCACAATTTTATTGAGCTTTGTAAAAATCTTCAGCCATACTTTTTAATCAATTAGTACATTCAGCTCTCAAAGCGTACGATACGATAGTTTAAATGGCCCTAATTTATGTAGAACAAGATGGTGTTTTTGCTAAAGAAATAGTAGATATCAAATGTTAAATTTGAAAACAAACCTTCACAATATTATTGAGCTTTGTGAAAATCATCAGCCATACTTTTTGATTAATTAGAACATTCATCTCGCAGAATGTTCAGTCCTACGGTTTGGATTCTGTAAACAAAGATAATGGTATTTTTCGAACGAACTATAAGCTATCAAATATCATATATGAACAAATCTCCACAATTTTGATGAGCTTTGTAAAATCGTCAGGCATACTTTTTAATCAATTAGTACATTCGAGTCTCAAATGTATGATTCTACGGTTTTGATGGCCGCAATGTTTGAAACCACATTGTTATATTAGCTAAATTTAGTTATTTCAAATATCATTATATCAAATCATGCCAAAATTTATCCAAATTTACAAATTGTCCTTAACGGGTCGGAAAAAAATGTTTGATTCTATCTTCTTCTTTTTTTTTAACAGGATGGCATTGCTGTTTAAATGTTTATGTCCTGGATAACGATTTTGATCAACATAAACTGTATTAAATATATATCTTTTAATTTAAAGATGAAGTCCTCTTAAAATTGGTGCTTCTCACTCGTCTTAAAAGCATAAACAGAAACAATATATACAGGTGATATATCAGAGTCTCACCAATAAGAATCATCCTGAGTCACATCTCATCTTTGACGGACCTTGCTTGATTCGAGATAGAAAACGTAGAAGGGAATATTAATAGGTATACATCGGACCTATACCTTTAAAACTAACCGTGAATTCATTTGAAATTCTTTAATTTTAGAATATGTTTTAATATCAGTGTATCCAGGAAGTATGATAGAATACAACTGGTCGTTAACATTGGTAATTAATACAGAAGGGAAATGTGTCATTTACAGAGTTTTCGTCTCTATATTGGCATCATCTAAATATAGCAGTTTCAGTCATCAACTTTATGTTTCTTCTGAAGTTCTGATTTCTTTTTTAAAGATCATGTTTTCAATATCGAATTAAAATAATTGTATCTATATCGACTTCATTTCTTTTTCCTGTAACGGCTATGTCTACATCTTACGTAGATACTAAACTAAGGCAATATTTTCTTTTTTTCGCTCTTGGTGTTGAAAAGAATTTCCTCGAAAGATGAAATTTGATTTCAAACCATATATTATTTCAGCTTTTAGTTACCCACCGCAATATACATGTATATCTAATGATGGTGGTAGTAGCGTAAAAGTTGTTTCACATTTGGCGTCTCTTCAAACACATTTTCTTAAAGCTGTCTCGGTAATCATTTGTTATAAATTCGTTTTAAATATTCCTGTTTTAGTATACTTCCACATAATTGTGAAGGCTATATTGAGAGTCAACATCGATTCACATTAGATTTTAAATTCAACCTTTGAAACATTTCTAATGAATATCTATATTGACCCTGTACCTTTTGATTTCGTATCACTGAATATGACAACAGGTGAACCAATCATTTCCCTGTTGCTGTTGTTGATGATAATGATAGTATGATTATGATGATGACGCTGATAGTGATGATGATAATGGTGATGAAGATGAAGAAGAATAACGACAGTGATGATTATTATGATGAGGTTTTCTGGACTAAGAAATTATCATTTTCTAATCATCATCTATTGCTCTTGGTGTAACTTGACGACTATTGCCATCGTAGTATGTCCACATCTTATAAAGATAAAGTAATTCTTAGTGAATCCACATTTTAAAATGATAGGGTTTTTCTCTTCGAACACCACTTCCTATCTTCAAACATTCCTTATATTATTTTGGATATTACATTTGCTTCTTTCCACTTTATTCACTTTCCTTTAATATGGATCTTAAAAAAAGAGTAATCTGCTCTATATCAACATCTTTAAAATGGCGAAGAAAATAGCAGACATAATTAATCAAGTTTTGAGCTTTTGGGTGTCCTCATTCCCTTTCTGATACATTTTCTCTCATTATTTGTCCTATTTTGGGAATGTTTATATTCCATCGTTCAGTATCTTCACAACAGCCTAAGTGTGACTACTTTGTTTTTAAGGACTATTAACCGCGCCTTGTATGTTTCAGAGGAGCGTGGAAAATGAAGTCTGACAAGCCGTGATGATAGGGGTATAGCCGGAATTTGTCAATCAAAGGGGGTCGAGCAGATGAAACCAAATTCAAAGGGGCCTCTTCTTTCACAACATAATAATGGCTCTACGAAAATATTGGCACCCTATAAACAAGAACTGCATATGAATCACCCCTCTTTATATATAAATAATTTCGCCTGTTTGCTTTGGAACCATGGGGGAGGGCCCCCTCAACCCCTTTGCGTGCCCCTTTTGAGATAAGTAGACAATCTTTGGGGATACTGAGCATCGTCGTAATTGGATGAATTCAATGCGATTAGACTTCTAGCCTTAAAACCTGGGTAAACCTATTGCGTTCGAATTATATTTATATTCATTTTTTTTCTGAGTGGGTGAATTCGGGAACCATTGTGGCGCCTCAGTGATTATTTGGAGAAATTTAATTTATCTCATCTCCACTATCTTCCTCCTCTTCTCATTCCTTTATCTTTATATTTGCATTTCACTTTTTTTTCTAAATGCTCATTCGCTCCCCTTTTTAACTTCTCCTGAAATTTATTTTATATTATTTCTCCCTCCCCCCCCCCTCTCTCTCTCTATCTCTTTCTTTATGAAAGAGTTTTTCTAGATCTTTCTCTTTTCTCATAGTTTTTTTCCTCTATTAACGATCTCTCTCGTTCTCTCTATCTCACATATGATACACCCATCTCTCTCTCTCTCTCTCTCTCTCTCTCTTTTCTGTCATATATCTTTTTCTCTCTTTCCTTCATCCAGTATTCATCTTGCTCTTTCTTGTTCTCCCTTTCTCATTTTATCTCTCTCTCTCTCTCTCTCATCTTCTCTTCCCAAATTCACACGGTTCTCTCTTTTACCCCTCTTGCTCTCTATCTCTCACTCTCGCCTCCTTACTTACCATGTCTCACTTACACGTACATCTTTCCGTCATCTTTTCCTCCATCTGACTCTCTCTCTCTCTCCCGCCACTGTCTTCTCATAATATTTTCCACTCTCTATGTCGCTTCTAGCGATATGACGAGCTGTTTTTAAATCGCAGCGTGTGTTGAACAATCTCCTAATATGGACACTTCAATGCCTATGTTGATCGCTTCACGATGGATGTATTTTTATCGTAATAGATGGAGAAAGGATGAATTATGTTTCGTGCGATAGGAGCTTGAATCCACATCAGCATCAATTATTCACTTAACGAAATTCATCTTTTTGTGTTCAATCTCTATGTGTTTTTCTTCAATGTAGCCGTTTAGGAAGAGTTCTGTTGTAGAGGAACTGATTATATCTTAATTAATATGTTCCTATTATCAAAGGTTTGTTTTGATATCACAAATGTATTATGTTAAATTTATCATTCGCATTTAATTCGCATTTTAGACAATTCCTATGTTGATACTTTGTCTTTTATGTATCGCCATATTTGCATAAAGCTAAGCTCCCAAAGAATTTTTAGGATGTATTGAATTATTGATAAAAAGGTAAGATTGTAAAAGATCATTAGTAGGTCACATTAGAGGGCAGAACGAGGAGCAGGGGAAGGAGTATTCGTTAGTTGACGGATTAAGTATTAGCTTAGAATATAAAGAACGAATGAAGGAGGGTATTCATGATACATGTAGAATGTGAAGAAAATGTAGTAATAAAAGACAAGTCTGAACAAATCTTAAGAACTAATAGAAAAGGAGCAGAATCAACCGATTTGTTTTTTCTTCAAAGTATTACGCATTTTTTGTTCAAGTCTGTTTATGTAACTCAATTTTTTTTCCATAGACTTTCTGTAAAGTCAGACACGTATTTGCCAAAGGGAAATGATGATAATTCAGTGTGTTTAAAAAATAATCAAGGTGAATATTTGATCTTGTGATGCCTACTTTTTTATTTCTGTTTCGCACATAATGTGGGATTAAGTTGCCATTGCTTTTCACAAATTTCCAGTACTACTAGGAACATCGAGTATTTATTCACTTCATTTATTTTTTTAGAGGAGGGGGAGGGGGGCGTATCTATCCTGCCCGTAGGCATGGCAGCACCTGCGGCTAATCTTGCGTCAGGCTTTTTAAAATGAAAGCTAAATAACAATTTTAAAACAAGAGTGAGCACTATATTATCATTAGAGCCCCCCCCCCCCCCCCCCTCTCTCTACGTTATAATTTTGAAAAGAAAGTTCAGGAAATGGATGTTTGAAAACCCGAGGTAGTTTAAGAAAATAGAAATTATAATACTAATTGTTCGTTCTTATATAGCGCATTTCAGGACCGCAGGTCCTCTCAAAGGGCTTACAGATATTATATTATTACCCCGGTCATCAGATTCAGGCTTACCCGCACACAATGTATGCACATTCTCCACTCCCTGGGGAGCATTCCAACCAGGGGTCATTTTTACAAGCGCACACTTGCTCATCTAACCACATTAAGTTCCGCAATCGGGTACCCATTTTTTGGCTACATGGAAGACTTGGGTGGAGAGTGGAAAACTTGAACCGCGGACCTTGTGATCCATAATTCTGGTGATATAATATCCACTCGACCACGACACCTCTCTAGAAAGTTGGTGCAAGTTCAGTCACACTTTAACCAATGTGTAAAAATCTGTGCCCCCCCCCCCCCCCCCTCCTATACTCTTGGCGATCAGCAGGGAATAAATAATTTATGTAATCGAATCAATCAGGGTATCGAATAGCTAGCACTCGAAACTCGATCACTCTTTAGCTGCGTGACCCCCTATCCCTCGCACCCTGCCAGGCTTGATCTCTGATCGGTCATAGTCTAAGGTTTACAGGCAATTTGATGTGTGGGTTTCATGATGTGATATTATGGGACATAGTCGTGGTGATAGTATAGATATATTGACTGGTATGAGAGGCATCGCTGTTTCTATAGGATCAAGGGGACGTTACAGCCTGCTATGACCCCGAGGCGCGCCGGGGTGTCTCCGAGAGCCAGTTTAGAAACAGCTAGGCTTCGAATATTAAAGCAGTCCATTATGTTTTATATACCAAATTCACGAGGAAAAAAAATACAACAAATTCTTACCTTATCCTTTTTTTAAAGTAAAGTTTGGTTTAAACATCACAGAAAATCTGAGACACTGTCTGTTAATCTCACTGGAAAGTTGCCTAAATGTTACGATCATTCGGGAATCGCACACACACACTGCACTGTATTGTATCCGCGCTCGCACAAAGAAACTTTTACACGTAAACCAATGAGGATTTCAGCAAAATTGAACTATTCGGGCATTTTTCTAATTAACTATTGACCGTTAGGCGGGCATGGCTAAAATCACGACTCCAATTTCGACGCAAACAGTGGTTCCTTAATCATTCATTTGAAGTTATCATTTTTCCTTTTTATTTCATCATTTTTATTTATATCTTTAATGGGATGATCACTCCTCTCGACAAACATTCTCGTCTTTTAAAACTACTAATTAACTATTGACCGTTAGGCGGGCATGGCTAAAATCATGGCTAAGGACAAGTATAAAGGAGGATGGAGTGGGAGAAATGGAGGTAGAAAGATAGAGAGAAAGAGACAAGTCAGTAAAGTTTTGATAAACAATCATTGGTTTCAAAAGAGTTAGAGATGCAGAGCGCCAGTACAATGCTTAGAGACACGAATGCAGATAAGAAAAATACATGGAGAGAGAGAGCGCGCGCAGATACAACCTTAAACCAATGACGAAGAAAAAACCTAAATATTCGTAACGGAAATAAGGTTGTCGTAAGCGAATTTATTTTAAATACACATTACAATTTCCTCTGCACTGCAGTGCATCAAAATCAAACCTTTGGATGACTTTGTAAACAAATCTGTGCGACTAACAAAATAATGTCTTAACAAAAAGATGTTGTATTGCCCTTTGCGACCGACCCAAAAATCTTGAAATGTACGGTCGGCTTAAAAAAAGTGTATTAAAGCATTCAAAACTGAGAAGTATAAGCCCGAAGAGGGGGTTATAAAAAAAAAAGGGGGGGGGAGGAGGAAAAAAAAAACGATTTCCGACCGACCCATGTTTTGGCACCTAAAAGGCAATACAACTTCTTTTTTTAGGCCTAATCGTAATGAAACTCACACACTCTGCTCTAAACAAATGGTCTGCTACTTTCAAGACTACCAACCTCCTTAGTTCTCCCATCTTCACCGTTGAGTGAATAGGACTGCATCACTTTGGAGTAGCCGTCTACCAAAATACTCGGCCCAAATCAAATCACTCGCTACCTAGGGGCCTCGATACTATCTCAAGATACCCCGTCAATGAAAGTCGAGATAACTTCTCTCAAACTTCGAAAATCCTGCCATGAATGAGTGAGTGAGTAGATGCCAACCTCTTTCCCACTGCATTTTATACTGACTTGTAATGGCGCAGTGGTTACAGGGAGTGTGTTTACACCGAGTGGTTTCGGGTTCGAAACCATGCTGGGGCGCAAAGAACCATTGATAAGGTGTTACTTTGGAGTCGACATCTAATGAAATACTCGGCCCAAATCAAATCACTCGTCAACTAGGGACCTCGATACAATATAAAGATACCCGTCAATGAAAGTCGAGTTAACTTCTCTCAAACTTCGAAAATCCTGCCATGAATGAATGAGTGAGTGGTGGCAACCTCTTTCCCACTGCGTTATATGCTGACTTGTAATGGTGCAGTGGTTAAAGGGATGGTGTCGTAAGGTGTAACCTAGGGCTTTCGGGTTCGAAACCAAATTAGGGCGTAAAAAAACATTAATAAGGTGTTACTTTGGAGTCGTCGTCTGCCTAAAATACTCGGCCCAAATCGATTCGCTCTCTTTATACCCATGGACCTCGATACAATATAAAGATACCCGTCAATGAAAGTCGGGATAACTTCTCTCAAACTTCGAAAATCCTGCCATGAATGAATGAGTGGAGGCAGCCTCTTTCCATGCTGACTTGTAATGACACAGTGGTTAAAGGGATGGTGTCGTAACGGAAGGTTTTCGGGCTCGAAACCAAGTCGGGGCCTAAGGTGTTACTTTGGAGTTGCCGTCTGCCAAAAATACTCGACCCAAATCATATCGCTCTCTATATACCCAGGCACCTCAAAACACTAAAGACACTCATCAATGAAAGTCGAGATAACTTCACTAAAATTTCAAAAAACTCTGCCATGAATAAGTGAGTAGATGCCAACTGTTTCACACTGCGTTATTTGCTGATGCGTGATGGCTCGGTGGTTAAAGGGTTGGTCTTTGGAGCGAGAGGTCCAGGTCCCGAAACGAACCAAGTTGGTCCACTAGTGCCATTGGTAAGGCGTTAATCTTTAATAACCAATACCCTCGATTAGAAATAAAAAAGCCGTAGGTCCCTTGATTGCTTGTCTTGTCTTGATATAAAAAATATACTTCGGCATCAACATTAACCGATCCAATTTCATGATCGAGAAAACGCATTTACTATAACTCGGACATTATTACAGAGTTTGCCGTATTTCCCAGTTATGAAGATCGGATGCATGATGTCTATGATAATGAATGGGAAACAAATCAGAAAATGTCATTCGGTTAATGAAGTATGCCGTCCGGGGCTCTGGAATGTTCATAATTGCGGATACTGTGCAAAATAGGGTAGAGATCAATTTACGACACAATACAACATTTTTAAATTATTTGCATCCAAAGCAAAAAGATAAAATGAAAACTAGCAAGACTAGCAACTTGACATTTTTCTATTTTAGTGAAATATTTGTAACGACGTCAGAGAAAGTAATATCGAAAGAAGTCCATTCGCTCACTCTTTCTCATGCCGTTTTTACTTAGTTCTAATAAAGCTAGGTTCATGGAAAAGAAATGGGGAAATATCCTTGATTTTTCTCCAAAAGAAGCAGATCAATTGCTTATACTGAGGTGACGTAATTCAACTTGACAATTGTGTGCGGGAGTTTTTGCTATGCATAGGTTGTTCATCATTTTATCAAGCAAGAGAGGACAAAATCACTGTTTGGCCAAAATGGGCTAACAAGAAACGGTAAAGAAAATACGTAATAATCTCCAGTGGCATTAGCACTCTCAAAGTTCAACAATCCGGTTAAAAATCAATTAGGTCGTTGCTGAGGATTCCCCTATCCAGCTTCTTTATATCTCCATGATTTGGGGTCAGCTGACCGTGCGTCGACCAATCAGCGAGCGCGAAGCAAGTGCATTATCGCCCGGGGACACACTCCTAGACGTAGAGTGGCGATGCTAATATGCCATTAGTCACACTGCCCCCTTGGCAAGAACGGTGCCGTTTTAACGCATCAAGTGTAGGATAAGGGTTCAGTCATTACTTCGTGCGCTTAACAAGCCCCTGTACTCTTAGGCATAAACCACTGGCTTGTTTAAGGGGATGAAAATATGAGTGGAGATAGCAAGAACCTGGGATAATTTTTCGAGTTCAGAGAGTTGTCGGTAAATGTAATTTCCAGCGGGGCTCCGGAATTAGTGTAGAATGGCTAGGAGCTAACCAAGTTACATCAAAGGAAATGTATTCACTTACCCTGAAAAATGTTGGCAAATACAATTGTTCACCCGTAATTTATTCATAGGAGACATTTTCATTCATTGTAAGAGTTTTTTCTAAAGATAAACCAAATAATGATAATGCGCATGAGAACATTATATTAAGACTGAACTAGATGTGCGGGTGTTCGTAGCGTAGTTTTGGGTATCACTACATGGACTTTGTCGTTTTTGTGAATTATTCCTTTGCTGTCTAACACAGATTAGACTTATTTTGATTTTGCTAGACATTGTGATAAATCCGAAAAATAGTTAAAGTTGATTTTTAAAATGTTCATTTGTTGCAAAACAGAATGAGAAATATTAAATCCATGAACCTAATCTTGTAGCGAAAAGGCATTCCAAGTCTCTGTTTCATTTCCTTCCAAGACGTCTGTAATTTTCCATACAGTCAAGTGATGTCACATTAATTTAACTTTGTATATGGGTCATTTTTTATATTTTTTATGTCATAGTGTTCAAAAGTCTAGCACAAAAATCAAATAGTTTCACTTACCTGCAACTTACATGCTTAACAAATAGATAAGAGTAAAACATCGATCATAAATCATTCCCCAGTAATCATCAAAAACTGAATATGAATATGAATTTTTCTCTCTAAAACAGAGACTTTTGGACAACTCTTGATCATTTTAATTGCCAGAATCACACACACACCTCATACACACCCACACACTTTCAAACTGATTAGATGCATCTATTCATTCCAATAGAGTATACTATACAAGATGACGCACAAAAATCGGACTTGTATCCTTACAATGACGTACATTTTACTGTTACAAGTAGATGGGGAATTCATTAAGAAGAAAAAATGTTACCAAGTTTGACAAAAATTGGTTGAGTATTTTTTTTAGAAGCATCTTTGTGATATAATTGTTGAAGACATTCCCTTACAGTGCCCTTGCACCTTGTACAAAATAACGTATCATTGTTTAGTTTCCTTGTGTATTGTTCCTGACCTTTGGGCAAGCTGTTATAAATGTCAGTGACTGTCAGATTAAACACAAACCTAACATTTCAAGTACTTGTTTTCTTCTGTTTTCAGGCGTTTTTAATGCTCAGACGAGAAATCAAACGGATTTGTTAAAACGGTGTTGCATTGATACTATAGACAACCTCGAACTTCTACCGTGCTTCACAAACTGCTCCCTAAAACAAAAACTACTCTACAAATGTGTCGATCTTGGTATCATTTCTCATGTGAAAGGTTTCTCCTTCCGCTGGTACCAGTGACAGATCCAAGATCCCCCGATAAAATCTGTTTATCTTATACGTTACGTTATACATACGCTTGCCCCTCCAAAATCGATAATATTGGAACTTTCTTCCTCCTACGTTTTCCTGTTTATTTATTTGTTAGAGTTCTTAAAATAAAAGGCCTACTGATAGTAGCCCCAGTCAAGGAATCCACTATTCACCACTCTCTTAAATCCCCTCTAAAGTGTTAGGAGCCCCAAATCCGCCAAAAAATTGATGGCAAAATTTCACTAAAATTGTATCATAATGTGAAAGTGGATGTCATTCAAGACACCGTCTTCTGCAAAGATTTCTCCCAACAACTGTGTTTAAAGACAAATATTGATAGAAGAATACATAATTTGGGTTGTCTGTCGTACGCAGAAAACCTAAATTTCGTATTCTTTCATCAATATTCGACTTAAAACACATTAATTTTGTTTTGAAAACCCTTGCAAAAATATGTCTTAAATGACATCCTCTTTCACATTATAATACAATTTAATTGAAATTTTGCCATCAAATTTGTGGGGCTCCCAACACTTTAAAGGGGCTTTAAAGCTAAAAAAATTGGCTCTTGTCATTTTACTGCACAATATTATTCCGCTCCGCAAATTGACGTAAGTCATCAGGCCTATCACAAGACAAACTATGCACCTTCGTTCAGTGTTCCATACAGAGGCATCACCCTGGTGTTTTAATACAAGATTTTGTTGGATCTAAAAACGGCAGCAATCACTTTCTTGCACAATTTTGTTCCGCCCCGCAAATTAAACTAATTCGTATCGTCTGCTCTGGGAATAAAAACGGGGAGCGTTGATGACCTCGTCCCATGATGCATCGCGTCATCTCGCGTTATGGCCGGTCGCTTAGAAGAAAATAGCGTTTAATAGAGCAGAAATCCAATTTTGAGTTTCTCCATTTGCTTTTTAGATGGGGTTAGAGTTCGCGAGCATTGGCCTGTTCAAAGAGGTAAACCATGGGATTGAATACAGTAGAAGGGATTAGAAAACGTGATGTTTGTTTGCTTAGCTTGTGGCGTAGCATGAATTCAGCCGTAGAGGGGGGGGGGGGGGCTGGTGTGTGTTATGTGTGTGTGTGTGTGGGGGGGCACCCGTCTTACCAGGTGAAAGATTTTTTTAAAGACCAATGCCCTCGAGTATATAAAGCCAGTGTATTGAACAGGTGCAAGCATCTTCCTTTTCTTACATTTCCTGTCATATCTCCCTTTCTCTCACCCCACCCCCTCCCCTTCCCCCTCTTTCCCCTCTCTCTTTTTATCTCATTATATTTTGAGGGCCATTGTCATATATGGCTCCTGTAGCTACGCCATCAGACTAAATATTCCGTAAACCATTTTTGCAGTTCATCATCATGCATTTTGGGTTCACGTAACGTCAGATAATTGGTATGGGATCAAGCTTAAATCGTGATCATTAACATGTCCTTATTTCCTAGTCTTATTCCTGATGAGCCCCAGGGCATTGCCCTGTTTTGATAGTTTTTGAAGTGGAAAATGGTGATAATCATACTGATGATGATACCTGTGGTCTGAGTGGAATTAAAAACGTTTCCTGACATTCATCATGCATTTTGACTTCAGGTAAACACAAAGTAATTGGCGAGGGAACTCGGATCAAGAATATAATACGTGACCATTAACCCGTTGACTACTGAATTGTATAGGTCCCATAGGCTTAACACAGGGGCCACCAGGTTCCCGTAAGCAAAGGGTTAACTCTTTATATTCCACATGAATAATCTCCATTTGTCACAATGTTTTTTTATCACCGGATAGATTATCATAGGCTTCAAGTTATTCAATTTCTATTATTATTTATTTTGTACACATTCCAAACAGTTGTTACATTTTGTATATGCTGTATCGCTGAAATGTAGTTTGATTAGTATGTTTCGCAAAAGAAAATGAATTCAACTTAATTATTCAATTATTCATAGGAAGACTAATATTTACCGGTGTTAAGGTTGTTGTAATGGAACTAATTAAGACCCAAAATAGGTCGTCTTTCAAAGCCAATGTGTTGCACAAGGCAATTCTTCCCTCAATCGGTGCCTGGTGTTTTGTGCAAAATTGCACGTTTGGCAAAGGAGCGCCCGTTCAAAAAGACGAAGAAAGCAATCAAAGTGTTGAGAACTGCCTATAAGTTTTTTCAATAACTCTATTACCTTTTTCAAATATTCTTCTAGCTTGAATCTAACGCCATCATAAGGTCCAAAAACATTTATTATGATATTAAAATGTGAGTACGGTTCGTTTTTATGATTCTTCATGTTCCTTTAAGATGCACGTTTTGAAAGTGACACTGTGAATTGAGTACATTTCTTAGATATTTGAAAAGAATCTGTTTAATAGGAATAGGATTGAATATTAATATTTAACCTAAAGTAATACAAATTAGTTGATTGATTCATTCGAAATGAAAGAAAAGCAGTAACACATGATTTTATTTTATAGTTTCCATACAAGAAAAAAAAAAACGCATTAATTAGATGTCTTTATAACTTTCCGTCTATTAATGAGGAAAGAAAATATAACTAATAGGGGATTTTCAATTATTCCTCCATGATTTACTAATGCTTTCCTTTTCTCGTTACTCCCTTTTTTTCTTCAATTCATTGGTTCAGTATACGCATGCTCACATCGGTTACACAGTGATACCTACTACATCTAGGTGGCTCACTTTAGAGGACACCGTTATGTTCCAATTCAGCTCACCATGACTGAAATTTAATAACTATGGCATCAAACGGGCAAAATTAATGCCATTATAGAGATAAGGAATCAAACAAACAGAGCGAACAGGGTTCTTGTGCACTTTCATGCACATTGTGGACTGAAACAACAATGGTAGGAGCGGCGAGAGGTGATGCGAGTTCAATCGCACGTGCATTGTCCCGCGAAACGGCGCGGCGCTACCGATATGCGCGAAATTCCCGCAGGAACGACCTGCACGAAATGACTTTATCGTTCCGTTAGTCTATTTAATCAAGTGAGGGGAAACAGACGAAGAACAGAACAAGCCACCGTTGACATCTGGACTTTGATTGCACCATCCAACAAAATCTAATACAGCATCTTGCTAACAGAGCGTAATTGGATTTAGGTAAAGACCCGAAATTTTGGGGCAATTTGGAAGAGAAGATGTATAGTGGGTCTCCCTTTGCGCAAAACCGCGGCGTTGAACCGCTGTATTGATGTAAGTGCATAGTGTTGGCGCACGCTCGCGAACGTGTTAAAAGCAAACGGAGTGCGTATTGGGTGGCGTGAAGACGTTATGACAATCTTGTGCCAATTTTTCTCTTTGTGATGGAAGAATTTGTCCTTTTGTTGTAATCCTAGAAACATGTTTGAAAAGTCGAGTTGGGGTGTGGAGAGCGAAATTCGAAGCCCTCAGATATAATATTTGGGAGTTCATTTTCCGCGAGTTCTGTTATTTTAGTGAACAATTAGACGGCAGATGGTTCGTGCGATGATTCATACAATTGAAGATTTGTTCTGAAAATAAAGAATTAAATCTTAATACCAACTTTAAATAACTCAAATTGCTTTTGAGGGCAATAATGATTTTTGGAGAGCACCAACTGTAAAATAAACTCAAGTACCAGAGCAAGGGATTAGCGGACCAAAGAATAGCATTCGAATGTGTTTGAAATATATGTCGAAAATAAAACTTTGAAATATATATTATTTCATTGATGATTGAAAAGTGCGACATATACTCCGGCGATAATTTTATGCCCGATCTGTCACGAAACGAACTTCGATCATTAAAGTGTACCAATCTCCAGTACATCTTTTACTCTTGATGTAAGGGGTTCCATGTGGCTATTCTGTATTCAAAATATGAGCTATGAATATTGATACTACAAAGTGATATTGCAATTTAAATAAGTTCTCAGTGAAAAGTAAAACGTCCTTTTGAGTAAACTAGTTAACGCACGCGTACGCACTTGCGTACAATGGGGCTCGCGCTGAACGCAAGACCGACTTTGGTTTCGTGCGAGCCATTTACGCGGGGTTTAATATATTCCAATTTTTTTCTTCATACTCCTTATTAACTATTTACCTACCCAATACCAGGTAAAGTTTCAGTTTGATTTCATACATTCTAGCTATACACAATCCATTGTGTATATCTGGGCGGATTTTTTTTTTTTATCCAGGTGATTGGTAGGCCTACACCTTAACACTAAACGCAATGGTGAACTTTAACCCTTACCCAATGTAATTTGATGAAATGTTTTCTGCAGTATATTTTGCCGAAGCAAATGTCGGATCACCGGCGATTGATCAAAGAAAAAACAAACTAGGATTTGTTTTCTTTTTCGAAACGCATATTTCGAAATATATATTTTAATGCAAAGCAGGTCGTGTAATCTGCATCGTCTTATACGTACGTAGACGGTTATTGCCGTTCTATTATCGTGATTGTGGAATGATTTCATTTTAGGTTGTAGTATACAATTATAAAATGATGTTTTGTAAAATGATTTTACTAATGACCGGTCATTAGCATTTGATAATGACCGGTCATTATGAAAATTACGTGTTAGGCAAAAATAAATGCCTGGTCAAGTGTTTGCTCTCAACCAATCATTTGATTAGGATCCGCTTCATCATCTTATATTTTAGTTTAAGACATGAAACCATGACACCGAAGACAAAGATAATGATTTATTAGTTTTATCGTCACGGAAGACATAATTCTAATAGCTCACCTCGAGTATTTAGAGTAAAGCATAATCATGAAAAGAAGAGGGAAAAGTGCTTGCTTTAGGGAGCCCGAAATAGAAAAGAGACATAGATTTTATTTGAAAAATCACGATATGAAAAAATTGCTATACCTAATTAATTAATAAACAACCCCTGGGTCACTATTCCACTGGCCAATCTAGCTAATCCTCTTGCGTTTAGTCATGATCAAGAAAAGAATACGGAATATCATTATTTTGACCGCGATTTTCATCTCACAGAACTGCACCTCTAAGCAGACTGCCGTTCTGGAGATCTCGGCCGATGAGGGTTAGGGAACTGAGGGTTGTTGACCGAAAATGGCGTTATAATCTGCGACTGGTCAGAAAAGTGAACTTCTTTATCTCATTGATGATCTTCGCAGGGTGCCGTTAGAAATAAATACGGTGTCGACACGGCATTCCAGTTCGCTTGAGGCTGATTTTGTTCTCAATCTTAGTGTTTTTTGTTGTTCTAACCTATGTCGGCATATGATTTAAGAACTTTATTCTCTTTTCTTTTACTGAGTTTCTCTCATGTCTGTATTGTTCTCGTTTACTTTTTGTTATTTCGACCATACCGCCTCATCGCCTTCAGACTCGCGATGCCCCTTGTTCTAATGGCCGCTTATTATTTACGTTTAACGGATAATGGCGGACTTGTTTATTATAATAATATATTAATACGAACTTGAAAGGAAAAATTGATTTAATATTTTAGTCTTTGTCCACAAATCGGAAGAAAATGCTTCCTACGAGAATGACAGAAAAGTAAATCCTAAATTTGCAGACTTGTGTTGGTTATTTTGTACATGGAGGTAGGTTTTTAGTGTACTGAATGATTTCGGTGATATGACAAAACGTTTATATTTAATAAAACGGCATTTCTTGGAATGTGCTGTTTCGGTTCTTTTTTTGGATTAACTTTGGAAATGTATATTTATACTTATAAGAATAAAAGTGGCTTCCTCGAGCACGAACCACTGACATCACGAACCGCTGACTTACTTTTCGCAGTATATCATTTATAACGAATTCTACAATTTCTCTTTTCATTCTTATGGACCAGTTCAGGACCTATCGCGTTCCTTTTCTCGTATATACTAGTGATTCAGAAATTTGAACAGGGTTTAACATGTAGTAAAATATTATACTCTTAACTGGACATACATACAAATCCGATGATATTCAATAATAAATAAGTTGAGGTCGTATAAGTTCCTTCATATGTACCTGTCATGACTGCATGTGGTATCTGTTTCTTGACTTCGTACTTTACTCAACCAAACAAGATCCTGTTTAAAGTCTGAAATTTCATTGGAAATATGATTTTTGTATAATCGTGACGAACCTCGCTGGATCATGTCGTTTCCACCCTTTAGGGGTACGTGCAAGAGAGCAAAAAGGCTTCCAGCCATCCGATGGAAAAATCGAAGTTGGAAAAATGAGCCACCATACGATGTGATATAATACCGCCAGAGGATCGGGTGTAAGCATGATAGGTAGGGGTGTGGGTGAGGGTCTTACATGTACCCATACCCCCTGGCGGAGAGCATGATCTGCATACAATCGGGGGCTCTGAATTAAAGGTAGAGGAAACTCTTCGGGCGGCCGAAGTGGAATCCCCCATCATAATTATATTCTGCACCATTTGCCTCTCTTTTTCTTTATCTTTCACTCAGAAATTACATATGCCATACCTTTATTCTTCGGAGAGCCCCAAGAGCGGGTTCCCGTGGATGAATGAATAAATTAAAAGTTCATTCTACAAAATCTATCACGACGTCGTCTTACCGAAATATTGGTGTCAATGCTCGAACTTGAATGCCGTCTACTCCAAATCAGCAATAATATCGACAACACTAACGCAAGTCTTAAACGAAAACTTGCAAGGAATGATTGCAAGGAATTCTCTTTGATTTTAGATTTTTCTTCTCTAAATGACTTGTTCTTTTTATAAATGTATTCTTCTGTTCTACACCGTGTTTCCTGGGAATGTCGTGGTATAGTGGTTCATTCAATTGAATCTCAATCCAAGGGTTGGTGGTTCGAATCCAGCCCGGCACTATAACTTCCTTTGGCAAGACATGAACCCACATTTGCCACTCTCCACCCAGGTGTAGATGGGTACCTGGCTTTTGCTGGAGTAATGATAATTGCAGGGCTCTCCGGAAGAACAGCATTGATGGTGATGGGGCTTCTATGGGTAAACAAGAGTTCCTTCTTTACTTCATTCTCTTTTTCTTGAAGAATTAAAAAATACACCACAGTGCCTTATTTATACGACACAAGTAAAAGAACATGTGATCTATAATTATGAGATCGTTTTTACGCTATAATTTACATCGTTTCCACAAATGTGATATTGAATACCAATGCAGTTCGCCAACTTTCAAAACCAAATTGAGAAAAAAAAGACTACCAACTCCAGTAACCTAACCAACTTTTAGCATAAAAACTATATTTTCAGGTCGTCAACATTTATGATAAAAGTATATTGATAATAAAAATTCACGGTATTCAGAAGTCATTCCACGATGTCCAATGTTGATTAGATTCAATAATTCAATATCATTAGATTAAAACAAGACCTATACAGTGTGTATTTAACTCTTTATCTGTTTGTGTGCGATGCATTCGTACTGTTCTATGGGCTTTGTGTGTGGATCGTCTGTGCGAAATGACGTCAGTGGTATGGTAAGGGTTAAAGGATGTGTTCAATTCATGGGAAGCACGAAATAGTTGATGTAAAGTTCCTAATCACCTGGCATAATGACTATATCCCCTTGTGGGTACATGTACAGGTATAAGCGTTCCGAGGATATTACTACCTACCGTCTATAATAATTAGATCATGTGAGTTCCATGAATACCAAAGATCAAACCCTGAATACTTTTAGAGCTAAAAGGACGCTGTAAGAATACATCTTATACATCATTGTACATGGTGTGTGTCCTTTGGGCTATTACCGTTGTTTTTATGACGGGGGTTCTCGTCTCTGTTATTAAGATATGTGGTGGGTAATAAGTTTCGGCTGGTTTGCGTGAGGTGCATGCCACTATATATCCCCTACTTGCTATTTCGAATGTTCATTATTCTGGACGTCTAATGGTATGTGGTGTAGTAAAATTATTAAAAAGGGGAAGGGGCGCAGACCCTGTACCCCTGTGAATGTGTTACTGAGCAAACCATCAAAGTATTCGGAATAAAGAACTTTAGGGTTCTCTCCACCCTTTCTTTCTATTGTACTCTGTCTCTCTCTCTCTCTTTCTCTCTCTCTCTCTCTCTTTCTCCCTCTTTCTCTCTCTCTCTCTCTTTCTCTCCCCTCTCTATCTCCCTCTCTCGCTCTCTCTCTGTCTCTCTCTTTCTCCCTCTCTTTTTTTTCTCTCTCTCTATCTCTCTCTTCGTCTCTCGTTCTCTCTATCAGTTTACCTCGCTCCCTCCCTCCCTTCCTTTGCCCAACCATTCTCCATCCTCTTCTTCTCCAGCAAAGTAGGTCTGTAGTCCCATGGGTTGAGATACCTGTGTGCCACCGGACCCTCGGTAGCAAACATTCGAAGCCCGCTCCTCTAAACACGACCCGGGTCTGATGATCTAGCGTGCATGTGTGTACACGCCTCCCATTACACATGGACAAAACATGGACAAAACTTGTAATCATGCTCAAAATTGGGGGTACTAGACTGATATACCATAGTAGTGTACGTAAGCAGTTCAACAGATAGATGGATGGATAGATGAATAGATGGATAGATAGATCGAGATAGATAGGCAAAAGGAAAAATCCCCAATGCTCTGTGAAGACGTAAAAGTTTTCGCCCAATCTGACATGCCCAAAGGCTTTGTCAAGATCGATCGATCGATCTCTCCTCTCTCCCTCTCTCTCTCCCTCTCTCCATCTCTCTCTTCACCCTATCTCTCTCTCTCTCTCCCCTCTCTCTTTTTCTCTCCATCTCTCTTTCCCTCTCTCGAGAAAGAAAAACTCGCAAGCAATCTAAGCGCGCTCCTTGAATTGTAATAGGGTCTAATGATCAATCGTGTGTACTTTATTCACGCCTTCCATTTTACTACAACGAAACTTGTAATAATGCTCAATATTAGGGTACCAGGCAGATATACCATTGTAGAGATATAATGTACGAAATGAGATGAATAAATCGATATATATATATATATATATATATAGAGAGAGAGAGAGAGAGAGAGAGAGAGAGAGAGAGAGAGAGAGAGATAGGCAGTCGGACGGAAAGATAGAGGTAGATTTTTTTTCTTTAACTTTTTAGGCGAAATATTCGCAATGCTCTGTAAAGGTGTGAAAGTTTTCGCCCGTAGGCTTTAATAGTTAGTATGAGTACATCTTTTTTTTTCTATCTTTCTCTCTCTATATCTCTCCCTCTGTCTCTCTCTCTCTCTTGTGTATATAATTATATATATATATATATGTATATATGTCGGCACAAACTCGCAAACACTCAAAGCTTGCCCCTTCAGCCCCTTAAATAGATTCAACAGGGTTTGATGATTCATCGTACGATGTGCGTGTGTGTGTGTGTGTGTGTGTGTGCGTGTGTGCGTGTGTGTGCGCGCGTGTGTGTGCGCGTATACAGTTATGAATAAACTCACCTTTTATTCAATCTGGACCAAACTTAATTATGCTCAACAGTTGAGTACGAGTTAAGAAGCAGAACAATAAGTGATGAAATTGTATATTAGATCAATATTGAATACATGTAGAGATAGATACACGTAGATACGAGATAACAAAGAGACGAGCGACAAAAGATTAGTCAGTTATCAAACAGAATATTGATTTGTTACATTACATTGTAAATTGATGTATATATGTTTATAAACAGAATATTGATGTACATCAATGAAGTTTAATGAATACAATACAATACAATATAGGAGGGTTAGGGTGTTAGAAAGAAAGAAATGAAAGAGAGGCAATCAGAAGAAGCAACGAACTTTATCTATACTAGCTAATTGAATGCAGTATTAAATTTAAGAGTATTAAACTATTTTTGAAGTGGAATATTGGTCTTTTCCAATTCCGCCGCTGATCTAGGAATCATGTACCACTCTCTTTGCTTTACATAAACCCGTTATGTCTGTTCACTGATTTTTTTTTTTACCCACTTCACAAGGCATCGTGTAAAATGTACGTCATTTATAGATAATTTGTACTTTTTATCATTAATTTTCTCCATATTGTTGAGGTACGCCTATATCTTATGACTCGGTAACATTGCTTCAGATGCTGAAGAAAAAAATCCTGGATTTAGCTCATGCTTCAAATCATAATTATAAACCTTTAGGTCAGTCAGGAATCCCATGAATTTTACAAGCCGATCGCCTGTCTGATTATCAAGATATTTATGATCGGAAATCGAAACCAAATTTTGCGTTTTTCTAACGGTTTTCATAACACTACAGTCTACTGGGGAAAACGAGTATGGTAAAACCGGTCCCTCAAAGATTTTTACTTATTTGAGCACTTCTTGATCATTTTGAACCGCAATTTGGGTAGGGCTTCAACATTACACCATATCACAGACACTGATAACACGTAGTGCCGTGCATCTCAGATTTAACATTGTTCAACGATGCCTTTATTAAAGTAAATCACAATGCATTAAACGCCTTTGATCTTTCTACAAGCAGCTGGGATTTTCTCCCCCCCCCCTTCATCTCACACTTCCTCTCTCTCTCTCTCTCTCTCTCTCTCTCCCTCTCTCTCTCTCTTTTTTTCTCTCTCTCTCTTTCTCCCTCTCCCCCCTCTCTCTCTCTCTCTCTTTCTCTACGTCACTTTCTCTCATTTACGCCGAGTATTGAAGATGTCGGCGAAGCGGACGAGTTCATTAATAAGTTTCGGCATGAACATGAGGAAGCTTTATAGTTTGGTGCCGCCACGAATACACAGGCGCTGGTTCGAAAATCAAAGAGGCCTTCCTGGTAGAAAAAGAGAGAACAAGGGATGTGTGAGTGAGAAAGAGAGAGAGAGAGAAATAGTGAGTGAGTGTGTGCGTGCGTTTGTGTGCGTACGTGTGTGTGTTTGTGTGAGAGAAGCGTGATAGCTAGAGAGACATACAGGAAGGATGGGAGCGAGAGTGAAAGAGGGAAGATGAGACAGGGGAGGAGATAAAAACGAAGCAAATATTCACAAAGATGAAAGAGGGGAGAGAAAATACCTAAATATAAAGACAAGAGGAGAAAGATGGGGAGAGGGGGAGAGATGGGTATAGAGACGGAGGCAGATAAAAGAGAGGGTATGCATGGAGAGAAAGAGCGAGAGAGAGAAATAAAGAAAAGACAGACAGACAAAGATAGATACATACACAGACTGAGAAACATAAAGAAAGAGCAAGAAAGGGAAGAGAGGGAAAGAGAAAGATAGGCAGACAGAGACAGTGAGAGATAGATACATGCACTCAAACACATACACACATACACATCGATAAAGAAAGAGGGAGAGGGGGGGGGAGAGAGAAAGAGGCCAACCAAACAGTCGGACGGAGAAAGCCGAGAGAAACCGAGAGAGACCGAGAAAATCTCCTTTAGATAGTTGGTATAATTTCTGAAGGCACCGCCTCACAATCATCGTCTGGTAGATGAGAGCAAGGGTGAGAGTGTATGTATGCCAGTCGTCGGCCCGGTCAGTCACGCTTTCATCGTTTATCTTGCGATCATGATCTGGATTCATATCACAGCTTTCTACATGTTCAAGCTTCTCTGTATTTCGGGCTCGCATCTGTGAAGGATCGCATCCCAATAAAATAAGTCATGTTATGATTGACCGAGGAGCAATTTGACCGACAATTTTGGATGTAACTTGCGAGGAACAAACCGTGTGCGATCAGACCAGTTTGGTTCACTGGGCGACTTGGGAGGTGGATGAATACATACTGGACGATATTTGATTGTTGACGAGTTTGGAGGTTTCATTGATACTGTTCGTGGATATTGGAATAACGAATCGTCGTTAAACTTGCTTTTGTCTCGTACATGCACTGATTTCTCGAGTTATCCATAACCAATTTGGTCATAGTAAACTTCAGAGTTTGATTCTATGTACAAACATTACCATCTACTTTTAAAACATTATTCACAGAACGTGGAAATTAGTCATCTTGCAATTTATGAATATTATTGGAATTTTTCTTTGTTGTATCTTAGACTGGCAAAGCTGAAGAGTATTCCTGGATATTGAAACTCATTTTCATGGGGAAAATGTATCACCTCGAGATGGTGGGAAGCGCTCTGTGATACAATTTCAGCGACTCTGTACCTCTGTCATCACTTCAGAGCTCTGTATTTCAGTTGATGCCCAGAAAATTTGAAGTCGATGGTTTTTACCTTCTTTTAACTGGACAAGAACCATATGTTATACTTACTACGTTAAGCTGACTAAAAGTGATTTGGCCTATATCATCAATAAACAGTCAGCTAGCAATTTATTGTACGAGGCAATTAAGGTATGTTTTACATGTGATTTTATCGCCTCCTTGTCATTTTGGGATTGGATTCCTTTACTCTTCCATTTTCCTATGACAACATATGTGTCTTGCATCAGAAGGCAGGACGTCAAATCGTATGCTGCAAGAGGAGTATAATATCCGTGATATCATTAATCAACTGATTAGGCATAAATAATGTTATGACCCCCTCTTCGTCTGTCCTCGCCAGGTGGAATCCTCTTCGCTTCGATCGTCATCTTCCACGTTCACTCTCGTCATCTTCTACTTTGGCTAGCCGCAAACGAGCGCATGCCAGGCAGGGAGGGGGAGTCCTCAATATACTGGAATCCAACTATCTCTTTCCAACTTCCATCTCCGCGCGGACTATAATATCGGAATCTCCCAGCCTGTGCTGATTTCCTGAGCGCCCATCCATCCATCCATCCGCCAGCAGTGATTCATGCGTGAGGCAGACTGGTGGTAGCGGCGGTTGCTGGTGATGAAGAGCATATGTGATGAGCCCAATCTCATCCCGGAATTAATAGCTGATGAAAGGAGGGTAAGTTTTTAAAAACCAACATCATCTTTTTCCTGTCTCTCTCCCTCGAGAGTTATTGACGCATCTGATTAAGGATAATGCTAATGATAGTACTTGACAATTGATTGTTCACCCATGTGTAATTCGTCATTTTCTTTGTGATTTTGAACTTTGGTGCATATTAATTTGTAGGAGAAAACCAACATCATCTTTTTTCGGTCTCTCGAGATAGTTATTGACGCATCTGATTAAGGATAATGCTAATGATATTACTTGACAATTGATTGTTAACCTATATGTAATTCGTCATTTTCGTTGTGGTTTTGAACTTTGATGCATATTGATTTGTAGGAGAATGTGGCTCGTAACTATCTTTAAAACTTGTTGGAGGTTTACCTGACATAAAAAGAACTTGCACAGACAAAATGTCGAATTTAAAAACACGAATTAGTCGTTTGGAACAGCTGAATGTAAACAAAAAATACTGTGTTACCAGCATTCTGATCAGAACTTATTCCAAAATGTTCATATCGTATATTTCGTCTATATTAAGCTTTATGCGTAGTTGCGAGACTATAAGTGTTAAATAAACATTTTTAATATAGCTTTAAATTTGTATTTCATAACATAATTTCAAACATAACATTCGTCGTTTCCTTTACCACGTTCACGGCCCTTTTATCAAAAGATATTACATTGTCGTTTTTGTTGATATCGTATCCTACCGTTTAAGACATTATGCTAACTTGCCAAAACTTTTGCAGTACTAAAAAACCTGTACGTAATAAGAGAAAAGAGAGGGAGATAAAGAATAAAGATAAACAAGAAGGAAGAGAAAAGGGGGAATCGAGGGAATGGAGAGAAATCAAGTAAGATGAGGGAGAGGGGATAAGCTTCATGATCTACTAATCTCCATCTCTCTAGGGGCGGCAGAGCGTCCTTGAAAGTGGGGGTGCTCCAAAAAATGGGCACTTTCTGGAAATAAGGGGCACCTGCGAGGGTAACATCAACGCAGAAAAGTACAATTTGTAGACATTGGTATATACCCCTGTATTGTAATTAATACAATATATGGGATGATCTTCTACACTTCCTCTTTACGTGGACTAAGATACTGTTACAGCACCATTTTGTCACAGTTTTGTGTAATTGTCTGATGATTCATGTGCGAGCTAGAGAAGCGACCAACAAAAAAAATGCTACGATTCGTGAGGTCGTATTGAGACTGATTCCATTTTTTCGTTTAGATTAAATCACAATTCCCGATGTTGTTTTAAGCACAGTCTCATAATGAAGGAATGAATGAGACCTTTGATATGTAGCTTAATGAGAAACTATGAATGCAAGCGAGCGTACCGAGCGAGTTTTGGGGGGAAATTCAAGAAAAAAATGCTCTCAAATTAGGGGCACATGTTAAAGAGGCTACGATAAATCTATTGTTTCCGGGGGAGAGGGGTAATAAAAACATCGTCTCTTTTTAACATTAATGGGTTGTTAAGATGTAAATGCACTTGCCATGAGTTTAAAAACCCATTCATAGTTGTGACCTTATATTCCTGGACACAGGGGAATTGATACGCTTTTAGCAGTTAATGAGAATATGTCATGAAAGTTTAAATGGGCAAACGTTATTATACTATAATAAATTGGAGGGACATTTGATAGCGTTGAAAACGAGTACGACTTTATTCTAAAAGGGGCACTTACAAAAAGTGGGGGTGCTGTGACCCCTCTCCCCCCGGCCCTCTACCCTCTAGGAGCACCTCCTCTGTTTCTTCCTCAGACCATCATCATATTAGGCTGAATCTTGAGGAGCATACCCGGTTGGTTGGGCACACGTTCAACTTGTTCACACGAGTTTCCTATTGAGGGTTCGGCTTGAGAGCAGACGTCAAATAAACACTGCACTTTGGTCCATCTCACTCACAGCACGTTCACACTCGCGCCATTTTTCATGGACTATTCGTTTAAAATGGCGCGCAAACAGAACATCCGGGACACATGACCTGAAGCCGTCTGCCCTTTTTTGTGATGGATGATGCGTGAAGCATGATTTACGCAGAAATCGCTGCACGCATACATATTATTTCATCAAGCGACCGCTATTAAAAATCGCACCTTGCAAGCGTTATGATCGCTAATGTCATATTGTGCCAAACGTACTTAACTTTGCAGTCAATATGATACGAAATACTTGACTCTGCACTCATTATTCACCAGACACAGTTATGTTTAATTATTTTAACAGATCACACTAAACTTACATATTATAATGATTGTTAAATACATAACTATAACCGCTACGCACGGAACTTCGCAATCACTTTGACCGTTAAAAACAAAACATTACAATCAGTATGACCTCTCCACACTTAAATTTGTCTGCATGGTGACCGCCACACAATTAACTTTTTAGTAATCAATAATTAACACAGTACACAGTTCACTTTGCAATCACCGCGACTACCAAATACCATACACTTTGCAATCACTGTGACTACAAAACACCCTTAATTGTTCATTCATTGTGACTACAAAACACACTTAATTACGCAATCATTGTGACTACAAAACACACTTATTTGTGCAATCATTGTGTCTATAAAATACCCTCAATTGTGCATTCATTGTGACTACAAAACACCCTTAACATTGCAGTCATTGTGACTCCAAAACACCCTAAACTTTGCAATCATTTCAAAGCTACACACTTTACCTTGCAATCATTATAATCATCACTCGGCTTGGTTTTAGTATCATCGTGATTCGCTCCATAAGTATTTCCATTTTATAATGTCATTCTCACCATTTACTATACGACGCCACCTCTTTCTTGCAAAGAAACGTAAAAAATGTTCTACATTTCTTCTGGCAGTGTGGTTCGGCTTTCTCAGAGTCAAGTCGGCGCTGTTAAGGAGTTCTGTAATGCTCACCTATTTGCCTTGCTTCTTATAAATCATTCCACCATATCCCAAAACCATTCTATAAATATTGGATTGGCAAGTTGAGTGGCAATGGACGCCAAAAATATTTGGATGGTGAGAAAATTGCTGGTTTTCTCCCAGAAATAGCAGCTCCCCTGAGAATGCACGTTATGTTTTCTTACATGACCATTTAGCGATGAGATCCCTTCCTTTAATGTTATATTGTAAAATCGATAAGTGATTGATTAATCACATTTCACCTTAAAAAAGGAAGTTATTTTTCCAAGTAAGGCAACCACGGGGACATACGCATTTAGGTCCTATTCGAGGGACTTGGTTATGCGGTTATACATTGCCTAAGGGAAAAGCACGTTGGCTTGGTTTCGAACCCAAGACCTTGAGGTTACGAGACCACTGCTCTACCACTTAGTCATCGTACTCCTATGTGACATGGGGAGTGTTTCACAGAAACTAAGATCGACTTTAAGTTGGACTTAACTATGACAGGCCATTCATGCCACTGATTGCTCTCACTATTGGTCTCTCAATTATGATCTTCAGATCATATTTTTTCCTTCAATAATGAATTTTCAAAAATTGTAAATTCTGTAGATTTGTGACTATAATGTGTACGTCCCTTGAGAGACCAATGCAAGTAAACAGTCATGAGTGAGCGCAAACAGTGGCAAGAACGGCTTGCCATAGTTAAGTTCAACTTAAAGTCGATATTAGACATTTCCCAGGATATTGTATGATAATTAGAAACAGAGCGTAAACTAAGTTATAGTTGAATTTATTGTAAATCGCATATTGTTTGCAAACGAAGAACGAGAATGATAGTGCAAATTCCAGAGTATCGACCTCATTATCTACTTGCTGGTATTTACACTAAATCCTGCAGCCTGTGTTCATCTCCCAAAAATGAATAGAGTTGTAAGCACTTGCAACAAATCAGCCTAACGCAATTTTAATAGCTTTTTGTGTCACCTATCGAAATATGTGAACATGATAATGACGTATTACGTAACCCGTACATATTTTTTTTTGGGACACCCTATAGGGTATTGAAATTGCCCTTGATTTTATTGACAAGTTTGCGATCGTGCTTAAAACAGTTACATAACAAACCTGTAGTTGATAATGATAATAATCAAGATGATAATTATAATAACATGTTCTTGTATAAAAGCGCTCATCACATATCACGTATTTTGTTATAACGTCCCTTTGCGCTTAATGCCCATCTGTTACTAGTGTACAGGAGATATTAGACCACACTGCAAGATCACCGGACAGGTGGTGATCTCAGCAAACCAGCTCTCAATAAACATAAGAAAAAGAGGATCGTGGAGGACCAATGGTCACCGATTATACATTGGTTGTTATATAGAGGGCGCAAGTAGCTATACGTAGTGCAGTGGGACTTTAAAAGAACGCTATAAAATATTATGATCTCCCCTTGAACTTCAACAACCGTTATCAGCGCGCAGTGTTTCAGCGTCATGCCAAGGATCGTTAGTGCTATGGCAGGGTTTCGAACCTCGTATATTAATGGTTCACAGTCCGGAGACTTATCCGCTACGCCACAACACCTTTCTATCGTTACGAAACGCCATCCGCATTTATCGCGCATGCATGCAGCATTGCTGAACTCTAGGAAGTTTAGGGTTCATGAAGCACCAGCCCTCGTTATGACCCCCTTGTTGACCCCTCTCTTTAATCCTAGCATGTTTACTGGACTTCTTTAGGCTAGAGTTTCCTCTTTTTGAAATACAGTCGATAAATATTTTCATGACCCGTGGCAAAGCATGTTGTAGAGACCATTAAGGCTTGTTCAGGTACGACGCCAAAAAACCGCGGCGGAGCGATAGGAGTGGAAACGTGCCAGGCATGAACCCTATCGTAGTCGTAGTCAAGGTCAAAGTCGAGTGGTTAAAGCACTTGACTTGAAATTCAAAGGTCGTGGTTCGATTCCCGACACGGCACTAATGTCCTTTGGCAAGGCATTAATTTTCATTTGCCACACTCGATCCAGGTGAGGTAAATGGGTACCTGGCAGTAATTAATTCCTTGAAATGCTGGAGCGCTGTAATGGCAGCTAGGCTAAAGCCGGGGTAATAATTAGTGCGCCTTGGCATAGAATTTCTAGATAGACGGCGCTATAGAAATTCCTATCATTATTATTATTATTATATACAATACTCCATTATTATTATTATATACAAGACTCCATTGTTATTATTACAAGGACAGTTCTTGATGCTAGCATGCATCTTGTTAAAAGTTGATTGGAACAAAATATTTGTTTGCTCTTTTTGTTTAGGTATCAAGTTCAAAAGATGTTTGGAAAGTTCGAATGAATTTGTCATTATAATATCAGGCGGAAATAGAAATGTAAATGTTTTGTTGAAGTATACTCTTTTTCCATGAATACATTGATATCCATTAAACCTAAGGGATACCAAGGTGTGGATGGGAGGAAGGGGTCTAATAGAAGTCTCATGCCCCAGTACCCCTCTTAACTCTGCATTTCTTATGCAAAATTTGAAACAACTACTTAATCAAATTTCATGTTATTATGTTCAATACACGTTTCTGAGTTGTGGAAACTCTTGCCAATAACCAAAATCATGATCCCAAGTTGGCAGTACCTCACACGGACTACAAACACCAATCAAACCTTGTCCAAGTAGCCCAAAAGGAGTAGATAATTCGTAGAAAATAAGACAAAAATGAACATTGGATGTAAATTGCATGCTATAAAGTCCACGGGCTTCATGCGAAATAAAGGGGGAAATGAAGTATTATAGTGTTGTTATTGCGACGCGCTTGGTTGCATGCATCACCTCGATTAGCGGTGCTCACCCATCAAGACTCCGCCGAACTCCCCCGTGGATGGAGGACCTACTTTACCCCGGACCCGCTGAAATCTTCAGGGTATATGCAAATGGGGCTTTCCAAAGAAGAAGAGAGAAAATACCGTGTGATTTAAGAGCTGGATGGCGTCAAATGATTACATTTCCAATCAACCAAGCGTGGACTATATATGATGAGGGATAATTCTGAAAATATCCTTATCTTGAATTCAATTACTAATGCAATCTTTTAAAAATGGCCGCTTAATGAAAAGCCCGCAGAAAAAAGGGGGAAATGCGATTCTTTTCGGATGCTGAGCAATGTGATGATCTTACAAGTGACATATTGTTGGTTTTTTTAAGAAAAGGAAGTGTAGCGTCAATTAAGGAAGAGTATTGCCGCTAAAATAACATCTTACTAACAACCTTTTTGTTGCCTAATGGCGTCATTATGGCGATTGTAGCCAGAAAATGCTGAGATGAGGAAAATAAAGCCCCCCCCCCCCCCCCCACACACTTCTTCGTCCCATGTGATCCTACAGACAAAGGCCAAATAACAAAGAAATTGGTTCGCTGAGTCAGAAACAAACAGAGGAGATTGAAGAAGGTGTCAGTGTCCTCTACATTAATACCAACATGCTTTGCGATTTTCCTTCAGTCGGTACAAATTCTTATGTGTATGCTTATATGTGTATTTATGTAGGCCTATGTCCCCCCAAAACAACGTTTTTCTTAACTTATTTGTGCCGTTTCTGTGATGTGATCAAACTTTTTCACCAAGATATATCTTTGAGCTGTAAAGGTAATGCCCCTGTTTTTTTCCTGCATACTCTCTGCACATTACCTAGGAAACGCTACTGTTATTCTTATTTTTTGAAAAGACGTGAGATACGCCGAAAATCCGTGACCTACATTTTTTATATTAATGCGTGAACTTCTCTTCGTCATCATTTTGTGCGTTAGATACATTATAATGAATATTTAATATATATTCATGAGAAAAAGATACCCTATCACCAAGCTTATAGTTAGATGATAATATGAGTTATCATATAGTATTATAACAGGGGTCGTTTCAGGGTTCGGTATGCTATTGAAAGTTAGTGAAGGTTACAAGTTGGTATAAGTTTGAAGTCGGTAAAGGCAAATGTAATGGTAATGCGTTCGTCATGACTACGTAATGTGAAAATTGACCATTAACTCATTGTTTGATAATCCATGGTACTCTCTATATAATAAAGGAGAGAGACAGAGAGAGATTGGGATGGAATTGTGACAGGGAAAGAGATGGTGGATAATAGTGGCCGGATGGTGTATGCATTAGACAACAAGCAATAATACATCGTGTAGATGTGTAACTACGAGAGAGAGAGAGAGAGAGAGAGAGAGAGAGAGAGAGAAAGAGTTAGAGAGAGGGAGATATAGAGAAGATAGAGGAGTATTTTTGTTCGTTCAATGTTATGTTAAGATTAGTGGTTATATTGTTATATTCCGTTATTGTAAGCGCTGTGATATAGTGTACTATGAATAGCGTAGCTAAATGCTTAATAATAATAAGAGGGGATAGGGAGAACGTTAGAGAGGGGAGATAGGGTGTGCGTGTGTCGTGTGTGTTTGTGTGCGTGCGTGTGTTTGAGAGAGAGAGACACACAGAGAAGAGAGAGAGAGAGAGGGAGAGAGAGGGAGCAAAAGAGGATAAATGTCACAAGGTTGCAATATCATGCACAGCCTATGATAACTCCACGATCCTTTGTTTGCGTAAGGTGCCCTGACGTAGCGGCTACCCTTTGATACTTACTTCATATCAGGTCTAGATAGCAGAAAAATCGCGTGTTATGACAGGCCGAGATTACAAGCGATCCACTACCAAAGACGTTCATAGCGAGATGACCCTTAACTTATAAACATACAGAAATAGCCCCCTTAAAGGGACTTGATAACATTGTTCAGATGAGAGAAAATAGTACTAAGGGTAGTGACTTCATTGCTAGATGTACATTTAAAGATAATCTGAAATTTCGATTGAAAACAGACCATTATTAATAGTTTAACAAATTGGAAAAACTGATCTGATCTATTACTGAATTCTCCAAATTATATCATTATAATTAAATTAAATTTAAATTTTAGGTGAATGCAAATAGTCACAAAGCGATGAATTGGCTTTATATACCATTCCAAACATTAAAGTGTTGACAGATTTTTATCCAAAGGCATGCTTGCATAAAGCAATGCTCCATAATATTCTTATAGTTGTGATGCACCGACATCTATATGTGTCTCCTCGTGATATTGATTTTAATCTGCTACACATATCCTTCTGGCCTGGATAGGCTATGCCAAAGAACCTGGATGTCATAAGTTCATTCGATCTTTGCGGTAATGATTGTAGGGTGAGGATCAGGATAAGGAAAAATAGAAATCTGACACATTTATCAATGATTCTTTAAAGGTACGAAATGATTGACACGAGCAGCAAATTTGGGATGCAAAACTACCCAAGAACGTTCGGGATTCCACCCGTGTATATAGAACACTTAACAGAAGAAAAGCAATCCACCTTTAATGGTACAAAAGTGCACCCAGCCATAGTGATGAAATCTTTGGCTACTTAGCTGAGGGGTGCAACTTCACACCCCTTTAGGTGCCTATTGTGTTGCGGGGTGTACTGGGTGTGGTATCCAATGGAAGAGACCTATATAGAGCTCACTACGTGTACTAAGATGTACCAAGAGGAACAATAATATGGATAAAATTGGACTAAATATGGATTTCATCTTCTAAACTAAACACTTAACACTGCATGAAGACGATAAGGACCCCGTACACCTTGCCCAAGAATTGTGCTTTATGTACCATATTGCGATGATTACGGTAGTTTGAGACGCATTTATTCCAAACTCAGAGATAATCTGGAGTTATGGTGATGGAACTGTATTGCGAAACGGAGCATCTGTGCGGATTTTCTGAATGTAGAAATAATTGCTTCGTATAACTTAGACCAATGATTTGTCTGTATTTTAATGTAAGCATTAAAGGTGTCGTCAACACACCGTGCAAAATCATCTCGAGTGGTTCAGTTTATATAAAGATACAATTTGAAGTTAATGATGGGCAGTTGTGTGCCTGGATAGTACGTAGTATGAACGGGGCCAATTACCAATATTCACCAAGGGTTGGTTCTGACGGTGGAAACACGAACTGTGGAAATGATGAAGTCCGCGGTTTGAAAGGGGGTTAGAGATTATTCTGCCAGTACACCTCGGGATGGTTCTGTCTGTGGAAACACGGCCTCTGGAATAAAAGAAGACTAGTCGTGGAAGGGGTCGTGTATGGATTATATCAGATCACCTCGGGTTTGTTCTGTCGGTGGAAACACAGCTTGTTGAACTGATGGGGGTCCTGTCATGTGTCTGTACAGTGTGAGGTATGAAATTGGTCAATATGCCAGATCACCTCGGGTACTTTTCGTATTTAATGAAGGCAAGTTACACGTCTGTATCAGTATGAAAGGGGTAGTCCACGAATTATGCAACAGCACTTCGGGGTAGTTCTGTCTGTGGTATCATAGAATTACTGAAGGTCAGTCGTATGTCCGTGCAGTGCGAGGTATGCCATGGAACGGGTCGTTACAGGTTATTATTCCGGATCCCCTATAGGGTTGGTTCCGTCTGTGTGAACACAGTCTGTATCATGGAATTAATGAAGGCCAGTCGTGAGCCCCACTAATTTCACACTTGGTCAAGTAGCTGAACACCCTCTGCATCTTTTAAGGTCAAAATCCCGGGTGGAATTATGAGATTTGATGCAATCAAACTCCCAGCTCAGGCCTATACACGTGGTTGATCACTCAACCGTGACGCCACCCATTGCATGCACGCACCCGTTCGCATGATGGCGTTTTATAGGCGTTAGCACCCGGCCTGGTGTACAACCACATCTCTGCTGAGATAAAGACGCGTGGTGTCGTTCTTTGTGCACCAAGAAGGGATCGGGCACCATGCATGGTCACTGGTCAGTCGTGAAAAGATGCGGCAGTGTTAATCTTATCCTGAAATTAAAATCTAGGTGATGACAACATGCATCCATGGTTATTTTGATATAATTGGGAGTGTTATGTAAGTTACTTTTGTTCTCTCTGTCTCCCTTAGTTCCCTATCTCTCTCTCTCTCTCTCTCTCTCTCTATCTATCTCTCTTTCACCCCCTCCCCTCTTTCAACTCTCTCTCTCTCTCCCTCTCTTTCTAAACGTTATGTCGATCGCATTAATATAAAACTGGGATATTCATTAACTGCTAGATTGTATTCATAAATGTGCTAACAGACTATTTCTAGCATGGATAAACAATTATTTTCTCGAAACCAAATTTCTAGTGTTGAAATATCAGATTTAAATTATCATCAAACAGGTTTTATAGATTTTTATTTTCGTCGTCGGGTAAGTATTATACGCCAATTTTCGCATAGTCGGAGATAGGAGTATTCAAGAAGAGTTATACATACAACACGTACAGTAGAAGGTGAAGACAGTTTGTGAACGCCCTGTTGGAAAGAACACACTCATTCACACTCATTCACAGTGTGAATCACACTGTGTTTCACACTGTGAATCACAGTGTGCTACACAATGTTAAATTGGGGCGTTTTCACATTGTGGTCGATTCATTTCACACTGGTTCACAGTGTGGATAATCGGAAAAGGAAAGAACACACTCATTTACACTCATTCACAGTGTGAATCACACTGTGTTTCACACTGTGAATCACAGTGTGCTCCACAATGTTAAATTGGGGCGTTTTCACTCTGTGGTCGATTCGTTTCACACTGGTTCACAGTGTGGATAACCGGAAAAGGAAAGAACACACTCATTCACACTCATTTACAGTGTGAATCACACTGTGTTTCACACTGTGAATGAGTGTGTTCTTTCCAGCAGGGCGGGCCTACAGTATCTCACAAAATATAAATTAAACCTAGATCATGAGATCCCTGTAATGGATTATCAATATAAGCTCTTCAAACTGTTTATCAAATCCATCATGCGTAAGCAAACACGTATCATGAGCCAGCAAGACACATATTTTATGTAACTGTAACTCTATTTCTATTTTCAAAAAATGTTTATATTCCTTTCTTATTTCCCACTTGGCTCTTGAAAGCAAGTCGTCTCCTTCATAACGACGTTATGCAATAAACATGTAATTTCTAATCACATTTTCCTACATTGCTTGATTACAAAAATCGTTTTTTTAACCTCATTATATTCCCCCAAACAAGTGATAAATATTCGCTGGTGTTTTTTTTTCTCCGCATAATGGTCTTGTCTGTCTGACGAAGTATAGAGAGCGAGAACTGATGATGATTGTAATGCATGCATATCAACCTCAGCCGACGCCATTGCCAAAACTTGATTTATCGTCTTCGGGCAAAACAAACCCAATTTTGAGGTTTTCTGTGTCTTTATGATTTATAATCTGTGGGTAGATAAGTAGCGAGGGTTCGCTGACTTGGTAATTAATGATAAATCATCCAGCCGACGAGGGTTTGCGTGAAATCGGGGGAAATTATTGCGAGGCCAGCAGACGGACAGACATACAGACAGACAGACGGGGACGAGAAAGACGGATAGAGAGAGAGAGAAAGAAAAAAAATAAGAAAGATATAGTAAATGAGATATTAGAAAGTTCTATAAATATATATTGTAAAATTATTATTTAAAAAAAAAACAATATAGAGAGGTAGATACGAGAAGAAAAAAGATAGCAAGGTAAACAGAGTGAGGAAGAGAGAGAGAGAGAGAGAGAGAGAGAGGACATAATTATATAAAGAAGGAGATAGGTTGAAAAGATTGATATATGTCTTAAAAGGAAAAAAGGGAGAGCAGAAGAGAAATAACTCATTTGTATTGATGAAAGAGGGGAAATAAAAGCAAGGAGTAAGATAGAGACAGAGAGAGAGAGAGAGAGAGAGGGGGGGGGGGAGAGAGATACGCGGAGAAAGAGGAAATACACAGCGTAAAATAAATAGAGCAGTAGGAGAGCGAGAGAGAGAAAGAAAAAAAAAATATATATATATATATAAACTTAGATTTGGTCTATTCCTCCGTACAATGCTCAATGCATTAGTCTGCCTTATCCAATATATATATATATATATATATAACATGTATACAAAGAGAGACGGAGAAGGGAAGTGAAAATGAGAAGATGAAGTTATTTTGTAGAATATAAATTTTCATTTACATGTATTATGAACCAGCCATGCCATTTCTGTCTCATTATTAACCTACTTACATTAATTCATTGGCCTAGTTCTGAAAAGGTGAAATATTTTCTCAAGATGGTAATTTAAATAAGACAATAACATTTTGATTTATTCCGATGTTTATATATCAAATTCACATCTGTTATTCCAATTAGATCCAGGATTGATTTGCTTAGTTTTTCATCAGCCTTGAGCATTTCTACGTCTGAAAATCTATTTTAATATACAAAATCTTAAAAAACAAATATACCAAATCTGAAAAAACAATTCGTGGGGATATTGCTAACTGTTTAGCAAAATAATCGGAATCTTTATAGCTCTTGAATACGCACTACGTCAGCACCCTACGCACTTGTTAAACTGTTGAATCAACATATAAAAGTGCTGGGAAGTGACAGCGTTTTGACCATGTTGGTAGATTATATATTTCAATATAACTATGCTGGTTTTGCCCTTTACAGTGTTGAATCCAGCAATCGTAAATGAGGTACACTTTGAAAACGCTGTCACGCATTGTCTCTTTCAAAATGCGAATATAACACTCTACCTTCTCGAATGTGCAGTATTAGCAGTGGGTTATTGGTCGTTATAAACACACGATGTAATGTGTGCACTATCTCCACACCCTTTGGAAAAATTGTCATATATATATATATATATATCATCTTAATATTTGTACGCATATTAAGATAATGTCAGAAAGTCGAAAGTTTTTAGGTTGACAATGTCCGATTTTCGAAGTTTGAGATTTCGAAGTCTTCAGAGAGCTATTCCTCTGACAGACACTAAAATAGCATTTAATTTATATTCATGTGATCTATGACTTATAAGCTTTCTGGTGATGTATAATTCATCTATTTCATTTTTCACTTCCGACACGGTCTTTTAAAAGATATAGTTCCCAAGACATATTGGATCCATTTTTTCACACTGTTGTCATTTTTTGATTGTAACTGTGCTCATATTCAATCTATACATAATTGTGACTCTTTAAAAAAAAAAATTAAATCAGGCTGACACCAATGGTGCGTTTCCAGAAGACGGTTGTATCACTTTAAGGTCGTCTCCGAAACGCATCGGAAGAAACTAATACGAAAGCAAACTTCCTGAACTGTATACCTTCGGGACAACTATTAAATTCCTGATAAGTTGTTTTCAGAGATAAATTGTTACTTCTTACTTATCAGAACAATTTATAGATACCCATTTCCCCGTGATTGGCCCTAGCTTCTTCGTAGATCCCCCAACCGATGCCCGAAAGAATTCATTCTCATCTCCTTTACAGCGTTCATGTTTATCTAGAAAGAGTGTCAAGTCATTAATTTCTCCAAAGCTTTCGAGGCAAAGTCTAATCTAAGTCGACGTGATAAAATGGTCATCTCGGCCGTATAGTTGGAGCCAGTCTGATGTACCAAGAGGACAAAAAAGGATGCGGGCAATGTTCGCTAAATGAGATGCAGCGTTTCTTAAAGTGAGCATGTGGGGGTACCACACAAATAAATATCCAAAAGTCGGAAAACCTTTAATCCTCTTAAACTTCTTGTCAGTTTATTTGTTGATGATGCATATTTTTAGATATTTAAGTTTCAAAATAGTCAAGTTTCAAAATATGCATTACAATGATAAAACATGATCGCAAGTACTTTAAAAACAATAATTCAGGGACATTTTCACTACCCTATTGTTTATCCCATAGATATCGTGTTAGATTACGTAATACATCATTCTAATGTGCGTACATTTCAAAGGTAATGGACAAGGCTGTTGAAATTTGTTTTTCGAAAGTCTTTGCGATCATTTTATACGTACTTTAGTATTATAAATTATTCTTAATCACCTGAATGTTATTAATGTTTTGTAATGCTAGACATTAGTTGAAACGGGGATTAGCCATTGTTGGGATTGCATGATATTGTTATGACTGAATGATTCACAATACAATGTATTTTTATTTGAGGAGTTGCATTTACTTGAAGTACATAATTATAGAAGAGAAGTGATCTAGGTATGGTTAATAGACATCCGGCGCTTATACCAGTTAGACATTTTTAACACTGGGCATTCAGATTTTATGTAAATCTTTTGATTTTCCTGCGCTAAATCCCCGCCTCCCTCTTGGCTCTAATGAAGTTTTCTCAGGAACGACCGCAGAAAGCATATTGTCAAATGCTCGCCCGAGGAAAACCCCCCTTTTCTTCCCATGTCTTTATATCATATTCTAATATAATTTTTATAGTCAGGTAATATTTTTGAAATTTTAAATGTGAAATATATCTCTTATTAAAGTCATATGCACATTATGAAAATGCACTTTAAGATACCCTTTTATTCCCCATATCTACCCTACATGCTACCACCCCTTTCCCCCATGCCTTCATTACAATTTACTCCGCCATCCCATCGAGTTCTGAAGTGGCGGCACGAACAGGAAAAAAATTGAGTTGAGCAACGGGATGAATTCATGCAGCAAAAAGATTGGGTTTGAGCCTTCGAGATGATTAGATATTGTTAGAACCTTGATGAAAAAAAATTCTCGTTCTTTATCGGACACGACTCGATCTCTGCTTCGAGCCATCTTGGTGGAATTTTTGTCAGGCGTTGACAATTATTGAGAGAGAGCCGTTTATTTATAGGAGCATTTAGCAGATATTTTGCGATACTCGGTGAGAAATTGCACAGGGGATTGGATCCGGGTTGGAGATGCCTGTCTGGCGTCAAAAGCATATACTCTTGGCGCTGTTCAGAGCTTAGTTATAACGCCTTTCAACATTCTTCTTAATCTTGCTTATCTCTGACATCATTTAGATTTATGGTGGACTCATTGGATTTGTTTTGTTTTTATCAAGCTCTTTGACATGCAACTTACTCGGACAAAGGTTATTCCCACACATATCTTCCCCCCCCCCCTTTCACTGGCGCTCTCTCCCTCCCATTCCCCTTTGTTAACCCCCCCCCCCCCCCAATCAAATAAAAAAAAAAAACTCTCTCCTTCTCTCTCTCTCTCTCCCAAAAGCTCGACTTTGCGAAGGTTTATTCTTTTTTCCTGTTACATCTATTTCTCTTCTTTTTACTCTAACCCTCTCTCCCCCTTTACTACTATGTTTTCCGTTTCCAAGTCTTATACTCTGCATTCTCTCCTCGCCCCCCTCTCCCCCTCTCTCTCTCTCTCTCTCTCTTTCTCTCTCTCTCTCTCTCTCTATATATATATATATATCTTAGTCACACGTGCACGCACACACTCAACTTATTTTTCTTACCTTTCTCTTTTTCTCCCTGTCTGTGCCATGGTTCATTCCTGTTTTATGATTTACCGAACTGACTCTAAATTCTCTCTTTTCTCCCACTCTCTCTCTCTCTCTCTCTCTCTCTCTCTCTCTCTTTCTATCTCTCTCGTCTCCCTCTCGCTTTAGAAGGCGGTAAATCCAAGAAGATGTAATTCAATCATCAAAATCAATAAGCTTCATCATTTACTTGATTGCTAGTAAGCTCGTTCCATCATGCATCATTCCGCCAAGGATCTCTCACTCTCTATTTTTACTCTATTGCATTCTATCCGTGGTCTATCTCTCTCTCTCTCTCTCTTCCTCTCTCTCTCTCTCTCCCTCTCCCTCTCTCTCTCTATATATATATATCTCTCTCTCTCTCTTTCTTCCAATATATATATATATATATATCTCCTCTTTATTTCTTTTTTCTTATATGTATACTTCATCACAATTTATAATAACCCTTCTACTTTTTACAATTTTCTTTTTCTCTCTTCTCTTCTATATTTCTCTTTTCCCATTATTCCAATTTGTATTTTAAAAAATAAAAAAAAATAACACTTCTCATATAAATCACATCCCTCCTTTTTTTTTACTTTACCCTCTCTATTTTTCTCTTCATGTTTACCTATTTCAAATATTTTTCTTTCTTCCCCCCCCCCCACCCTCTCTCTCTCTCCCTCTCTCACTTTCACACACACGCACAAAAGCACACACACGAGCACACGCACACACAATCTTCTATTTCACCCACTCCTGATTTAACATGTTTCATTTGAATATTGCTTCTCTATTCGTAATACAGATATCCTTTTTTTTTTCTTCTTCTTGTCAACTATCAGTACTATAGTTTAAAACCTTTCTCTCTTTCCTCTCTCTCTCTCTCTCTCTCCCTCTTTTTGTTTCTCTCTCTCTCCCTCTCCCTCTCTTCCGCCGAGTGATCCAGTGGAAAAATTCTCCGACAGTCTTTGGGTGATATGTCAGTCAAGCTAGCATCATTTCTCACTCTGCATGATCGCTTTAAAATGATTACCTGGCAAACATGGCGCTGAAAACCCCAAAATGAAGGGCCTTCTGCAATCATCATTCAATCATGACCACCAAATCAGTAACAGTGCAGATTTTTATCCATGTTTCAACATAATCCATTTTCATATTCAAGTGGAAATTTGCTTAAATGGATTCTAGAAAGGCTTCAAGACGAAGAATTATATCATTTTTTTTCTCCATATTTCAACATAATCCATTTTCATATTCAACTTGAAATTTGCTTAAATGGATCCCAGAAAGGCTACAAGACGAAGAATAAAATATGATATTTTTCTTCTTCAACATATTAGGAGAGTTACTGTATTTTGCTGAGCGCTGAGGGCTACTTTCAAATTTTGAATTCTCTATTTAATTATATCAATCTAGTTGAGATTAATATTAACGGATTAAAACGCTTATGAAGTCTTTATTGATCTCACGTAGACCACCCCTCCTACTTAACAAGTCAGCTGTTCATCGCTGCTGGTTAAGGCTTCTCAAATAAATACTTACTAAGATAAATTCAAATGTTTATTTACCGACGGATTAGGGGGGAGGGGTGGTGAAAATTACACAAATATATGGAGCCTCCCCCGCCCCCCCCCCCCCCCCGAAAAAAAAAGAAATCTTGAATGTCTTAAGCCGGTCCACATTCCTTAGTCGAATGGCAACATACTTCTCAATGGCAGAGCGAGATCTTATCTGTCAGCAGCTTGAAATATCGCAATGATTTTGGCGGGTTGGTGGTATTTGATTAATTTCGCTGAGGCCACGTATCGGGTTACGTGATGGAGAAATCAGCAGTGAGCTACCAGCGTGCTAACTATCACGTGGATGTCAGCGAATATCTATGATTTATATGCGGTCGTCGGATTTAAAGCGATAGTGTACGATGGAACATTACGCTCATTTTCCTTTTAATACTTGTGTTGCTTTTAACAACACAATTCCATTGCAGGGAAATTCCCTGTCAACGACAATAGCAATCAATTGTATTTCTTTAACGGCCCCTCATGGGGCTATGGAAGAAATGACAACATGTGATATAGTTACAAGATAAACGGAATTTATGGCAGTCTAAAGACAATACAATATTTACAGAAAAAAGAGAACAAACATCTTTGAACACCTAGCTCAAGATAAATTATCATCAGTTTAGCAATAACAAGATAAACACAACTCCACTTCACTTTAGTGCAATTAAAACCAAGAAATAATGGCTACACAATTTCAATATATTTTTGAGTTTTTAGACAATTTTAGTATTTTTAGTAAATTTTGTTTAATATTAATCTCTGCAAAGATAAATGATTAAACACTGCATCTGGTGTTTGACTGATTTTACGATATCAGGCAAAATAGAAAGGTGAAATAAGGAGGACAAAATATTACATCAGGAATGCCTTGTATTTCATCTTCCTCAGAAAGAAATGAATGTTTAGAACCTGTCTAGAAGGACCACCTGTCTACAGTAACCACTTTTTCTGTTCCCCTTTGAAGACCCTAATAGTAAGGTTTGACCATAGTTTATATGGTACTAAATCTAAAAAGACGATACAAGTGCAAGGTTTACGTTGAATCATCAGTGATTACAGCTATTTTCATCTAATTGTGAACATAATTTTGGAGAGAAGTAAAAAAAAAAGTGATGATAAAATGCATTAGTAAATATATGTTGCAACTGTTTTCTTCAAGAACAAAATAAGTGATTACGGGAATTTCTATCAAACCGTCAACATAATTTAAAAGAGAAGTAGGGAAGTGAGTACTTCCAACTATTATGGTTATGTTGTAAATGTTAAATTCAAGAACAGAAAAGAGATTACCATCATTTCGTAATTTGGGTTAGACCGGTTTCACTGTTTTTAATTTTGACAATTAATCGGACTGATTAGATTAGATTTCATCGTTTGTTTTGATACAAAATAAATAATAGCAACACTGCCGAAGACACTGTGTGATATAATGAAGAAGGGGATTAGCATTCCTCGGCTACAGTGTCGTATACTAGCTCCCTGGCCACTTGTGGGCCTCAATATTCTTGATGAGTTTCTGCCGGAGAAACGAATGCATAATGACATACTACATGACGACAACAATGATGATCCGCATTATTAATTACATCCCAATGGTTGCAATCATAACAACAATATCCTCCTGCTACCTCTCCAAGTCTGTTGTGATAGAACCTTCGGAGAGCAGGACTTCCGCAGTGAAACGGAGGACGGGATGGAAATAGTAAGATGAAGAGAAGGAGGGAGTTGTCCGCACAGCGCGAAGTCGAAATTTGGAATGGTGTCCTGATCCCTTCTTGTACTACGCGTTCTACGAGCACGGCTGTGCGAGATGTGGTTGTGCACCAGTCAGTGATTGCGCACGAGCGGATGATCGAGCGCGGCAGTGCGGAGCGGCCTACGAAAAGGGATGGTACGGGTTCCCAAGCGAAATGATTATTTGAGGCAGAACCCTGTTTATTCTACAGTTGACATTTGGTGGACACAGGTTCACGTCAATACCGCCATTTCCTTTGGCCAACTTTGGAGAATTCCTGCGCTAAATCCCCGCCTCCCTCTTAGCTCTAATGAAGTTTTCTCAGGAAATATTCCAGCTCCTCCAGAAAAAAAACGAAGACACGGCGCGAAATAATCGTACTCCTGTCAATTCCCTATGCTCTTGCGCTACGTTCCATTTTCTTTGACAATAGCCATATAAAAGAGACAAAAAAGCAAAACCCTAAATACGACATGATTTTGGAGTAAGTCCTGACAATACCTATGAATAACACTATAAGTTAAGTTGTTTGCATTGTTTAGCAATGTATAGTCACCCCTTCCACTCGACTGGAGCATATATTGTTTCCCCACATTTGAATTAATTTGTTTCTTTACCTCTAATTCATAAAATGATTGTAACAAAAAGATTTTTTTCTGAAAAGATAACATTATCTATCAAGAATAAATCATAATGTCACAATTATTTAATGTAAAGGGGTAAAAACATTTTATTCCAACTTTATTGGCGACAGTGCAATTTAAACATATTTTATTTTTTAATAGTTAAGTGACACATTATTGGTACTAAATGTCACTCAGTTTCATAATTACGTTTCAATGGACTAATGGAGTATCAACTTGAATTTTTATCATATACATTCAAATTAGAAGACTATAAAACGAAATCATGACGAAGCTTTTGGTGATGAGATGAGGGGGGAGGAGAGATAAATCTAGAGAGAAACAGACAATGAACAGAGAAAAATTGTTTTGCCTTGAATATGGAGGAAGAATATCGATGTGTCTTCTTGTTCCCTATTTCTTCTGATGGAAGTGACGAAATCATTTACCAGTATGCTAATTGAGATGAGAAGATTAAAAGTAGAGCAGAGAATGAGAGAGGTTGTGGGAAAATTAAAGATAGATAGAGGGGGAACGAAATAGAGAGGAGGAGAGAGCTGGGAGAAGAAGGAATAAGAAATAAATGAGCATCGCATTACAATTTTGACGAGTAAGCCACACAGAACACGTACAAAAGCGCCTTTCGGGATTTGAAGCGCGTTCGCGCGTTATTAACTCAGGGAGACATATTGCGCTGTGGCGCCATCATCATCCACAACGACGCTCTCGTAAGCTCGCTCGCGCGCACTTGTACAGGCCTTTCATGCAGCTCGCAGATAAAGGCGACTTTCACGGCGTACGGGGGTGTTTGCGCTCGGTGCATTCTCGAGTTCGATTCCGTGATCAAGTGGCGGGAAATCTTCTACTGGATTCAGCCTTCGGCGGTCCTCTCTTTCTCTCTCCTTCATCCTTACCCTCACCCAACGCAAGCTGTAGATGGTACGTGTCAGAGCGCACGAGAAGAAAGGCCAATACCGCACGCATTGCGATTCTTCCCGTCTTCATTTCGAAGAGGCTCCTCAAAACCCGATGAATTATTAACGCCAATTATTGAATCACGTATATAGACATATATTAGTGAATATTAATCACCCAGTGTTGAATTTGGAAGTGCATGACAGATTTCTAGGACAGAGCACTTTTGTTAACTGAAAAGAGGTTAAATAAAGTCTAAGAAAAACTAGGAAAATATTGCGCGATGGGTGGTATTGGCACGCAATTATTTCACGCTTGCTACGTCTTCTTTATTCATGTAAATTTCATAAATCACACGTCACTCAAACCCATCGATGCAATTAACACGGGTTTAGACGGTGATTGGATTCCAACGGAATATATGAGGAACTTGTTTTTGTTTAGATGCCCCAGTTTTCTATCAATTTATGGAATTGGGCTAACGAAAGGGAAATTACCTCCTTTGGGAATGCTTAATCGTTTAAATGTTGACTTTTCTGTTCTGATATCTATTATTCGGTCATACTGCTTTATCAGAGGGTTAAATACGTCGGGCGCCATGTATAATGAATATTCTATTCAGTTACAGATTCATATACTATTAATTAAGCTGGAATAAAATGGAAATTTGTCCAAATCCACTGGTGGCAAACGCGTCATTTCCCTGTGTTCTTAATAATGATTGGCTTTTCAGATGGTACGGATAGCCGATTGACGTAACCAGACACGATAATGTAAGATGAAAGCGCATCTCTCCTGCTGGATACAGAACAATTTGTCTATTTACATCAGCTTCTTTGAATGATAGAAAGCCAACAACACTCAATCCCTTCCTCTTCTTCTTATTTGTTTAAATGAATTAGTCGAGTTATACTACTACCACTACTACTACTACTACTACTACTACTTCTTCTACTACTACTACTACCACCACCACCACTTCTACTATTATGATTACTACTTTTATTACTACTAAAACAACTACTTATACTACTTCTACTACTACTAGTCTAGACCACTACTACTACTACTTCTACTACTACTTATTCTACTACTCCTACAACTACTACTACTACTACTACTACTACTACTACTACTACTTCTTCTTCTTCTGCTTCTTCTACTTATTATTATTACTATTCCTCTCTTTCCTTTTATTGCAGGAAGAGACTAGTTTCAAACTTGGAACGATCATGATATTCTTTGACTCTTTTGGTTTAACAACAATTGTTTATTTATATCTCGACTGTTTAATCTCCATTAAACTGAGGATTTTCACGAAGTATATTTCTAAGTAAATTACTACTGCACATTAAAAAAAAGAGTAAATTACTACTGTCTATCTTGTTCACATGCTAGTAATATTTTGTTGCCATACATCTTCTTTTTTTTCTTCTTTTTTTTCTTGTCATTATTATTATTGTTATTATTATTTTGGTCACTATTTGCCATACATCTTGTACTGTGTTACTTAATACATTGCATAAAGGCAGTATACTTCGGGCTCCTATGACTGAGACATACAGGCAGGTTCAAGCCATCCCGTTTAGCCAGACAGACAGAAGAACAAACAAACACCACGAATGGAAGGGTAGACTCTCCTCTCCGATGTCGTCCTTTCCCCTCAAATTAATCACGTGATAAGTCGGAGATCGTGTTTTTGTCACGCTCTGTACACAGAGGGCGATATAGCCACGTGGTGTCGTCTGGTTTTAACTTTCCCGCGATCCCATCGGGTCGTCTGCTTCAGACATTTAAGTCGGCACGTTTCGCCAAGAAATTCCATGACATCAACATCTTCATTTCGAAGAGAGATATAAGCATTTGATATATCATTTTTGTGAGATATAGTACGTTTCGAAATTTGCAGTTATAAGGTTACAGTAACTAAAATTGCAGCAGGTTTATACATGTACATCATTATGGTGTCTGGGCAAATCTAAGGTATTTGGTCGTTTGTTATTCCATCCGTTACCACCAGAGGGCCCCTATATTAAACAAAATAAAAAATACAAAGACTGCTTGTGATGATACCAATATAATATGGACTTTGAGTGGTTTTAACCCCCCCTCCCCCATCCCTTTCAGAGAATCATGCATGGATACAGCATTTCTTTAAGGATGCATGTTCAGTACGTGTCGTATTAATGTAAGGTACAGCTTACATGGGAAAGTTCTTTTTGTATACATGCATTACGTGGTTGTAGTGTGGAAAACAACAATCGTGATGGAACCCCAGTGGTGTTGCTAAAAGGAGCAGGGGTACCCTCCCCCCCCCCCCCACCAATCGAACGACGAAGGAGGGGGAGAGAGAGAGAGAGAGAGAGAGCATCCCCAATCAGTGGCCTAGTAGATTCACATAATTATCATCCACCATCCACTTGTTATTGCCGGTGCCCCAATGGTAAGTGCCACCCTCCCCCCCCCCCCCCCCCGCCACCCTCATTGTTAGACCCACGCTTTATCCAACTGGAGTATCCTGTGCAATCTCGAGTTTACACTGCATTTTAATGGATCATTTTGAGTTTTTTCTCTCCTTCTCGTACGATACGTCCACATCTTACGGAGATGTCAATGATGTGCGTGTGCGTTTAGAACATTCCTTTCCAAGTTCTGCTTTAAAAATACTATAGGCGATATCGAGGCAAGAAATGAATAGCAACAGAAGTAGTATAAAATGTAACTTTAAGAATAGGCGTATAATAATGATAGATAACAAGTATTGCATATACGCCTACATAGCCTTTTGTAAGGAATAGCATAGCATCTTTTAAACGAAGTATAGGCGGTTAAACTGCATCGCTATCTGCTAAATTGTCATTTTCAGTCTACATTATACACCTGTGATGCGATATTAATTTGAATTGATGAACTTTATTCAAAAGAACAAAGAAGACGATCGCAAAGCCTTTCAAAAAATCAACTTAAACAGATTAAGGAAATTGTAATCACCTTGCTCATCACCTTTCGAAATGAGCGAACATTATAATACACGAATTGCGTAATCCATTTTTTTTTAATGTGATATACACTTATCTAGGGTATATTGGAATCGCCCTTGCGCTGATTTTCCAAAGTGGGTTGCGATCGCGTTAATTCGCATATCTATACTAGTTTTGTACCGTATCCATGCATCAGTAGTAACTCTAATATTGATGAAAGTTTCGTCCAATGCACTGCTGATATTGGAGGGCATCGGGAAAGGACTGTCCATTTTTTTTTCTCTACTACTAAACACTCCAAATTATTTAGGTCACTCATCTGTAATTTGAGTGGTATAAAGTCGAACCTCTGAGGGATTTTGATTTCGGGTTAGCGTCGCCTAGCAAAACAACTTAAAGTGTTTGGATAGGAGGGGCCCGTCTGAGCATTAACGAGAAGCTTTTTGAAAGATTGATGTCTCCGAGTTGTGATTATGGTCATCTATATGCATGCACATAAAATCAAAGCTCCCAGTATAACTGCAGTAATACAGCAGACCTAACTTAAATTTATATATATATTATAAGCCGTATATATAACTGGAATGAATGTGAACGGATTCGTTTCATTAACTGATTAAATCAATAAAAACGGACTTGTGATTAGGCCTTAGAATAGTGATTTAAGCTTTCTTTACGCATACATCGATTATCCAAGATCCAAGTATAATACTGACGAAAATACAGCAATAATATTTCCTCTCATGATTAACGTGGCATAGAATGTTTTCATTACTTGATTAAGTCAATAGTACAGGGCGCCATGATTATTAATTAAATATAAACATATCCCAGACAATTTCCCCTTTCATTGGTATTTGGTGATGAAATTGTCTATTTTTGCTATTTGATATGTTACATGAGTTTTTCTTTTTCTGGTCAGGGATTTTCGTTATGATGAATAATAGATTTGTCATTAATGGCTTTTAATTAATTTTCTATTAAATGAATAAATTGTGAAAATTTTAATTAAAACCATCAAGACGACTGCTAGATACGTGTTCATGAAAGTTAAGTACTCATTATTCTTTTGATACACAAATGGAAGTGTCCTTTTCAAAATTGCAACAACAACAAAAAAGATTCATAAAGGACCTCCGTCATTTTGGCAGTATAAATTTAAAAAAACGGACAAAGTGGACGTGTCCATGTGTAAATATCCGTGGATATTTTTTTTTAAATTTTTTAATTTTTTAATTTTTAAATTTTTTTATGGGGGGGGGGGGGGTCATTATTATGTACAAAACAGAATATCTCTGAAGTGACCCATTGTCATGAACTGGCCCCGAGGCAACATGAGTAGGCTGTACAATAGAAAAGAAATTAAAATGTGCTTTTGCGATCTGGGCCCCCTTTGAATGATATCAAATTCAGCTTGTTATTTTTCGACTTTTTTTCTGGTACCAATAGCAATATCCAAAGATGTATGACGGATCTTGTGATCACTGATTCAGATCGATATAAATGTTTTCAGTACAGTTAAGATTTAAAGTTCCACACTTAAAACCTTCTTGTAGCACAATACCTTGATTATGTTAATCAAGCAATCGTCACATAAAACCTCTATATTTTTAGCATATCCACTTACTTTTAGCCATCGACTGTGAATATGCATATTTCTTGCTATCACCAGCCTTCCCCCTCTTTCTTCTCAAGGCCGAAGTCGTCGCCCATGTTTCAATGTCGGTGTCGTGTTCAAAGACATCAGTCATCGCCGACATCACATCACCTGCGTCCAACATGTCTATAGGTTCTGTTCGCATCGAGAATTAAAGGGATTGGGTAACTTTGTCTCAGATTCTTAAACAAAATCCTGGATTTAGCTCATGCTGCAATGATAATTATAAACCTTTAGATCAGTCAGGAACCCCATGACTTTTGCAAGCCGACCGCCTGTCTGATCATCAAGAAATTTATGATTGGAAATTGAAATTTAAAAAAATCGTTTTCTTAACGTTTTTCATAACACTACAGTCTATTGCGGAAAATGAGTATGGTAAAACCGGTCACTCAAAGATTTTTACTTTTTGAGGCACTTCATGATCATTTTGAAGCGCAGTCTTTTAGGGCTCCAATACACCATTATTACAGACACCAACAGCTCGTAGGGCCATGCATCTCAGATATAAAATTGTTAAACGGTGCCTTTAAAGGTTCAAATAAGCACCACAAATCGTCAATACCTACACCACCATAAAAAAGGATGTTACTTTTATGTTAAAATCTCAAAAGGTTGAAATGTGCACCATCTTGCACGAGAAAAAAGGTGCAACGTTGAAACACAGGAGCTGCATAAACCTGTTTATATGTTATGCACCATTATTATTGCAGGCCAATAATAATAATCTGGACTTGTATAGCACTTAATACGAAATACTGTCTCTAAGCGCTTTACAAATATTATTTACTCCGATAATTTCTGAATGATAATAAGAACACTAACAACTGGAATTTTAGTAAAAACTAAAGCCGATTCTGGTTCAAATAATACACAATTGCTACGATTCTGAGCTGATCTAGCTTTTCCTTCTCCAAAGAACCTTCAAATCCCTTGAAATTCAGATGTTATTATATATATGAATAATGATTATTCAGATCCTCGATCGCAAAGATTAAAACAATTTGAATCTTCATATTAAAGTATATTGAAAATTCTTTCAAAATCGGATCGTAGTCAAATGGTATAGTGTGCGGTGTGCTTAATATACCCTTTCCTGAACCTACCATAGTACCTATAAATGCAAAGTACAGGTCCCATGTGGGATGGGGTATAACGTCCCGATTCCCCCATCTGGAGTTACATGCAATAGTTCAAAATTGATTATTTATTTCCGAATTCCGATTCCACTTGTATCGCGTTGCCGGCTAAACAAATAATCACATATATGACTCAAATACCCCAAGCAGAGGAGAGGAGCTAAATTTGATCTACATATCCCAAACCCCCGGGGTTCTTTGAGTCAGATTACTTCAAGTTCTCTGGAAGCTTGTAAACCAACAGGTACTTAAACATATGAAAAATTTACGCTCGTTCGCATTCCGATAGATAAGCTTCTTGAAGAAAACAAAATAAGAAGGTATCGGAGGAGCTTAAGAAGGCTTAAAATGAAGACGTAAGATAATTTAATGCTTTCCAAGTTTGATGATGTTCAAGACGAATCTTTTAGATATTTGATATTTATATGTAATGAATGCTGTTCTTCCACTAATACTGGATATGCCTGTGATTTAACAGCACGATGTGGGATATGATGAAATGTACATGCTTATATTGAAAGAGAAAGGATTTGTTTTAAATATTTATTGCCCTTTTTAATCGTTAGGATGCAATGGGGGGGGGGGGGGGGGGCTAAATGGGGGCATTTGAAAAGCCGTCCTTTATAGGAGACACCTTTTTTTATGATAATCTCCTAAACTAACATTAAAAAACGTACAAATTCAAAAGATTTTCATACTTTTCCCAGAACTCAATCTTCTCTTTAAATTAGCCTATCATTTCAGCGCACTTTATCAGGGTTGGTCTTTCTATTCGCTCTTAATTCGTTCGTATCTATCATTATTTATCTAGCATTATTTTCTGAAATTACAATTTACAAAATGCAGTTAATTTCTGATCATGGTTAGAGGATTATTGTTTTTTTTTATTGAAATGTCAGAACAAATCTGTTGGCTTGAATTAATTCATTAACATTTTTAACGTTGAGTTAAAAGTCACCTTACTTCAGTGGATGCCCTCCGCCTTAATTCACAGCGGGTTTCTTTTTTTTTCATGTCGGTTGTTTATTGATGAAATTTGAAATGAGAGGGCCTGCTTTTCCTGGAGCTACGGGGCTAAGAGTAGATTGAAAAGTTAATCCAAATTGGAGATGGTCGGATCAACATACGTGAAGATCGTCAAGGGTCCGGAGAGACAGTTTATTCTGGTTCAGAGAAAAAGCACTTTCCTGCAGTGCACGGGGCAAAAACAGATTTATATTATTATATATAGAATGAGGGTTTCTGCTGCGAGGATGTAAAAGGCTGATGGCGGAGGAAGGTGGTGTAATGGTTTAGGGGTGAAGGGAGTAGAAGAGTTTAATGAGTGAATAATAGAGGGAGAGGGTGAGAGAGAGAGAGAGATGGGGGGAGAGAGAGCGAGAGAGAGAACGAGAGAAAGAGAGAGATGGGGGGAGAGAGAGAGGGAGAGAGAGAGAACGAGAGAAAGAGAGAGATGGGGAGAGAGATGGAGGGAGGGAGAGGAAGAGGGAGAGGAGGGAGGTAGAGAGAGAGATGATGATAGAGATAGACGGGGTGAGTATAGGGATAGAGGGGAGATGGGAGAGAGAGATAGAGAGAGAGGGGAGAGGGAGAGAGGCGGGATAAAGAGAGGGAGAGGGGTGGGAGAGGGGGAGGGGAGAGAGTAGGAGAGAGGGGGCAGAGAGATAGAGGATCATGATAGAGAGAGACGAGGTGAGTAGGGATAGGGGGAGATGACAGATAGAGAGGGGGTAGGGTGGGAGTGGGGTGGGGGCAGAGGTGGTAAAGACTCAAAAGTGGTAGTGGGGTGTCTGCAAGAGGATGGGGTATAGGAGCTGGTATACAAGAGACCAGGGGATAGAAAGATGGTGGCATGACGGAGAGACGGAAAGGGCAAAGAACAAACAGGTAAAATCAATATCTCTGATTTCATTACAGAGCAATTACTTTTGAATCGTCACAGATCCCGCTACGGACGCGAGTTTTCCACAAGTCATGTCAGGAACTCCCCAGCCAATTCTAATTTGAGCACGGTCTTGTTCGAATCGATGGTTTCTAGCCAAGTCTTTCTTTACAGACCCTCTATGTAAAAAAAAATAACAGAAATACCACAGTATAATTCATAACAATGGTACATCCTATATACACAGACGAACTACACCTGTACATCATTCTTGACGCTGAGATTATGTTAATATATATTTGGTATTACAGTAACTGTTATTATTCATAACACCGTATTATGATAGTATAAGGTCACGACCCCTTACTGCATCCATCTAGCCAGTATTTTAATGTTGGCCCATGAGGGGAACCCCCTATATTAACCTATAAATATAACTACTTTAGGTGGGGAGGTGACGCAACCCCTATTTTAGCCACATTTATATGCTGTAATATTTCCCCCTATCTATAATCGTCTTTACCCATTCCTACATCTACTTCATACTTGGTATTAAATATTCATAAATTTAATAAATTCCTAAGAAATAAGAAAATAATATATGGAATCGCATGCTGCACGGCACGTCTGAATTTCTAGACAAAGACATTAAAATAATATGAAACATCTTAACCTTCCTCCTAGCCTAGTTTCGAGACGTATTATTCGTTTTCTCCCCCATCAATGAAAGTGGGTGTGGAATAAGTAGACTAACACTCAATATTCAGCTTTTCTCTCATTGACAATTTACTTTTACATCATGAGACATAAGAGGTATTAGTCTATAGTTCTAAACATAATACACAACCATTATTGTATCGAGAGGGGGGGGGGGGGACTAGTTGAAACCTTAAAGCGAGGCTATACTTCCCCAACCTGGACCTACATGTACTTGCTTCCCAAATATCCTATATCGCAGGATACAGTGAAATTATATCTCTGATATATGCAATGATATTAGTCAATTAATATTTAATGATATATCGATCGCCTGTTTGATTATCAAGATATTTATGATTGGAAAACGAAATTTTATTTTTCGTTTTCATAACGGTTTTTATAAGACTACAGTCTATTGGGGAAAATGAGATGGTAAAACCGGTCACTCAAAGATTTCTTAATGTTTTGAGGAACCTCATGATAAATTTGAAGCGCAATTTCTGTAGGGCTTCAATATTACACCATATCACAGACACTGATTACACGTAGGGCCTTGCATCTCAGATTTAACATTGTGACACGATGCCTTTAACCAGTAACATAATAAACTCACCAGTCAAGCCCCCCCCCCCCCCCGCGATCAATATCAAACACATTTCATTTTCGCACGCTCTAGAATCTGACAAAAGGAAAGTCATAATTTCCAGAGAATGATGTATGCTCCAATATAATTATTCAATTCTATGGTCGCAATACTGACCTATTGACCTATTTACTATGAGTATCGAGTGCATTTCATTAAACGTTGATTACATTGTGGTACAAATTAACCGTTACTAATAGAATTGATATATTTTCATTTGATTTCATACCATCGATGATATTTTTACATATTTTTTTCACTTTATCCCCAGACTGGTTATTATCTCATCTCATTTATACCTTTCCATGTTCAATTTTTGTCTTGACCGCAGGATGGAGGTAGTATCATTTTTTCCTGGAAGATATTGTTCTTTTAGTATCAACATAGTACACATAGTATCGTCAATGTACCAACCAAATTTTCGACCTTTTCCCATCTTCTCGTATTTTAATTTCTTCTATCATTATTGATCCCCCCCCCTCTCTCTCTCTCTCTCTCTCTGTCTTGTTTCATTTTTTCTCTTTGCGGTTTCTGATGCATGCCCCTTCTCTCTCATATGCATCTTGATCCACATTTCTTTTGTATTCTTTATTTTACCCATTCATTTTCCATTTCTACAAGTCTCTATTTGTTTCTTCTCTCTATGTCTCTTTCCCTCTATGCCCCCCTTTCTCTCTCTTTCTCTCTCTTTCTCTCACATTCTCTCTCTATCTCTCCGTCCCTTACTATATAGGCCTATAATATTATGAATAAATTTTCACCTGAAAAAAGAAATAAGAAATATAAATATATATATATATATGGCCTATTATATAAACATAAATATTTCCCTTACTCTATCTATCTATCTATCTCTCTCTTTCTCAAATCCTTGCCCACCCCTTCTCTCCTTTTGCTCTTTCCCTCATTCACTCCTGTCATTCTTTGTGGATTTGTTTGCCCCACACACCCTTCTTCCAGGTGACAGGGGTTAAATCACCCATCATCAGAGATGGCGGCAGTTTGAGCCCCTGCTCATCTCTAAGCGTTCACTCTTGGCTTGTTCCATCACACTATACATCACCACCATAATCCCACCTTCATCATCCTCTTCCCCCACCGCCTCTACCAGCCCCTATCACAGCCAACCCCACCACCCCCTATCCGCCACTGCAAGTTTAAAGGAACCCGGTATTGCGTTTGTACCGCGCCTTGTGGGGCAGTTGCAGTGCAGGAGTGCGCGTATCGTCCGGTTCATTATGTCACGATGCGGAGCGACCGTTCTTAATGCTGCAATAGCATTACCTATTTAATAATTGATGGTCTGGTCCGTATGTAATTATAGGTTGGTGTGGCTGGCCGTTCTGGGGTGAACCCACACCGAGGCAGCGGGAGAATCTATCTCCATTGATTTTACACACCTCCCTTGGGCAGGTGCTGGCGAGATCGAAAAGGGATCTAGCTATAGTGGAGAACGCTACAGAGGGTGAGAGTGGGAGGGAGAAGAGAGTGCATCCTTTATTCCAAAAAGAGAACGCATTATCAAGGCATGCAGGAGGAGCAACGACAGTGGCAGAAGCGATCGAGGCGGCGGCTGCCAGTGTCACATGGACTATCTCCGGCGGAGTACGCTCCCGACAGACACGGCGTGTAATTACACTTCTCTCGCCTGCAGCGTGCACGAGACGCGTGGAAGGTCATAACAATACGTTTTCACATGGGACTAGAGGTAAGCCCCCTAGCTTGACATGTTTAGCGACTAGCAAGCGATCGCCTGATACACTGCGGCGCAGAAATTCGAGAGCGCGAAACTTTTGATACACTTTCCGCCACATATTTTGTTCATGTACCGCCGTATGCCTGTGCTGGTGTTTTTCAAGTGTGCTGCAAAATTTACCTTGCTCTATTTATGCTGTAATGCGTGTGTTTTTACACTTTGCATCATTGCAAGGTCTTTCTATCAATAAATCAGTTAATCAGCAATGCAACCCGAGTGGCTTTTAACGAGGTCACTGACTTCAATTGAATAATGTTGGTCATTTCTCGCTGAGAGTTGTTTCACATCTTGCTAAGACGAATTGTTATTTACACGCATCAATGTTTCTGGTAGCCTTCATACTATCGAACAAAATAGTACATAATCATTTGTGTAGATTTCATCGCGACATCATTTTTAACAACCATGATTATAGTGGTAATTATCCTAATCATCTTCATTAACAACATCATAATCACTATCATCATCATCATTACCTCCATCACTACCATCAAATCATCACTACCATCTTAATCATCATCACCACATCACAGTATCCATATCACCACCATCTCTTTCATCACCAACATCATCACCACAATCATCATCATCATAGCTATCGTCGTTATCATCATTAATATCATCATCACCATCATCCATTCATGTTACCATAATCAAGAACATTATCCTCCCACCACCACCTCCACCACCGAAACCATCACAACAATCACCACCACCACCATCATCATCATCGTCATCATCTTCTCCATCATCTTCTTCTTCATCACCATCTCCATCATCTTCTTCTTCATCACCATCTCCATCATCTTCCCCTTCATTATAACCACATTCTACATCCGATCAGTGTTCTATTAAAAGTGGATGTAATGGTTTTCATTTATTCCAAAGAAACGTGCTCATCACTCCCACATAAACACTACATTTATTACAACTCTCCATGCGCGCTGACATGGGCGAAGCTAGAAACGCTACATTAACATTTTGTTTGAAAACACTCCCATTTATCATTGGTTTGTCTAAGCTTGTTTATGTAAAGCTGCAGTAGTAAATGGGGTATCTAACACCCCCCCCCCCCCATCAAGAATATAACGTATCCACCAAATGGCTGTACATGAGAAGAAGATAACTACAATTATTATAACTAACAAATTTACCCTGTTGTAATTTAAACATAAACTGTTCCCTTTTGAGATGTTGTTGATTCGTATTATGAAGTATGTTCATAATTATCTGCATTAGAAGAAAATGTGTTCGATCATAATAGAGTAACACTGTATGTGATTGTGTGCGTACACATGGATGACTTTTGAATGAATATCTCATCTTTTGGCACTCAGTATTTCAACCATTTTGGAAAGGACATTATTTTGTCTGCTAGTACCTAATCTTGGAGGTTCATATCTCTGTTAGACGAAAGTGTTTTCGTCCATCATGACTGTATACGTATCATTTGAACGTATATGTACACTGGTCGTATTTACTGCAGTATATTATTCATGTCTCATCTTAACGCATACAGTGTTTTTAATCATTTTGGACAGGTCATATTTTCTTTTTTATTTCCTGATAGGCCTATGTTAGTTTTATATCTACTATAGATTAATAGCGTGTTGAGTGGGAGTAAATGCCTTATGAACACGTGCGTATATAAATTCGTTATAATCCATGCGTATACACTGTCACAGTTCTAATGTGTCCGAATAGACTGGCAGTTCGCTTGTCTCATTTGCATACACAAACAGTTGTTTAATCATTATTGAGAAGAAATTGTACCTCTTTAGTCCCGCGTATAAGAGTTTCATATCTGCAGTAGATGAAACATATCTATTTGTTCATCACGAAGGTTCATTTACTTTGCTTGAGATCATGGGTTATTTTTGTTTACATTTTGAGCGAACTAGTCAGCGGTCAGTAATACTGCACGGGACACGGAAGGACTGTACCATGTGTGTATAATACGTTTGAATTTTCAAAGCAATATATGGTAATTTTCATTAATTACTAGATAACTATCTTGCTATAGTCGTTATGTATGAATATTGTACGTTTATACGTGTTTCGCGAATGCAAACGATTGAGACAGAAATAAAGAGAGAATGGGGGTGAGAGGGGGAGAGGGGTGTAGAAAGAATATAGATAGGGAGAGGCACAAAGAGACAGAGAGAAGAAGAAATAGTGAGAGAGACAGATAGGCAGGAGGGGATATGGGGAAGGTTAAGCAGAACGCTGTTTATAGATAATCGAGTCCTCTATATTAATTTGAGAAAATACACACGAGTCGATATACCCTCCTCCTCCAGCCAGCCCCTCCCCCCCCCCCCCGAATTTTCCTTCGTCCCTTGGGTGGACGTGCCCCCTTCTCCCTCCAGCTGGCTACGCCTTTGATTACAGTGGGAGCATGATGATCCCCAATGTAAACAGTGCACTTAGCAGTAGAATGGGCGACGATTACTTTCTGCATGTCTCGGGCTAAGAGGTAGGGAGAGACAGAGAAGGATACAAGGATGAAGAGAGACAGAGAGACAGACAGAGAGACAGACAGACGAAGAGAGAGAGAGAGAGAGAGAGACAGACAGAGACAGATAGAGAGAATGGGAGTGATTTAGAGGGAAACATAGAAAGAGCGAGTGATCGAATGTGAACGAGAGAGAAAGATAGCTGAGTGGAGATAGAGAAAAGAAGAGTAATAGAAGAGACAGAGACAGACAGACACCCAGAGATATAGAGAGGGAAGAAATTGAGAAAGGAAACAACATTAAGATGAATGACAAGGGAATGAAAGATCTTACGGAGGAAGTGTGAAAGAAAGGAGGAAAGATATATGGAAAGAGAACAGTGCACTTAGCAGCAGAATAGGTAGCGATAGCTTCCTACATTACTGTATACGGCTACGAAATAGGGAGAGACAGATGCAAGAAGGGGAAGAGAAAGAGAGAGGACGGGGGAAGGGGAGTAGAGAGAGAGAGAGATTTATGTGACAGAAGCAACAGACAATTTCGGTGACATAAATCGCTAATGAATGAAATAATGAAAGAAATTTTAGAATTATGACAAATATTGAAGAAAGGAAGATTATGACATAAATCAATGATGGAAAATGCATTCCATCACACAGCATGCATGCACAACTTCTGACTTTTTCAACTTTATAAGATCCACATGCAAACGTGCATATTTCACATAAAGTGTGTGCATATTATTACCCACCGTCCCAAGGCAACGTGGTTCTATCTACTCTACCTTTAACGTGACTCGGTACATTGTTGAAGGTTGATGAAAAAACTGCGTAATTTTTGTATCGTATGAAATGTTACTTATTTTATTCCTTCTACTGTAGGAACCCTCTAGCATGCAAAAAATCCTGAACAAATTCTCAAAACACAAATATAAATTATTTATGATTTTCTTTAAAGGCGTCACTGTGCGACACTCTCTAATAGTAAATTCTCCCAACCATTTTTGAATTTTTCAATCCGTTTTTTTTTCATGAAAATAAGACATAAGACAGGTTTTTTAAAAATCTTTCAACGTTTAAATGTCTGGAATCGTTTATAGAGCCATTTCATTGCTTTGTGACAATTTACATTTACCTAAAATGTAATGAAATTGTAATAATATGGTTAGGAAAATTAAGGCATCGATCAGACCAGTTTTCTCCAATTTTATCATTAACAATGGTTTGTTTTCACTCAAAATTTTAGATTAACTTTAATTGTACATCTAACATTGATTTCACTACCTTTAATGGCACCATTTGCTCTCATCTGAACAATGTCATCAAGTCCCTGTAAGGACAAAGTAGATGGCAAAGTGCTAGCCTTCATTTTCTTATCTTCACTTAGCATGGCCTCTTATGCTTGGTTTAACAGAGTAGGATTGGGAATTTACTCTTTATTCCGCCCTCATACACCTATGATATTCGTTCTTTGGGCTCGCAAGTATATAGGGCCGGATGTTTTTAGACAGTGAGTTATAAGACATTAATTAACATGAATTAACATCATTTTTTGTTATATACCTGATAGTAATATGATATCAAGTCAACTTTTATTGGAGATTGGTTGGATTGAATTATTTTAAGTAAAATGATGTCTGTGCATCGTAAAGATGTGTTCCTTATTCCATATGGGCCTGTATTAACTGTTGTTATGAGAAGAATTGAGATTGTAATCTAGATTTGCCATGTCTTAATTGTCTTACTTGTTGTCTTCTCGAAGTTGCTACTTTAAAGTAAATTACATACATATCGCATTGCCTATTTATTTGACAAACATGTGCAATCATTCTTTTTATTAGAAAGTATGCGAAATCAAATATTCAACTTTGATAAGCACAATACTTCTCCATTACGTCGAAAAAATGGAATCTAATAGCTTCACATATTGTGTGCATGTACTTTTAAAATAAATAAATAAAATGAATACGTTTAAAATAAATATAATAAATAAACATGAATACGTTTAAAATAAATATAATAAATAAATGAAACAAAAAAATATTGGATTAATGAAATTGTTTTACAAATTACTAATCAGGGGGGTGTTTCACTAAGCCCTAAAATCGATCTAAAAATCGATCTAAAAATAGATTTTTATCAATTTTAAGGGCTTAAAATTGATTTCGATTTTAGCAGCTGTTTCACTAAATAAATAAAATCGATTTTAGTTGATGAAACACCCCCCTGATGTCTTATTTTTTTAACTCTGAACATATTGCACAATCATGACGTTTTACACAGTAATTTGATACAAAAACAATTCTTCCCGGGTAAGGCAAGTTTAACCAAACCAAAATTCAATTCGATGAAATTAAGACACATGCAGGTCATTCTCCCTGCGATCATGATGGATATTTCCTTGTCTTTCTTTCTTATTATTGGATGGTTTAGAAGGAGATGAGCCCCTTTAATCCCGGATGGTTACGGGAAACCCGGTTCCATTCTGGCACTACGTGACCGCCGTGGCACAGTGTACACGTCCCAAATCTCGGCAAAGAATTGCATCGATAAAGAAAAAAAAAAATCAGATCCGTTCATCTCCACAAAAAAGAGAACCCCCCCCCCCCCGTCTCCTCATTTCCCTTTCTTATATATTTATTTCTATCTCTCTCTCTCTCTTGCCCTCTTATCATTGTATTCCCTCTGTCCGTCTGTCTCCACATCCCATTCTGCCCCCCTCTCTCACTTTGTATATCTATCTATGTATCTTAAACGTGTTAATTTTGAATAGTCATCTCCATCGCAGAAATTCTTATCTATCTATCTATCTATCTATCTATCTTTATTCATCTATCTATCTATGTTTATTCATCTATCTATCTATCTATCTTTATTCATCTATCTATCTATCTTTATTCATCTATCTATCTATCTTTATTCATCTATATATCTATCTATCTATCTTTATTCATCTATCTATCTATCTATCTTTATTCATCTATCTATCTATCTATCTTTATTCATCTATATATCTATCTATCTATATTCATCTATCTCTCTATCTTTATTCATCTATCTATCTATCTTTATTCATCTATCTATCTATCTTTATTCATCTATCTATCTATCTTTATTCATCTATATATCTATCTATCTATCTTTATTCATCTATATATCTATCTATCTTTATTCATCTATCTCTCTTTACCGGTCCCCTGTTTGACTATGTATAATTTGTCTGTATATTAAAGGTAAAGACCAGTATTGGCAACGCCCCAATTTCAAAAAATGAAATGGAAGCTCTCATTACCAATCATGTGAAAGAATATGTTTTGACTAATACATGATGATAAAAAATTTGCCGGGAAACCGCCTACTAATTCATATATTTGGTAAACTTATTTCTCTCATGGTCTGGTGAGAGAGATAGGGTAGTCCCATATACATCTTTCTGTGTATAGTGCTTGTAACTTTACGAAGAATGGGCCAAATTTCTTATCATTTTGATGATTCCAGAACCTTGCAGATGCTAGATGCTAGATGATCAACCTTTTCTGATCGATTCCACAACGTTTCTTTCACAATGCAATCGCATGACCATTACTGGTCTTTACCTTTAAACTCTGATTCCGTGCGTAACAAACCGGATTATCCGCGGATTCGTTTAACAGTTCATGACAAAAGTCATCAATCAAAATTACTGTTTAAATTTGACCACACGACTCAATTTTTGTTTATTAAGTTCGGGCGACTGTGACGACACTCATTCATTTTGTTTTTCAAAACTTGTCATTGCAATTATTTATGTGATTTTTATAAAATATAACTATATTGATATTTTCTACCATTTTGAAAATGTGTGCCCGATTATTACGTTTTGAGTGCAAATGTTCTCATCTTTATCTTGCTTTTATGTGCAATTGTACTCTAAAAGAATCAGAAGTTTACGTCTACTTTTGGACGTAGTGCACCTTTAATTGCCTCCGGTTTGAGTCGAACCGATAGGACCGCAAAGGCAGAAACGCGTGGCGGAGAGTAGCTGTATCGGCTTGCAGACGTGACAGATAATCGATATCCATAGTATCGGTTGAAAATTTAAAGCTGCATTCTCCCGCGCTGCTTCTACCGACGTATCGCCCAATGCAAAAGTCCACTGCTAGTAAACCAAGGCATATTGCTATGTGACAGTGCTGGTATATATCTTAGAGTAACATAAAAGTATACCCATGTTCGTTGATGTGTTGTGGTCTAGTGGATAAGTCATAGGATTGCAGATCGCAAGGTAAGGGGTTCAAATCCCAGCCCATGCAGCACTAACGTCCTTTAGCAAGATGTTACTATCCGATTTGCCACTCTCCATCCTGATATTAAATAGTACCCTTTAGGATTCGAAAATCATTGTACATGTAGTTTGCTCAGCATTGTCAACATCTCTAAAATGGCGTCTGGCTGGAGTGTTCCCTTGGGAGTGGAGAATGTACATACATTGTTTGCGGGCAGGCCTGAATCCAATGTCCGGGTAGTATTATATCTGTACATCGCTAAGATACATCTAGACTTCAGGTAAAATGGTAATGTCTCCAATGTATACCAGCAATTTTCCCTAGCTATTATTGGGCAAAAGGATAATAAGTTTACGTTTAAGGTCAAGCAACAGCTCTGTGAGTGTAGGACTTTGGTTTTGAAATTATAAATAACATTTTGAAAGCTTTCTTTTTTCTGAGAATTATGTCTTCGGACTGAGTTAAGCTCTGCGTAACCTTCGATGCATACCTGTCTACATCATGTCCTCATGAATGCCTGTGATTTGCTGGCTAGTTTGTGACGTCTCAAGACTTGTTTTCAATTTCGAAAGCTTTCTTTTCATGGAAATAGTGACTTTGGAAGTAGTCCAACGGAGTTGCCTTTAACACACGCCTGTTAGTTATTTTCATGTGCGCTCTGGATTCAAGGATGGCACGCAGGTAATACACAAGCTCCCGCTCTGACTGACTGCCTCACTACGGCCCTCGCACATACATACATACCACTACACTGCTGCATGAGACAAATTAATTACCGCGTGTTGAACGTAATAATGGGCACATAAATCCCCCACCATTCCATTCAATTACCATGATTGTGACAATGTACGTGGTCCCACCGGGATCCACCGTTGGTGAGAGAGTCGCTTATCCCCCATCTTCTAACCCCTCTCCCGTTCCTCCCCCCAAATCCATCCGAAAATTTCTTGGAGGTGGAAGAGAGGAGGGAGAAATATCCGCGAAAACCGAGTTTTGACGAAAGATTTACGAAATCCTGCCGGAGAATTTTGCTCTAGATGCCTCCTATGTCTTTAGACATTTTTGGAGTAATTCTGAGCATTGATACCGCGTTGTCGAGTGCGGGGCTTAGGCGCTGCAGATAGAATTCCCCCAAGTGACATTATTTAAACAGACCTTCATGATTTTTTGTGTGTGCATTGTTTTATTGATTCACTCACTGTGTGATATTGGATAAAATAAAATTACCAGCGACCTTGATCTTTATTGAGCAAAATAATGTTGCCATTTTTTCTGGAGAGGAAGAGAATCCCTAGTGGATTACGGAGCATTGCAATGTATTTATGTTTTGACGGAATACGCACGTCAGAGTTATGATCATTTTTTTAATCCATGGGGTAATTCTAAGAGTTCATCTTCGAAAGCGGCTTAGTCTGCATTGCCTACTGAATTATTGAAGCCAAGTGTTAGCTCCTGAATTTCGTATATGAAGTTCTGAGGTTTTGTTGCAAATTTTAAGAAAAAATAATTAGTTTGGTCATGAGAAAGTAATTAAATGATGATAATGTGTTCTTGTATTGACTTACACTCCTAGTGATCTACAATGTTATTGTTACCCCATTTTTAGCATGCCTGCCATTATGGCACTTAAGCAGTTCAAGGAATTCATTCCTGCCAGGTTTCCATCTACTAATTACCTCAGGCTTCGAACCGCGAACCATGTGATCCACAGTCTGGTGACGTATCCAGTAGACCACGACACGTTCCACAAAAGGAATTGCGATAAGCTTTTGTCTTTCATTTAATAACATAATCCTGATGAATTGTGCCGGACGGAGAGGTTGATATTTGTCACTCCGAAAATCGATGGGCTGAAATGTACGAACTTAAGGTAGGGTTCAAACCTCGTCTAAAGTTAACTACAACAATGTATTGGATATTTTTATAGCTCACATAAATATCCATCACGCAAGGAGCTCAAGGCATTCCGATTTCGATATTAAAGAATTCCTTCCTATTGGTACCCTTTTAATACGTGGGTGGAGAGTTGCAAAATTATGTAGATTAATGTCTTGTCAAAGGACATTAGTGACGTGATGGGACTCGAACCGCGAACCCTGTGGTTCGGCGATTTATCCACAAGACAAAAACACTATTAAAGATAGACCGATATGGACCGATAGACTTGGGCAGGTGTATACCTGGCCTAAAGTTAAGCGGCCTTCGGTATTACTGGACAATTTTTAAGTTTCGGTTTATTATTTATACCTATTTCGTCCTTTCTACATTAAGTCCCCACCCCATTTTCCTTAATCCCTCTTTTGCTCAATTCCCACGATGCCACATCCTATTACAACTGTTTAATGAATGGAGAACATTTTCTCAATGTAATCAAGATTCGGAGATAACTTGAAGAGCACACTAGCCTTCGCTCAACATCCCATCATTCCTGTCGCCATGGCAACGACCTTCTACGTGATGAAATCGTCGTCATCTTATTTTACTGGGAACATTTACTGATGCTATCTTGGGCCCAACTATTCGCGCTATTTGTGTTTACACCTGACACAACCTGGGATTTGGCAGTCCCCTTTGATCAAACGAAGGAGTGTGTTTTTACCGCCTATAGATCGTTTGTGAACTTTAAGAGGCAGATTCAGGATTTTTGTTTTAATTGTTCATTATTTCGCTGGTGCCTTTGAGAGTTTAAATTTGATGCATGGGCATTAATAGAGCGAGGGTAAATTTTCGTTGAGCCCTCAATGTGTACTTAAGACATGCATGCCAGATTGGGATTTGCTGAGAAGAGCATGCATGCTCCCCGGTTGATCCGCCACTGATACTTGCTATGTAGATCTTTCTATTAGAATCCTGGCTGTATAAATTGAGATTGAGATTGAAATATTCAATGATGTAAGCGTAGGAAGTTTAGTTTCGTTGCGACAGAGTTCTAATGAGGTTATTATTACGCATGTCTGCCAGTATGTGTTGCTTGATTTAACTGTTTTTGAAAGTCTCTTGCGATTCGGGTGCCAGCCCCTTCAGTCGTGGTCCGTTATGGCATTGTGGGCGTGGCACTTTAACACTCGGTGTTGAGTGTTTTATCTTCATAACTGACAGTGTATGTATTTCAGTCATCGAATTGTGTTTATGATTGTTCAATCGAAACAATATGTTTAAACGAGATTGGCAATTAACACTTCCCATAGCTTTTTTCATGCAATCACTAAAGGGGGAGCATCATGAACGGTTGACCCTCCGACCTCCCCACCCCCTTTATGTAAAATCCACAATTTAGAGTATGAATGACTTTGTAGCTAATTTCAACATCAATCGTATAATGGCAGACTACTCGAAAGAGAGAGAGAGAGAGAGAGAGAGAGAGAGAAAGAGAGAATTGACAGCGAAAACTAGTTTCCCTCGCGATCTGCCATAGATAGTCACCTGACACATAAAGCGAGAAATATGGCGGGAAACAGGAGAGTAAACGCGTGCGAGAAGGTTAATATCACTATTTGTGTGTGGTATTTGACTATCACTTCACCTGTTCTCCGTATGTAGTATTGCACTATCTAAAGCATCTTGTTTCTGTACACATCACTTTTGAATGTATTCTTAAGTATAATTCATCGATAACGAGTGCCTGGTGTTTTTCATATGGCCTGATTGTGTTATTTCCTTTTGCATCTTCTAAATGTTATCGTTTAGAGTTAGACCTTAATGATATCTTTTCAGCGCTCATCGCACCGATATTGTTTTTTTTTAGATGGGAGAAGTTACATGATTAATAAATATAGCAGCATTCATTACAAATCGATTCATGAACGAATAAGTCCCATAGAGATTCAGAATATAATGATAGAGAGTGAAATTGATTCCTTACTCCAACCATTAACTTAAAGATGAAGTTGAGTTGTGGTCATGCGATTGCATTATGAAAGAAACGGTGTGGAACCGACCAGAAAAGGTTGATCATCTAGCATATAAGAATTTGTGTGTATTGCAAGGTTCTGGAATCATCAAAATGATAAGAAATTTGGCCAAGTCTTGGTAAAGTTACAAACACTTGCACAGAAAGATGTATATGGGACTACACGAACACGTGGCGTAAAAAGCCGGCCCCCGATTTTTACGATGTTACATGCATACTTAGAATATGAAGGCATTTGAAGAGCCATGCTTTTCAGGGAACATGTCTTAACTGATGTTCATCCGCACTTGCATAATAAGAATGAGTAATGCTCACAAATTATTTTTCACCTCTTCCCAGAACTCAACCTTCTCTTTAAATCTAATGTATATCTTTGTGAGAGAGAGGGGGTGGGGGAGAGTGGGAGAGCCTAAGAAAGAGGTAGAAAAGAGATGTAAGATAGTTGGAGAGAGAAAAGGGGATCGATGAAGCGAGATGAAAATAGACAGGGGTAGAGGGAGATAATGAGAGAGGAAATGGAGAGTTGATGGCGTAACAGACAGCACACTGTAATTGCCAAAGATAATCTTGTTTAACATCGCTGACACGGATATGATGGCGTGGGGTCGTGCAATAAAACGGGGTCCGTGATCCGACGACAAAGGCGCTGATCAAACACCAAATTGCCTGAACTTGTCTCCTAATATCTCTTCTTCATCACGCACACCTGGTTCAAGTGTTGATTTTCCCACTTTTCTCCCCAAAACCGTGATTATCTGGGATCAGGATCATTGTCAAATAGTTTTGATATAGGTTATGACAATACAACGTTCGATCGCGGATCGGTATCGGTCTTTCTTGATTTTGTGTTTAAGAGCAAAGTAACTTTCGCGCCTTCTCCGTGATTGACAGGCATGGTTATTGACGAAACGCACTTTACAAAAATAAACTACCTGTTCTGTTTATTATGGTAGATAGCTGACAGGTATATATATATATATATATATATATTATCTCTGCTGCAATAAAACTTGTCTGTTCCTGTCCCATTTTTGCTAATTCTTAATCCTTTACCTCTTTTAGCTGTATCCTATATAAACTTACTTTATTTCTAAACATGGAAATGATATATAATTTTCCCTTTGTGTTTTCTTTTATATATTATTTGCTTTGGATTGAATGAAAATCGAATCCCAATAATGTTAGACAATTTGGATTTACACAACAATATTTAAATCGCTATTTGCGATTTAATAAAACAGACTCATTTCACAATACAAACAAATTTTCTACATTCCCCGTTTTATGTTTCGAATATTCAACTGCAAGCCCCGAAATATAACTTTAATGCTATTCGAATTGTACTCTGTTTCATTTCTATAAAAGATATTGCATAACATCGAGTGAGTAATATTTCAAAAAATATCTTTTGCTATTTCAGTTTCAAATTCTTTTTAAGAAAACGCGGGGTAAAAACAAGTAAAGGTTCGATATAATATAGTAAATATCACTGCGTTTGACACAAAAATCGTTACGACAAGCTTTTTCAAATCATAATTTTTTACTTTTGCTGTGATTGAATAAAACGTTTCTTTGTTCCTATGGTCTCATATTTTCACTCCACCGTTACCTGGACATATAGGTTCTTCGGCGCGCAGGGAAAGCATGCATAGACCAAAAGTTATCTACATGACTTCTCCCTTTCTCTTTTTATCTTTGGCGGTTATTTTGCGCCCCCTTCAAGTCCCGCCCGGGTTACGTGCCCCCCCCCCCCTTATACACCCCTTCCTCATATAATTATATGCCACTAGAAAGTTAAGTCCTTTATACGCCCATCGATGATAGCTTATTACAGCGCACCTCAATTTTAAAGTTTACAATACTAACCTTTATATACCCTATGAGAGTTTAATTGGCATAAAAATTACTTATCCACCTATATCGTTATTTACTTTGCAGTATCTTCAATAAGTCATGCTCTCTGAAGGTGGGGGGCACATTTTATTGAAATACTTTATCATCGATGTAGTACACATTATTCATATATATTTTTACTCTTTATGTTGCACTGAATGCTGTGACGTTGATCCATTCTCTTTAGACGGGGGGGGGGGGGGGGGGCAAACATTTTGATAGCCAGCTAACACTTATTAACAATAGCTAATTCAGTTTATTTACGAAGGGGGCGCACCTACCTATGCCACACCCTCACCAGATTGGTGAGCATGGTTGGTTGGTTAGTTAGTAGATTTCAAGGAGGGGAGTGGACTGACCAACAACAAAAAAGTAAAATTTCATGTTCAAGCTGTGTAGGTAATGTATTACAGTACAGCGGTTATTAATTCAAAGTCGGCATTTCCTATCAAAAAAATTCATCCCTCCCCCTTCCCCTCCCCATTTCCCTCAACCCTGTCGCTTTACCAATTGAACTCACAACCCTCCGCGCTGCTTCTACCCAAATCAACATCGTTGATTGGGGCACACATGCAAACATAGCATGCAACGAGTGTCAATTTATTTTGCTTTCGATATTCGTAATTTGCACGTTCCACACACTCGATGTGGAAATTGGACTAGGACTTAATATCATTTTATTTTTGTAATGATAACATGTTGACCTGGTAGATAAAAGAGGGTATTTGTCGGTCGGACACGTTTCTTTCTTTAACAAAGAAATGTGATTGAAAATCGAGACCCCTTCTTGTTTTTGTACCTACTAATAGTGATGAGTTTAGTCCTTTTCTCGCGCATATTGCAAAATGTATTTTCAGCACTTTGGTTAAAATGTTAGAAAAAGGTCACATGGATTTCTGTATTTCAAGATATTTGTTTACACAGCCTTTATTATTGTAGCCAGGCCATTCCACTTCGGTCGATTGAGACCTTTGTTTATACATTAGCTCTAAAAACCCATCATATCCCAGTACTTCAAAATCAGGATGGAGAAAAAAATTCACCACAACATTTTCCAAGTTCTTGTTGTGTAGTAAACGTGTTACTCTTTTTTGTTGTTTGGGTAATCTACTGAAGATGGTAACCTACTGAAAAGATTTTCTTTCAATTTTGTATTTTCAAATACTTATATCGACGTAAATGGTGTTTAACTATCCCCTCCTTCCGTATGTTAAGTAGTTCTTAACCTGGGGTTCTAGACCCTAATATAGGAAGTATGAGGGGGATTAGGGAGTCATAGGTGGGTCATAAACAAAAGAACTCTAATGTATACGTGAGTGTAATCTTGCGTGACGATAAGTTCTCGAAAATACGGAGTATAAATAATGGAATGGAAAGAGAATAATTTCACGGCATGTTACCATCTTCAGTAGATTACCACAGCAACAATAGAGGTTACCCGCCTGCTACACAACAATAACTTGGATATGTTGTTGGGAATTGTACTGTTTGTCTCCATTTATATAAATAATGTGCCCCCCCCCCCCTGTATGCTTTTTCGGACTTGTCTCCAACCCCCCCCCCCCCCTCTTGGATTGTTAGATCTACCACTGAGCCCCTTCATAATCATGCTTTCGTTATGCTGCTGGACATGATTTGTGTATAAGTATGATAATACAAGATGTAGTTCAGTCGGCTTAACTGGGTTAGGTTTGTGCGTGAAGATAATCACACAGTTATAATTATCCATGTCTTAGAACACGTAGATGCTAGGTTAAAATTCATGGGAATATGTAGTTTTCAAACTTACGGAGGCTAATATGGGAAGCAACATTGGTAACGTTAAGTACAGATTCAGCATGATGAATTATGATATGGTGATGTGTTGGTGGCAATGATGGTAGTTATGGTAGTGATAGAAAATAATGTTCATCATGATGATGATAATGATGAAGGTGATGGTGGTGGTGGTGGTGGTAGTGGTTGTGGTTGTGAATACGATCATGATGGTGATGATGTGACGGTTGATGTTAATGGTGGTGATGGTTATAGTGATGATGATGATGATACTAATAATAATACTCAGTTTTATATAGCACTTATTACAATCACTAAGCGCTTCTAAACTTGAAGATTATTACTCCGGCTTTAACTGTGCTGCCATTACGGCGATCTATCATGTCAAATTATTAATGATGATGAAGATCGTGATAGTGGTTATGATAATACAATCATGTCAATGAACTCATATCAAGTCATGGCTTAGTTTCTTATACTGCCCTTCTTTAACTAATCCATCTACCCATCCATCCTAGTCATATCGTTCCAAATTCCTCCACATCATTTCTACATCATTAACATCCCTATGCCAATGCAGGCATGACAGCTTTAGACACCCTTCAACATTATCACCCTAGTGCCCCGTTTATGCAATCCGAATATCTGTCGATATCTAATTAACACGTTTACGGGGCCCCCAACGAGTGTAGTGTTTTCAGACAGCCTATAATGCGCCCGCTTCCATAATGACGACAAATCAGTACCCTCCCGCTCTACTGCAATTCTGACGCACAGCGTATGCAGGAGAGTGTGGCGGTGAGAGAAAATTGCAGTATCGGTAAGCGAGTGGAGTTGGTATACATCGTTATTACGATTCCCTAAGGATGCAGGGCATGTCCGCTATCGGTCGATATCGCAGTCTCTTGTCAAATGTAATAATTGAATGTAATGGCTTTTATTTCTCTTGTCTTAATTCCCTTGCGGCATCGAAATGGCGGCTATAATCACCACAACACAACGATAATAGATTCGATTTGCTTGTCTAACAAAAGTAACAAGGCAATTTCTAAAGTATATGTATTAAATATGTTTGAACAAGACAATATACACGTTATAGGCCCTATACGTTGTTCTAAAAAACACAGATAATATCATTCTGCATTAACAGTGCGTGAGCCTACATGTATACGAGGAAGCATTTTTAAAGTCATTTCCCCCTCTCTTATTATTTGAGGTATCTTTATGATATTGTTTTTATACAATTAAACCAAGGTGACAGAGTGAATGCATTTGTAATGAAAGTACCGAAATGAATCTGAATGCAAAGCTACTTCATAAATTGTAAATAAATTTGCTGTACACAAGTCATAGGCCCGAATTCACAAATGAGGTTTGTCGACAAACCCACGTTTATGTGCGTCATATGACGCGTTCCGACACGTTTTTACAAACCAGGTTTGTAAGAAACGCGTAAAAATGACGTACATAAACCTAGGTTTTTCGACAAACCTCCGTTGTGAATTCGGGCCATAATGTTCTTGTATTTCAATCTCTGACTCTGTAGTTGCGTTCACACGATGGCTATACTTTCTCGAGTGAGTGGCTATCGTCTGAACATGGCTTACGAATTCCAAGATATTTCAAGGGCTCATAAACTTTGGTTTCATTCTTCATGTCAGAACTATTTACCAAGTCATCTACGTAAGAATGATACACACAGGTGTTGCTGTCTTAAATAGAATGTAGCCTATAGTTGTCAACAACAACATTCACTGACATGAACTATGTATGTTTGTTACATTCCTGACATGAATGTGGAGTGATTGATATCAACATTCGTGTATTTCACATTCGGCATATTATCCTTTGGAATTTAGAATGTAACTCTCTCTCTCTCTCTCTCTGTCTATCTCTTCCTCTCTCTTTGTCTCTCTTCCTCCCCCCTCTCTCTCTCTCTCCCTCTTCCATTCTCCCTATCCCTCTCTCCCTCTATATATCTCTCTCTCTCTGTCTCTCCTCGTTATGTTTGTTTTCTATCTTTCTCACAATCTCTTGTATCCCTTTCTTTCCCCACCCTTACCCATTACTCCCTTTCCTAAGAACTCGTATTGAAATTCACATCCATGTATCATAAATGAGACACATAATTTTCATATTGTGAGTCACCCAATCATCAAAATAGATACATCGTTATGATGTATCTTTTAATTTCACGGAAGCTTCGGCGCAATTAAGTACCAGGCGGCTGCACCCCGACACCTATTTATACCCCTTACCCTACCTTAAGTCCCATGTGCGATGATTCGTGTCCAGTCGAGCAATTTTCCGGAGATACCCATTCCAGAGAATGGGAATGTCAGAGCAAGGAAGTCGTTAAGGTGAAATGACGTTACATGGGTTTAAGATCCTTTTGGCAGGCGCGGAGTTAACGCCCTCATGTTACAGCACATTAAAGCCCACTCCAATCAAACGCGACGTTGTTTCACATGAGGTGATACCCTAACGCCGTCATTATTATCTTCGAGTCGTGGCATCTCGTTGTACATGATTCCACTCCAGTTGTTTATTTCTTTTAAGATAATAACTACGTTGTTCCTTACGCTTATCCTCTATCCCTTTTCCATGTTATGTCGACCTCTCATAATCTGTCTCTTTCTTTCTGGCTATGTCATCTCATTATCTATTCTCTCTTTTATTTCTCTCCTCCCCACCCCTCAACCCCCCCCCCCCCCCCTCTCTCTCTCTCTCTCTCTCTCTCTCTTACGTCGACCACCGCCCCGTTCCCATTCTCTTATTTGTTCTCATCTTTTCTAAGGATGTTTATCTCCGTTTCTCTGCCCATCCCTTCTCTGCCTCTCTATCTCTTTTTTTACTCTCTATTCTAATCTTTGTCTATATCTCCTCTCTAATTTCTACTCTCTCTCTCTCTCTCTCTCTCTCTCTCGTTCCCCGACCCTCCACCCCCTTCCCTACCCCTCTCTGCCCATTTATTCTCTGTCTCTCTGTATCTCTCCTTCTCTCTCGTCTCATCTTTGTCTCTATCTCCTCTCTAATTTATACTCCCTCTCTCTCTCTCTCTCTCTCTCTCTCTCGTTCCCCGACCCTCCACCCCCTTCCCTCCCCCTCTCTGCCCATTTATTCTCTGTCTCTCTGTATCTCTCCTTCTCTCTCGTCTCATCTTTGTCTCTATCTCCTCTCTAATTTATACTCCCTCTCTCTCTCTCTCTCTCTCTCTCTCGTTCCCCGACCCTCCACCCCCTTCCCTCCCCCTCTCTGCCCATTTATTCTCTGTCTCTCTGTATCTCTCCTTCTCTCTCGTCTCATCTTTGTCTCTATCTCCTCTCTGATTTATACTCTCCCTCCCTTTCCCTCTCTTCCTCCCTCCCCTCGTATCCCCTCCCTCTCTCTCTCCCTCCCCTTCTACCTCCTCTCTCTATCTCTCACTCTCTCCCCTCTCTTTATCTCTCTCTCTCTCTCTCTCTCTCTCTCTCTCCCCTTCCTCCCTCTATCTCTCTTCCACTCTGGAACCTAAAACAGGAAATTAGTGGAGCATGACATTGTATTGGGTTTCACTGTAATTATTAACAGTCATGCACATTCCTTTATTGTATGTGTATTGGATGTAGCCGTTTCTTAGAATTAATCAATAACCGCTGTATTGAATCGCATTAACAGCATTATGTACTAGATGTACTGGTTTATTACAAGGAAAATCAAAAAGGTCAATTGGTAAAGGTGAAATTACACTGTACTAGATCTGAAGTGAAATTATACAAAAGTATAGGCCTATTAAAGTGAAGTGTACTGAAAGAGAAGTGAAACATACCAAGGTAGCAGATAAGTGAATAAAAGAAGTGAAATATACCAAGGTAGCAGAAAAATGTATAAATAGAAGTGAAATATACCAAGGTAGCAGATAACTTTATAAATAGAAGTGAAATATACCAAGATAGCAGATAACTGTATAAAGAGAAGTGAAATATACCAAGGTCGCAGATAAATGTATAAATAGAAGTGAAATATACCAAGGTCGCAGATAACTGTATAAAGAGAAGTGAAATATACCAAGGTCGCAGATAACTGTATAAAGAGAAGTGAAATATACCAAGGTCGCAGATAAATGTATAAATAGAAGTGAAATATACCAAGGTAGCAGATAACTGTATAAATAGAAGTATACCAAGATAGCAGATAAGTGTATGCACAAGGTAAACATAATTATTTACGCAATACTTAGATATAATTTTAAGAAAATAAATTGTTCTGAGGCATAAGTGAAATTTACAATATATTGAGTATACGTGAAATTCTTAAAAATTCAAACTTAAATTTTAAACTACGGACTAGTCTATTCTAATAGTACGTTACGATCTTCAGTAGATCATACAGTTAACAACATGTAAGCTGCATTTAGACTGCTGCTACATTTCTGATTTCCAGTAGAAGTGGACCGTAAAGGGATAATGTTATCTTTTCTGTCGGTGGTGGTATTTAAGGATGACTTCTAAACGCTGTCTAAAAATAGGGGAAATATTGATGTATAGTGCGTTACGATCTTCAGTAGATCATAGGGAACAATTAATGTAAAGCTCATCCAGACTTTCTTTCAGTGCATTAAAATGAGCATTCTTAACTCTTTCTCTGTTCTTCTTACTCTTTTGTTTTTCTTTTACTTCTTATTATACTCCGTCTTCTTCTCATTCCTTTCAATCTTCGTCTTTTTTTTACACGGCACTAATATCCTTTGGCAAGATATTAACCTGCACTTGCTACTCTCCACCCAGGTGTTAAATGGTATACCCGGAAGGATGCGACCGTCATTGTTGTTCAAACAGTTTTGAGCGTTAATTTACGCCTGGCTGGAATACTCCCCAGGGAGTGGATATTGTGCACACATTGTGTGCGGGCAAGTATTGAATCCAATGACCGGGGTAATAATATACCTGTAAAGCGCTTAGAGACGTCATTGATGTATTAAGCGCTATATAAAAGCGGAGTTATTATTATTATTATTATTCTACTTCTTAGTCTTCTTGTAATTCCTCTCAATCTTCCTTTTTACCCTTTTCCCTTTTTTTTCTTCTTCTTCTTTTTCGTTTACCTCTTCTTCTTCTTAAAGGGGTAAGCTTTGTAGATTTTGATGTCTCTCAGATAGTGCATTTTTCTGACATAACGGCATCCTTTTCGTAAGTGGTGTTGTAAGTATTCCTTTAAATTTACAGCTCTTGCAGTTTCTTTCGATTCACTGAGTACCAAACGAGGTTGCTTCGGATTGTGATAATGAAAGATGATAGAATCTCCGAATGACCACTGGGAAGAACCCAATAGCCTCCTCATGACACCGTTGTGATTCCTATCGAGGGTCCAGCTAGGGCCCATCTCTCGTTGATATTCCGGCCAGGATTTTGACCTTCCCCCCCTGCTCTCAAAGACGTCATGAATGAGCGCAAGCCGTGCTCGTCTAGTGCACGGTAAACACAGCATGAAATCACACGCGTGGGACTGGGCTAGGTTGTCATTGCGATGTGGGATGATTGAATGGTCAGACCCTACTTGAACCGGACGTCAAAAGGTCTTGTTTGGCTTTTGGTATGGGGATGGCTTCCTATTGCTACCCTAGGCGAATCCAGGGTGTCTAAAATCTGCCAAGGTACAGTTCTTCTATCTGTGGCAGGTTGTGTAAAAGGAAAGACATACCATAGAAGGCCTATATCTTGATGTATTTTGCAAAGTATATGCTAACATTAGTTTGATTTTTTATATATTGATTTTTGACATTATAAAATTAATAGTAGGGGGTGAGGGTCTGCGAAACGTACCCCCTCTTTTCATTCACGTCAAAGTGCGTACAAAGTGTATGTCTTTTTCCTTCTTCTTCTTCTTTTTTTAGATGTTGGTTTTTGGTTTGTTTGATTTTTACACAGAAAGGTAAATTGTTGGTAAAGTACTATTTATTTTGTTGACTATGTTAATTTTTACCTTCACTGTTGTTGCACTCCCGTTAAACACCTTTCACAGAACCATACGCCTTTTTCTTTTTACTATTTTATACCAATATTAGTGGGGGGCAGATATTGCGGGAGGAGGGGTGACATACTGCCATCGTTCTAGATTAGGGGGTGGGGGGGGGGGGGTTCAAGCCCCTGGATTATTCTTCGTATTCATTTCAATGCAGAAAATATTAAGGTAATAAGCGATTGATGAATACTCGTATTACATTCGTACTTTCCAATTCTATGTGTGTACGTTACCCCTTCCGAATTCGTTTACACCCTTACTTGCCCAAAATGCGATGCAGTGTCAACGACGGGGGATTACTGTTTAGTTGGTCAAGATTCCCCTAAGAGTGGATGTTGCACGTGTGACGTCGGAGGCGAGTGATGCCTACCAAGTCTCAAAAGGTGCATCTTCAGAACCCAAACATTCTTGAGAATTTCCTGTTTGGGCGACAGACAAACAAAACTACCGCCCCCCCCCCCCTCCCCCCTGCCGCTTGCTGTCTGCTCATGAGGTGAAGATACCTGTACTCAGCCTCGCAATCAAGGCGAGTGATATGTGCTAAATTGTGCAAGGTTAGAATTATGAGCAAACTCTGAGTAAATCTGAAGATTATCTAGTTTTGCACACCACTTTGTTTATCTTTACTTGTTTGAAATTTCTCAAGGTAAACCATGCTCTATTAATATTTAGTCTCTGGCCATTCATAATACTTACTCCGCCCAAAAGAGAGACTATTATTAGGTTAACTTGATTAATAGCCTCGAAATTAATTTTCCAGACTGTTTTTCATTTAATAGATTTTTGGGTTGATAAATCAGAATGTATAGATACACTATTATCTATAATTACTATTACTACTGATAATAAAAAATTGGGTAGTTTTATGTGCGCCTCCATGCAATATTACCCGGCTCTGGATTTCGATGCTCACATCATGCAAAGAATTCCTTCCTACCAGTACCCATTTCACACCTGGGTGCATGGAGAGTGGCAAATATAGATTAACGTCTTGCTAAGGATATTTTAGTGCCGTGGCGGAACTCGAACCGCGGACCACGTTATCCTTAGTCATATCACGTACCCACAAGACCACGACATCTCTACTCCCATATACTACTACTACTACTACTACTACTACTACTACTACTACTACTACTACCATACCACTACTACCACCACCACTACTACTACTACTACTACTACTAATACTACTACTACTTCTACTACTACTACTACTACTGCTACTACTACTACTACTGCTACTGCTACTACTACTACTACTACTACTACTGCTACTACTACTACTACTACTACTACTACTACTACTACTACTACCTCTAATACTACTACTACTACTACTACTACTACCGTACCACTACTACCACCACTACTAATACTAATACTACTACTACTACTACTACTACTACTACTACTACTGCTACTACTACTACTACTACTACTACTACTGCTGCTACTACTACTACTACTACTACTACTACTACTAATACTAATACTACTACTACTAAGACTACTACTACTGCTACTACTACTACTACTACTACTACTACTACTACCGTACCACTACTACCACCACTACTACTACTAATACTACTACTACTACTACTACTACTACTACTGCTACTACTACTACTACTACTACTACTACTACTGCTACTACTACTACTACCACCACTACTACTACTACTACTACTACTACTACTACTACTACTACTAATGCTAATACTACTATCACTTTTGCCCATACTGTACATGTATAATATTGTTGCTTCATCAGCATATCCCCTTCAGATAAACCACAATACTATGATTACAATCTTAATAACATCATATTCACACCTCTAAGAATCAATGCGAGCAAACATACTTTAAAAAAAAAATATTCCACTGAGATCCCTCTATTCCAAACCTCTGGCTCCTCATATAGCATCTAGAATTCACTTGTTTTCCTTAATTGGAAATTTGATACAAAAGTCAATTGCACTTTTTCATGATGACACGTATCCCGTAATTTCGTAATTTCAAGACTAAACTTGTATCGTTATTGATGTCTCGAATCTGGCTTCTGAAATCATAATCAAGAAGTTGGATATGAATACTAAATCATTCGTTTTCTAATCGTAGTAATGGGATATTCCTCGCTCTAGGCTGAGTACTGCGTGATTTTGCTTGCCATAACAAACTGAGAAATCTTGGAGGTATTGATTGAGACGGGGCACGAATCGATGAAATCGTGCCTTGAAATATTCGACTGAGAATCAGTTTGGAGAAACTATGGTGTCGTAAAAGGACAAGTGTCTCGTCTCGAATTATCAGTGTTTCGATATAGCTTTCACAAACAGTTCGTTTTATTATATTAACTTAGAAGAGGCTCTATTGAATTGATTCTCGAGTGCGTGTAGACATTATAAATGGCAATTGGAATCAAATTTAATTACTCACTCCGTTTGATTAAACGAATCTTTTGTAACTTTAAAGAAAATTTGTCTTTTTCTTAAATCTTTCACTGTCCAAGAAATTTAGATAAAACATGAAATTGATACGTAAATGGTAAAATTCCTAACTCAATCTACCCTTTGCTAGACACGTCACTCATTTAATCCTTATCTACATTTCCACACCTGGTTTTTAAATACCTGCGCATGGAATATCTTTCATCATTGTTTATCCCCTCCCCCTTTTCCCCCACCCCCTCCCATCCAGTCTTCCAAATAATTTTAATTAACAATAAATGAAGATTATAGGACAATTACATAGTTTTGAAGGGATTTGGTATCTTTGCCTCAGATTCTAAACAAAATCCTGGATTTAGCTAATGCTTTAATTATAATTATTAACCTTTAGGACAGTCAGGAATCCCATGACATTTACAAGCCGATCACCTATCCGATTATCAAGATATCGATGATTGGAATTCGAAATGTCAAAAACCTTTTTCTAACGTTTTTTATAACACTACATGTAAATAAGTATGGTAAATCCTGTCACTCAAAGATTTTTACTTTTTGAGGCACTTCATGATCATTTTGAAGCGCTTGTTTAGGACTTCACTGTTAAATGATACCACAGACAATGATAACACGTATAGGGCCATGCATCTCAGATTTGTTAAACCAGAAAATTGTTAAACATATTCTGTAAATAAGAATAATAATGGGTTCTTGTTGTCTGTCAGACGTGAAAATCACGGCGCTCCAAAATTATTACCCCGGCTTTAGCATTGCCTTAATTTGAATTTGTAATGTTTTGCCCTAAAATTAATTGTATTCTATTGTATCTATGTGTATTGACTAGATGTATCTGTGCTTATGTATGTATTTTGAATTAATTGTAGGTTGATTAGTATATATTAATTATAGTTATTGAATGTATTATTATCTAAGTACAACTTTGTAAAGCGCTTAGAAACATTGTAATAAGCGCTATAGAAATATAATGTATTATTTTTATTATTATGACTGCCATTATGACGCTCTAGCATTTCAAGGAATTAATTCCTACCAGGTACTCATTTACCTCACCGAGTCAGGTGAGGCAAATGTCTAGATAAATGCCTTGCCAAAGGACATTATGCCGCGGCAGGAGTAATATCGACAGTTCGGGCTAAACCACGACACCTCCTCAAATATATTGACAGACCCAGCTTTTGTTTTCCGTAAGCATGCATGACCTGGGGGTCGACAAAATATCAGACACGTCGGTACATCTTATTATTTTGTCAGTGAATATTTTGCATCCTAGGCACCCCTCCCTCATCCAGGCACCCTCCTTGCCTTAAGGAACATCTCCCAATATTTAAAAACAAGCTACCTAAAGACATAATGTTGTCCAAACCCTAATTGCCAACTTTTCTTTTGCGCCGTAATCTTTTATTATGACTGGGATCTTTATTTTTTTCATAAACAAAAATGTTATAAACACGATTGCGGCATTACCAGACCACAGGACGGAGAACATCAAAGCGTTTGCTGTCACTTTGTTTCAAAGTATAACCGACGTATGCCGCGCTATTTTTCTTTTCTTTCATTTTCCCCGCGCGTATATGTTTTTCTTTTTATATCTCTTGTTGAAATGTATGATTTTACCGTTTATTTATAGAATTATTAGTTTTACAGCATTTCGCAATAACATTCGACACTAGGTATATCTATATGTAAGCGCCATGCAATTTGAAATGAGAAAAGTGCGAGGAACTTCATGAAAAAGGATTCTGCTCATACAAAATTTCAAGTCTAGCGCCCTCTCTCAAGATCCGTTGCTCGATCGCGTTTGTTTCTTCCTATGACGTGTGCGACATCCATGAACAGAGACGATTTGGATCCAAGATGAATTGAACGAATTATGCTATATTCGATGAAAAATGTATCAGAAATAAATCAGATTTCGTTGCAGGGATTATTTCCGATCTGCCAATGTGTTATTTTGTATGTAATAATTTAACATGGGGAAAGAAAAGTTGATATATCATGAGCTCCTAGTATTAATTCGTTTTAGAAACCCACATACATTTTGGGCAAATTACCTTCATAAATTAATTGTTTAGACCTTTAATACAAGTTATGTATTTACGTATGTTACATTTGAATTTGTGAAAATAATATACAACACATTAAAGAATCTATAACTGTTTTGAGAGGTTCGTTTATCTTTTTGTAAAAACGTATAGAATGTCATTAACCATTCGAAAGAGGGGGTAATCATTTTCAGAACCGAATTTATCTAAAACAACTGTCATCGCATTGTGCATCACCAGTGTTCCCCTGACGTATTCACTTCATTATCACTGGGTTCAAATATTATTAGACCGTTTCATAGACAAATGCGTACAAAATGAAGACCCAACTAATTCATAATTGGCATCGCTCACAGACAACAATATAGGCCTAAGTGAATTCATAATTTATCTTTTTTGTCTTATTATTATTTTTGTAATGCAGTAATTAATTGCGAGAGGATCCAATTATGGTATGGTGCGTATGGTGTTGTTTTCTCGTCATGGTCCACGGGAGAAATTCTAAATGTGCAATTATTGCCTGAACTCATCGGTACGGGAGCGGGAAATTGCCAGCTCTGTAGGAAATGGCCCAAACGTTTTTGTCTTTCTTTGTTTGTCATCTCATGTTGTCTATTTAGAGATGTTATCCTAGCGCATCAAAGCGAGATTAATATTGGCAATGGAGACTCGCATGATCCCTATACTGTGATGGCGCGATGCGTCAACTCGCGTAGAAGGTGCGAGGGGGTGTCCCCATCGCCAGGTTGTTCTGTGTCATTTATATTTTATGTACTTGGTGCCACTCAAAATGTTGTGTATGATTATCTTCATTGTTGTTTTCGCTTGTTACAATGTTGCCATCAATTTTACACACGAGAGCATAGAGTTGTTAACGATTTTGGCTGCACGGGTGTTAAAAAAGGGGAATATAATTACTATGAAAGAAAAATAACTAACCAGTTTGCTAATTTTGTGTGAAGTCATATCTTGAGAGTTTAATTTTGGGACGATTTGAATTACTGTACATACAGGTTTATACCATATATTCATTCTCTAGTTGATGAAAATGTACTGGACAACATGTGTTGCTATGTAAGGCAAGCATTGCAAGCTTAAAATTATTATTTTGTTTAAGTAATTTGCGTAAAATCGTATTAAATTCGAAATTCTGTGGTCTATACAGTCATGGTATTGGACAATGGAGATTTATTCCAGTCATGTCGAAGTTTGACTTAATGGATGGACGTCACAGTTTATTATCGGCAATGTGAACATATCATCATTGGGGCCCATGCTATTATTTCTACACGATCATGTGCCATAATTGGAATATGAAAATGCGTCCCGATGTTGACTTTACTCCTCTCTCTGCGTTCGGCTGCACCGGGGTGTGCGCTGTGCACAATTAATTTGGTTGAAAAAATTAACCGGCCGATCGAGAGAGCTTGGGTAGTAGTTCATTTATTAGGATGGTATTTCGAATGTCCTCCCGAGGAAATGAGTGTGAGGATTGTATATTGATTGGTGGTATAGAGGAAAGGATGCACGGGTAGGAGATATATAATTAGTGAGAGAGAGAGAGAGAGAGAGAGAGAGAGGGAGAGAAGGGGGGGGGGGGGGGGGGAGAGGGGGATATGTTTATTAAATAATAATAATAACAATAATGATATTTAGCTTTTATATAGCGCTTAATACAAATTTCTCTAAGCGCTATACAAATATATTAAAGATAGAGAAGATAAAATTAACAGCTAAATGTGTTGCAGAAAGCTAGATCAAACATGGAAAATGGAAAGAATATATATCGGGAGAGAGAGAAAAATAGAGAGAGAGAGAGGGGGAGGGGAGAGTGAGAGAGGCTCAGATATAGGAAGGAGATTGATAAATTAATCATGCTCCTAGATATTGAGTTTTGACGACAACAAGAAAGAAAGAGAATCGACACTTACGGGAAATAGGCAAACATGCATAATAAATATTATGCAGAAAAACTGATAGATAGATAGATAGAAAGGTAGATAGATAGATAGAAAGGTAGATAGATAAATAGATAGATAGAAAGACAGATATATAAATAGATAGGTAGACAGACAGACAGACAGATAGATAGACAGACAGACACACACACAGATAGATAGATAGATAGATAGATAGATAGATTGATTAATTGATAGCTAGATAGATAGATAGATTAATAGATAGATTGATAGATAGATTGATTGATAGATAGATAAATAGATAGATAAATAGAGAGAGGGAGAGATAGAGAGAGAGAGAGAGAGAGAGAGAGAGAGAGAGAGAGAGAGAGAGATAGAGAGAGAAAGTGATAGAAGATGAGAGACGAACAAAGAAGACGGGAGCTAGTTTAGGTCACGGTCGCTTACTATAATCAATACTAACCAAAGCACGTTATCCTGATTATTAAATTACATGCGCCCAAGTTAATTAAGTTGTTTTAGAGATGGAAAATCTATACAAGCCCTCTGTACAAGGACTGGTAGACAAAATTCTGGATTCATATCATGACAAACTAATATAAAGGTAATGATTCGAAAGAGGCAATCATAATAACGAGGAGAATGAAAATTGATTATGAAATCAACAAAATTGCCATAACAATGATAGTATTAGATTATTAACTGCGTTAATATTTGTGTTTGTTTTAAAGAGACTCATCTATTTTCCACCTACAATATCCCTTTCGTTTTGAACATTTTACGACCGTTGTCACGGTGATATTGCTAAATATTCAGTCAATATGGAAAATTGTAGGTACATGTACGTAATCTGCACTATCATTACTAAGCCTATATACCGTTACGTACCATATAAACCCCTTTCTGACTATAATGATAAAGGATTTGTTGTCCAAAATTACCCGTGGCACAAGGAGTAATTGTTTTACGCGTTTGCCAGCTCGCTCCGACCGAATCCAGCGCGCGACAATACCAGCATTCGTGACATCAATTCCGCGTTCAAACAAAGAATTGTTCTCCCTTTCTGTCACATTGTATAAACTTCACCTCTTTGTTGTGCAATGTTGGTATGTTTGCAAACCAATCTTGATATGAAACACGTTTTAGTTCGATAATATTAAAATGAGAGAAGCTGGAGGAGAGAGATGAGGGCAGACAGTCCCGATTTAGGAGTACATCCCATTTTAGTTGCTCCGCTCCAAACAGACACAGAGTTCAATACGGGGTCATCTATGGTCATGCATGATTTGATTATGTACATGTACGCTGATTTTGTCCATCTGAAATAAGTTTGGCCCAATATTTGGTGAATTCGTATAGTTAAAATAAAGTGAAGATAGTGAAATCACCCTTATTCCATTGTTCACTTCAAATATTCTCCTGCTGCTTTTTTCTTCTTCTTCTCCTAATTATTTATCTCGATACTTTCATAAATGCTTGTGTTCTCCTGTTATACTTCTGTGTATCAAAATTCATAACCCCCTACTTCTTCCTCTTCCTCATTTTTATATCGTGCCATAATTCTGTCCTTCGTTTTATTTGATATTTGTCAAAAGGATCATTCAATGTAGAAACAACGTCTCATTCCAATTCCCCTCTATCTAAACTAAAGTCTAAACAACGATGTTATCATAATTGTCCGTTTAATTCATCGCATATTATGTTAATTTCTTTTTTGCCCCGCTTCAACTATCTTGCCTAGAATAGGACTGTTTATACTAAACTGTTTTTAAACACCTTTTTTTCATGTGTAAACATGTAAAAGTCTAACATCTCTTTTGATTATTACTTTTATTAGCAAACTGAAAAATAATAACGGTAACAGAAATAAGCTGTAACGCGCGCGCAGTATGAAAATCACTCCCCGTCTAAAGCTCCAGCACCACCAACCCGCACGTGCGGACATGCAGTGCGGTGTTGATGTTATTCATTGGTAGCATTGGAGCTAGGTGCCTCACGCATGCTGCGATTGGCTGTTATCCAATACCACATTCTCGTCTGCTTGGAATCTTAACAAGTTCAGGGACTCCGCATCTAATATCTCTCTTTCTAGGTAACCAGCTACTTTTTGTGCAAAATCCATTTTGTCACTATCAATGCCCGTTTGGAGGCTCATGAGATTCGTAATTTCTGTTTGATTAAAACCTATTTTTTCGCAGCTCTTCCAATTATTTAGCAGACGTTCGGTGATGTGCTGAACCGATCCTCACAGATCGAACAAGCGGTGCGTTCGGGGAGAGTTGTTCACCCCGCCACCGCACTCTGTTACTCTTGTGTTTCTGTGGTAGGCCCGTTGGGGTTTTAACCCAATTCTTACACGATTGAATCCAACTTACAAAGGGTTATTTTTACTCGCTGCAGGCAGTCTTGATGGAGACCCGAGTGGCTTAGGAGCGAGTCAGGAGCCGCCGAAAAGTCATCGTGATTATTACTTGGTGGAGCTACTACCCCCGAAAGGATACTGGAGATCTATACCCACATCACCGGCAAGATGATACGGGGAAGTGCCGGGCTAAGGATTCAGGAGGTTACCGTTGTGCTTGTGCTGTTCGGTGCGATTGCATCGAGGCCGGTTTTAGGACAACTTGATGGACAATCAGCACAAGGTAGGAACATCAATTTATTTCGTGATTTTCTTTTCATTTTCTTTTTTTATGTGGCTTGTTAAGCATATCTTGTGTCTGTAATGTAAGCTGTCATGAGAAAATGTGAGTTCTCATAAAGTCATGGCTCATGCCTCATGTATTCATGGATCTCCAGCTCCATAATGTGTGAAGAGTGGAACTCAAGTGTAGTTTTGTTCTAGCTATTAATAGTTCATAATACCAAGGTTGGGGAGATGAAGCAACTTGTGTAGGCCTATTCTTCTTAGGCTTGATAATGATATAGTTTTATTTATTGAACATGGCAATGACTGAAGTTGATTTCTTTTTTATTTGAATGTAATGAAAAGAAATATTTATTTTAAAATTGTTCAATCTACATGATCTAGTTGAGGAGAGATTTCATCTTTTTGATACAGAGATGTCATAACTGAAATAAATAGCTTGTCAATCGGCGGGTCATCATTGGTGCCTTGTGTCCTGATTTATTGAATTAGGTATTGAGGGAAATGTTATTTTTCTTGGCCATACAATTTAAAGACAGTCTAATTCTTCTTTTTTGAGAGTAACAGACCTGACTTTGTTGAGAGAGGTCAAGGGTCAAAGCCAAGGGCTGCTGCTGAAATTCATCAAAGCTTTTATGAATTATATGGCTACAATATCCTCTATAATAGGATGTCTGTTTTTCTGTAAGTAACACTGAATAATAACCAATTCTGGTTGATTGTTTTGAATTTGAAAATTGAACAAAATAATACAAAATTACTTGGGGAAATACCCCCCCCCCCCAAGGGCGCTTGTGTTTCAATTCTAAACTTATTTATGAAGAACCTTCCATCTTTTGATCATTATTTGAAGAAGAAAAATTATTGTTAATATTAAATTCTAACTGAAGAAAAATAAAGACCCTTGGCGACTGCCAAATTCGTGCAAAGTTTCCCTCATCAGTTTAAAAGGAGAGAATGTTGACAAAAACATTAATGAATTTGTTAAATGTTTGCAGTCTTCTATAATCTATATTAAACAAAGTTCAGGCCAGACCCCCCTTCCAAAAAAAGTAAGTGTGAAGCCCTGATGTATAGGGTCATGAATGTACCATGTCTACTACTCTACTGCACAGTGTACACAGCTCAGCTAATGCTTACAACAAGCAAAAAAATAGCAAATAACCTTACCGTAACAGTATTGCAGCTAAGCATACAACAACTGCATCATTGTTCAGATGTTGGAAATTTAAGTAGGTTGAACCCATTTTTGTGAACTCCCGGCTCTTGATTCAAGCAGGCAGGCTATATTCAATTTGTACACTACTCCATTTGTTTGTCTGGATTTGTACCTCTGTCTGTCTCTGTCGACCCATCTGGCTTCGTGCTTCAATAAGATGCTATCTTTCTCTGCCTCAAGGTTAAAAGTTTGCCACTCATTGTTCAAAAAAAAAAATCTCTACCCCCGTAGTTGCTCCAGGTACACCACAAATCCTAAATGACTCTGACATCAAAAGATAGATATTCATGATATTATCCTGCATTTGGCTTGCACTGACAAAGGTTATGATTATTTGTGTGAAATATAGAATAGAATTGGCATGAAATATCCATGAATCTGTACATTTTGTATTCCTTAACTGTTGAGAAGGGGATGATGTTCCGGTGTCATTCATTTTCTACATACATGTATAAGGCACTGTAAAGTGAGGGTAGGAACACTCCAACCCCCCCCCCCCCCCCCATACACCCCTCCCCCCATACACCCTCTCCCTTGTGCTTTCATTCTGATTCTTGTCTTCGATATCTTCATGATGACACTTCTGTCCTGTGTACAAACTTGTTTATCCTCAAACTAAACTTTATTTTTATAATGATATGATAATAAATTACTGTACAACATTTAGTTGAATATAAACAATAATCTTGAACTACATCTAGGCTACATGTAGAATGTAAACTATGAAATATTGTAAGCCCATTAATTCATAAACACCTTTGATTTCAAACTTGCTTGTAGTCTTTCAATTATGATTATTTAAATTGCTCAAATTATTGTTATTTTGTAATGAAATATGAGTTTCACAAAACAAAGCCTGGATGTAGCTTACAGTTCTAAGAGGATGCGTGTATGCCCTTTTTATTCTTCAGGGTTTTTGATGTCATTGACCCCATTTTGACTAGGATTTAATAAACCTCAAACCAGTGAGCCCTGCAACTCCTGCACTGTACCAACATAATCATATTATAGTGACCTATTATTAACCTTGCAGTATCAAAACATTGAAGTTCACTACCTGATTATAATTGTGTGATAGCTTATTGCCCATCATATAGTTCTACATTTGATATCTTCATACATTACTTTTATCTGTTCCTATTTTTTGGCTCGATTTTATTCTTGATTTTCCTTGTGTATCATGATCCATCATTTTGGCTGTGTGACTGACTTGGCCCCTGAATTAGCATCATTGTGTTCCTATCTCAATGGCAGCAATCGGCCGTAAAATATCCCTGGAAATTGCTTATAAAAGTCCCCCTTTCATGGGACGTAGTAGCCGCAATCCACACTTGAGTTTCTTGCTTTGACTGCCATTGTTCACACCTCACTCCTTGTCATTTTACCCTGGGCCATTCGAACTTAGGACTGATCATGGCTTACAAGAAGAACAAATGGCGCAGAAAGAACCCGAACATTTGGCTTTCATTGCCTTGTTACGCTAAGGGCCAAAGCCAAAGTCAGTTATTGATGTACGAACTGAAATAAAGTCTGGATAAATTGTTAAAGGGAGATGAAAAGCAAAAGGGGGAACATGTATGGAAAATGAAGAAGTTCCCGTTCACCCTTCTGTGGTGTAGCCTTAGGGCTGCCTTCTTTATTCACAATTAATCAATGAGAGATATTGTGGGTCCAAAATTTTACTTTTTGTTGATGAAACTGTCAGAAATCAGTCAAGTACAATACTAAAAATACAACAGCAAAAAAAAAATCAGTTATATTCTTTTCCATTCTGAATCACAGATGCTATTCTTCTTTTGTTCAGAGGCCAGTGACTCTGGTAATCCAAATATAATGAGATGGGGATTATTTTCTTGAGTAATATAACCAAAACATTGCTGAAGAGTAAACTGTCTATTTTGAATTGGCGAGTAGAAAATTGGACAGATGTGCCTGATTGGACAGATAAGGCTTGTAAATCTGTTCTCTTTGTAAATGTGGTATATGATATTATTGGGCTTTTGCAATTATTATGATTAATTCTGATAGAGTCAGGCAAAAGGGATGTTTGGTTTTTTGGTCCATAATGCTTAAAGAGACACAATCGAGTGTGATTTTAAAGATTTTATTTCACAGATGTAGTTTAACAGATTTACTGGAAATGATGAATAGTTATACCCCCAACTGATTATCCAAGATAACATTTTTAAATAGAAATGTATATTCAATATAATAGTTGCAGGATGAAAATAATTGAGAAAGGGAGTATTAAATTGAAAAACAACCTGCATATTGAAAAATTAAAGTTCAAGTTTTGGTTTGTTTTGTTTTGTTTCTGGGGGAAATGTAAGCAACATTTAATGAAGACCTAATTATTATGGTTTATTGGCAAAATAAGTGTGTACAGCATAATAGCTTCTAGATAAATGATCTTTCTTTGTATGGTCCTGTGCATATTAAAATGTGCCTTGCCTCTCTGTCCTCTGTGACTACCTGCCCATGACACAAATGGACCCCCACTTTGTTATCAGCTGGTACCAGATCAAATTTCATGTGATTAGCAAAGAAAACAAAGCTTGTATTCTCTGTTTTAGCAAATGAACGTTTCTCTTGTTCATTGTCACACAAAGGGTGAGACTTGATATATTGTGTGGACCATGTTCATAACTTCATTCATTATTCATGTGAAAACAAATAGGTATTCTTTAAAACCAGTGAAACATAAACTAAACATGACTGGATCATTTTACCACTGTGTGCCAAAAGTAGCCACAATTACAATCGAAGGCAATGGGGTGAAAGAAAGGGGAGGGGCACCCTAGAAGTATACCAGTTTCTCCTCCTCCCCTTTTTTCTTACAATACACTGCCCCAAGATATCTCAAGTAGCACCTGACTTATGGAATTAAGTTACCTCATTGGTTTTACTTAGCCCTAGGTAAATAGGTAATCCATACTTTTCTTTAATTACTTTAAACAAATATATAATTGTGGTATCCATAAGGCATTTGAGAAAGTAAGCCAGGTCGTGTTTGGTGTAAATCCTGCATTTATTTTTTACTTTTTATTGATGAACGTACATGTAGGCCTACTCAGGATATTCACATTGGATGCATGAATTTCTGTGCAGTATTTCTTTATTGGTAACCATATCTGGTTGGCGCAGTAATAGCTCTGTCTTGGTCAAGCATTAGTCTTTAGTATTCAGACCCTGTAAAGGATGATTGTCAAGTTCATTTGAGCGTGGTTGCAAAAATTCAACATACTGCATTTTAAGCATACATTTAATGTGTAATTGGATTTGTTTAAATTAAATTCATAGGCAAACATATAGCACAGCATTCAAAACCTTGTGTTTTGCACATTGTTTACTTTGCTCCAGATTGTTTTGACAAGACTTATCAGGACAATTTGAAAAGGACACAAAATATCTCCTGATATATTCTTTCTACTTAATGTATTACTACATCATTACCAATATTCATTCATCCTTCAGCATCTAAAGGTAGACCAGTAAGAGGTTACATTGGAACTTGTAATGTGCGCTTGAGATGCGAATTGTACCCATATTAATGATAGATCAAGATATTCATCTACCCATTGAGGCATCGACACACTTAGCTTCACTTTCTCTCCTGCTTTCTCCTCATTAGTATGCTATTCTGTACTCGGTCGATTTTATAACCTTTGGGTCTGCAAGTACAGACTAATCCAAGGGAATGACAGAACAGCATGGCCAACATGTGGAATGGGCAAGAGTAATTAAGTTATGAGGCTACTCAGGTCGTCCCGTGACCTGACTGCACTTTTGGACCTCCTGGAAAAATGGACAGTCTCTGTCCTCCCTACCCGCATCCCCTCATCCATCCATCCATCCATCCTCCATCATCCATCCTTCATCATCCATCCTTCATCATCTGTCTCTTCATCATTTCTTATCATCTTTTAATGATTCTTACATCTTCTCTCCTCCTCTCCAGAAATGTGGTCTCTGAACTCTCATCATTATTCTCAATCATTATTTTCATGATTTTTATATCTCCCTATAGACAGTTTTGATGGTGTAGTAATGTGGCATCATCACCATTCAGTATCATCATTAATTATTGTTACATCCCTATTTTTATAGGGTAGTGGTTCTTGTGATCATTTTGTATCTTTTAAAGGAGAAGTTCACCCTGATATTAATTTGGTTATAATAAAAGATGAAAAATGAGAGAAGCAAATTGATATAATTTCGAGCATTATCCAATTAAAATAGAAAAATTATGAATTTGTCATCAGTGAGATGCAAATTGGCAACACTGTGACGTATGATACATATTTCTCCAATTTGCCCTTTACATCTCTCCCTTCATACCCAGTGAGTGATGTGGTCTCATCAATATTTTTATCAGTTTCTAATGATTTTGGGGCCTCCTTGTATCCACGGATACACAAATATTAAAGGTAAAGACCAGTATTGGCAACGCCCGAATTTCAAAAAATGAAATGGAAGCTCTCATTACCAATCATGTGAAAGAATATGTTTTGACTAATACATGATGATAAAAAATTTGCCGGGAAACCGCCTACTAATTCATATATTTGGTAAACTTATTTCTCTCATGGTCTGGTGAGAGAGATAGGGTAGTCCCATATACATCTTTCTGTGTATAGTGCTTGTAACTTTACGAAGAATGGGCCAAATTTCTTATCATTTTGATGATTCCAGAACCTTGCAGATGCTAGATGCTAGATGATCAACCTTTTCTGATCGATTCCACAACGTTTCTTTCACAATGCAATCGCATGACCATTACTGGTCTTTACCTTTAATCTCCTCATTATTTGTAATCGTCTTTTTAATGATTCTTTTGACTTGCTTTTACCACTGTTATTCATCGAGTAGAAATGTGGCCTCATCATTATTGTTTCATTATTATTTTTTTTATTCTCCATCATATCATCTTCTGATGATTTGTTAATGGTAATGTCTTCACCTTTCCATGATGTAAAAGTGTGTAGACCTTCATTGATGTTGTTGTAGGCATCCATTTTGTTTTATTCTACCAAAATAATATGATCATACTTGCCTATAAACATCAAATTGTTACTTAGGCCTAATGGTTAGCCTTTATCCAAGCTTTGCTAATTGCAATCCCCTTGATCATTAACTTTGAGTTTACCCCATTGAAAATGTTGAAAGCTACAGGCTAGTACAGAATGTACTTTCAGAACTCGATACAGAACATCTATAGGTCTACCACCAATACCATCACCCATCAGCACTGCTGATCTCTCTCCCCCCTCAGAGTGGAATGGAAGCCATGATGTATCCATGTTCATCAAGGATCATGTAATTTGATCTAAAGCATGCGTTTCTCCCCAGTCCTTGGGGGATGTTTCCCATTTCTTGCTTGGCATGGGAAAATGAAATCAAGTCTCAAAAAATGATGAGTGCATATTACTTGTGGCCATGACTAAAAAATCCAATCCACATGCATAGAGGATGGATGGAGAGAGTTTACCCAGGCCCACATGCAATGTAGTCTATGTGGTGCCCTACATATTTGTCAGCATATTAAACCAATAATATTTCTTGGCTGAGCCGATCCCATCAAGGGGGTTGAAACCATTGAGGCTTAGAACCCTAAATCCGTCGTTCCCTCGAGACCTCTCTGCTCCTTGATTGTGAAAGACGAAACGGTGAGGACAGGCGTATTAATTTGGGACAGGTTCAGGTTCTACCGATTTCTACCGGTCTCTCGCGGAGTCGCTGCACCCCTTCCTTGAGATACAGGGGTACGTGAAGAATCGTCAGAGAGCTACTGTGCATGCTTGTATGTCAGTGAGTCTGATCAAATCTCACAGAGTACTGATTATCTGTCTGTCTGTACTATCTTGCTACTTGTTACAATTGGTATTCATTAGACATGAAAACTGGAAACTCTCTGTTACAGAATCCAAAGTCGTATTGAAACCTTCCTCTAGATTCAAGAAAGGCATCAGGAAAATTAATACACGAGGGCTCGGGGTGAATTTGCCCCCGAAATGCCAAAAAGAGCCCCCGAAAGTCATAAAAGAGCCCAAAAAAATTTTGCATATAGTTCAATGCAAAACAAATTATTTTCATGCAAGTGAGCTTGAAAAGTAGTCCCCGAAATTGTTTAAATATTTTTTCCCTGAAGGCATACATGTACATGTGTGATGAAAAAGAGTCATACATGTAGGACGATAGTTTTACCATTACTGTCCACTCTAGATAACCCCTGAATCACTGAATGCATAGAGGTTGAAATAGTAGTCCCCGAAGTTTATTAGGAACGAGTCCAAAGTGATCACTTTCACTCCTCCTGACAAAGTGAATCACTGTTCGGACGGACGGGAGAAAATGAGAAACCAAGATGATCCCGCGAACTCTGACCTGGGTCGATACTCCTCAGTCTCATCTTTGGAGGAATGCAGCAGATTTGACGTGGAAAAATGGGACGAAAGACTAATAAGGAAATGCCTCATTAGTTTTCCACCCCAGCTGGATGGAATAATTCATAGAAGAATAAAGCAGCGTTGCCCCTCGCCATCGGTCTTGGACGTGATGTCGTTTGGCTTTGATGGATGACCTCTGCGATTCGACCTGCTACATGTAGCAGGCGACCAAACGAGATGTAACAAATCTGAGCGCGAGGGCCTTGCGAGTTTACATGTACCTCAATCACTGTTGTTTTTTATGTGTGACCTTTTTTAGTTCCTGTAACAAGGTATATGCTCAAGCTGAATAATTATGATTGTTGGCCTGAGTATTGGGCAGTTGCCTATTAAATAGACCTACATCATGGAATCATATCTTTTCAATTATTTTGAGAATATAAATTTATTTCTTGAGAATATAAATTCATTTAATATTTCATTTAATATTTCTTTAATCTTAAGTATGTTGAATATTAGTTTAAATTATTTGTATGCGCCTTGAGCATCTCTAGAGATGGATATGTTGCGCTTTATAAATATTATTATTATTATTATTATTTCTTGAGAAAATAAATATATTTCTTGAGAATATAAATATTACTCATAATCGACATGGCATTTCCTGCACTCCCTCCAACCAATGTTTGAATGGTGAAAGCTGCTGCCAATTTGCATCTTTCTTCTCAGCAATGATGAATGGTTGGGGGAAGCACCATCATCTCTCCAAAGGCAATCGGAGCTCATTAAAAGCTCTAAAAAATTGAGTGTTTGTCAGGGGCTGTCATAGTTTTAAAAACAAGTGGAGACGAGGGTGTAAGGTAAACCATAAATCAGACGGAAAATTGACATCTGGGGGAAGAGGGTCAAGATGACTGAGCTCCAATATTTAGATTTCTTCAGGCTTGTTTCCATTAGCCTGGGTTCTCCAATTTACCTGCTACAGTAACTCTAGAGTCTCTAGGTCTGTATTCATCAGCTCGAGTTTGCCAAATAACCCGCTATTTCAGACTCCAGATATTATCCCAAAGCTCAAAATTGCGTCTTCACCAGACCGATATGCTCATCACAAAGTAGCTCGGACAGGCGCAAATTAGCCCGCTATTTCTCAAATATATTTTGGAAACAAGACCAGGATTTCTCTGGATATTTTCTCGACCACATATCCCACTAATTGCAACTGCGGGCTGATGAGGATGCAATTTAACTGGCTAATTTGTGATTGGAATAGTTAAAATAGCGGGTTATTTGGCAAACTCGAGCTGATGAAAACAGGCCTACTGCGACTTCAAATAGCATTCAAATATTAGCACTAGGAGGATCAGTTCTAGCCTATTAATTAAGTTAGTATGTACCCAAGCAATATGGGACTAGTATGTGAAAAAGCCTGCTATAGCGTGCTATTTCACCAAAGAGTTGGCTAATTCGACAGCAAGGATGCCCTCAGATTACAATTCAAGCAAACTTAATAATCTTTAGGGAGTTAAGCTAATTCTTTGACCGAGCAGAGATCCCTAGACTCTGGCTAGTGAAAATGGGGAACTTTAACCCTCAGACTATTTTGCAAAAAAGTATCGTTGTAAGCTTGGTTGGGCTAATGGAGAAGCACCTTTTGAGGAGGAGGAAGCGGATGAGGGGGATGAAGAATGGAGGAGGGTGATGATGGTGATTCGGGAGATGGGAGTCATTATGTGAGGTTGCATCGATTTACAGGAATGTTTGTAAATATGAATATTTGTAGAAGCAAAGTAACCAAGAGGAAGCAGTTTTGTGCGGTGCTATGATAGATATTCAAGTCAATGTTAGTCAAGATTTGTTGGTGTCTGTGATAATGTCCAAAGTGTTCACTTGTTAGGGTAATCTTCTTGAAATGTAGCTCATCGCTACTGTTCACATACATAGGTTGGGGAGGAGTAATGATTTTATGCAAAGTCTATGCAAAATCATTCACATCCGGCTAGGGGTGGTAGGCTGATATTGTTTAACTCTGAGTCTGACCATGTTTGAAGTTTGAATCCAAATTCACTAAGGCATGGAAATATTTCATCATCTAGTGAGGCCTCATGAAAGAGATGTTCACATATTTATGATCAAATAAACTTGGGGCATATTCTATAATTTGTTCACTTTAAGTTCAAAGAATAATAAATACTGTCTGCATATGTGACATGTTTGCCCCCATCTGTTCAATACGACACATCCACCAATGAACTGTGTTATTTAGAAATAAATAAAATTTACGAGCATAGACCTAGTTGAGCGTACAGCTAGAGGGCACATGTAAGGTTGAAGGAGGGGTGAGGGAAGGGTAGAGAAGGGGGAGGCAGGAAAGGATAGGAGTAAAGAAAAAACATGAGAACTACATTTAATAGAAAGAATTATGTTTAAATATATTATGCATAACAAACTCGCAGACAGAACTGTTGACTGTGAGTCCTTTTTCATCTCTAGTAGCTTTTTCTGAGAGTTCAAGGGGCAAATTGCCCTCAGCCCCCATCTATTTTTTTACTCGGGAAGGGGTGAAGTGGTACTCATGAACCACTGAACCCCAGGGAGCTCTGGGGTAAAATATCATGATGTGGGAAGGGTTTAAAGTAATGTGTTACAAAGTCAATCAAGTCTGAATTAGTCGCGATGGGTGGTGTTTTGAGAGAGAAAATAAACGCTCTTGTCACAACGTGACCCGGTGTAACTGCAATATTTCTTGGGGCCCCTGCTGTGCACCAATAATTGCTATTTTCGTGCATATGTTTTATGACCGCAAACTTTAATTTAGCAGAGCATGGTGGCTGGTGGGAAACTCCCACAAGACAGATTAAAATTATGAGGTGTGAAAAAAATTCAAGAAAAACAAGGTGGATTATTTTTTTGTTGATATGAATGTTGCTAAGTCTGGTAGCTCTTTGGTTGCAAAGCACACAGATCACTTGAATCCCATGAATGAGTATGAATGTTTCAGGGATAGTCTGTATGAAAAAAAATTCAAGTCGTTATATGAAATTCATATAGTTTATCAATATTTATTATATTTAGATATTTAAGTAGCTCACTTGCTGTAATGTACATGTAATACTGACAGAACATGTGTGTACCCCTGTCCCCCACCCAGAAGACAGGGAGGATATGTTGCATTTAGTATGTGACACCATAATATAGTTCTGAGTAGTAGTGGTTGCAGTTGATAAATAGTGATGAAAGAAATGTTCAATATGGAAAACGGACAGTGATGTGCCAGGTATGAAAGGGTCAGAAAATAGAAATGTATCTTGAAAACAAGGTTATGAACCTCTCAAGTTCTCTTGTACGATAGCTACTAGCTGGTAGGAGAGGTAACAGATCTAAGACCCCTGTGAAATCACCCATTGACAATCCGGGCACTCTAAATCTCAGACAATCCTTTTGTGGTGATGGTGGCAGTGAGGGGAGGGGATGATGGGGAGAAAAAGAGAAGAAGGGCGGACGGACGGCCCGAGGATTTGCCCATAATGCGATAATGGGAGCTGGGGTTTTGTTGGAGGTCCTCCCTCCGAATCTCCCCAGATCCTTCTTCTGTCCCCCGCGGCAACCAGACGACGACCAGCCCTGATTGATGCCTCCCGCATCTTGTCATCGACTGCCGAAAAGCTTTTCAGGGGGAAGATCATAACTAAAGCCAAAAACCACCAAGTTTGCATTTTTTTTTTCTTGACGGCGGACAGTTTCTATGAGTGTTTGCCGGCCCAGCATATTTTGAGAGTTTAGGTTTTTTTGCTTTTTGGTGTTTGTTTATGGATCATCTTCATCCGGTGATCGTCCTAACCACCACTTGGCTTTATGGTGGATGTGGGCAGGTACCCCGTGCTGACTTTAGAGATCAGGGGTATCGCGTTATTAAATCTTCGCTAAATATAGTGAGGGATATTTCACGGTGGAGAGACAATCGAGAATTTGTCCCCAGGTTGTGTCATTGTCAATTTGATTTGATGAGGTTGGGAGGATTTTGAAAGCTGGCTCAGTCCAACTTGGGATTGGAAGATTGGCGAAAAAAGAGGGTAGTTGATGTGGGAAAGGTATTAAGAGTGATCTGTCGGTGAGTTTGTATAAGTTTAAGGAATATGAGGGGTAATAAGATGATGAACTGGTGGTGGTGGTGGCGGTGACGGGGTGGTGGTTTGGGGGTCGAGGGCAAGGCTTGTCATCCAAGTTATTTCATCAATATCTGAATTAGGAGAGGATGAATATGAATTGAAGAAAAGGAATACCCAGAATAATCATTCACCGGTCTAGGAAAATGATAATCTAAACGGATGTGACAAGAAGATATCACTTTTGAGAGCTAGAAGGGCATAACTCACATACATAACTTAGACCCCGTTCTCACTCACTTTGTTGGAGCGCTCTGGAGCGCTCTAACTAAGACCCGTTCCTCAGGAGCGGTTGTTAGGTGAGTGAGAACGGTCAAAGTGGTCCAGGAAGTGGACTTCTGGACCGCTCCAGAAGACCACCTTCCGAGGTGGTCTTGAGGAGCGGGTCTTATTAAGAGCGGTTTGGAGCGCTCTAACGTGCAATGTGAACGGAAAGCGTACTTTGAACGGAAGTGAGCTAGTGACCTTCGGTGCGAAACATGTAGTACGGTACATACGGTTTGTATTCCGCGCGCGAAAAAAATGATCTGCTGACCTGAGCTGCCATAGCAACAAGACCACTTTGACTCGTGGGGCGGTTTGAGCCATTAAAAACTGCTCGGAGTGTGTACGCTCGCAAATCGTTCCTCAAGACCCGTTCCTCTGGAGCGGTCTAACTAAGACCACTTTCAAAGTGAGTGAGAACGGGGTCTTAGAGTCGATGCTATCCTACTCTCAACGGATGGTATAGCAGTTCGTAAGACAGAGACAAATATAATAATAGATGGGGAAGGAAGTGAAGAGGGAAATGGGAACATAGCCACATAACTGTTCATATAATCATAAGAACCAGTTAGAGCTTAGAGAGAGGATGAAATGAAATGATAAGACGACAGATTGAAAAGAGGGATACATTCAGAGAGAAGGATAACAGAGATTCAGAAAGATCAATATGCACTCGCAAAGCCTAAGTGCCGCTCATACATTCTTTGAAATGAAAACATCTTGAATCTAAAATGGTACTTTAACCCTTACAGATCCAGCCAGTTTCCAAACATGTATCACAACTTGGGCAAGTTTTTTAATCTGGTCTAGTTTCGTCATTGCTCATCCATTGCGTGTTCCATTGGAGTGAAAGTCTGCAATTTATGTATGAATCCTTTCAAAATTTTCAAGAAGAAAAGACAAGCTTTTGATTTAGTATCAAACTTTGGGTTTTTCAAAGCGCCCGTGGCAATGAAGGGGTTAAGCACCAGAAGTGCACGGAGGTGAAGAGGATGCACATTCCCTCATCCGTAGCAACCTCCCGCATACCATACCCCCAATCCATCTCTCATCCGCGCAATAACACATAATCAAATCAGCCCATCATACACTGAGATTTAACTTTCGCACTTCCACTCAATGGCCGCCATTCTTTCCTGGGAATAATGAAATTATTATTATGATTGATCCGCCTTTTCACTGATTGAAAGCCAGGACTATACACGGGTCGGCCTTGAGAGCTTCAAGTACCCCGCGTTCATATCCACCCAACCCCATCGTTTCGTAACCAGATTTATCGTTTTATTCAACAAAAATTGCACCCAAAAATGTTGCAATTTGAAAATTGCACTGTCCTTTTAAGGTGTGCAGGTTAATCTTGTTAAGTAGTACTTTCAATACTTATGACATAATTTAGTAATTGAGAAACTAGTGCCCCTGCTGTGTGATTTGTAATCAAATTGACTTTTCTGTTTAGATATTGATTAGTATATGATGAAGGCCAAACACTTTGTTCAGAGTGTTGGTCATTATGCATATAAATGGACTCCTTTTGTTTAAACCTAATGATTCCGAATTAATAAAAACATGAGCAGAAAAGTATGAATTCATAAATAAACATTTACTAGTCATCACATTACATTGCACTGAGCTGAACAAGTTGTACCTGTGGAACACCAATCCTGGAAGTGCTGTGATTTAGAAGATATTGGAACCAATTACCAAAAGGTAAATTGGTAATGATAACAATAAAACTAATTTCTTTCATCAAGCACTTTCTGCAGACGATCATAGGGGTAGTTCAGATAATTTAGGATGATCGTTCTGTCCTAGTAGTCTGTATCACAAATTCAAAATAAAAACATGCAGAACAGTGAGTGAGAACAAGCCCTTGGGAATGCCAGGTAGTTGCATTCATCTATAGACAAGGCAGATCGCTTTATCCCCTCTAAATGAATTATTTCTCAACGATGATCCTCTGCCAAACCTTTATCACCCCTCTTCCGCTAGTAGGTCCGTCCCTCTGTTTCGATCGATGGATTCACACTTTCAGAAAGAGAGAGTCCCAAAGTGTCTTCTACATACCAGAAAGAGACTTCATATTAAAGCCACACTGTACTACTTGTAGCTACATGTCCTTGCTCCCTCTATGTAGCAAACAATGCTGAAGTGGTACCCGTTGATCCCCCAGGATGCCCTTTTTCTTATGTTAATTGAGAGCTGAGTTGATGAGATAGCCACCTGCTAGTGACCACCCTGGGTGGTCTAATCCTTTCTAGCCAAACTAGTTCAGACAGCATTTAAAGTCATAGGGAACCCTGCCAATGACTGGAACTGTAGGAAGAGCTTGAACATGTATGAATTATGACCAGGGAGTTAGCCCAGCTGTGGTAGGTAACTCCTTGGTGTGATGCACACTTACAATGTAGAAAGAGGTCTATGTGGTTTTGAAGTTTGAATATTTAAAATTAAATGAAATCAAACGAATATCACGCCTTTGACATTGGATACAAAAGTCATTGTAAAGCCTATGAGCCTCGATTTCCTATCAATCCAGCTTGAAATTATTTTTTTCCTTCTGGGTTTATTTTAGTTTATTTGCTTGGTGTTCATGCATATTTAGCGGTAGTCATCAACATGTATAGACCATAATGTCATGCAGTATGATTGCTTCTTTTAGTCTGGGTTAATACAACCAGAAATTGAGTTTCAACTTTGGATTATTGATTATATATTCATGATTACAAACATTATGCTCACCTCGACTCTTTAATAGTCTTTCCTTTGGTAATGCCTGTGTAGACTAGAATTGAGACTGCACTGCTGAATAAAGCTTGCTGTGAAAGGAATAATTCCATCTCTGTGTAAAAACTAATACCATAATTAATGGATCTACCCTACATGGCGACCTGTGCACTTTGAGGCCCTGCAATTGACTCGTTTGCACCCTCAGTTTTTCAACAAGGAAGCTGGATCACAAAGATGAATTCATTTTAATCATACATTTCACCCAATGAAACACAATTACGCGCTATCAAAATACTCTACCCAAACAGCCCGTGGTATAGAGGCTTGGGGCTGTGCACCTCCGTTCTCGTCAAGAAGTAATTTGGTTTTGTTCATTGCGCTATTTTCATCTTTATCATTGTGTAGGCTTGATTGGGATACCCCCAGGGAAACTAAGATTATTCCCAAACATGATTTTTAATTGCTGTGGTGTATTTTTGTGAAAGGTCGTCCAGTGGGAGAAAAATTCATGTCTATGTATCTACAAGTACCTCCTTGTATATTTCAGAGATAGAGAGAGATAGAGAAATAGAGAGAGAGAGAGACAGAAAGATAGAGAAAGAGAGAGAGAGAGAGAGAGAGAGAGAGAGAGAGAGAGAGAGAGAGAGAGAATGATTGGGACATGATAAGTGCTTAAGGATGTATTTTCAAAAAGTTCATCTTGAAATAGGCAAATGGTTTTGTATTTACAAATTCATAATAAACAGTTTATAAAGATGCCTTCCTTCCTTCTGTAAGTCCCATGAGCTCAAAAAAACAAACCTGCCAATTTCCCAGACTACATCTTGGTCTATATACAATTTGTGAACTAAAAGATATTCGAGATATTCTTCAAGTTCAATTGTGTACTCAAAATACTAGTTTACATGCATGTATGCAATAGTACTTATTTGAGACAGCTTTGTGTGCAAAAATTACAAGTATTGTTCATCTGCCTCAAAAGTAATGTTACTTTCCGATTTGGAGTTGGTTTTAAGATTTATCAAGAAATGTCTACAATACTAGCCTAAGTGGCCTTTATGAGAAGTGCCTCTCTTACAATGATCATTGCAGTGTAACTTGTGTACGCCCATCTATGTAGATTGGGTTCATGTTTAGATAGAGATGGAAAGAGCAAACTTCACACTGATCAGAAGAGCCTTCTCCTCATGTCACCCATCTCGTCTAATCACTCTGCACAAAGTGTTTCACAAATTCACCTCCAGGGGTTTACCAAGTGTCCTAGTCTGGGTTTCCTTCTCTCCTTCTCCTCTCGTCCTTTCCTTCTCTCCTTCTCCTCTATTCCTTTCCTTCTCTCCTCTTTTTTCATCTCATTCTCCTCTCCTTCTCCTCTCCTTTTCCTCTCCTTTTCCTCTCCTCCTCTCCTCCTCTCCCCCTCCTCCTTCTCTCCTCCTCTCCTCCTCTCCTCTCCTCCTCTCCTCTCCTTCTCTCCTCCTCTCCTTTTCCTCTCTTCCTCTCCTTCTCCTCTCCTCTCCTCTCCTTCTCTCCTCTCCTTTTCCTCTCTTCCTCTCCTTCTCCTTTCCTCCTCTCCTCCTCCTCTCCTTCTCTCCTCTCCTTCTCTCCTCTCCTTCTCTCCTCTCCTTCTCTCCTCTCCTTCTCTCCTCTCCTTCTCTCCTCTCCTTCTCTCCTCTCCTCTCCTTCTCCTCTCCTCTCCTTCTCCTCATCTTCTCTCTATCTTCTCTCTATCTCCTCTCCATCTCCTCTCTATCTCCTCTCTATCTCCTCTCCTCCTCTGCTTTTCCTCTCCTCCTCTTCTCCTCTCCTTCTCTCCTTCTTCTCTCCTCTTCTCTCCTCTCCTTGTCTTCCTTTCTCTATTCTCATCTCCATTTTCTGATGTCATCTTCCCCCTCGTGTCATCTCTCCATTCTCATCTCTCGTATATCCTCTCCTCCCTCTTCTCTTCTTTCTCTCTTCTCCACTCCCTTCTTTTAACTCTCATATCCAGTAGTAATACTGATACTATTCTCTCATCTACCTTCCACTACTCAACTGTCTTCTTTGCTCCTCTCCTCTCTCCACTCTCTCCATTTTCCTCTCTCCACTCTCCTCTTTCCTCCTCAACCTCCATGTTCCGTCCATTAATATTTGCCAAAAATTGTGGCCAGCCGCTCTCCATGGGCAGCATGTTACACTTTCATTGAGCCTGGCTTCGACAAACAACGCTTAGGGGTGAGATACAGCAAGCAGGATTCCCATTGCCAGATGGCCGCCGTCCCCCAAAATATCAAATTTTTTCTCACGTTTGAAGAAGAATCTTTAAATCATCCATATTGAAGTTCTCACAGATCAAACAGAGTTACTAAATAGTAAAAAGAATATGAAATTTTAGATGTATGGAATAGTTTATGTACTCTTACGGGGGATGCAACACCTGTTTCTGCCAAAATCTAATTTGAAGGAAATTGTCTTCCCATAATTAATGGATTTATTGAAAGTCTATTTACTTTTCCCAACTCCGAAGAACATGCTGACATTTGGATAACACAGAAATGTATTTGTTTTCTTATTATTATGTGTGTGAATTTGAACCGTTTTAAATTCTCATTCCGCTCTTATAAAAAATGATGATTACGAATGAATATAGAGAGAAGAGCTCTTTGAATATTTTGGCCCGTGTCAACACTGAAAAAATGGAAGGGCTTACACAGGGGCTACACGCATCTGGAATACTTAGCATTTTAATAAACTGGAACGGGACACTTTGGTGAGCTACATCATGTATTGTGTTCTCTATTTTGAACAGACTGTAGATGTTTGGAATGAAAGCCTGGGTTTGGACATCGTCATGTGGTCTAGATTAATCATTAACTTATCAGCAGAATGGATGGAAAAATACATAGAATTCATAACAAAAGAATACAGGCTTATGATCCAGATATTTGTCGGAAAATGATGTGAAAAGAGATGACTACGACCTCAGAAATGTTCATAGTTGATGATCCTTTAAGTCTTGTAAATTGGATTTGGAAAAAAGGGGAAATATTAAATGGAAGAAAGAAAGAAAGGGCTCCACTGAAAATGGGGTCAAATGCTGCTTGCTGGATATGAAAATTAATTGCATTCAGTAATAACTCCAGTGTTTATTTTTCACACAGTTGTGAGGGCTTTGAGGGCTAAAAAGCCTGGCATATTTCCTTCCTGACTGCACACTGCAGAGAGAGAGAGAGGGGGAGAGAAGGGGTTGGAAGAAAGGGGGAGAGAAAGAAAGATGGGGAGGGAGATAAAGAGAGGGATAGAAAGAGAGAGGGGAGAGACGGAGGGAGGGAGAATATATAGATAGATGGATAGATATAGATAAATAAATAGATAGCTTGGTGGATAAAGTGAGGGAGAGAGAGAGAGAGAGGGGGGGGGGGGGTACGAGGAAATGGCCACAGGGGACTGATTACAAGCTCAGAGAGGGTTATTATCATTAGACATTAACACTCTGGCGAGTTGATTGCTTAAAGGACTGTAAAGGCTAGCAGAACTACTTTTCTCAGCTTTCTTTTGAATAAGATCATTGGGATGAATTTAGATGAGATTCTTTGTCCAGATAATCAGATAATTGTACATGTAGGCTTATTCATCAATTGTGTGGTTTATTTAATTTATTGAGTCAGGATACCATTTCAATTAATCTTTTGACAGCTCTGTAATCTATTATCATCCAATTCTTTGAGTCACGAATCTGTATAGTCAATACAGGATTTGTATGTAAGGTATTTTTTTGTAAGAAAGGTTAGTGTACAGTATTATTAAAACAAAAAATAACATCTGAAATATTGACTTTCACAGTTTACACTATGCCATCCATATGAGTATTGTAGATAGCTCACTTGTCTAATTCTAGATAAGCCTACATGTACATGTACATGTAATATGTATTGAGCTATTTGGTACGGTTTTGACGGACGCCAAAGGATTAAGAAAGAATATAAATAAGTATATCACAAGCTTTAAAATTACTTTCAGAATATCATAATATGATTTGAAAAATGAAATAAATTTGTTGTTTTAGTATCCCAGTAACTTTGCCTTTATAAAATGTCGGAGAGACCACTAGCGCTAGATACCCATGTCACACTTGATTTGTTTGGGTTTGGTTTAATTTCAAAAGCACATTTTTACTAGACATAAACATAGAAAATAATGATTAGCACTTAACAGGAATATGGATGGATTACTATATTCAGATCCATTAATTTAATGGCTCTGTACTTCCTAGAGGTCGAGAAAATGACAGGTTCTGCAGCTCCACCTGGGAGGTGCAAGGTTGAACATTGTAGGGTTCAACTCTCACATACTACGCCCCTGAAGGTGCATATTTATCCATATTAAAGTTCAATGTTGCACCCTTGACCCGATTTAGTAAGGGTGCAACATTGGCACCTTTTAAGGTTTTCAAATGTTCACGTTTTGGGGTTATATTTGTTATAAACAGAATTAGCTACCAACCTCAAGCAGGATTCTATTATCATATTTAGGGTGTGATTTCTATTAACCTTCCCTTTCTTTGTGAATATTGTTATGATTTTGAGCAAAACCTCCAGATGTTTGCAATCTCTGTAAATGGAAGAAGCTACCTTTGAGGAGTGACCTAGAATGGTGGTGATTTAAACCGACACCTCTCAGGATCCATAGCATAGGGTGATGGATGGGGGTATAGCCAGACTGCTGGGGTGAGGGATTTACACCCATCCCCTGGCTCCCGATGCCTGGGACCTGACTGGTATCACCCCCCCCCCCCAACCCTTATCTCAAAATCCAAATGGCAGAAATGATTTGGAGTAGGCTTATGATTTAGTATATTATACACTCACTATAGACTGATAGAGAATATTTGTTAAGAAGTTGACAATGATTTATTACAAGGCTGTGCAAAAGCAAATGAAGAAAAATATAAACATTTTTTAACAGTATTTTAAAGATCCCCCCTTACTAACAGGGCATGCTGATGGCTTGAGAGTGAAACAAGTTTTTTTCTTCTTTTTCCACTTTTGAATGCTGATAATTCAGATTGATTTAACACACACCAGACAGGCAGACACAAGTTTGATTTTCTAGGAAATCTAACAATTCTGCAATAAAAATCAAAACCATACAAAGAGGTGGTACAAAAAACTTGTTTGGGAAATGTCCAGACTTCATTAGGATACCCTTCTCCCAAAAGCTGCCGAAAGCAGATCCTGTGGTTTCGATTGTAAGCCAGTATCATCGCTGGCTAAAGCTTCATCCCATCCTTTCATGCATTGTGTGCCCATAGTCCACCCTCTTCCTAAGCCTGCCAGAGTTTTATTGGGGTGGGTATCTTTTCAGCTTTTAAGAAGATTATGCAGCTGAGGTTTTGATTGTGGGGTCCCCCTTGTGCAATCAGAGCCCCTCCATTATTGGGGAAGGGATACAAAAGAAGGGGGCAAGAGACCAAATGTTGGTAGTCTTGTGGGCGAGACATAGGGACACATGCTCCTGCTTGTATACCTGTGAAGGAAGGATGTACAATGTAGTCTTTGGTCAATTATTAATTACGTTGCTGTCACTTTTTTGTTGCCATAATTATCTGTAAAAGACTTTAATACAGTTGCTCTTTACATTATATGCTTTTTGCAGGGCCTAGGCCTAAATAAGCACAAGCATCTCCCGAACCCACCAGGCCTGGGTGAAACAGTTGTAGTGTGATGAATAGAAAATTGATGTGTTCACAGTTACTTTTTCCCATAATTTTCGAGAATTGAATTAGTTCATCAAGCGACAATGAAGAGGTGTAGAAGGGAATGTTGAATTAATGGTTAGAACTTAGATGAAAGATAGAATTGGTTCCAATTTCCCAAACCATATAACTTAATCCCCTGGTAGTAGGTCTGTAGCTTTGCAATGTTATTTCATTCTAGAAACATGGCTCTTTTTATTCTATTGTAATACCATTCATGTTGAGATGACTAATAAATTTTCCCCATGTATTTCATGAAATCATTAATCATAGTTGCTCAATATTCGGTACTTACTAAAACATTATTCAAACTAAGGATACTCCTTAGACCAACACATGGGACTGTGGTTCACAGACTAGAGACTCGCCCAGTGGGACCTAGACCTGTTTAGGACCCCTTGTAGTCCCAGGCTAGGAACCTGGGGCAGGTCATTGGTTAGGTTAATTGGTATTTACAAATTATCAATACCCTCTTTTCAAAGGCGGACAGGAGTTCTGACTTCTATAGGGACTGCTATGTTTGCCTACAGAAAGAGGGCGAACAATAGCACTTGTAGTTGTAGTATGGAAAAAAAGAAAAACTTAAGTCAACTCTAAGAAGCCAGTGTCAACATACTGCCCCGTTTCTCTCTTTTCTCTCATTTTTGCGATCTCCCACTCTCTCTCTCTCTCTCTATGCAAAAAGTTCAGGGCTCTTGAAATTTGAAGTGGCGGTACAAACTTGTGAGTTGATTTACATAAGCTACTGGGGAAAAGCACAAATTCTGGTTCTCTCCCTCCTGAGGTTTCTATTTTTCATCAAGTAGTCAATTTTAGACTTTGTTATCTTCATTCTTGAAATAATTCTCTCTTTTTTTTTAATTTCTTTGATATACAATCGTCTGTTTCACCTTCTATTCATCCTCCTGATTCTCTATTCAATAGCATTGAAATATTTTTGTTTTTTATCTCTGCCTGTTACAGTTTGTATTTCCCCCTTTTTTTGCTCTCTTCGAATGCCCCCTTCCCAACCGATTCTTGTGACAAAAATGTTCAAGTCTGTATTACATGTACAGCCAGTGTGTGAAGAGAGAGAATTGTACATTAAGTACGGCAGTAGGAACAATCCAGCCCTTCCCCACTGCCAAGTGCAAGTTACAGCACCAAGGTATATATTTTTGAATGTGCATGCTTGTATTACATGTACAACCAGTGTGTGTAGAGAGAATCATACATGAAGTATGGCAGGAGGAACAGTCCAGCCCTTCCCCACTGCCAAGTGCACGGTGTAACACCAAGAGATTTATGGGATAAAAACCACATGCACAGACCGAGTGACAGGTTGATAGTCTCTAAGAACAAATCCAAATTTGATTTGTGTTCTCCCTTCATAAGCATACCTCATTCAAGTGCAAGGGGAATATTGAGAGAACTGCTTCAAATCAACATCATCCACTCAACAAGTCGACCAATCTTTTGTCTGGATTGTTGAAAAGCTTTTCACTATTTAGGTAACTCCTGTTTAGATTTACCCACAAGTATGGTGCTCTCCAAAGGATTATATTGCTTGAATAAATGTCGCAATCATCAGGTGAATTCCGGAGGAGCTGTGGACATGTGTACTTTTCTAAAAATATCCTCTTGAAACACTTTTGAAGCCAGAATGTAGTATATACAGTAGTTGGTATATATATTTTGTTATAAAGTCTTGAAAAGTTATGAAATATGCACCTCGTATCGTGATCAAATTGTTAAAGAGGCCATGACATTTGGTGATATTTGAAAGAACAAATCATCTGTTTGGAGCCAGAAGAATGTTAGCTTATACACTTTAAGATAGAGAGTTAATGCCTTTCTGGCTCTGAACAGATGACATACAGACCTGGGGGTGTTTCACAAAGATCCTAAGTTGAACTTATCTCTAAGTTGGAATTAACAACTATGGAAAGCCGTTAGCAAGTTTGAAAATATTTTGTAAAAGTTATTTTAAATAGGTATAAAATGTTGATTCAAATCTTTCATATTTTCTATTATCAAAGAGATTTCATGTTCATGTTGTGGGATTTATGAAAAGTCTAATATACTTCAATTTTTGCTTTTGAACATATATTATTTTAAGGCTACAAATGGCTCTCCATAATGTTTAAGTCCAACTTGGAGTTAAGTTTGACTTAGGATCTTTGTGAAACACCCCCAAAGGGGAAGAACAAATCATTATTGATACAGCCTAGTGCATATGATTATGCTAAGTTAAATGCATTTTTTTAGTACCGTATACAGTGTAGATGAAATATTGGTAGTCAGTAGACCCAAGTCAGTTTGCTCAAGATTGTCATTTACAGGAAGATGTATCACTCAATTAGATTCCAGTAAATTGTATACTTTAAAGGCCATGTTCTACCGGATAGTGAAAACAAACTAAGTCAGTGAGGAAAGTCGGAACAATTTGTTCAATAAGTAGAATTTGTCATAACTTACTTAATTGATATTTGATAAATGTATTTAATTGATCCTTATCATTATAGAGTTTGATATATTTATGTTAGTGTTTTGTAGTAGAGATGATGAATAATCTTCGAATATTAACCCCTTCACTCCTTGTACTTTGTAGAAAAATATTTCATTATCATAGAGCAGGAATGTTCTTGTTTCACTGCAATTTTCTTGCAAATGTTTGCGCATGAATGACACGGCCATGTGTGACCTTATTACCATCTCCGGTGTTATCTTTTGTCTTATCCTCCATCCCCTAAACCGTTTAGAACTCTTGTCTTATTATGGAATGATTGCTGAATGTCAGTGCTATTTAGCTGTTGTTGTACCCCAAGACAGTGATGTCTTTGGCAAATCAGATGGATCAACTCTTGACGAGTTCTGCCCTATTAGCGATAAATCTTATGCAAGGAGCCGGTTGGAAATCAATGCCATTGTTTTTGCTTCCATCTCGGGCTTCGACTAACAAGACGAGAAGGAATCGGGATGCAAATTGGCGTGAATTCCTTGGCGCTTGCAGACCCGTCTTGAACCCCCAAGCCTCGAGGCAGTTGTGTCCCAGCCTCTCTGACTCTGCATCTCGTACCCGACCCCCTCTCACTATGACTCATAAATATATCACTGACATATTTCCTCATCATCATTCCTCTGCAAATTCAAACAGCTAAGACTCAATAATTTCCTCGATCCATCTCTCACTTTGTTGTATTGATCATATCTAGTGCATACCATCAGACTCTGGGCATAGTGCCTTTGGTAGTCTAGAAAAGCCTTGTGGACATCCTCCACACCGATGGGTCGTACTGTAGAGCTTGTCATTGTCCACAGACATCATACATTCATGAGTGTTTGTCTTTAAAATCACACTGTTTTCTTTTTTAATGATCCGTCTCTCCAACTCCTCCCAACGGACACTCCATTATCATTTTTTCTCCCACTAAAATTCCCCAAGCCTTCAATGACAACGACGACGGATGAATACTTATGCTACCACGGCATGCCTTGTGATTCTCTCTCCCTTCATGTTTTATTCATTAATGGCATCCCCCACCCAAATACGAAATGATATTCCATAAGAAAACACCAAATTAGAGCATTTATCAAAGATTCTCCAGATAGGGAGGAGACTGTCAAAAGTTCACACCCCAATTCAATGAAACTCAATGTGGAGAAAAATACCTCGCTTCATGAATAATTTCTGGCGAGTTAAGGTAGAAGATTCCCTCGAGCATTTAGCAGTACATGTTGGCCATTACATTTTGGGGGTGGATCAAAGGCATTGTTGGTATTAATGGGTTGTCCATTGACTGGCAGTGGTGTGGCTACTGTAAAGTAGGTTCATCCAATATTAACAAGACATTTTTTTATTGGCTGGCTGATGACTCAGGCGAAGAAGTAACACAAAGTCTTGAATGAAACCGAGAATGAATGAATGAGAGAGAAGACCCTCACCACTGCTTCGATCTAACCTCATTTTCCTACTTTCAGTGCAAAATGTTCTTAAGGTTTTCATAATTGATTAAAACTGGCCTATTTCGAAGTACCTCATTACTATTCTATAACTAAAGTTCAAAATCAATACATCAATTTCTTTCTTACTTTTTTCTTTTACAAACATTCGATGTCAGCTTGCACCGGTGTAGTAAGTAAAAAAAATATTTTAAAAAAAGAAAAAGAAAAAAAAAGGGCTTCATGTGAAGTGCATAATCTTATTTGATTTCACCTCTACTTTCTGGAATTTTAGAATTTTAGAACCTACTTTTTTCTTACGGGCATCAATGGTTTAACCTTGAAAACCTGACATGCTTAAGAAATTCTTGAGAAATTGGTAAATTTGCTTACCTTGTGAAATATGAATTGATATTTAACTTAAATAGTAATGTTTTTGGCTGTAGTCCCCCAAATCAGCATGCATAGATATTACTCTTATTGGATCTAATCAGTATCTCATTTGAAATCCCTTGGTGGTGGTTAAGAAGTTATGGTGGAATTTAGAGTTCCACAATGGCAAACATTGTGAGCAAAACTTCTTGTGTTGTATCACATGTTTTCATCTCCTAAATTTGAAATAAAAATAAAAGATTTTTGCAGAAATGTTTAAAGGAAGAGGTTAGTAGGTGGAAGAATCAAGAGAGGGAAGGATACGTAGATTCTCTCCTTAAAATATAAATGCACTCAAGCATCTTTTGATACCTAGAATAGATTTTAAGAATTCCCTTTACTTTGAAAATCTGATGCATTTACTTATTTTAGCATGGTCTTTTACCAATATTCTGGGAATCTTATATAAATGAAATAATCTTTTTCATCATTTAGAGGGATTTTATAACAGTTTGTTATGTAGCCTCGTCTACAAGTTAATTTCTAAAACTAAAACGTTTTTTTTCCACCTGAAAAATACATTCTACCTCTCGGACTTTCTCTAGATAATATTATCTTCTGATATTTTCCCTCTCCCCCTTCCTTGTCTACTTCAAACCACAATGTACCTTGATCTTGAAAATCTCTTAAACTACTCACTGGTACTTTGTCACACTCTATTAAGCAGGGTGCTCTTTTCACCCAAGATATTTAAATCCCAATTTGGTACCTACAATGTAAGTCCATTGTATGTATTAGTTCTTATGGAACAGTTCATCAAGCCTTAATGGCTCCAAGTTCATTACATACTCAAACAAGAGCTTATCATCATGTTTTCTTCTTTCTTTCTATCACTTGGACTAAGTATATTTATTATGTACTTAATGGGGTCTAATCTCCATAGTTGCCAATTTCTTTATCTATTATGTTTTTTGGTTCATTAATCAGTCTAGGTTGCTTGAATGCATCATTCATGAAGATGTATCAACATACCTTTTAAAGTTATTAAGAATGTATGTATGCTCATTATTATAGGGGGAAGGAATGACTATTGTAGGCTGTGTATCTTATTGCACTTGAACTTATGTGCAGATTAAAGTCTTAAGAACTTATAAGCTATGGAGAAAGCCATTAGCAACTTTCACAATAATTCACTAAATAGGTCTCTCTACCCCTTTTCACGAAATATCTGCACCCTACCACCAACTACCCTTAGATCTGTGTAAGTATCCCTGCTTTGAAGCAGCAGAATGTCTTCACCCATCTCTAGAAGATGCAAGGCCTAATACTAATAGACAGGTGTCCCCGCAGTAGTAGCTGGTAGCTATTTTGCTCCCATCCCCCTCCAGCTCCATGCCCCTATTTACCACATTTCTGCACCCCTACCCCATCTCAATACACCCCTTGCAGTTCCCCCGCATCCCAAACAGGGCTAAAAGGCAGGTGTGCCTTTAGCTATGTAGCCCCATATCCCCTGCTGTTCCCCTCTCCATCACACCTCAGCATCCCTACCCCCTAAACTTGCACCCCTTGTAGCCCTTCAGCTCCCAAGCAGTGGAAAGTCTTCACCTGTTCCCACAAGACACGAGGCCTTACAGACAGGTGTAATACCGGTAGCTGGATAGCCCCTCTATCCACCCTTCTCTATGCCCCCTCTCAAACCACGTCTGTACCCCCTACCCCCTATCCTTACACCCCTGGCAGTTCCCTAACTCCCAAGCTGCGGAATGTCTTCACCCGTCCCCACAAGACACAAGACCTAACAGGCAGGTGTGCCCTGCTGCGACTTTGGCGTATTAACAGTAATCCGTCCCCGAGCCTCTTTGCTTCATTTCCATGTATCAATCCCTCGCCCATTACCTTAATTGCCAGTCAGTCAATCCAACGGAGGCATTCACACTTAGACGATGCACCAATCCTCTTCCAAAGTCTTCCAATGCCTTCCAATAAATTAGGCCATTAAAAAAATAGTTATGTTTAGCGTCCACGCCCACTTCCTTTTTGGGGGCCGCCTTCTTTTTTTTTAAAGAAAAAAACAGAAAAAACATACTGCTAAAAGGATCTATTTCTGATTTTTATTTTAAAGAAAAAAATGCCAGCGGCCATCTTGAAAAATAGCCTGTCTGCCAGGGAAAATGTTTTTTAAGGGCCTCCTCCTTCATATTTTTCCAAAAGGCAGGACGCTAAACATGTTTTTGTTTTTACTTGGCCTTACTAGTTTATTTTGAAATCCATGATTTGATGTAATGTTCATCCATACTATAATACCTTTAATGTTGAGCTTTTAATTGCATGTACAGTGTACCACTATTTCAGAAATGAGAGTTGATTGCTGAAAGTTCAGGAGTCTTGAATATAGAATATTAAAAGATGACTGTCATATCAAAATTATAATTCTAGTAAGTGAACTATATACCACACAGGTAAAATATGTGAACATTTCACCCAATAGTAATTTTTTATCAATATCTGTTAGAGATGAAAATGAAAAATAAATGTATTTTCAGATTTCCTTCAAATTCTGTGCTCCCATTCTCCAGCTTCCCATCTCCTGTACCTGTTTTTTTTTTTAACCCCCTCTCCCATTTGTAAGAGCACACTCCTCGAGCTTAAGAATGCCATGTGAATGCTCTTGATATCTCCTCCCTCTCTTCAGTCCTTGCCATTCAGTATTGTTTGTAGCATCACTCAACACATCTATCGAAGACACTGCTCCCATCGACAACGACCGACGATCTTTCCACATCACCCACAAATATCCTTTTCATATTGCATGTCTTTCAGGCTTTTAATAATTCAATTACCAAGCATTTGGACCCTTCCAAGCGAAACACTGCACCAGCCAGAGCCATAATTACGTTCATCCAATTCGTAAAAGCGGTGACTGCATCCTTTTAAAACATTGTTAGTTTTATTGAAAATGAATATTTAATTCGGACGTGGAGGTGGACTTACTTTTTTCACATCCTACATGATTGTTTCATACCTACGTCGTCCGTGGTGCAATCTTGAAAGCCATTCTGGAAGGGAGTCGTAAAATAGTAATGTGTGGGCGCTACGAGGAGAGGAGGTGAAGGAACGCATCAGTTTTTATGAATGAAGCATACAAAGAGGCCATTAAAGTTTGTCTGTGAATGAGTAATGTTACACACTGTTGTTGTCATGCATTCCTCATGCAGGGAACTCACTCAGAGTAATGACTAATCTAGCACTTTTAAATCATTTTTAGTGATAGTGAATGGAGGGTGGAACTTATAGTTATGAAACATCGTCTGATAAATACAAAAGGGACAAGATTTGTATAAAGTTGTGACAGGAGAGATCAGTGAGAATATCATCCATTCAGAAAAATGCAAGTATTGATTAGTTTGTCTGGAGTAGATGTAGAGTCATTCTTAGTTCTCATATGAAGTGTACCAATATTATATTCACTCTTTGTGTACTATATAAATAAAGAAATGCAGAAAATATTTAAATGTGACTAAATTATGTTTGATTGTAGAGCTTCGATATTGTAAAGAATAATCCGGTATCGTCATTAAGGTGGTGTACATATTGTACATTTTGTACATCGCTATATATGCTTTATATCAGTAGATCATGTAGATGCATTGTTATTAAGTCCTTGTAAATCTCCACTATCATTATGCCTCCGCCACCGAAGGTGGTGCCGGAGGCATCATGTTTTCGGGTTGTCCGTCCGTACGTCCGTCCGTCCGTACGTCCGTCCGTCCGTCCGTCCGTCCGTCCGTCCGTCCGTCCGTCCGTCCGTACGTCCGTCCCGTTTGACCGTTATCACAATATCTCAAGAACCATTTAAGATTTAAACTTAAGACTCGGGAATAGTATTTATCACCATAGGAAGACGATCTGATTAGATTTTGGAGTACGTAGGTCAAAGGTCACAGGTCACAGAGGTCAACTTATGAAATTCCTTGTATTGAGTTTGTTAGCGCGATATCTCAAGAACCATTTGAGATTTAAACTTCAAACTTAAGGATAGTATGTATCACCATAGGAAGACGATCTGATTAGATTTTGGAGCACGTATGTCAAAGGTCAAGGGTCACAGAGGTCAACTTATGAAATTCCATACATTGAGATTGTTATCATGATATCTCAAGAACCACTGAAGATTTAAACTTCAAACTTAGTGATAGTGTGTATCACTATAGGAAAACAATCTGATTACATTTTGGAGCACGTAGGTCAAAGGTCAAGGGTCATAGAGGTCAACTTATGAAATTCCATACATTGAGATTGTTATCATGATATCTCAAGAACCACTGGAGATGTAAAAACTTCAAACTTAAGGATAGTATGTATCACCATAGGAAGACGATCTGATTAGATTTTGGAGCACGTAAGTCAAAGGTCAAGGGTCACAGAGGTCAACTTATGAAATTCCATACATTGAGATTGTTATCATAATATCTCAAGAACCACTGGAGATTTAAACTTCAAACTTAATGATAGTGTGTATCACCATAGGAAGACAATCTGATTAGATTTTGGAGCACGTAGGTCAAAGGTCAAGGGTCACAGAGGTCAACTTATGAAATTCCATACATTGAGATTGTTATCATGATATCTCAAGAACCACTGGAGATTTAAACTCCAAACTTGTTTAAATTGCTCGATGGCGGAGGCATCATTTTCGACTGCGCGCAGTCAAAATTCCATCTAGTTTTTATCATGAGTTGGTCATCATTTAATAACTCATTCAGTGCCATACATGTCGACTATATGCCTCCCTCCTTTAATCATTAAATCAAATCATTTTTTAATATGAAGAGCTTGTATTTCTTGTTGCACTTAGTTGAACAATATGATGACTAAAGCTTATCTCACACATTTGAAAAATGTCTGTGAAGTTGGCGACATGGAAAGGGTTAAACCCAGCTTGCACCGTGGCGAGATTACAAGATGTAGTTCACCTGCATGCCACCACAATGGTTGCTTCATAAAAGAGAGCCACACTAAGGTTGGGCATTTGATGATTACCCCTGTGAGGAGCGACAATTCAGTTAATGTTTCTATTCTAAGAGAACTCCCAGATGCCATCCACTCTTTACCACATTCTATTCTCTATGATATCAAGAGATAGAGGGCTTGGTCTCCGGGTGAAGCGCCATTCTCCGCAAACATCCGTTGTCGAGTTGATGAGAAGGGAGGGGAGGAGGATGGAGGATGAACAATGTGAGGGAATGGGTGAAATAGAGGCTGGAGATGATTAGGGAAAGAGAGAGAGGAATAGGGAGAGAGATAAAGTGAGAGAGGGAAAGTGAGAAAGGGAGAAATGAAGGGAAGGGCAGGAGTAAAAGATTAAAAAAAGAGAGACAGAAAGACAAACAGACAGACAGAGAGACAGAGAGAGAGGGGAGACAAAGAGGGAGAGAGACAGACTGAGAGAGACAGAGAGAGGGGAGACAGACAAACAGACAGAGAGAGAGAGGGGAGAGAGAGAGAGACAGACAGACTGAGAGAAACAGACAAAGGAGTGGAGAATGCGAGGGAGAGAGGGGAGGTATTGTAAGAGAGGCAGAACGTTCAAAACCCTGCAAAACATTATGATAGACTTGGAGAGACTGATCATGATCGAAAGAAAGGAGTAGTAAGAGTAATGAGGACTATAGAACATGTATAGAAAGACGAGAAATTGAGCTACCCTTTCCCTAGGTCAACTACAAACCAGCATGACATTGATGTAACACATAGGTTTTGCATAAAACAGACAAGAGTGGAAAAATGTCAGCCAGTCGTACATCTTGCATTCCCATGAATCGTAGGGGAGGAAGAAGAATAGCGAATAGAAGAGATGGATAGATGGTTAAGGGAGAGAAGAAAGAATGACTGCTTGATCATTTGGACAATGTTTGACTTTCAGGTAGGGGATTCCCTGTGGATGGGCTCTTCTTAGCTCACGTGACGTTATCTTGCGCTCAGGTATCGCTCTTGCCACCAGGGTTACATTTTTCGGTAACTCATCATGAGATAGAATTGATTAAAGCCAGCCAAATCTGTGCCAGGCAATTTAATAGGCCTTGGGTCCACCCCGTATCTGGTCTGATAAAACCTCCCACGTTTCGAAATAAAACAAGATTATCTCTTCTCTGTCTGTATGTACGTCACTAAATTCAATTTCCTCAATTGATATTTAGTATCTTTCACAGAATATCTAATTAATTAAATTATCTGTTTAATTGAAAAATTTGTGAGGTTAAGGACGTAGTTTTTTTTGCTAGACTTATCCCAAATGTTTCCCTTCAGGTTATATAAAATAAGTGTCCAAACTGCAAGACTGGTAATATGATACACAATGAAAGGAGGTGATGGGAGTATATATCTTCTCAAATAGACTTGGTTAATCATTCTGTCCCAACATAAATTTTCATAACATATTCTTAGAAAAGAACATGTGATATTTGCATCATGAAAATGAAGAAAGATATCATTCACCTCTGAGTTGTAGGTCCAGTACCTCGATTAATGGTTTGTTGAATTGATTGACAAGCCAAATGTTTGATTGACATGTTGGGATGATGGAAGAGGGGGGGGGGGGGACGTGGATGAAATGGGTGTGGAGAGCGATATCCAATATTATGCTCTCAAAATCTTTCTTGCGCACACTCAAGAAAAGACCATATCATTTCATGTCCACTCCGATTAATGATATTGACATTTTAGTCAGCATTTGAGCGTAATATGTGTCTGACTCCATGCACAATTAAAAAAAATCCGCACGACAATCATGAGCGCATAAACGTGAATGGATGCGATCCTACCCAAGTGTCTGTCACAATAGCTAGTGTAAGGTAAGCATCTCGATCGAGGGAAAACGTGAGCAGTTTTTGTCACTGGACGTGACATTTATGTGAGGGAGATGTTGGCTTTGCTGTTTGCTCCTATATCAAAATCTTGAGGATCAATTTTGCTCCTATTCTCTCTAGGTGTTAGGTTCAAGCAGAGATGGTTTACATAGGGTATGACAGGACTTGAAATGATTGGGGTAGAGAGAGGTACGGGAGGAGGAGCAGGAGGAGGGGAATAAAACAAAGTGGGTTAAAATTATCCTTCTATATTTATTCAGATAAATTTTCAGTTGAACATTTTGTCGACTGTCATACAGATTGTTCAATGAACAATGTACAGCAGTTTTCTGTTTCCTACATATGCTATTTTGTATGCTAAACAGAAGATGCTGTTGTAAACGTGTTCTCAAGGAAGGGATACAAAAATCCCTTTTAATACCTCTAACCAAAATGTCATGGCTATTTAAACATTTTGTATTTATAAGGGCAATAGAAATGTTGTTTGAAAGTCATAGCCATCTTCTTTTTTCTGAAGATGTGATGCGCATGAAGGGTCATGATACAAAATGTCACTCGTACCCAGGTCGCCCCCTCCTTCCCACTCCTCCAAACCTGCATAATGCATGCATAGAGAGGGGAAAGAGAAGAGAGTGAGAAGTATTTTGGAAGTAATAACGGTGATCTGCTTGCCTCATTACCCATCTCAAACCTGCGCCAATATTTGCCCAAGCATCCCCCTCACAAATTAATATTGAGAGCGACATAGATGGACGTACCGTACATACGCGGGCATCGCCGGCCCACCGGCCGTTGTACGACCAAACCCAAAAGCCAGGCATGGAATGTCCATTCACTTCAGCTCATTGTGAGCGATACGCAAGACTTAGGATCATCCAAAGCAAGGGATAAAAGATTCTTGCACGTGCTGTGGTCACCCACACTTCCCCCTCGTACTACTCACACACCACTGAAAATGGGGAGTTTTGACAATTCTTCTGTTGGATGTATTTGCTCATTAAGAATTGCCCCCTATTTGTCATTTGGGTGATGGGATGGCATACATGTATTCATGGTTTGATCTGTTGACTAAAAAGGGCATAGTGGAGTTGAAAAATGATGAGCTATGCTCATGATAATGAGAAGTTCTCCCTCATTTGAGGCGGGATGTAACTTACATGGCCTGAATGGAACAAGAATTAGGCAGCTGCTGAAAGAGATAAAAAGCCTGAAAATTACCTTAGAAATGTGACCATGATTCTTGTGTAGATGTTGAAAGAGTTGTAGATAGTTCTTTATGGGAAAAACTAATGTTCAGGAATACACTTTTATCCTAAGACTATGTTCAACATACATGTACATACAGATGTATATACTGTAGGCCTACATGTGTGTGTTATGCTCAATAAGGTCCATAATAGTGATTGGGTAGAATGTTGTATTTCCATGCTGTACTATTTACATTATTGTATGATGGGCATTTGGTGATTAATGGTGTCATTCGATCAAACAATCAAACAAAACCTCGTAATCTGTTTAATCATTGAACTTGAAGAGCAAGCAGCTTTCAATAGACTGAGCTTTAAATCTGACTTGCTGTATATACATCTGGAAGCTGAGTCAATATCATATCATCTCGAGCTTCCCAACTGTACCGCCTTTGTTTAAGTTGTTTTAACCTATTGTCCACTTAGCTAACAATATTGTATCTCTAAATCTAAATCCAACCATCTTTGTCTCACTGACCAAAGGTCTCTTCCAGTTTTCATGCCCCAAATTGACCACTCAAGTGACTGGAGAGAAACACTCGTCCATCACTCCAGACACACCACTTCACATGTTCAAAGCCAGAGCTTGCAGAAGGGTGCTTACTCATATTCTTGAACGAAGAGTTAACGCCCTTTCAGCTCTCAACAAACAGCAAACCACATCTTGTTAATTTCCTACCTCTCAAGTCAAAGCCAATGTTCACCAATGGCTGAGTTTGTACGGTGTCTAGTTGCATACGATAGTGGTGGTATTAGCCTAGGTAGGAGTAATACGGTGGTTCTACTCCTCTCTAATATGTCAGCTTCATGATTTATTGCATTGTAATTAATGTGTTGTATTGTAATCAGTTATAAACATGGTAATGAAGAAATTGAAGAGGATGGGGGAGAACAAAGAACAAAATCTTGTTGGTTGTTGGCCAAAATGGTCCAAGCTTGAATATAAAGCTAAAAAATAGATTTGAGCAATGTTATTTATTCTGATATCCTGGCTATGACAGATTTATACACTGGGAGGCCGATAAAACTATATTTTGGGTGGCAGAATGCTTTTATTTTTTTTGGACAAAATTTATAACATCTAACATTTTGCTGTACATAGACCTCCATTTTCTCCTAAATAATTTCTTTTTCTCAAATGTATTTAAATTATTTCTCTTTTTATAATCATGAAAAACTTTAACATCGATCAGGGGTGAAATGATATAACTGCAGTTGGGACTAATTCTGAATGAATTCCCAGATCAAACCAAAAACTTTCATATCCAAATTTATAAGGAAAAGCGTCTAGAGAGAACCTGTAAGAAAAGATTGCAGGGCCCTTAGAAAAGACAGCATTGGTGCTGATGACCGGCTTCTCTGGGTAAACAAAATGATTATATTATTATAATATGCCATCAAATAATTACATCACAGAATATTTTGTTTGATACTTAAAGAAGATGTCAAAAATAATCACATGTTCAACATTACAAGGTTAATTTTTTGAAATTGCAAATGGATTTTCCCTTGCAGTTTTGACCTACAGTGAAGCGATATCCATATCAACTTGAACTTGTTCTCTCTTTTTCCACCTGATGGGCGTTGCTTGTAGAGAGCAATGATTTATTGTCATATCTGATCTCTGTACCCTCCTCTCAGTTAAGAAAGATAACTTTCAAGATTTCAAAATATATATTCTAATATAAACAGTCATGTGGTTATATTAGTTTGTGTGACCCCTGCTGCCAAAATTTATCCTGAGTTTTCTGAGAAAATAAACAGATATTGCTGTAAAATTTGAAGTGAAGGGTGAGAAGGGTTTTAGAGGATGAAAAGAGACTCTGGGAAAAAATAGAAGATCCTTCTTGAGATGAATCATGGTTGAGGGATGATTTACATGTACATGGTGAACAAGTGTAAGATTGGAATATAACGCATCAAATTAAGGTCATAAACTGGGAGAGGGGATTTTATGAGGCTGTAAAACAGAGGCAGAGAAGTTCATGGCTTTTCTATAAAGTGGTGGTATGATGGTGGATGGATTGAGGGAGGGATGCAGCATACCGGTATATGAAATTTTTAAGATTCTGCATTGTTTATAATCGCCATGCATGGTCTCTTTGTGAGACTTTGGTATTCGACTATAATCATTACACTCTGTAAATCACCAATAGTCAAATGGGATGTGTTTTTATTCTCCATTTATCATCATCTTAAACAAACTCTGAAATCTGAAATCACAAAATTGGCTTTCCGGCCAGTTATTCCTGCATTTGATTGGAGATGACAAGTGAAGGGCCCGAGCTAGATTAGAGCACAATCAAAACGTTCCCATTGGCAAAGTCAATGATTTTGTTCAAACCCTAAACCATGAATTACGGTTTGTGTGGTGTACGTCAGTTTGCGATGCACAACCACAGCATGAAGTGTACTGGGTCATATATTGTCTGTTTTGTAGGCTTACATAATTATAGAGAAGGTATGATGACCAGAGAAGAATGCCTTGGCAATGTGGACAGCTTCAGGTATATGCTTATTGAATGGCAATGATGCATGTAAAATGGATGGGAGATAGCAAGCAAAGCAGGGAATATATGAGGTTCCCTAAGGTCTTAGAGGGTAAGGAACGTGTATTTGATGGGGTGAATGGCAGAATGGCAGAATGGCAGAAGTGATACGAGGAATAGAAAGAGAAATTGGAGGAAACAGTGGATTAAAAGTAATTTTCATGCAAAATTGACGGATTTATGAATGGAGAAAGTAGAAGTTCAGGGATACTGGTTGTAGGTTTGTTCAGGTTTAAACTTTACCATATTTTATGTGAGTGTAAGCTTATAACTTTGGCATGATTAGTGGTGTTGTGTATTAGTTCCTTTTTCAATATTTTATTACAAATTTCATATCTTTGGAAGACAGTAAAACAATTTAAAGCCTGCTTGAAACAAACTCTTGTAATGGATTTGTCGGTTACTCTGCGAAAGCTTTTAAACATTTGTGCACTTATTCCTAAAGGGGTTCAACTGATTCAATTGAGGCTGAGGAATTTGAAGCAAGCACCACAAGTAACTTATGCCAGGATTACCAGTGCTAAATGACATTTCTTGCATTGTTATCATACTGCTACGTGCACCTCACTATATACTCAATACTCAATTTCAAGATGGTTGTAATTCAATAATTCAAGTTGCTCTTGGAACAAGCAACTCAGCTAAACAGTTGGATATTCCAATCATTGTTGGTTCAACTAAATATTTTGAAGAAAAAAAATATCTATCAATATATGTATAGGAAGTATTTAGTTTTAGTGATGAAGTTTAGTTCTGATTTGTAACGAAGGGCTGAACTCTTGAAACATGCTCCTACCATACCACAAAGCAGAGAGTCGCTGTCCAGTAAAGTCTATTCCAGATATGTGACCTTGTACAATAATTTCAATCACAGCCCAAACTTGTCTCTTGTGATGACCATCCCACATGTCAAATGGACGACTTTAAACCACTTCAATTTTCTTTGCTACGCTAAACTCTCCTCAGCTTAGCTTCGCCATGCTACAGTTGCGGAGAGAATTTTCAAAACTTTTTTTCTTGTGGTGGTAGCGATGACATATTCTGAATCGTCGTAATGATCTGCTAAGAAGATTTGGGTCTACGGGAGGGAGGACAGAGTCTGCTTTGTCCCCGGCGATGATTAATATTTCAATTTCGAGGATTGCGGAACATTCAATTACCATGCACTGCAATTCTTTGGTAGGCACTATTGCTAAAACAGACCGAGAGACGTGGTGACAGAGAGCATCGAAAAAATGAAACTTTTGTGAGCAAACAAAGAAAAAAAAGGTGAATGAGACTCAAATAATGGATAATCCGTAAAAGAAGTGTTCCAAAAGCCTTTCAGCATCGTGTCGTAATTGGTGCACTTTATCTTTTGTCCAGACGGATTTCCTATATTCATAATCATGGACAATTCTCAAACTTATTCATGAAATTGGTAGATTTATCTAATAGGCTTGTTAGTAATATTGCATTAGCCTTGGGTGACTTTCTATGATGAAGAACATGAAAAATAAGCAGTCATTGCTTAAAGAGAAGGTTGAGTTCTGGGAAGAGGTGAAAAATAATTTGTGAGTGTTATCATTCTTATTATGCAAGTGTGGAAGAACATCAAATAAGACATGTTCCCCAAAAAGCATGGCTCTTCAAATGCCTTCATATTCTAAATATGTCATGTAACATCGTAAAACTCCGGGGTAGGATTTTTACGCCACGTGTTCGTGTAGTCCCATATACATCTTTCTGTGTACAGTGTTTGTAACTGTACCAAGACTTGGCCAAATTTCTTATCATTTTGATGATTCCAGAACCTTGCAATACACACATATTCTTATATGGTACATGATCAACCTTTTCTGGTCGATTCCACACCGTTTCTTTCACAATGCAATCGCATGACCAGAACTCAACTTTATCTTTAAATATAAATGCTAAGGAAGGGAGAATAACAAAGCTACATTAAGTATAGTTACAGAAAGAAAAAAAATGTTATTATCACGATTGATCTTGTGGATTCATATCTCAACAGATGGGTCACTATAAGTGCGAAAAGTGCAGAGTAAACAGTCAAGAAGTTGTCAAATGAACAAGGTTGCTTGATGTTTTTCTTTTTACTTCACCCCCAAGTAATCACACAATCCGACAAACACGGATGGATAAAGAATCTTGTTCAAACGTGATATTTATCGGGTTGGGGGAACATGAATGGAAGCACAACACGACAGCTTACAATTTCATGCTCACTTCACATGAAAGTTAAGTCCATGGAGAAATTCAGCTCCAAAAGACGAAGGAAACGCCATTCAGATGAACTCTTGCTTGTACCTGAAAGCCCGTGTAACACGAACATTTAGTATCGTCTGTCACATGGCCGGTCAGATGCCTGCGCTTTTCCCTTCTCGAGGTTCAATGTTTGGTCAGCTTTGTGGGCGCAAATTTGTCAAACATTCTCTGGAAAAGCACTTTCAACAAAAAGAAAATGCTTTCTCCTAATCAATTGCCAAGATAATATGAAAGATCATTTTTTTACAAGGATGACTAATCCGTATGGAAGCCAGAGAGGAGAGTAGCAGCATTATGGTATTACCTTTAGTCATGTCTTGTATTTCTGTGAGGTGTGAGGTTTTGAGCTTAGAGTTGAGTCTGATTGCTCAGGTTTAGCTGCATACGGTAAATCTTTGTAGAATTATGATTTTTAGTGCTCCTTTTCAATGACATTATGTGAAGAAAAAGGAATAAGCCATTCTACTTTTGTTTTGATATCAACTACTTTACTTCCCCCCCCCCCAAAAAAAAAAAGATGATAGTAAAATGCATGATAATGGTTTCTGTGAATGAGTTAGAAATCGATTAGTATATAACATAATGACTGGAAAACAATTAGTGCAATGGGATGCCATCTGCAATTTACTTGATGTCTTGTATCAAAGATGACAGGGAAGATTTTTTTAATGGAATATCATTCAGATTTCATTTTGTTAATAAATAAAAAGGCAATTCTTGCATTGTTTTGATGTTAATTAAGGGCCTTTTAAATTGTTGTAGGCACATCTGTTTTCCTTTAATATTTCCTAAGCTCATATAACAACATGATCTTGTAAATGTATATCTGCAGAAAATAATTGCTTTCTCACATATGGGAAATAAATTGTTTTGCCAAAGTGCAATACAGTCGCTTGAGAAAGATCCTGCTGTGCTTTGGTACAGCTCAAAAGGTAGGGATAAATAGGTGCAAACAGATCTCTACATAATATATAATATACCACTACTCAGTCATCCAAGCCAAATCTCATGGTAGCTTTGAAAAATAATCTCCTGATCTTTGTTTTCATAGCAGTTCTCAAGTCATATTGATCCCGATCTGACTCTTTATTCCCACTCGGATACAATTGAAAATAGGTTGGTGTGTTGTCATTTCCCTCGAACTCCACAACGCCAGACACAATCCATTGTACCTGATTCTTGATGTGGATGTGAATGTATCCAGTTTCATTTCACTAGCCTGTTCGGGCTTGGTGAACTTTACACAAAACTTGTATAAAGAAATGTTTTATAAAGCGTCATTATGTAAAGAAAGGTGTGTACAGACTAGATTACATCATTCAAAGAAACGTTGTTTAAAGGGAAAGTCCACCCCCAAAATAAGTTTGTTTCGATAGAGGCAGAATAATAAGAAAATCAGGTGAGTGAAAGTTTGAGCAAATTCTGAATGAAAATAAGAAAGTTATGAATTATTGAAGTTGTGATCAATCAAATACAAATTGGCAACTCTGTGACTTATTATACGAGCTCTCCTTCATTTGCTTTGTGCATAATATTCCATAAAATCATGCTTTCTTTGTTATTGATGACGGAATATATATTTGTTCCTTGCAGGGGGAGTATAGAAACATATTTGCAATTATTATATTTAGGGTGCATGTATGGTTGAAATTTTTCTTGAGGGAAAATGAAAATTTTAGATTTTTTTAGTACTGAGCAAATGGAAGTTGAGCTCGCATGATACGTCATAGAGTTGCCAATTTGTGTTTGATTGATCACAACTTCAAAAATCCTAACTTCCTTATTTTTAATCGGAATTTGCTCAAACTTTCACTGACTTGTTTCTCTCATTTTTCTACTCCTATTAAAACTAACTTAATTTCAGGGTGGACTTTCCCTTTAAGGAAACTAGTTTTGAAGAGGTCAATTATCATGATAGCTGACCAATCATCAGAGCACGGTCGTGATAAGCCCCGCCCAGTTATACGATTTGGTATGAAATGACGTTCAGACTCGCATGGGGCCCTGATTCAGTTAAATTTTTGTTCAAAACAATGCTCTAACATGCGTTTCATTATAGACGTTTTGTAAAATGACTTTTTTATATGAGAAATTCTGGAAGTGTGAATGTGGGGTAAAACGTTGTTTAGGCAGGGGTGTGACTTACCTTGCTCAAGAGATTAGGATTGACAAAACTTGACACAGCGAAAAACTTTTCAAAGTAAATAGGGACTTTGGATAAAACTCCAATGGAGTACACTCGGATGGGTAGGATGAATGCCAATTTACTCTGTTTTCCGCCCAAGAAATGGATCCCTGATTTTCAATGGAATGATTGACAATTAAATATTGAAAGCATCAACATAGGTGCAGAAGGAAAACATCGCTTTTTAAAGAAATTGCGTGTGAAGAGAGATAAATCCTGTCTTTTCTGCAAGTTATTTGAGCCCCTCCAACAGCCAAAGTACTTTCCAGCTCTCATCTCATTACACATTTTATTCCTGCTTTTCCACTAGTCACCTGGCTACATAAAGCCTGCATTGATAATAGAGTACCACTTTCTAAATGCACTTCTTTTATTAATAAAGTTGACTATGATTAATTTTGTTATAATATGATTTTGTAACTTATAAATTCTATCATCTTCTGTGTTTTGAATCTTCCTTTGGAATTAATTTACTAATAAATGATGATGATGATGATCACATGCATTATAAGTGTAATGGTAATGATAAAGATGATGATGATGATGATCACATGCATTATAAGTGTAATGGTAATGATAAAGATGATGATGATGATGAAGAGGGTGCTGCTGATGGTGATGATCTGGAAGTTGCAGTTTCTTAAGTCTATACATGTGTCATGTAGCTTCTGTTTAAACTACAGACGGTCTTGTTGTTGTTTTTAAAACCATGTCTTAACCTAGACAATATCTGTACAAGTAGTTGATGTAAAAATATAACATTCATAGAAGTCCTCCACTCTATTTGTTTTCAGAGCATTTAATTGTGTCTGCTGAACTGGGTGTATTGTTCACATGTTTTCACAACTTACCCCACATATAGTCCCACCTATTTGCGCTTTTGTACTTGAGGGTGCACCACTGCAATTTACACAGTGCCTTTACCCTAGACCCACACTTCACGGACGGAAGATAAATGGTACAAACCTACCTTGGGCCGCATCAAGAAGATTTGTCAAAAAAATAACCCCTCTTTTTCTTCATTCTTCACCAATTTCCAGCCTTCACAAAAGATGTTGACATGTTTTCGAGGGGTGGATGGAGAGAAGGAGAAAGAGAAAGAAAACAGCAGCTGAATGGTAGGGGTATTGGTAAGGGCTTGGCTCCCCTGCTGGTCTGGGGATGTCAACAGAGGCATGACCCCCGCTATCACACCATTTTCTCCTCTTTTTACCCCCTTTTCTGCCCTTTTGTTCTGTTTTTCTCCTCTTAATGGAATCACTGCCGTTTTCACACCCTCTGTTATAGTTGGGAGTTGTGCTGAAAAGGGGTGTGAAGTTTACAGTCAAGAGGAAGGAGGGTCTGAAATGTAGTCATTTCATGGGGCTAAATTGGAGTGAAATTATGATTTGTGGTGGTGCCATACTGCTTTATACGGAGCCAAACTCAATAAGAGAATATTTAGTGATACTATGAGATAATGACATGTCATAATGAGTTTGGAGAATTCAATTATGGATTCATTATATGTGGTATAATTGCAAATATTGGAATAATGATCGAGCTGCAGAGAATATTACCATGAAATTGTGAAAGAAAACATTGTTCTAGAGTTGTAGCATTAATTGTGGCACCTAAATATCATGGGGAAAGGGGCAGGCCTACCTTCAATAAATGTCTTTTTTAGAAAAAAGGAGAAATTATCAAATTACACAAATTTCAGTCCACCCTAAAAATATGTTGGTGTTAATGGAAGCATAGCAATTTAATATTTTTTAAGAATAGACAAATGTTTTGTTCCCAATGATACTGAAAATGTGGGTTTGAAATCAAGATAATGAAGAGAGATTGTGGGTCTATTCTGTTGTTTGTATTACTCTATATCTTGCTCATTCCCTTTCGTAGATCTGTAATTTTCTTTAAAAAAAGAGCTTTACTAATGAAAGCATTTAGATATGAATTTATCACCATTATTCATCACCCTTACTCATTTCAGTTATGATTCACTTTTCTCCATATCCATTTCTTATCTTATCTCCATATCTTTCTGGTCATATTACCATGCCCAGTATTGCCTAATTGAGCAAGGGCAATGATAATCCCCCATAACACTCCTACCAAAATATTGATGCGGCCCCGCCCGCGCCCCTCTCTCTCTTCCACCTCTCTTGGTTCCCCTGCTGGGCGCTGCTGTGAAAGGCTGTAATCACGTTATGCCAGCTCAGTGTAAGTCCCTAATATAACCTTTTAGTGCTGAAATGGTCTTAAAAACAAACCCCAGGTATGATCCATAATGTACTTGACCGAGTCTTACCTAGTCTGATCATCCAGACCTCGTTTCATTCCAAGATTGGGTTCCGACAGTGGATAATGGATGGGGAGTGATTTGTGCCTATCACCAATGAAAATTAGAATATATTTCTGTAGCAAATAACAGCTTTGTATTATGAAATTGTTACTATTTTCTCCCCAAAACAGTCAGAAAGGCATTATTTATTATTTATCAATATGTAAACTCTTGTTATGCCTTGTGGGCTTTTCGAAGATGATATAGAGTCATGATTATATAATGACAAATGCATTGGGTGATTGGCACAAAAGATGCATGTATATTACACATTAGCATAAACTGTAGGTCTACAGGCCTAAAACATAATTAGATGATTGTTGTGATGGAATGCATTTATCTATCCATGGACTCCTGCATTATTTCATTTTCCCAGGAACCACCTGGTTCCCATAGACTGACTATTAATAAAACTATGAGGTTTGTTTCTCAAAACTACTCCACGTAGATTCAGAGCATTGAGACGTCCCACCCGAACAGGTCAATGTGAATTAGTGCTAGGCGGCCGCAATCTTTATACCACGGTGTTTAGAGCTAATCAAATCTTCTGTTTTCTCAAATCTAATTCATATTAATCCAAGCATTGAAAATGTTCATGAGAATGTCATGAGTCATAAAGGTTTTTGTGATGACGAGTATAGTTATCTTTGTGTTTTTTCAGGTAATGTTGAATATGGTTTAACAAATTTAATTTTAGGTTAAGAAATATTGAGTTCCAGGAATGGTCGAAAAATTTTCACAAAGGTTTACACAAATACTAAAAGCAACCCCCCCCCCCTCCAAAAAGAAGAAGAAAGAAATAAAGAAGATACAGTACTTGTCAAATTGATGTGATAAAATACCTGCATGTACATATCTTATGTGTGTAATGGTGATTAAAGAAAATGCATTGCTTTTCATTCTAGGTGGCTTTTAAAAAGATTCTGTAAATTTTGTTATACTAAGAAGGAAACTTTTGAATATGCAAGATAATATTTGCTACATTGAGGCTCCAGAACATTGGTTTCATTACACAACTTCAATACGAGACCTGAAGACTATAATTTAACCTTGAAGTTTCATAAGATAATACTGGATGTAAAGAAGATGTCTAGAAGATGTCTAGGGTGATATATCTTTCTCTCTCTCTCTCTTTCTCTCCACACCTCCCCCCTCTCTCTTTCTCTCTTTCTCTCCCTACCTCCCTCTATCTCTCTCTCTTTCTCTCTATCACTCACTTTTTCTCTTTCTCTATAACCCTATCTTTCTCTATTTCTCTCCCTACCACCCTCTATATATCTCTCTCCCTCTTTCTCTCCCTACCTCCCTCTATCTCTCTCTCTCTCTCTCTTTCTCTTTATCCCTCTCTTTCTCTTTATCCCTCTCTTTCTCTCTACCACTCACTTTTTCTCTTTCTCTATAACCCTATCTTTCTATCACTCTGTTTCTTTCTCTCTCTCTCTCTCTTCCTCTCTCTATCACTCTTTCTCTCTCTATCACTCTCTCTCTCACTCTTTCTCTATAACCCTATCTTTCCTGCTGAGAGCCATAAGGGCATTAACTCTGAAATTACAGTCCCTTCTTGCTCTCAGCGGACGATATACTGTCTCTTTCGATGTAGCCCTGCCATTAATCAGTCACCTTGTGCCAAAGTAAATTGAATGAAATGTCAGAAACAACATATGCAGATCAGATACAGTCTGAAGTTAATTAGACATCTCTGGATGAGACAAGAGTTTGAAGATGAAAAAGCATCTGCTTTTGGAAAGGGGGGAGTTGGGCGGTGGGAGAAAGGAAGGGGGGTGATGATATGAAGGGGCTACGAGATATGGTTAGAAAAGTTACAACTATTAATATCATTATGGGGGAGGTAGATAAAACAAGTGAAGAAGATAAACTTAAAAATAAAATAGCCATATCTAGTTATCTACATTTAGCAAAGGCACAACATATATTTTTTTAAAGAAAATAAGCTACCTGTTTTCCTGACTAGTACAGTGAGAGATATCAACCTCTATAGTTGTCATCTGTGTAGCTTTCTACCGATTCGGAAGATATTCGAATAACCCTATTATAGGGAAGGGCAGTTGTTTGGGTTGCTTGGTCATTATTTATGTATTTTAAATATTTATATGGCTAAAGTGTGAATAGAACTTGCCCCTCCTCTTCTTCTCCTTCTTCTCTAAAAACTAAATTGGTTCCCTGTGTTCCTGCAAAGATAACATGAAGTTGAAGATATCTCTCTTTTTCAGGTAGCTAGTAGGTAAAGAATAAACTGTGAGGTGCTGATATATGACCCTCTTAATGGGAATTGATGTCCCGGACGCTCATTTGGGTTCCGCCAATCCAAACCCAATCGAAAACTGATTAATCGACAACCATGATTAATTAAATACAGCAGGTTTCTAGATGGAGAGAGAGAGAGAGAGAGGGAGTAGGAATGAGAGAGACAGATAGATGGGGAGAGAAAGACATAACGAGAGAGAGAGAGAGAGACAGACAGAGAGACAGAGAGAGAGAGAGAGAGAGAGAGAGAGAGAGAGAGAGAGATGGGGTAAGCTAGAGTGTAATTTGAAGATGTTTGGTGAAGACAGAGTGCTGTTTACGTTCATATGACTGATGATGTCGTTAGATTGGTACAGGTGCATTAATAGCATCATTAAATTGCATGTTCTGTTTACCCGGTATAATAATTCCTCGTTTAATCTGATTTAGCATAAATGTTTTCACCTTCATACCTGTACCTCATCTGAAAATGTCTACTGAGACTGAGGCAGAAAGAAGTTAACTCAGAATTATTAAATGCCGCCGCAGCTCAATGCAGAAAGCCGATACATGTAGTAAAATTATAGTTGTGAGACTACAAACTTGCATTTATGTGGATTGGCTCAAATGTTGAAGTCACATAAAATTATATATTCTTCTTTCTTTTTTAAATCAAAGAAGACTATATGTAAAAGAGAGAGAACATTTTTGATTAGTTTTCCGATCAATTCCAGAAAAAAATGCATGTCTTATGACAGGATATTACCAATGAAAATAAGTATGAATGAGTAAAACCTTGATTAGAATAAGATGACATTTTTGTTTGAAGCCTCAACTCTGCAAATCAATTTCTTATCTTTATGATGAGGATGTGACAGCAAACCTAATCATAATCATCATCTGTCGATCCTCACCACCTATTTCACAGACCTCTGATTAGGTTGATTCTCATTCCATCTCTCTTGAGAGGGTAACAAAAATAAAACATAGAAAGGGAGATAAACACTTAATTACAAGGACATACACATTGGTAGCAACATGTTCCTCCCGTTGCCACGGTGACCATGTTCTATAATCATCCCTAGCAATTCTCCAGCTCTCGATCCTCGGGGGCCCAAGCCAGTCCTGGCGAGTGCCGTGACGTTTTCTTAACCGACTTTCAATGACGAATCCCGCAATTAACAAGAGGACAAATCAATGAAGATATGCAGAAGGGAATATTACTCGGATATGAAATCAAATACAATAAAGTTTATACATGGGACTATGGGGATTTCTCACTGCGTTTTATGTGTGTGGACATACCGTACAATCCGTACATGTAAAATATTAAATTTTGTGTGTCTGACACTGTCTTGTGGTTTTTGAGAACTTTATTCTCTCATCTTAAGCTTTTAATCTTATTGATTAAGAAAATTGAAATAGAACTTGATAATTTATATAAAGTACCCTTGAAAATCATCTTTGTTAGATTCAATTTGTTCTGTTCCTTTTAATGGTTGGAATATAACATTCCTATATTAAAGAAGCATTCAGCCAGTGTAGTATGAAATTGTATGAATTGTAGATTGGATATATTCTTGGGCATCAAGTTCTCTGTCCTAAGAAGCAGTTTGCTTTCTTGGTGAAATTTCATGAATAACAAAAGTTCCTTCACGATTCTAAACTCATCTCATGCTCCAGGAGGACAGAGAAAGAATGGGTCCCTCTGGTAACTGATTGGTATTTACTGTCCTTTTTCTAAATCTGTCGTAATCCGAGTCATTTGTCACTAAATCGGGAACTAATTCTGGCCTTTTACTTTCTGGTATTCCCAAGGTGGGACCGAGCCAGATGTGGTTTCGAGGTCCATCTATCGCTCTCCATTCCTATGACAGACTGCGGTCTGTTTGCATTCATCTAAGGGTGCGTTCAGGCGATTTTTTAAAAGCTAGAATCGCAAATCAAAACACGGTTACTGCGGGCGATCATTCAAGCGATTTTCCATCAACGCTGATTCTTGCACGATAATGACGTGCTTGTTTAATGCACTTTCTTTGTTTTTAAATGCACTTTCTGTCTATTGTAGAGAAACATACTTCGTAGAACAATGAACAAAAATACTCAACATTGTCTATTGAAAATTCCATTGTGCTAGTCCTTTTAAAGTGCTTGGTGCATGATACGCTCTTGCATTCATCAACTATAAGGTATTGTTTTTTGATGATCAGCCTTGTTATTGCTATGTCAGGCAAGCCTTAGGACTAGATATTCAGGCATCGAGAATAATAAAATAATAATTGTGTATCACATCTAAAGTTCCATATAGTTCTAGGTCTTGCACTGTGAGTTCGCTCACATATGTAAGTTGATGCCCCAGTGTAAACTGACCCATGCGCCATTCAATTTTGTACACCTGCATCCATTACCAGTCCTTTCCCCTCATCTTTCCCATCAAGCCCTCCTGAACTTTAGACCTGGGGGTGTTTCACAAAGATCCTAAGTCAAACTTATCTCTAAGTTGGACTTCACAATTATGGAAAGCCGTTAGTGTCTTTGAAATATTTTGTAAAAGTTATTTTAAAAGGCATAAAATGTTGATTCAAATCATTCATATTTTCTATTATCAAGGAGATTTCATGTTCTTGATGTGGAATTGATTAAAAGTCTAAAATACTTCAATTTTAGCTTTTGAATATATTTCATTATAAGGCTACAATTGGCTCTCCATAATTTTTAAGTCCAACTTAGAGTTAAGTTCGACTTAGGATCTTTGTGAAACACCTCCCTAGTGTTTGATAAAAAGTAACATTTCCCTTTCCGAGGATCGGTGTTCCGTAAGAGACGGGCGTGGTCACTTGGGTCCAAAGTATGTCAACATCATCTGAAGATGAAGAGGAGTTCTCTTTGGATTTTGATGAGGAAAGAAGTATGTCATGTTGGTTTTTACCCCTCTCTTGAGACAGAGAACAGTCAAATATTGTAATGTTTGTAGAAAAATATTGAAAAGGTAGCATTTGATGGTATTTTGTTAGTTGCTATTTTTGTATTGACAATTCAAATGCATGTGTGAGTCATCAGATTGTGTGAAGTTGGAAATAATTTAGCTGTAGTGGATGGTTTTATGCATTACTTGATCCAATATCATTTTTCAATATCATCTTTTTCATCTCTCTTTTAGCAATAGACAGATGAATCAATATACATATAAATTATTTTTTTGTAAAAACATTTGTTTTTGTTAATAGTAGTACAAGTAATGCAGTCACAGAGAACAGAAGCATAATAATGCCGATGTTACTGGGTTATTTGATATTCATTGATTTTGAAATTTTGAATTTATATTATTAATGATTAGAGGAAACAAGTAAAAGCATATTACAATGTTACATTATGCAGTAGTAGTATCAGTAAACATTTTCAGATTCTCAACCATTAATTTTGTTTGTGTGACAAATGATTTATAAATCTGTTATTTTGGTGCATCGTTTGTTCATTATAAGGCATTCCATACAGTGCCAACACGGTTACTTGATGAGGTAAGAATTCCAACCAAGCAACCAAGTGTTGTTGGTTCTTGGATGCATGCCTAGGCATAGGTTTTGCTCTATTTTGAGGGGTCGTTCGTCTGCCAAGATTGTCCAATCTTCTAGGCGTGCTGGCGCTGTGTGTGATCAACGAATCAGCTGCGTCTCACGGGACCCACAATGCACTTGCACTTCTCAGCCCGCCAAGATGGATCGGACAATCGGTGCTGGATTTTTGCCTTTGTTGCTGTCTGTCGATAGAAGTGTACTTGGACATTGTGTGCTGTGTTTCAGCCAGTTCTTCTTTATGTAGAGATGTTGTGGTCTAGTGAATAAGTCACTGGTATGTGAACCACAGGGTATGGGTTCAAATCCCTGCCATAGCATTAACATCCTTTGGTAACATCTTTTCTATAATTTAAAACAAAAATTCTTTAGCTCTCTTTATCTCTTTCTCTTTATCATTCTTACTTCATAATTCATATAGATCAGTCTTCCTTTATTCTTTTTTATTCAGCGAGTGCTCTTCAAGACCTCCACCCTTGTCTTTAAGTCGTTACACTATCTCTCTCCCTCATATCTTACTGATCTCGTTCATGTTAGGCACTCCAGTTACAACCTAAGATCCAACACTCGTACAGTTTTAGATACCCCAAGGTGTCGAACCAATGCTGGTAAGCGGGCATTCATAGCCACTGCTCCAAAATCATGGAACAATCTCCCCAATTTTGTACAAACTGCTGATTCTCTAATGACTTTCAAAAAACACCTCAAAACACACTTGTTTAACTAATGCCCGCTTACCAGCACTTGTTCTTGCTCTTCTATTACCTGTCTTACCCTTTATTTTGTTCATTCCTATATTGTTACATACATGTCTGTTGTTAAGCATCTTTCTATTTTGTTAATTGTTCATTGTATATGTTAATTAAGCGCTTTGTATCTACTTGTAGAAAAGGCGCTATACAAATGTTCATTATTTATTTTGTCACATCCTTCTGAAATTGAATTGTCATACTTACTTCCCCATCTGAGTTTGTAGATTATTGACGGCAATTAAATAAAGAGAAGGCAATTTGTTTTTCTGTATCCATTAGTCCTAGCCTTAAATTGAGATCATCTAATGTTTTCTCATAGCCTATTTTCTCACATAGTTGTACTAGAGAATTTTTCTGGTTTTATCCATTTCAATTGAAAACAATCCACTCTCTCGTTCCCCCCTTTGTCCCCCCTTGCCCCACCCCTTGCCCCCCTTGCCCCCTCCCCCTCTTTCCCTACCCTCTTGCACCCCTCCCTTGCCAACTGCCCCCTATATGCCTTCATCTCTCCTTGTCTATCCCCTAGACCTCCTTTCTGGTTTTACCCATTTCAATTGAAAACAAACCACTCTCTCGCCCCCTCTCCTCTCTCACCCCCCTCCCCTCTCACCCTCCCCCCCCCCCCCAACCTCTATGCCTCCATCTTTTCTTGTCTATCCCCTAGACCTCCTCCAGCCAGACTCACACTTCCACCAATCTCCCAGAGCGGTGTCCCTGGCCCGGAGATGGTTATTGATTTTAGTTCTACCCATCCTTGTACCTTAGGTTTCGCATCCAGGTTCACTCAATAGAGAATGCTAGGAGATTGTAAGAGAGAGATATGACATGTGCTCAGTCTCATGTTTAACCCTTTGAACGCCACCCAATACATTTAATAGAACAAAGACCCATGACGGAGATGTGTATTATTTCAAAAACGCTCATATTGAATGGGTCGATTTAAAGGCAATTCTAGCTTTGGTAATGTATTAAGATATATACCAAAAAAATGTTTTTATATTTTTTAACTGATGTCTTGATAATGTGGGCAATTGGTATTAGAATTGTGTAGACCTGAAAATGTCAAACAAATTAGAAGATAATAAAAGCTAGAAATTCTGTTTTTTGGTCCACTGTACTACAGCTATAACATTTTCACAGTCTTGTAACACAACATGAAAGGACAATAATGTGTATATTTACCAAATATTATATTTATAATGCTCAGATGATAACCCCTTTTGATATTTTAGTTTTAAATTTTATTTTTAATAAGGCATTTTAATATAAAGTGCATTATATAGATAATCCCAATAATTTATGTTGAAAAGTGAATTAAGAACCAAAGAAGAAAGTACTCTCTCTCTCTCTCTCTCTCTCTCTCTCTCTCTCTCTCTCTCCTCTCTCTCTCTATATATAAGGGAAAAATAAAATAAAAAAGAGCTGACAAGGAAAACAACATATGTAAACCCACAGCTCATTTCGTATTCCCCAGAGTTCAATTATTTCATTTTTCTCCCATTCGGCACTCAGAAACCCTCTCTTTCTACTCCCCTCTGGAAATGGATGCCGAAAAAAAAAGTTGCGAAGGCAAAATAGATCATGTTTCACGGTTGCGGCTTTTGCATTGTTACACAGGTCTTGGGGGCTTGAATTTTGGGTCATATTTCATTCTTATCAGGGACAAATTGAAACAAATCTGCGTTTCCTTACATAATCAATTTAGATCAGATCAATCAGGAGGGCTAGTTTGAGGAAGATCCGGTCTCAAGTTACTCTCCTTGGGAATACAGAGGAAGACAAGTTTTGTTATTATCAGGCATTAACAATTATTATAAATAATAGTAATTTTTTACAAAACAATTGTTTGTTTCCTTGTTTTGGATTGATAAGTTGTGTGATCAAGCATACTTTTGTCAACCAGTGGTCTATTCTAACTGCTCTATAAGATATATATATTTTGTCTTCTATTGAGAGGTCAAATAAAGAGGAGGATTTGAACTATGTGTTGGTAAGACAAACACTAAACTTCAGAGTATCTGTATTTTTCAGTTTTAAAGGTCTTAGCCTTAAATTTAATGATTGTGAAATTTTGGGAAAATATCGTAGTTAGATCATTTTCAAATCTGCTTGACGTTGATTGTAATTGTTATACTGTAAGCATCTAAAAGATATTTTTAAAATAGTATTTATAGTTTTAATAGATAAACTGATAAAAATATACTGATATTGTAGTAACAGATGCAGTCCAAGTATAAACTTCATTGTAGGAGCAAGTACCAACAAAAATATAGCGGTGGGTTAATTGAATCTTGGCAGCATCGAGGATGTGTTCCATTGTCTCCTTAACAACCACCTGATCCCAGTGGTCGCCATTGTCAAGCGATATCACTGAAGCAACTCTTACAATAATATGATGTCATTGAACAAGAAAAATGCGTCATTTAGCAGCTGATGGTATGCCCTGCTTCGGAACCATCACTAATTTGGAGCTAATTTCCTTCCCCTTGTTCGTCTTGCTGTATTTGTGACTGCTCGTTCTCCACCTCGACACCTATGAAGGTGAAACCAGCCGTGTGCCTGCTCCGCCATCGCCCCTTTACCCTAGAAATTGGATGTAACACCAACCAGATCAAAAGAAGATATCGTCTTGACAACTTGAGGGGAAATTAGGAAATAGAATTTGGCCAAAATGAGATGGTTAGCTTTGTGCCATAGATTTCTCAGTCATCGTATGGTGCTTGTTTGGGTTGATAGTTACGAGAGTATAATTTCATTTCCCTCGGGGCAAAAAAAATAATTTATAGAGATTGTCTTCTTACATGATTAGGCCTTTGTGCCTGCAGCGATGGTGTGATTTGACCTTGGTGCTATGTTGGAGTCTTTTGCCGAAGCGATGGGTGATTAGACGACCATTGTCTGATGACAGACAGAGACATGGAAGAGATGGGATGATGGATGAGTTGATTGTGTCCTGAAGGTACATGTTTGTATGGATGTCTGTCTTGCGCATCTGTCATCTCATGATGTTTGCTTGTTAATTATAATAGATGATGTTATTGGTGATGATGTTATTGGTGATGATGAAGATGATGGTGGTGGTGGTGGTGATGATGGTGATGATGATGATGATGATGAGGATGATGATGATGATGAGGATGATCATGATAATGGTAATAACGTTGATCGTCATTACAGCAAAGACGGTAGTGAGGAAGACAGTAATGAAAATGATAGTGATGACGATGACAATGGTGATGATGATGATGATGACGATGATGATGATGTTGGTAACAATATTGATACTAATTACAGCATAGATGGTATTCTTATATAGCGCTCCTGTTTGTCAGACTTGACACTCCAGGTGCTCCACGATAATATTCAGGATATTTCTCTCAGTTTCAAACAGGACCTGGACAATTCTAGTAGAAATAGTTTTCTAGGGGGAGTTAGGGAACATGAATGGAACACTAGAAGTCTGTATTCACTTATTGTTACATTTCCGTGGTATTCCTCTCAAATCTCTGAATCAGCTGTTCTCCATGTCTTCTATTGATAAATCCTTCATTCCTTCATCTTTACTCTCATGCCGCATCACACCATTGTGTCATTGTGGGGGATGCAGAACAGGGGTTGTCCCAGGATCTTCCACTATTCAAAAGAAGATGACCCCATCACCATCACCTGCTGATAATGGTAGGATGATAGGTGCTTGCTTGCATTTATAAGCTGAGTTCACACAAGAATCCATAAACTTAAAGTTTAGCTCATGATTTTAAACTTTGAAGCTACCATTTCGTTAAGATCTGTGCCGACTGCAGAGGCATTCTTAGTTTTAGAACTTTAAGTGTACTTCAAGTTATAAACCATCATTGAACTTTAGTGGGATAACTACCAGCCGTTGGTGTGTGTGCGTGTGTGTGTGTGTGTGTGTGGGGGGGGGGGGGTTCTTTACTGGAAGCTATGTGCTTTGGCAATGCATTTAATTTTGAGGTTTTTTGAAGTTACAATGACTGCTTACCCAGGTTATAGTAAAAAGTTTGATCACATGTTTTTTTTTAAAATGCCATATGAACCCACACTCATTGGTAGTTTAGTCATTTAAAACCTGAGGTTTCGCTAACTTCAGGTTTAAAACTATGTAGCTACCGTGTAAACGCGGCTTTAATTCAGTGGGATCACACACATGTCTGATGTATGAGTCAGCTAGCAAGGTGTGAGGTAACCTGCTAAGATTGAATCAGTGACACAGGGACACCTGCCCGTTTCGCTGGGATGCCCCAGTCTCTCCTCTCACCTGCGTGCCACTGCATGGAACACCTTCGCATCATTGGAATACCTTGTTCCCGTTACCATTTCTTGTTCCCTCCTCCAATAAAACACCCCTTCTCACATTTCTTCATGTTCATTGTAGGTTAGGTAAAATTGATTTTCCCCACACCCATAATTTTATTAACCAATTTTGTTTATGTTTTCATATCTTGTTTGCATGGGTATTCTTCCCTGGAATCCTTCTTTCTTTCTCTCTCTTCTTCTCTTTCCTATCTATGTCCCACCTTGTATAACTCATGGTTCTCATTATTCATTCTTGTGTTTTTGTCTCTCTCTCTCTCTCTCTCTCTCTCTCTCTCTCTCACTCTCACTCACTCTCTTTCTTATTTATCTCTTTTACTCTATCTCTGCTCAATCTCTACCCCTGTCTCCTCTACCCATCTTTTCTATTACTTTTTCCATTCCCATGCACCCCCTTCCTTTCTCTATCTCTCTTTTTTTCACTTGTGCTCTAGTTCTGTTTCTCTGTCTCTCTCTTACATGTTCTCTGTACATTTATTTTCCCAGTGTCCAATCATCATTTGTCAAAGTTCTCACCTTAACTGTAGGAATACATCCCCTGCACTCTTCGTAGAGCAGGCAAAATTTCTCCTTACCCGGGCCTTACTTCGGAATGCACTTTTTTGGTTTTGAAGTCAGCGGTCTGGAATTCTTGCCTGCTCAACTCCCCTAATCCCACCGTCTAAAGTATCCCTTTGTTTCAAACCAGCAATGAAAAAAATCACTACCATTCCTTTCACCTATACATCTCACCGATCAAACAAAAATGATTAGTACGCTTCATATTTGTGGGATGCATCATAATCCTGAGCATGATATTCAAACCGCTGGTCGTTATCAAGTTTCAACGGGAGGATAGCTTCCTCTAATTATCCCTGCATGGCTTTAAAACGTACCTTTGATCCAGGAAGGAAATTGAAACAAGAAATGCGCAAGAGACCATTTTGTTTGGTTGTATCTTTCGTGGTATTCTCTGCTAATTAACCAACTTTCCAGCTGTGCCTCTGTGCAGCTTTATTTTCGACCTAATCTGAATGATTTCAAGATTATGTTCCCTGAAGATGTCCATCATTAAAATCTTGCTTTTCATTTCAATCTCAGCATGTGTTTTCGTAGATTTTCCTCACTCTTTTATATTTTTCTGCACATCTGGGATCCCGAAACATGGAGCAGTTGATTGCTTTGTGCCAACTTTCTTTCGTATTTTACAATTTTTATTCTCTGAATGAGATGTTATTCTTAGCCCTTAATCTCACTGAAAAGAAAGATTTGGATAACTGTTTTGCTCATTTGTTTGAAATCTGAGGGTATTGTAATCCCAAGGACAAACCCCCGCTTGTTCACTGATGCCCGCTGCGTTTGTAGTATTTACTTTCATCATCTCATCTTCTTTACTTGTACGTCAAGAAAAGAAGTCTGATTTTAAGATCCTAATTCCAGACACCACACCGAAGTGAAATCCACAGGTTTGTTAGGCAGTATTGTGCTCGTTACGGGCAAGTTGTTTCGTGTCAGAAAAGCTGTTCTTCACCGACTTAGGAGGCGAGTGAGATTTCCCCAGAACAGAAGCAATCTCTTCCCTTCCCTTGCTCCTGAAAAGGAATACTGGGGCATTTTACGACAGCTTATCAACTCACTTTGTCTTCGTAATCTGGCATAGCTGTAGAGGTTGTTTCGCAAAGGTTTATATTTCTTCTGTTCGGAACCAAAAAGGCGGTAACTTATGTTTAACGCCCCTCTGGCTCTTAAAAGACAATTTTCCTCTGTTTTGGGCGTGAAGAAAAGGAAATCTGACCATGTCATCCTTGGTCATTTTCCCCTTCAGCAAATCATTTGACCCTCTGTCCGCAGCTGTGTTTCCTGTCCACACTGACCCACCCTTGCCCCCCTCCATTCATCTTGCTTTAGAGTGTAATACCCTTTCGGACCTCCAAATACCCTCCACCCCATTACCTTTGGCAAGTCAACCAGAAAAGAGCTGAGAGCGTACCTTTCGTGCTACCCTACCACAAAGTCGTCTCATAGTACTTTCTAGTTCTTCCCTGGGGCACAACAGTAATTTTTTACGAAAGTTTGGTGCTGATATTTCAGAAGAGAGATCACGGGCTAAAAATGTGAAGTTTTTGTCTGCAACAGTATCATGGCAAGTAGAAGATTCATTAGAAACAAGACAAAAACAAAACAAACCCCTCCCCCCCCCCCCCCCCCCCCAAAAAAAAAAAAAAAAAAAAAAAAAAAAAAAAATTGATTTTGAAATTTATCTTGGTATGGTAATCCTCGGAAGTCAACTCAAGTTTTGTAAGTTACAGACCTCATATGAACTTAGAAATCCAGAACCACGTCAGCCTATAATCTGTGTGTAATTATGTTGAGAAAGCATTGAAATTGAACCATAAAGACTAAAAGAGAAATAGCACAAGGTAAGAAATGGTGACAGAGAGAGAGAGAGAGAGGGAGAGAGAGAGAGAGAGAGAGAGAGAGAGAGAGAGAGAGAGAGAGAGAGAGAGAGAGAGAGAGAGGGGGGGGGGGGGGGGGGGAGACCAAGGAAGAGCCAAGGAGGGAGAGAAATAAAGTGAGAAGGGAATATTGTATGCATGGGGTGGGTGGGGTGGTGCTGAAAAGTTTGAAATCCTCTCAGACTTTGTATCAATAACTTTCTTAGTGGTGGATAAGCTGTGATTAGCACAGCTTTACATCACCAGACTTGCAAGGAAGTAATGGGATAGGTGAGGGGTCACGGAAGGTCATCGCTCTCTCAGCACAGGAGGGGAAAGAAGTCAGGTTTTTGAGTGGTGAGAATGAGGACTAAGAAAGAGGAACTGTCAAGAAAATAAATTCTTTGGAGTCTTGAAAAACCCACCTGTACATATTATGTAGAACATTTGTAAAACATTTTGGTGATTAAAACAAAAAATACATGTAAGGTGAGACATAGCATGCAGAAAGAAGTATAATGGATATTGAACTCTGGCAGTGTAGGCTTTTGTCCCTTATTTCAACTATATCATGAATATCCAGGCCTATTCATTTATTTTTAGTTTATAATGGCTTCCCTCTTTTCTATACTTGGTACATCTGTTTTGTCTTCTTTCTGTCGATTAATTTTCATAGCTTACTCATGAATGACACACAAAATGTTCTTCAAGAAATTTTAAGGAACACATTAGCAGCAAATTGAGAGTAATACATGATATTCCTACATGATATTCCTTAAAGTCTTTAAGCAGGAGCTTGATGTAAAGACAATCAAATCACAGCAGAATTACAAGTCTCATTTTTTACTCTGACACCCAACCAAGTGAGGGGATGAGACAATACTCCTTGACTCCTAACTCCTCATCCATCTCGGTTGCCATGGAACCTCCCGCCTGTCTGCGCAGCGATCATTGACGCCTGATGCTGCAGACTCCGTCGACTCTCAGCGACTCTCAGCGGGATGCGGGGCATCTAATGGAGGCAGATATCCTTTCACCTTTGGCTTCCACGAGGATGATCACTTCCAATAAAAGTCAAGACACTCGATAAACAAGAAAACATCATCGCAGAGAAAGTCGGCCCATGTCGGTCCCGGGTTGGATTGCGAGCATACCAGCCCCCTTTTTAACAAACCTTGTTTGTATCTGTATCGTTGTGCCCACGTTGGGGTGGTGGTGTCGTTGGTTGATTACTGTGACAGACAGTCTGACAGGCTTTTGGCGTTCCTTTTGTTCATCACCGTGCATCGTATTTCCCTGACCTTGCTCTCGACGTGATTGAAGCAAAGGAGGGTACGAATCCTCGGCACAAATAAACGTGCATCGTTGTACACGAGCTAATCACATTTCCAAGTTCTGAGACAGAAACTAGTTCATGTCAGGACGCATTCTGCCAGGACCCACTGGAGTATTTTGATGATAACTTGAGAAGATAGAAATTATTTTTTTGTGAAAGTGCATAGAACTCCTTTCATATTCATGTAGATATCGGATTCCTCTCTTCCATGTCTCTGTACTAATTCCATATCCCCAGTACTGATGCCTGCAAACAATGCACTTTAAATGTAAGAAAAGAAGCCAATGTTTCTTGTTTGGAAACCAAGTTCATCTATCCATTACTGTCCCCTTTTCTACCTAAAGGCTAAACTAGGATGTCATATTGAATTTATTTTATAGTGTTTTTTTAGACAACGGTTTTAAAAGAAAAATTCAATTGTATTTGCTCTAAGATTCCATTTCTCTGGGAAGTAAAGTATGTGCTGGGTGAAAAAGGTATTATCTCTCATTTTGAGTCACATTTGTTTTTTGTACTATAGGGGCATTAATATATATCTTCAGACGGGGAGGGATGCAAATGGCATGAATTATTTTAGAAAGAATTCAATCCCACTTAATTCACTGACATTATTTAACCGAACTGCATCAAGTGCACTTCATTAATGTCTTCTAATGTTTTTTTTATTTCTCTTTTTGTGTGATTAAAATTTTGTTTAAGTATTTTTTCATCGATTAACCAATTATATTTCTTTTTCTCTTTTGTTTCTTCCACATATGCTCGTCACTTCTCTCCTCAATATTGACATTTCTTTCGACCTTTTCGTGGAACTCTCTTGGATTACAATTTACAGGTAAGAACATCTTTCAAAAGAAAATACACAAATTGACTGTCAGGAGTTATATCAAGCTGATATACTTGAAATTTAGAGGAGAGAGAAAGTGTGCATAGAGATAGAGAGAAGAAAGGAAAGAAAAATCAAGAAATAGAGAAGAGAGAGAACGAAAGAGGCAAAAAGAAATATATGACATATATGACAATTTTTGACACATTTCCATGACCATGACACCAGACCCACCATGGTGGGTGTTCCTAAGACAAACTCCCTCGAGGAAGACGATGGAAGGGAACACAAGATGCAATTAAATTTTCACCTTTTAGACATCATAAAATATGATTTTCATATTTTAGCCTGTAGTCCTAGGTGATTGTGGTCCTGTGGTGTATGAGAGCTCATTTCACTGCCAGACTTCTCACCCACCAGTCTCAAAATTCAGACCACTAAAGCTAAATAGCAACTAGACCTGGCTTAAAAATTGCATTCATTTAATAAATACTTGACTTTTAAAACTTTGCAACAAAAAAAAGTGACACAGGATAGATATTAAGCTATATTTTGAGAACAATTTCCTTGTTTTGTGTTGTAATTTGTATAAACATAAACAGTATGCAAGCTGAAATGTAGATGAAATTTATTCTGTACGCTAATTTTTTAAATCTTATTGAAACCAGCAGAACTGGTTAACCCCAAACTAACAAAGAGCGTCCAGTTATTGTTTGTTATCATGAGTAATATTATTTAAAGTTTTTTTTTTCCCTTGCAAATGTGTGCTGTGCAAGCTTTATGTTTAATTTATTGCAGTGAACAAGAAAAAAGAATCAAAAATTTTGTATTAATATTTTTGTATTAACATGCTGAACAAACAGTTTTAGATTGATAGAAGTGTCTTCTTTATTTGATTACTACATCATGAATCATTGGTACATAAGTACTTCTAACTCAAGCTCAAGCACACTCATAATGTGTAAATCTAATATCATTTGAGATGCGGGGTAAGAGGTAGTCCCACATATTGAAGATAACGTGGTATCAGACTCTCTCGGAATGCAGACTAGATGGGGGTCAAGAGCGGTGCGGGATTGTCTCGAAGCGCCTGCTAGTGTGAGTGATTTCATTAAGACCCGGTGATGACCCACTGCGAGGGCCCGACCATGTCAATATTGGTGGATGCCCCCAGGCCGAAGCGAGAACTTGACAACTAACACTTACTGGATCACATGTTCATGTACATGTACCGTTCGGCCGGCAAAGAGGATGCCCGGAGAGAAAGAGAAGGGGAATGAGGAGAGAGAGATAGATGGACAAGAAGAGAGAGAGAGAGAGAGAGAGATAGATAGATATATATGGACAAGGAGAGAGAGAGAGGAACAAGAAGAGAGAGAGAGAGATATGGACAAGGAGAGAGAGAGAAATAAATAAATAGACAAGGAGCGAGAAAGAGAGAGACGGGGTAGCATGGGAAAGAGAAGAGATGTAAAAAAGGCATATAGAATTAGAAGAGAGGGACAAAGGCATACAGACAGAAAGGGCAAAGGAAGACAGAGAAAGAAAATAGAGGAGAACAAGTTAGGAAAGAAAGAAGAAAACATAAAGTGAAAGAGAGGAGAGAGAGAGAGAGAAGAGAGAAAGTGTGAGAGGGAGGAGAATGAGAAGAAAGAAAGAGGGAAGCAGGAGGAGAGAGAGAGAGAGAGAGAAGATGGGAGCAAGAAGAGGAAGTGAGAGTGAGAGTTGGGGAAAAAGTACCACTTTACATAAAGTGGACACGCAAGAGAGGAAACCTAATTCCTTTTGTCCGCATGTAATTGGTACATGTTAATTCCCGGCAAGGGCGCTTGCCGACGTCGTTGCTTCATGCCCGGTGTTGGGACGGAGAAGCGATTGGCCGTGAATGAAGTGAGACGATTAGCGAGGACGTAAGCCGATGGGTCAACATCACCGTGATGAAAGTTGCCGTTGCCATGTTTGCAATTTGATCAGGATTGATCCGTGCTCCAAAAGGTTGAACGATCCGTCCAAAGAATAACACTCTTTATACAAGTGTCCAAGAAGTAACGATCCTAATCAGAATTCAAAATGTGAAGCACATCTTGTCCGAAACGTATACTTATATTGTCACTTCTTCAGGCTTTTTATTGATCAGGACTTATTGACAACAGAAAGAACACTCTCCGAGTACAAATATCAGAGAGTAATGATTTTTATGAGAATATGAACCATGTATCACATCTTTGAGATGTACTTTGATATTGGTTCTTTGAGCTATTTATTGATCTGGAGATATTGCTAGCTCTGCTGACACGAAAACACACTTACAGTGTAGTGATATTAAGTTCCTTGGTTTTGAAATTCATTAAATTTGATAGATTTCCTCCGCTTAACTTCTGGAAAGTAAATGCGGTAAAATACATTCTCTCTATCCTTATAGAGCTACTGAAGAACTAGAAATAGATAACAAGATATCTCCAAAAGGCCAAATTATTACCGACATGAATTACTAACAATAAATATATTTTTGAAAATATTTTTGAAAATATTTTGTATCAGATACCTAGCAGCCTGATCTTTGTTTGACATTTTAATCCAATTTAACTATGCAATTTTTTAACCATACAGTCTATTACAAGTACAAGTCACATCAGTGCATTTTCTTCAGACTTAAATCATGTTATTACTTTATTTGAATGTGCAATATTCTGTTGTTTTATGTAAATCTTGAAAGGTTTTATTTGTCAGAACATAAACAAATACAAATTTGTTTTGTAGAAAATATAACAATAATGCTGTTGTACACATTAATATTTTTAACTTTAAAGAGACAGTGTAATTCACTTTAACACAATATATAAACTGACATCAATCATTTTATGACAGTAGAAACAACATGAAAACGAAAACCCATATTTCTATAAAAATGATTAAACCGAAAGGTTATTTGCAATATGCCAATGGCTCTGTTTCAGAGAAGACGATTTGTCGTAAAATGTAAAATCGCAAGTTCACTGGCCAACATTATCATTAATATGCAAGCATCTGATAAATTATGTAAGGCAAAATGAAAGCATCATCCAGTAATCGGCATGTTTTTTATGCCTCCGCCACCGAAGGTGGTGCCGGAGGCATCATGTTTTCGGGTTGTCCGTCCGTACGTCCGTACGTCCGTACGTCCGTCCGTACGTCCGTCCGTACGTCCGTACGTCCGTCCCGTTTGACCGTTATCACAATATCTCAAGAACCATTTAAGATTTAAACTTAAGACTCGGGAATAGTATTTATCACCATAGGAAGATGATCTGATTAGATTTTGGAGTACGTAGGTCAAAGGTCACAGGTCACAGAGGTCAACTTATGAAATTCCTTGTATTGAGTTTGTTAGCGCGATATCTCAAGAACCATTTGAGATTTAAACTTCAAACTTAAGGATAGTATGTATCACCATAGGAAGACGATCTGATTAGATTTTGGAGCACGTATGGCAAAGGTCAAGGGTCACAGAGGTCAACTTATGAAATTCCATACATTGTGATTGTTATCATGATAGCTCAAGAACCACTGGAGATTTAAACTTCAAACTTAGTGATAGTGTGTATCACTATAGGAAAACAATCTGATTACATTTTGGAGCACGTAGGTCAAAGGTCAAGGGTCATAGAGGTCAACTTATGAAATTCCATACATTGAGATTGTTATCATGATATCTCAAGAACCACTGGAGATGTAAAAACTTCAAACTTAAGGATAGTATGTATCACCATAGGAAGACGATCTGAATAGATTTTGGAGCACATAGGTCAAAGGTCAAGGGTCACAGAGGTCAACTTATGAAATTCCATACATTGAGATTGTTATCATGATATCTCAAGAACCACTGGAGATTTAAACTCCAAACTTGTTTAAATTGCTCTATGGCGGAGGCATCATTTTCGACTGCGCGCAGTCAAAATTCCATCTAGTTTTTATATGTTTATCATAAAAAATACCAAGGTTTAATCAATTAAGCCCCAATTTAATCATCCTCATCATGAGATGGCCAGCCTGTAAGTAGTTTTTAGATAGATGAGGAAAAAATGTGATGAAAGAAAGTGATGATTATTAATACCAGCTTGGCAACCCATTACATTACTGCCTCATCAAAATTGCAACAAAGGCGGCATAACACATTTTCAGGTACGGTACTCAAACAACGCATCCTGGCGGTGCCATAGGAGAGTTGTAGAAGGCCATGCAATATAAGGAGATGATGGTGTTCTGCTGCACTTGAAGTCCCTGTCAATGAATAAAGAAGTTCTCTTGGAGGTTACCTCAATACCTTTATATCTGGGAGGGTAATGTGAGGTGTCGAGGGGGGTTGGAGAGTTCATTATGTGTTTGAATTCCCTCTCAATGAATACTGAAGTCCTCCGGAAAGTTGGATTGGAAGCAAAATGAGGAGTCAATCTGCTTTTAATGTTTTCTATTTCATAATACGTAATGTCAATCTGATGTATTTTTCATTGATTTATCTTAAGGAAAATACAACATAACCCCTGCATACAGGAACTAGGTGTTCCTTTATTAAGCATATGGGGATTATATAATTCTGTAGTTATTGGGTGATTTAAATGGAATCAACTTTTTAAAATACCTCTTCACAATTAATAATCCTTTAGCTATTTTTCATATAATTGTCAAAAGAGTCGAGTTGAAATGTTAATTATCATTTTTCTGAAATTAGTCACAGAAAGTCTTAAAGGTAATACAAAGTTTTGGTATGGGGTCATAAATTTGGTTCAAATGAACATATTAGAAGCATATGCGATCCTACAATATTCCGTGATCGTTGTCGCGGTTGAAATCGAGTCTAAAGTAATGAAATGGTAAATAATAAACTCCTTATGTTGTATAGCTCCCTCTCAAGGTCAAGATATTAAGTAAGCTATGAAACAATGTTTCCTGACTTAAATCAACCGGTTAGCTATTCCCGTGTGGAAATTATATATCACAACTACATATTCTGAGATATTCATGGTCCTAACTACCATTGTACGGCTGTAGGTGCTATTTGAAATTTATCAAAATTTACTGGGAGCACCGGTAAATTTTTATATTCAATATTTCTCGAAAGCAGGAGTGTTTAAGGGGCTAAAATTTCTAGTGCTTATAATACATCTACAGGGGCATCCAAATATATCAAAGTTGTAAAGAATCACTACCGGTATCCACCCAATTTTCAAAATTTCCCAAAATTTTGTATGACCTTTAATGTTTATGTATTTAAGGCTAAATTTTTTGGTTGAGGATTTTATCGAAAACCTGTAGAAGATAAAGACACATGAATAATTCACCATATGTACTTTTTGAATGTATGAAATGATGAATGGCAGAAGCTGGTATTCCAGTTTGGGCGATATTTTTACGAGTCCTGCAGGGGGGCTGTGGGGAGAATGCAAGGATGGGAGGACTAGAATTGATGAAGATGTGATGATAGAGGTATGAAAACAACTCATATCCATCCCAATCAAATATTCATAAAGGTTGGAAGGCTGGATGAGAATACAAGGCATGGATCGCATCTTCTAAGCTGCAAGAAGCATTGCTCTCTTTTCCCTTTACGAGCTTCGTAGTGTGGGAGCGGCCGGGATGCAAAGTGACTCTCGCTCAAATCTGGCGTCGCGCCTCGCTGCTTTTGATCTATCCCATGATCCTCTATCATGCCACATGGCAAAGCCGCTCCATATGCAAGGGATGATGGGAGGAACGTGTGTGAAATTCCCATGAAGAATCATGGTTATGAAACTCAAAGTGGCATCTCGTATGATTTCTTTTGATTACTTTGTAAGTGAGTCCCAGGGACGGTGAAATCGAAAACTGTAAGTGTAAAGCTTTTGATTGTATCCTAGCCTATATCATAGGTATGGATATTACTTTTGATAGACAACTTTTCTGCAAAGTGCAATCCACATGTAGGCCTGTACTTTGTTTAGTGGCTACAAACTTTTTTCTTCTTCTCCTTCCTTTTCATGAGATAGATGTTGGATTATGTTCTTTCAAATCTCCTTATGGAATCGGGTCGATGTATTTAAAAATAAACAATGGTATGATCACCTCCATGAAGCAAGCACCCACATTCCCATCCCATCCCATAGACCCATCCAACTCTGACATAAGTAGACTTCACTTCAAGAACCATTATTCCACTGTTTTATTGTATAGATTAAGGTTGCGTTTATCTAGCAAATTTTTGGCTAGAATCAGGTTTCTCAAACGTCTTTCAGGCAAATTTAGAAGTAGATAAACGCAAAGCCTTTTTCAAACGTCTTTAGATATGGGCATATCTAAAGACGCAAAAAGGTGCGTTTTGAATGTGACATACAGCCAGAATCACGTTTCTGAGAGATCGATAAACGCAAAGCTGTTTTGAACCTCACATACAAATATGATCACCCAGGTGTTGTGTACGAGCATACGTGTGAAGTTGACCTCCGAGAAACTGTCTGCTTCCCGGGTCAAAACAGCTGGGCAGACACAAGGCCTTTATTTTGAATCGTGAAGGGTCGATAAACGCGACATCCCGCAAATCACGATCGTATAGTGGGGTACGATAGTTGGGTACGATATGTACATATCTAGTGGCGAGCGTAGATAAACGCGCTCTAAGACAGCACTGTTGCATGGTCATGTTGAAGCTACAACATGGTATGTCCATTGAACCTATTTACTCCCTCCCAAACCCTGTGACACAAACATTTGTTTCCTGGAAGACCACAGACGATGCATGGACTAGCTGTATGATGAGCATTCATTGTCACGCAAGTCTGCTTCATGATCTCATAACATACTAAAGAGTTCTGCTATCACTATTAAATGATACAAATATGCCTTTGAATTTTCTATTAATCCATATTACATGCGGCAGGGATGACAGTTTTCAGGCATGAGCCTGAATTCAGGCCCTGTCGAGTTATTTCCAGACAATAGTTTAGGCTTTTTACTCATTCTAGTCTAGGTGATTTCCAGGCCCTCTGATCATTTCTAACTGGCATCCCTGATTCAGGTCTAATAGCTGTGCTCACATGACAATCTGTAAACTGCAAGTTTAAATCTTTTTGTGTAATTTCAGGGCTAGTTATGGACCATGCAGATACACTATGGAATTCAGAAAATAAGTCTTTAATCAACAAATTTAAACCACAAGCAATCTACAGGGCTACTGTGCATGAAAACTTGAAGTAGACTAGTGGAGGAGGGGGGGGGGGTGGGGGGGGGGTCCTTATTTGAATATGTGCCTTATTTGACTTTGTCATTTATTTATTTATTTGTTTATTTATTCTGTTTTTATTTAAACAGGGAAGCCCTGTCATTAATCAAAGTACTGCTTGCCTGGCATATAGTATAACACCCTGAGCAATTATTGTATCAGTGCCATGTGAAATAATGATAATAAAAACGTTGCTTATAAAGGGCTTACTACCGAAGTCTCTAAGCGCTCCTAGTTGTTAGGGGGTTATTGTTTAAAACTGAGGTTTTGCAAACCAAAATTTAAAACTGCATCAGTGCCTGTGCAAACACAGCTAGAGTGATTGAAGATTAAAATGAAGCCTGCAGAAATATGACTTCTACTTGGAAAAGAATGTCTAAAGAGGACCGGAGGAAAGGTTACCTGCCGAAAACAAGTGGGATTTCGGGTCTGACGAAGTTTAAATGGGCTGATGATGGAAACATTGGTCCTTTCTATTAGAATCATGAGAGGGGAGGGTGCTATGCTCATTAAAATCATTTGAAAACAGCGAGAAATGAGGTGCGATGTGAAGTGCACTCCTGACAGATTGAAAGATTTGAGGATATGTGGACAAATCGACCACTTCCACTATTGATCTATATCTTTTTTTTTCTTTTTTTTTTTGGGGGGGGGGGGGGTTTCTTATTTCTTGGTATATGACTAGTACCTCTCCCTTTCCTTTCCAAAAGTATGATATCGTCCAGTAGGACTTGCTTTGCCATTGTTTATTATTGAAATCAATCATGAAGTACAGGTAAAATTATATAATTATGCCTCCGCCACCGAAGGTGGTGCCGGAGGCATCATGTTTTCGGGTTGTCCGTCCGTACGTCCGTACGTCCGTCCGTACGTCCGTACGTCCGTCCGTACGTCTGTACGTCCGTCCCGTTTGACCGTTATCACAATATCTCAAGAACCATTTAAGATTTAAACTTAAGACTCGGGAATAGTATTTATCACCATAGGAAGACGATCTGATTAGATTTTGGAGTACGTAGGTCAAAGGTCACAGGTCACAGAGGTCAACTTATGAAATTCCTTGTATTGAGTTTGTTAGCGCGATATCTCAAGAACCATTTGAGATTTAAACTTCAAACTTAAGGATAGTATGTATCACCATAGGAAGACGATCTGATTAGATTTTGGAGCACGTATGTCAAAGGTCAAGGGTCACAGAGGTCAACTTATGAAATTCCATACATTGAGATTGTTATCATGATATCTCAAGAACCACTGGAGATTTAAACTTCAAACTTAGTGATAGTGTGTATCACTATAGGAAAACAATCTGATTACATTTTGGAGCACGTAGGTCAAAGGTCAAGGGTCATAGAGGTCAACTTATGAAATTCCATACATTGAGATTGTTATCATGATATCTCAAGAACCACTGGAGATGTAAAAACTTCAAACTTAAGGATAGTATGTATCACCATAGGAAGACGATCTGATTAGATTTTGGAGCACGTAGGTCAAAGGTCAAGGGTCACAGAGGTCAACTTATGAAATTCCATACATTGAGATTGTTATCATAATATCTCAAGAACCACTGGAGATTTAAACTTCAAACTTAATGAAAGTGTGTATCACCATAGGAAGACAATCTGATTAGATTTTGGAGCACGTAGGTCAAAGGTCAAGGGTCACAGAGGTCAACTTATGAAATTCCATACATTGAGATTGTTATCATGATATCTCAAGAACCACTGGAGAATTTTCACTTCAAACTTCATGATAGTATGTATCACCATATCATAATATCTCAAGAACCACTGGAGATTTAAACTTCAAAATTAATGATAGTGTGTATCACCATAGGAAGACAATCTGATTAGGTTTTGGAGCACGTAGGTCAAAGGTCAATGGTCACAGAGGTCAACTTATGAAATTCCATACATTGAGATTGTTATCATGATATCTCAAGAACCACTGGAGATTTAAACTCCAAACTTGTTTAAATTGCTCTATGGCGGAGGCATCATTTTCGACTGCGCGCAGTCAAAATTCCATCTAGTTCCAAAATGTAATCTAGAAATATGAAATTTAAATAAAGGTGATTTACATCTTTAAACCCTTGATGGGCTTCAGTTGACCGATGAAACAAACAGTGCATTGCCATAGTCAACAGTTGTTACACTTTTAGTGTGGGATTGTCTACTCCAAGACAAATTTATTGAATTGAAATCGTAAAACATTTGGATTTCAATCTGTAGCTGACAAAGAGTTAACAGAAAGGAATTATGAATTCTAGGTGAATATAAAAGTGGCTCAGTGTCGGATTTTCCCCCTTCTTGTAAAGCAGGAATTCATGACAAGCTAAATCCAGGATTTTGTTTCAGAATCTGAGACAATGTTTCGAGTCACTTTAAAAATCTGCTTAAACTAATGGCTTGTTATTCTAAGCAAGTTCACCCAGAAAACGCAGCCCTGAATATTTACGACCTGACATCATTTTGACCGAAAAGTTCCCCCTGTAATCCTAATTTATTTCTGGATAATATTCAGGGCACTCTCCTGCAATCATATGGTGCCATATATCTCCCAATATTTCAGATATTTTATGCTCTTTCTCCACGGTCCATTTTGCCTTGGAGTTAAGTGACTACAGGTCTCGGTGGACACAAAGAGTTTTCCGGAGTTATATAGCAAGTAGAAGGTAACATTGTTGCTAAAAAAGAAGGGTGGAGGAGAGATGAGGATGGAAATGGTTACCGAGCAAAGATAATAATGGTATATGCTCTGAACTTTAAATTTCCTTTAAAGGTTATGGTGACCGTGACCTACAATGTAGGCTTTACAACTATTAAAATCATGGGTACTAAGTCATTTTCAGTTTTGTTTTTGTTTTGTATTTTCTATTAATTTTCACTGGAGAGATGTTCCTCATTGTTAAAAATTTCTACTAAGTATTTTTCTTAGCCTGTTAAAAGTTGGTAGAAAGTATCCTGTTTCGGCCTGTAACTCACCCAAGCAAACGTTTCTTCTCCTTCTCCTTCCCCCTTTGTCTTCTTCTTCTTCGTCTTCTTCTTTTTCTTCGTCTTCTTCTTCATCTTCTTCTTTTTCTTCTCCTTCATTGCAATGACGAACCTTCGTCATTGCCTTGTTTTCGTTCACATTCTTCTTATTAATATTCTTACTTCCTCTTCTTCTTCTTGTCGTCCGGATCCCCATTCGTTTTGCACGTAGTGCTTGTTATTCCTAGTTAGGTGCTTTCCTCATGTCCTTTTCCTTTCAAATTTCATAGGCATAGTCTCTAACATCTCATCAAGGTCACTACATTCTTCGTTTCTCGAAATCACTCATGCATAACCGTCCAGGCGCCATTTTGTCCGTTTCTGGGCCATTTTAAGGCCTTTCTTTCTTTCTTCCTGTCTCCACTATCCTAGATCCTACATCCTTCTAACATATTCCTCTAGATAGTCTAAGAAATGTTCTTTAATCTGCGACAGATAACCTGCCCTTCAAAATGCCATCTTCGTACTCAAAATTTAAATCTGAAACCGACTCCGTCAAAAATCTTTCAAATTCTTGAAAAATTGACCCCTAAATAATCTAAAACTGCCATAACTTTCACATATAAATTCCGTTTTGTATTTAAATCTTACAGTATCTTCATCTCACAATTGCACATAGCCATGCCAAATTTCACGCTCCAATGACTTTGCAAAACATAAATAGCGCCCTCTAAAGTTCTGGGAATTGGCTTTCTCTCTGTGGCCGTATCTCCATTATGGCTTGGCAGACCCGTACCCTTTTTTGGATTTAGATACTTGAAGATATGCCCTTTCCAGCCATATACAAAATTATATACCCTATCACTGACCAAATTTGAGAAAATTGCCCTCCAAATTCGCCATTGTCAAGAAAATTCCGAAACAACTTCAACTTGCTCTAAAATTGCGATCATTATACCTACAACAATGAAACTTAGCATACACATGTATCAATATACGTGACAACTGTCTGCCAAGTTTGGTAAATTGTAATGCCCTATTCGCCAAGTTATCGCCAAAAATGATGAATTTACTATGCTTTACGTATTAGCGCGTTTGATGCGTGCAGTACGTTTTGCGCAGATGACAATGGTGTCAAACTGACCGCACTGAAGTGCCCTTTCGAATGATACCAAGTATGGTATATGTTCACGCACAAAATTGTGAGTAAATCACATTTGAACAAGTACGAATTCCGCCGAGTTTCCATGACGTCATTTGTTAAGACTGTTATTCGGTTGTGTTAGTATGGGCGGCCGTTCGTGCCAAAGCACGCGTCGTAACATGTTCATCATGCACCAAGTCATATTGGTTTTGCACGCAGTGCTTGCGAGCCCTTTCTAGATCCCTTCCTCTACTCCAATTCCCTTCAAAATTCGTAGGCGTAGTCTCTAGCATTCCTTCAAGGTCACTAAATTCTTCGTTCTCCGGAAACCCTCATGCGTGACCGTCCAGGCACCAATTTTTCCGTTTCGGGCCGTTTTGGTGACCTTTCTTTCGCCCTAACTATCTCCACTATCACAGAAGCTACAGACTTCTTTCATATTGCTCTGGATAGTCCGAGAGTAGCTCCTTCGTTTGACACGTAGAAACACGGCGTCATTGCACGCACATCGTTGTGACACGATTGCATTTCTAGTCTTCTTCTTCTTCTTCTTCTCCTTTGTCTTCTTCTTCTTCTTCTTCCCCCCCCCCTCTCTCTCTCTCACTATCCCTTACCTTATATCTTCCAATAAATCTACATGAAACCAAGGCAACAACTTCATGTTCTTTTCCATTCCATCCCCAAACAAACTCCTCTCTGGAAAGTGTCTATCATCGAACCATTTGTGGGGGGCTCGGGCGCGCCCCAGCTTCTGACTCCTGGACTCCCGGTATGGATGATACCCATTTTGGTTAGGTCTTTCCAGGCTCCAGAGACCCACAAAACATATGAGCTGACATTGGCAATAAATATTCGGTTGCGGAGTAGGCTCGAAGCTAGGAGGTAGGACTCAGGGATAAGGTCCACTGGGCACAGAAGTCAGCGACTCACCAACCCATAATAATAGTCTTCAAACTCTACCTTCTTATGAATAAATTCAATAAATTTTCAATTTATGATTCATGTATAGAGCATGGATAAGAATGAATACCTTATATAGTTTTAAAAGGATACACATGGTCCTGCAAGCATTCTAAAATACCAAAAGATTTTTTGTTGTCGACATTAATCTATTCGTTAATTTTTACACGTTGGTTGTTTTGCGGCAAGAAACTTTTTTAATTTGTTTGGAGTACTTAGTTTGGAGCATAAAACATTTACAAATGTAGACCATGTGGGAAATAAGTCCAACTCTGCACTGATGCACTGATTTCTGGTTCAGCAATCATTTACTATACTCAAGAAAAGTCTGTATCCTGAAAATTAGGACATGTTATCATCAAATGCAATTGATGTCAGCAGAAGAACAAGATAATTTTTGAGATGGAGACAAAAAGGGATTGATTCTGGAGCTGACAGAAGGTTGATGACCTAAACTAGGTCAGAAGTTAATTTCTTGAGACAATGATTATCCAAGCGTGATGAACTTTATGAGACTGATGGCTCATTAAAAGGTTGGAGATGATGGTTTCCATCACCTGATGACTGATTTATATGCAGGTTCTTCAATAGTGATCAAAATCTTTCCATCATCAACTCATTGTCATCGTTTTGATTCCTTTCTGAAGTTGTAACCTTTAGATATGGTCTAGATCTTGCAATATTACCACAAAATTACAAGATAAGACTATCATAATCCATATAGAGGTCATAAATCAGTGAATAGACGTCTTATGGACTTTTTGTTTTTGTTGGGGTCTGGAGGTTCAGACTATGTGATAGAAAACAGACATACTTGTTATACCTAGAATAGAAGTCAATGACCTGTGTGAAGCCACATAGTGACTCAGGCTACAATGTATCGTATTGTATCATTCAATCATATATGAATTATGATGTGAGATTGATGATTATTTATTTCCATTAGATATGAGAATATCATTAAAGTGCTCTTTGTGTCAGATTAGGCCTTACTCACATAATGTGAGGTGTTTCGATAACTAAAGAAAGAATGTTACAAAGGAGAAAATATGTCCTATATAGAGGGAGATAATGAAAGAGAGAGGGAGAATAGAACAGCTTTTTTAAACAGGGATGCCGCGGCACCCTGTTGTGCTGCAAGACATCTCTAGGGATGCCCCCCCCCCCGAGAGAAATTAAGTTACCTGTACTTCTAAAAGACATTTTGAAGTAAATGTCGATTTTGAGACACACCCAATATTAGTGACTGCTTTATTATGTATTAATATTGGCAATGAGGTGCCCTATTTAATTTAGTAATGTACATAAAAGAGTTCATTTGGTCATTAGATATTTCTGGGGAGGGGAGGGAACCTTGATGGATGGGGGGGGGGGGGGGGCTTACTTGAGTCAATTTACAGTTCACTGTTTTCTTTCTAATTTGTGACAGTCTCACATCTGTAGCCTGTATCATCCCTTGTAAAATACCAAGGAATTGAGGCATTAGTGAAATCATGGTGAAATGCAAGTGCTTTGAGCTGTGAGGAATCATGTAAAAAAAAATATGAACAGATGACTTTGCAGAATTCATGATCACTTTCTTTTCATTCGTCACTTATCTCCATATGAACTCGACCTCCACAACATTCAACCACTCTCCTATGATGAATGACCTCCGACCTCACCGCCTTTGTCAGCCCGGGTCCTGACAAAAGGGAAATTGAAAAAGTGTTCCATGTCCTGCTTCTTGGCCTGATTTTTCGTGCTCCATTAAACCTCCCGCATCAAGGTTGTGTAAATTTGCTCCAATAATTTGCACAGATTTGGGGAAGATGATCAGCCCTCATGCTCAAGGAAGTCCTTCGCTCATCCCTGATCCCTTTTGATTCCACGCTCCATCTTTCATGAAAGAGTCACATTAAAGGCACTCATGTAGTTGATGCTGAACCACTTTTTAAAGATGAAGTTGAGTTCTGGGCATGCATTTGCATTGTGAAAGAAACGATGTGGAATTGATCAGAAAAGGTTGATCATCTAGCATATAAGTATTGGTGTGTACTGCAAGGTTCTGGAATCGTCAAAATGTTAAGAAATTTGGCCCAGTCTTGGTAAAGTTACAAGCACTGTACACAGAAAGATGTATATGGGACTACGCGATATATATCCAGTCTGGATAAATATAATAATTTACCAAATATATCAATTAGTAGACGGTTTCCCGGCAAAATTTGTATCATCACATATTAGTCAAAGCATATTTTTTCACATGAGCTTCCATTCCATATTTTGAGAGGGGGGGGGGGTGTTTCCAAAACTGGTCTATACCTTTAAAGGCACTCATGTAGTTGGTGCTGGAACATTGTTCAAAGGAGATGAGACCAAATCTATTTATAGGTAATGAAACTGCCTCTCCATCTCCATCTCCATCAATGAAACTAATAGTGCCATGTGCAGTACTCATCTCATGTTCATTCACAAATTGCACTGTAAGATCATAGACGTAATAGAAATGGACTTTTGACGGCAAGAGTAGTAAAAGTAATGATAGCTACCACCTGTTCTTATGTCTTACTTTCTTCTATGTTTTAAGTCTGACCGCAACGCTGCGGGCATGTTTTGATAAGCTCCGATAAGGGTCCTTTGGTCCTATGAGATCCACCGGGATTTTGCCGACCTCTATCGGCCAAGTCGCTTCGCACTGACCAATGCTTCCCACGATTTGCGCTTCTCATTTCATGAATGAATCGTGACAGGAGAGCCTTCTGCCCATGCGCAGCTAAATACTACGTCAATAATGCTCCGGATGTAAACATGAGGTTTACGTCCTGTTCATGCTCGCCAATCTGTAAAAAAAGCCGTTGAAATCGGTGATTTCTTCGATTTTTTACGAATTTGTGTTGGTGTGTAGCAAACTCATCATATAAGCAAGGAAAGTCACCACAAGAGCTTACAAAATACAGTTTAAAAAGTGTTTTTTTCTCCTGTTTCCGTTAATTTCTCTGTGAAACCAACGACGTTGTGGTGATCACAAATCCTTCGCTGGTCGAATACAATCATTCGTTATTTGTTGCGTTTGCGTGCGTTTTTTTTTATAGGCATTGGAAGAATGGGGTTGTTTTCGTGAGTGCTCAGAAAATCTGTGGTAATGCGTGACTTCTTCGCATCATGACCACTAAATTGCCGTGCCTTTGTCTAATCCAAATTGCACACGTAGTCCCATTGATAAAGATCGGCGGGTGCATGTTTTTTTCAAGTTATATTTTGGACTTGTTAATCCGAGAGTGACTGCTTTTTTTTTCTTCCCTCAGATTTTATCTTATTTTATCTTGATGTAGGCCTATATATGTGTACGTTTTTTTTGAGAATCTAGGAATTAGGATAAATATCTGTGTCCGTAAATTTGGGAATTGACCATTGCAAAATATTCAACATTTCCGTCGTCTGCTATGTCGATATATGGACTGCCCATCATAATCACAAATTCTTCCTCATTTATGTCATCTAATGATAATCCTGCCCTTCTAATTACTTTATAAACAACACATGACTCATGAGTACGAGAAAAATATGTATTATGGAACAATACACACATCAAAATAAATAATAATTGTTAGTATAAATACAACGCTGAAAACAATAACAATAATATCGTCAGGCACAAAGACGAAAACATGTTCGCTACGACCGCATGGCGGAGAGCGCTCATACTATTTAACACTAGGTTCTCAACGATTTGAAGGAGCAGCGAACAACCCCAAATCGCGAGCTTGCTGTTGCGATTATGAAAGATTGCGCAAGTGATCGCATCCAGCTGTCGGCTTGCGGTGGGACCACCGCTGGGTTTTTGCATCGGCGCGAAATTTAAACCTTGCCGGTGGAACTCATAGGATCAAAGAAACTGCTTCGTCGATAGTCCATTCTATTACGTCTATGGTAAGATCCAGTTATTCCTGTTTGACTTAGGCTAGACAGAAGGCCTGTTCTCATCAGCCCGCAGTTGCAATTAGCGGGATATTTGGTTGAGAAAATATCCTGGAAAAATCTTGGTCATGTTTCCAAAATATCCCGCTATTTGGGAAATAACGGGCTAATTGGAGCCCGTCCGAACTAGTTTGTGATGAGCGTATCTGTCTGGTGAAGACAAAATTTTGAGCTTTGGGATAATATACAGAGTCTGAAAATGGCAGGTTATTTGGCAAAGTAGAGCTGATAAAGACAGGCCTAATGTCTGTTGGCTGTATTGCATGTACCCTTCCCGAATTATCATACATTGGAAGTGGGTTTGAAGTTCTGCAAAAAGGGTTTATATTGTAGGTATCAGGAATTAGTGCCACAGTTACGTTTATACACTTCAATACATATTCTTGAATTCTAATTGGGACTTCCTACCACTGGTGTGTACATTTCACAGGAACACTATAAATCAAATCCATCGTTCTCCCACCGCCCCTCCCCCCTCCAGTTCATTTTTTTCTTCAAGTATGGGTCACTGTAGACCAATAAACAAAGACTTTGGGGCAGGCAGGAGAAGTAGGGGGAGGAAGGGCATATTGGGCAGCTCCATCAACAGACTGAGGACCCCATCATCATTCTCTCCACAATGACCAATTTATTGGTGGGTGATGGATGATGTGGGCATAAATCGCTTCACACTATTTCCTCTCATTACCTCCATCCTTTCTCTTCCACTTTTTTTTCGCTCTCTCTTTCTCTTTGTCTCCCTCTCTCTGTCCATCTCTCTCCCTCTCTCCCTCTCTCTCTCTCTCTCTGTCTGTCTCTCTCTCTCTGTCTGTCTCTCTCTCTCTCTCTCTCTCTCTCTCTCTCTCTTTCCCCCTTCTCATTTCCAATGTTTGTTTTTCACTAATATTCTTCTTAATCTTACTTATCAGTATTCTCTTCTGCCCAGAGCCACTTTGAAATTACTCTGCCTCAATCTTTTCTCTCTTTCTCTCTATTTCAAAATATGTTTTTCGTACCAATTCTGTTCTACTCAGAGTTGCTTTCATACCACTCTACCTCCATTCCTTCTCTTTCACTCTTTGTATCTCTCTCTCTCTCTCTCTCTCTCTCTCTCTCTTTCATTCTAAATGTTCTGTTTCTCTTAATTTCTCTCCCATTCAGAGTCAGAGGTTAAATTATCAATTTACAGATGCACTCCTCTCCTTCCTGTAGTGTTATTTTCATATGTGTCTCCTATCTCCTTTTCATTCAACTGTATAATTAATATCTTTTGATCAAATGCAAAACGGCACTGTATGAAGTGTTAAGACCCTTCTTGCTCTCAACACACCATATATTCACCCTTGCCTTTATTTCCTTTCGATTCACTTCTCAATCGTACCTCATCAACATCGCCCCTTCCCCATTATTATGATTTATATCCCAAATTATAATCTATGAATATTCCATTAAGGTTGTCCAATAATTCACCCTTACCCCAAACCTTAGATCCACATTTTTCAATATCCATTCCATTTTATATATCAAACAGAATGAAAGACATTGCTTTAGGGTTATACCTTGCCACATCTTGTAAATTTCCAGTTTCATAAATCAATTACAACAGTTTCCACCTCCATATTTGCCATTTTCAACCCCGATGCTTTTTTTGCACTTTGAGCCTACCAATCTCTGACTCTCTTTCATCTCTATTTAATTAACTCTTTCATTTCTATCTGTACCTTGTCTGGCAACTAAAAAAGATTTGTCCTTTTGGGTCTCTCACCCCATCTTGATTGCACATTACCCATCTATAATGATGATATGCAAAGATTCTATAGAAACCCAAAAGAACTCTGCCTGCTTTTGGGAGATTTATGTAGCCATAAATGTCACTCCTTCTCTCAGCGCTGTTATTCTATTTACAAATTGCTCCGTTTTTGTTTGCCCAAGAGTGAGAGAGCGTATATTTAACATTTTTTTTCTCTGAATGGTGCCAGTTCCAGAAGCATGGGCAAATACTGCAGGATGAGGGTGTGTTGTTAGCCAAGAGAAAAGGCCTGTCCTCATTATCTCGAGTTTGCCAAATAAACTGCTATTTGAACTTTCCTGATCGCAAATTATCCAGTTAATTTGCCTCTTCATCAGCCCACAAGTGCCATTAGCAGGATATTTAGTCAAGATAATCGTCACACGATATCTTGGGCTAGTTTGCAAACTATCCCGCTATTTGTCAGGTGCGTCTTCACCAGCCCAAAGACTCGCACTATCTGCGTACACTGAGCTAAATATCTTGAGCTAATTTCTCGAGCTCAAGTTTTAAGTTTTGAGGTCAAGTTTTGAGCTGATAGAGACGCGATTTGTAACTTTAAGATTATTTCCCAATTATTTCCCAAATCAGAAATAGCGGGGTATTTGGCAAACTCGAGCTGATGAAGGCAAGCCTAGAGAGAAAGAGACAGATGCATCTCCCCAGTGATGATATGACTGGAGGAAACATATATGAGATGGAAAGTCAAGCATCAATTTATGGAAGTCATTCTCTTCGTATCTGTGTGATTACTCATGCCATTAATGTTGGGAATGATAATGAAATGGAGTATTTGTGAGCTAGCTGAGTAACTCAAGTATTCAGCGTTCTCATACATAGTTCATTCTTGTATGGAAAATATTAAATTATTTGTTAGGTACTTTCGAGGAGAAATGCGAATGAGTCACATTATGTATTTAAGTTTTTTGTTAAATATATGTTGAGGAAAATCTGCTATTTCTCACCACAGTAAATTCATTTATATCATTTCCTTGTTATATTTTGTTTATTATCAATCCTTTAAAAGATGAGGTATGTAGCCCTGAATACTGCAAAATAAAAACCAGTGTAAATGCACTTCAAGTGAGAAAAAAAATGAAATTGTCTCGCAAGGGGTTAAAAACAAACAAACAAACAAAGTTCTGGTCGTCACAAGGATCAAGTTAGCATTATTTAGATTTTTAGTTACAACAAAGAAGCAGGAAAATGATGGAACATTCTAGCTCTCCTCTTCCCCTTCTAATTCCATCATTTTATAAATTAATTCTAACCACCTGAGGGGACCCTGTTGGTCCAATACGAAGACCCGGTGTCTTCCAAAGAACCAAGAGAGCAAGGCCGGGCGCAACGTAAAACAGCTGAGATGCCTGATTCAGTAAAGATGTCCTCAGCGTGGACAAAAGAACATTGACCCCCCACGCTGAGGTTGAACTGATCAGTGTAAGAGAGATAGAGAGAAATAAGGATGCAGTGTATGGATACAAGGGGAGGATGCAGACATATTGGAATATGGTTGCTATGGTAATTTTAATAGGAGATGGGTGATTATGGTGGAGCTGGGTTGGTTACAAGTGTTAATTAGCTAGGTTTGCAAGGGTGATAATTGGCTCTGGCAAAGGTGAATTGTACTGTTGCGTGTATTATTGTGGAAGAGGAAAGAGAAATATTTTGTTGCTAGCTGTAAGAAATATATAATGGGCTTTGTTGATTGAAATTAGACCTGAAGTTTAGGCTTGCAACGTTATCTCAACAATACAGATCAAATTGTAATGGTGTTCAGAAACAACCAGTGTTTTGAAAATTATCAGCTCACATACGTATCTAAATTTGTTTGTGAACGTTCATCCCAAATCTAACCTTATCAATTGGTAACAGACTTTTTTCATGTGTCACATATGACATCTCTGTGGTAGGGATATATGTTGCTATGTTGGTTGAGCCTTATGCAAGCAATCAGATTATGAAGAACACTATTTGTTTCAGTATATATGCACATAATTTGAAAGATATGTAATAGTCAACCATAATTTCATTTTAATATGGAAGCTTAAACAGAGTACAGGCAAAAATTTGGCATTCATGTACCGAGTCAGTTTGATTTCATGGGTAAGAGTGACAACAAAAGGGTATTACTGGCTGTGAAAAGTGTGTATGGTGGGGGTAGGTTATGATTGTCACATGAAAGGTATGTTGTCTGCATTTTCACATAGCATGAATCCCTTGAAGTGGTCTAAAAGTAGCCCAATGTGAAACTGGAAGTAAGCGGAATGCCGCAACGCCGAGGTCTAGGCACTGCTGCATTGCTTTACCCGGTCTCAGCAACATGCTGGGCCAACACACCTGGAATTTATTGAGAGGTATAGCTACAATGAATCTCCTTTAGTCCCACATATGGCCTGTTTCCGTTGCTTTCACAGCACCAGCCCGTGCACCCCAGTGTACTAACCTCATAGCTTAGCCCATCTGGTCGCCACATTGTACCGGGTGATGGTCGTCACCCAAAGCATTTTTTTGGTTTTAAATATTCCTCTATTTTGAAGAGTGAATGCTCAAAACATACCTGTTGTCAAATAGTTGCACATTCATCTTATTTGATCAAAATAAGTCTTTATTTTAGAATAGCATGTGGAAATGCTCAATATGATTAACAAAATTAGGAGCAACTTAGTAGATATTCCTCCACGATGTTCAGGAACATATGTTGCTTTTTATGCTAATCTTGTCACACCCCCTCCGCTTTTTAAAAGTAATAAAACTAAAACATCTCACTCTTTTGGGGGGTATTTTTGTGATGTTGTTTTTATTTTTGAGCATGCAGCTTATATCATAGTAGGTCCATGGTTACATATCTATTTTCATTCAGTTCAATGTCTGGCAACAATTTATGTTGAATTACTGTATGATATTATATCTACAAAAGATGAGAATTGTGAGTGATTCTCAAAGCCTATTTTTGTTCATTTGATGTCTTTTAATACTAATAGTTTTCTCTTATTGCTCTCCAACAAGCCATGAATACAGTGGTTTGGAATAAGAAGGGCCTTATTTCTTAGGTCTTGAATTTCTTCAATGTTTATGAGGTATCATAATTATGATTCATATCAGCCGGCTTGACCTCCAACACGACCTCCGACACAGATTACTGCATAAGAATTTGTAATGACGCCTCATCTAAAATGATTTCACATTGTAATAAAGCCCTATGTGTTCACCTAGTGTGATTCCAATTTCATGAATACATTACTCCCATTTCCTCTCCTGGTGCTAGGTTGGTGCTGGTAGTCATGAAGAGAAGAGAAAAAACACTTTAGGCCTGTTTTCATCAGCTCGAGTTTGCCAAATATCCCGCTATTTTCAGACTCAGGATATTATCACGAAACTCGAAATTGCTTCTTCACCAGACTGATACGCTCATCACAAAATAGCTTGGATGGGTGCATATAAGCTCGCTATTTCGCAAATAGCGGGATATTTTGGAAACAAGACCAAGATTCTCAGGATATTTTCTCAACCAAATATCTTGCTAATTGCAACTATCGTGAAAATAGCCGGTTATTTGGCAAACTCGAGCTGATGAAAACAGGCCTCATGTTCCAGTTCACAGCTGCAGCCTTTCAAATAACCGCTAATCATATGTATGTTCACAGCAGGGGGGATGACTGGGCTATATGCTGTTGATAGGAGGAAGGGAGAAATGGAGGAAAGAAGTAGTGGAAAGAGTAAACGAATGATGGAGAGAAGGAGAGAAGTGAGGAGAGAGATTTTTTGGATAAAAAATACAGAAAGGGAGGGGGTCAGGAGAAGTGGATTGAATCTTTGATAAAGGGTAGGGAGACTTGAACAGGGGAAGGTAATGGAATTATGGTAAAAATTAATAAGAAAACATCCAGAAAACTAAATGGCAATTCCTGAAATAGGAAATAGAGAATGTGACCAAACAAAGATCTGGATTTATGGAGATTAAAAAAGAAAACTGCAGAGATGGTTTAGATTAGGATTAAATCGCTTTACCCAGGGCAACTCTCTAGACAATGGTCTGAATAAAAAGAAAAATGGATGCATCCAATTTGGAGGATGCAGCACCTCTCCTCTGGGCTCCCTCTTTGTTTCTAAGCAAACTTTTTAAAATATAAATCAGTAACAGAAATAAACGACAATGTCTCTGTACTTTCAAACTTAGTTCAAGTTAGATTCTCCCCTGAATCACGAAACCACAGCATTCCAAGTACAAGGACGGTAGAATACCAACAAAAACCTCTGTCAAAACTGCGGCAAGAGATCAGTCTGGTAGGGGTTTTTGGAAGCCATAACCGTCGAGAGGGATTCTTTGATATGTCAGTTCAAGGAGGATGATGGGCAAACCTGCTGGGAGATGGATCCAGAAGGGATGCTGGAGAGATGCGGTCCGAAAGATGATGATAAGGGTATCTGAGAGATTTGGAGTAAGCTCCTGTAGGGTGGGGCCCGTTTAGACTTGAGCCATGGCAACAAACTCTAATCCTTGGCCATTTCTTGGGAGTGTGTCTAGGCACTACAGTCACACTCACAATTCTTATATACCGGTAGTGGGGGAAATCATGTTATGGCAGTGTTGCTTGTCATGTATTACTGCAAAGGTATTGTCCTTCTCTGATTTCTAATATTCCATTGCTTTCATGAAATATCTCTAAGTCTAATGAAGGGTTTGGCATGATCCTGGAAATTTCACAGCATTAGAAATGGAGAGTATATTGGAACTGAAATACTCTCAAGATTCTGGTGCAGAAGGCCTACAAATACATGACTGCAATTGTAGCAGCTCTTAAAAAAAGAATCCATTGAGAAAGAATACATATATAACCAGTTTACTAGTATTGTCATCAGGTTTTGTAATGTTTCTTCTCAGAATCCCTCAGAACAAATCTCTAAATTGAATGGTTGTCTCTTTGGGTGGCACACATGAGACAAGCTTTGGGGTCACCAGGTCATCAGGCAAATTTGTTTGATGTTGTTTGTAGGTGCTATTCATAAAAATAAAAAATGAGGCCCATTTGTAAAATCACTTAACTGGTCTATTCTTTCAGAATAGCCTACGTAAACATCTTTTGATTTTCTTCTTACCTACTCTAGACCGTGTCCAGACATGTCCAGTTCAATGTAATCCTCTTGAAATCCCAATATATAAATCCTGCAATAACAGTTTTGACTAATCCCTTTAAACCTCCTACATCGGTGAGATGTATCAAAGAAGAGAGAGAGACAGGGAGAGGGAGAAAGAGAGAAAGTCTTATTCTGCCACCGCTCTCGCACATAAAAACAAAATATATCAATAAGATAAACTGCTCTACTTGTTATTTTCTAAGCATTTGAGTGGACTCTTACGTAACAGTGTTGAGGAGAGTGAGAGTGCCCGAAAGTGCAATTGGCTCGGCTTGAAGCAAAGAGAGGAAGCTGGGAAAGGAACAAAAGTCATTTGCATTCCTGAGATATGACAGATTTTTAATCTTTAGGTATACTTGAACCATGCTTGAACTATGAATGCCCTACAAGTTTACTTCATTGCCTGCTTGATTACTTTTTTAAATTTGATTCCAGGACACTTTATTATGGAGGGAATTGAAAATATATTGATTTCATTCAGTTATTTTGGTAAAAACTTGATAATTGTCAACCTTTGTCAACCTTTTTTCAATGGGGGAGGGGGGGGGGGGTTGTAAGAAGAAATAAATTACTATTATAAATGTTTCATTCACATGTGAAACATTTTATGATGCTATTAAAAAGCAGGAAGAGAAAAATAATTTAGCTGAAGACATGGTTTCAAGCATATCTTTGTCTGGAGATAACTTTATTTATTTTTTATGATAGGCATTTTTCCCACAGCAACTGTTACGATTTGCAAAGCTTGGATTTAATCTCGAGCTCAAGCAGGGCTTGATACCAAACATGTGGTGGTCGTATTCCGCCCAACAGCAGGCCGCTTTTTATGACTGCAATGGCTATGTTCCCACGGGCAAATTTTAGTTTTAAACTTAAAAGTTAGCAAAATCTCAGTTATAAACATCGATCTACTGGGAACGACAAAGGTTCACACGGGACTGAGATAATAAATAATCAAAGTTATATCTTTAAGCCGGACAAGCATTCATTTTAAAGATTAAGATCAGTTCTGGTCATGCGATTGCATTGTGAAAGAAATTGTGGAATCGATTAGAAAAGGTTGATCATCTTACATATAGGTATTGGTGTGTACTGGAATCATCAAAGTCACAAGAAATTTGGCCCAGCCTTCGTAAAATTACAAGCACTGTACACAGAAAGATGTATATGGGACTACGTGACACATGCACGACATGTGCACGATATCTATTAGGTCCAAATAGATATACTAATTTACCAAATGTATCGATTGTATCATCACATATTAGTCAAAATATCTTCTTTCTCATGATTGGTAATAAGAGCTTCCATTTCATTTTTTGAGATTGGGGCGTTTCCAAAACTGGTCTTTACCTTTAACTCAAGCTGCTGTAGGTTGATTACCTCCCCATGGCATATTACTGCCCGTAGTTATCATGCTAACTTAGAGATCGGGTGTGGTATATAACTTCAGGTTCACTTTAAAAAAGAAACAGATTTTGTAGTTATAGTTATCTTTTGATGTCAGTGGACAGATTATGGTATCAAATTTTTATCTCATCAAAAGAAAGAATAGTTCTCTTTTGGGGCTCTGAGTGCATCAGTGCCTAAGTCTGAAAGATTACATCAAAATGGAGTTTCTCATGAAAGGAAAATATTAATTTCTCCTGATGTCATTTCGATTAAATCCATTAAACTCTTGTAATTGATGGGATCTAACTGAAAGAAGGCAAAAGTACCACATTTTGTATGTACTACTATAAAAACCACTTTGTAGTTGCAGTTGTAGTTGAAGTCAGAGGCATTACTAACTGTCCTTTCAAAAGCTATTTTCTTCTCACCTTGTTTGCTCAACACCTGCGCACCTTTGATTAGAGCATTGATAAGACTGTGGGAAGATGAGGGCAAGTCTCTGATAAAAGCAAAATAGTTTTCCAATTAATCACAACTACCAGATTGGAAGAGTTAAGTGGTTTCTGAAATGGCAATAATTAGTTCTGATAAGATCATTTTGTCTGTTGAAAGTCAGAAGGGCATTAACTCTACCTTTTCACAGTGGATGAAAACCCCTTTTAGTTCTCCTCAGATGATTTATATTGTCGTAGTAGTCCATGCTAGAATACAGGTGATATATCAAACATTTCACAGTTTACAGAATTCACCAAATGTAGTCGTTGATGGGAGATTGAAAGATAGCAATGTCCAAAAGAATACAATTTGATCACCTATCGCTGCTATCTCTGATGTAGTGATGAAATTAGATTTATACTTTATGAGTACTATTCCCATTCATTCTAATATGACATTGAAATAGTAATATTAATAATAATATTTATGTTTACCCCGAAAAACCTCATCAGCATTAATGCCTCTCCTCCTGAGAGCCCTACAGGCTACAAGTGTAGTTATTATTACCCTAGCACTTGCCAGGTACCATTTACTGATTTACACCTGGGTGGAGAGAGGTAAATGTGGATTCATGTCTTGTCAAAGGTCATTGGTGCTGGGCTGGGATTCAAACCCTCATCCCTTGGATTGATAGTCATCTGATAATGCCATTTTAAAGGGGTTAGGAATAGCAATGTTTGAGAACCGTTGTATTGTTGGATTCAACACTATGAAGGTTGCATCCAGCATTTTTGGATTTCTATTTTAAAAACACTGTTTACTCCTTCCCCATTTACGTGGTGATTTATCAGTTAAGTTTCTAAAAGTGTTTTATTAGAAGTGTTATAAAAGGTGTTTTTTAGAGGTAGGGGAAGCTTCCAATTTACAATCTAACAAATTAAATTCCTTTGATGTTATGGACCCACAAAAGCCTATTCCTTAACTGCCAAATCTAAAGGTTAATAAAGACCAGTGATTTGATGCCGAAATTCTTTCTCAAGATTTGACTTTTTAGGTGACCAGCCTTGTGAAACGGCTGGTCTGAATAATCCCGAACAATCCTGCTTGGGTCTCTATTATCAAGCACAACATGTAAACACTTAATGAGGGGTGCTATTGTGTAGCAGGCCTATTCACACAGCAGTCTCAATCAGTCTCTCTTTGTTTACACATCATCAGGATTAGAGCAGTCAAGTGTAAACACAGCCCCTCTAGTCTCATTTGAAGCCCCTGTTAGAGAAAAGCCCTGTTTAGACAGTAAACTTGGTTATGAATCATGTTCAGATCCAATGGATTGAGGCAAGGTATGAAGGTTTGTCCGCACATGATGTCAATGTTGAATTAACAAGGTGTGTGTTCATATTGATAGATCTGAAATCATATTTTGCAGGAAGTTTAGAATAAGACATTGGTGGAGAATCTGCGTGCTAGACTAAGGATACAGTTATGTTTACAGAATGAGATAACAGTTAGCTCAGGTAAATTTACTGAAGAATCCCAGCATGGATAATACCCCAGTTATCTCGGACCACCACATTGTTGTTTGGAGTACCAATGAATGGAGCAAAATGGGGGGGGGGGGGGGGGGGGGTTTGATGGGGGGAACGGGAGGAAGAGAAGATGTAAGTTTCTGGTAAAATTACTGTAGAAACCCAGCATGGATAATAATCCAGTTATCTAGTACCACCACATTGTTGTGTAAGAGTACCAATGAAAAGAGGAAAGGGGGAGGGGTTATTGGAAAAAGGGGACAGTAAACAGATAAACAAATAAGAAATTGCAAAATCAAACATTTGCATATTGTTCTTAGCTTTTTGGCAAAAAAACTTTAAAGAATACAACATGAAGTTTATTCCTAAACATTAATCTTCTGAAAATCTGTATATTCACAAATTCTGAGAAATTTCTTTTTAACTCTTCATATGACACGCATATACTCTCCCTGTGCTACATTTATTTATTATGGATAGATATATCCCCAAAACTTCAAGATTTATTTATCTGTTTCCGAGCAAGATTAAACTATTACGTTGTTAAAAGGGTTGTCATGGAGCTAATCAAGACCGGAAATGTGTAATTTTGCAAAGCCATTATGTAATCCTCTCATCAATTGGTGCCTACATTTTTGTGCAAAATTGCATTCGTGGCAAATAAGCAACTGTGTAGAGAGTCAAAGAATGCAACCAAAGTGTTAACCCATCTGTATTATAAGGACTCCAATAAATCTATGTCCATCTATATAATGGCTTAATCAATTCATATTATTGAATAGGATTATAGGAAGAAAATGAGGACAGATTGGCATTATGTGCATGGATAGGTAGAAGGTACACCAAAATCTGGTTGCGGTCCAATCTTGCACTCTTATCCTTCAGCCTCTGAATGTCAACGAACTCTCACACAGCGACCTTTATGGTATAGCCCCCATTCCTGTAATTGATTCTGATGGAACTTAGTGTACCTAACAACCATTCAAAATTAGATTCCATCTCAAAACAACACCGCAATATGATGAGGAATGGTCAATCAAAGTCCACTCTGCATCCATCACCATTGTTGACCGACCATCTAATGACCGCTTAATTAATTTGTTGCGACTTTAAACTCGCTTACTGGTATATCAGTTATTAAGAGGTCGGTATTAGATGCCTATTTAAGTCAAAGTTAATATAACAATTTTTAATCTAGTGTTTGGGTCATTGTTTTTATCTGTGTTGACCGTATGAGTTAATCTGACCACTAATATTAAATATATTGTTCTTTTTCTTGATTGGCGTGTTAAATCTCTAGGCACTTGACCGATGCCTATCATTTCCCTATCTGACAATTTAAAATTAGGTGAAGTTATCTTTAAAGGTTTCATTCTGTTATTATCATTATCGTTATTGTTAATATTAATGATAATGGGGACAAAAGCTGAAGAATATTTTGGAAGAAAACAAAGCAGTGATCCGGTCCGTGCACTTGTGTCATTTGTTTACCCTTTGAGACCAGGTTAGATAACTTGACCACCAGACAAAATATTGAATCAGTTGGTGGTTTGTTGATAAGGGCCAAAGAACAGATGACCACTAGTGACCACCACTGACCAAAGAACACTAGACCACTTGGGTTTGTAGGATGAGAAACTGGTGTTTACTTGGTACCCACGCAGATGAGAACGAGCTATCTTGCTATCTCCATTCATTACAATGTCTGAATGAAGCTATAAAGAGATGACCAATACTGGTGACCTACACTGACCAAAGAATCCCAGACCATTTGCTAAAAGCTCAACTTGTATAGGGTGACCAACTGATGTTAATTATTGCCCATGCTGATGAAAACTGGCTATCTTCAGAAGATAGCTGATGTCTGGATAAAGAAGCTATAAACAGATGACCAATACTGACTACAGGTCACCTTGACTACAGAAGATCAGACCACTTGTTAGAAGCATAGCTTGTATAATGAGAAACTGAGTTTTATATGATACCAAGACTGCATGAGTGATTTGCTTTCTTCATGAGATAACAAACAAATGGATGATATAGTGTCCAGATGAAGGATTAATATGAGAATAGAAGTAATATAGTGTCAGGCTTTTGAATAGATTCTACTTTTTAGGAACTTTAACCAACCACATGCTTAAGTATGAGAAGGCAATATTTAACTGTTTTCTATACCACCGATGGTTTGTTATCTGGTTAAGATAGCAAATGTCTTGAAGATGCCATGGTTCTACAAGCTTTGTGACGATGTAGATAGTTGTCATTGTGGGATTACTCCTTTAATTTTAGGCTCAAATTTTTTTGTTGACAGGATGAAGGATTAAGATGAGATAAGGATTAATATTGCATTATTTTGTTTAAATCACCTGTTAGTTTGAAGTTTCCAGGTGATTCCAATAGGAATATCATATTGAAGGAACCCAGGAGAAGAAAAGAGGAATGACTAAAAAAAAATCATTTAAAAAAAATCTGTGAAAGAAGGTTTACTTTATTTTACCCCTTGGGTAGTCAATGAACATTAGCAGTTGCTACTCCCCTTGTACATATCATGAGCACCTACCAATTAATTAAGTTTTTATCTACTCAATTTTGGCAGACAAAAGAAATCAATGGCAAAAGAATGGTTGATTTACACTCTATTCAATGTCTTTAAATTGACTGAATTCAACATAGTTTCTGATTTTTTCAGTGCATAAATTACATTTCATAGACTCCAAACTGCTGTTTACAAACTTGAAATGGTTCACGACTTTTGCAAGGATACATTTTCTAAGAAAAAATGTGATGGAAAGAAAATTATTCAATATGTTATGGTACATTTCTTCTGTCACAAAAGGTTTCGGTATCTGCGCAAAGCCTATGTAAAAAGCAATCACATAAAAATTATTATTCAGTACATCCATACCTTCATCTTCCAAATCACATTTTTTTCTCCGCACAAAAACCTGACTTTGTGGTTTGGGTTGATTGAGTAATAAATTGGGTGTAATCATGGTGTTCTGGATGTAATTGTGAGGGGCGCTAACAATCAGTGATTTTGTGCAAACATCCATTAAAAGACCCATTATGGGATTTTGCCACAGTTTATCATGCTAAGTACAAGGATAATTTCATGCTCTTATTCTGAATATAGGGTTTGGATTGTCTGTGTAAATGAATAAAAAATTTTTTTTTATTGCTTTTCATTACTTTGATTAGACTTTTATCACCTCACGCCGACTTCTGATTTCTATTGATGATGAATTTCATTTACACATGGTATTTGTCCTAGAAAAAAAACAACTTATTATTACTTTCACACAAAGAATAAGCCATAGTCTAAGAGACTAAATTCTGTTTCACTGAAGTGTCAAATTGATCATGCTTTGATATAAAATATAGATTGTTGCATTCCAGTATGTTCCAGCACAATGAAACTTTGTCTTCTCAGGTTTTGATACAGGAAAGTTTCATTTGATAAAGGAGTTTGCATGACTTGTATAAAGTTACTTTGAGTGCATTTCTAATGCTTTGTTATGTAAATCATGGGAATTATCTAAAGGATCAAACTTATGGATATGCTTATTAACTAATCTTTTAATCTTTCAGTGCCTTTTCAATGCTTATCAATGTAATTTAGGTGACTTGAAAGAAAAGTGTTGCATTTGATTACTAACTTATCTCTTCTCTCTTTTCTCTCTCCTGTTTATTTCCTTCTCTGTGGCTGTGCTGATCATTCTCTCATGGATTGTGCAAAACCCCATCTGAACTTCTGCCTCCAATTGATGCTGATCACCTATGAACAGGTAAGAAGACAATCCCCATCATACCTACCACAAATGAGATACGCCCTTCCTTTTCCCAAATTACCCCTTGATAATTCCCTCCCCCTTCTGAGTTATTAAGCCTTGTCTGCTTTGAGCTATAACTTCCTATTGGCTCTAAAAAAACTGTCCTTTCCTCTCCTGACCACCCCCCCCCCCCCCACCCCAAATTTCAATATGTTTACATAGGGCTCATGCATTCTAACTGATTTTTTTTTTAATAAGGACCCCCATTCTAAAGAAATTTATTCTCTGAGGAAAAAAATAATTCCTGTATATACATGCTATTGGTTTGCATACATTCTATTGTTTGAAGTACAAGAAAAAATTAAATATGTGGTCATAAGAACAGGAAAATCTGCAGTATGTCTTTTAAAAAAACTATGCTTTCCAAACGATAGGTGGTCCAATATGCAAGCAGTGCTATTCATGGCCTGGTCTTGATCAGATTATGAGTGAAAATAATATGTACGGTACTTAACATTCTTTCTCACAACCTCACTCAGAAATCGCTGGTCTGAATGACCCCCTTTCAAAAAGCTAGACTTTACAGACTTGAATTCCATGCTGATGGACCTCAAGTATTTGATAAACTCAAGAGCCCTTGTATCTGATACCAGTCGCGTTTTAAAAGCCTGTTTCCATTACAAGGTCCAGGATTCATGAGGCCATTTGGCCATGCCCTGTCAGAGACGTGTGCAATGCTAGGTCAGGCATGGTATTTTGTTTTTAAGTGTGAGAGTAAGATGATAAGAGAAGAGAGAAAGTGTCAGGCTCACCAGGTACTTATAGGGTACCTTCTTCTTCTTCTGGTATACTCCTCAACGTTCCGTAAGGAACCAAGCGAGGAGGATTCCAATGGTAACTTGAATGCATTGGGCGTTCTTATTGCTATTGAACGTTTTAATGTTTTATTCGATAGTGAATCTAAGCGTGATTTACTGTCGGTAGATTAATTAGACTAAATTAAATTTGATGTGAATCAATTAAAAAGTTCTGTTAACAGATCCAATTTTGTTTAAGGACATATATTTTAGCCCTTCTATCCCCTTCCATTTTTACTATTCTATGTACTTTATCAGTGGGATATTGCGTTATAGGAAAGTCTTTGGGCCAGACAAGGCACTTACATAATTTTTGATACCGGTAGTGGAATATTGGAATATTTAGGACACCACACAGGACATATCGGCTCTATATGTATGCCTACACGATGATGCATAAACTGTAGTCTCTTATAATTAAGCTAATTAGTTTTAACTGGAAATTACTGTGCATCGAAACATGCTAGCTTGCTAAGTCATCAGATGACCATGTTCGTAGAATAGCCGACCGATAAAACTGACATCATCTTACCAGCGAGTTAGCCATGAGAAAGATGCCTCTGTCTCCCCTTTCATACCAACACTGTGAATGGTCATGAAGAAAGATGGCTGATGTGAATTGGCAGTGACAGCCAGTTTCTATTGGTGCATGAGAAAGAGGCAAATGGATCATAAACTCTCATCATACTTCTAACCCTGAGCAGTTTATTAAGACATCTCCACACTTGTTAAACAAGGACATCGCTATTTCAACCGATCCGTTGATAGCGAGTTCTTTTCCCACCATCAAACATGCAACAGGAGAAGTTGAATGTGTTTGGAACTTTTTCTAATCCACCATGTGTAACTGAATGAAATTCTCTTTATCCTGAATCATGAAATAGATAGACAAATGTGCATGTATGTTGCACCTGTGTATCATCATTTCTTGCTATATTTCTTGGTATATTAAACCCATCAGTACCCGATGAAAACTAAAATGATTTAAGAATTTGTGAATAATTTCATGATAATAGTTCATGTCTTTACATTAAATGGGAAGCGGAGGCATCCATGTGTATTGCTCTGGGCTTATTATATTAAAGATGTGCGGTTAGGTTTGCAATTGGGTTTTATGTTAGGTTAAGGGTTGTAGATTAAATCATAGGGTAAGGGTTAGTGTTAGTGTTTGGTCCAGGGTTAAATTTAGGGAAAAGGCTTTTATAGGATGTTGACCATAGAGCAGACGTTGTTAGAGCAAAGATTATAGAACCAGAAGGATGAAAAAGAAGGGGATGCAAATGTAGCATAGACCTAGTACATGGCTTGTCAGTGAGAAGGCCTTCGTCTTAAAGGGAGTGTAGCTTGGCAAATACTGGTTAACGCCATCGTGATTGCTGCGGTCGCGTCGTCCGTAGTCGTATTATACCCGATTGGCCCCGAGTCAGGCCACGGGAAAGACACTTAGTCTCGTCATGCTACACCACCTTTAAACCATACTCTTCTCTTGATGGAGCGAACAAATAAACATTCAGTGAAATCATGTGCTGTGCTGAATGGGAAGAATGCTTCAGTTTCAAATCTACTGTAGATCGTACATATATGCACACCTCGATAGACGATGAAAGATGTCATGTAGACAGGCTCCTTATTGAGACAGAAAAAGGAACAAGTAACATTTCAGTGATATATGCCATGTTAGAATGTTGTTTTGAAGTAGGAAGTTCCGGTACCAAAGCCAGGGAAAAGGTAACATTCCATGTTTGGGGAACGTCATGTCAAAATGTTATACAAGCTATGAGTATGACCGATAAAAAAATGTTACATTTCATGCCACCCGGCCTGTGTTTTGTCTGCATGTTCATCATTCTTTGCATTCCTGGCAAGCTTGATAGAGTTTAGCCACCCACTACGGGGAAAGAGCTCAGAAACTCGAAGCACCTGAATGCTTGGCAGGCCCTCCATCCTCAGCCAGCCCAAAAGTCAGGACGTCACTTTTGGTTTTTGTCTCAAGAGAAATTAGTAGCCTGTTCATACTGGAAGAAATTTATACAAGCTATTTAGAGAAAGGTAAATGCATCACAGGATAACGGATAGGGCATGCACAATAGATGATAACATCGTATAAAGAAACATTGTTTGAAGAAAACGTTTTGAAGAGATCAGTTGGCTTGACAGCCGGGCCCATCATCAGTGTATGCTCACGATATAAGCCCCACCCAGTTATTTGGTTTTTTGTGCGATACGATGATCAGACAGGGAAATAATTATTTATTATTGTATAACTTTAAATTTGTCATAACCATACGGTAGATTTTGGTAATCTGAATGAGGGGGGGGGGGGGGTAAATTCTGCCTACCATTAAAACATTAGACTTGTGGTATATTTTGTCCAAATTTGTATGACTCATAGCTTGTAGCCAGTGATGGTCCATGTTTGTTTTTTGTTTTAACGGAAGTCATAAATAGCTGGTGTAATGAATGGAGCAAAGTGCTTGGTGGACACGAAAAAAAGGTCTTACAGAATGTCAATTGGTTTGCATAGATTTAGATTTATGATACTTTCAGCTAAACTAAAAGGGCTGGTGATGGAAAAAGAGATTTGTTGAATTGATTGGGAGAGGAGGTCGTGAAACTAGAAAAGGATATGAGAATGATGTATGTAGAAAGTGCATTCAACAAGCAAGCAGAAAGGGAGAGAGAGAGGCAGAGATGGAGAGAACAGGAGGGAGAGACAGGGAGAGAGAAAGAGACAGAGAGAGAGAGAGAGAGAGAGAGAGGTGGAGAGATGCAAGGATAGAGAATGAAAATGTCCCACAATTGATGACAGAGAACAAAAATCAAGTTACTAAACTTTGTAGATTACCCCCAAAATAGGATAACAAATTTTCAAGGAAGATAACAAGAGATGATAAAGTATGAGAGAGAAAAAAAAAGAATCGAGAGAGAGAGAGAGAGAGAGAGAGAGAGAGAGAGAGAGAGAGGGATAAAAAAGAAAATATCGAAGAGCATAAAGAGAGCTAAGATCATTGAATTCAGGGGGTTATGTGGTGGGGGTCATGACCCCCACTTGTGATGATCTTGATGATGATAAATGGGGACCATATGATGGAGGACACTGGATTAACCTTACTGAGGGATTAACTCCCTAATCTCAAAAAGAGATATCTTTCTTTAGAAATCACTCTGGTATGTAAGGAATTATGTATCGCTTTCAGACTACTGCCTGCCCCTCTCCGACAAAAGACATCAAAGAGAAAATGGTAGTCTGTCAAACTACCAATGTTCAAAGACTTGAAGTTTCTTTTAATTTTCTTTTTAAAGGCAGATATTTGTTTTTTGTTACAATTATGTTGTTCTATTAACTAGCACATTTCAAACTCTTAATCAGATTAATTCTTGTTGCTTTAAAAATAATAATATTACTTTGAATAAAATGAAAAACATACCAAATGAATAAAATTGCAGACTGGGGGTGAATGTCCTTATGAACTCTGAAGTCATTGTGGTTGGATTAGCATGTACATGCTAGTAAAAGGGTGACTAGCTGGAATGTTCCCCAGGGAGTGGAGAATGTGCACTGTGATTTACAGAATAGTAATTGAATCCAGTGACCGGGGTGACAATAGTACTGTAATCGCTTTGGTCAGTTAATGGAAGAGTGCTATATAATAAAACTGTATTTTTTATTAATGATAGCCTATGTTAATGAAGAGAGAGACCATGAAAAAGATCTTCTAATGGGTTGTAATGCACAATACCACCAGGTAATGATGGCTATAACCAGTTTGACCTGAAAGTAGCCCATAATAATATTTCATTTTCACTGTATTTCTTTCCACTACTGCCTATCGGTATATGAAAAAGGTGTTCTTATAAAATGCAATATTAGAGAGGCATGGTGTACATCATTGATATTGTCAGTTGGATATTACAAGTGATTTCCACTTCACATTTGGGGGGGGGGGGGGGGGGTCTACGGAAATATAAGGTCAAGTGCCCATTCCCCCATTTCAGTATATTACAGAGGAGAAACAAATTACCAGTAGGAATGAAATGGAAGGGTCATTCCTATTTCTAATATGGGATATGAAATTGTGTATGAGTAATGGCATTATTAGCAAATATAGGAATTCAATTCCGTTGACACTTTTTCCAAGTGAAATGATTGGATAGGGACGGAAGCCCCTGTACCCTGAAAAATATTCATCATAACTGTGTGACTGTGTGGGGGAGGGGGTAGACCTAGGCTATTTGTTTTGAAGAAGGAGAAGGGGATGGGACAGAGGGAGGCAGGGGAAGGGCATCAGTTACAGAAAATGTTCATTTGATGTGAGTGGTTGAAAGCTATTCCATATATCACCAATCTACCCGTGTTTGGTTTCGAATTATTTGAAACGGATAAACACCGCAATGTCGATAAAAGCACCAGTTTGTTTGACCCAGTAAAAAAAGGGGGTGGCCTGTAAACCCTTCTCCCCGCATCCTCAAATATCACACATCAAATATGAAGAAACTCCTCAGAGATTGATTCAATCATAGTTGCAATTCTATCAAAAAAACGGAGATGTCCTAAATATGAGTCATCGACTCGGGAGAGCTGGCTTCCAAATCCAAAGCAATTAGAAGCCAGACTCAGCATTATTTCATTTCCAATATGACTGACTTCCACTATTCGACCATAGCCTAGAACAAATATAAGGTGCTAGTTGGAGACGCTGCAAAAACTCATTTTCCTCATTTTATGCTTCCTTTTTTCTTATACGCTCTCCCATTTTACGAATATTTGATTTGAGAAAAGTGACTTTGGGGTATTACATCTCACAAGTGCCTGGGAAGTATATGTTAATGGAATTGATGTTTGTTTTGCCCAAGAATATAAACTTGGCAATTTTGATTACATTTCCCTAGACAATGTAGTTTTGTAGTTCACCAAGGCATGGTTTGAAAGTATATATTTCCACTGCAGAAAGATATATTGATATTGGATATATTTCTGTGACACACTGTTACTTATATTCAATGGCCTATTTTTCAAAAGAAAAGATACATGTTATGATGTATTTTAATATGATTCGTCACACTAAGTTGTGATACAGTGGCAAGTATGTTGTAATTAATTTAAATTTTTAGACCCACTTTTCACTAAAATATAATTTATTTATATAAAATACAGGTATATATGTCTATGATATACTTTTACTCAAGATTCTTTGGCCTGCATTATTTTGCAAGAAATAATATTTGTGTTCATACGAGTGTGATATTGTTAGGCTTCCCTTCTCTAGCAGGTCTATTCCTGAAGAAAATAGAACCAACTATATAAACGGATGATTCATTTCCAATCACAATTATTTTAGCATTTATCTTCTTCATACCATTAAATCCTCTGTCATCCTTGATAAAGTACCCTTCGCCCCAAGAGACAAAAACAATTTAACCTGCTTTATCATGTCTATTACATAGTTAATCACATTCCTTATAAATTACGACCGGCTTGAAATGATAGAAAAATGCCTTTGTCTTTCGATCCAGTCATCAGAAGTCATTCAGTTATTTACACCTGGATGAATGACTAATTGTTTCCCAAGAAATGTTAGCATTTGTGATTTGTGGTTTGAGCCCGAATATAAAGAAGTGATGAAAATAGTCAATTCAGATTGTATCCAGAGAATCTCAGTATTCTTATTGACTTATTTGTCTGGTTTGTGGAAGGAGTTTCATCACTTTGTTTGTGTTTACTGGATGGTGTCATCTTATGAAAAAGAGTTGACAGAAAGGGGGTAGTGGTTTCTTCAAGTGCAGTTGACAATTTGGGAGTTGACAATATATGGTGTCTTGAGTGAAGCCTAACCCAGCTCGCCAGTGAATGTATAGGGAACAGCTATAGTACTGTGCCTGTATGTGACTAGTCTACATCTCAGATAGTTCAGCCTTTTTAAAATGCATTATAAGGATAAATTGGAATGGAAGGAGGTCAGTTGCACATAGAGATAAATATAGAACCAACCAAGTTTAAAAGTCATATATAGTCATGGTGTTTATCTTTTGTTGTCATTTGTATATTTAAAGGTCACCTATAAACCATCCACTGTATAAAGGTTCCACACTAGATGAAACAAAGCTAATTTTCTGAACATCTCAGTATGAATTGGTTATGAAATGCAAATATTCTGCTATTTATTAACTACAATTAATGCAATATGACAACTTGCTTTTGGAGGCACACAAGTGCACTAATGACCCAATTTATTTCAACCGGCAAGTCCGCCATTTATAGAATGCATGTCTTATTTAATGCTGTATATTCTCAAACCCGTATAAGGTCTTTGGGGAAAATAAGGGAAATCTGGTTATAGGTACTGATTCTATTAAAGGAAGAGAAAAACATATACATCTACATACAATGTGTGTATTAATGTGTGTATTAATAATAATAATAATAATAATAATAATAATAGTGGGTTCTTGCTCATGTCAGTCAGATTTGACCCTCCTGGCGCTCCCGATTATTACCCTGGCTTTAGCACTGCTGCCATAATGCGCTCTAGCATTTCAAGGAATAAATTCCTACCAGGTACCCATTTACTTCACCCGGATGGAGTGTGGCAAATGTAGATCAATGTCTTGCCAAAGGACATAAGTGCGGCGGCGGGACTCGAACCGTGGACCTTGTGATCGACAGTCCGGCGACGCATCCACTCGACCACAACACCTCTACAACTTAATTTTAATGAAAATATCCATCAACGCATATACACACACACTTCATTGCTATTTTGCCACGGTTGCATCATCAGGGAGTCACAATTTATACCATATTCGCATTGCCTTTCCAATTCCAACCAATGACCTTGGCTTTGAGCATTCTTTGGTTGTTACCAAAAACACTAAGATTTGCTCGAAAGAAGATGCAATTAGCATTAATCTCTTTCTGGAGAAAGTAGAATGAGTCATATTAAGTGAATCTTTTTTGGAGTTAAAACTTGTGTTTAATGAACCAGTGTTGGATGTGTAGGGCTTGGAAACGGTGGTGAATCACCATGGACATGATGTAGGAGTGCATCCCACAGTCCACTGGTATCTAGGGCATCTCCTGGACTTTGGTAGACAGAGTGCAGTCTACAAGCTCAGACTCTAATTTGACCCATCAACCAAAAGATGATCACTAGGATTTTCAAGAAATGAACTTATGGGTGGTACCTTTTGTAATGTCTATGAAAATCATGTTCAATTAATTGTACTATTTGTGTATTTCAAAATATGACATACAAGGCTATTGGTATTGTCCTAGATTTATTTTTTATCAGACTGAAGTTGCAAAATAACCCGCTATTTTTAACTAGCCCGATCTCAAATTAGGCAGCTAACTTATCTACTGCTTATAATCCATCCACAGCGGCATCCAAATATATCAAAGTTTTAAAGAATTACTATCCATCCAATTTTCAAAATTTTCCAAAACTTTGCATTATATATACCTTTAACTATGTCCAGATTCTTATATATTCCACCTAAATGTGAAAGTTCCGCATCCATACTGAATCTACAGTAAATTGCATTTTCCTCCCCCCGCACAGGAACTAGATTTCTATTTGAATAACAAGCTGGTGTGAAAGAAATATGGAAGAACGTTGAGTATAGTTATCAGGGAAAGGTCATCATAAGACACGACTTATCAATCGCTAATCCCCCCATGAATGTGCCCCTCCATTACCCTCCCTCACCCTCCCCAAGGTAACAGCAAACATAATCCTCTAACATTTTGGAGCTAATCTGACAAATGATCCAGACCCAATCCTTACAAACATGGCCCTCAAAATCAGCATGTACGTCCTAAAAAAAAAGAAGAATGGGGACCCAATTTCCAGGATGATGACAATTGGTGCTATCAGCTGCAGCATATCCATTCCGACAAAGAATCCATCGGTATTTATATCCGAGGTCTCTATCTTATTCTGCCTTTATCCCTGTTTGGTATTAAATCACAACCTCCCTTTGTTAACGTTTGATTACCTCTGTAGTGTCCATTTTGCCGACACCTAGGTTGCGTTTATCTAGGAAATTTTTGGCTAGAATCAGGTTTCTCAAACGTCTTTCAGGCAAATTTAGAAGTAGATAAACGCAAAGCCTTTTTCAAACGTCTTTAGATATGGGCATATCTAAAGACGCAAAAAGGTGCGTTTTGTATGTCACATACAGCCAGAATCACGTTTCAAAATGATCGATAAACGCAAAGCTGTTTTGTACCTCACATACAAATAAGACCGCCCAGGTGTTGTGTACAAGCATACGTGTGAAGTTGACCTCCGAGAAACTGTCTGCGTCCCGGGTCAAAACAGCTGGGCAGACACAAGGCCTTTATTTTGAATCGTGAAGGGTCGATAAACGCGACATCCCGCAAATCACGATCGTATAGTGGGGTACGATAGTGGGGTTCGATAGTGGGGTACGATATGTACATATCTAGTGGCAAGCCTAGATAAACGCGCTCCTAGAAAAAGATCCTAAGAGTTTAATGATTACAAGAAAAACCAACATCTATCTTCCTTTCCATTGTTATGGGGAAGGGCATAGAAGTGTTGGTCAAACCTCCTTTATTTCGGTCAAAGGGAGAAGTGACCTCGGGTCAAAATGACCAACACTAATCTGAGGACTCTATCAAAGATTTGTAAAAACAAATTTCGCTTGATTGTTATCCAGAAAGCGCATCTTCAGGTCATTAGAATGAGATGATTGAATTGTGCACCTAGGATAAATATTTTTCTTTTCCATTTCATATTAGTTGATTCTTTTTCTGGGCTCAGTTTTTCTACATACTGGATAAAATTGAGCTGCAACCTTGCTATAAGCAGCTTGGATTGCTCATCAGTCGATCATTTATGTATTCTGCTTTATGGCTGGATTTAATAGAAAAAGATTTAAAAGAGGCATTCACTAAAAACTCTAAATTTGGGTTAGAACTATAGTTAAATGGGCAGAAATTTAGATATATTATAAGATCAAGACTAGAGAAGAAAGAGAGGGAAGCATTTAGATAACATACAGGAGGCGGCAGAAAGAAGAAAAAAAAAATGTAAGAGAAAGAAGTATGAGACAGTCACAGAGATGGGGTAATATCAAGACAGATTGAGGGGATATGGGATAAGAGAGTTCTATTGACATGGAGAGAGAGAGGTAAATATGTTAAAAAGAGGAAAGAACAAAAAAATCAAAACAAACGCTCATGCAGAAGAACAGAGAAATGACTAGAGCAAGTTTAATGCAGAGTCTGAAGGCTAGCTGAGACTAAAACAATCTTCTGTGAATCCTACAAAAAGGCTGCAGTATGAGACTAAAATCTCTGTCTCTCTATCTCTCTCTCTCTCATTCTCTCTCTCCCTCCCTCTCCCTCTCCCTCCCCACCCTCACTCCCTCCCTCTTTCTCTGTCTGTCTATCTCTCTCTTTCTCTCTCTGTATCTTCTCTCTCTGTCTCTTTCTCTCTGTCTGTCTGTCTGTCTATCTTCCTCTCTCTCTGTCTGTCTCCCTCCCTCCCTCCCTCCCTCCCTCCCTCCCTCCCTCTCACCTGTGACTCCCAGCATGAATGGGAGGATGAAATGGAAGCGGGCAAATCAAGTATCCTGGATGTATTTATTTCAGGGTCTGTTTGATTAGGGCTCCCATCATTGACACATTCCATCGAGCGCATGTCATCTTGACTCTTGACTGTCTGAAGGAACTTCTTCCAGACTCCAGACCACCTTCTTGTGGGTGTCTGAGAACTGCATCCCACCCACAGGCAGTGAGATGTAGATGGAGATGGAAAATATTAATCCTCTTGTTCTCAATCTCACTTTGAAATGGGATTGCGTGATGTGAGGAATAGAGTTTTTGTTTGTGGTACTACCTCATCATTTCGTAATTTACTGTTTGGAAGGGAGCATGATTGCAAGGATTTGTAGATCTTTAGCTTCAACCACTTTCTTCAACCCCATAATTATGAAGTAATCCTTTGTTTAATTAAAATTTGTTACAATTTAATGATATGTTAGTGTATGTTGGACATTTTTGCAAATGTTGTTGGATGCAGTCTTCTTGTCAAGTCACATGAGTATTCAGTAAAGAAATGTTAACATAGAGTAAGTTACCACCACCATTACTTTCACCACTGCCATTACCACCACCACTACCACCATTCCCATCCTCTACTTTACCCTACCACCTTAACTGCCACACCTCTCCATCAAGGCATCCACCCTATCCATCAATCGGGGAGGCAGGCAGAAATGGAAAGCTGTGGGTTATCGCCACCTCTAGAACGACACTTAATACCACACCACCACCACTTTTACCACCACCATCTTTGATCTCTACCCCCACTTTTTCCTTCTTCTTTTTCTCCACCCCATCCCCCTCCTCCCTCCTCCTCCCTCCTCCTCCCTCCTCCTCCCTCCTCCTCCCTCCTCCTCCCTCCTCCCTCTCCTCATCCATCCATGAGTCAGGGAAGTCAGGAAGATAATTTCAGTATTCAAACTATAAGCTACATGTACCATCACCACCACCATCACCACCACTACCACCCCACCACCACCACCACTACCACCCCCACAACCACGTTTACCATCCCCACAACCATCTCTACCACCTCTTCCACCACCAAAACCCCAACTTCTTCCCTCCACCACAACCATGTCTACCTTCCCCACAACAACCTCTACCATCTCTACCACCACCACCGAAACCCCAACTTCTTCCCTCCACCCTCTACCCTACCACCTTGACTCCCCATCCATGAGTCAGTGCAGCAATTGGGCAGGCCCTCTCTGTAAACAAGCTGTAAGTTGTCACTTTCCTCTCTCCTGACGAGTGCTCCCTCAAGGGCCACCTCCGATTCGGTTACCCAAGGTTCAAGATCATCCGCCCCGATAACAATTAAAGAACAAAGCAGCCTTTCATGATGTCAATTATGTTTAGGTATGATAGCCATATTTTGCCCCTAAACTCAGCCCTGAGGTATGTCACAGGGGTGCATTAGTTCGCCAAACTGTTACATTATCGGATTTGAAGCATTTGTCTTCACTCTGGGCTTTCACCTGGAGGTTAAGAAACCAAGGAGTTAGTCTGCAAACTCCTGGCTAGAACAAACTGATGATTTTTCAGCTTGGTTGTCTTGTATCGCTGAGGTGATGGTATTTACAGAGTGCCTCGAGGTATATTCTCAATGTCTAGTTTTCTGTTGGATATCACTTCGTATTATTTCGTAGTCTGAAACGTCATACAACGAAACATTGTATAACAGAACGCATGTTTAAGCATCATTTCGTTCGAAAATCTTATAATTGGGCGGGGCATATCGGGAGCAGCACTTATGATTGGCTAGCTGTCACGACAACTGACATAGTAAAAATTAGGGTCTTTTATATGATGTTATTCTCTAGTCTGTACTCTCCTTTCGCTATACAATGATTCTTCATACAATGTTTCTTTTTTTTACAAATTTCACTTAAAATAGTGCTACTTTTTACATCTTTTCTCCTGAAGGAGATTTGCAGCACTCAAATTTTAATTTTGTCTCTAGTGCTTTTAGATAAAGAAATGTTTTCTTCATGAAAAGCTATTTTCCTTTTGAACCAATTAAGCTATAAGTAATACGTGACATGGTGCATTCATTGTAGCAAAATAAATATTGCATTTGTAACATGTTTGTAAACTTGGTAGCTTAAACCTGTAAATTAGCAGAGTCAAACAATATTAAAAGTTTGCTCTGTAAGAAATGAGAGAAAAAGACACTGACAACCTAGCTCTGTCTTGAAGTGTACACGAGTATTAGAATTGAGTGTTTGACACACTTGAAGATGCCAAATGCAAACTTGGAAATCTTAGATGTCCATCGAGTTCCAGGTTTGAGTCATATAATTTGGTAGAGAGGTCGTTTCATGCAATTCTAGTTTGGTTTTGAAGGTACATGATGTCTTCAAATTTAACGCAGGTAACTAAATGCTTTCATTCCAATTTGGATACATTTTGACTATTGAGTGGTTTGAAACATGTATCATTCCAACCGATTACTGTATCATAAATTATATTTTAAAATAGAAAGAGGTTGTCTGAAAGCAGAATTAACTTAATTTAGTTGTGGCACTTTCAAAACAGTATCTTTTATATTCATGCAGTTTCATTACAATATGTTGGCAGTTCTTAAAAGTGAATGCCTCTTTTTGTAATGAATATGCTGATTCAAGCATATTCATACTGTTGTTGTTTGATAAGTGAACAAAAAAAACTTACCTGCCCTTTTTGTCTTCAAATTCAGTACACAATCTAACATATTTCTTCCAATAAATTTAAAATGAGCGTATCTATGATTCAAACATTGATATGAAATACTTATATTAAATTCTGATTCCTGTACTTGAGAAACATTTTACCTTTAATCCTATAATAAAGGTAGCTTATTTGTTTAAGTGCATCTGTAACTGGTTTGGCAAAAGTCATGGCTTCTAGCAGAGAAGGTTCGACATGACTGAGAGTAACAGATACTCTCGCCATGATAGGTGATATCTGCCGGCTATGAACTTGATAGCTACCCCAATTAGGAAACATTTTACAGGCAAAGATTGACTTCGTTTTACCAGACGCGTACATGCCTGGTTTTACAGAGTAGAGATGTCTTGGAGTTTCTCCATTGGGTAAATTGAATGTTGAGGTGAAAGTGTACCTTTTTCAATTTGTTCATACTGGTGCTATTTTGTTATAAACTGTGAAGTTTGTAATCAGAGAAAAGTACTAGTTATGCTTGAAATGCAATAAAGAAAGGAGGTATGTATTTCAAGTTGTAAAGTTCAAGGGTAATTTTAAAACTCACTGAACCAGTGAAAAAAGTAGATTTAGAATGTAGGAGAGGGTTTGGGGGGAAGAGAAAGAGAAAAGAAAGAAAATGGAAAGAAACATTGAAAGAAAATTAAAAGGTAACAAAGAAGAAGAAAAAAAGAGAGAAACAAATTAAGCTTTTAAAGAAAGAAAAGGTTCATTGAATAAAGTGAAAACTAATACTTATGGGAACAGGATGAAAGAGATAGAGAGAGAGAGAATGAGGGAGAGATAGAGATAGAGAGAGAAAGAAGGGAGAATAAGCAAATGAAAGAGAACAATGATCGACTTTTTTAGGGACGGTGAAACAATAGCAAACATCAAATTTGAGGAATTGTGATAGAAAAGATGAAGAACAAAAGTAAAGCAAAAGAAAGAAAAAGAAAACAGAGAGGAGAGAAGATCACATCCTTCTTTTTTTGTAACATGGTATTACAGTGTCTTTGTTATGCTTCAACATAAGGTTTATTGCAGATTCTGAGCAGGGTCAGGGTAGTATTTATTTCCTACTAGAAATGGGTGTAATTTTTTAGGAGGAAATTTTACATCTTTTGGTAGTGATTGTGAGCTGTAATAAATATATTTATGGAGATTTTAGGACCATGACCAGCCTTGGTGTCTACATATGAACATGCGATAAACTGTGTAAACATTTATAGATTTTAAGAAATGAACAGAGAGAGAGAGAGAGAGAAGGAGAAGGGGATAGGGGGAGTCTGCAAACGCAAGTACATAATTTTCATTTTAAGTACAAATGCCTAGACCAGTTTGCGATAAGTTCACTTTAATGAAAGCGGAGCAGTTAGGAAACTAATCTGAAAATGTCTATAATTATACAAAATTGTGTACCATAAATGATAAAAACTATAAAAGTTTTATTATTTGTGACCAATTACAAAATGGTAGCTTTGATATTTGCCTTATGCTCAGCACCCCAATTTTTTCTACTAAAAATTTGATAGATATCCACTTTTCTCCAAAAGAAAACATTTTGGCTTTAATCCCTCATGTCAATTAGATATGTAGGCCTATACCGACTATGTATCATACATGTTTCTACACAATCTTTCAATTAAATGACAAGAAAAAAGAAGATCATTCTAATAACGTCTACAGGCTATACTTTACCTTATGCATTAAATTTCCCAGACAATAATACTAATAGGGATGTGTTCTACCAGTGAATGAGATTTGGGAGAAGGGGGAGGGGGAGGGGGAGGGGAGCACGATAGGGTGTCATGTCTAGACCCAGAATGGGGTTAAGATGGTGAGGATGCAGCCCCACCCCCTAGGGATGCTCCTAATGTGGTAATTGGAGGACCCTAACATAAGGTGTCAATGTAAACACAAGTTCTCACACCCATTACAGCACCCCCTTGGCCTCTAGCGCCAGAGAAGTTGGTTCTGCTAATGAAGACGGGCATTTGGATGAAGACGTCCTGCAGAGGGCTCCCTAGATCAATTTGATCTCATCCTGCTCATTCTCCTTTGTGGCTTGCTATATCTTCCATTTCTGTTTTCTTTTGGGATTTTCTTTCTTGCCTGTTTCTTTTTTTTTAAATTTAGGCTGTCATTATCCATCTTTTGCTTTTGCTTTCTTTCTCCTTTTTCACCTCTCTGTCAGATTTTGTGGACAAGTGTTTGAAATTATTGTGCATAAACCAATTGTAGATGTTTATTTGGATAAAGCTGATCTATTGAACATACAGAAATCTTTGTTTCGATAGTGTATGACTACATATGGGCGTTCAGAGTTCAGTACATGTGCCAATGTATTTGGAGATCAAACTTTTTAGTGTTGCATTGCGTGCATAACCTAACAGAGTGGAGCCTGACAAAAAAAAAATTCAGGCCCTATAGACAAATTTTCCCTGGCATCCCTGGTGTTTCCTCTTCCCCACCTTATCCTTCCTACTGCCCTAGTCCTTTTCCTAGATTCCCATAATACAATTTATATCTATCTGATGTAGAATGGCTACGACTGCATGTTAACAACATATGATTAAAAATATACTTCCAAAAGTCACTGCACTGTCCTAACGTTTCAAAAATGTTTTTAAGAAAAATTTGTTTTGCTAGCTATCATTTCAGTGAAGTAAAATGGTGGGAAAACAAACTAAACCCAAACCATAGATCGATAATCCTTGACTGAAAATGAGGAGAAGAAGGGGAGAAAATATTATTATGCGAATCAAAGACATCATTCATTTTGACAGTTCAAACCCCATGGAGCTTTGTTAATCTATAAACAAAGGTATACTAGATCTACCATATTAAAAGGTTTACAGTATCTAGAACAGATTTAGGCCTTATTCTATTGAACTTTGAACCACGAGCTTTTCACCACTTTTATGACAACAAAAGAGATAAAATGTTAGATTGATCATATACCTTTGAAAAAATGTCCCAAAACCGGTTCCTTTGTTCATTTTTTTGGTAAGAAATAGACTGGAAACAGAGCATACTTCCAGTCACTCAAAATGTCCATGTTTTGCAAACTGGGTTGTGCATACATTGTATTGACCACCCTTTCAGGGGAAGATGAGAGAGGGGTATAGCAAAATGGAAAAAGAAGAAAGATGGGGGATGCTTTCTGTCCATTCGGCATTCCTTTGTGAGTCATAGTATTGTTTGTTTCGAAATTAGCGATTTTGCGTGTACTTTTATGACACTTCTTTGCAATGACTTAATCCTGTAGGACCGATTATGTGTTACTATACCCTCGACTGTGAGCTGAAAAGATTAGTACAGTTTCCTTCTAAAAATCGAAGGTTTCTACCGCTTCTCTTCTGCTCTGTTTCTCTCGATTTTGATCGCTATGAAAAAGTACTAAATTTCTAACTCCTGTAATCAATATTGCTAATGAATGGCTCTTTTTTAAGAATGATTGGAATCGTAAAAGGATTCATAATACTCTGGGGAATGGATTATACAGGCTGGGAGATGTCGGTCCGTTATTGACTGTTAGGACGACGAAAACACACATCCTGAGGAACTTAATCCCGGAGTAGCGAGATACCGCTAATTGAAGAAATTTGATACTCTCCCTGGCTCCCCTGCCCCCCATGCCGACACCTAAATCCCGAAATACACCAGACAGAAGATGGGTCTATAGGAACCACTTTAGACTTGTTAATATGTTACCAAAAAATGACAAATATATCGACTCGAAATGCGATATCTAGGAGTCGTAATCTTTGTAGCGTGGTACGGAAAGGTGGACAACTGAGAGGGGAAGGGGACGGGAGAACGAAGCACCTGGTAGATCCATTAGAGATGCGAGATGCGGGAGGAAAAATCCACAAAACCTGATTTTTCATGCCGCAAACGCTTGTTCGATAATTACAGGAGCTGAGGTCTAAGGCAGAGGGTATTAAACTCAAACACAGGCAACAATGGGTGAAATTCACCCGCCGTATTTCATGACACTTGGTAACAATAGACGGCAGTGTTTGGAAGATGACTAATTTCTTCTACCTGAGAAAGTGGAGGTAGATTCTCCCTCTCTTTCCATTTATTTCTGGTTGTATCTTCTACGTTTCATTCTCCCCAGGTCTCTCGTCCACTCATAAGTATTGATACTTTTTGATAGGACTAGGCAAACAGCCGAGGAGTTTGATTGTAAAGGAGTACCTTGCGCAAACACTCTTGAATTAGTGTATTTTGTCGTGAATGGAGGAACGGCGCGTGGAGGCACGCACGTTCGTTTCATCCCTGAAGAGAGAGAGAGAGCTGGATTTCTATGATTTAATTTCTCGTGTCAGCATACCCCATCCGCCATTCTGCTAATGTGATAGCCGGCCAAATTCATATGGAACGCCGGGTGTGAACCTATGACTAACTTTCAGTTCAGGGTGCTTCTCGCTTAGACAAAGTCCTAGCACTTTGAGTTATGAAGATATCAATACAATGGGAATCCTACAGTTATACCAGGCTTTAATTGATATTGCACAAAATAATCAACTTTTCATTAGAGAGAGAACAGTATATTAGGTAAATTAGTTGGCATGGCAACCAGGTATCATCCAGCATCGTCGTAATTGAAAGGGAAGCTCTCACAAGGAGACACAATCAAGTGCACAATGTCTTTTTATCCCCCTGTGGATGAAACCCATCATGGGATGGTTCTGGAAAGAGATAGCCACCCTCGTCGTAATGTCCGGTTTGGAATGTGCGGTTAATTTAGGAGATACTCAGATAAACCCCTTTTCTCTCCCTCTCTCTCTCTCTCTCTCTCTCTCTCCCTCTCCCTCTCTCTCTCTCTCTCTCTCTCTCTCTCTCTCCCTCCCTCCCTCCCTCTCCCTCCCTGCCTGCCTCCCTCCCTCCCCCTCTCTCTCTATCTCTCTCTCTGTTACAAACCCATTACCACCACTACCACCACCACCACCATCATCATCAACACTACCATCATCATGAGTGCATCGATAACGAGCTGTGTACGATGCTGAGACAACATCTGCCCATAAATAATAAATGAATTCAATTTGAGCTCTTCCCTCTATTGGCACTCATTCCAATATTAAGCTGTGACTCACCGCAAAAAACAAAAACAATGGCTCGATGAAATTTCATTAATTCGAGGCTGATTATCCTTGGATTGGTTTTCTGTTGTCACATGATGAATATTCTATTAACGAGGAGAGAGAGGGATGCAGATGCGATGATTGAAATTATTATACTGATGTATCTATTTTTCGGAGACGATTGCGAGGAATGGAATATTTGAGTGAAAGTTTGGTTTATTACTGGTATCATTGATAGAAGAAGTACTTTGATTACAATCAGTATCAAGTGTAAGATTGACATCCTGTATGATCTGAATGATTGATTGACTGCTGGGCTAAAAACAATAATAGAAAAGAAAATGATTTAATCAGAGAGAGAGAGAGAGATAGAGAGAGAGAGAGAGAGAGAGAGAGAGAGAGAGAGAGAGAGAGAGAGAGAGAGAGGGTGATACAAAGTTCACTGATGGCCAAAGATGTGTTTGTGAGAATAAATTTGAATTAAACAAAAAATATGAAAAATGATTGACTGTTGTATGAGTTTGTTTCAAGGAATTATCTGGTGTATATGGAAATATATGGAACTGTGTCAATATCATACATCATTTGATGATATTGATTAGGTACCAAAAATAAGCAGAAAGAGATTGACTAGCATAGAAAGAGAGAAAGGCACACTAGCAAGATTGGTCGAAGACCTCGTAATAGCATCCAATGTTTCTTTTTGTTGTTTAAAGTTCTTTTCTAAGATTTCTAGAGCTCATTGGCACTCTGCTTCCATTTATTTTGGTGAGGGGGTTGGTCAAGAAAAGACAGAGGCAATTCAGCATGGCAGACAGAATGAAAAGAAGAGATCGCAAAACAGACGGTTGGTGCGATTAGGGAGAAGGGTCGAGGGAGAAGGGAAGAGATTTAAAATGTATGTAAAGTTTGGATTTACAATAACTTACAATGAATAGGAAACAATTTTTGCGAACGGGGAGCAGAAGCAGCAAGTACTTGACAAGAGGAACTATGGTTTACAACAACAATCATATGCATTAATAAATATCACACAAAATGATCATATCACAACAAATATCCCTTGACATATAATCCCCAACAACAATTTACTGACTGACTATATATGTTGGCCCTATCCCATTACCAATATAACAAGAATCTAAGAATAGATTATGATGATTGCGTTTTGATTTGTTTTATTAGATTAATTTTTGTTATGTGTGCTTTATTGTTAATTTTTAATTTTTGTGTTATTTTCCATCTAAACAAACAATGTTTTGTCGTATTTTTAAAAGATTGACAGCTCATAATTCATTATATGGTCTAAAAAATGAGGGATCATGAACTCTAACTTCAAGATTTTTGCCATGGATCTGTTTTTTGTTTAAAGATTCTTTAATCTCAAGTACCTGTTTTTATCTCTTTTTCTCTAAACAAACTCCTTGAAGAAGTTTAATCATAAAGGAGTGTTTCCTATCAACGGTAATGTCTGGCTACCAAAATTTCTTTTCTCGTAGGCCTATGATATCATCCACTTGAGAGAGATAATGACTAGATCGTGGAGGTGGTCAGATAGGTTTAGAGATGGACCAAAGACCATTCAAAGCTCTGATTCATCCCACAGCCCATTAAATTGGTTTTGATTTCTGAATAATTGTTTATCCTACAAGGTAAACTGTGGATAGATTGTTTGATGATCGTTTTGGTTTTGGAAGTTGATACTGAACAGGCCCAGTGGTCACTTTTGGAAGAGTTGGATTGAACGCATCTTTTCCAAAAGATTCCTCTGGTCACAAATGCCAGTGTTTCTGTAATTTGATGTAGACAGCAGGACTGCACAGACTCTTGGTTACAAGACCTGACAGTTTACTTTAAGTTATTTGTGGTATGGAATGGAAACAATTAATTGTTAGGTTTCACTATCCTATATGTCAAATTGTTAGGTTCACACGAGAATCTGCTGTAAACTAAATTTAGCCCTTTTTAAAATATGAGGTTATTGTGTAGTTAGGACCATCCAGGCGTTTTTGTGGCTTCATATTTTGAATTTTATTTGAAGTTTTATCCAACAAGTGATGTTCTGGTGAACGTGTTAATTATTATGAGGAACAAAGGGGAGTGGGGGGAGGGGGTCCTCATCAATTAACTTCAAAATTTCGGTCTCATGTGAATTATCCTCATTGTCAGTGGACCATTGTTAAAAACATTTAGGTTTAGTAAACTTTACTTAACCTAATTTTTAAAAAAAATTAAAACTACAAAGGTCCCATACAAACAGAGCTAGCTAGCATTTCCGTAATTTGGTATGGGTAGCGATTGAGAATGCCCAGAGAATAACTTTGAAGAAACCTCTTCCTATTGTTGTCTTTAGGGAATATTTCTTGGTCTACCACACACAGTATTGTGATTTATGATACACAGCAGATACCATTTGGTTTCTGTCAAAAACACCTTTTCCCATATAAAAATTAATCTTTATGATTCATTCAATCATTGTGCCTTTGTAATTGGCAGATAGGATAAGTGGATTAAATGTAAACATTGTGATTAAATGGATTGTTATCAAAGGGAAATGGTATTAAAATCATCAATCTCATCATGTTGCTTTCATACAACTACCCATCATTACAAATGACATTGCAAATGATGTATTTTGAGGGAACAAGCTCCCACTTAGACTTGGTGAGTTATCATCTCAAAAGTCGGCTAAGAGAGACAATGGTGAAAACTACCAATATAGTAACTGAATTTTTCTTCAAAATGCCAAGTAGATTTATCAAAATCATTCATATTGTCAAATACATTTGTTTTACAGTCAACCTGTCTATAAAGACCAGTCAAAAGAGACTAGAATTAAAGACAGGTGGTCTTTCCTCCCACATTCCTTTAATATAGATTTTAGTATGAGAAGTGGAAGAGGGTGGTCTTTCTATGCAGGTGGCCACCTGACCTTTAGAAACAGTAGAGCTTTACAAACTTATGAATAGATGCTCATCATATAAAGTAGGCCTAGAAATAATTGATGAAATGCTTGAGTAAAGTTGAGTAATGCACTTGTTATCCTCTCCCATTCTGTATCATGACTCAAATGGGAAATGAAGATGAGCAAATTATCGTAATGCATCACCTTACCCCCCCCCCCCCCCCCCATTAATTAGATGTGCTATAGTTCATGTGTACTTTTACCATAGGCCTAGAAAGAGAGAGAGAGAGAGAAAGAGATCACAGCGATTCCAGTGTATTTTTACACAAGTAATAATTGGATTGATGCAAGTGGCACTTCAATGTATAGCAGGGTGGACGAGTTGCTAGCTGGATTTAAACAAAGAAATTACTCCTTGATCCATGATTAATAGTACTTGAAATCCTATGATATATAGATGTGGGTATAATATATATACAACAATAACAAAGGGACGATTTATACCTTGGTTATTTCATTTTGGGAGGGAGGGAGTAAACTTGACTCAACACTGTTAACCCCACTGTTGGCTTTAAATTTCAATAGAATATGAACCTCAAAATTTAGGTGTGAATAGGGCTTTGGTCTTGAGTTTCTGAACCACTGGAATGGGGGCGGGGGAGTTCCATCAGAGTGCAAGCCATTCAGGTCTCTGGGGTCCTGTTCATACCACAATGACCTTTCAAATGGTCGTTTGTGATCCCCCACCTTTCAGTAATGGTGAAAAATGGTTCTTTCCCCTCACACAAATCATAGCAGGGCTAGTATAATAGTTACCCCCTACAACCCCCCCCCCCCCCCTCCCCAAACCAAGGTAAATGGTAATGTATTGCTAAGTGGTAATTTGTCATTTTTATGGGTTAAAGTTTTTAAATGATCAGTTGTGATCCCAAATAACCAACCTTGAATAGTGGTCAATAATTGTTTCCTCTCCTAACACAAATCATGGCAAGATTGGTGTAATGGTGTGGCTCTTCCCCCTTTCTCCAGCTAGGTAAAGTGCAATACACCTGTCAGTGGAACTTATTTTATCATGTTCAGTTGACCTTTCAAATGGTCATTTATGGTCCCCCACCTCTAAATAACGGTACATAATGGCTCCTTCCCCAAGGGCCCAAGTACAAATCACAGCAGAAATGGTATAGTTGTCCTCCCCCTTCCATTACCCCCTGTCCTTCAAGGTAAGAGTACAATACTATTAAGATATATTGTCATTTTTATAAGGTCAACCCCACCTTGGATAAGTTTGAGTGATGATTTCCCTTCCCCTACCAAGAATGAAAGCAGCATTGAATGTAAATGTTTAAATTACAAGCATATAAAGCCATGCATAAAACGGATGACTTCCACTGTAGTTAATTTGCATGACTCGATCCCTTTGAATTAATAGTTCTTTTAATGACTGATGCACAGCTGGTTATATTTCAATGTTAGAGTAATGCGATAATATTCACTGGTATGATGAGGAAAAGGGAAGAATGGACCTTTTAAGTGAAATAGTAATATCCACTTGCATCTTAGGGAAATTGGTATAATTCTGAGTCCTTGCAACGTGAAATTAAGACAGGATTCTAACACTTTCACACCTGGATATATAAAGTTCCTTTGACAGCTAATCACAGACATACATGTAGGTGTAATCTCACACCATATTCTATCAATTGCTTGTATGAAAGAGGATGGATCTAAATGACAATATTTAAGAGAAGAAAGGATAAATGTGAGAAGTGTATAGAAAGCAAATGGGGTTATTATTTGAGCTGTTTTATTAAAAAATACTGCAAGAAGGGGGAACAAAAGTCAGTAAGAAATGAAAGAAGATAGATGAAGCTTTCAGGTTAGAGGCTTAGAGCTCAGGATAAAGATATAATCAGAAACATCCAATGAATCTTACTTTTGTCGAACATCAACAGCTCTACAAGGTAGACCTAAAACTGAATTAAACAGAAGGAAATGGTTTATACCAAGCAAATCAGCAAAGGTACTTTGATTTTTTTTAAAGGAAGAATAGAAGGGCAAGATCATCATGTGTTTTGGGGTAAAACTTAGTGAACATAAAAATGGAGGTATGTTAAAAACATGACTATAGGAATATCAGTGTGTAATGATTGAACTGAAACTGGCGAACGGACAGATATCACCGGAAGATTCAAGAAAGAGAATATTGTGGATTAAAGATTAAAGGATGAGAAGGTGTTGCAAAGGCATTCTCTCTCTCTCTCTTTCTCTTTCTCTTTCTCTTTCTCTCTCTCTCTCTCCCTCTCCGGCTGTCTTCCAAGAGGTGCAAAGTCGGCTTGAAGGTGCCATAAGCCGTATCTGGTATCGGGGTACATAATGGGGCTTATCACTCCGGAATCAGGCTCGGAGAGGACTCTTCACGCACCCCTTGTTTGCGGACATGTATCCCAATCTTAAGTCAGTTGTTAGAGATGCGCTTAATAGCATGAGGAGAGCAGATTTGGGAAATAAATTGCCTTCACTTGATGTTTGACTCAAAGAAATGTCTCTTTTTGAATAAGAGAAAGTGTGATGCAAGTAGGAAGAGGGAGGGTGTAAGATGGCATCAGTTGGAATATTGATACCAGTAAAGGATATAAATAAAGCCAATGACAAGAGCAAAGGGGTTTAGTGGATGTGTGACTGGACTATATAGACTGGACTATAGTTTAATCCCAGCTAAAGTGCTCACATCATCTTAGTTGCCACTTTAGAGAAAGGAAACCTGATAGAAAATATAAATATGAGTAATGATTGGATGTTCACCCTGAGGGGTAGCTACATGAGTATTAATACTGCACTTCCCGCTGACCCTGCAATGTTTATTACTCAAAGAGTTGCCAGGTACCCATTACACCTGGGTGGCGAGTGGCAAATGTGGATTAAAGTCTTACCAAACAACAATAGTGCCCAGCTGGGATTCGAACCCTCAACCCTTAGACTAAGAGCCAAGGGAATAAACCATTGCACCACAACACCTTTGTGAATTATATTATCATATTATCATTGCCCTGCTTGAATGCATATACCGGTATATAATGGTAAAATTCAAAGACAATGCATGCTCCCAAGGGAGTGGAGATGGTGCACATAATGGGGTAGTGTCAGATTGAATCCAATGATGGGGATTTATAATCGTTATGAAACGCTATACAAGTAAGATGTCTCAGCTGAAAGCCAGAAGGGCAATATACTTCATATCTTTTAATACAGCATTAAAGCCAATGCCCTTTTGGGACTTTCATCAGATGTATTATTACTATTTATATTTAATGGAAGCTACCATCAAGAGTCTTCATTTCATGATATCAGAGGGACACAGCTAAGAGGTCAGTGACCTTTGTTTACCATAGTTCAATGACCTCAATAAAAACAAAATGTCGTGCCATACAACTCTTGTACTAACCCAAAGATGGTTATCAGTGTTATGCAATCTTTCTGTGGTGGTATTCAATTAGTTCATGACATGTTTGGCACTTATCTCTTATCAATGACTGTCTAGATCGACTCTTTGCTCAAAGGTGGTGGGATAAGTCTTGGTATAGGGCCATATAACAAACATACGTACATCATTATTTCTTGTTGTTTGTTTTCTCTTCTGTTTGATTGTTTCCATGTTTTTTACTGCTTTTATTGTTTCTTAGGGAAGGGGTTTTATTGTGCCAAAGAGTGGGAATGAGTACCTAGAAAACGATGATAGAACATTTATTTTTCGACACCTACATTGCATTTTTTTTAATAAATACAAAAATTGTAAAAAAAAAAAAAAATAGACCCAAATTGATGCCTTTTCAGCTGAATGTTTGACATTCCAAAAGATGTTGCTAATAACAGCACATCAACATCAAACCCTTATCCAGTGCATTAAAGCAAAATTTGGCCATTTTCACCAAAACACTCCCTCCACTTACGCTATACATACACCAATTACCATCCCTTCTCTTCTTCCCGCCCTGCTATTGCAACATCATACCACTCACAATGGAGGAATGAAAGCCCTATATGGGACAGTTATTACTAAAAAGCCCTCCAGGATTGTTTTTCTTAACTATGTAAGCGACATCCAAATGATTTTGGACGTGATTCATCAATTAAAGAGAGTAAAACGTCATTTCATTCAGTATTGCCAATCTGATCCTATTAGTAGAGTACAGATAACATTGGTGTAATAAATGAATCATGCTTGTCTCTTCGTTACTTGTTGTATATGTGTGATGGATTGGGGAGGAGAATGTTGTTGGGGGTGATTGCTTTTTTTTTGCCCCAAAATAACAATTTTCTGATATTCTACATGCAATTTTTTTACCAATAATCCAGTTTTATGAGAGACAGAATTGCATTTTCTTTGATTCATGTGTTTGATTCACAATTGTAAACCCCTGTGTTAAAAGGAAATCTAATTTTCATAGCAAATCACTTTAGAGGAAAGCAGAAAAATCAGAGAAGTTAGACTGGTAAAAGTCTGAATGAAATTTGACAAAAAATGAGAAAGTTATAATTTTTGTAAAGTTGTAATCACTGTCGGTAATATCTCTCTAATGTAGTGGCAGACAAATATTTAAACCTTTTTTTAAAATATCTATTTATTATATTCTATAATGAAAGAGGTTGCATTTTCAAAGACTTTGTGGAGCTGTAAAAGATTTGTATTACTCAAATTAACCTCAGATGACATTGTCATGTCCTATGTGCAACTAGTTAGGCTGGAAGAATTACTTGGTATCAAAATATCTCAAATAAAAGTCTGCTATGCTTTCATGTAAGGCTGTGCACAACAGTGCAATGAGGTACCCGAATACACTCCCAGGCTCACAAGCGAATACTCGAATATTCGGACGCCATGTTTTTTTATAATTTTGTTCGAATTTTTTGAATTTTTTTGAATTTTGTTGAATTTTTTGAATTTTTTTCTTTTTTTGCCACCACCATACCACTCGGCAGTTTCCCAGGTCCCTCGCCGAAAACACATGCAATTTTACTTAGAGTTGCAGTTGAAGGCGTTGATTTAATAATAATAATAACAGTAAACAATGCTGTTTTAAAAACCCAAGATGGCAGAATAATCCATTGTCCTCTGAGTCCAAACAAAAATCTGGACATTTGGTCCCAGAGTGGTGAGTTTGACAGTGCTCGAGTTGGGAAACATTTTTACCGACGGTACCATGCCAGCGGCCAGCGCTCTCCCTGGCACGGATAAGCGTGGGCCTGGACTTTTTTTTTTTTTTTTTTTTTTTTGCGGCCGAATATTCGGGTACGAGAAATCGTACCCGAGTAGTTGTCAACCGTGCGGGTACTCGAGCATTCGACTACACGTCGCAGCCTTACTTTCATGTAATAAAGAAACAAATATTGAGAAGAGGAGAATAGTTGAAGAGGCCAAGAGAGAGAGAGTAAAAATCAGTAACAAAATGTAATATAAAGGGATTGTCCATACTGGGGCAAATATTCCAGAAATATTTGCAAATTTATTAGTCATTACTGACCTCAACAGGCATCATCTTTCACTGATACTGACACTCTCAACCTAAAATGTCATAAGTAGTTAGATGTATTCTCCAAGTCTGAAATTCTGATGCTTATAAATTTGTCAAGCACTGCAATTTCCCAAATAACGTTACCTTACATCTTTGCCCTTCCTATATTCCTTTCTTCACCATTGTTTCCCCAATGAAAGGAAATAAATGAGGAATGATTAATTTGGGCTTTTAGCCCTTCATGATAAATTTGTTTTCTCTCCACTAAAGCAAAGAAATCTCCTCGGATCCCTAGCATCATTTGTAATTCAGTCCTCGGCCGATGAAAAGGGGGTCACTCCTCGTCTGACTCCGTGAATCAAATCAGATTTGATGATAAATGACTATTGTGCCACTTTGTTGGGAGGTCTTATCACTCCGCCCGCATTGGCAGAGTTAATATTAGCTCAATCCTTTTTTATCTTCTCTCCGCTCAGTTCCCACTCGTTCGTTGAAGCGAGCGTGTCGTTGCGCTCATGCCCTCCTCTTCCCCCACCAAGCGAGGGCGGGCGGTAACCCGAAGCGTCTGTGTATACACCTCGAACAAACGCTTCGTGGTATCTTCCCAGGTTGCATTTCATGTCGGGGTTTCATAACACTCTCGACCCCGTCTCGTTCTCAGTCAACATTATTCTCCTCCTGCTACTCTTAGATTGGGGTGCATTCAATCGGAGCATATATATCCAAGTAAGGAACCCGTTTCCAATGTGGGGGGCCAGTGAGTCACTACGGCAACAACAATGAACTGTGTATATATCATTCTCGGGTATTAATACCACCACCACAATGCAACTCCCTCAGATTATACGAGATTGGAGGTGAAATTAAACCCCAGTCTTTTGTCACCAATTTTGTGGATTGGGGTATAAAAAAGGTTTATTTAAGCTCATTTTAGAAGCAAATTGAGATAGCCATCTCACATAGCCAGCAGATTCCAGGCTTTCATGCCGAAAAGCCAAAATTTGAAGAGTTACTCATTCTCAAACAAGCCTTAAATGCTGCATTGAATTTCTGATATTTGTATTTATTTTTCTCTGAATCACATCTTTGTGTATTCATTTTGTGCCAGAGACTTTGGGAGAATAGCTCATTTTTCAGAGATAGTTCTATTCATTTATATTTGAAGGAGGAGGGATTTTAGTTTATGAATGAAATTCAGTATTTTTTAGTTTCATGTCAGACAGTCAGAGCCACTTTTATTTTCTATTCAAGAGAAATTAAATAAATTTTACCTAAAAGATTTTTGTTCAAACAAACTCGACAAGGAAAAGGAAACTTATACACCAATCATTAATACACTTTAAATCTTAATCACTTATCTGTATTTACCTATAATTAAATGATTTGATTTATTTTATACAAAAACGTGCAAAGGACAAAAGTTCAAGGCTATTTGTATCTTTTAATGGACTATATTTGTGTTTCACTGAAATACAATGTTATATGCTGAATAGATTTCTATCTATCCAATCATTCTATGCCTTTATGAAACTGGCTTCATCTAGCGTTTTTTGGGTCTAGCCAAGGAAGCCAAGAAGTATATCTCTTTGGTCAGGTAACCTTCCCTATCTTTACAAGGATTTATTTCTTACCGATTTTTTCCTTGTGTTTTTGCCAAGTTTTAATTTCTAGGCAGACCCATCTATTCAAATTTCTGTGTCTATACTTCATCCTGTGCAGCACTTTTGGTACTTTGTGTTATATTGGTATATATGTAACTTTAAATTATTTGTTTACCATATAGGGCACGGCCATTTATCCTCTTCAAATATACAATCAAAATTCAAAGAGGGTTATAGTAGTCATGAAGAGTAAACTGAGCTCTGTTAAAGCAATTGAGCTGTGTGTGGCTCTCAGAGGGTCGCTTAGTCCCGCATAGCATTCTTCATGTCAGGTCTCTTTACTGTCGGGATCACGATGATATAACACTTCATTTGTCCAGTTCTCAGTCAACAAGCTCAGGTTATATCTCGCATCTTTGGAATCGCTCATAGCGGCGGTGTTCACACTGAGTACTTAAACCCATTGCCTAAGGGATCCGTTAGCAGGTCTGTTCAGACTGTAGGAAATTATACAAAAGTTGGGTAATCAAGAAACGTTGTATTAAGAATCATCCTATAGAGAAACTAATCTTTAATAGGTCAATTGATATGACAGCTGGCCAATCATCTGCGAGCGCTCACGATAAGCCCCGCCCAGATTTTTGTATGATATGACGTTCAGACTATAATTAGTAGATATTTTATAATATAAGTTATTACTTTAATTTAGTTAATTGGTCTAGAAAAAAAGGGACAAACTGAATGCTTTAGAGAGAAATATAAAGTAACAAAATTCATAACTTCATCACATGAGATTACTTGAAAAATTACATTTTGGTTTAGATTAGATTTATCATCTAACCGCAGCTTTAGCTGTGAATGCTTTCAAGAAATTCTTAATGTATATCGTGGGCAAATCTACCATTATGTGCAAACGTAAACCCAGCTTTTGCGGTAGATGGGAGAATGAGAAGGCAAGTTATGAAAGGGGGCACAGGACGAAGGGGGGGGGGTGCAGATATCCTCTGTGACAAACTTTGATGAGTTCTATTGCACTTTGTATCTATGTATGGTATTCTACTTATGGCAGAGAGGAAGAAAAAGGGGAATGTGGTGAAAAGTTTTATTTAGCTAGCTGCACGTGCCTACACGCTGTATTTGATCATCCCAATTTTTGCCAATTTGAAGGTGAAATATCTGGTTTTGTGAAGCTCTTTGTTGTCTCGGTGAGGATGGGCAGCAGATATGAATAGTATTCATAAGATATTTTCCTTATTTCGTAGCAAAAAATACTGCCATGCAATGTCCATTGAAAAGTATCATACTGGAAAGCTACAAGATAGCTTTAGGAAAAACCTTTTTATATTTATTTTAAAGTCGGGTAAAAACATTTAAGTGATGAATATCACATATACAATCAAAATCACGAGAGAACTGGAATAAAACAACACACTGTAATACTAGATTTATATCTTTCTTTCTCCTGTAAGAGCCAGTTTAAGCTTTTTCTGTTTTCTTTATAATTTTAATTGCATGTTTTAAATCGGTATGCTCTGTTGAAGTGTGTCGTATTAAATTGTTAGTTTTAATGTACTTCACATGCATCTCTTTTGGGTTGAGAAGTCGAGCTGTGTTTATAGCCAAGTATAGTCCCTGCTCTTCCTCCGTCTTCCAGGTTTTGTGACATGTTATGTGACATGTTTGATGGAAGCAACATCTGAGGGTTAGTTACTGGATAGTAAATGCGATGTGTGTGGTTTAGGAGAGTGTTTGTGACATCGGGTTTTTATTTCTATCGACTGGGAAGTGACATTATGTCAATTCTGCTCATATTGGGAGCAGTATCTCTATGATCATGGAGTGGTGTTTTGGGGATATTATTTCTTCGTACAGTAAAGAGTAGGAGAACAATTTAAAGGGGAGACAGGGAAAGGGGAGACAGGGAAAAGGCAGAAAGAGAGACATATCCTGGAGAGAGAGAGAGATAGAGAGAGAGAGAGAGAGAGTGCGAGAGAGAGTGAAGAGGAAGAATGTAGAGAAAGAAACAACAGGTAAACAAGAGAGGGAGTAGTAAAGTATGAGTAGTCAGGAGAGGAGAGAGGGGGGGGGGATAAATATTTTAAGAGAGAGAGAGAGAGAAAAAAAAGAAAGTGGAATGATAGAGAGAACGAGAGAGAAAGAGAGAGAAAGAGAGAGAGAGAGATAAATCAATTAAAGTCCCAAAATAAGAAAGGTAGAAAAATTTAAAAAGAAAGCAAGAGCAAAAGAGAGGAGAGTACTGATAAACAGTGATATAAATAGTGAACAAGAGAGGGAGTAGTAAACATCACATAGATGGCCTGCAAATCGATACAAAGGGGGAAAGGCTAGAATAGAATACAAGGCATGTGAAGATTACATCATGGCCATATAATCATCAAAACAAACCTATATTCTCTTTGATCTATTTTAAGCCCATCCCCATTAGCTGAATAAGAAAACTCAGAGAGCCATAGTGTGTGGGGAATCACTTTGTGGATTCTGTTTTCGGCATCAAAAGATGACAAAAATCCTGCCTCAGATATTGAGATGGTTTCTCCAGATTCCTTTAATATCCTTGCACAACTAGTCATTCCAGTCCTGTGCTTCATGAAAGCTTACAGAAAATGAGCCCTTCTTTCTCTGCATCCTCTCTAGATCAATCCCACAGCTGAATCTTTTCATACATTACCACAATTTTCGTCACACTGTTACAACTGTGCGCGCATGGCTTGTGCATAGCTTTCATTGATGGCGTGTGTCTCGACATAAGATTTTGCTCCAGTGAGCATTGCTCTGGGCTTTACTTTGTTAGAAGTAAAGAATTAGTGTTAGGGTTGTGATTAGGTTTAGGGTTAGGGCTAGCATTGTTATAGGGTTAGGTGTAGTGCTGGGTCCAGGGTTGGAGTTGGGAATTCAGTAAGTGTAGGAATTGACTGCAAATCAGTTGTCACAGGAGCGAGTGCTTTACAACCGTTTGTGCAGTGCTTCAAGGGTGGTTCGCACCACTTGCGGTGGTGCAACCGGGGCAGTGATGACACTCCCGTAATCGCATTGAGCATCCTCCAGATCAGTGCGAAGGTTGTGAATATGAAAGATGAGGCTTTGGTGCCCAAGTCATCTGATCTCTTACCGACAGAGATCAAAGAAAAGGGAGGGTCGTCTGGAAAGCAGATACTCCTTGTTGTCTCTGGATATCACCCTAGAATGCAGGCATCCTGGCACTTTGGGTCAAAGGTCAATTTTGGGAAGAATATCCGCAAAGTACACTTGACAAGCGATTTACGTTATTGCCAGGTTATTTGACGCTTTGACCCTAATTCAACTTGTCTACAAGCAAAGGCTACAATATTAGTCATCCATTACTTAGTTTCGATTATGATAAACTACATCCATGAAACATAAGGACTGTTATCTTCATAAGCAAGAAGTCGTTGTTTGTATAGGCCTACAGACTAAGTTATGTCTTTGTCAAACTATAATCAAATAACATACATCCTGCTCAAGGAATTATTTACATTTTTCTGAATAGGTTCAGTTTTATAAATTTGTTACTGAAGATAAAGCAATTGCCACCCTCCCCCCCCCCCCAAAAAAAAAAAAAAATTCAAGTCCCCTGCAAAATCATTCTCAGTTAATAATCAATTTAAGCAAGTCCCCCCCCCCCCCAATAAAAATCATTGTGTTGAACCATGGCTGGATGAATTTCTCAAATCTGATGTGGCTCTGAAGATAATTAGTTTAGAAATCTCCCTCCCATATTCAGCTAATAGGTTATTCCCTCACAGATACCCTGTTTTATAATATTCTCTAATATTAACCACTGCCATTCAACTAAATTGCATATTCATTTTATTCTCTTTCTTTTCCCTTGCAGATGTCCCAACAACCATGACCCCTCTTCCTCCGACGCAGTTCTTCATCGTTCCACAGGATTCTTACATTACAAAAAGAAGCGTGGATCTAGAATGCAAGGCCGGTCCCTCTCCCAATGTCTACTTTATATGCAATGATGAGAAGATAGCTGATGGCAGGACACATTCTATTGGTACCTTTGATGAATACTATGAGGATATTAGACATATAGCCTTATGTAAGTATTTCAAATACATCATTGTGTGACATTACTATATTATTTATTAATTAAGCAAATATTAAGTTGGATGTCTTATGATCTAAAAAGACATACATGTATAGGGATATTAGACGCATCATGAAATGTTTAGAAGGTGTTAAAGGTGCTGTTGAATATTCCTTTAGATTTGACAAAAATCAGATTAGATCTTGTATGAAGAGCCAAAGGAACTGTGCCAACAAGTAAAGATTGAAATATTTCTAAAAAAAAAGACCCAACATATTTAAAGTTGAAAGAGTTTTCCACTTTAACATTGCATTGTGCGAATTCATTCTGGAACCAAATTATTCTTAACTCTTTTAATCAATTCAATAACTTTCAATGGTCAGTTTAAATTGTTTGTACCTGTTACAAAATGGCTACTTTTCAAGTATATTAGGGTATTGGTTGCTATGATGAACAATCCTCTGACAACCAGATTAACCTTTATTTAAATAGTTAACATTAGATTTTGTGTCAAACTTGCTTGTATGCACAAAATTCGAATCCATCACCCCGAAAGTGCATTAGAGTTGACCATTCCTAATATCCTAAAACGAAACCTACTTCTGAAAATGAGGTTATCAAATTCATTTCAAATGGATAATATCCCCCTACTTTGATGTTCATGATAAGAATTTTAAAAAAATGGTGATTAATTTGTGCTTGGGATAAATAGATTAGTTTGAGGTCATACGGCAATCAATCCTTCATTTGGCCTTTAACCCATTAATTAACGTTCGCGCGTCACTGATAACAAATTAATTAAGCAGAGGTGTGATCTGATTACGATTGCATTCATAGTTTTCATGATATCAATATTTCTGAAAGTTTTGGGAACATATGATAATGCTTTTTAGGGGGGAGAAGATTTAATGGAGCATTTAATTGGTTGGATTCTGTTTTTGAGATACTAAAGTGCGCTTCTCTCTCATCAATCTACATTGTTAAGACTAAGAGGCAACTCACAGACAGGCTTTCAATTTAGAAGAAATTGAGAGTTATGTTCCTCTTAATTAGATCCACTTCTCACTCTGAGCACACGCCAATAAACTTGTACTCATACCATACTAGGCATGTCTTCATCAGCTCAAGATTGCCAAATATCCCGCTTTTTTAACTATCCCGATCGCAAATTATCCAGTTAATTTGCGGCTTCATCAGCCTGAAGTTGCAATTAGTGGGATATTTGGTTGAGATAATCATCCCAAGATATCTTGGGCTAGTTTGTAAAATATACCGCTATTTGTCCGGTGCGTCCTCACCAGCCCAAAGGCTTGCACTATGCACAAATTAACACTGAGGAAAATATCAAGTTTCAAGTTTTAAGTTCAAGTCTCGAGCTGATGATGACACGATTTGCAACTTTGGGATTATTTCCCAAATCAGAAATAGCGGGCTATTTGGCAATCTCAAGCTAATGAGGACAGGCCTTACTGGTCGGGCTGGCATGTATGAGCCAAACGTGGCAGAGCACACGATCGGCCCGCCCTGCATAGCTGTAAATCACAGTAAGGGTGCAACTGTTGCGTGGGATCGTGTCTGGCTGGTAAGGTTGCCTGGCATTGCCGAGCAGCTGAGGCCCACATAATTTACAATTAAGTTTAATTCAGGCTTTTGTACGACAATGTATTTTGGGTGTGTTTTGACCGCTCAAGAATGAACTCATTTGTTTTCACCTTCGTGTTATGAAATATTGGATGGGAAACAGTTGTGTTGATGGAGGAACATGGCCATGCAAAATGATGTCATCTCTGTTCATGGAACAGTTATTTTTTGTGATGCTCATGAATTGTAATACAGAAACAAGTTCTGCATTTTTTCTCTACTGTCCTATTATTAGTTATATATAACTTCCAAGATATATAAGTCTTTACATTTTGTAGCCAAAAAGCATGAATACTTCTTTTCAAATGCTTGGTAGTTATTGGTCTATTGGTTATTCAAATATTATTAAGACTGCATAAGGAATTGTAGTACATCTCTTTATTTTTATACTGAAAAACGATTAAGTATTGAAGCCTTCTCCCCATTCATAGGTTTGTTTGCTTTTTTTTAGGGGGTTTGATTTTTCATTAGATAACTATGTTAATGTCATATTTTACAGTTCTTAAAGCTGGAAGATAAGATTTCATTGATGGGGAGGATAAGATAATCACTGGCTGATAAAATACCAAAACATGAACCAAAAATAATAATTCCCAATCATTATCATGAATGAATTATTAGCCGATGGAAAAATAATCAATAAGTATCTTAGATGATTACCAAAACAAAATATAGAAATCGATATAACAGAGCATTATCTCCATATCTTTATTATCAACTTCATCACCATCATCACCATCACCATCATCATCACCATCAGCATCATCATCATCATCATCATCACTTTCATCGTCCTCATCATCATCATCATCATCATCATCATCATCACCATCAACATCATCATCATCATCACCATCACCATCACCATCACGATCATCATCATAATTTTTTTAGATCTTATGGTTGTCATGGGGATTTATTCTGTATACTTTCCTTGATTCTCTGTCTAGCCATAACAAAAGATGAGGTGCAGGAGTACTTTGGCGATGAGGATTTCTGGTGCGTCTGCGAAGCCGCTGCTGAACCGCAGCCAATCAGGACAGAGAAGGCCTATATCAGAGAAGCATGTAAGTAATATTATAATAACTAGACATGTAATACTTGTTCGGAACAAGTATAGGTGGGCGAAAATAGAGCAAAAATAAGCGATGTTACTGCTAAAAAAAACAATGTCATATAGATTTATGATGTGAACGAAATTCACCTTCCCTAGGCATAGCATGCAAATTAAGAAATTTCTAACATATGGCCTTTAATCAAAATTTTCACTATGATGACGTCATCAAAATGAAAATGGTGGTGACTAAGCTTGTAGACAATTGTCTTAGCTACAACATATGGAAATTTGGAAGAAAATCATCAATAAAGCCCTTTACAGATATTATTACACCATTCATCAGATTCACTTATGCACAATGTGCACCATCTCCACTCCTTGAGCAGTATTCCTACCATATGGTCACTCTGAGGGCATATGGCAACTGCTTAAACCACTCGACTCCGACGCCTCTACCATAATATACTCCATGAGGATATTTAAAAGCATTGAATAATAAAGGCAGAGTAAAAACATATTGTAGTTAAGAGAAGGCCTATAACAGACGATATACTCCTATACAACTTTCTACAACCGACATCAAACCTACCCACGAGAAGATTGTTATAAAGTGGTCCTTAGTGGGCACTGGCGTACCTATGGGGGGGCAGGGGGGGGCAGAGTGCCCCCCCTGACGGGCTCCAGGGGAAAAAAGAAAAAGGGGAAAGAAAAGAAAAGAAAGGAAAGGAAAGAAAAAGAAAAGAAGAAAAGGGAAGAAAAAAGGAAAAAAAGAGAAAAAAGGAAAAAAAGAAAAAGGAAAGAAAAAAGGAAGAAGAAGAGAAAAGGAAGAAAAAGGGAAAAGAAAAGGAAAGGAAAAAAATGGGGAAATTAAAAAAAAAAAGACCATGGCCGTACGCACCAGGGGGGGGGGGGCAGTTGACCCCAGATATTTTGAAAACGTACAGTTTTTTTCCTGAAAATGTAGTGTAGGCCTATACCAAATCCTTCAATTCTACTTTTGAAAATGCAAAAGTACCCTCATGACCAGTTCGGTCGCTCGAACTCCCTTCACTCCTTTTGCTTTTGAGATTCTTCGAAAACTTTTAACGCATCTTTCCCCCTCCCCCACCAGAAAAATATTCCGCTTACGGCCCTGAAAAATTAAGACAAATGAAAATAGGAAAATATAAGTTATATAACAAATTCGAAACTCTTCGCTGGCGCGAACTGCTTGCTAGCCTATTTTGTATTAAATGTTTTCACTGGCTCGTCCCCCTGAAAAAAAGAAAAGGATTAGCATTGCCTAGAATACAATTGTGCCTGCCCCGACGGGCCCCGACCTGCAACCATGGCAACAATAACACACAGTGTATGTACCAAATGTTACTAAAAGAGAGTAATTCATTTTTCTCGCTCGCTACACTTGCTCGCGAATAAAATGAATAGATATTGCTTTGGAAACAATTGTGCCCACCCTTGACCTGCAACAATATCATTAAAAATGGAAGAGTTTTTTCGCCCTCTCGCCAAAAAGGAATTGAATCATGTTAAACGCGATTGCGTCCATCTTGACCTGCACCAATAAAAACAAGTTTATTTATTAATTTCTATTAAAAGAGAATTTTTTTTTTTTGCTTGCTCGCTATGCTCGCTCCCCAAATTAGAAATAACACCGCTTTTAATAATCACGTCCCTGACATGGAACAAGAACCCAAGTTTTATGTACCATATTTTCCCTATAAAAGAGAAGTGATTTTTTTCGGAATGGAATGGAATGGAATGAAATGGAATTGACATCGCTAACGTGCCCGCCCCAACCTGCAACAACCAGTTAATAATTATGTACCAAACGTTATTCAAAGAAGTTTTGGTGTGCTCGTGCTCGCCAAAACGGAATTAACATCAGCTCAGACATTGTGTAAGCCCTGCCCTGCAACAAAAAAATCTGAAATTTATGAACCAATTATCATTACAAATTTTGCTCGCTCGCTACGCTCGCTCGCCAAAATAGAAATAACACCGCTTTTAATAATCACGTCCCTGACATGGTACAATGAACCCAAGTTTATGTACCATATTTTTCCCTATAAAAGAGAAGTGATTTTTTCGCTCGCTCGCTACGCTCGCTCGCCAAATTAGAAATAACACCGCTTTTAATAATCACGTCCCTGACATGGAACAAGAACCCAAGTTTTATGTACCATATTTTCCCTATAAAAGAGAAGTGATTTTTTTCGGTCGCTCGCTACGCTCGCTAGCTCGTGGAATTATGTGCCCACCACTAACCTGCTACAATATCATTAAAAAGAGAAATGTAGAGGGTTGCCTTCCCGCCAAAATGGGATTGACATTGTCTTAAACACGATTGTGCCCGCCCCGACCTGCAACAATGAAACGAATTTTATATAGCAATTCATTGAGAGAAAGATGTATTTTGGCTCGCTAGCTAAAATGGGTATAAAATCACCCTAAACGCAATATTGTTCCCGCGCCCTGCATGGGACAATTGAACCAAGTTTAAGTGGCAATTATTAAAAAAGAAGTGATTTTTTTTTTCTTGCTCGCTACGCTCCTTTGCAAAAAAATGAAATTAACGTCGCTAACAAGTGAATGTTCCCACCCCAACTTGCAACAATACCAGTGGAGAATGTGCATACATTGTGTGCGGGTAAGCCTGAATCCTATGACCGGGGTAATAATATATACATCTGTAAAGCGCTTTGAGAGGGCCTCCGGTCCTGAAAAGCGCTATATAAGAACTAGCTATTATTATTATTATTTATATACCAAACGTTACTTAAAGATTTTTTTTTGCTCGCTCGCTCGCCAGAAGTGAAAATTAGCATTGCCTTTTTTTGTTTGTTTCGGTCGCTTGCCCCCCCTGACGGAGTACCCCAGGTACGCCACTGTTAGTGGGGGAGTATTTAATAGTTGTCCCATTAAGTGAAGGAGGAAAAGCAACGTATGGATAAGACCAAAAACATAGCTTAGTTGTCATCACAGTATATGTTTATGCTGGGCTTCCCTGATCATCAGCTTCGGTAATAGTAGCCAACTAGCTGTTTCGGAAAAAGGGAAACGCTCCATAATGACTATTGACCCAGGAAATTTCACGACATGCCTTGCATGATGGACAGGCTCGATAAATTATGAATAATCAAATTGATGAGTTGTTTCATGTACGCTTGGGCAGCTAGATGGATTGTTTCCACTACCCATTAGTCATTGAGAAACCTGTGTACATACTCGCCAGAATTTGATTTGCTTCCTAATTTGCCCTTTTAACATCGCACTCTACCATGAATAAAAGAGAACGTCGGATACTCCGGCTGATATTCTTATCCCTTCATTTGTTCATTCAAATTGTCTTGAGTAGTTTTTTTTTCCACGAGAGTGTCATGAGATATTTATGACTTCTTCATCATAGTTTGAATGATCAAGAAGATATTGGAAGAGATATTAATCGGTGGCCGAGATTATTCTCATCTTGAAATAGTGTTATGGATCATTCCATGAAATTGGGGCAAAAAATATGACAGTGTCCATTAGTATGAGATCTTCTACTACACATGGAAGATGAAATTATTCGTTGAAGATTTTTATGCAATGAATATACATGTAGCAGTGCCCTGTCAGAATCGTTCCTGTTTCAGTTGCTTTTCTTCAAAATCTTTGCTTGATACACATTTCTCTTTTTACCAGCGTTACATGGACACCATATTCATATAACATTACATAATCTTTGGGTCCATATTATTGATTCAACATGAAGCTTGAGTACTTCTGAAGATAGTTGGCTATGCTTTTCATGCAAAACTCAATTCGAGCAGACATTGTTATAGTTGATAGGAGACATATTTTCTCACTTCTGGTTTGTCACAAAAATTGCCCCAACTTTGTGGAATGACCTTTATGATTTGTTTAGAGCGAGAAGGATTGTTGTAAAGATGTAAAAAAAAAAAAAACTGGTATCAGGGGACTTTACTACCATGATACAGCATCAAGTGACACGCCTTCTTGATATAAGCTCTGTGTCTACATCGCTAATGATGATGTACATGTAGTCTAATGTACTCTGTACTTTTTCGTGACTTGTATGGACTTTTTTCATCAAGCCCAGAACCCTGAGGTTAAAGGCTATTTCCAGTGATTTTTTTTTTCTCACTGTAATATATTTCGCCTCTTGTTAATCAGAAGAAATAAATGTTTGCAGATGTGTTGTATTATTAGTGACCTTTTAAAACCAGTATGTACATTGACACTGATCAATAAGAAAGGCATGAGGTAAACTTGTTAGATTGGTTGAATATAAGATTAAGTTTGAAACTCGATTGCATTAAGCAACGCAAAGTGTAACATGGGAAATAAGGAAGAGTTTATATTTATTGCCCCCCCCCCTTCTCCCTTCTCCCCCTCTCTGATAAAAATAAATATTTCTCTTAAAAAATTGTAGGTATATAAATGGCAACGTCGTGACATTTCAAAACTTTTTTTTCCTCCATCAATTTCAAGACCACTCTTCTTGTCTCCCTTGGGTGGTCTTTAAAGACAGGTTTCACTGTACAATGTGGCACAGGGGGATTATTTGTGTGGCATACAAAGGGTTAACCAGGGCAGTGAAGGCATGTCTCTGATCATTGGAAATCAAACGGGTTACGCTTAAAGCCACACTGTCCTACTTGTAGCTACTTGTTCCCTCTATATAGAAAACTTCCCCAATCGGTGCCTGTTGGTCCCCCATGATCCTCTTTTTCTTATGTTAGTTGAGAGCTGAGTTAATGAGATAGCCACCTGTCAGTGACCTCGCCGTGTGGTCTAATCCCTTCTTGCCCAGTAGTATTGATGGTCTTTAAAGTCCCAGACACAGTCTTAGTCCCATCTATGCAATAACATGTTCACATCTACCTCAGATGTTAGGAGTGTGGAATTCATCATGGAAGTGATAATTTAAAGGGTTAAGAGACAATATAATAACCAAACAGATTGCTGCTAAGTTTCCTAACTTTTATATTGAATTGGTGATCCTGCATTTGCTCTGGCAACTTTTGCCCCAGGCCTTTTGTTACCAAACTTTATTTTGACCCATCATTATCCAATCCTATTTTATTTTTGTTAATGGTGAAAGTTATCTCTATTTAGACTTATAGTAATCATTCTCCAAATGTTGATAGATGTATATACTTGTTAGTACCTAAATTGTTTTCATGGATATTACAAAGGCCATTGGCCAAATTCTAAACCCTCACAATTATCCCTAGTGATGCAATCAGTCTCAAGATCGAGATAAATTTAATCTCATTATGGTCATAATTGTTTTATTTAGACTTTGTAGTGGTCATTGGCCATCTGTTTAGGACCATTTTCAAGAAGGTTGGTCACTTTCTTACTTTCTTTCTAAGAAGCTAACTACTATTGTCCATCGGTATTGCTTATTTGATCCAGTTAGATAAATTGGTCAGGAAATCGCTATCTATTTGAATAGGAGCAATTATTCAATTATGCCTATTCTGGCCTTGTGTCTTGTACCTTATTGCAATTTCAATCGACCTTTTCTCCCGAGCTAACCCCCACCAACAATGAAGCATTTGATGGATAAAGCCATTGAGAGAGACATTATGAAGTAGTTTATGACCATGGACAGGCCGCCAGAAGTAATATCCTGAAGCCATTTGAATATTCAAACATCCATCTGTTAGACCCACAAGCTAGGAAGCCTGAATGTCCTGCACCAGTATGTGCGATTATCTGTAATTTTTCATATACATGTGCCCCCTTAATTTCCATAATTGCCTTGCCCAATAGAGTCTCAAAATGGATTGATTTTCAGGAACGAGTTATGTCTTAAAGCTCAAAATGTTTTTCTGCTTGCTATTCCGCAATTTAATTTATCTCATCTGTGAGCTCATTTGTGATCGAAGAAGATGCGAAACCTTGCCTCATCAATCTGGATTTTGTATTCCTGCATTGCAAATTTTTAGACTTCTTGATAATTCCCTTGTGCCTACTTATGCCTCTGGCAAATAGGATGTCCATTTTAGGATCCTTAACATTTGCATTTTTTGCCAATTAGCTGGCCGACATACGGGGGAACACAGCTGATTGCCGAATCTAAGCTCCAGTGCCTATGACTATGACTTGCCTAATTGATACAAATGGCCTTTTACAGTTTGAATATACTCTGAATCAGAGTTTTATTTCATGTATCTGTTTTAATAAGTCCATGGTTTCATATTTCTAATGTCATCTTGCTTTAGGGTCCCAGTGTATCCTTGTGATTGTCTAATCGGTAAGTGATTGTACGGGTGTTTCCATGCGACCAGGCTTTCATTGAATTTCCCACTGAAGTTTTTGAGATGTACCGAAAGCCTATTGCCATCAAAATTAGAATTTAATTGTTTCATGGAAAAGTGACATTTCAATCAATTATTGTTTAAGCGTGATGAATGTCTTGCATCAATGGCAAAAAGCTTACCTGATACATCGCAAGGTAGCTTTATTGATTGTGCATTTGCTCTCTGTTTGTTATAATTATACCAAGGGGTCCAACTTGTTACCCACATAAACACTGCTTCATTTTGTATACCTCTTTTAGTTGTTCCCGTATTTGTTACTGCATGAATTGCTCAATCATCCTGCAATAGCTAGTGATTATATACAACTCGAAATGAATTAACTACCAGAAATTTGGTTTAAATACAGTGACCCTTTTTTCATCACTACTTCAAGTAGTTCTAAAGCACAAATATATTTGAGATACATAGACGTTGAAATTGAAGGCTGTGTATATTTGTAAAATTGGCAGGATTCAAACAATATAATCAAATAAATGCAGTCATGAAACAATAGTAATAAAAGGCAATATATTCCCCTTGAAATCTAATGCTCAAGACATAATTGTGCAAAAGATCGTCTCAGATGAATGCACAAACACAAAAATACAACATAAATAGGATAGAACATAAGAAAGCAGAAAATATTTCCAGGTCAAATCAAACAGATATATTTGTAGATTTATTAGTGCATCTCATGCACTAAATTTGTTCAGCAAATCTTGAGAATATATCATGAACATGACAATACAAAGAAAAAAGGTTGTCATAGAATTTTTTTTTGAAGTCCATGGGATAAATCGGGGTTTGGGGGGCATGCGTTGTCATGGTGCTAAGTGAATGTGCGCTGCGTTGAGAACTAGGTTTTATGGTCAATTTCCCAAAATTAATTACACTTGCAGTGGGATACTGAATCTCTCGTGACATTCAACTTGACTAGTCTAACTCTGCAAACTTTCTAATCAAGATTGATCCATAACATTCTGCCAATGCACAGGAGGTGCCCATATAGCAAACAAAATGTCTTAAAGTTTAGACTACCGACAGTTCAAAACTTGCAAAGAAATGTTTTGTGAAAAGGAGCACTGTTGAAATTGATAAGTAACCAAAAATTATTTACAAATTCCTGATAGAAGTTATGGATATTAATAGGATAGTTACAACCCCATTATGATTTTTAAACATTTTTTTCAAAGGATTGTTACCCGATTTTCCAATATTATGTCTCTTAAATTTTACATAATTTTTCATCTGAATTGCATTATGAATTAAAATATTTGGTAGATTATATAATAATAATAATAATAATAATAATACTCAGTTTTTATATAGCGCAAATTACAATTAAGTCTTTAAGCGCTGTGGAAATAGAAAAAAATCAAGAAGTGAGTACAGAAGAAATGAAATGATAAGAACATAATAGCATGATGAATATCCAAACTGAAACTACATGTATAAAACATTGTATTGTATAAAGAATGGTACAAAATTACATTTGAAAAAGGTAAGACTTTAACAGAGGCTTGAATATATCAAGAGAAGAACATTCTTTGATATTAATAGGAATTTTGTTCCATAGTTGAGGGACTGCATATTGAAATGCTCTATGCCCATATGATATTGTAGATACAATTGTCTCAACTACCATTGTCATTTTGTGAGTTGGAAATATGAGAAAGTGTCATGAAGGTAAAAAGATCCAGCAAAAGAATCACTTGCATTGACATTGCGTGTATCATTAGTGTGAATCATTGTAATTTTAGGACACATAAAGTGTATAATGGTATTTTTCTGTGAGCAAGGAATGCCATGGAGAGAAACCATTCAGAAAGACATCAACAAAATGGATCTAGGGTGGTCAGTGAAGTTGCAGCTAAGGCCCACAGAATATGGAAGCTTAATTCTGTCACGTCCAGCTCACGTCAAGCAGCAAATGGAGTAATGCCTAATGCTATCCAAAGAACTGAACTGAACTGAAGAAAGAGAAAGTCTGCGATTGGGAGACTAGATGTTGATCACAGTAATGGCTGTCTGTGATGGCTTGTTGATATTCAACAAGCCTGAAAAACCCTGGCTGAAGTTGACTGACATATCCAACCCCAAACTCCAGTGACAAGTTAAAGAGAATAAGTATGTCACTAAATTGGTAACTTACACAAAGTTAGAAGCGAAAATACATAGAAGGCAAAACATGAAGTGTACTAAATAATCTATATTTTGAAAAAACATCCAATTGAAAGTGATCGTTGATGTTTTAGACCTAGTTTTGGTATACAAATTTAATACGTCATCATTGAGAATAAAGAAGCCTTTAAAAACTATGAGTAAACTTTGAATGTATGGTTAATTCAGAAATAGTGATTTGTCATGTACTCAGTTTATCTTTCATGTCAGAGTGCTTATTACAAGTCAAAATGAATATTGGAATGTACAAGGAATCATAGTAACAGCTACAAAATGCAAGCATCAGATTTTGATTCGATTTGATTCACTTAAAATCATATTTTTAAAGAAATAAATAAATCCCTAGGTACATGCAAACTGGTTAGTTTGCCAAACAAGCCTAATTCCCTTCATCTTGTTTCCTCCCACGTTTCCGCATCATCCTAAAGTCAGAATGTTCGGAGAAGCTGTTGTTGACATTCGACCCCAAAGACTTAACGAGAGCGCCCACACTCCAGTAGAATAACGAGGTGCTACACAGCCACTTTTCCGATCTTGCCCTGGGCAACCAAACAACTTGAGTTTGTGGTAACAAGGCTCAACTGTGATCGGCAAAGGGTAGGAACCCGATATAAATACGAAGGAAAGATCGAGAGGCGCTTTTTAAAGGCTGGATTGAGTTAAACACAAAATGGTTAGAAGTTATGAACAGAAAATGCAATGTTTGCATCGAAATGCAGTTCTAAATTGGAGGTTGTTGGGTTAGAGAACATAGTAATGTGAGGGAAAGCTGGTGTGGAATTTTACATTTTGTAGCTGGATTCAGTAGCTATATCTCTAACAGGTTCTATGTGATTTATCTTTTATGAAAATGACTGCAGAACTATAGCCTTATTTTGAAGTTAAAACACTGATGTAAGCATTGTGCAAGACCGACTTTTGCATGAGACTTTATTGTGATGTTATTCTGTGTAGTTCAAAGGTAGTTTTTCTTTTTCAACAATAGAGAATGAGATTTGATTAGACCATATAGTTACTACTGAAGTTTCATAAAGTTTTGACATGACCATTGCATTCATGCCCATGTGATAAACAACAATCATGTGAAAAAGATTGATCTAAACTTTAACAAACCAAAATTGAGCTATCACTTCGTCTCAGTGCATGGCCCATATTCATTTCTGTGATAATACCTTAGGGTGGCCCTGTCATTTATGCCAAGAAGTCGAAACAAACTTGAAACAGTAGACAAACCAGAGCCCTAGGTCGTACCTCTGTAACACACAGCGAAAGCTGTCTCATGTAGCTTACCCGTGAATTGGACGGTTGTCTTGGCAATTTCCGTAATTCATTAGTTGTCCCAACTCAAACCAGATGTACCAAGGGTAATTATTATTCCCCTGGTGATATCAAAAAGCATTCTTCCATCGGTTGAACTTGAGCTTGTTGTTCATCAGACCCATTGGAAGCAGGGTGGAAACAGTCCATTGCAATCAGGACATGACATTTTCTTTCTCGGAGTCGGGGAGACGAGAAGAAGTTTTTTAACGCCCGGTAGTACTTGGGACTCCAGTGGAGTGTGCGCCCTGCGGACTTTTAGGATGTTGATTAATGGAACCTGTGCCTTGCGATAGTATATTAATGATGGCCGCAGGGCATTGTGGGAAGGTGGAACCCTCATCTGTTATTCATGGTTGTTCTCTCCATCTCTCACTCTCATTCTATCTCTCTCTTGTCTCTCTCCATCAATCTAAATATCTATCCATCTTTCATCTTTTTATTTTTGCCTTCATCCTTCCTTATCTTGTCAGCTATCTGATTTTGTTTTCTTTTGCTATATTGTAGCCGAACTCATACTTAACAGTTCTTTTCTTCTATCACCTTTTCTGTTCACAATTGTGTCTTTCTTTTCATCTTTTTACTGTTTGTCATGTCATACTACACTGTCTCTTGCTTCTTTGCCCTCCCCCTCTCTCTCTCTCTCTCTCTCTCTCTCTCTCTCTCTCTCTCTCTCTCCAATTTTTCTCTCTTTCTCTTTCTCATTTTCTATTGCACTATTACTATCTCTCTCACTCTATGTCTGTTTCATTTTGTTTAACTATCTCTCTTTCACCCTTATAGTATGCGTGTACATGTGTCTCGCCCTCTCTCACTTTATTTCTCACTCCATATATTATTATCATTATCATCGTTATCATCATCATCATTATCATCGTTATCATTATCATCGTTATCATCATCATCGTTATCATTATCATCTTTATCATTATCATTTTTATTACCGGTATGATCAATATACCTGTCCTTCATTCATATACTGTACTTTTATGCTATCTGTTGCAGCATTTCTTCACTGTCACTCCTTCAACTTACCGGTCATTTTTGTTTCCTTCTCTCCTAATCTCATCTGCTCACTCCTCTCAAACAACTTCACCCCCCCCCCCCCCCCCTCTCTGTCTCTCTGTCCCTCTCTCTGTCTCTCTCTCTCTCTCTCTCTCTCTCTCTCTTTCTCTCTCTCTCTCTCTCTCTCTCTCTCTCTCTCTCTTTCTCTCTCTCTCTCTCTTTCTCTCTCTTTCTCATATTCTCTCTCATTTTCTACTGCACTATTACTATCTTCTTCACTGTCACTCCTTTCAATGGTCATTTTATTTTCTTCTCTCCTTCTAATTTCATCTGCTCTTTCTCAAACATCTTCACCCTCCAAAAAGAGCTTAGGGATATTACGTCTGACTTTCTTCTGTGGTCACTTTATTTACACTTTCCATTTCTTTTTCACCAGACATCGCCTCGTTAAGAATTCATTATCAGCTATGACGGGGGCTTGCGGAGGGATGAAATGTTGAGTTCCCCGGCAATATAGTGTGGACCTTTTAACCTCTAGATTCGAACAAAAATATATCTGGATCTGTTCAGAGCTTGATTGTTGTTGTGGTTATCGATCATAAATATTCATATTTACATATACCAATATACAATAGCTTTCAACACTACAGAGAACTCTGGGATTTTGTTTTCTCTCTCGCTCTTTTTTCCCTCTCAGCCAAAAATCCAAACTTATTCAATTCTATTCACATGTATTCAGTTTGCAAGAAGCCAGAGAAATGTATATACAGATTTTGGCCAACCCAGTTCGAGTTCGAGCCAATATTGCAAATAATGCTTTGTCGGTCAAGCACAAAACAAAGAATATACGCCATGTTGTGACCAGCTGAAACCAAGTTTGCTAATCTCTTTGTATAGATGGCTCTTTAAGAAGCTAATGTAACAAAAATTCCAACCTTCAAGGATTTAAGTTGCATTTAAGTTATTTTTGTATTACATGCTACCTACCATTTAGCAGCATCTTGAATACGATTGGTTTAAGTTGACTACAAGAAATGAAAATGTCACTCCGGGTAATGATTAGAGTGAGTTTTCAAAGCATCTACACTTTCATAAAATATTAGGAATTGAAAATTGAGAAAGTTAACCTGAAGATCATCCTTGAAATAGTGTGCCTTTGGATAGTGTGCCTTTATTCAGTATATACTGATTTAGGATATGTCAGGGAAACCTCAACCAGTCTAAAGTATCAAATCATAGGACAGGTCGTTTCAATATATGAGCCCTACCTTTTTCCGAAACCACCATTTTTTTTTCTTGGAAATTCTGTCACACTCTATCGACAAATCCCGCATCTATCCATGATGAAGGAACCTGATACTCGCGAAGTCAATGTATTCACACCGTCCAGATATTAACAAGCGAATGCTACGTTGCACCCTAAATACCTACCTGCCTGGAGGGACATCATGCGTATGGCCTTCAAGGCTCCGGAGGCTTATGGTTTTCCATCCCAGGGAGTTCACACTTGATCACAGCATGGTCTAAAGCTCAGAAATGGAGTTTTTGATAATTCATGACTAGCTCCGAGATGGAGCAAGTTTGATTCATTTATTTTATTTCCAGAATGAAAATGATAAGCTCCGGTCTTTGCAGTCACCACAGACCTTTTATTAAAGCCCCACTGTACTGCTTATAGCTACTTCCGCCCTCTATAGAGCAAACAATGGCTAATCGGTGACCATTGGTCCCCCATGGCCCCCTTTTTCTTATGTTAATTGAGAGCTGATATGATGAGATAACCACATGTCAGTGACCATGCAGGGAGGTCCAATCCCTCCTTGCCAAACTAGTGCAGATAGGCTTCGATAGATGTATATATATATATATATATGAAGAGCCAGAAGAATGTTAGCTTGTGTACTTAAAGACAGAGTTAAAGCTCTTCTGGCTATCGATCAAATGATACCCTGTTTATATCTGTGTATATTCCGTATCACTCTGTGTCACACCAGAAAAAGGTCTGAGTAATTAAACGCAGTGTTACCTTCAGAGTTTACCTTGCTTCATGCTTTTTAGTGTAAGCATTTATAGTTAAAACCAGGGGTGACATGTCTGGATTTTTTTTTTTTTTTTTTTTTTTTAAAATCATTTTGACCCGATACTTTTTGCTGATACCAACCAAAGGTGCGAAGGTGTCGCTCCGATCTTCCGATCAGATCAAAGCCTCAACTTTCAGGGTTAGAAGAGGGTCTAAACTCTATTTAAATTTGGATTTATAACTCCCTTCTGGCTCTTAATTAACAGACAAAAGTATATTCCATTACAAAATAAAGATTGATATTCAGATGACCACAGTTCAGAACAATGCATCAGGGAGAGATGTGGGGTTAAATGTGAACGTAGTTTCCCCCCATAGCAAGAAGTAGGCCTACCCCAGCTACCACTCAATTGTCGCCTTGAAATATGATATGCCATTTTTTTCCTTGAAGGGGGTTTGATGATGGAGAGACAATTTTATTCAGGGGAGTAATTTTAGACTTGCCGACAGGCCCTTGTTGAGGAGAGAAAGCGCTCAGGCAAAGACCTGGACCAAACTCATCCTGTGATTATTAATTTCAATGTGTCTAGCTGTCTTCTTCATTTCTCAGTAAAAAGATTATTGAAAATTGAATTTATTCTCTCCCCCCCCCCCCCCCCCCCAGTATCATTACCTCTCCCTTCCTCTCCCTGTCCTCTCTCCCTCGTGTTTCCTCCTTGTATCTACGTCATGCTATTTTTCTCTCCCCCCCCCCCTTCTCTCTCTCTCTCTCTCTCTCTCTCTCTCTCTCTCTGTCTCTTTGAGAAAAACATAAAGGAGTAAATTCATTATACAACACACAAGTCTATACCAGTAATGATTTTATGAGGCAACTTATATATATTTCAATTAGTTGTAGAATATGGTTATCTCAAATATTTACTTTTTTTTTCTTTTTTGTATTTTTGTTTTTATTGAAAATATAACTCAACGACATCGCATTCAGTAATAACATATCAATTCGAATATTTACATTCAATGAAATATCATATAAAATAGTTGCTCTATTGTGTCTTAGTGCATACTAGATGTAAGGTCCTTGTCTAGTATAAGATAACACCAAACTTTTAAGGGTTATATGTATATTTTTTGTGTTTGCTGTATCAGCGCTCTGATCAGTATTCTGTAAAAGCGCTTAATAAGAATCAGTTATTTTTATATTATTAATATTATTGTTAGTAAACAAGCGCGAGTGATGATTTTAACCCGTTAAAACCAATTCAATCCAGTTTTAACCAGTGTCAACCAGTTTGCCTTGGTTCTTATCAGTCCACTTTGCTTCTGTTTCCCTACAGACCTGCGTAAACAGTTCCTCCAGATGCCACTGGACCACAGTGTGCCCCTCCACGACAAGTTCCATCTCCTGTGCCGGGCACCAGAGGGCGTCCCAGAGCCGACCATCCATTGGGAGATGGACGGAGTGCCCATTGACGACGAGAACCTCGTTCATTACGTGGTGACGTACGACGGGACCCTCATCGTCAATGAAGCTACACTGGCAGATAACGGCAACTATACTTGCGTGGCCACCAATGTTGCCACTTACAGAACAACAGATCCAGCTCGTGTCATTGTATACGGTAAGAACACTTTCTGTTTCAGAACAACTGCAGAATACCCTAACTTCTAATTATCACCCTGATGCATCACTTAATGCTAACCCTTACCCTAACCTTAAATTAATTTAATTGTACTAGTTGGGTATCTATCATGCAGTTAATCAAGTTTCCACTATTTTGCAAAAATTGAAATCATTCCTAACCAAGTTTGGCCGAAAAAAACAGTTACAGATTCTCAAGAGTTGTTGCCCAGAAGCTCATGAGGAAGCAGATGAGTCAGTAGATAAGGAATTGTTCTGGGAATCGGTAGGTCCAGGCCTGTTAGTTTGATGATGATGATGATGATGAACAGCATTTGTATGGCACCATATATTTGTTTAAAAAAACATTCAAAGGTGCCAGCTCCTCCAATAAAATTAGCATTTAAATGTCTGAAGAAGATGCGAGTTTTGAGTGAAGCTTTGAAGTGGTCCAGGTTGTCAATTTCCCGAATAGATGATGGGAGGGAATACTAGAGTCATTGGTCATTCATCACCAAGTCCTTTGGATAGGACCAACTGCTGCAGGTTTCCTGGTTGCTTCCTAGCCTGTAATCATCAACAGTCATACATTTTTAGGTGTTGGCTAAGACAACATCAATAATAATAATATTAATTCCGCTTTCATAAAACACTTAATACATATCTATGAGTATGATGTCTCTAAGCGCTTTACAAATATACTATTACCTTGGTCATTGGATTCAATACTTGCCCACAATCTCCACTCCCTGGGGAGCCTTCCAGCCAGGCGTTACTTGACGCTCAAAAACTGTTTGACCAACAATGACGGTCGCATCCTACCGGGTACCCATTTACCACCCGTGTGGAGAGTAGCAAGTGCAGGTAAATATCTTGCCAAAGGATATAAAGTGCCGTGTCGGGATTCGAACCCTCGACCTTCGCTTCTCCAGTCAAGCGCTTTAAAACCACCAACACCAACAAGTAGAGAATCATCAACAACAGCATCAACATTTTCCAAATGGGCTTTTATTTTGACATCCTGTAGATAATACAAACGATGGAGCGTGGACGATCTGGACAGAATGGAGCACCTGTACCGGAGACTGCGACGGAGGGACCAGGAGGAGGATGAGATACTGCACCAACCCTGCCCCTGTCATCGACGGAGCTAACTGCGTGGGAAAGGCAGTGCAGACCGAAGACTGTTCAATCGATTGCCCAGGTAGGAAATCTTAGTTCAATATCCTCCCAAGCCGTGAAATATTTCAAAGACCTTTGAAAAGTTCATTTGTTTTCAATGCATTGAAATGAACAACTTGATGTATCGTGGTCGAGTGGATACGTCACCAGACTGTCGATCACACGGTCCGCATTTCGAGTCCCGCCACAGCACTAATGTCCTTTGGCAAGACATTGATCTACATTTGCCACACTCAACGCAGGTGGTGTAAATGGGTACTTGGCAGGAATTAATTCCTTGAAATGCTAGAACGCTGTAATGGCAGCCGTGCTAAAGCCAGGGTAATAATCTCCCTCTGCGCCTCAGAATAGTTTACTAGATCGATGGCGCAAAATAAATGCTGAAGTATTATTATTATGTGCTGATAGCATCATCTCTTCAAAGCCAATGCCCTTCTAGCTTTCAGCGGACGATATCATCTTCATTACCGTCCTTACCACTGTTTCCCACTGCTTTGCTACCTGCAGCTGCAGCCATCGGTTGGAGTGAATGGAGCATGTGGTCTCGCTGCACGGACGAGTGTGTACAGATCAGAACCAGGACCTGCACCAGGCAATGTTCGGGCGAACCGCAGCAACGGAGGAACTGCTCTGGAGGACTCTGTTTAAGTGAGCCACCACGTATGTGTCTCCCTCTATACCAATTTCATTTGAAGGGCCATATGTACAGTAATGGCGAGTGTTGCAGCTCTGGGAAAGAACCCAATTACCATTTGCCTATACACAATTTGTAAAAAATCTATTTACTAAAATTCACTTACAAGTATCATTAACAAAAAGAAAAACGAGCAAAAATTTAGGTTGAATGCAAGCAATGAACAGGGCTTGTTTTCAAGATCTGGTCTATTTAATTTTGACATACTGTTACCAATTGTTATAGGCTTGCCAATACTGTACATACATGTAGGCTTCATCTTATACCTCCGTTTTTTTAGTGTCGCCCTCCCCTTCCCATCCCCACCCCTCCCCCCTCAATCCATTGTCAAATATTGAACCCAATCAGTCTTATTGTAAAGTCTAGTCAGTTACCCCTTTGAGAATGCATTCTTCTTGTAGGCCCTTTGTTCTCCTTGTACAATGCCTCGAACAATACTATTTCCCCCTGTTAAATTGTTAAGTTCATATCTAAGATTGCTCTATTTATCACCAAATAAGTAAATGGTATCCCTCAATTGCATCCTGTGATTTTTTTTATTTGTGGTATTATTTTAAAATATAGTGATATCATCGTTTTTATTTGGGTCGCTTTTTACCTTATCAAGGTAATTTATAGAAGAAAACGGAAACTAGAGATCAAATTGACTTCTCCCATCATTGTTTAGTATTACTGTTCGAGCTTTTGATCAGTTATATTAAATTTGGTAAGGCCCAATATAAGAAATGAGTTATATTTTTGAAGTGTTTTGGAATACTTTTTTTTAATCCTCTTTGAGTAGACAACATGAAGTAATACTGGCTATATAGTGATCACCTCAAAGAAATAGGATATCATAAGAACATATATCATTTGTTATGCATTTTCATGAGATAATCCTTTGCTTTTAATGGAAAAAAGGGATGCAGGTGAAAGTACGCTCACTTCTCTAGTCTTCCAGGATGCGGTCGTTGAATTTTATTTATAAGTTTGAGCAGATATTGAAACTACTCACTCCCTAACACACTGGGGTTTTAATATGTAGGACTTACACCTACATATATGCATGCACTCTCTAGCATAAGTCTGAAGACAACTTTTTGCTGGAATCTGATTGGACAATCACCACGAGACTGCGATTTTACAAGGGCAAGGGCATCATACTTTTCGAAGTAGGCCACCCCATATATATGACTCACGGTCACCGTTTAAGGGCTATTTTCTCACTGCATTTGATTTCATTCAACGAATGTTTCATCGCCCAATATCATTGCCCGAAACATTTATATGAAGTACATCATGATAGCTCATAAGTGTTCTTTTTTGCCTTTGATGTGTCAGAATTGGATAGGACACAGAGTAGGCTGGCCAGCTCTCTGATACAGCTCTCTTTTCAGTGATTGATGTTGCACAATTCAATTTCGACGCCTCAAGATGTAATGCCGAAAGTTTTATTAGGATCATTGCCACCATCAACAGCACTCAGAACTTGAGTGAACACCCAATGGATTTTATTGGGTGGGACTGGGTAATAAACCGGCGGCTTAGTACAGACGCTCGGAGCGCATGAAGACGAAACACACATTTTCAGGCATATTATCGTGACACTATTAACCTTTTAGGGTCTCGCCTGTAGTCTCTTGTCATTCATGATTTCTCGAGGATGTGGATCACTAGAGGAAGGCGTTTCAGAGAATTTATCAAAAAAGGACCATTTTCACTCTGGAAGAAGTGAAATAAAAGTGGGATCACCGACGTATATCGATTCTAGTTTCTTTCCCTTTTCTATCTAAAGTCATCTTTATATCATTTAAACCATAAATATAGATAAAGACTTACAAGAGGGTCACTTTTAAAAGTCTATTTAAGGTAACATATCGTCCCTATTTTCACGAAGTGACGGTAGTAAGGAAAATCGTAACGCAAAGTGAATGCAATTTTGTTTCACTACCGTCACTTCGTGAAAACAGCGACGATATGTGTACAATAGCCATTTAGTGCTGATATTTTGTGATGCAATGTCACTAACTAAATACAAATTAAACATGTTTAATATATATATATATTGATAGTAACCGAGCAAAGGCTACGACAATGAACACAAGGAATATTCAAAACTCCTTCAAAGTCATACGTGAGAGTATGTGTGTTTTAAGTTCAGATGTGATAAATACCATTTCAATATCATGGTCAGATTGAATATGTATTCCCATTTCAAGAAAAATGACAAGCTGGCAAAAAAGTGCTAAAATTGCAAGAGCAATGGCATATGATAATGACCAAACCCATTTAAAGATTAACAAATAACCATATTTTGATGTAAGAACAACGTTTGGTAATGCAGGAAAAAACAGAATTTGAAAACCACCAACGTAATATATTGCACTTCTTGGCACTATAATACTTTAAATTTCATAAGAAACGCCCAATCATCCTTCAATAAAAGCTAGATACACATTGACAAAAGAGACACATATTGAGTGGTTGTTATATTTGATGAATGATTCACAGAGCTCACTACCACCACCAACACCTTCAATATAAACTCATCCTCCAACGTTTTCATTGTATGAGCTGTTGAAGAAGAAAAAAAAGGTATTCATTCATCGGAAAAGTTATTGGCAGCGGCTGGTATATGATAGCTTCCATCACTTCCTGAAATAGTCTGACGCGCTCTCGCTAAATGAAGAAAGTCTCGCGTTACAGAGCAAACTCCGGCAACATGGTGACTGCGATTTGTTGGTTCATAACTTCTAGGAATGTAACTTTCACAACGAGAGACGATGAATGCGTTTTGGTCATGTGATACTTCCTAGAACAAATTTCAGGAGTTGAAAATATCTCTCGATCATGTCACTGAATCCTTTCTGAATTGACAGGAGTAGAATGATATTCATTTCAATCAAAAGCTGGCATTTATTGTGGAAGGATCTTTTATAGCAATCATTTATCTAAAAGTAGCATATAGCGTGACCTGATCTTGACTCTAGCAATATTGAAATGTGATATTTGTGTTATTCATTTCAATCAAAAGCGTGCATTTGAAAGGATCTTTTATAGCATTCATTTGTCTAAAAGTAGCATATAGTTCGACCTGATCTTGACTCTTAACAATATTGAAATGTGATTTTTGTGATATTCATTTCAATTAAAAGCTTGCATTTGAAAGGATCTTCTATAGCAATCATTTGTCTAAAAGTAGCATATAGCGCGACCTTATCTTGACTCTAGCAATATTGAAATGTGATATTTGTCTGATTAACGACAAGCAAAATTGAGTAATTGTGATGGTTATAACCATGGGCGATAATGGTTGCACTTGAATCAAGATGACTTCTATTTTGCTGATTTCATAACTATATGGTGCAATGAAAACGATGATACTTTTTCCATCAATCACTAATTGTTGATTGTTTAGAAAAAATGACAGACATGGCAAACAGAGCAATGCGACATATGGTTGGTAAATCACCACATAAAGAGATCATATCTGCTTGGAGCCTGGAGAACATTAACACATATATTTAAACACAGAGTTAACACCCTTCTGTTTCCAAACAGACAATATATGATATTAACCCATTGGGTGAAGTTAGATATTGATATATCATGCCTTTATTATCAAAGACTCCAGTGCATGTAAGCTCCAGCTATATTATTAGTATACAACGATATCGGTTTCTTGGGTTGCTTGGTTTTTACGAGGTCATTGACCGGATTATTCCTGCTAGATCTGGGTTAATTTAGGTGGTGGCATATCTTGGACACCATTCATCATGTGAAGGGTTCTTCTATTATTAATGATGTTGAAATTGCTGGAATTGCTTGGGTGGGTTTTTGTGCATATTATTATTGGCATTGCATTGAGATTGGGTTCTTATTTTAGGTAACAGTGTATGTGGACCTATATATAGCGTTTTAAATATATTTGTCTCGCAAATTTAATGGTGATAATTTGGGGTTCCAATTATCAATCTATTTTTTCAAATTGTTCCTGTTATTTTTAAAAGCTTTTAATTTTCTTTTTGCCTCTTATCTATTCTCTCTCTCTCACTCTCTCTCCCCCATCTCCCCCATCTCCCTCCTTCTCACTCTTTCTCTCACTCTCTCTCAAATATGGTAAGCTTTTGAAACTTCATTGCAAATATGATATCCCATTATATCACAGGAAATATCCATGAAAATTGGAGAGAAAATGCATTCTTAAATGAGGAAAACATAGCATTTACTGTTCCTCATTTGTGCCCATCACGTCCCCACGCCCCCATATATTTATTCTCCGTCATATAATCACCGTCATAATCACCAGACATGCTACAATGAAGTACTCATGCTGATTGTTCACATTTTTAAAGCATGGCTTTGTAGTTTATTTGTCCAATTTGTCCAATGCGGGAGGCATTAAAAGCAAGCAAATTGTCATCTTCTAGATGACCCCAACATTGCGTGTCTAAAGGACTTCAGTCGTGGTATAGTCATGTGTACACTAACCTCACTCTTGCTGGTGCTTCAGCTGTTATGTTTAAGTGTCAAAATTGCTACGTTTCTCGTGAGCTGCCCGACACATTACCGCGGTGTCTGTAAACATGTCACCGGGTTGCCAATATTCATAGTCATGATTTTCCTTATATTTTTTATTTGAGTGCTTAAAAGCAAGGCCTTGAAAATTGAGAGGTTGAAACTTGTTTAAAAACTTGAAGGGTATGCTTTCATATTTTGAGAATTATCATAAATTGACGGCATGGAGTATAGGTACAAGGGAAAGCTCCTCATAGAATGGCCATTGATCTGCTTTGAGATTAAAACGAGATCTTTTGCTTTATTGATCACTGTGCCAAGTCAGTGGCGTATCCAGGGTTCTTTGATGAGGGGGGGGGGGCATGAGTATGTGTCCTTAATATCTGACAATTTAAAAAAAAATGTGAAAAAAGTTATGAAATTTGACACCCAGTGGGCACACCTTTTTTGCCAAGGACACATGCGTGTAATAGTATTGGCGAATTGTAGCTTGGAGCAGATAATGGTAACTCCTGGTCCCCCTCCATGCAACCCCTCATATTCCACAGCAAATGCTACAAATGTCTCTTGTGTACTTTTGTTTTTTAAATGAAGTTTATATATTTGCTTTTTTATGCCCTTTTAGCAATATTTCCCTCAGAGAATGACACATTTAAAAAAATATATAGGAGAAATAGAACATGGCTCCAGTACTCTTCAAAAGAAAAACGAAAGAGAAAGGATACATTTCATGAAGAGGAAATCACTGGAGAATGCCTCCATTTTATTCCAAGGATTAGCCAGAGTAATGAAATATGAAATCTTCCGATAAGAACACGAGGGCTATTACCATTATGAAACGTAACCCCAGAGTTGTAAGCAATCTCGTTGATTCACCAGACAAGCTGTCATTATTGTAGGCATATTATTCCCAGTCGTGGAAAAAACATGATCGGGCGGAGCAACGCCTGCCTGCCTGTGCAGCGCTGCAACAGGTCACGCTTAATGCAAGCCTCTCCCGAAACAAGATAGACATAATGAAAAAAAACACATCTATGAATAAATCCTGGTGTCTTTTGGCATGCAAACATGATAGATTCTCCCAGATTGCCTGTGCACTTTACCAAATTTGATCCGATGCCCCGGAGATATTTTGCGTATCCTTTCTCCATAAGCATCTCATGTCAGACATCTCTGTCCACAACTGATAGTGTCCCCTCTCTATCTCTCTTCCTCTCTTTCTCTGTATTTTTCTCTTACGTTCTCTGCTTTATCTCTTTTTATTCATTTCCATCTCTTCTATTGTATTTCCTTCATTCTCTATTTATCTGTCGGTCTCATTTCTTTCTCCTCTCTTATAATCTCTTTATATTATACCTCTTTTATCATTATATTTGTACGTCTTTTGCTTTTTGTCCATCATTTTCTCTTCCATCCTTTTTTAATTCTCTTTCAGTCTATTCCTTCTGTCTTTCTTTCATTTTTTTTCACTCTCTCTCTCTCTCTCTTTCCCTGTTTTAATTTGTTAATGTCTCTCTATCATCTTGTCCTTTTTCTGACCTTTTTTCTTCCCCCCCCCCCCCCCCTTCCTCTCTCTCCCTCTTCTCTCTCTCTCTATCTCTGACCCACTTTCTCTGTTATTTTTTTTTGAAACCTTCCCTTTCTTTCTCCCTCTTACTCTCTGTCTCCCATCCCATTCCTTTCCCCCGTCCGTCCGTCAGCTTAATATCTTCACGGAGACCAATTGTCTTGTCAGCTATTAGCAAGGAGTCTAAACGAAAGCCAAGAAGTGTCTACTTTATCTTCACGGTCCACGTCAGGTCCCCGTTTCTCAATGCTCCCTGTTTGGTCAAAAGATCCATCCAAATACGGGGTCGAAGCATGAAAAATATTAACCAGACTTGGGTCTCCGCAAATGCGTGAATCACGGATCGTACTTCCAATGGGGCCACTTTGAAGAAGTGTATATAGAGAGAATGCTAGTTGGTGATATCAGATAGCCGTAAATGTATATGCTGCCTCATTGTGGTTTCATTAGATGAGGACACATGAAAATAAGTGCATGGGACTGACTGTATGAAAAAGAAATATGAAAACTCAAAATGTGAAATAAACATGTTTTGGGGACTAAAAGCATGAGAAAGGAAAAATGTAATTCTAAAATATTAAGTATGAGCATGTGATATATTTGCTAGAAGACATCACATGTTTCCACCTATGGTCGCATAATGTTCTACTCCAAACCTATTGTTTGCTTTTCAATAGAACATATGTTTTTCTATGTTTGATTGAAGCTGTAAGACATGATCTTTTTTTTAAAGTATTTATAAACACCTATTGATAGCTAGTATCCGAGATATCCGGTACCGAAAAGTGCTTTCTCACCTTAATAGATATAATAAATTTTGCCGGAAATGCAATGTAGCTTCTACCTACAGCAATTTCTTAACATAATTTTAAAAATATTTCTTCACCCCTCTGCACCAATTAAATAAATCACAAAAAGCTTTTTTGCAAGGAAACATCAATAATAAAGACAGCCCTGAAATATTGTAATTGACACCCAAATTGATTTGCAGAGAAAAGCCATTAGTCCCAAGTATAGAAATTGAAGTGAGTATTATTTTGAAAGTCAACACTACCCCCATTTGGTTTTGCTCAGGGCTATAGATATGCAAATGAGATCAGAGCCACGGTACGGCAACAAAGACGGCACCCAGTATAAACATGCAGGCAGTTAATGATCAATACATACATAAATCTCCAACTATTCATAATTCACGAGTATGAGGGCCACAAGAAGTTCCCCCCAAAAAAGAACACCGGTAAGAAAACTCCGCCTGTCACCTTAATTCCCAACCTTTAGAAGCAATATTTGAAGAAAAATATAAAAGGGCATCTTTCTTTTCTTTTTGCAATATCAAAAGTTGAATAGCAGCCTTTATTAAAGTTTGTTTCTCGTGATTAAAAGGGACTGTCCTCTCTATGAACCTCATTTAAATTTGTTTGAGCTAAAAATTAAGACACTTAATATTTTCACCTTCTGGAACTGCTTGTAATTCCATAGTTATGATGTGTTTGCACGCTATCAGCAAGCACAAAATACACCGGCTGTAAATTGATCTTATATATGTATACATCACGTCATCCGTGTGAGATGTTAAAAACTTACTGCTGTGATATTGCTGAATAACTACCATGACAGGTTTAAAAGTCATCCTTGAAAGTCATATTGCTTAGTCATCATCTTTATAACAAAAAATATACATTTATTTTAGATTGCCTTTGCAATTATAAATCTGTTTTTGATTTTGTAAGAGGTCACAACGGATTTACATGGACTTGTAAATGATCTGTTATCAAAATTTTGGTGCATTAATTTAAATCAAGAAAACAAAACAGTCTGCTGTCTCTGATAAAGAACAAAATAAAAATCACTTTTTGCTTAAGAAAAGCAAAAGATGATGTGAAAGATCTTACATCTGTATACTAATCTGTTTCAACTGACGGGACTCATATTTCAACTCACATATCATTACGTTCATGCCAGCAATGCATATACACCAAAAGGAACCCGGCTGTCTGCAATGGTTCATCTATCAATGACTTCAGGTTCTCATAAGCTTTGAACATGAAAAATCTCTGACCCAGTAGTTTAAGGGTTAATACAACTACAAGAGGGATCGGTCATTTATTTCATTCCTCTAGTGGACAGAGGAATTGATGACCCCTGGTCGTTCCCCCTATGTCCAAAATGATTGAAGCGTACTCACTATTTGTCCAATCCGTCTAAAAAATTCAGCCGCTCTCGAATCAGTGCATGAAAGATTGGGAGTACTACAATTAATAATTCTAGTAGCAATAAACCCTAATGGATGGCCAGCTCAAACGCTATCAGTTGCTTGCCTTTCGCTTCGGGTTAGTTTAAAAAATCTAGTGTAGGCAAATGTTGCACTTTGCGTTGCCCTAGTTATTCTGGGTCGTGAAGCGCAAGGAATTGGAAAAGGTTTGCTCTAAATTTTTGATAGGAAATTAGACGTAATGAAATGCTGGGTTATGTAAAGCATGAGTGCATTAACAGAAGTCATTCAACAGCAATGGTTAAAATGTACTTTGCAATTAATTGGAAAGACTGCATTTCCAACGTATGTAGGATCTGTTATTTGGATTCTGTGGGAGTTCAATGAAAAGCTAAGATGTTTCCAAAGTGCTTAATTATATATTTCAACAACCAACATTGATGAGTTTTGTGTAGACATATGTCTCTTACCTATAGTGTTGCTGATAACTTGCTATATTGGTTTGGCTTTGTTGGTTAGTTTTTCCTTACTGCTAAAAAAAAAACATGTGTATGCTTGTTAAGCAACAAGGGAGCCCAATGTCTTAAGTCCTATCCAGGGGACTGGGCAATGAAGATTAATGCCTTATCGAAGGGCACTGGTGCATCGACTTGGTTGCGAACCCAAGACCTCCCGGTTACAAGACCACTGCTCCACCACTGAGCCATGGTGCCCCTTTATGTTTGTTTTTTCCCTCCAATTGGAAATTAAGTCACTTCATACTTTAATGAATGCACTGCTTGTATTGAAGTGAAACGCAAATAAGTGACTACACTACATGCAGACTGGGTTGAAACAAAGGTTTGTTTGCATTCACTTATTAAATGCAAACTCGCACATTATTATATTATTACTGATCTGTTTGCCAGAAAAATGAAGGGCTAATTTTGTCCCCTTAACATTAAAAATGGCTCACATTAGAATTTCTGTAAAAAAGGTAATTTTAAAAAGCGTAATATCTTTGAAATTAGAATGCAATTGTTTGCCTTTTAGAGTAGACCTTTGAATTCTATTTTGAACTTACAGCTTCTTCTTAAAATCTAACTCGTTATCACAAGAGTCACAATCTATTTCAAATGTTTAAATTGTGGATGAAGTTGAGAACTTGGCATGCGATAGCAGTTGTGAAACAGTCTGGAATTAATGGATAAATGATAAAAATGGTAATCTTATGAAAAAGTTTTAATTGGCCCAAGTGGATGAATAAAGATTGACATTATTTGCCAATTCAATTTCTGTAATATACTTCCCTTTGCATCAACAATAACACTAGATAAATATAAATACTCATTTTTTGTATAAACAAATTTACCACATTGTTTATGTATCGTTCATTTCCAGCTCAACCCAGATTCTCTAAAAATCCTTAATCTGTTTTTCTTTTCCTCTAATGCCAGACAAGCATGTCGAATCTCAGCAACGATAAAAAGACAACCGGCTAAATATGCAGAGGCTCCATATTAATGCAAGAATTATAGTTATGGCCCCAGAAAAAAGACAAGCTCATATGCAAGCATTCCTTGATTTTCTGTCTCTCTTCGTCAAATCCCCTAAATGGGAGGGGAGAATGAAGGGGGCTTAATGGAGACAGTCTTTATGATTATTGATGTAATTTAGGCGGGGAATAAGTCCGGTGGACGCCAGTCGCAGCGCGTAGAGTAGGAGGGGAGCGTCTTGGAGGCATGCAAATGATGTAGCGTCTACCGATGAAGAGCCTCCGTGTGATGGATTCGCAGGGTGGCCAGAGGCTGCGGACGATTACACGTGTGTGTCTGTTTTGATTTGGCGCGTGCGTTGTGCGGGAGTTTGGAGAACGCCTCGGGCTTTCGATGCAGCAAGCACACACAGTTTAATGATTCCTGTTTTTATTACAGTCACTTATGTTGAAGAGAGTTGCATTTCTCTGAAATGTTTTGGGCTAATTGTGTAATTCATGTTCCCGAATTTCCTGCTCTAAGGAATGTTCCCATTTAAAATGCGATAGATAACTTGTCTATCCATCTTTGTATTCTTTGCCTCGGTCTCTCCTCTTCCTCTCTCTCTCTCTCTCTCTCTCTCTCTCTCTCTCTCTCTCACCTTTTTAACTTTGTGCTTTGCTTATTGAAGACAGCTCTTCTATATTGAGTTTATTTCATTTTCGTACACTTTCAAACCCCGGTTAGCCTATCCTGTCGTATTCTCTTTCCAACTTTGCCTTGTATACTATAGGCTTCTTTTTTTCTCTCCTTTTTCTTCCTTTATATACACTTATTGTTCATTTTCTCAATTGATCCGTCTGCATACTTTCTGAATTGTATGAATCTCATTATTTTGAATAGTTTCTGTATCCTTCCCTCGTGCTCAAAATTTCACCATTCTACTTCCCTCTACATTACAGAAAATCATATCTGCAAGTTGTTGAGATTATTGCTAGTAATAATACAAATCCCCATGAATAGAGTAAGTTTAGATCTTGTGGCTTTCCGTGTTTGCTTCTCCACAATTGCGTAAAGCTCTGAGTCTCTATAATCGTACAAATTGCCATCATTTGTCGAATCCCCTCCTGCCATTATACCAGTCGGCAGCACGTTTGATCTCCTCCGATGAAGTGAGCTGTAAGTTATACCCTCACGAGCGACCACTAAAAACTAGTTACTACAAAACCACAAGAATAACTTTGCCATTGGGTACACGGATATGACGAAAAATCCCACAAATCAATTCATTGTTGATCTCGTTGTTCATATAAATAAACCAGAAATGAAAACCCTGCATGAGTCATAATATCCTATCCATACAGAGGGAGAAACATAGACCCCTTTTTTATTAAAAAAAAGAACAGAAAAAGTACACCATATTCTTTGTAAAACATTATTATTTTAATAGATTGACCATCTGTATGAATAATTGAGAAATTTGTTCTACATGTCTGAGTCATAGACTCACAAATGTGTTAGAAGAGGGATATTAATAAAGCATTGCTCAGCATGTAAAGTGATGAAGATGGGAGCTGTCAATTTCGATTTGTGATCTTAGCTTCACCAGAAGAGTGTATATTAGTTTTGTTTTTGTTTTTACCTGTACCCCCATATCAGCTCAGACTGCTTTTTTAATTGAAATAGTAATTACGCAAATTTTAAGTAGACAAGATCATTATAATGCGAAGAGATTTTCTGAAAAACTATGAATCATTTATTATGAACATGAATCCTACAGTTAACAACTAAATTAGTCATACCCTTACCAAGTTTGCAATTTTTTAAGCATGTGAAAAATTGGTTTGTCCCGATTTATGTTTTTCCAGAATGTTACCAGTTAAAGGTTACATCTAAAAGTATTCAACAAAGGCCCTGATTCAACCAGTCCACCTTTCAATCTTGATTTAAGAAAACACAAGAAAAACATAGAATTTACAAGAAGTATGAATGATGTAGTTATTAATTGTATATTTCAGTTATCTTAGTTGTTGTTTTGTTGTTAATCGGTGCTCTTTTTGTAACAAGTAAATATATTTTCTCTCACTTTATCCCTACGTTTTACTTCTAAAGTCAACAAATAAATTTCTGACTACATCCGAGGGTACTCTTTAAATCAGCATCATGTAAGGATTATGTTTAATCCAAGCAGGATGGCATCTCAATCGTTAATGTTGCTATCGGAATGTTTGTGTTTACATGGTGTATGTGAAGTAAATCCAGGGGGGGTGTGAGAGGATGAATGGGGCAGTCTCATGCTGAAATGCCACAGACTCATAAGTGTATCAGCCTTTTCACACACAGCTAAAATTCATCGTATCCAGAGATGATTAGTATAAACGTGTTTAACTCAACAGTTTTAAAATGTTTATAGAAAATTTTCCCAGTGTGAACATCGTTTATACGATGTTGGGATAGATACGAAGTCGCGATTCATATCCCCCTAAAAGCAGGCTGCAGATACGAAGTTCGTATCTAGAGAGCTTGAAATTTTGTGTGTGAAAGGTTATTCGTGTTTAAATGTGTTTCAGACGTGTTTAAACTGGATGGAGCGTGCACTTTGATTGATATGGCATGACCTTCAATGCGCAATGGCACTACTGCGCATTTTACGAGCAGTAGTTAATCACGAAACAATTAACGATCGCACTGAAATTTCTGTGTGTGAAAGGTTCGTGATTAGTTTAAACACGTTTCAAACACGTTTATACTAATCATGCTTATAGAATTTTAGCTGTGTGTGAAAAGGCTGTAAGACATGGCAATGTTAGATTTGCTAACTTTAAACCAACTTTACTCAGACTTATATCGTTCCCTGTTAAAGTTGAGATCACTACCCTCCCCCTCCAAAATAAGGTGTTATTTTTGCCTGGCATAGTCTGTTATTTGAATTACAGTACCTGGCAAAGAGAAAGTATTAAATTGAAAGTAGGGTGGACTTGAAAACTTACTGCAGATACAACATATGCTTTAAGATCCAGTTAATATTTTATTTGTATCTCTTTTTATTTGTGTGTGTGCGTGGGGGGGGGGCAAATTAAAAACCAAGTTATTATAGTATTTAATATAAGGTAAGTGTCTTTCTTATTGCACTTTTGGTATGATCGCATAATTAAGATGACACATAGTGCAATGTTTAAACTATAGTTAAGTGTCAGCAGTCTTCACGACATTACGATCTATATCGTTGGCACAAAGATTTAGCAAGAAAAGTAATTTCAACCGCTATCTGAAGGAAAAGGACCAGTATACCATATTACCACCCCTGCTCAAACAAGCAAGAGACACTATTTAATGAATAGAACCGAGTTCAAGATGAAGCAGTGGAGATGAGTTTGAACAGGGCAACAGATACGGCCTAGCATGTCACCTGCGATGGTTGTTTAATGACTTGCTGAGGTCAGGAGTTTGAGCCTGATATGATATGTCTTTAATGACATCTAATAAGAGTCTATCCCCCTGTCCACACACAACATTTTCCGTGACTAATCATGATTAGCTATACCGTTTCGCGATAGTGATACCGTTTCGCGATAGTTTTACGACCAAAATTGTAGGTGTGGACGCTCACTAACGATACGTCGTATAACGAAACTAGTCTAACGAAACGCAGGTTTGGGCATCGTTTCGAACTGAAACTCAATAAAGAATCACGCCTAATCACGGAAATGTTGTGTGTGGACAGGGGGACCCCCTGGGGGAGTGTAACTAGTGTAACTAACTGGGCGGGGCGCGCGGGCGGGGCTTAACGTGACCTCGAGCGAAATGAGACCAGACCTCTTATCACTATCGCGAAACTCTATAAAGAATCACGGAAAATGTTGTGTGTGGACAGGGGCATTTTATACGATGATTCTTTAGTGACGACGTTTCTTGTGTGTGGACATCCTGGAATTTATACGATGATTCTTAATACGACGTATCGTTATAGAGTTTCGCGATAAATTGTTTTGTGTGTGGACACGCTGTATGATGTCCCCCTTGTCATCTAGGCTATGCAAGGGAATGTTTATTTGTGATGGGATCAGGTCACCATGTCAGTGCAGGCATCCCGATGAGATTGAACAAGTCGCTAATAGGCCAGTTGTGTCTCCATCGGCCCAAAGTCGGCGAAATTAACGCGCTACTTTTTTAATCCGGGAATATTAATTATCCCGATGTTGGAAGATGTGTCTTCATCAACCCAAAGTCAGTGTAGGCATCCCAATGAGATTGAACAAGTCGCTAATAGGCCTCACTCTCTCACTATCGGTGTGTCCTCATCAGCCCAAAGTTGGCAAAATTAACGCGCTTTTTAAATCCAAGAATATTCTCAATGTTTGAAAATGTGACTTCATCAACCCAAAGTCAGTGTAGGCATCCCGATGAGATTGAACAAGTCGCTAATAGGCCTCACTCACTATAGGTGTGTATCCATCAGCCCGAAGTTGGCGAAATTATCGCGCTATTTTTGTTAATCCGGGAATATTGTCTCGATGTTTGAAAATGCGTCGTCATCAACCGTAAGTACAGAAAACCGAACCAGCTCAAGTTTCATTATTAATTCAGCCTGATGTTGGCACATGTGCACTTAAGAGTCGTACATGATGGGATTGATAAGTCAGCTCCATCGATCACCACTTTGACTTTGTGATGATGAAAACGCGCCCGGAATTAGCTAGCTATTTTGCAAAAATACATAATTTTCATCGGGCTATAAAGTCAATATGGATGCTAATTTATTCAAGGGATACCCTAAATTGAGGAGTATAAATACTTAAAGGCACACTGTCATACTTGTAGCTACTTGCTCCCTCTATGTAGAAAACTTCCCCAATCGGTGCCTGTTGGACCCCCATGATCCTCTTTTTCTTATGTTAAATGAGAGCTGAGTTAATGAGATAGCCACCTGTCACAGTGACCTCGCTGGCTGGCTGGGTGGTCTAATCCCTTCTGGCTGAAGTAGTAAAGTCTGCCTTTAAAAGGAGTGTAGAGCTAATATTGATATATATGGAATAAAATGATTATGCTAATTTATGAGTTCAAGATCAAGAGCAAGTGTAGGAAGCTAATATTGATACTCGACGTGGGGGGGGGGGGAGAAGAACAGAGAATACAGAGTATTTTGACAGACAGAATGTCACTGTAGCCTTCTTGTGACAACCCTTCCCATGTAAGAATGACCTACAAGATTGGGTTTCAACTTCCTCTTTGGACTCGACCATCATCGACTTTCAGAAGTGACGTCTTGTTTAAAGTCCTGTCTATCTATTTTCGTATATGCTCGTTGAAGTATCATCTAGGGTAGCATCGCAGATCGTAAAGGAGACCAATGTTTTGACAATGCAGTTTACTTTGAAAAAGGCTTGATATTAACAAAAATTGTATATCTTTTGAAGTCTTAATATCTTTAAAAGAAATGGAGAATCATTTAATAGGATTTGTATTGATTTTTATAGTTGCATTCACAAACACATAAAAATGTTGTAAGGGGACTTTTGGATCTTAATGAATCAACATGTATAATTTGTGTTGACATGTCATGTTACAATAACTTTAAGGGATGGGGGAGATCACAGTGATGATGGTGATGATTTACTGATGATGATGATGATGATGATGGTGATGATGCTAGCTGTCACTGATGATGGTAATGCTGATGGTGGTATAGCTAGTCTTGCCATATTGCCAGTGCTAGTGATTACTTGTATACAAGTGAGGGTGGTGTAATAGCTCCAACTAGCTCTCTAAAGATCTTTAGAGAGCTAGTTGGGTGGTGTAATAGCTCCAACTAGCTCTCTAAAGATCTTTAGAGAGCTAGTTGGAGCTATTACACCACCCTCGTCCATTGTATTATAATGATAAAGTTGACCTTCTTGTTGTTTATGTTTGAGTTAATGAGGCCTATCCCATACATCTGTACATGAACATCATATAAAGCAAAGTTTGTTCAACAAGCTCTTTGTTTGACCAAAAGTCTGGTCCTGTCTGGATTTGTAGGCACATACTTAATCATCTTAAATGTTAAATACGTTAACCCATTACTTACTAGAACCAGGGGACCTGGTATTAAAAGACAATCCAATCCTTATAATAAGTTTGTTTGAATGAAAGCAGAAAAATGAGAGAAACAGAATGGTGAAAGTTTGACACAAATCGGACCACTATAGAGAAAGTTATGAATGTTTGAAAAATGAGATCACTACAGCTATGCAAATCTCAAATTGGCAATTTTGTCAGTGGATTGTGCACTCTAAAAACTGAAATGTTAAATCACCATTTAAAAGGGCCGAGGAGTAACCACTTTTTCAAAATGGTAGATTAACACTTTGTACATGCTGGATCCAACACTATAAAGGTTGAATCTAGCAGGTTAAAAGTATCAATCTGACACTTTGAAAGAGTTGTCACTCCTCGGCCCTTTTAAATGGTGATTTAACATTTCAGTTTTTAGAGTGTGACGTAGTAATGGATAAGTTGTGATATGGTGGTGATGGCAGTGGCAATGACAAGGCTTTTAACAATGATGATGATAATGGTGAAAACTATAAGAATTGTCATTTTTATGATATCAATAAGATAAATGTCGATGTAAATTATATGAAAACCATTCTCTGATGAATTAGAACCATCATTTGAACAGAAACATTTCCTAACAGTAATCATTGTATCATAATGATAGCCTGACCTTATATATATTGACATTCAGGGGCCTATCCTCGTACATCTTTTCATGTATGACTGACAGACAGTAAACACATACCTAATGATTACTATCTATCAATGTACCAAAGCTATTTGTACAATAGGTTAACATATTTACACCAAGCTGTAGAATCAGCCCCAGATGCTCGTACCCAAACAAAGATCAATTTAGTAGAGCCAATTGCTTCTCTCCTATCCTAATATCCTATTTAATGTTATCATCCTCATGTTTCTCCTAGCCTTCATGTTCAGACATTTCTCCTTACAATGTTAACTCACTAAAACCAAGCAATGTCTATTACTGTTAACTCACTTAAAAACCAAGCAATGTCTATTTTATTAAGCCTAGTATTAAGTGATTTTAAAACATCTTCGAATAATGTCAGGTCTTAACATTTATTGGTCTTCTTGTGATTTTGCAATTTAAAATCACTTTTATTAGTGGAAAATTGTCATTTGTTTGGGAATAAGAGTTTCATCTTTGAGACTAGCACTGTCTTCCACTTCTGTCATGTATTATCTCAGGTCACCTAAGTTGCAGTGTAACATTTGTTTTAGATTTCAACATGAAAGTTTTGAGGAAAGTGAAAACAGCAGAGGAATGCGTCCTCTCCCATCTTCTATGGGATGGCATCAACGGCTGGTGTGTGGATGAAGTATGTGAACATCTGTTCCTAACTTCACTCCTCCCTCAGCTCCCCCTTCCTCTCTCTTTCTCTCTCTTTCTCTCTCTTTCTTTCTCTCTTTCTCTCTCTTTCTTTCTCTCTCTCTCTCTCTCTCTCTCTCTCTCTCTCTCTCTCTTTCTCTTTCTTTTTCTCTCTCTTCCCTTCTCTCTCTCTCTCTTCAACTTCTCTATCTTCCCTTTTCTCTCTGTCTTTCTGTATCTTTCCTTCCATTTCTCTCAGTCTTGATATTTCTTTTGTCTCAATCTCCTCATTTTTTATCTTTTTCTCTCCCTCCCTATCTTATAATTTTCTCTGTTCCTATGAACAGATAGATTCATAGAGAAAGAAACATGAATATAGATGGATAGACAGATGAATTGATGGATGGATAGATAAATAGATAGGTAGATTTCTTTTTAATAAACTATTTTCCATATAACAAAGCACAAGCATGGACATTTTGTATAAAAAGCATATCAATTTTTGATCTTGTAATAGTCAGATCTCAAAAAAGTATACAATATCATAATGCTTTTTCTATGACAATAAAGAAAAAATAAGGATAGTGTTTTTCCTGACTGCATGTCAGTTTATGATTTTGATAACCTGTTCAGCTGCATTTGTAACCTCTCAAGTTTTATCTCTGGGAAAACCTTTCCCATCCATTGAAAACATTTATAATGACATTCTTATCTTATCAAAATCAAGATCCACAGCCCCCATTTGATATGAATAGAAAGATGGAGCTGCACCTTCAAATGTGTGATTTGGCCTTTTCGTTAGTTTTGCTTTGGAAAAGATGAGTTTCATTGAAATTTTTATGAATGGGATGATTTATCTAAGGGCATGATGGACTACTCGATGAACAGATGTTGGGCTTGTCATTAGCTCATCCTTTGAATGCATTTTTATAACCGGACAGATGGTATGCTGTATGTTCCATGCAATATTACTACAGAGTACAACCTAATAGATGCGTGGTGTGTATGAAGATGTAGAGACAATAAAGAGAGAGCAGAACAAGAAGAGACTGAAAGAAAGAGAGATTGAGAAAAAGAGAAGAGACCAGAGGGGGAAACAGACAGATAATTAAGGGAATTACAAGATTAGTTAGTAAGGGGGTGAGAAATTAGACCATATTTTGCAATCAGTATTGTTTAAATATAAAATAAAACTAAAGAAGATGTCGTGTCTTTTTTCTGTTTCCTCTTTTTTTTTTCTCCTTTGTTCTCTGTCTGTCTCTCTTTCTCTCTCTTTCTCTCTCTCTCTCTCTCTCTCTCTCCCTCCCTCTCTCTATTTTCTGTTATTCCAAATATCAGTCAATAAAAAACACCCATTTACTTGTATCTAACTGCGCTCCTCTTGATGAAATGTGAAGTTTTAGGTCGATATTTTTTTCATCTCTGTTTTAATAAAGAAAAATGCATTATGAAATTATTTCTTTTCACAGAATTTCAACCTGACCTCTGAAAACTAGAACAAGTAATGGATTATCAAATTTACAAACAAATCAACAGACAACTTAAGTGTGCACCTGGCCTTTGTTGAAAATAAAGAGATATATTTAATCAAAATTTAGTGTCCTTGACTTTGCAATTATTTTTAGAGAGATTAAGTGATATCTGTCTCAAACTATGTGTATTTTGGGTTGCATCTGCAAGTTTTATGGGGTCATTATAATCAAGAACTTGTAGTCATGGTTAATCTTAATGTCAATCTTGATATATTGGTATTTATATCAATTTTCTGTAATTGAAAATGCAGCGTGTCTTACAAATTTGACCTACAATGCTTCTCGCTTAAAGGCATGTTGAGGTAAAATGCAATATTATAACACTGACAATTTTATCCAAGATCTGATCATAGAATTTTTGAAGTGAGAAAAATGAAGATGAACAAGGCCCAAAGTCCAAAGTGATTGTAGAAGATCAAACATGGTGTAAACCATATTAAATTGGGTATACACTGGAATCCAGATTGTCACATATTTTAGTTGATACCTGTTTAAAAAGACCAACAAATTCATGGTTTTGAGTTCGAGGTTTATTATCATCTTTTTATATCATTCTGGTTCTCAGCTGATAGTATGTTCTCAAATTGGCCATTGTTTACTTTTGGATTCTACTTTTATAATTTTCTTACACTGATTTTCAGATTTAAGCTTATAATTCATAAGAATGCTTGCTTGATTTTAAGTAGTTCAAAGAAATGATCCCTTAAGCCAGTGTTAATTTTTGTGTACTCCGAGAATAGTTACAAATGGGATTCATTTCAATATTACCCAGTCCCTTTTATAATACTTGTCTTGTAGGTATCCCCCCCCCCCCCCTTCATTCCCCGTTTGTTTCTTTTTCACCCACACAGTAAACCCATTTGGATGTTGAAATAACCTTTTTTTAATTAACATAGTTGTAGCATTGATTTGATTAGAGAAAATGTTTTTGAAATTAGCAGGGCTGATTGTTGCCTGATGTGCAATCATTGAAAACTAATTGCAGTTTTCATTCCTAAAAGTGTAGGCTGTGTAGCCCTTCACAGCAAATTAATAGTTTATACCACATAAAAGTGGCTATTTTGTGAAGTTTTTTTGTTTCACATACATCTGGGCTAAAAATTTAAGAACATTGTTCCAAATTTTAAGTCACTAACATTGTAATGTACAATACTATGCAATGTACTATGCAAATGAATGCTACAACTTTCATGTTTAAGTTTGCATGATTTGAGTTGGATTGTTTTATATTATCATTATTGTGTATTATATTATTTACTCATTTATATATATGTTTTCCTATGATTTACCTCATATAGTAGTTGTCGATGATCCCGGAATATTTTCTCCTAGTGCTGGAGACACAACGTCTCAAAACCCAGCTGGTGAGAGAGTGTTTTCTTTTTTCTTTCTTTCTTTCTTTTTCTGAAAATTAATCTCTTAAAGGGGACGTCTAGACCTTTTTATAATCTTTTGCCCAACTTTTACCTTTGCACACTAACTTTCAATTTCTCTTGACTTCAATATTTATTAAGTTTTCCATTTTTTTTAAATCCTGATTGCGTGTATTTAATTGAATATGTAGGCCCTACATTTTGATCATACAATTATTGTAAAGTTTCAGGCAAAATGTAAGTCAGGCTATTTTAGTAAATGTTTGCAGGAAACTTTGCATCAATTATAATTGTGAAGAAGAAAAAAATATATATGAAAAGCTGTGTAACTCTGTGGTTAAAATCAGTAAAGAAAATTAGTGTGCATAATGAATATCTGTGCTAGTTATACAAAAATGGTCTGGGCTTATCCATAATACCTTTGCTGCCTAATCCTCTATTCTTACTACATTACATTTTATATCCTCATCTATATCGATTCCTGTGTATTGCCTATCTACCCCCTTCTTGCTCAATTCAACCTCGTTTATGAAATTAACCTTTTAATTTACACATTTATTTATTTTAGTTCACAATACCTCCCTTATAAATGTTAAATGTACATTTATATATCTTGATTATACTTTTCTGTGTACAACCCTTGTAACATAAAACATTGAATGATACAAGGACCAGTGGAATGTGTTCAATTGATATATAATTCTCACCTAGAGAGGGCTCTCTTCCGCTTTGATTTTGTCAACCTGAGAATTGATTATTCAGATTACACTCTCAATACAAGCATGACATCATCCATCATTCATCTGGTGCTGTCCCAGGCCGGGTTGGTCTGAATTTAAAATGCAAAGGCTTAACAATTAATAGCTAATTTAAGCCAAACATGCTTCGATTTTGTACCTACATTAAACAGTTTCTGACAAAGAACACTTGCCTCATTCCTGTTGAAATTCAACATAATTTCATGAGTGAAATTAGATGACATGGAATTATTGTTGTATCAAAATAATGAATGAAATAAGACACTGGTTCACAACTTGTTTCACAGAAATTTATTGTTAATACATGAAATTTTGAAAATATATGGGTCATTTAGAACGATTTCTCTGCTCTAAATTATGTTATGCTTGTGAACAGAATATTGATGTATATCACTGATGTTGAACGAAATATAGTACCAGTAGCCTATCTGTAAACCATGAGGGTTATTCTAGGAATATTTAGTTACCAGTGCGACAATGTTTTTCTTCTTCAAATATTCAGCTGGCGGCAAGAATGGGCTCTCCAAGCAGATCCCCGTTTACATTGGCATCTCTCTAGCCATCGTCGTGCTCCTCCTGGTCTTCCTCTTCATCGCTATCTACCTGGTCACCAAGAGGAAAAGGGGGAACTCCCCCAGCTACACCACCACCTCCACCGGTAAGAGAATGAATGATGCGATCCGGTGATCGATGTGCAAAGTGGATGAATAATATAATAATAATAAAACAGTGCTTATAAATAATAATAATAATAATACTCAGATTTTATATAGCGCTTATTATAATCACTAAGCGCTAAACTTGGAGATTGTTACCCCGGCTTTAGCTGTGCTGCCATTACAGCGCTGCCATTACAGCGCTCTAGCATTTCAAAGAATTAATTCCTGCCAGGTACCCATTTACATCACCTGGGTTGAGTGTGGCAAATGTAGATCAATGTCTTGCCAAAGGACATTAGCGCTTTCCACAAAAGTCTCTGAGCGCTTTTTCATTTTAAAAAATCGCAATTGATGCATATAGCAAAATAACAAATTTCCAGTAGGTTCCAGGTACAAACTTCTTCCACTGGTGTAAATATAAAATAACGAAGATCACAAAAAGACACTTAATTTACCAGAAAACGAGAGAGCACATAAGAGTGGTCGCTTGTAAGGTGCACCTCCTCCTCTAATAGGAGGGAACAGGAGTGTGGAGTGTGGGAGGATGTTGGTGGATATATCATCTTCTCTTCATGTTGCTTTTCCCTCTACCTACCTCCCCCCCCCCCCTCTCTCTCTCTCTTTCTCTTTCTCTCTTTCTCTTTCTTACTTTCTCTCACTCTCTCTCCCCCTCTCTCTATCTCTCTCACTCTTTCTCTCCCTCCCCCTCTCTCCCTCTCTCTCCCTCCCTCTCTCTCTCCCTCTCCCTCTCACACACACAAACCCACCTTTCAGTGATGAGAGGGTATAGCTACAACGCCAGATTCAGTGTCACCATTACAATTAATGTACAGTCATTTTTAGTAAACTAGACTCTAAATTGTATTCAGAATGTTATTCTTAATTCAAAATTGCTCGTATTAAATTGACTTTAATCTTTGAATAAACTTTTATGAATGTAAAAGTCGATTTCAAGTTTGTAAGATATTAGTATTGTGTGAATCCTGTGATATTCCTTGTTCATTTGTAAAACATTTTCTTACCGTTCATACCAGAGTGTTAAATTCTTGTTCAGAAATATCAAAAGTAATGGTGTAGCATGAATGATACAAGCATGTCAATGTATTTTTAAAAAAGACATAAAAGCATTTTTGTCAAAATTATTTGTATGGATTTCCCCCCCCCCCCCCCCAATTTTTTTAAAAGTAGGGAGTATGTGTTGCATGCCATAGAAGAAAACAGCAGTAATATTTCGGGTTAACATGCATGAGAAATTGAAGGAAAAGAAAAGTCAATTGACTTTGCTAGACTATATGTCCCTTATATGGAAAAGGAAAATTGCTAAGACTTTTCGTTTGTCATTGTTTTATTCCAGTACTTTCAAAATGCCTGAATTTATGTTTGCTTATTAAAAAATCCAATTCATTGTCATATCATGTGTGTTTGTCTCAGTTGATATTTTTGCTGCATTTCTTTGTTGAAAATTATCCATTGTGCTGAGATTTAGAAGGGCAGTGACTGTCGTTGATGCCTCTGTGGATCTACACTCTACAGTCATGAGATGCAGAGTGTTCTCCAAATGATGCAAACATTTGGAGAACATGCACTTTAAAGTTAAAGCACTCTTAAAAAAAGAAATCAATCATGTTTCAAAGCATTGTATTGTATTTTGCTGCTTGTATTTTTGTTTGCATGAGAATTCAGTTTGCTTCTTTTTTTGTGTCTTCTTTCCTTTTGATCTGTATGTTGCTTCCCCCTGCTGCCATGGCAACCTTTCATTGAACAAACCCGCATTAACAGAGGACTGTAACCTGGCTATGCTTTCAGCACAACCACCGGACATCACAACCCAGACGATGCACTCCTCGCTGCGATCCAACCACGTCGCCCTCTCGAGTCACAACGAGAAGATCCCCATGTCCGGGACACCAACGCATCCGCCCCATCCTGACCTGACTGGCGGGAAGATCCCGCATCAGCTCACCGTTCAGTTCTCGCCCAAAAAAGGAGGGACCATCACGCAGCTCGGGTGCTTGGGGTCGTCGGATATCTCACAGTACTCGTTAAATAACGGATCCCTGCATTCGCACCCGCACTCGCGGTCGCTGTCGCCAACAAAAAGCCACACCTATGTTCCTCTGGTAGGACCCGGACAGGAGAAGCACATCTACGCCACGCTGAATCCTCCAGAACCACCTCCACAGGATCCGAGGTACTGTCAGACCCGTTGCTACGGCGACTTGGAGGACAATGATGGGTACATTATGGAGGAGGCAGATGAAAACTACATGCTGCAGGGACATTCCTCGGAGGAAAGTCTTGAGCCTCAGTCTATGTGTGATTCCGATCCAGGCAGGACATTATCGGGCAGCGCTCTAGGGCTTCCAATGCACTCGGATTACAGCATAGCAACGGGGCATGTGGGATCAAGAGGGGGCAGATTAGTGCTACCAGATTCAGGTTTGTCCTCTACCTTCCTTTTGAATAATCTTTCACATGATGTCTCTTGATATTTGTAGGGGACATAAATGATCTGTAGCTTCTTTGTCGGCTATGGAAAACCACAAGTGATCTAGCAACAACAAAAATGGAAATTCTTGTAATTTAAGCACTTTAAAAGAATTGTGTGATGGAAAAAATAATAATTTTCACAAATGTGATATATTTAGATTCATTGAAAGCTGTTTCCTTTCTTAGAAATTTCTTTATCGTATCCTCACAACTTTATCAAAAAATCAGAGACTTCAATATAGAAATCAGCTTTGTGACATTTTTGACTTTTTCAGTTCCAAGATGTGAATTTGAAGGATATTGCTTTGTGCATTTATTATGAATATATCCCCAAATCAGGATTTTTTATAAAGAATTCAACTTTGTCAATACTGTTGTTCCTAAGGGGCCCTGCTATTATAATTAGTATTACCCCGGCATTTGCCAGTAACCCATTCACACCTGTGTGGAGAGTGGCAAATGTGGATTATTGCCTTGCCAAAAGACATTAGTGCCGGGCTGGGATTGGAACCCTCAACCCTTGGATTGAGAGTCAAGTGAATGAACCACTACACCACGACACCTCAACTGTTGGGAATATGGTTCCCCTTTTTTCTGTAATTTGGAAGGGTCATTCCTACAATATCAATGGGTTAAAGCCCCACTGTACTACTTGTAGCTACTTGCTCCCTCTATATAGAAAACAATGCCTGATCGGTGACCATTGGTCCCCCATGATCCTCTTTTTCCAATAATAATAGAGACCTGAGTTGATGACCACCCTGGGTGGTCTAATCCCTCCTGGCTTAACTAGTACAGACTGGCTTTAAAAGTATTTTTTGTTTGTCTCTTGTAGGAGTTAGCTTGATGATACCTGAGGGTGCCATAGCACGCGGCCAGACGGTAGAAATATACCTAGCAGTCTCACATGAACTTATGGACAGACCGCACATAGAACATAACCAGACCTTACTCAGCCCCGTCATCTTGTGCGGCCCGCCCTCTGTAGTCCTTGCCAAGTCAGTTGTCCTGGTGTTACCGCACTGCGCACAGATGAGCAAGAATGACTGGAGGCATTCGGTCATCGCCAGCAGTACACATCCAACAGATGACAAATGCTGGGAGGTGAATATAACATAAATTCTTTTTTCGAAAGGGGGGGGGGGTGAACAAATTTAGGTTACTTTCTTTTTTAAATGCAAAACTGTACTATTTTGCCATTTCGTCAAACAGGTTTAGTATGATTAAAACATTTTACACATTTTAGAATAAGTAAATTGCAGGAAGGAGATATTCACAAAAGGCAAAAAAAAAGGAAATCAGAAAAAAATATAACATGGGTTGAGGGCAGTTTGCCTCCCCCCCCCCCCCCCCCCAAAAAAAAAATAAATAAATAAATAAGCCACCATAAAAAACTTGGGATAGGGGGATGTTAATAGAAGTCATCACAAATGAAGTTCTACTAATGCTCCCATAAAATTATAATATTCTTAATTTATATTGTCGCATTCAGAAGCAGACAACCGTCGGAGAGGAAACCATCAACTTACAAGTCTTCTGCCAGGTGGATAGTCATCTATCCTGCATCGTCACTGACCAGCTAGGGTGGTATGCCCTCAGTGGCGAGTCAAGGCCAGAGAGACAGTCAGCAAAGAGGTTAAAATTGTTAGCTTTCGGTCCAGCTCTTCGGTCGACGCTAGATTACCATATCAAAGTGTACATCTCGGAAGACACTCCAGATGCTATAGAGGTAAGCAGATTGAGCAAAACTGTGCTTAAAGAGAAGGTTGACTTAATCTGTGAGCGTTAACATTGTATTATGCAAGTGTGGAAGAACATCAGATTAAAAATGTTCCCTGAAAAGCATGGCTCTTCAAAAATCGGACAGATTTTTATGCCACATTTTTGTGAAGTCCCATATACATCTTTCTGTGTACAGTGCTTGTAACTTTACCAAGACAGGGCCAAATTTCTTATCATTTTGATGATTCCAGAACCTTCCAGTACACACGATGCAATTTACATATCAATATTCTGTTTGAAAACATATATATCATATAAATCAGTTTACAATGCAGTGTATATAGCAAAACAAAAGAAAAATTATGTACAGCAGAAACACTGTATTTTCTTCTTGTAATAACGTGACACATAATGCATCAAGTAAATAATATAATGTACCATAATAAATCTGAATATTTAGATATATAAAACCTAATATAGCAAGTTTCTAAATAAAATATAACTCATGCTGTACATTATAGGTAAATGGGGTACATGGAATGCCTAAAATAAATGGCGTAATAGTACTTATATATATGTGACCTAATGTATTTTTAAATAGGAAAAATCTATATCTTTCATCTTTGTCATCTTGCAGCATATCCTCAATGTTGAGAGGAGACTTGGAGGACAACCCCTCCAGGGTGGCTGCCAATTTGACTACCACGACAACGGCAATAATCTCAGATTGGAGATCCAAAACATAGTACCTGGCTGGCAATGCAAGCTGGCCAAGAACTGTCAAGTAAGTTACCTTAATTAAACATGAACTAATGTTTTGTCCAGGAGAGGGTCACATTTCAGTATACCTACTTACAAACAGATATAGCTACATATTGAGGGGTCAGTGACACAAAGACGTAACTCCGTTTGGCCATTTTGAGAAAAAGTGGTTTAAATATAGAGGTCCACTTGGGCCTTCAGGAGTTAAGTCTATGTTTCACTAGCCATTGACTTCAATTCAGTTTAGTCTTTGTGTTTCCTGGAAAGCACACATTTCTCTGAACATTTTGAAATCAAATATTCATTCTGCCAAAATATGGAGTTATATATCTCTGGATGCATCAAACTCAGTCAGCATAATTACATAATAATATAATAATAATAATAATAAAAACGTTACTTATAAAGCGCTTACCACCTAAGTCTCTAAGCGCTATATTATTATTATTATTACTATATTATATAGTTCTCATATTTACTTTTTAAGTAGTTATCTCAACTTTTAGAATCATGTTAACTTTCTTGTTGTTTTAATTGAATTCCACTAAGGTGTGTTTGATATCACAACCTTTGATTACCCTTTGAGAAAATTGGAGTTTAATTCAAGTAGTGAGGATCATGATTTGGTTTGGTTCAATTTTAGGCTTGGAGTAGGGTCAGATGTGGTATTGGGACCAGGATTAGTAAATTGACAGAGGAGCAATTATCACTGGAAAATGTATCTTAAACTTAATAATACTAAAGTATTTTCAAATTTTATGAATAAATTAAGAAGTAATCACTATTCTTAAAGTAGTATATCCTCCAAAAGTATGAGCGATTTTTAGTGAGAAAGTCTTCCATGTTTCTTTTCTCCAAGGAGATTCCTTTCTACCATGTATGGAGCGGTACCTCCAACACGTTGCACTGTTCATTTGCCTTGGTCAAGACGGAGCCGGGTATCGGACCCATTGGCTGCAGGTTAGAGGTCACCCAAGGCACCTATACGACCAGTATGCAGGTCATGGAGAGGATCATTGATGGGGTAAGTCATTCAAGGGTTGGCCTTTCTTTGTAACTTGTGGCTCTTCCAGGTTTTCAAGTTGACCTATTTTGTAGAACTTTGAGAGATTTTTTATGAGTTAACCTCAATATTTGATAATGGCGACAGGCCGGAATGGAGAATGTGCATACATTGTGTGCAGTGAAGCCTGAATCTGACGACCGGGGTAATAATATATCTGTAAAGCGCTTAGACACATCGTTGTATCGATGTATTGGTCGCTATATAAAAGCAGAAAAGTATTATTATTTGATGCAGAAACCAGAAAAATGAAGATCTAAGAACACCATTATTTCTAGACTTTTCAAGGAGACTTATTATTGAGGAACCCTTTTGTCTCATTTCCCGGTTCATAGAAGGCTCAAGGGGATGCTTCCCTTAAACACTCATTGTATACCTTGTCATACCTTGAGTCAAACATTGCTGCCAGGGAATTAGTCACACAAGTTAGTAAGCACATTGTTTTGCTGTGTACTATTAGTATGCCAGATTAGGTTTTGCTGGAGAGGAGGGCACACCCCACCCCCTCCCCACCACCTGAAGCATGAAACATCCCTTTAACTTGTGTCCACAACATAGATATCCTACTTTTCAAAATTTCTTTTCAAAATACTTTCCAATGTTAACGAGAGGAAGTATGTTGAGCATATCTCACTCTTCTGATGTTACTCTATCCACCTTTCCTTCTTACAGCGCATAGAGACATATTGTGATATGCACTATATAAGTACAGTATATTATCATTATTATTATTTCATTTCTTTATATATTATACCCGTCTCTTAGGTGGTTGTGGAGCAGGAGTTGAGACTAAACGGCTACAGCCCTAATCACATGGTACCGCCTCAGAACGCCTTCCACCTGTCAAAACCAGTCAGAAACGCCGTGTGCCAATGCCTTGATATCCCTAATTCATTTCTTTATATATTATACCCATCTCTCTCTCTATCTCTAGGTGGTTGTGGAGCAGGAGTTGAGACTGAACGGCTACAGCCCGAACCACATGGTACCGCCTCAGAACGCCTTCCACCTGTCTAAACCAGTCAGAACCGCCTTGTGCCAATGCCTTGATATCCCTAATTCATTTCTTTATATATTATACCCATCTCTCTCTCTATCTCTAGGTGGTTGTGGAGCAGGAGTTGAGACTGAACGGCTACAGCCCGAACCACATGGTACCGCCTCAGAACGCCTTCCACCTGTCAAAACCAGTCAGAACCACCGTGTGCCAATGCCTTGATATCCCTAATTCATTTCTTTATATATTATACCCATCTCTAGGTGGTTGTGGAGCAGGAGTTGAGACTGAACGGCTACAGCCCTAACCACATGGTACCGCCTCAGAACGCCTTCCACCTGTCTAAACCAGTCAGAACCGCCTTGTGCCAATGCCTTGATATTCCCCAGCCCAAGGGTAATGACTGGAAACTACTCGCAACCAAACTAGGTGTCGATGGGTACGTCTAAGAGATACAACACAATGCTAATTTTTCTTGAAATTCAAGCAGCTTTATCCAACTTTGGAAAGTGTAGTACTACATTTGCCACACTCGACCCAGGTGATGGGTACCTGGCAGGAATTAATTCCTTGAAATGCTAGAGCGCCGTAATTAATGGTAGCTAGGCTAAAGCCGGGGTATAATTTCCAAATTTGGAAGCGCATTGAGATGTTTAAATGTGATATGCACTATACAAGAACCGAATATTATTATTATTACATGTAGATGATAGTATCTGTGATATTAAGTTAGGATATTAGATGTATGAATGCATTATTATATGAAAATTGTTATCATTAATTTGATGGTAGTTTAGTTACAACCTATTGTGCAATTAAAGGTTATAGTTAGATGGCAAGGGGGTCATCTTTATCATGTTATGCCTTTTTGCCACCAAAAGTGATGCCCTAGGCCTTATTCTTGAGATATTGACCTTTACAACACTTTTTAAGAAACAATCTTCAGTCCTTCATGAAAATAGGTTACTAGTTTTACCATTTTTTTAAAATGTAAGAATATGGGTGCTTGAAATCAATGAACTTTAAAACCCATCTGTACTAGCTTGGCTAGGAGGGATTAGACTGCCCAGGATGGTCACTGACACTTATCATCTCAGCTCTCATTTAACATAAGAAAAAGAGGATCATGGGTAACCAGAAGTCACCGATTAGGCATTGTTTGCTATATAGAGGGTGCCAGTAGCTATAAGTATTGCAGTGGGGCTTTAAAAGATATCATAAGTTTAATTTCCTTTTCCCCCTCTATCTTGCAGATATCTTAATTTCTTTGGCATCAAACCAAGTCCGACCGATCAAATCCTTGACATGTGGGAAGCGCGGGACAGCGAGGAGGGCGCTCTCATGAGGTTAGCAGGAGCATTCCAGGAGATGGGCCGGCACGACGCCGTCACGATAGTCCAGAAACAGATGGCTGCATGGATGTGACGACGGGTGACGTGCGATCAAAGCGAAAGCGATCAAAACTTTATCTGACACTCTCTGATTGGTGCTTCAATGGCAATAGTCGTCTTTTGTTTAAAGATGGATGCGTGGATGGATGGATGATGGATGGTTTTAGCAGCTAGGACTATTTGGTCCCCCCCCCCCCTGATGGGGCCGGGTTTTGAGTTCCTGGTCCTTGCAGGGACGTGGTCCTAAGTTGGACCCAGGGTTGCACTCGCAGCACAGCCTAATAGGAACAGAATTAGCAGAATTACCAGCATGCAACTATTTGGTCTCCTGATGGGGCTGGGTTTTGAGTTCCTGGTCCTTGCAGGGACTTGGTCCCAAGTTGGACCCTGGATTGCACTTGCAGCACATCTAGCCTAATAGGAACAGAATTAGCAGAATTATCAGCATGCAACGCTATTATGCACAGCTCTGTTCCAATCTGTTGCAGGATACTTTGAGACGGTAAAGAACTGTGATGAACATTGATTTTTAAAATCTTTTCACAGTCTATGGCTTCTCTGAGTGGTTATGTCCTGCTTTATAGCTCAAGGTTTGAGGAAAGCGGTTGCTGTGCTTCACACCTTCATCCAGGATTATCAAAGGCATCATCTTGCAGGAATCAACTTAGGTCTACCCTAAGACTTTGCAAGCAGAAGGAAGGAACTGTTAGCCAAGCTCACTTGCTTATCATGTTGCTCACTGGATGCACAACGAAGCTTCATTACTGCCTGCTTACTTGTATAGATAGCTTAGGATTCAAACAAAAATCATCATATTTTACAGAAGATCACTGCAAACAATAATTCAGCAGTTCTTGGAAAAGGCACATGAAAGAATCAACCTTCCCGTCCTCATCAGAAAGGGAAAATAACGCATTGTTTCACGTTTCCCAATTCGTTGTCACTCTAGAAAAATATATATTGTGTTGTAGTTGGTACACAACCAGATTGGAATATTCTGAAGCTGATAGTCATGCTTGCTTTATGGTTGTAGGTAAATCAGTTCACAAATTATTGAAAATTTTAACGTACATACATGGATATGTAATTCAGAAATCCTAACACCTTTAAATTATCCTTTTGCATTTCAGTTCTCAAATGGACTGTTTATTAAAAAATTAATTTACCATAAAGATGCAGTATATCTTATCATTGTGCCACAAAGTTTCATTCAATTATTTATTAGATAACATAAAGGGGCAATGACTATTGATGTATTGAATATTTTTTTGGTAAATAATTGTATTTTCTTCAGAAATAATGATACAGGATATTCAATAGCCAAGAATGGGAAGAGATTGACTAATGTGTGTGCATACAAAGACAAAATTAAAGTTATTGCAATTTAAATCCACTATATAAAAGTGTAGTATTTATAAAGGATATACTTTATTGTATTCTTGAAGGCCTAGCTGTGCATGATTCTTTTTGAGCCCCAACTAGGGAGCTATTAAAACAAGGTGAGAAATCATGATCGAAGGCAAATACATTTTAAGAAAGCGAGAACTGTTATTGCTGCAAGATTGAGAGTTTAATGTAATGTACAGAAAGTATGGATTTTCCTGGTATGAAAGTGTAAATATTCTGTGGAAAGAATATATTATACATGTAGGCCTACTGTAAGCAGGGTTCACATTGTAATGCCTTTTATCATGCTGTTCTTGTAATTGAAATAACAGAATAAGAAGTTAAACACTAATTCAAGAGTCTAGTTCAAACGTTGCTTCACGATTTAAAGCTTTTAATGCCATTTAAGCAGATGTACATGTCTATTGTCTAGCATCTGTGCATGTTAAGCATTGGTGCAGCACAATTTTTGCACTCATAGAGATGGAAATTAGATGTATTGCACAAGCTCAGAACACTCGTTCACTTAATAAACAAATTGTGGGCAGCCATGGGTCTTTTGGGGGCAATGCTGTATATATTTTGTTTGTAATGACGCTGTTCGCCCACTGATTTTTGTTTTAAACTTAAAGGCACTATTTGGTTTGTTGTTTGTTGCATAATTTATGTTCGCACCAAGTGTATGCTTTATGTTCCAAGATGTGTTAATATATTGAAAAGAAATTATGTTTGCGAAGATGGTAATTGTACATTCGCAAAGTAGAATCACAAATTGGAAACTTTTCCATTACTTTGGGAACCAAAAGAAGGAAAGAAAAACAATCACATATGGGGCTTAATTTAGCATTGATGTAAGAACTCACATTCTCATTATGAGTTGTTAGTGTTATTGGTGTTCTGAGATGTTTTCCATGATATACGAACTCCGATATCTCTAAACACTGGCAAGAATTTAACTGGTTTTGGTATCTTCTGATATGGTACTCTAATTTGGGATTTATTTGGTGAGTTCTTATCTCTATCTAACGTTCCTTTGCTCTCTTTTTTCCACTGCACGTAAAAGCCGCACTTCATAGCATGGCACTAAAGCTATTTAATGCAATTTTGATATCACTAGTCAGTAACCTGAACGCAAAATGACATAAGAGCCATTGATAATACTTGGCCTTTGTGTCCTTTCTGCACTGATGTTTTAAAATTGGGATCAATGTCAAAAGGCTGTTAGTATTACTGAATACATTTGATGTATACTTCAATACTATCTCTCCTCAGTGGAGAACTTTGTGATTTGGGTTATTACAGAATTGTCATTATTGAGTTTGGTTATTTCATTTTTTATTTCACTGGCTTAAGAAGTCATCTATGCAATGATTTTGGGGGAATATCGGCCGAAAATGAGCAACGTTGTGATTCAATTGTTAGCATGATTCCATAATTGTGTAAATTGTGAAATATGTAAATGAAAATGTACAAATATAATATACCTATCACTTTGGTGAACAACTATTGTAAAAAAAAAATAATAATACGAAATCTTGTGAAGAGAGCAGAAGGATTTTTCGATTACAAAAAAGCTATAACGAGTCTTCTATTTGTGATTATGGAAGGTGGTGGGATTATGATGATGATTATGAATGAATAGTGTACCCACTTTAATCTACGTGAAATATGATTATAGATTTATATCAGTGTGGGGGTTTCTTTAAGTTGGTAATTTGTGTGTACGCCCGCCCCCTATGCGGATCCTATTTATGAATGGTGATGATATTTTTTATAAAACGATAGATATTGGGACATGGGAAAACTGTGTATGTTTCAAGTCTATCTCTGTGCATATATGTATTTCCTCCATATATATCTGTCTTTATATATATGATAAGTCTGTTTTTTTGCAAAGGACACTATTAATATATGCTTTTAAAGTTTATAATGAATCCTACTGTATATACTATACAGGGTGATTGGTATTACAAGTAATTATTCTCTGTTAATGACAGAAGGCTTAATGTTGCCTAAGAAGCCAATCTCCTACTTTCCATGGTTCTGGTTTATTATGTCTAACTTTAATACAGGCTTAGGGGGTCTAAAGGAAACCAATTAAAGATAGTATCAACCTTAATTTCTCAATGATTTTAGCAATTGCAAATTTGTCTGTGAACATTCTTTCAAAATATTGAAAGGTTCTATCTTCAGTAACATACCAACATGCTCAAGTTCAGTATGAAAAAAGTTATTGAACTATTCTGCTACTGTCAAAGTCTTAAAACCTGGTTTTGTTTTCCCTCTTGCAATCACTTTTTAAGAAAGACTATGTTCTGTAAGCATGTATGGTATTGATAAACAAGTTTTTGATTTGTAGATTTTTATGCCTTCGCTACAAAGTAGCCAGAGGCATTATTTGAGTTGTTTACAAACTAATTTGATGTACATTTCAAATGGTCTTGGGTTTTACCTATAAATATCTAATTGGGAAAAGGATTTATAAGTTGAGTGTGTATTGTATAGGTGTGTGTACACCCATTCCTATTTATCTTGTTGCCTGGCAAAAGGACGCTCAGATGGGCTACGCATGTGTAGCATTTAGGGGCAGATGGTGGTAAGTCCGCCATGGGTTAAAGCCTACACAAATGTATTTAGTAGGCATAACAATCTTGAATTGAGAGTCAGATGGTGTCAAATCTTTTTTTAGTTTAACGCCCTTTTGATATTCAACCATTTTTTTTTTAAATGCCATGTTGATAAACCTCAGTATCAATCTCCAAAGAAACATAACTACAATATTTCATATTCAGTACTTACTTCCTTATACCAGGTACTTTTCTTTATAACTATGTCAGTTGGTCTTCTACTCGATCAGTAAATTATGCACTAGTTATGTGACCACTTTAATACTTGTCTTCTATTTTTATGTTTTTACTACAACTTTTTACTATGCATGATTCCAAGCATGACAAATTTGATCATTTTAAACTACAACAGTCTTCAGTAGTACATTCGCATGACCATTGTCAATGAAGATATACTTTTCAAAAATGGTACTTTTTTCTTTTTTAGCTGCATAAGTACATGACTCCCTTCCACTATTAAAGGATTATCATTATTAGAAAGTAGAAATGTATCAAAATTATGGAAGAGAAAGAGACATTCAAATCAACCTTCTGAACTACATTGTACAGTCAAACCTGCTTTAGTGACCACCTGTCTTCAAAGGCCACATTATTTGTTCCCCTTGGAAATGGTTTCTCATTGAAACATGTACTAAAGGAACCTGTCTACAAAGACCACTTTTTGTGTTTCCCTTGGGCGGTCGCTATAGACGGGTTTTACTGTATAACATTTCACCCAGCAAATCACATGTTGAAAGCCAGATGGGCATGCCATTGCCACCTATTACTGTGAATGTTTAGTGAATGCCCTTCTTAACAGTCTCAAGAGACTACACAAGTTGACACCGGATCAAAGCTTCTTACATTATACAATAGTCCTTCTTTATTTTCAGTTGATGATAACATATCGTCCCTATTTTCACGAAGTGACGGTAGTGAATGAAAATCGCATACACTTTGCATGCAAATTTTCCTCACTACCGTCACTTTGTGAAAACAGGAACGATATGATGTTATGCAAGGGTTGGCCTGTGTTAATGATTACATTTGCCATTTTTTTTATAAGTTTTGTGTTTCACATTTTGTTTTGTTTTCGGTTTGGTTGGATTTTATCTGGCTTTTTGTTGTTAGACATTTCACAAGATACAGGCAATTGCAACAGGCAAGTGGTTCGGATAGGTTAAGCAAGATGATTTGTCTGTTAGGAGCCAGAAGGGCATTAACTCATATACTTTAAGAGTGTTAGTGCTCTTTTGGCTCTGAACAGTTACTGCGTCTATTCATAAGATTATTGATGGTGATAAATAAAGGTTGCAAGATTAAAGATAATGTATATGCACAACATTTTGATCTAATCAAGTTGGCTTTGTTTGTGTTTCTTGCCCCACTTCTAAATTGCATGCCACCTCTCTATCTCTCTCTATCTCTATCTCCCTCTCTCTTTCCTTTCCTCTCTCCCTCCCTCCCTCCATCTCTCTCTCTCTTTTTCTTTCTCTTGTTTTTGAAAAAGAAAAGTTTAAGGCTAGGACATTTGATCATTTATTTGTATTACAAAATATGAAACATGCATTCACTTTGATAGTCCAGTATAATTAAAAAACATTGGAATGCTGTAAAACAAATTTCTCCCAAATAATAGGACAATTCGTCCTTGTTTTCACGAAGTGACGGTAGAGAGGAAAATCGTAACGCAAAGTGAATGCAATTTTTTTTCACTACCGTCACTTCGTGAAAACAGCGACGAATTCTCAAATTCCTTCTCCAAAAAAAGAAAGAAGTAAAATGACATGGCACATGAAGTTTTCTCTTGAGTTTAATATTTAGTAGAGTATGTGGAAGTTTGGCATCGATTATTTGAATCATTCGATGCAAGGTTACATTTTTTATTTTAAAGCAATCCTTGCAACTCGTTATGAGACTGCCATGACCAATGATGATATACTTCTATCTTTATTATTTAATTCAGCAGCGAAAAACATCAGAATTGTTGTAAAATTGAATATACAACCATTGGAACGCTAGGGAAAGCAAAACGAAGTTAACTGAATACAATTATATAGCAAATACTCCCCCCCCCCCCCCGGACCATTTTCAGTTGGTGCTATACAAAAAAGGGAAACAATTATTGAAATATAGATTATGTCAGAAATTTAAACAGGACTAATCTAGAGCATGTACATTGTCATTCCCCATTTCTATGTTTTGTGTTTTGTTTGGTTTGATTTGGTTTTGTTTTTACTCTTTGATTTTTTTTTGGTCAACTGAGGTAACACTGACAAAAAGTTTGTTGTCTGGAGGAAGACTGATCTGAACGAATAATTATTGGATTGATGAAAATATTTGGAGGAGATAGAAGTTAAAATAACATGTCTGTTATTGTATAGAGAGGAGTTCGATGTTTGTATGCATTATTAATAAAAATATGTTTCACTTGTAATAATAAATCATCGTTGATTAATGTGTTTGTTTATTTATAAGTTGAGTGAATGTGAAGAGCGTTCTGTGAATACAGTGTAATAAGGTCGAAATACATTCTGTGTGGGAGAGGGGAATCGATTAGTAAAAGCAATAAAAGAATGTTGCTTATTGAATGATGGGGGAGATGGATGAATGTGATGAAGAGAGGATAGAGAGGGGCGAGAGAAAGGAAAGAGTTTCACCACTTACCTTAAATCGTTCATCTCTCTTGGTGTTTTGTTCTTCTTATACTCACGCGTCATTACCTCCATCAGAGTCACCACGACCCTTAAAGTACTAGTCACCCGAAGAAAATTCACGACAACTGATAATGATGGCCAAATTATTTATGGATGGAAAGATTTCTCTTGAAAAAACATGAATAATTTGCTGAAAAATCATACAGATGTCATGGCAACTTCAAATGCAATTTTTGCTGCTAGCTGTGTCAAGCACGCGACGTCACGTATCTTGACGCTCTATACGGAGGACCGCTGAATGCAGAAAATCTGGATCTCAAAATTAACATTTTTGAGAGATGATTACTATATTTTGAAGAGGGAAGTTGTTATATTTGATCGGTAAGACTTCCCCTTCGCAATGAAATGAATGTTAGCATTAATTCAAAAGACTTATGATTGTTCAGGTGACTACTTTAGCAAACGGCTTATATCATCAACCCAACTGTTACTTTTCATATCATCACCATCATCACCAAGCCCTTACCCTCAAAATAAAATTATTTCTCAACAAATCTCCAACTATTACCCATTTCATCGTCGTGACTTTTACCAACACCCCTTTCCTTTACCATCACCCCATATCATCATCCCTTAATGTTAAACCTTTCTACGATCATCCTTAGTCGTCACTCTAACCTGTATTTCCCATCACATGACCACGCCCTTACCCTCACCACTCATCATCTCTCCTCTAACCATCACCTATTCATCATCATCATCATCGGGAGCAGCACTGGCACTACTACCCCCTTTACCATTAAAACCACTCGTACCATTAATCCAAACCATCATCCTTCTCCTGTTTTGCTTTTCTTTATTTTTGCATCACGCTTTATCTCCACCAGGATGAGGTTCGTCATCCTTTATCATCATCCCTCTAACCGTAGTTTTTCATCGACCACGCCCTTACCCTTACCACTCAACATATCTCATCTCGCACTCACCCATCTCATCATCATGACTCTCACCACCACCCTTTTCCTTTACCATCAACCCACATCATCATGCGACAATGGTAATAATTCTAACGTTACCCTTAATCATCACCCATTCGTTATTTTCCATCTCATGACCACGCCCTTACCCTCACCATTCATCACCTGTCCTCTCGCCCATCTCATCACTCTCACCGTCACCTCCACTGTCTCCATTCCAGCTCCCTCGCCACCACGCGTCATACCAACAACATCAATACCACCACCACCAATACCACCAACACCACCACCAGTCCACAAAGCTCGACCACGCCCTCGAACCCCTATGGGTCTATACCCTCCCTTGTTCCTCCGTCCCGACATGGTCATGATGATACTCATTTTCATTCTTCCGTCGACGGGCCTAACCTTGGATCAATAGCGGTGAAGCGTTTACCCTCGCGCGAAACAAAAAACATGGGAAAATTTTGATCGATTCTTCACAATGACTCTCAAGCGCCTCCACAAAGCCAACGTTGTTGCAGGTCTTTTAATCTCCAACCTTCTCTCTTTCAAACCAATCATATTGATTTTTGTATTGTATCGTGCCGAATGGAGTTCGTAATGTTATTGACATGCTGCTGGAGAAAAGAGCCAGGCAACGCGGTACACACGTATCGGTAGTGCTCTGTTATTTTATTGATATTTTCACCTGGGTCTTAATTTAGACCGTTGTATTATAAGTCCAACTTAGACTATTTGAATTATACTAATAACCAAATCTTCAGCGGTTTAGCCCCAATCGGTTTGCACCGAGACAGGGGGCATATGTTTCATCTTAAAACAGATCGGAACATACAAGTTAATTGGACCTTGCATATGTGATGAAGACAGTCATCGGCTTGGATCAGAGACCTCTTCTGGCATCTCTGCTTGGATGAAGACTCATTCAGAATACCTAAAGCTGTGGCACTCTGACGACACCCCTAGCTGTCCCCAACACAAGCAGACAGTGGATTATTACGAACGTGAATCTTCTGAAATCTTCTGAAATTGAGGTATTCCGTATGTCGTCAACTTGTATGGCAGGTGGTACATGCTAAAGGCGGCTCCTAAAGTTCTCAACGGTTGGGGCTAAGACAGACTGCCGGTCGAGAGTGTTCGAGAACATGAACTGATAACCTCCAAGATCATCAATTTACTAAGGGTTACATGCCATGTTACCAACTGAGAACCGTTCAACAGAACTAACTTTTCACTTGAGGTTTTAGTGTCACGTCAACTCTCTTCAGTCGCAATTTTGTATCCTACGAATTGAATATAATTTGGACAGATTACATCCTTCGAAATTTCTCTTCATAGAAAAGTAAAGCTTCCGAATTTTAATTATGGATGAGATCAAGTCTATGACTTTGTCGCCATGGATGCAGTGAGGAAATTTGAACAGTTACACCACCGTTAAGGATGTTTTTGACTCCCCTCAGAATGACTTTGGACGTGTTACTTCGTTGAATCGCTTTCAGTGATGAGGTTAGAAATAAAGTGGGGGAAAATCGCTGAGGGAGCAACCACGCCACTAAAATAACTATTCGTCGACTTTCCAAAGGAACATATAGTGAACTGTTCATCCAAAGAAAATGGAAGATACTTGACCTAAATATTCTGCTCCTGGCAGAATGTTTTCCGAGCTGCTTTCACCAGGTGCAATATTCATCTTCACATATTATATCATAGTAAGTATATGGAATCCTTATTGTTATGGTAGAGCCTAGTGTATTTTGAAGTTCATTTCATTGTATTTCCACGATAATAGCAAATACATTTACACAGACGTTCACTTTACAAATTGTTATGATATAAATTAGTATTATTATACATGTAATAGAAGAAAAAAATAAGAATGCTGTGGATACAAATAAAGTTTAAAGTATATAAATGATATTTATCATTTAAGTGGGAAGTAAATAAATACTGTTGTGGAGGAAACCTTCTAAAACAAAGCTTATAATTTAGATTCCCTATAATAAGTATAACAGCATCATTAAATACTGTCTTGTGAAAGGGATTTTCATGACGTTTGAAATACTGTGAAAAGAATGAGATATTCATCGCTAATAGGAACCAAAATCAACACCATTTACCAAACAATTAAAAATAAAAATCTATCTCGTTCTATCTCAAAAAGTAATTCAAGCATTTGTTATCTCTCATTTCCATCAGCAAATATCTTTTTATAAATATAGTTGCTCCATGGATATCCATTTTGATTAATTGTATATCTACATGTATGTGTGTAGCTCATTCACAGTTGATAATTATACATCGAGATATAGGCTACATTCGTTTTCTTTTGTTGTTCAAAAATATAAACAAATAAAGTAGATATGTTCTTGCGGCCCTTATATGATAAAGATTAAATGTAGTTCCAGTTTGGGTAGACTCATTCTTTACTACGAATATACTTTTCAATGGACCTTTGTCGTAATGTAACCAAATCTAATGCATAATTCTTTGTGAGGTGCCTTAATGCATATATTCATTCATCTGTCATTAATAATTTTATTTCAATAGTCAAAATTCAAAATGCACATAATAAGTGTTGTTGGGTATAGGGCAAGCCATAATATTTGTCCTACCTGGCAACAACTAATGTATGCAATTCGCATTCTGATTACTGAATTACAATTAATGGTAACTGATGAATGCAATGATTCACATCGAGGCACTTCACAAAGACGTATGCATTATATTTAGGCTATATTGGTCTAATGGTCCATTGGAAATGCCTGCCGGTAAAAACATCCTTTGGTTTGAATAGACATCTAAGGCATATTGTTATCGGTGTGATAATAATTCATATTTGTATGTAAACTGCTCACGGTTCATGCTCGGAGTGGTACCACGTTGTTCGTACAACAATAGCAATGCCTCCCGCCTTGTCTATATTTGCACCAGCTCATAGCAACGTGCAGGTTCATCAAACCATTCGCATAATAATGATCATCACATTCAATTTAATTCAATTCAATTCAGTTTAAAGGTCGGGTGACATCCAAATATAAGTGTATTCATGTAGATGTGCAGGGCTGCATACAACTCTTATTTTAATTATTTAAACATATATGTGGCTTACACCCAGTAAATAAGATCGATTCGTCGATCTGTAATTGAAAAACAAGTCTGTTTAAATAATTGAAATTTCTCCCAGGAAGCATTACATTTATAAAACTCTTATTTTGTTATTCAGCTCCACCCATCAAACCTTTCGCATAATAAAATCATCACATTTAATTCAATTCAATTCAATTCAGTTTAAAGGTCGGGTGACATCCAAATATAAGTTGATTCCTGTTGCAGGGCTTCATACTACTTTGATAATCAAACATCCAAATATATTGCATAGATTGTATTTTTTCTTTCTTTCTCAGACCGGCTAAGCTACACCCTAAAAATAATGCTCCAGATCTGTCAATCATTAGTATACCTACTTGCTGAGAGATAAAAAGAGAGAGATATGAAAAGTAAGAACAAAAATGAATGAAAATAAAGAAGAAATAAAGATCAAGGCAGGTGGGGAAAGCAACGTGAGGATAACATTATGATGCTCTCACATGCTCTCTCCTCATCATTCGATGGTCATGTTTCATGCACCTAATAATACTGGTGCCCCTACCTACTCCCCCCCCCCCCCCCCCCCCCCCCCCCCCCCCCCCCCCCCCATGGAAGAGTTGCCCTTCATTGACTGGGCCCATCTTGGAAATCATTTCCTCGTCTTTTTCGTCATATTCAAATAATTATGACAGTGATTCTCACCCTCTATTTCTTTCTTTTTTAATTGAAGAGGCAATCTTGTTTGAATGAAACTGAAAATACAATTACAAAAAATATGGACATAGGCCTAATCGCTAGATTTAAAGGATGAAGAAAGAGGAAATGTAATAAAAGGGAACTTGACATCTTAATGCAGAGGTTTTAGCCTGTAAACATTAAATAATGTAGAATCTAGATATGATTATTGAAATAATATATTAAAGAAGAATAAAATGAAATTATATATTCTCGTGCAAATAGTGGTCGCGCTCTTCAATAACATGTCCATTATTGTTTTTTTCCTCATCATGTACATAATCTTGCAATACTATATTCGTTTTCCTATCTAATTCATATTCCTTGCACATCCCTTACAGAGTAAACCAAAGATCCGCCATGTCTGCTTCCGGCGATTCCCAAGCATACTACAAGAAACGCCTCGACAAGTTCAAATCCCGGTCGACCCGAATCTTCAACCGCGCTCAGAACCTGAACCGAACCTTGGACCGGCAGCTGGACTCGGCGGTCAAGAGCCTGGCGACCAGTCGTGACGTCAGCATCCGTCGCGACCAGGAGAAGATTTGGATGGTGACGGGGGCTGGGCTTCACGCGCCAAAGTATTCCAACGCCAAGGAGGAGGTGCCGTCGTATCTTGGGAAACAAGCGCACGCGACGCTGCCGACCCCTCAGGAGCTTAGCTCGCTCTTGCCGAACAAGAAGGCGAAGGAGAGGACACAATCAGCGGGCAACTACCAGCAACTCTCCAGGAGAAGGTTGTCTTCCATGCAGTCAGTGGATTTGAATATCATCCATTACCGCAGAGCCTTGGAGAGTATGCGAGAGAAAGAAATATTGCCGCTTTATAGCGAGATTATTCACGAGAAGGAAGGTGAAGAGGAAGTTGACGGTGTTGGTGGAGGTGGTGAACAATGGGCCACGACTATCCCTACTAATATAAGACCTAACACGGCCATACCTGCTTCATCGAGCAGTAGAACTAGTCAACCAGAGCGACCAAAGACATCAATACCAGACGCAGCCAGGCGCAAGAAACGCGAGTCCACTCCGAACGCCACGGCCTTGATGATCGCACAAGCGCAGGATCCGAACAACAAGGTCCTCAGGACAAACTTCCTAGACATGTACAAGACGCAGATGGTGAAGCAACAGAGAAAGATGTCCGCAATGAAGGAGAAGCGCGCACCAAAGGCGACATCGACTACAGGTGACGCTACCGAACAGAGACCGCGCACCGCTGGCCCGCCGATCACCGAGGAAAACGAAGACGACGAAAGAAGCCAAAGTGTGGGGTTCATGGCGGACACGTCTACTTCCAGTAAGCGTCGGGGTCTCCGTCAGAGGCTCAGGCGGACCAGCATGGCGGCGGTTGCCGGTATGAACAGCCTTCATGGCGAGGTCAAGAGCCTTCAAAGCTTCCGAAAGTTCAAGAGGGAGAGCCTGAATGTCCTGGAGAATGATATCCCCAACATTGAGAATCTTGAAGAAGGGGAGTTGTTCGATGAGATGAGGAAGTGTCGGTACATCCGGTGGGGTGATGACGAGGAGAAGGTCGAGAAGTTAAACGAAGACCAACCACTCATCAACCACATGAAGAAGCTATCTATAGATACCACCAAGAAACCTAAACGGTTCCTCAAGAAACTTAATGAACATCATGAGCCAGGAACTCGATGATTGGTCCTCTCATTTCAACCCTTTGGAGCATTGGAAAATATACTCTTGAAAAATCAACAAGACAATTTTAATGGCTCTGCTCCGCCAATCATCTTTTGCAACGTTCGAACTTTACAATGACGTATTTCACTTACAAACATGATTCTATGAGATATTCGATTTTCATTCAATTTTAATTCAAATTCATTTTTATTGTCCAATGGAAATTTGATTTGCTCACACATTTTACAGAAAACTTAACATGACACTTATAGATAGATATCATAGCAAATGACATAGATATATATTTTGACATAAAATAAAGGTGAAAAGGGATGATGTGACATGACCTGCAAAATACAAAGAACTTGATAATACTTAGCAGACTGATTATATGTACGAATAAAGAAGGAAAAATCGGAATTTAGGAAGTATTGAGTACGGCAGTTCATTGATCCGAGTCTTTTACCAGAGCGCATGAAAACATTATTTGGAAAAAGTGGGTGATTTTCATTTTGCATAAAGTGTTTTGGCTTCTACAATAGCTACCATTATTTTTGATATGCAGTTTTGCACACTACCACTTCCATTTGATGGTGTTATGAAGAGTTTGAAGATTAAATATTACCTTTTTTTCTAGTTGCACGGGCCGACGGTTTATTTAATGATGATCGCTCTTCTTTCAAAAAGAATAATAAATAATAATATTCCCTTTTTTAAAGAATTTATCTTTTGAATATTCATGTATCATGTTTATTTTGTATATTAAATGTTTCATTGTATTGGTCGTGAATAAAGGTCACGTTAAACTATTAAAATGTCGTGTCATGAAAACTGTTTGGTCTTTTATTCTCTAAACAAATATATTTGCAAGGGATTTTGTGGTTCGAAGAGAAATTCCGATTTGATATACTCTTCATAATCCAACCGCATTCATGTATCTCGCTCTACCTTGGCCTATCTTTTGAATTCTATTTCACTTGGTTCAATTCCCAATCCCTTCGTGTTTTCGCTCTCTCTCTCTCTCTCTCTCTCACTCTCTCTCTCTCTCTCTCTCTCTCTCTCTCTCTCACTCTCTCTCTCTCTCTCTCTCTCTCTCTCACTCTCTCTCTCTCTCTCTCTCTACCCCACCCCCTTTTTTTTCCCCACCCCCTCTCTTTCTCTCTCTCTCTCTCTCTCTCTACCCCACCTTTAAAAAAAATGTCCCCATCCCCTCTCTTTCTCTCTCTCTCTCTCTCTCTACCCCCACCCCCCCCCCCCTCTCTCTGTTAGAGGTATAGCGCCACCTCTTGGCAGAATTATAGGACGATTTGAAAATCTCATCTTTATTGTCCTACCTAAGTGTAGCCTAAGGCCTAAAAAAAAAAGATGTTGTATTGCCCTTTGTGACTGACCGAACAATCTTGAAATCTACGGTTGGCTTTTAAAAAAAGTGTATTGTTTTTACCGTTTTTTAAAGAGAAAAACTGGAAAATATGAGCCCAAAGAGGGAGGTAGAAAAAAGGTGTAAACCTCTCCCTCTCTCCCCCCCCCCCCTCTCTCTCTCTCTCTCTCTCTCTCTCTCTCTTCCTCCTCATCCTAAATACCTAAACTCCCCCTAACTCTCTCTTCATCCTTTGTCAATCCTTCTTACCTTTTCTCTTCCTCTGTATGTCTCAGTCTCACCTCATTACCAGGTCCCTCGGAGAGGACCTAAAGCCGTTGGCCGTCTGGTTGCTTACTAGCAAGCATTTATGCTTTCTTAGCAGTCAGGTAAAATAACCACCACTGCCACCACCACTTTCCGTCTCTGACCCTCCCTCTGCCCCCCCCCCCCCTTCCCATCTCTCTCTCACTCTCCATCCCTCCCTCTCTACCCCCTTCTCTCTCTCTCTCTCTCCATCCCTTCTCTCTCGACGATCTCTACCCCCGTCTCTCTCTCTTTCTCTCTCCCTCCACACCATCAATACCTTACTTCTCCCTAACTCTCCTCTTCCTTTGTCAATCCCCCATCTTCTTACCATCTCTTCCTTTGTATGTCTCACCTCACTCACCTCACTCTCCCCGTCTCCCCTTCCCATCTCTCTGTCTCCCCCTCTCCGTTCTTATAATTATCCTTACTCTTTATATTCCAGTATGATTTTCCCCTTTATCTAAATTAACTCCTGTGCAATATGTCTCACCTCACTATCCGTCTCTCTCTCTCTCTCTCTCTCTCTCTTCCCATCTGTCTCCCCCTCTCCTACATCTCTCTCTCTCTCCCCTCCCTCTCTCTCTCTCTCAACTCCCCCTCCCCATTCTTATAATTATCCTTACTCTTTATATTCCAATATGATTTCCTATTCCTATTATTAATTTCCTATAACTCTTTTGCAATCTATAAGTTTTCCTCTCTCAAATAAACTATTTAGTACTTGAAATAAAACACATTATCAATAAAAGAACTAAAATAAAATGGTTAGTCCCTGAAATTAAAAGGCAATTAGTCAGACATTTTAAAGTGACAATATTTTTAATATTAAAACACTCCATGGTATATCATTCCTATTTACAACCCTCAACGGTATACACAATAACAGTATATATAGTATTAGTTAAAGGACAATTTTATAACTGCATTATTTCCATACAGTGGAAACATGAGATAAAAAGTACAATTGAATACCAAGTAGATTAGGCCCTTGAAGAAATAATAATACAAAAATGTAATGGTTAGGTATATAATAATAAAAAAAATTATAATCAAGGGTTAGACTTAGATTAGTACATCTCTATGATAATTACTACACATAACAAGCATGATTTGGATCTTGACAGATTTTATCTCCATAGATTTCATCTAAAAATATTTGGTACTGTATGTGGAAAGAGCTAAGTAAACCGTTACAGTGAAGTCATTATAAATCAAGAAATTATACAAATGATGCATTTGAATGCATGTTGAGGCTTCATATAACTATCATACATAGCCATAAGGATTCACAGATACTATATGATTGTAATCAAGAACAAAAATAAATAAATATAAAAATATAAAATTGTCCAGTCATGCAGTCAAAGTGCTGTTGAAAGTAACACACATCATTGAAATGTAAACCGATTGAACAGGTGACATAGACTTTGAATGCTTTACAGCTTTTGGTGAAGCTATATATTTTGCAGATTACTCAGCAATTGAGACAGTTGTAAGTACATTTCTTCTTCATCAATGCCTCTTGACAATTCCATAGTTCTGAAGTTTTTTGGGATTCTATAAGGGAATTTATTTTGTATAACCCTCACCAGAACAAAGATTAACTGAACTACAGCCTCACTTACAATAAAACTACCGGTACAGCAATGCTTTGCTGTTGGCAATTCCCTATGAGAAAACATGGACATGTTGACATTATCTGACTCGATTATATCATAAACAATCTTTGAACATTTGGATGCATGCAATACTATAATTGCAATCAAAGATCATTTGGAGTAATTCACTATTTAGGGGTGAAAGGTACCACAAATGCATGACCGCTCTCTTCAACACAGCTAATGGTATAGAAAGATGTCATGCACAAATGTCTTGCTGCTTTAAGCATGACTACATAAGCAAAAGAAGCATATTTTGAAAACGACATTTCCTCACAAAAATAGCCAAATAATCAAAATATATTGTCCCAAAATTGATGATCTTGGTGTCATTTTACTAAAAATAGGCAAAATGTCCCTTTTTTTCTTACGGTGTATTTTTATGGAAAGGCTGACACTTGTGAATGAAGCCAGCATGAATATTGAAGTAGATAAATAAATAGCACAATGTTGATAAAATATGTGTTCCTAAATACTAGTATGAAGAAAATATTTGGCACCATGTGAAAATATTCTATAAAATGCAAAAGACTTTTGTACAGTGACACAAAGGCCTAACTCCATTTTGGCCATTTTGAGAAAAGGTGGTTTATGTGTCACTGAGCACATTAAGTCTATGTTTCACTAGTGATTGACTTCAGTGTGGTGTTGGGTGGAGTTAAGTCTTTGTGTTTCCTGGAAAGACAACATTTTTCTGAACATTCTGATATCAAATACTCATTTTGGCAAAATATAGAGTTACGTCTTTGTGTCACTGAACCCTCGATTTACAGTAGATCCAAAAGGACAATGGTTTGTAAGCATACATTGAATACAAAATTCAGCTGTCTTCTGCTCGATTTTTATGGTGCACAAGAAGTGTACTAATTGCCTAGAAGCAAACTTAGCAAAATATCTTATTCATTGAAATGATTGAATACCTATCATTAAAGGTAAAGACCAGTCTTGGAAACGCCCCAGTTTCAAAAAATGAAATGGAAGCTCTCATTACCAATCATGTGAAAGAATATGTTTTGACTAATACATGATGATAACAAATTTGCCGGGAAACCGCCTACTAATTCATATATTTGGTAAATTTGTTTCTCTCATGGTCTGTGAGAGATATAGGGTAGTCCCATATACATCTTTCTGTGTATAGTGCTTGTAACTTTACGAAGAATGGGCCAAATTTCTTACTATTTTGATGATTCCAGAAGCTTGCAGATGCTAGATGCTAGATGATCAACCTTTTCTGATCGATTCCACAACGTTTCTTTCACAATGCAATCGCATGACCATAACTGGTCTTTACCTTTAAACATCATATGTTAACAAAAAATGGATAAATATAATTCAAAATGTAGTTCAAATCTAATTTACAAAATCATTTCCAAGGGACAGTGTTGGTGTTAGGTGTTGGTTTTAAGTGTTAGTGTTTAGAGTCAAAATTCTATTAAAATTGAGTTCTTAAACTGCTGTTCCACAACAAAGGCAGGGTATTTACCGACATCGCTACCACTGCTGTAATGTACATGTATTTTTAATTGCGCAATCTTTCTGTAAAGACGAACACATGATGATTTCCGGTTCCTGTACCCAAGCATCATTCCGCAAGCCTCATGCAGTTGGTTCATTATGGGACATTGCTGTCGACAGATTGGGACATTGTGGGCAGCAGATGGCAGTATACGTAAATTTTTAAGTAGTGTCAGTAGAATACCCTGCCTTTAAGGAGTAGATTGCGATATCATAACACAGAAGATCAACAGCTACATGTAAACTTTTGAACGGTGTCAGCACTCATCGCTATTCTCAACGAAGAAAAAATATTTTTGTTAATACACGTAAATTCATAAATTCTTACTCTCATAGTATAACATGGGCATTCCATTAATCTCTCCATGTTCAAGGATGCTGGTAAACCTCACAACGATGAATAATCTTTAGTGAAACATTAAGTTTGGATTTAACTTCTATAAAGTTTGTAACGTGCGGCAGAGAACGCTGCGGTAGCCACTACAGCTAGACGCTGGATCGGACGACACAGCACATCCACTGCAATGTGCCAAAATCCCTGCAGTATCGACTTAGAATAGCCATATAATTTGATGACCGATGGTTTTTTAATGTTGATTTAGAGTTGATCATAAATATCGGTATGGATTAGCTAAATCCTTTTCTGTTGAAAATCTTAAGTCATATTCATCAAATCTATCTAATATGAAAATTAAATAGGATTTTCTAGGTACTCTTTATAATAAAGCTATGATCAACATCTTGATCTGTAGTGTGTCCAATCCTTTCAGATAGTCACTTTCTCCGAGTATCCCAAATCATTACCTGGCAGCTGACCTTCATTTCAAGGTCAACCAGTACTTGATGAGCTATAGCTGTCTAAGGCCTGGATGAAAGATGTACCCTCAATGATGTCTACAAATATTAATGAATCCATCAAACAATGTCTTCTCTTTTTTCTGAAGAACTAGTTACCAAGGTCTAAATACAGTCTAACCTGCTTAAGTGACCACCTGTCTACACAGACCACATTTTTTGTTTCCCTTGAAAATGGTTTCTCATTGAAACATGTACTGAAGGAACCTGTCCATAAAGACCATCTGTCTATAAAGACTACTTTTCTGGTCTCCCTTGGATGGTCTTCAGAGACAGGTTTCACTGTAGCTTGATGAAGCCTTCCACAATATCTGCACAGCTTCGTGATTTAACCACATCATCACAGAATCCCTTGATAAGAATCCCTTGATAAGAGTCCCCAGGTTCTAAATAGACTCTATAACAAGGTCTTCAAAGCTTAAGAAACTCGCTGACCATGTCTTTACAGCCTGATAGATCATTCTCTTCGTTTGTGGCTTGAAGCACCCCGTATCAAGGTCTCGACAGCTTGATGACCTCCTTCATAATGTTTCCACTGCTCCCTGAACTCCTAAGCATTGTATGAAATGCCTTGTGCCTCCTCATTAACCATTCAGCAATGACTTCATGGCTCGAGGAACATCCTGACAATGCCTTCAACCATTGATGAACTCTTTGACAACGTCTTCACTGCTTGATGAATCCTTCAGACAATATCTCTATTCCTTGAAGAACTTTTTATCAAGGTCCAAATGGCTTGATGAAGCTTTCCAGGTCTACGCAGTGCCTTCACAACATCATGAAAATAAGATCCTTGATAATTCTTCACTGCCTGCCTAATAAACCCATTAACAACGTCTTCAGGGATTGACAAACTCCTTGACAATGTCCTCACCGCTTGATGAATCCATCAACCAATATCTTTATTTCTGGAAGAACCTTTTATCAAGGTCCAAATGTTTTGATGAAGCTTTCCAGCCTTCATTACATCACCAAAAAATTCTTGATAAGTCTTTACTGCCTAATAAAGCCATAAACAACGTCTTCAAGGTTTGACAAACTCCTTGACAATGTCCTCACTGCTTGTTGACTCCATCAGACAAAATCTTTATTTCTGGAAGAACCTTTTATCAAGGTCCAAATGACTTGATGAAGCTTTCCAGGTCTACGCAGTGCCTTCACAACTTCATCAAAATAAATAAGTCTTACTGCCTAATAAACCCAAGAGTCCTATCTCGCACCCCTGGGCAACATGTCTGACACGGGCGGTTGTAGCAACAACTCCGAAGATCAAAATTTAATTTAGGAACGTTGAACTTATCTTGATCTACGGAAACATAAACGAACGAACGAATATACCCATAACAACGTCTTCAAAGTTTGACAAACTCTTTGACAATATCCTCACTGCTTGATGAACCCTTCAACAATGTCAGCGATGTAGTTCATCCTGCACTTCCTTAAAGCACCGATAAGGGCCTGCCTCGTGGCCTCCCTGCGCACCCTGTTTTTCCATGTCCACAAGGCCTGTCTTGATTGCTCTCTCAGGTTCCTTCCATGGCTCTCCGTGATGCACTCGATGTCGACCTCACTCAGACCTAGACGTCTTGCTAGCTGTCGCCAGTCACGGCCGATGTTCTCGACAATGATGTCAAACTCTGTACTAAGATCTGTAAGAAGTGGATTGGAAAGGACAAAAATATTGTCATTATTATTATCATTATTATTTAATCGGCAAAACAAAGTGTGTACAAATAAATTACATAGAAGAACAAATCATACAAAACAAAGGATGAAAATCATTTTTAAAAATGCATTATCGTGATCCCCATGAGCATTTACAAGTTGCCAGGAATGGGGCAGGCAAACTAAATCACTGAAAATGTGAAGGTCCCCCGTTCTGGGGTAGCAATGAGATAGTTTGGTGGCCAACTTGCTTTTGGTCTATTTCGCGTGGCTGCGCTGTGCATGCCAGTGTCGATTGTGTGTGTGTGTGTGTACTTTATCTTATTTTGTACAGTATTCACAGCAATTAATCAACATTTTCAAGCAATTTTAGGAGTGGATCATTACGAAAAAAACGTATGAAAATATTCTAAGACATACTAAAAATATGATGTTTGGATGTGCGATGGGCAGAAGCAAGTTGAAGCATAGAAATGATTATGGTCAACTTTTTTTGGTTGTGTTTGTTGGCAAGCTCGAAAACTATAATGAAGGGTTTGATGGCTCGTTGGACGACTAACTAACATACCATGTTTTGGTGGGGTATTCGTAAGTTAAGCCTGTCATTTTCTTGAAGTTTCGAGAAGGGCCTTCCATTGCATATCTGTAAAGCGCTTAGAGACGTCCGAGTTGTATTAAGCGCTATATAAATGCTGAATATTATTATTTATTATTGTATCAATCTGGTTGTCGATAAGATTTGGAATATCTTTCTCTTGTTTTTCACAGCTGCCATCAAAAAATTGAGGAACCTAGAAATAGCTTACGGACAATTACGCATGCATAACAGATGTACCCCGCCCCGCCGCCATACACTTGATGTATGAAAGGCTCAGAAGATATGTCCCAAAAGGTAACCTGTGAATAACTTCTCATTACATGAAATCAACCCCCCCCCCCCCTCCCCAACCAAGGGGTATGACAGAGTACTTGTTACAGCATTAAAACGAAATACCTCTAACAGGCAAAAGGGAAAAAAAGCTAAATCATATGGGGCAATCATCCCCCCCCCCCCTCCCCCCCCCCCCTCCCCAACCAAGGGGTATGACAGAGTACTTGTTACAGCATTAAAACGAAATACCTCTAACAGGCAAAAGGGAAAAAAAGCAAAATCATATGGGGCAATCATCCACCCCCCCCCCCCTCCCCCCCCCCCCCACCCCCTCACCGGCACCATCTTTGCTCCATGTTTAAAAATCTGTAAGTTGTTATGGTTGGAGCACTAATTTTGCCTTAACAAGTACATGTAGTAAATTTGAGAAGATGGAGGCCTTACAATACTTTTTAAATGCTGTTCATGAAGAACTAACATGCAACCCTAATGTCCTTTGGCAAGATATTAAAGGTAATAAAAGTTTTGGGAAATTTTGAAAATTGGGTGGATAGTGATTCTTTACAATTTTGATATATTTGTGGGAGTGTTGTGGTCGAGTGGTTTAAGGCGCTTGACTGGAGATGCGAAGGTCGAGGGTTCGAATCCCGACACGGCACTAATATCCTTTGGCAAGATATAAACCTGCACTTGCTACACTCCACCCAGGTGTTAAAGATGAAGTTGAGTTCTGGTCATGCGATTGCATTGTGAAAGAAACGGTGTGGAATCGACCAGAAAAGGTTGATCATCTAGCATATAAGAATTTGTGTGTATTGCAAGGTTCTAGAATCATCAAAATGATAAGAAATTTGGCCAAGTCTTGGTAAAGTTACAAACTCTGTACACAGAAAGATGTATATAGGACTACACGAACACGTGGCGTAAAAATCCTACCCCCCGAGTTTTACGATGTTACTGACATATTTAGAATATAAAGGCATTTGAAGAGCCACGCTTTTCAGGGAACATGTCCTATCTGATGATCTTCCACACTTGCATAATAAGAATTATTACGCTCACAAATTATTTTTCACCTCTTCCCACAACTCAACCTTCTCTTTAAATGGGTACCCGGTAGAATGTGACCGTCATTGTTGGTCAAACAGCTTGTGAGCGTCAAGTAACACCCGGCTGGAATGCTCCCCAGGGAGTGGAGATTGTGCACACATTGTGTGCGGGCAAGCACTGAATCCAATAACCGGGGTAATAGTATATTTGTAAAGCGCTTAGAGACATTTGTATTAAGCCCTATATAAAAATTAAATATTATTATATTATTATTATTTGGATGCCCCTGTGGATGTATTATAAGCACTAGAAAATAGCTCCTAAAACACTTCTGCTTTCGAGAAAAATTGAATATAAAAATTTACCAGTGCTGCTCCCAGTAAATTTTGATAAAATTTCAAATAGCGCCTACGGCCGTACAATGGTAGCTGCGACCATGAAAAGCTCAGAATATGTAGTTGTGATATATAATTTCCAAACGGGAATAGCTAATCGGTCGATTTTAGTCAAGAAACATTGTTTTATAGCTTAATTAATATCTTGAGAGGGAGCTATACAACATAAATAGTTTATTATTTACAATTTCATAACTTTAGACTCGATTTAAACCACGACAACGATCATTGAATATTGTAGGATCGCATATACTTCCAATATGTTCATTCGAACCAAATTCATGACCCCATACCAAAACTATGTATTACCTTTAATCAACAATTCCCACTCTCCACTCAGGTGTTAAATGGGTACCAGTTGGAAGGAATTATTCCTTGAATGATGTGAGAACCTTCTGTGTTTGGATATGTGCACCATAACAAAATATCCAATATCATTATTACAATTATTTAATTTTCCTAATAACCAAACACAAGATGTTTACAACTTACCGTCTCCCATTACAACCGGCTGATTTTGTGCGTTGTAAGCTACAGAAGAGAAAATTGATTGAAAATAAACAATTACATACAACCAAAAATATTTTCATGAAAAGACATCATAATTACACACATGTACTTGAACAGAAATTGTAAAACAAGAAACTATTTTAATATGAAACTTTCATGAATTGTAAAGGATGGCATTTCCAAAAAAATATATAGTCTTGTGTCAATAGTGAAACTTTTGGGAATCTGAACTACTTGCGAAATTCTCAGACATTTCATGCACACATACATTTCTGGTTATAAATTATGGTACATCTTTTGAGTATGTTGTACTGTTGAAAAATTTATGGCATTGAGATGGCAACTACCTAGAGGAATTTCCTAAATTGCCAACTAAAAGTTTTTCAAAAGTATGGAATTAAGTCAACCAGCTTTCTCTTTTGCACTGAATGCAGAGACTGAATGCAATTTATACAACAAAAATTGTGAAACTTGGCTTTAGGAAATGTGGTTCAGATGAGCAAATTTGTAATTGCCACAGTGGATTTAAATCCTTTTGGAATGAAACCAGTTTGGATTTAGCTCTTTTGGGAATGAAATCAAAATAACAAATTTCTGCATTTTGAAAATGTTTTTAAATGCAGTATATACATTTGATTCTCATGTGTCAGATGCACACATTCATCCCCATCTTGAATTAAGCTTTTCATTTAGGGCAACTTGAAAACATTTCTCAGAAGCAGAATTTATAGAAGTTGTTAACGATTGATTTAGAGTAAGATTATTCAGTGTCAAATCACATGGACCCCTCCCCCCCCCCCTAATTAAAAAATAGGGGCCATTTGAAAGGCATAGGGTTCAATTTTTTCCAAAGCCTTAAAGTTTTTGATAAAGAATGATACTTTACCTGCCGACTGGTATCCGTTATTCTGCTGAAACTGTGCACTCATTGGTTGGGCTATTGGCCCCCCTACTTGCCAATCTGTTGATCTTGTAATAAATTGTAATTTATATTGCTCCAGTTCATTTTGCAAATCCTTCCTATTCACCAAATTCAAGTTTTCAATCACATCATCCACTTTATCCTTTGTGAGGACGGCTAACTGTTCGAGTTTGGTTATGAGGGCAAGGCCGGTGGATATCTCATCAATGTCTGTTTGGGTGAAACCTGGAATGTCCTTGCACAGAAATTTGAAGTCATGGATTTCTTCAGGGGAGAGGGCTTTTCCGATCGTGAAGGCCACTTTCTTGTAGCATCTGTCCTGGGCGTCCATAGCCATGGTGAATAGTTTTTCTGCCAAGAATATGGGATGAGCATTGGGTGAGTTTTAGGCCCGAGTATTACTGGGGCCTGTTTCACAAAGATCCTATTAAAAGTCAAACTTAACTTTAAGTTGGACTTAAACATTATGGAGAGCCATTTGTAGTCTTAAAATAAAATATATTCAAAAGCAAAAAAAAAAATTCAAATTTTTTAGACTTTTTATAAATTCCACATCAAGAACATGAAATCTCCTTGATAATAGAAAACATGAATGATTTGAATCAACACTTTATGCCTTATAAAATAACTTTTACAAAATATTTTCATAGATGTTAACGGCTTTCCATAATTGTTAAGTCCAACTTAGAGATAAGTTCAACTTAGGATCTTTGTGAAACATCCCAAAGTCTTAGATGCCCATTACACCAAGATCCAAACCTACATGTATGTCAGGGTGCCTAAGATTGGTCTCGAACATCCTTTTATTTTAGGTGTAAACACACCAACCTTACCTTTTAGCGATTCCACCATGGACCAAATTTAGTCTCCGGGCACACTTAGATTTAGTGTAAATGGTTAGCCTACCCCAAATGTACCAAGACAGGTTTGAGTGCAGCACTAGTCTCAAGACAAAGACCATTGTAGAGGTGTCGTGGTTGAGTGGATACGTCACCGGACTGTAGATCATGAGATCCGCGGTTTGAGTCCTGCACTAATGTCCTTTGGCAAGACATTAATCTACATTTGCCACAATCAACCCAGGTGAGGTAAATGGGTACCTGGTAGGATTATTTCTTGAAATCCACTGTGCGCTGATAATGGCTGCTGGAGCTTAAGCCAGGGTAATAATTTCCAAAGCTCTTTGGAAGCGCAGAGAAATGTTAGTTCGTCCAACTCCACTGATGAGACTAGAGTACATCGTACGGGTTAGTGAGGGGAGGTTACGCAATACAGTTTATGAGTTTATAGCGCACAGTTTTTACAAAAAAATTGACAGATTAACTGAAAGTGAAAGTAAGTCCTTATATTTTAATGTTTTACAATTGTTTTTAATGGCATTTTGATAGTATATGAAAATTAGATATATATTCTTTTTGATCATTTATTTATCTATGAAATCAAACTGGTAAGTCTATAAAAACTCTAAATACAGAAAAACTTATAAATTTTCGCCAACTTATGGTGAAAATCGGCTAATCAGTCCTCGTTGTGCATACGGCTAGGGTCACTGTCTGATTATGAGGAAGGTTGGCAAATGTCAGTTTGATTAAATAATTTCCCATACGGGTACCAGACGATTATTTCTGTTTACCCTTACATACAGTGTAGGCCCGTCACATAAGTATTCATAGAGTAAACGTTGCCAGAAATAACCGTCTGGTATCGGTAATTCTTCAATAAAACTGAAACTTGTCAACCTTCCAAGCTTTGTTATGTATAGAGGCGGACAAGCAGTGGAGCCATCTGGCATGGCTAATTCTTCAATAAAACTGAAACTTGTCAACCTTCCTAGCTTTGTTATGTATAGAGGCGGACAAGCAGTGGAGCCAGACGTAGTAGAGTCTCAGCAAAAGAACCATCGATATCAGAGACTGAAGCTTTTGGTCTAACTTCTAAGTCTAATCCAGACATTGTTTGTCCGGACAGTTGATTTACATTTTATAACAACAATTTGAAGAAGTTTACAAGCAATATTTCATAAATCTTCTAAGAATTATGTTGGACAATATTAATTATTATACACGACAAATATTCATGAATGGTTAGTGCTATTTGGTGAATATTTTCTGTTAAATCCAAAAGCAAAAGAGAAGTCTTTGGCCCAAATTCACAAAGGAGGTTTAAATTTATCCCAAGTTTTAAACCCCAACTCATTAACATAACCCATTGTTTAAAATTAGCGCAAATTAAGGGTAATTATTACTTTGCCTAATCCTGCTAAAATTGCGATTGTGCAAGTCAAATTCAGTAATTGAGGAGGCGAGTTGGCTCAGTCGGTAAAGCGTCTGCCTGTCAAACCAAAGATTCTGGGTTCGACTCCCACCCAGGTGGATGACTGAAGTCTGCGTTGTGTGTTAACGTGCCCCTCCCCTTGTTCATAGACGCAGGTTATGTCAAGTGGAAAACACTCCGTCCCTTGGATAGGACGTTAAATGGAGGCCCCGTGTACAGGAGAGTCACCACCCTTGCACGTTAAGAACCCATTGCACTATTCGTCTAAGAGTAGGGGGAAACCCCGGTGTAATGGTCCACCTGCACACCCCAATCAGGCCGAGTATACAGCATTTGCAAGAATCTTCAGTATTGAAGGAGGCAGATTATCTTGAAGAAGAAGAAGAATTGGTCATATGTCATCTGACTGTTTCAAGTTTATTTTACGCTAATTTTAGACCATGGCCATGGGTTAAATGTAAATGAAGATTTAACTTTAAGACATGAGTTGAATTTAAACCTCCTTTGTGAATTCGGGCTAGTAATATGTTTGTAAAGGAGTGTTATGTACGGACGTGCATCCCACCCCAACCCCATGCCCAGGCCCCAACCCCCACAATAATTGTCATTGACATGATGATTAGACAGACTGATGATGATTAGATCTAGGTCTAGGTTTAGCTTAAAATTAGATTACTTCCTGCAATTTGATGATTTGACCCAATTAGAGACCGACTACAAACGTTAAATTACCTGGTACCGGCGCTAGTCTGTTGCAGAAAAGTTAATCTGTTGGTAAAAGTGATGATTTCACGAGAGCCCAGCTAGTAATAATGCCATCAACACCGCACACGATATCAACGTAAAACGACTAGGCCTACACACAGAGTAGTGGAGCTGGAGTTTGTGGGTGAAGCTTTTCTTCACACACCTAATCGGAGATGAAGGTAGCCCATCTTATGTGTAAAAAATGCCAATTTGATAAGTGTAAGGATCGCATTGTACACGTACAACCGCTATACTACACACACGCAATATATTCTTTGTGTATTGTATCCATCAGGCATGATCAGTGCAACGATGGCTGGCTACCAATTAAAATAGGCATGGTGGTCGGATATAATGAGAGTAGATGATGGGGGGGGGGGGGGGGGGGGGTAAAGCGCAGTACTTAGGGGCAAATCAAAGAATTATACTAAGACCTCACCTCATTTATGTTAGAAATTAAAACGTTATTATCTTCTTTCGAATTGCAATATATCCCCGCACCATAATTATAAGCATGTCATGCATATATATGCCTTTTCTCTGGGAAAGGGGGCATTGACTCTTTAAATACCAAATCACATAAACTATTGCACCATTATGTCACCGTCATGTGCATATTTTCTATGGATATAATTTTTCACGATCTAAACTTTTCACCACCCTATAGCGTCATGTAAATTGTCAATTATGGATAAAGTGGAATATTAACTCTTCACCACCCTACGCTAACTTTTCACCACCCTTCCGTCATGTACATTATCTATGGATAAGCTGGAATATTAACTCTTCACCACCCTACACTAACTTTTCACCACCCTAGCGCCATGTACATTGTCTATGGATAAGCTGGAATATTAACTCTTCACTACCCTACACTAACTTTTCACCACCCTACCGTCATGTGCATTGTCTATGAATAAGCTGGAATATTAACTCTTCACCACCCTACGCTAACTTTTCACCACCCTAGCGCCATGTACATTGTCTATGGATAGGCTGGAATATTAACTCTTCACCACCCTACGCTAACTTTTCACCACCCTTCCGTCATGTACATTATCTATGGATAAGCTGGAATATTAACTCTTCACCACCCTACACTAACTTTTCACCACCCTAGCGCCATGTACATTGTCTATGGATAAGCTGGAATATTAACTCTTCACTACCCTACGCTAACTTTTCACCACCCTACCGTCATGTGCATTGTCTATGAATAAGCTGGAATATTAACTCTTCACCACCCTACGCTAACTTTTCACCACCCTAGCGCCATGTACATTGTCTATGGATAGGCTGGAATATTAACTCTTCACCACCCTACGCTAACTTTTCACCACCCTAGCGTCATGTACATTGTCTATGGACAAATGGTAATATTAATTCTTCACCACCCTACGCTAACTTTTCACCACCCTAGCGTCATGTACATTGTCTATGGATAAAGTGGAATAGTAACTCTTCACCACCCTACGCTAACTTTTCACCACCCTAGCGCCATGTACCAGGCGCGGATCCAGGGGGGAGCCGAGCGGGCCTTGGCCCCCCCCCCCCCCCCCCCGCAAAAAAAAAAAAAAAAAAAAAAAAAGAGAGAAGAAAGGAAAAGAAGGGAAAGGGAAAGAGGAGAGAAGGGAAAGAAAGAAGGAAGAAAAAAAGAAAAGGGGGAAGAAGGAGATCGGGGGCCGAAAGGGCCTTGACTCCCAGGCTGTTGACCCCTCCCCCCCAATCAAAAAAATAAGAGAGAAGGAAGGAAAGGGAAAGACATGACATAATTTCCGAGATTTTTCCTCACTTTTTAGTAAATACGTTTGTATGTGTTTGTTGGAGAATGACAAATTACTAAATTTACAGCCAGGCAATAAATATGATTCTTGAGATCCCTCCCCCCCCCCCCACTTTTTTGAAAAAGTATATTAAAGAGAAATAAAATAGAATGAGAGCAAGAAAGAAAAAATAGTTAACTGCCAGTGTTAAAAATTAATGAGGCATCTAAATATGCTCATCTGACCGTGATTAAATGCCTAAAACCCCTAAGCTCCCGGGGGCTCTGCCCCTGGATTCCACCTAGGACCCTACGACGGGCCCTTAGATGCTCATCTGACGGTAATTTAATGCCTAAAATCCCAGATTTTTTGGGGCTCCGCCCCCTGGAACCCACGCCAAATAGTGACCTGCCAGTGTCATAAAATAATAAGGTATAAAAAAAAATGCTCATCTGACCTTAAATAAACGCCTAAAACCCCTGAGCTTCCGGAGCCGGCTTAGCCGCCTCGACCCCACCAGGGGCCCTAAGGCGGGCCCCTGAATGCTTATCTGACCGCAATTTATTGTCTTAAACCCCTGAGCTTGCGGGGTCGGACAAGGTATCAAAATGTGTTTATCTGACTGCAGGCACGTAGCCGAGGATTATTTTCGAGAACGGTACAACGAATCGTCTTCTTTCTCTAATGATTTAATGAAAATTATAAAACTTCTGCGCTTAGCGCGGGAAGGGGGGGGCCTGAATTCGGACGAGGATTAAGAGTCGACAACTGTACAACGAATCGTCTTCTTTCGAATGATTTAATGAAACGTAAAAGCTTCCGCGCTTCGCGCGGGAGGGGGGGGGGGGGGAACCTGAATTCAGACGAGGATTCAGTGTTCAGTGGCGAGAACGGTAATACGAATCTTTAGTGATTTAATGTTACCTTCCGAGCTTCGCGCGGGATATAGGGGGAACTAATTCCGACGAGGATTATTTTCGAGAACGGTATAACGAATCGTCTGATGATTTAATGATTAAATGATTTAATGAAACGTAAAAGCTTCCGCGCTTCGCACGGGGGGAGGGGTGGGGGAACTGAAGTTAGACGAAGATTAAGAGTCGATAACGGTTCAACGAATCGTCTTCTTTCTCTAATAATTTTTTGAAATGTCAAAGCTTCCGCGCTTTGCACGGGGGGGGGGGGAACTGAAGTTAGACGAAGATTAAGAGTCGATAACGGTACAACGAATCGTCTTCTTTCTCTAATAATTTTTTGAAATGTCAAAGCTTCCGCGCTTCGCGGAGGGGGGAGGGGTAAACTCGCCCCTACTTGCACCCACCCCCTCCCAATTACGTCACTGCTGGTCACCATAACGTACCAATATTTGGCTCGCATGATTTCAAATTGCCCCCCCCCCCCCCTAAGAAATCCTGGATCCGTGCCTGCATGTAATGCTCATGTACCCCTTACAGCTCTATTTATTACCAAAGCAAGTCAATCATTCATTCAATAGCGTCTGACGGTCAAGTCTTAAAAGTAAACAGGTTTCCTTGCATAATTTGAATTCTATAGGACACTGCTGACAAATAGGACATACGTGACATATTCACAATTCCTGCAAAGTTCTTCAGACTTTCATGTTGGCTGAAAAAGAGATCATGGGGTTCAAATAAAACCTTTAAGAGATTTATTATTTCCGATCGGTGGGTTTATGTATAAGCAATTGCTTCACGAGGATGAACTGAAATAAACAGTTGCGATCCCCTTCTGTCGCCTATATAAATTTAAAAAATATATATAGTGCTTGATATGTAGACGGGTGAGATACTTTAAAGGTAATATGTCCCTTTTGCAGCCAACCTCAAATGCTGTAGAACTTTACAGGAATTATGAATATGTCATCTATGTCCTATCTGTGAAATTTAAACGTTAGCAGTGTCCTCATATTCAAATTATGCAAGGAAAACCATTTACTTGCTAGACTTCACTGTCAGACACTATTGAGTGACTGACTGGCTTTTTTTCTTCTTTGGTAATAACATACATGAAAAGAGTTGTAAATGGTACATGAGCATTTGTCTACATCAATAACCCACTTCTTGTGATGGTCAAGATTAAACTGATTGAATCTTTGCGCAGCATAAGGCGTTTGACCATTCGGTACAATTGTCTGAAAATCAAGACTATTACTTTTGGGCTCTATAGCCCTATTGTCGATTTGAACTAATAGTCATTATTTTCCCACTTGAAGACATTTTCAAGCCCCACCTTTTTTAGGGAAGTTCTAAATTAATATTATCTTTCAAATGCAGTTGGAATTTAACTTTTTCATTTTTTTGGCCTGCAAATGGGACATAGTCCCTTAAACAATGAAACAGTCCTCTTTATTTAACAGACTATCAAACAAATTATAAAAATTGCACTCTCCAAAATATTATCGTCAAGAATTTAAATTCTATTGTACTAGCCTGTATATCTTTTTCTAATACAACTGTAGAGAAAACATATATTGTAACATTCTGTAATATGTGGAATATATTTTACAAATGAACGTCAATATACCTGGCAAATGCGCAATTACACCTTGTTCCCGAAATATTTTGCGGTACCGCAAGACCTTATGCAGGTACATGCAACTGGGAAACTGTTGATTCGTCTGAAGTTTGCAACTTGAATGGATCTTATTTCAGTCGTTATGAATTCAAGAGAATCGGAAATGAACGGCGAAATTGTTGTGCTGTTTATGTAGGACCTCCACACAATTCCACATTGATTCCAAAGGGATGACAACATAATGAAGCACGAAGGCAAAGCTGGTCTCGTAAATGTTTTTAATAATATGTGGTTTTCATTGTGACTTGGTTGCCATGTCTAATGTTTTAAATATGTTGCACAGCTGCATTTGAGATGTAAACTGACTGTACAACATTGAATTTATCTCCCATATAATTATACTAGAGAGAATGTGAATAACAACGAATTTGTTAACAAGTTTGTGTTGTCTTGGTCTACAGAACACTATATTAAACAGGGGTTTGACCAAAATAATGACGATGCGGAGCATCGTCCACGAGCCGCGAAGCGGCGAGCCGATTTTTTTTGGGGTGTTTATTTGAACCCCGTAAGGGATGTTTTCCTGGCATCTATTAACACAATGGAGACCATAAAAAGCAGTGCATGATAACGTCTTTTTAAATCAAGTAACAGTTTAATACACAGTTATATCCAGAGTTATCATGTGTTTGGTTAAGTTACCAGATGAGTTGAATATCTTCTCACAATATTTGCACTTGAAAGGGTTTCTCTCCAGCGTGCGTTCTTTTTTCTTTCTTTTTTTCTTTCTTTTTTTTCTTTTTTTTTTCCTTTTTTTTTTGGGGGGGGGGGGGGGGCCGCCCAAGGGGGGGGGGGGGTTTAAACCCCCTAAACCCCCCCGTAGATCCGCGCCTGTTAAATGTCTGCAAGGGCGGTGGTAAAACATGAGATGGAGAGGGAGGAGTTAATTGTGATAAATCGTTATTGAACGAATTAATTAACATTTTGAATATACTAGTAAGAAAAATAAACTCGTATGAGAGTTTAAAAGCGTACATGCATGATTGTGTATATAAACGTAAACAGACATACAATAAAATGGGCAAATACCATTAATCCCTTTTCCATAACCAACAGGCTCATTTGACACATGCTATAGCATGTAAGGAAGCTCCTTCTGTTGATGTTGTTTGTTTGAAACATTGTTTTATCTTATTTGTGTCGTGTATAATTATGGGAAAAGTGTTTGTACTTTAACATGTTAATACGTTTCCTGATCATGTACTTGATAGTACGTCATATATGCAGGCCGATTTGCAATGGTAAAAAGGCTGTTTGTGTCGGCTAACAATCATCATTATGATCTCTTTAAAATTGAAATTAATGTACAATCTTGTACAGTATCTGAATGTAATACTTTCCCAGTTGCTAACTATGAATGTCATAGTCACAAGGGAGACTGGTAAATGAGCAAAGAGACGCACTTTCGTCGCAACTTTCTTATCTAATAGATAAGTTTGATATTACCATCTATATCATAGGCGCCGGAAGTGGGGGCAGGGGGGGGGGGGACAAAAGGCATTCCCCCCCCCCCCCCCAAAAAACGCCCCCCCCCCCCTCCAAAAAAAAAACAGTAAAGGAGTAAACATGGTTTGTATTTTTAACCCAAAAGAACATAACAATAATAAAATCCTGAATTAAATCACATATACAATTCCATTCAAAGAAAAGAAACGTTCACAGGAATTAAATTTCATAAACATTGCGCATGCCACCTATACGGTATTTATCAACGGAGGTCTTTATAATAGCGTATAATTATCATGGACATATTGTGCGAGAATGGGAAAGCGTGTCTGTTTTTTTTTTGTTATAGGGGTGAGAAGACATGAGCCCCCGAACGCTGGCGTACTGATGGGGGTGTATTTCTTATTCGATACCAGTGATTTACAAATGTTGTTGTTATGACATGATTTTCCGGTATTTTTTCTCCATTTTTTTTTGTAAGTCTTACCTTTTTATACGTTTGTTGGACGATAAGAAATTCCCAAATTTCAGTCGAGCGAAAAATACGCTTATTTAGAAGCCTTTATGTCATGGTCTGCAAAGTGGCTGGGCTCGAGCCCCCCCCCCCCCCACCTCACTTTTTGAAAAAGTATGTTAAAGAGAAAAAGAAAGAAAGACGGAGAGAAAAAATAAGTGACCTGCCAATGTCACAAATAAGGTATAAAAAATGCTCATCTGACCGTAATTAAATGCCTTAACCCCAGAGCTTAAGGGGGCTCCGCCCCGAACCCCACCAAGGGCCTTAAGGCGGCCCCCTTGATGCTCATCTGACCGTAATATACCTAAAACCCCTGAGCTTCCGGGGGCTCTGTCCTTTGGATGCTCATCTGACCGTAATTAAATACCTAAAAAAACCCAGCTTTCGGGGGTTATGCCCCCTAGACCCCACCAATGTCCCTAAGGCGGGCTCCTGGATGCTCATCTGACCGTAATTAAATACCTAAGCCCCTGAGCTTCCGGGGGCTCTGCCCCCTGGACCCACTATAGGGCGGGCCCCTGGATGCTCATCTGACTGTAGTTAAATATTAAAACCTCTGGGCTTCTGGGGGCTCCCCACCTGGAACACGTCAATGGCCTTAAAGAGGGCCCCTGGATGCTCATCTAACCGTAATTTAATACCTGAAACCCCTGAGCTTCCGGGGGCTCAGCCCCTTGACCCCCCTACCGAGACTCATGCCCTGGACCCTACGCCAATATACGCTCTACCTGATCGTTAATACTCCACTTTGAAAAACGTTCCGCGGGAGCTGCATGTAACATGTAAGACTGGTGGTGATGCAGATTTTTTCGTCTGCCCCCCCCCCCCCCCCCCCCACCTTCCGAACGTTTTTTTACTCATTACGTCACTGCCCCTGGAAAGCGAGCCCCCTGGAATGTTTGCCACCCCCAACCCCCCCCCCCCCCATCCCAAACTGTTTCCGGCGCGCCTGATCTATAATAGTACTAGTACTGATTCGTTATTCTAATGTTGCCATGTATTACCGTAGAGGCTATGTCTACGAGAACGAAGAAGAGAAAATAGAATTGAAAGGAAAAAAAGGTCATGTATGCATTGGCATTTCCTGTAATTTCTCAATAAATGTTTATTAGTTTTCGAAATATTCTGGTGTCCGCAGTCTTAATATTGTTTTCAAACTTCAGATGTGTATCATTGTGAGATTTTCATGAGAGCTTTTCCCCGTCTTATAGAGTTACGATTGATCCAAATCAATCGTAAGTCCTCCAATCAATCGCAAGTTTGTAGTCTCCACTCACTGGGGAAAAGGGGCGGCCGAGCGACTTCGAAAGTGGGGGGGGGGGGGGGGGCGGGGCACCAAGAAAAAAAGGACACTTTCTGAAGAAAAAAAGGCACCTAGGCTACAAAGGGAAATCTCAAAGAGAAAATAGACACTGTTTAGACTTCGGTATATAACCCTACATTGTGTTTACATTATCAGGGATGATTTCAATATTTGTTTCACTTTATACACCATACAAGATATTGCATAATGCATCATGCTTTGCAGTTGGGTGTGATGGTCTGAACATTTATTTGCGAGCGAGGAAAAGTGTTAAGATTTGTGAGGTCGCAGTGCGAAAAATTACATCTTATAAAGAGGAAAAAACCCAATCCTGATAGGGTTATAAGTACATTTTCATAACGGAAGACTGAAAAGACCTTAGATAATTAACATAAGTATATTTTGATTTGATTATATTTTCTTCTGCATTCGTGTAATCATTCAGTTTTTCGATAACAATAATAATATAAAGTACAATAAGTATTTTTCTGAGAATGAATCATAAATTAGCAAATACACACACATATATATATATATATATATATAAAATGTCATAAATACTAACTTAGTATTTGTTTTATAATGTTTGAGGAAACTTAAAGTTTCCTCAAACAGTATAAAACATTAAACAATTATTTGCGGAAGAAGGACTGTCATTGTAAGCAGATTGCTTGATAAAACGACAACCCCAGACAAAAACTCATGAATATATTAACACATATTAAGCAGATACGGATAGGTAATTGAAAATACAAATTTCGATGATGGTGATATTGACAATGCAGATGAGGATGATGATGATGATGAAGATGATGATGATGATGAAGATGATAATGATTCGAATGAAAGAAGAGATGACATGATAAACAATAAAGAGTTGACACAGAAATTCTACCTTGAGTATTCTGATAATAACATCGTTTTAACTTTGGCCTTAAATGAGCAGAGTGAGCAGGCCCGTAGCCACGGGGGGGGGGGGGGGGGGGGGGGCACGTGCCCCCCAAAAATTGAAATTGTTTAGACCCCTCCCCAGAACGTCGATCAATTACATGTATGTGTCCCCCCCCCCCCCCCCCCTAAACATCAAACTCTGGCTACGGCCCTGAGAGGGAGCAACATGATTTAATAGATTCTGGGAGAAAGTTCCATAGGTCAGGACCATGGTGTCTTATGGATTTATTTCGGGTATACTAGATGAAAATTTGAGGAATTACGAGTAGGGTAAGAGTGAATAGCTTTAATCATAGTGTAAAAGTTTTGAAATGAAAGAGGGAGCATATTTTTTAAATACTTAAACATGATCAGTAAACATTGTAGCGAAATTATGTCGAATACTGTAAGGGTTTTCAGTTTGTAAAATATTGGACTTGTGTGAGATAAATAATGGTGAACCAGTACATAATACGAAGGGCTTTCTTTTGCAATAAATAAATAGAGTTGATTTTGATTTTGGCGCTGGTTGCCCATACTAAATTGCAATATGTTATATACTGTAATATCAATGAATTATAAAGCATAACAAGCGGATAACATGGGATTAATTTCTTCTTTCAAAATCGTTTCAAAATTACAGTAAGTTCATTGGCTGCATGTATCTCTTTCAAAAAGTGTTTGAACTAACTATAACAATCCCATTTTTGTCTTGATGTCTTGATTTGAAATGTCTTGATTTGTAACTGTTCCTTATTACCTACGCATGTTGGTAATGAGAGACCTTTGGTGATGACGTCATAAATTATTTTTATCTTATTAATCAGTTACATCATGACCACAATTTCGTTTCCCAATAAAGAGAAGAAGTTACTAAAGAGAAAACAAAACTTTCTGTATGTGTAACATTTTTCATGTTTATGTAAATTATGAAATGTGCTTAAGGGTCTCCAATTCCCCACACCTACCCTAGTACTAGAGATTAAAGAGGGCACTTACGAGAATGGAAAATGGACACTTATTGTAATGGAAAATGGGAACTTGTCGAAGGAAAAGGGGCACGTGTCAAAATAAAAGGGGCACTTATCAGAGTAAAAGGAGCACTATTCCTATGTAAAAAGGGGCACTTTTCGGGTGCTTGAAAAAGTGGGGGGGGGGGCACTGTGCCCCTACTCCCCCCCCCCCCCACAGGAGGGAGGCCTCTGCTGGGGAGTATTCCTACCATATGGTCACCGTGAAGGCATAGGCATAACTAACACAAACTAACACGGTAAAGAGTTAATATTCCAGTTTATAGACAATGTACATGGCGCTATAGGGTGGTGAAAAGTTAGCGTAGGGTGGTGAAAAATTAATAGTGCAGTTTATCCATAGACAATGTACATGGCGCTATAGGGTGGTGAAAAGTTAGCGTAGGGTGGTGAAGAGTTAATATTCCAGTTTATCCATAGACAATGTACATGACGCTAGGGTGGTGAAAAGTTAGCGTAGGGTGGTGAAAAATTGATATTCCACTTGATCCATAGACAATGTACATGGCGCCTAGGGTGGTGAAAAGTTAGCGTAGGGTGGTGAAGAGTTAATATTCCATTTTATCCATAGACAATGTACATGGCGCTAGGGTGGTGAAAAGTTAGCGTAGGGTGGTGAAGAGTTAATATTCCAGCTTATCCATAGACAATGTACATGACGCTAGGGTGGTGAAAAGTTAGCGTAGGGTGGTGAACAATTAATATTCCAGTTTATCCATAGACAATGTACATGGCGCTAGGGTGGTGAAAAGTTAGCGTAGGGTGGTGAAGAGTTAATATTACTATTTATCCATAGACAATGTACATGGCGCTAGGGTGGTGAACAGTTTGCGTAGGGTGGTGAAGAGTTAATATTCCAGCTTATCCATAGACAATGTACATAATGACGCTAGGGTGGTGAAAAGTTAGCGTAGGGTGGTGAAAAATTAATATTCCAGTTTATCCATAGATAATGTACATGGCGCTAGGGTGGTGAAAAGTTAGCGTAGGGTGGTGAAGAGTTAATATTACCATTTATCCATAGACAATGTACATGACGCTAGGGTGGTGAAAAGTTAGCGTAGGGTGGTGAAGAGTTAATATTCCAGTTTATCCATAGACAATGTTACATGACGCTTGGGTGGTGAAAAGTTAGCGTAGGGTGGTGAAGAATTAATATTCCAGTTTATCCATAGACACTGTACATGGCGCTAGGGTGGTGAAAAGTTAGCGTAGGGTGGTGAAGAATACTCCAGGTTATCCATAGATAATGTATATGACGCTAGGGTGGTGAAAAGTTAGCGTATAGGGTGGTGAAGAATAAATATTCCACTTTATCCATCATGACGCTGATGTGGTAAAGAGTTGAGATCGTGAAAAATTATATCCATAGAAAATATGTACATGACAGTGACATAATGGTGAATAGTTTCTGCGTGTACCATCTTTCAAATATATAACATATGACAAATAACATGCATGCATGACTTATAATTAAGGTGCGGGGATATATTGCAATTCAAAAGAAGATAATAACTTCTTAATTTCTAACATACATGAGGTGAGGTCTTAGTATAATTCTTTGATTTGCCCCTAAGTACTGCGCTTTACCCCCCCCCCCCCCCCCCTCCATCATCTACTCTCATTATATCCGATCACCATGCCTATTTTAATTGGTAGCCAGCCATCGTTGCACTGATCATGCCTGGCGGATACAATACACAAAGAATATATTGCGTGTGTGTAGTATAGCGGTTGTATGTGTACAATGCGATCCTTACACTTATCAAATTGGCAATTTTTACACATTGGATGGGCTACCTTCATCTCCGATTAGGTGTGTGAAGAAAAGCTTCACCCGTATAAGGGTTCACACGGTACGGTAACCCGGAAGAAAATATACCGGTAACAAAATCCCCCGTAAATCGCAATGCGTGTGTCTCAGACCGTTGAAGGGAATTTCCCACAGCAGCTGAGCGCTTCTCAAAAACAGCTGATTTGAGAAAACAAAATGGATGATTTGGAAGGGCCTTTTCTTTTTAGTAATAATGTGCTATCCGTTTAATGGATCAGCTGTAATGGATTATATATTTTTTTGAGTACCGGTCGCGCTTCCAGGGAGAGGGCAATTTAAAAAAAATATATATATTTTGGTACACAGACAAAGGAGAGATTATTGTTCCACAAAACACCGTGTACATTATTTGATTTTGATTTTCATGAAAATGATTGGTTCAATTGCCAACACAAAAAAGAAAGAAAATGGCATCTAGGTGCCTGTTTGTTAATACCTTGGAATAATAGGCGTCATGAATCATGCCGCTCAATGGGGAATTAAATTTTCAATGTCATGTGAAGATGGAGGCTCCTAATATAGTGGGTCATCTAAACATTTGAAATGGTTGTTCCAGGGCTGACGCTTGTCCTTATAAATGTCATGAAAACTATGGTAAAGAAACAAAAACCAAGAAAGATGTCTTGAACTGAAGAAAAAAAATCAGTCACATTTGGCAGTGGGTGTATGTTGTCTGGATCTGCCGATCGAGTTGAAGGAAATACTCTTTTAACCAGGGCCCCGTTTTCACAATACTTGTCATGACAGTCCTTGTTATACCAGCTACAGAAATCTTTACTTCCATAATTGGTTATCAGCAGATTTGTAACTGAATTATGTCATTTGTCATCGAAAAAGGGCTTTGTGAAACAGGTCCCTGATGAATGTTTCTGTCTAGAAATAAGTTGATTGGCTGCACATGGCTTGTAATGGCAGCGGAAAGGGCGGAAATTGCCCCTTCCTGTTTCATATTTGCTGAACATCATTATCTGATAAGTGTTGTTAGATCTAAGCCGAAATTATAGCGTATTGTTCTTTATGTTCTAATATTTTGGGTAGTGGGTAACGATTAGAGATGCCCTACGTCTACAGATAATACCATTGAAAGATTTCTTGACTTTTATGCGGGAGCCCTTCTTCCTAAGGTGTTCACATGGTTTATGCTGGTCTTTCTTCACTTTTTTTTTGTTGTCTTCATTTTTTTCTCGAGAGAATTTTGTTTCTTCTTGCTGTCTTCATAATTATGACTGCATATGTTTTAGAACTGCCCTTCTTTTGACGAATATTTGCTCTGACTTAGTTTCATTGTTGAAGTTCCATTTTGTTGTTTTCTCAGAGGCATATTGCGATTTTAAGGCATTCTATATCACACATTATATTTAAGCCCATCTGCACTAGTTTGGCCAAGAGGGATTAGACCTCCCTGCATGGTCACTGACAGGTGGTTATTTCATCAAATCAGCTCTCAATTAACATAAGAAAAAGGGGACCGCAAGTGGTGATAAGAAGTGCAGTGGGGCTTTATCACATTTCCCTCCAAATGAAAAGGAAAAACAAAAATTAATACTTTGACATTATAAGCAAGTTTAATCGCTCTATTTCTCTCCCTCTCTCTTTCTTTCTGTTTCTCTTTGTCTCTATCTCTCTTGCACTTTCTCTCCCTCAACATGGATTGTTTGTTGTTTTAAGCACTTTTTAGTGCTTTCGTGTTTTCTTTAAATAAAAGTATCTTTGCATGTTTTATTTTCTTTAAATAAAAGTATCTTTGCAGGTTTTATTTTCTTTAAATAAAAGTATCTTTGCATGTTTTATTTGACAATAAAACATGCAAAGATTCTTTATTTAAAGAAAGCACGAAACCCTTTATTACTATTTTTGGTCTCAATATGTGGAAGATGATTGGAAATGTCGTTGTTTTCTTTCTGAGAAAAAGAAGAAACCAAGGAAGAAAGAAAGAAGCTTCGAAAGAAAGGAGAAAAACAAGAAAGGGGAGAGAACCGTATACGGTACAGGTTGTAGTGATAAAAGGAGTTTGGAAAACCCATATGTTACATGATAAACGTGGGCGTGGCATCATGCCAAAAGTGGGCGTGGTAGACAACTGTTAGCGATTTATTTTTCGGTGGCTGCTGCAATAGGGTCAGTGCTTTTATTAAAATAGATGGCAACTTTTACAAATACAAGAAGAAGAAGACAGGCGCGGATCCAGGGGGGGGGCGAGCGGGCCTTGAAGAAGAAGAAGAAGAAGAAGAAGAAGAAGAAGAAGAAGAAGAAGAAGAAGAAGAAGAAGAAGAAGAAGAAGAAGAAGAAGAAGAAGAAGAAGAAGAAAGAAGAAGAAATAGAAGAAGAAGTAATAGAAGAAGAAGAAGAAGAAGAAGAAGAAGAAGAAGAAGAAGAAATAGAAGAAGAAGAAATAGAAGAAGAAGAAATAGAAGAAGAAGAAGGAGAAGAAGAAAAAGAAGAAGAAGAAGAAGAAGAAGAAGAAGAAGAAGAAGAAACTAAGAAGAAGAAATAAAAGAAGAAGAAGAAGAAGAAGAAGAAGAAGAAGAAGAAGGAAAAGAAGAAGAAAAAGAAGAAGAAGAAGAAGAAGAAGAAGAAGAAGAAGAAGAAGAAGAAGAAGAAGAAGAAGAACGTGCTTAGGGAATTTTGTTCGCCACTTTTTTCATCACAGAGACGTACCCGATTCAGCCAATCTGAAGAGCCAATATATAGTGATTACAACTTTCAAGTTTCAACAATTCATAATTTTCAAATTTTTGTCCGATATCATTCAGAATTTCACCATGTCAGTCTACTCCTTTGATTTTTCTACGAGCCTTGAATAGAACCCGAGTTCATTTTCTTCTTCTTCCTTTCTCTTCAATCTTGGTTGGCACCACTGACAGTGGTTGGCACCGGTGTGTATCAGAATATTTATTGATTAGTACACACAGTGAACGCTAAATTTGGAAGCGAACCGTACGCACTTTACTGTACATGTAAACCTACACATATTAGTAAGCTAGCTAGCTTCACTGCACAGTACATACACCTCCGGCCGACTCGCGAATACAAATACTGTGTGTGACGTGGCGATGTTATAGTCATCATTCGACGGTTGTTGGATACCTACTATAAATCGACTGTAATCTACGTTGGTATTTGCTTTAGGCATTATTCTATCATATCAATATGTGGAAAAGACTTTTAAGATTATCATTTGCCATTTTTACCGTGATTCTAGCGGTGAAAGGAGATGAACACAATCATGAAGTAAGTCGATGTTTTGTTTTTGTGATCAACTTTTTGGTGGAAACCCTGGGATCGACGACTGTCGTTTACCGGTGTTCTAATTCTGGAGACTAGTTTGACTACGCTACGTGTCGGCTGTTATTTCAGCATGCAATACATCCGAAATTGTTTAATATGTGGGCCGGGTAGATCTATTTTATCAGGTTATTTGGGGTTGGGGTTAGATTATCAGAGTTACATGCATGTAGTTACCACTTAGATCTACCTACGATTTACGAAAGTTAAGTTCATGATTTAGATTTAGGCCTAGCTTCTTTCATTTTCAAGTTTCAGTCTTTTGTAAACCTGGTAAATTGTATCTCTGTCCATAATTTTCATGTCATCTAGATCTATTATTTTATTGATTGGTTGATTATGTATGATGGAATAGCCTTGAGAGCCGAGGGCTAGGTGATATGAAATGTGATGTTGATACCACATACTCGGAGGCCATAGTTACCCCTGTGTGAAGAGTGAAAGCGATGTAAACAAAATGCGCACTTTATGAAGAACTTTATAAAGCCGAGGGGTGACCAAAGTTTGCGCAGATTTTAGAACATATTAGAAAATGTGATATTAGTTCCATGCCTTGTAATATCCTACACAAATTTATTTATTTTAATTTATACCAAATGGACAGCAAAGTATGTAACTACCAATTGGTTCAACTAGAAAATTTATCGTCGAAGGATTTCAGAGATATTGCGATCTAAAAATTCGATGTTCGATCATGCGTGCGCGCTGCATCTAAAAAAGTCATAAAAACAACGAGACCTAACTTCACGCACGGGGGGTTTACAGCTGATTCATTAAAAAATATGATCCATCAAAAGTAAGGTAATTTCATCATTTGCAAGACAAGATATCATACAATCAGTCGGTACCACTTATTACTCACAATTTTGAGGATATCTGCTCTCAAAATGAAGATTTCCAGACCCTTATCAGTTAAACTGACCACACATAAAATAGAAAAATCAACAAACATTTCAGAATAAATTTCCAGTTTGTAGGTACAACTTAAACATGACGAAAATGAGAACCTTGCACACTGACTGCAGAGATGGCTCGTGCATAGTGCCAATAGTGGACTCTTCTTTCTTCTCAAAGCACTAATAAGTTTGGAATTGGTTGAGAATGTATTCCCTAAATATGTGAAAATTTGTAACACTAACAGGAGTGATGGCGTTTTGCTTACGTGTACCTTTCACATATTCCTGATTAATGCAATTTCATAAACGCTGATCTCTCATGAGAGTTTGCAATGGTGGATCAACCCAAAAGCAAATGCATACGGTGTATGTGAAAATGCCTGTTATCGCCTTGCAAAATTGATGCCGAGTCGCTGACTTATTAACAATAATAGCGATTGGTTTAGTGTACTGTTGTGCATGCACATATTTTGCTGAGTTTGTTGAGCTCCCCGCCCACACACCTTTTTACACTAATCTCTATTAGTATTATCCTAAATAGGTATTAAATTGACAATGCGAAATGGCTTTTTGAGTGTACACTGCATGCATGTGTTAGCATTTCCGGCAGAATAAACATCCTAACCTTTATCATTATGAATCATATAGTTACCAGAGAGAAACAGGCATACATTTAAATAGTTGTAAACAAGTTTATTATTCTGGCATTGTTGACGACTGCAGGCAGCAGAACTTGACACAGCCCCACAGACGGATAGTTACACGCGTGGGCTTTGAAAATCTGACCACCGGTACATGTACCATAATATGTCAATGTGTGGCTATGTCAAATAATACCAGCTGCACAAGTGAAAATGATACCCGATACCCCCAAATCAATGTTAAATGGATTGGAAAAAATTTCACTTTTCGGTTAAACTCTGCTTTATGTTTTGGGGTTTCCAGGATGAAAATAAGACATTAAACCCTGTCTGTACTAGTTTGGCCAGGAGGGATTAGACCAGCATGGTCACTGACAGGTGGATATCTCATCAACTCAGCTCTCAATTAACATTAGAAAAAGATCTTGGGGTACCAACAGTGTTATTTTTCTTTGAAATATGAACCAGAGCAAAATAACACTGAGTTTCTATAGGAAATCTATTTATTTCAGATGGTCATATCTCAGCCAATCCATAACATATTTAATTGGTTTTCGACATTTGGACATTATTTTTGATGCCTTTCAGAAAATGAAAACAAAATTGAGAAATTCCCAAAAAAGATTTTTGATGACGTCACACTTGACTTCACCACTCTATTGTGCAAAATGCCTGGGAATCTTTATACACTGTACCTGATTTGATGTGTGATTTAATAAGAAATCCTGTCATTTGTTTATTGATGTAGAAGGTTATCCTCAGCTGAACAAACAAAGCATACAGAGCATGTGTAAAATAAACTTCCCGTTTGAAATCTTTCCAAAAAAATTGATTGCAGCATTTCATTGTAGAAAACAAACGATGCGCATGCACCTTTACATGTTTTTTTTTATTTTCTTGTTTTACTCTTTGCCTTCCTGGTATTGGAATTACAAGACATGCCATAGTGTAGGTCTATTATATACATGTATTGTAAAGGATGGAAAACTGTTAATTTTTCTCTCTCCCCTTTCACTCCTTCCCTCTCTCAAAGAGTAATACTAATAACACAACAACAGCAGCATCGACAATTGTAGTAAAAGAAGAAAAAAAACACAGCCAGAAGTTGGATTTTGTTACAATTATTAAAACATCACAAGAATAGCAAACACATGTATAGTGTATATGACCATACCAAGTTGTACTGGTACATGTATGTGTGTGTAAAACTATTTTCACTGTACTTTACAGGTGCATGTAATACATGATTAAAGTTTGTCTGGTTGTCCTCGCTAATAAATATACACAAGATAAAAAAATACTCAACAGCTGATTTAGATGTGCAAATATGCACATGTGCACAGCATTCTCCAATTAACCCTATTCCTCAACCTCTCTCTTTTGCTTTGTAGTACGCAGACAAGGAAGAGGTGGTGCTGTGGATGAACACCGTCGGTCCGTACCACAATCGACAGGAGACCTACAGTTACTTCTCGCTCCCATTCTGCCGAGGGCCCCAGCAGGGCATCAGCCATTACCATGAAACTCTGGGCGAGGCCTTGCAGGGCGTCGAGCTCGAGTTCAGCGGTCTAGACATCGATTATAAATGTAAGCCTTGAAGGAGAGGTCATTCATGCTTCTCTTCAATAATTATAGCAATTTCATTGTCATATTGCTATTTTTTAACATTTTCCTCTTCAAGTTCAAATGAAGGAAAATCTAATGGATGTTTTTGCATCTACCGGTAAACTTGGCTGTAAAACTGTCCTCTCTGTTCATTTATTAGCAAGAAGCTAAATTTTATCTTAGATCCATTTATAGGCTTTTTTGTGGAAGTAGAGTTATTGATCACTCTATGATCTCTTGTTTCATTATTTTCTCTTCCCTAAATTAGCTACCTGGTCCATGAATTGTTTCTGTTACCCCTATAACGTTGTTGATTAATTGAATAAACTCTAACTTACCCAACAGTCCTTGCTATGAAATTGACATTGTATCACTTCAATTTGATTTGCTTCTGTTCCCCCAGTTTGTGTTGGGTTATTTTTCCAGCACAAATCTTTAAGGAATGCATTGTGGTATTGATATTGTATTAATTCTGTACGATTTGTTTCTATTTCCCCCTGTTATATTTATTGTTTTTATCAGTGGATAAACCCCAGAATCAGTACTGTGAGATTGTTGTCACAGATGAGATCATGAGGGCTTTCTCGTACGCAGTCAAGAACCACTACTGGTACCAGATGTACATTGATGATCTACCCATCTGGGGTGAGTTGGTAGTTGGCACTGTTAAAGTGACTTGGTAACATTGCCTCAGATTCTGAAACAAAATCCTGGATTTAGCTCATGCTGCCATCATAATTATAAACCTTTGGGTCATACATGAATCCTATGACTTTCACAAGCCAATCGCATGTCTGATTATCAAGATATTTATGATTGAAAATCAAAAACAAATTTCGCGTTTTCCCAATGTTTTTTGTAACACTACAGTCTATTAGGTAAAATGAGTATGGTAAAACCGGTCACTCAAAGATTTTTACTTTTTTGAGGCACTTCATGATCATTTTGAAGCGCAATTTTTTAGGGCTTCAATATTACACCATATCACAGACACTGACAACACGTAGGGCCATGCATCTCAGATTTAACATTGTTAAACGATGCCTTTAAAGAGAAGGTTCATTGATTTTGAATTTGACGGAATTTGGTGGAAGTTGGTATCATTGTATTTGTAAACTTACACTGAGTAAGAATATCACATTTGTTTAACTTGTAAATTTGAGTGAAAACTATAAAAGTTGATTAAAATTGATGAAAAATCTAGATTTTAAATGCACACTTATATCACCTTCCAAGAGCCAGAAAAATAGACTTGACCTTGTAAAGACTTGATTGACTGTGTCTGTCAGAAGCCAATATGTGATTTTTTTATAATACAACTCTTGGTATCACCGCCATTATTCTTCCATAATTTCATTTCTACTAATCAACCCTAATTCTCACCAATTCCTTTCTCATCCCCCCCCCCCCTCTACACCCCACAGGGATCATCGGAGAGGCTGATGAAAATGGCCAGGACTACTACATCTGGACCCACAAGAAGCTGGACATTGGGTACAATAACAACCAGATCGTGGACGTTAACCTGACCTCCGAGGTCAAGGTCAAGCTTGAGAAGGGGATCAAGATTCCCTTCACCTACCAGATCACGTGGAAGAAGTCAGCCATCACCTTCAAGAAGCGATTCGACAAGTACCTTGATCCCAACTTCTTCCAACACAGGGTATGTTGCTCATCCTATGATAGGCACAAAATCCTTAATGCGGGACTGCACTTACGGTGACCATAATGTAGGAATACTCTTAAGGGAGTGGAGATGGTGCTCATTGTGCGTGAACGAATCCAATGACTAGGGTAATGATAACTGTCAAGCGCTTGGAGACGGTGTTCCATATTAAGCGCTATATAGATCCAGATTATTGCAGTCAAACCTGCTTCAGTAACCACCTTTCTACAAAGACCACCTGTCTACAAAGACTACATTCCTTGTTTCCCTTGAAAATGGTTTCTCATTAAAACATGTACTAAAGGAACCTGTCTACAAAGAACACCTTTTGTGTTTCCCTTGGACGGTCGCTATAGACAGGTTTGACTGTATTATTATTAAATCTCTTTTTCTCTTGTAGATCCACTGGTTCTCCATCTTCAACTCCTTCATGATGGTCATCTTCCTGGTTGGACTGGTCTCCATGATCCTCATGAGGACCCTCAGGAAAGACTACGCCCGTTACAGCAGGGATGACGATCTGGATGATATGGTATGTAGCAAAACATCTATAGGGAAGATAACTGGACTTCTGTGCAGACAAAGAAACAAGAATCATAAGAAATTATTATGTCATATGGTTTAATATGATTGTTGTGTCTAGCATACTGAGAGAAAAAATGATACTCTGATAAAATCCAGCACATATTATTACAGCAATATGATGACTACTGGAAAACCAGAATTGTATGCCTCTGTTGCGAAGTAGCCGGAGGCATTATGTTCTGGGGTTGTCCGTCTGTCCGTACATCCCGTTCTCGTGATCGCTTTATCTCAAGAAGCGATTGATGGATTCCTGCCAAACTTAGTTCATGTATGTATTTTGCAGAGCTAATGAATTGATTAGATTTTGGGGTTATGAGGTCAAAGGCCACAGTGCCCATTATGTATGCAAAAATAGCTTGTGATCACGTTATTTCAAGAACTGATTAATGGATTAATGCCAAACTTTCACAAAGATCAGTCGAACTTAACTCTAAGTTAGACTTAACAATAATGGAAAGCTGTAAGCATCTTTGAAAATATTTTGTTATTTTAAAAGGCATGAAATGTTGATTCAAATTTTCATATTTTCTATTATCAAGGAGATTTCATGTTCTTGATGTGGAATTTATGAAAAGTTTAAGATACTTAAATTTTTGCTTTTAATATATTGTATTTTAAGGCTGCAAATGGCTCTTCATTATGTTTAAGTCCAACTTAGAGTTTGACTTAGATCTCTGAGAAACACCCCCCTTGTATACTTGGGGGAATCGAAAGGAATCCATGAAAATGTTTTCACCTTGTCAGCGTAGTCTACTATAGTAATGGTGAATATGACGTTTTTTTTCTTTCTAATAGGAACGTGACCTTGGTGATGAGTATGGATGGAAGCAGGTTCATGGGGATGTGTTCAGACCTCCAACCTACCCTACTATATTCTCTGCATTGATCGGCAATGGATATCACATGTGTACAGTAGTACTGTCTGTCATTTTATTCTGCATTTGGGGCCATCTCTACACTGAGTGAGTATTATCAGTAGAAATTTTCTGATGACTAAAGCTTACATTTGAGTATGCATTTGGTTATTACTTGTGGTCAGTTATTGTCATTTGGTCACCAAGGTTCCTTTGGTTTATCAAATAGATGTATTGTTTTCAAAATGTTGATGAACGAGGTACTTCCTGGTACCCTCCAGCATACACATAGGACTATTGTTTTGCAAACGGTTGCTTGCGCTTGAACAAGACATTTGTACAGATTATAGATGTACTCATTATTGTGAATAGATGAGATTTTTTTTTGTAACACATAACTGCAAATGATATATACTTACCATTTCCCCCATCAACGCACATGGTTAGAGTAGACCATCTCTTTCCATGGTTTTATCAAACATGGGGGTAGAGTAAACCCATCACTCCTAAAACTCAGAAGATCTGTCATCAGGCCATCTGTACCTGTCAGAGTGAACATTAATACAACAAGCAACCAGCTTTGCATTTTGAACGTTTTTTTAAATATTTTTAATTATGATAATCTAACATATTGAAATACTGCTAATTGTTTTCATGCATGATGATGATTACTAAAATATGGAGAGAATTTCAGTATAATGATTACATATGAAGCCTCGGACTGTGTCAATGAGTGCATAACTATAATTGAAACATGCTCAATTTAAAAAAAATTAAACCAGACAAAGATACAACCATTAACAACAAAAATGAACGGTCGTTAATTGTTTGTTCTCTACATACATTTGTTTGAAATGATATTCTAATTTAAAAAAATTAAATTAAAAATCGATACAAACTACCTTCATATAAAGATGTAGGATTGAAAGAACCAAGCGACTAACAATATTTTCATTGTCTCCATGTCAGCCGCGGTTCCATCCTGAGTACAGCCATCTTTGCCTATGCTGCTACAGCCCCTGTAAACGGTTACTATGGAGGAGGACTCTATTCAAGAATAGGAGGTGAGCATTGTCAATTGTAGAAAAAAAAACAGGGGGGTGTTTCACAAAGATCCTAAGTCGAACTTAACTCTAAGTTGGACTTAAAAGTTATGGAGAGCCATTTGTAGCCTTAAAATTAAACATTTCCAAAGGCAAAAATTGAAGTATTTTAGACATTTCATAAATTCCAAATCAAAAACATGAACTCTCCTTGATGAAAGGAAATACAAATGATTTGAATCAACATTTTATGCCTTTTAAATAACTTTGACAAAATATTTTCAAAGATGGTAATGGATTTCCATAATTGCTAAGTCTAACTTAGAGATAAGTTCAACTTATGATCTTTGTGAAACACCCCCCTGGAATCAGGGGATTTCTGGCTAAAAATTCAAGCCTTGGCTGTCAGCACTGATTGTATTTGACAAAGGGTTAATCCTGTTCAGCTATTTAGGGCCCTCTAGTCTCCTTGGATGTTAAAGGTATAGACCAGTTTTGGAAACGCCCCCCTCTCAAAAAATGAAATGGAAGCTCTTATTACCAATCATGCGAAAGAATATGTTTTGACTAATACGTGATGATACAAATTTTGCCGGGAAACCGCCTACTAATTGATATTGTGTAAACTATTGTATCTAATTGGACTGGATAGATATTGTGTAGTCCCATATACATCTTTCTGTGTATAGTTTTTGTAACTTTACCAAGACTGTGCCAAATTTCTTATCATTTTGATGATTCAAGAACCTTGCAGTACGCACCAATACTTATATGCTAGATGATCAACCTTTTCTGATCGATTCCACCACGTTTCTTTCCAGTGAAAAATATACACAGGGGCTCGGGGCGAATTAGCCCCCGAAATGCCCAAAAGAGCCCCCGAAAGTCATAAAAGAGCCCCCGAAAATTTGCATAGAGTTCAATTCAAAACAAATTAAAGAGTGTTATTTTCATGCCAGCAAGCTTGAAAAGTAGCCCCCGAAATGTTTAAAGTATTTTTTTCCCTGTTTCTTTCACAATGCAACCTCATGACCAGAACTGGCCTATACATTTAACAATCAAACAAAAGTGGTCCTAGTAAGTAATGTCCCAATGCCCAAATTGGAGCTGAGCCCTTAAAATAATGCAAACATCATGAAAGGCTTACCATGAACACTATCCCTGAACAACTTTCCTCTGCGACAAATACTTCTAGTTGTATACACCGAAGCAACTACATTTTGGGGGGTAGTTAAATGGGCAATAATCACCAGGGGAGAGGGGTAGCTGTCCTATAAAGTTGTAGTTTCTAGGGGGTAGTTGTTTCGTTTCGGCTGGTGGTAGGATAGGTGAATGGTATCGCAGAAGTGCTGGTAATGGCTTTCAAAGCCAGAAGCTAGAGCACACAGGAAATGCATAGATTCTTGTATACGATGTGCACTTTACAAGAGTGTACTGTGATTATTCTTTTTCCAGTGCCCTTACATTCCTGTATCTGCCTCTATGCTTTACCAAACCAACTTTACATCCAGTTAGGTTTTTGCATGGTCGCGCTGAGTCATTTGGGTGAAAGCATCAAGTGGCTAATCCCTCTCATGTGCCCCATTGTTGTGATTTGACTCCCTATTGTTGTGAGCTGAGTATTTGTACAAGTATATTGACACACCCTCTAATCCCACAATCTGGACAATTGGCCCTCTCCTTTATAAACCTTTGACATGAATAATTGTTTGTCAACTCAACTCAAATTGAATAATAATTTTGCAATTCTTTGCAGCCAAAGGCTGCATTGCACATGTTTACGACAATTTCTAAATATCATTTCTCATTACATTGTACCATTAGAATATTGAATTACAAATTATATTTGCTTAAAGCCTATCTGCACTAGTTTGGCCAGGATTCATTGATTATTTTATGAGTGAGTTTTATTGTAAAGCAATCGCTTAACATTTGTTTAATTAGCATTCTAAATTCTGAGCAATAATCAATAAAGCTTTTAACTATAACAGGTGTCATATTTTTATTACAAAATTTGCTCCCACTTAAATTGTCGAATTCAATTTCATTAGCTACATGTAGTAAGGGTTATTGTAACCTGTTTCTGACATAAGGTTGTAAGAAACATGGCCAAGCCCGCCCTATTCATCTGAAGTGGAATTGATCACTTTATCTGTATTCTAACTTGTTATATATTTTGTTACTTTTCAGGGAAATTATGGATCAAACAGATGGTGTTGGGGGCTTTTCTCGTGCCGATGAGCGTCTGTGGCATCGCATTCTTAATCAACTTCATTGCTATGTATTACCATGCATCCAGGGCTATCCCACTGGGAACAATGGTGAGTAGTTACTTTGATGATGATAATAATAATAATAGTGGCGACTTGTATATTGTACAGGTCTACCTTTCGGTGCACATGGCGCTTAGAGAAAAATACATGATTGTTTTACCCGACTGCTAAGAAAGCATGTGCTATGCATGTAGGCATGGTCTGAAATTCCTTGAAAGAAAAGAGATAGAAGTTATGTTAGCATTGAGTTGTTGACTTGAAGCTGATGATAATCGTATCGCTATATTTCTTATAGCTTTTCTTCTTTAAGATTAGCAACGACATTGAGTGTCTCACTGAGTGACTTTCTAGCCCTTTTCAAAAATGATACTTTGAAAGGTACTGTCTTGCATTTTACCTAACTCAAAAAAAGTAGTTGAACTGTTTACTGAGTTTGCTTGTTATTATTACAAAATACATATAATATTCTTTCCATACTAAAAATGACATTCCATTATACTAGCTCGCTTTGCTCCCTCTCAAATTTTAGAAACAAATGTGTCTGTACATGTGTTTAATGCACTTGACGAGCACCAGATTCAAAATGAATCTTCTGTAATGAATTTGGGATGAGGATGACGTGATTTATTTACGTCTTAAAAAATGCTGGTATAGGCACATGGTATACCCAACAATCACACTCGAGCAGGTTTGTTTAAAAGTTCATAAATTGGGTGCATGAGATTGATTCACTATGATGATAATAATGTTCCGCTTATATAGCGCTTAATACGATGTCTTTAAGTGCTTTACAGATATACTATTACCCCGGTCATTGGATTCAGTGCTTGCCCGCACACACTGTGCACATTCTCCACTCCCTGGGGAGCATTCCAGTCGGGCGTTACTTGATGCTCAAAAACTGTTTGACCAACAATGCCGTCGCATCCTACCGGGTACCCATTTAACACCTATTCATGCAACCGTTTTTGTCTCTTTATCGTCTACTACAGCTTGCAGTGTCGGCCATCTGTCTGTTTGTGATCCTACCCCTGAACCTGGTGGGTACCATCCTGGGCAGGGCGTTGGCCGGTCAACCCAATCACCCCTGCAGGGTCAACGCAGTGCCACGCCCAATCCCAGAGAAGAAGTGGTTCATGGAACCTGCTGTCATCGTGCTGCTTGGGGGTGTCCTACCATTCGGCTCCATCTTTATTGAAATGTAAGTTTTAGGCTTTCTGGCAAATAATTGTGACTGTTTTCATTTGTTCATTTATTTCCATCTTCATATAAAAACAATAGATCATTACAATATTATACATTACCAAAAAAAAATACATGCAATCATACATGTTAACGGTATCAAAGAGAACAAATTTACCAGTCAAAAATGAGAAAAGGGGAACTAACATAAGACCAAAAGGCCTTGTAAAATAAGTTCCCTAAAAGTATAAAATTAGCATTTGGTTTGGATGTTACTTCTATGTGAAATTTATAATGTGGTATCATAAAAATATATTGAATCTTTTGTTCGGTGATTACTTATTTCAAAGAGTAATCGATCAACGAGAAACATCCTTACTCAACCATGAATATTTCAAGGATGCAATTTAGCACCAAGAAAAATGGTATGCTAATCAATTCTGGTTTATTGTAAATAAAAACATGCTGAATAAAAAGTCTGGAGACTCAGACAATTCAGTTTACAAATTATATGTACATACAAAATTATAAGAAATCAATACTTTCAGCAATCTTCATATCAATTACTGATTCTACCTAACTAATACCAAAGAATCGTAGAATTAAACATGTAGTAATTATTCAGTTATAACATTTAAATAATTAAATATGTTCTCCACATTTTCTAAATGTCATTTTCTTACACTTTCAAATTAATAAGTAATCATTTTTAACCTAGTTCACATTTCTTTTAGTATTATATTTCTATATGGATGATTATCACAAGAAATATAATAGTACAAAATATTAAAATTATGATTACTAACAGACTAGTCCTATCAGTATACTATGAAATCTGATTTAATCTAGTTAATTGGCATAAAAATAAGTTTATCACTTCTTGATCCAGACACCTGAACATAATATGGGATAAACATAACTACAGACTTGAATTCAAGATTTGTGTGAAGTAGGGAATGGGGAATGGGAGACTGCCTGTAACGCTCTGTTCTCATTTTGGGGGTATTGAGCTGAAGAGGGTTGCGGAGAGTGCGTCGTGAGACGTTCGTTTAATTTCAGGCAAGAGATGGCGGTGGTGGTCTGAGGTCAGCAGGGATTTGGCAAACTTTTCACAAAGAACAGAGCGTCCGTCGTTCAGACAGTCTGACACCTGCTATGGTATGATGTAGAGCTGTGGAGTTGTGCTTTGAATCTCTTCCACGGAGTACTGGGGAGCTCCTGGCCTGGCCTGGTAGCTAATGTTTTATGAGTCGGTGACATCTCTGTATTGTACATATAGCTAGTGTGTGAGCAGGCACGTATATCACTAAGACGTATAAATAGAGAACAGTCCAGACGCTGGACTACTGTCAAATTTTCAACCCATGACTCTCTGTTGGCGACCACATAAAAAGGACTTGATCCGATGCCATAGATTTCTGCATATGTTGTACTGCAGTGATAGCTTGTTTATACAGATGCCATGTGGCATTTTGTCAAAAGCTCGCGAAAAGTCAAGTGAGAGATCACATCTACTGGGCAAGAAGGAGGGCCTTCAAGACAATGCAACCACTCATTGGTTAGATGCAAAACTTGAGTTACACATGATTTTCCTTTCTGGAAGCCATGTTGCACATTGGTGATTGGACAACAGGTATCGCAGTGGCTCCGTATGGCTTTAGCAACAAAGGACTCCTTGATCTTGCTGGTTAGAGATGTCAATGCAACAGGACAGTAATTGAATGGCCGTCTTCAAAAACAGGGGTGATGCTAGAAGATTTCCAAGAGGTTGGAACTTTGCCTGAGGCCAGTGATTTATTGAAGATACGTTGTAAGATATGGCATGACACAAGTACGGTTTCCTTCAGTAACGGTGCTCTAGTCTCTTCTTCTTCAAGATAATCTGCCTCCTTCAATACTGAAGATTCTTGCAGATGCCATATACTTGGCCTGATTGGGGTATGCAGGTGGACCATTACACCAGGGTTTCCCCCTACTCTTGTACGAATAGTGCAATGAGTTCGTAACATGGAAGGGTGGTGACTCTCCTCTACACGGGGCCTCCATTTAACATCCTATCCGGAAACAAAAACAGAGTGTTTTCCACTTAACATAGCATGCGTCTATGAACAAGGGAAGGGGCACGTTAACACACAACGCAGTCAACTAATCTCTCCTGTTTCTCTTCTTGCAGGTACTTCATCTTCACATCTTTCTGGGCCTACAAGATCTACTACGTCTTTGGCTTCATGCTCCTGGTGTTCTTCATCCTGGCCGTGGTGACGATATGCGTGACCATCGTCTGCACCTACTTCTTACTCAACGCGGAGGACTATCGCTGGCAGTGGACCAGCTTCCTGGCGGCAGCCTCCACGTGCTTCTATGTCTACTTGTACAGTTTCTATTACTTCCTCTTCAAAACAAAGTAAGTGGCATTTTCTATCTTCTTGCGTCTGTTTACGAGTCGTCTTTATAGAGATTTCCATGATATTTTTATAAATTACACATCAGTATGTGGCAGCAGCCTTCACATGCTTCTATGTCTACTTGTACAGTTTCTATTACTTCCTCTTCAAAAAAAAGTAAGTGGCATGGATGGACGAGTGTTTTTTGAATGCCCAGGAGAAGTGGGGGGAACATGTGTACAGCTCTTGTAGTATCTGTTCTACAGTGTCCACTTTTTCCATCTTCTTGTGTAGTTTTAAGAGTCATCTTTATTCTCTTTGTGCATTACTGTTAAAGGCATCGTTTAACAATGTTAAATCTGAGATGCACGGCCCTATGTGTTATCAGTGTCTGTGATATGGTGTAATATTGAAGCCCTAAAACAATTGCGCTTCAAAATGATCAAGAAGAAAAAATCTTTGACTGACCGGTTTTACCATACTCGTCTTCCCCAATAGACTGTAGTGTTATGAAAACCGTTAGGAAAATGCAAAATTTGGTTTTGATTTCCAATCATAAATATCATGATAATCAGACAGGCGATCAGCTTGTAAAAGTCATGGGGTTCCTGACTGACCTAAAGTTTTATAATTATCATTGCAGCATTAGCTAAATCCAGGATTTTGTTTCAGAACCTTAGACAAAGTTACCGGATGTCCGGATCCCTTTAAGAAAACATAAATGCTTGTTAGTAAGCAACCAGAGGATGTTTGGATAGATGCACTTCACTTTTCATGAACCCATTTTGAATTTCAAGAAGAAAGAACACCTGTTCTCTGTATACAAACAAAAATAATGGAAAAAATATATTGGATGTTATGTTTTTACAAAGGCATGTTCAGGGAGGCGTTTCATGAAACAATTAGTTGGTGGTTTTCACCGACCGATACCATTTTCACCAACAATTTAGCCAGCACTGACTAAATTTGACCAATAAGAGGCCTGGAAAATAATCAGTGACAATAGAATTGTTGGTGAAAATGATATGTTGGTGAAAACCACCAACAAATTTTTTCATGAAACGCCCCCCCGGTTTTACTTTTTTTGTTTTGTATGCTAATTTCAACAATATCAGATTTTCCATCTCATGGCTTCTTACACACTTTTCTCTCACTTTTTATTTCAGAATGTACGGCTTGTTTCAAACCACGTTTTACTTTGGCTACATGGCCCTGTTTAGTTTATCGCTAGGTGTGATGTGCGGAACGATCGGCTACGCGGGAACGGGGATCTTCGTAAGAAAGATCTACTCCACTGTCAAAATAGATTAGAACAGTAAAATGGATCGGCCGTCTGGCTTCGTGCATCATCTTGAATCCTAGATCAAGGGTCGTGTCTGGATGGGCAGTCGCCGCAAAAGAAAAGTCTTGGAATATTGAATGAGTGGAACATTAAACGACAAGGGTGGATATTGAACTTTTTGAGGCTTAGAGTTTTATATAGAACGGTGCATCCGTTTGGAGCCAGAATGACGTTAACTTTGTGTTAAACAACAGGAGTTAATGCCCTTCTGGCTCCAACCAGATGAGGTGTCGGAAAGAGACCAGGAAATTTCTTTCAAACGTTAATTAATTCATGGTTGTTCAGAACAAAATGCCTCGTGTATTTTCCAAGCAGGCATGCACGCATGGATATCAAGTGTTCACTGATGCTAAATGAATCCCAGTGTTGTATCTGGAGAACTTACATTCGTAGATATTCTGATTGAGCTAGGGAAAGGGGGATTGAGACCAATAGAGAACGGAAGAGAAAAGAGAGAGAGAGAGAGAGGAAATGATTGAGCCAGTATGTGTATCACAAGATAAAAAGATTCATGAAAATTACATTTTGTTATATTTTATAATGTGTGACCATTTTCACCCCATAAGCATATAGATATTTTGATGTTTCAATATATTTATTACCAAGATCGAAGAGGCATGAATAGATGAAGGGACCACTGAAAGTGTCCCCGCATTTTGATTCACCAGCCCTTGCAAGATCTTGAAATATTGATTGAAAAGCGGATGTGGAATAAAGATGAAGAGAGCTAATAGGGAGTATTATATAGTTATAGACATTATATAGGAAAAGAGCAGTAAAAAATATGTATTATTTGAGTACAATGTTTATCATTAATTTTTATCTTTTTCTTTTTTATGCTTTGTTTAAATACCAGTCGCGGAAATGTGCTCCTATGTTATGATTTTATGAAAGTAACTTACTGCGATGTATGGTGTAATATATGTCTTATACATCTTCTAATTGAGGTGTACAAGTGTAAATTTGAAGAGGAAGGTTTGTGGAGAGAGCATTAATAGTTTGGATATTATGAACTTATGATACAAATAAGTTTGCAAATTTTCTGCGGAGAGATATATATGATGATTCCATCAAAAGTAAAAACCAAGAAACTAAGACTATTTGGCCATAAAAAATTGTTATATTCAATTTTTTCGAAAGCAGAAGTGTTATGGGGCTAAATTTTCTAGTGCTTATAATACATTCACGGGGGCATCCAAATATATCAAAATTGTAAAGAACCCCTATCCACCCAATTTTCAACATTTCCCAAAACTTTGTATTACCTTTAAGGGAAGTCTCACTGTTGTTTGCACAGATTCAGAAAGTTTTGAAAGGGTGAAGCTGCCTGGCACACAGTTTGCGAAGAAGTGCAATAGAGTTCCAGTGGTGCACTTTGTCGTTCTTTACACTTAAAAATGGCCGAGTTATTTCGGTAGTCTCACGTTAAAAGAAAGTGTGGATGCATTCCTTGTGGATTCCTTTTGAGACACATGTATCACAGGCATTCATAACTGACCCCAAGAATAGTTCATCAGCTCACATCCATCAACCATTGTATGAAAATAATATTGCAAGAATCTGTAATAGCTCAGTTGATATATGTTGCTATGTCAGACAGTCCTCTTTATTTTCACAGAGGCCAGTCTGTTGGCATATTTGTGGCTCATTTATGTGAGTACTTGGTGTACAAGAAGAGAAAGAAATGTCTTCATGACCATGTTATTGAACACGTACAACATAGCACTGCTTTCAACTTTTCTTACGACTGAAAGGCGATGTTGGGTTGTCCTCTGATTCCCCATACTGGATATAAATGTTGCTACAAGTGTTATTGTAAACAACCATCTTCATGTTTTATTAAATAATGAGAGAGAGAGAAGTTTATACTTTTGTGTCAAAACTCAAAACTACGTCGCAATTTTCAGGATTATTAAACAAGTTATTCACTAACGACAAGTTGAAGTATGAATGAATTTGTCATGCTCTACGTTGTAAGCAAGTTAGATAATTATTTTTGTAACATCTTTTATACAATTGTTATTGTTTACTCTAGCCATTTCGTTGAGCATCTTAAATGGCATTTACCAGTTTTGCTCTCTTGGAAACCAAAAGAATAGTGGACTGTGGAGTCATTCAAGGAACCGGTCCTAGTGGAAGAAAGTTAATATTTTTGTTTTTCTGTTTTATCTTTTATTTTCAGTTTTAATCAGTTTTATTTCATTTCATTTTGATATTACCCATGTGAAGAAAGTGCCTAGAATTCTAAATTGTTGGTATTGTATGCCTATGATCATTAAAACAAACAAATCTCGTAATCAAAGACCCCATTTGAATTAAAAGAAAGAGAGAGTGATCAGATGCATTCTCATTAATGCGATCGTGAAATTTAAGCGCCGTCATATCATTTCTGTCTGCCGGAAGACAGTGATGGCAAAACGAAAGGGTGAACCCCTGGCGCACCTGTTTGGGGGCGCTGTACAAGAAATAGTGTGATGTAGTGTGTGCACTGTCTTTTGTAACAAGGACTGTCGTTCATACGGGATTGCCTTCGCCCCCTGAAAAGGGTAGGACTGGTTTGCTTTCATGTCTAAAACCAAGTAGGAGTTTTTAGTGACATTAGGACAGGTTGCTGAAGAATTGGGAGTGTCGTTGCTAAAAGACCTCTCTGAAAAGGAGTCTTTGGTTAGATTGTGTGTAAGCAACACATGCTTGCTGTGCCCACCGGTGCACAATCTAGCACCCACCGGGGCACAATCTAGCACCCACCGGAGCACAATCTAGCACCTACTGGTGCACAATCGAGCGCCATTGCTGTTGCTATGATCTACTCTTGTTGTAATGAGAATGTGGAGTCCAAGAAAGAGAGCGTCTTTATTGGTGCAGATAGGATAAGAAGTGAAATTAAAGTGGTGGGGGTCCTAACAGTATCCCACTCAGAATCTCAGATTTATTTGATTAAGCAGTTCCTATTTTGATGTGTTTTTTTGTTGTTTTAATTCAACCTGTAGTATTCTCATTGAAATTTTGATCAGTCTGGACTATTTTGTTATCAGTTGAATATTACTGGATTACTTTTTTAACTTAAATTTAAGGAAATTTTGGCTGATTCTTTCTTTGAATGCATGGCTGTGTGTTTTTGTATTTTTTTCCCCATCTTCCTGTCAAATGTTTGAAACTTTCATGAAATGGTATCTACCAAAGTGTATTATACAATCTGTAACATATATTATTTCCACCCTGTGTGAAAATGTATAGCTAAAGAAGAGATTATGTATTGCTATGTACATATGAAAATTGGAATAGAATTCGGTAGTTCACTTCTCTAATGTAGCCTGTATGTAGATATATTATTATGTATATTTGTTTAACACTCATTTAATGTGATTACGTCCAAATTTATGTTGCCAATATGATAGAGAGTTCTTTTTTCGTTGTATTTTTTCCAGATATTTTTGGTATCTTTTCTGATTGATTGAAATGTCAGATAGATAAGCAAAGGAAATGCGCTTACATGTATTTGTTGTAATTCTTATTTGATGATTCAGTAAAATCGTTATGACTAAACACACTTAAAACATATGTGTCTTGAGTTATACTTGTATTCGTATAGTGGAGATTTGAAAGCAATATGGCATGAATAAATTAGTATTGTCACGTAGGCATTTTGCCAAGCTGTCTCTCTCGAACCTGGTCCACCTTCTTGTCAATCACCACCCCCTCCCCCCCCCCCCCCTCCACACTCGCAATTACTCAATGGGTTTCTCACAAAAATCTATTGTGCAACATGGATCACCTACTTATTCTCTCTCTCTCAACTTTAATAAATACTGGAAAGTATTTCAATAAGTGATATGGATCCCACAGACAGGATAGCTTGGAAAGCAGCCATTAAGGAAATTAAATGTCCAACCACAAAGTGGGCCAAATGGACTTTAAACACTGATGATGATGATGATGACACTAAAAAAAATGTGCTAACAAATCGAAACCTAAAAATGACCACAAAAATCCAGGTGCTGAAATGATATGTAAGGTCCGTCTTCTTGTACGACTGTGAGAGCTGGACTTTGAATAATTCCATTAGACAGCAGAAATGTTGTTCTTGAGAAGAATGCTTAGGATATATTCGCCTGACAAATCAAAGGAAGAAGTGCTCAGTAAGGCATGTGTCGATAGATCCCTTCTTAACATCATTAGGCCTTTAAAAAAAAAGATGTTGTATTCAGAGGCGTCGCTAGACCTTTTTCAGGGGGGGGGGGGGGGGGGAAGGGGATGTAGAGGCCAACGATTACCGACAAAATTAGATGTCCCAATATCTACAAATTTAACCCTATAAACCCGGGGCCCTTCCCCTTTTCTCTTTTTCCCGACGGCAGCGCAATTTTACCGACAATATCCTGACAGGTGTGTGTGTGTGTGTGTGTGTGGGGGGGGGGGGGGTGTCGCACCCCCACCCCCCCTTGGAGACGCCCCTGGTTGTATTGCCCTTTGCGACAGACGCCAACAATCTTGAAATCTGCGGTCGGCTTATTAAAAAAGTTTTTTTTTTTTACCGTTTCTTAGAAGAAAAAAAAAGGAATTCAAAACTGAGAAATATTAGCCCAAAGAGGGAGAAAAAAAAAGAAAAAAAAAAGGGGTTTTTTTTCAAAGATTTCCGACCGACCGACCCATGTTTTGGCACCTAAAGGGCAATACATTTTATTTATGTGTTAGGCCAAAGGAAAATACACGTACAACTTCAGTTTGTTAGGCATTTTATGAGGAGAACCATCACCAGTCAACTACCCCCTAGGACAACTACCCCTAGGATAGTTGTCTGGGTCGTAGGGGGTAGATGTCCGGGCGGTAGCTGTCTGGGGGTAGTTTTCCTAGGGGGTAGTTGTCCTTGGGAGTAGTTGTCCGGGGGAAGTTGTCCCAGGGGGTAGTCGTCCTAGAGGGTGGTTGCCCTAGGGGGTAATTGTTCTAGGGGGTAGTTGACTGAGGGTGGTTATCAGGGGGTGGATGTCCAGGGGATAGGTGTCCTAGAACCATGAAAATGTTAGATGTGATTTTTCCAGTTGAAACACTTGTTATAAAACATACAAAAACACGTCTTTCAAAAACGTAAAACGGCATCAAGAAATCATTTCGCGATATGTTGCCAATGGACAATGCGCAAACCTGTAAGCAAAGATTATTTTTATATTTTTTATTTTTATTTATTTGATTTCCGGGTACATGTTTAAACAAAATAGAAACGACAACTCAGAGCATATAACATTAAAGAGTTCCAAGACAGTGAAAATGCCACCAGCGGACGCCTGAGGATTACCTAAAAGAATTTCCATTCTGTCATGAGGTTCTCCACGTCCGCTGGTGTTACATATAAATAGATTTAAGAAGTAACGGTAAAGTAAAATAACATAATTCAATTTAATGTAATTCATTTAATGTAATACCCGAAGGGATCAGAGATCCGCGCGTAGAGACCTCCACACCACCCTGCTCGAACGCGGGAAAAAGTTCACTCCTCGAAAAGCCCCCCGACGAAAAGGCACTCCGCCACAAGTGCCAGAACTCATTTCGATTCAATTCAACCAATTCACTTAATTTAAGCAAATAAGCTAAACCGAACCGAACCAAATTCCAACATCTACATCAGAACGCCCTCTCAATGGGAGACTGCTCAAAGAGCAAACCCCTCAGCGCACCCAAACAGGGCGATATAGAGGTGTCCACACACAGATCCCTGATCCCTTCAGGTAAAGTATCCCAGAACCTGGAAAAGGCATAAAAGCATGAAAATTTCAGAGCATTTGATCTTGCAAGTTGATGGTTGAAGAAAAGACTATGGGAGCGTCTTGAACTTGGAATGGGAAGAACATAATCTGGTACATTATGACAACTACGGATGCATTTTACAACAAATGACACTGTCAAGTAAATGAGACGATTATACAAGGGTGGTAAAGCTAGCTTCTCCAGACGTTGCTCGTATGTAAGAGTGTTGGAAATGTGGTATGAAATCAAGAACGAGTAAATCGTCTTTGAATAGCATCAAGAGCTAAGATGTGTTTCTTTTGGTGTGGCAACCAATCGGATTTTACTTATCCGGAATATTCGTAGCCTGTCTGTCACCGATCTGTCACCGATCTGTCAACGACGTAAATGAAAAAACTAGATTTCTAAAATCTGGTTTATTCAAGATGGGTCGGGATTTTTCTGTGTGACACCGCCTTATATCGATTTCCCTTCTATATCGTGTAATATGCATTACTTTGCATTTGGAAGCATTGGGTTCCATCTTATTGGGTGTACACCATTGAGATATTAGGTTTAAATCATTCTGAAGCATATTGCAATCATTTGGATTCTGAATCGGGCGGTACAGTACTGTATCGTCTGCATACTGTGGGAGTGAGGAAGATATTATGGGAGGTAGATCAGAAACAAAGAAGTTAAAAAGGGTCGGACCCAACACTGACCCTTGAGGAACTCCAGATGTCACACTGGACCATTCAGAAAATGTACCCTGAAAGATTACCCCGTGTGTAATAATAAATTCACGTTTTTATGACGCAATTCATTTCAAAGTGTTTGGATCACGTCAGTCAAAATAATACTGTCAGATCTGATCGTTTTCAGCAAAAAAAAACAACATCCAAATTGACTTATAAAACACGCATTGTAAAATAATATATTGGCAAACTCACGCGGAAGAAATAAATTTGTGATATGTTGCCAAATTGTGCATTTACAATGCGTATTTTGTAAGTCTTTTCAGAAGTTATTTTGCTTGAAAAATATCTCATCTGACGTTACTATTTCTCTTAAAATACAAGTATATTCTACAATTAATTATTCAGAAAACACATAGACATATTTATTGCACAAGGGACAATCTTTCCAACAGGTTTGCGGAACGTTTATTGGCAACATATCACGAAATGATTTCGTGATATGCTGCTGTTGTACATTTTTTAATGACGCGTTTTTACTATAATTTATTACAAATAATTAAACTAGAAACAAACATGTATGTTTTTTTGTATTTCAGCATTAACAAATTGCCCCCCCCCCCCCTCTCAAAAAAAAAAAAATCTTGTTTAAACAGTACCAATTAAAAGAACTTTTTCCAAATGGAAATTCATACAGACATTCAATGCACTTCAAGCTGGCAACATACCTCGTAATGATTTCTTGCACAGCTTTTGAGCACGAAATCAGAATGAATTTCTGCACAACTCTTGCGTTCGAAATATACATGTTAAAATGGCGCGCTCACGATGAATTCGTGCAATACTTTTGCGTTCGAAATCAATCACTATAACAATTCTTGATAACAAGAAATTGAATTCTTGATATCAAGAATACCATTGGTTCAAAATGGATTTTTTAAATATTTTTTATAGTTTGAACATATTTGTGGCGTACACCCAGTAAATAAGATCGATTGATCGATCTGTAATTGAAAAAAAATTGTTGTAAAGCGATAGTAATTCTTGATATCAAGAAATTGGAAGCACCAAGTCAGGCCACGGGAAAGTCATGTAGTCTCGTTATGCTACACCCCCTTGAAGGACACGAAAAGATCACTTCTTATACAAAATCACCCAACTCTGTATCTCGACATCGAATTCGTCGGAGGTACTTTTTTCATTCAAAAAATATATCACGAAGCAAAAAACTCTCAGAGAGTTGCCTTTAGGTAACCCCAGTAGTAACCTTGTTTTTTGTTAAAGGCAAGGACAGAACAGTAGAGTAGGCTGTAATGAACACGATCCCCGTGGGTAACACAAACGCCCTTTAAGTTGCCCTGAAAGTTTCATTATCATAATGCATCATCATCTTCGACGATCCCTACCTCTGTCAATAGAATCGATTTGTTTAACAACCTCTCCGGATCGTGATCTGTAGTCAGCAAAGTAAACGTAAAACGGCTATATATATATATATATATTTGAATTAGCCACAATATCGTAAGATAGCAAGTTAAGTCCATTGTGATGTCAACTAAATGAAATAAATTCATATCCAGATCGGGTGACTGTTGACAAAAGAGCCAGCGGAGGAGTCACCTTTCCAGGAGCAAATAAGGTCGTATAATTAGTGAAAACAAGATTGATAACTTTGCAATATCAGTATCAAACTGGCCGGTTTGATTCATACTTTCTGGAGCTTGGTCAATAGAACTGACGCAGGGGCTTAATACATTAAGGGTCTGTATTGACGAGAATATGTTTTGTACTGTTAGCCAATTTGTTGACACAGTCGTGCTTAATTTCAGTTAAATATCATTTGAAGTTAACATCCGATGACGCTTAAAGGGGCACGTTCCCGCCAGTGTAGTTATCGGAACATGCCATCTGCGTGAGAGCCGTATTCTGTTGGTGTCAATAGGCAGCTTTAGCACCGTCCGCCAGCGCGTACGTATTTTGAACGCCCTCTGGAATACGGGGAACATGCCCCTTTAACTTTACGTAAGACTTAAGATTGCGCATTGGCTTTACGGAGCAACAAAAACTTTGGTTAAAAGCCATCGTCTCCATTTATTTGAAGAGGGCTTGAATTTAGCTGTATGCTTCAGATATTGCTTCTGGTCTTGGACGACTCTTTGGTTGCATGGCCTATCTCGATTAACCATCCAGAGCTGTTTCAACTAAAATAATATACTGTGATCGACTATGTACGAAAAGCGATCATATATGCGGAATACCTTTCACGTCAATTTTCAATCCAATATCAACAGCTTTTAGGTAAATCGGTTAGGCAGGATATACCTAACATAGCTTTTGAAACTTGGTTTATTTCTCTTATCGTTGTCGACTCGAGGAAAATGAATCTAACACAGAGCAAGGAGGACGGCGACACCACGGACATTTCCTGGTCGCTTGTCTCGATCAACAACATTGGTGCTATTCTTACATTGGTGCTGAACCCATTTGCTCTTGTGGTCATTCATCAGCAGGTCGAGATCAACGATGTCACCCGCCTTCTCTTCAGAATCCTCATGTACGCCAATATGGTCCTTGGAACCTCATGGAACCTTTGGAACTTGATGTGGGTGGTCTACTTTACTCCAAGAGGCTGTATGATACAAGTCTTCATCTTCCCCTTCATTTACAGAACCAGCATGGTATCCGTGACTGCGTACTTGTGTTTAATATCGCTCAACAAGTATTACCTGCTAGCCCGCCCTCTGCGGTACCACTCTTTGTTCTTCATTCGCCATATCAAGGTCGTATTAATCGTGATTCAAAGTGTGTGTTGCCTCTCATGTAGTATGTTCCTTCCCATTCCCGGGGTTCCGTTTGTGCCTGCGCTCCAGGAAAGCTGTGAGAATCGGGGACATTCTTTCCTGCAGTCGTGGGTCACTATTCTGTTATCACTGAACGTGGCTGTCCCGGTTTCCATTGAACTGGTCATGACCACAATCCTTGACATCTTAATATTGCGAATCGCAAAGAGCGTGAGGAGAGATATTAACAATTTTCCTGTACCGTTGAACAAACTACATCCCCATTATCCAGACCAGAGAGACCGACCAAGATCAAGTGCGACAAATATCATCGAAGTTGCAAGAGATACTATTGAAAGTGGTCCTTCTAGCGCGAACGGGATCGTCTCAAGACCTAAACCGCTTGGAAGGAGGAAGAACTCCGCTCGAGGAGGAGGACTCAGAACCAGAGGAGTTCTGTCTGTAATTCTTCTCACGGTGTCCTTTTACGTCTGTTGGGTTCCCGTTCTTCTGTACTTTCTCAGTCCAGATGTCGTCTTATTATACGCTGATGCCATTGGCGCTTCAAGTTCCTGGGTGCAGCCATTGCTCCTCGTCTTATCGTGTAAGGAGGCAAGGAAGATAAGCTGGAACATCCTGAAACGTCTCTTATTAGCTCTTATCCAAAAATAAGCTTTCCTAACATTGTTCAAACAAATATACACTCTCAAAATATACGACTATGTTCTAAGACTAATTGGAATATCAATATTTGGAACCCAGTACAGGATACAATCGAATTCGAGGTATCCTGACTACATTTCTTCTTGGACAGTCTCTTAGAATAAGTGTGACAGAAAACAAAGCCTACAAGAAGTTATAGGGACCGAATTTGAGAGTGATAAAACAACCTTTTACCCGAGCAAACACGTGGAACTTTACGATACAATGACGAACGGGTCATGTAGAAGCAGTATGACATTCTAAAATGAGTTCGAGGACAGAAAGTTTCTAAATCATTTTAAAGAGCGATAAAGCCAAGACATGAGTGAAGAACCGGAAGTGTGGAACTGTGACAGAATAGTGATAAACGGGTAATGTAGAAATCGGTATGAAAGACGTTTACCAGAAGATCTAGAACAACAATATTTTGCTATCTCTGGAGAAGTCGCCAGTAATTCTCACCAAATATAAAACATTTTAAAGAGATGATTATAAATGAAAATGTGGTTATCTTTGATAGAGTAGAAGTTTTAAAGTGGACATGGGAAATTAGATAAGTATCACTCATTGTAGAAACGAGAAAATACAACTAAGATTGGATGAAATAAAAGCTTTTAAAGACAAACTTTTCGACAGGGACACTGTTGAGAACCAAATCTTCGGGGGAAAAACAACAATCTTGTGTCAATAATTATATCAAAATGAAGTTGAATATTACACTGGAAAGGAAAACTGTAATGTATGGCAAATCATGCAATATGAAGAAAGTACAACAGAAAAAATAAAACTTGCCAAATGCCTCTGCGGTATCACTTTTTGTTCTTCATTCGCCATATCAAGGTCCTATTGATCGTTATTCAAAGTTTGTGTTGCCTCTCATGTAGTATGTTCATTCCTATTCCCGGGGTTCCGTTTGTTCCTGCGCTTCAGGAAAGCTGTGAGAATCGGGGACATTCTTTCCTGCAGTCGTGGGTCACTATTCTGTCAGCACTGAACGTGGCTGTCCCGGTTTCTATTGAACTGGTCATGACCACAATCCTTGACATCTTAATTCTGCGAATCGCAAAGAGCATGAGGAGAGATATTAACAACTTTCCTGTACAGTTGAACAAACTACATCCCCATCATCCAGACCAGAGAGACCGACCAAGATTAAGTGCGACAAATGTCATCGAAGCTGCAAGAGATACTATTGAGAGTGGTCCTTCTAGCGCAAAATGGAACGTCTAAAGACCTAGGCCACTGGAAAGGAGCGAGAACTACGCTCGAAGAGGAGGACTAAGAACCAGAGGAGTTCTGTCTGTAATTCTTCTCACGGTGTCCTTTTACGTCTGTTGGGTTCCCGTTCTGCTGTACTTTTTCATGCCAGACGTCGTCTATTTTGGCACTGATGCCATTGGCGCTTCAAGTTCCTGGGTACAGCCATTGCTCCTCGTATTATCGTGTAATGAGGCAAGGAAGATAAGCTGGGACATCCTGAAACGTCTCCGATTAGCTTTTAACAAAACGTAAGCTTCCCTAACGTGGTTCAAATAAATATGAAACTTTGCAAATGTACGATTATGCTCTAAAAGAAATATCAATATATGGATCCCAATATCAATATATGGATCCCAGTTAAGGATAAAATCGAATTCGAAGTATCTCCGTCTACCTTTCTTCATGGACAGTCTCTTCGAATCAGTATGATAGAAAACAAAGCCTAGAAGAAGCTATAAGGAGAGAATTTGAGAGTGATAAAACAACCCATTTCCCTTACAAACATGTCGAACTTTGCGATGCAATGACGAACGGGTCATGTAGAAGCTGTATGAAATGTTTAAATTAGTTTGAGGACAGAAAGTTTCTAAATCATTTAAAGAGCGATAAAGCCAAGACAATAAGCGAGGACACCGAAGTTAAAGTGCGACAAAATTGTGGTAAACGGGTAATGTAGAAATCGGTATGAAAGACGTTTACCAGAAGTTCTACAACAACAATATTCTGCTCATCTCCGAACAAGTCGCCAATAACTCTCACAAACAAACCAAACATTTTAAAGAGATGATTATAAAAGATAATGCGGTTATCTTTGGAGTAGAAGTTTTGCAGTAGATATAGGAATCCGGATAAGAATCACTCATTGTAGAAAAGATAGAAGGCGACTGAAATTGGATGAACCAAAACTTTTATGGACAAACTTTTATGGACAAACTTCTCGACAGGGACACTGTTAAGAACCAAATCTACGAGGGGAAAACAACAATCTTGTGTCAATAATTATATATATAATTATATCAAAATGAAGTTGAATATTACACCGGAAAAGAAAACTGTAATGTGAGGCAAATCATGCAATATGAAGAAAGTACACCAGAAAAGAAAAATTGCCAAATGCCTTCAATAAGTCTTTTATATTTAGAAGTTTTCAGCGGTTTTTTTTAAAAGATATTTTTGCTTTTTCCTTGACTTGACTTGACTTTTTTTAATAATAAGAAGAATTAAATTTGGTTCGAATGAATAAAGTAAATAAAGTAAGTATCAATAACTGAATATTCCACCAATTATTTAAGATTATTTTCTCGAAAATGAATTATTGTGATCAATAAGTCAACATTCCATTAAATAAATGTATTATATAAAATATCATATACATACAAAACGATCTCAACTTTCAAATAAACTAACTCTTGGGCAATTTCATCACCATTTTTTTTGCTTTTAAGAATCGTTTTGATATAAATAAATTAATATCCCGATCGGATGACTGTTGATAAACGTCTCGGCGGACATACATGGCACCTTTCCACGAGCAAATAAGGATGTACAATTAGTGTTGACAAGATTGATAGCTTTGCAATATCAGTATTAAAATTGGCCGGCTAGATTAATACTTTTTGGAGATTGGTCAATAGAACCCAGGATCGTAGACAAATTAACGGTGCATATTGACGAGAACATGTTTTGTACCGTAAGCCATAGTGTTGACACAGTCGTTCTTAATTTCAAATTAATTTTGAATTTTGAATTAAATACGAGTTGTAGTTTCCTTCCGATGACGCTGCTGCATTGACGTAAGACGTGAGATTGCGCATTAGCTTTAAAGAGCAATAAATCATTTTGTTAACAGTCTTCGTCGCCAGTTATATGGAGAGGACTTGAATTTGGCCGAATGCTTCAAAAATTGATTCTGGTCTTGGACGACTCTTTGGTTGGCTTATTGATTAACCATCCTGAGCTGTTTCAACTATAATAATACACCGTGATCGACTATGTACTAACGGCCTTATATCATATGCGAAATGCCTTTCACGTCAATACCAACAGCTTTTAGGTAAATCAGTTTAGCATGATACACCCAACACAGCTTTTGAAACTAGATTTATTTCTCTTATCGCTGTCGACTTGAAGAAAATGAATCTAACAGAGAGCAAAGAGTATGGCGACACTGCAGAAATTTCTTGGTTGCTTGTCTCGATCTTCAACATTGGAACTATTCTTACATTGGTGCTGAACCCATTTGCTCTTGTGGTCATTCATCAGCAGGTCGAGATCAACGATGTCACCCGCCTTCTCTTCAGAATCCTCATGTACGCCAATATGGTCCTTGGAACCTCGTGGAACCTTTGGTCATTGATGTGGCATGTCTTCTCTACTCCAAGGGGCTGTATGATACATCTCTTCATATTCCCCTTCATATACAGAACCACCATGGTGTCCGTGACCGCGTACTTGTGTTTAATATCGCTCAACAAGTATTACGTGCTAGCCCGCCCTCTGCGGTACCACTCTTTATTCTTCATTCGCCATATCAAGGTCGTGTTAATAACTATTCAAAGTCTGTGTTGCATATTGTGTAGTATGTTCCTTCCCATTCCCGGGGTTCCGTTTATTCCTGAGCTTCAGGAAAGCTGTGAGAAGCGGAGACATTTTTTCCTGAAGTCGTGGGTCACCATTCTGTCATCACTGAACGTGGCTGTCCCGGTTTTAATTGAACTGGTCATGGCCACAATTCTCGACATCTTGATACTGCGAATCGCAAAGAGCGTGAGGAGAGATATTAACAACTTTCCTGTACCGTTGAACAATATTAATCCCCATCATCCAGACCAGAGAGACCTACCAAGTTCTAGTGCGACAAATGTCATCGAAGCTGCAAGAGAAACTATTGAAAGTGGTCATTCTAGAGCAAAATGGAACGTCTCAAGACCTAGACCGTTGACAAGGAGGAAGAACTCCGCTCGAGGAGCAGGACTAAGAACTAAAGGAGTTCTGTCTTTAATTCTTCTCACGGTGTCCTTTTACGTCTGTTGGGTTCCTGTTCTTGTGTTCTTTCTCATTCCACTTACAGACGTCGGCTATTCTTACGCTGATGCCATTGGCGCTTCAAGTTCCTGGGTGCAGCCATTGCTCCTCGTCTTATCGTGTAAGGAGGCAAGGAAGATAAGCTGGGACATCCTGAAACGTCTCTCATTAGCTCTTATCCAAAAGTAAGCTTCCCTAACGTGGTTCAAATAAATATGAAACTTTGAAAATGTACGATTATGCTCTAAAAGAAATATCAATATTTGGATCCCACTGCAGGATAGAATCATTTTCAAAGAATCCCTGACTACATTTTTTCATGGACAGTCTTTTATGATCAGTATGACAGAAAACAAAGCCTACAAGAAGCTATAAGGACCGAATTTGAGAGTGATAAAACAACCTTTTACCCTTGCAAACAAGTGGAACTTTGCGATGCAATGACGAACGGGTCATGTAGAAGCAGTATGACATTCTAAAATGATTTCGAGGACAGAAAGTTTCTAAATCATTTTAAAGAGCGATAAAGCCAAGACAATAAGTGAAGAACCGGAAGTGTGGAACTGTGACAGAATAGTGATAAACGGGTAATGTACAAAAATCGGTATGAAAGGCGTTTACCAGAAGATCGAGACCAACAAAATTCTGCTTATCTCCGAAGAAGTCGCCAGTAACTCTCACAAACAAACAAAACGTTTTAAAGAGATGATTATAAATTATAATGCGGTTATCTTTGATGGAGTAGAAGTTTTGAAGTGGACATGGGAAATCAGATAAGTATCACTCATTGTAGAAAAGAGAGAAGACGACTGAAATTGGATGAACCAAAACTTTTATGAACAAACTTATCGATAGGGACACTGTTGAGAAACAAATCTTCGAGGGGAGAACAACAATCTTGTGTCAATAATTATATAAAAATGAAGTTGAATATTACACTGGAAACGAAAACTGTAATGTATGGCAAATCGTGCAATATGAAGATAGTACAGCAGAAAATAAAAAGTGCCAAATGCCTTTAATAGATCATTTATATTTAGAAGTTTTCAGCGGTCATTTTTTTAAAAGATATTGTTGCTTTTTCCTTGACTTGACACTTTTTATAATTATGAGAACGAAATTTGGTTCGAATGAATATAGTAAATAAAGTAATTATCATTAAATGAATATTCAACTAATTATTTAGGATTATTTCCTCGAAAATGAATTATTTTGACCAATAGGTCGACATTCCATTAATAAATTAATATTTTATATTACATATCATATACATACAAAACGACCGCAACTTTATAATAAAAACTTACTCTAGGGCAATTTCATCACCATTTTGTTTGCTTTTAAGACTCGTTCAGATATAAAATAAATTCATATCCAGATCGGACGATTGGCTACAAAGGTCTTGGTGGACATGACACCTTTCCACGAGCAAATAAGGATGTACAATTAGTGCTAACAATATTGACAGCTTTGCAATATCAGTATCAAAATGACCGGCTAGATTCATACTTTTTGGAGATAGGTCAATAGAACTAACTCAGGATCTTAGTAAATTAACAGTGCATGTTGACGAGAAAGGGTTTTGTACCGTTAGCCATAGTGTTGACACAGTCGTGCTAAATGTCAAATTAAATTCAAATTTTGAATTAGATACGAGTTGAAGTTTCATTCCGATGACGCTGCTGCATTGACGTAAGCCATAAGATTGCGCAGATTACAGAGCAATAAATCATTTTGTTAACAGTCTTCGTCGCCAGTTATACGGAGAGGACTTGAATTTGGTTGTATGCTTCAAAAATTGCTTCTTCTGATCTTGGACGACTCTTTGGTTGGCCTATCTTGAATGTGGTGGTGGTTATTTTACATGACTGCTAAGAAAGCATAAATGCTTGTAAGTAAGCAACCAGACGTCCGACGGCTTTATGTCCTCTCCGAGGTACCTGGTAATGAGGATTAATGCCTTACCAAAGGGCATTAGCACATCGACTTGGTTTCGAACCCGGGTCACCGGATCACGAGACCACTGCTCTACCGACTGACCTATCGCGCCTCCTCAATTAATTAAGTAACCATCCAGAGCTGTTTCAACTGAAATAATACACCGTGATCGACGAAGTATGAACAGCGGTATATCATATATATGCGAAGTCCCTTTCATGTCAATTTTCAAGTCAATATCAACAGCTTTTAGGTAAATCGGTTAGGCAGGATATACCTAACATAGCTTTTGAAACTGTGGGTTTATTTCTCGTATCGTTGTCGACTTGAAGAAAATGAATCTAACAGAGAGCAAGGAGTTCGCTGACACAGCTGACATGTCCTGGTCGCTTGTCTCGATTTACAGCATTGGAACTATTCTTACATTGGTGCTAAACCCATTCGCTCTTGTGGTCATTCATCACCAGGTCGAGATCAACGATGTCACCCGCCTTCTCTTCAGAATCCTCATGTACGCCAATATGGTCCTTGGAACCTCATGGAACCTTTGGAATTTGATGTGGGAGGTCTTCTTTACTCCAAGGGGCTGTATGATACAACTTTTCATCTTCCCCTTCATTTACAGAACCAGTATGATGTCGGTGACTGCGTACTTGTGTTTGATATCGCTCAATAAGTATTACCTACTAGCCCGCCCTCTGCGGTATCACTCTTTGTTCTTCATTCGCCATATCAAGGTCCTATTGATCGTTATTCAAAGTTTGTGTTGCCTCTCATGTAGTATGTTCCTTCCTATTCCCGGGGTTCCGTTTGTTCCTGCGCTTCAGGAAAGCTGTGAGAATCGGGGACATTCTTTCCTGCAGTCGTGGGTCACTATACTGTCAGCACTGAACGTGGCTGTCCCGATTTCTACTGAACTGGTCATGACCACAATCCTTGACATCTTAATTCTGCGAATCGCAAAGAGCGTGAGGAGAGATATTAACAACTTTCCTGTACCGTTGAACAAACTACATCCCCATCATCCAGACCAGAGAGACCGACCAAGATTAAGTGCGACAAATGTCATCGAAGCTGCAAGAGATACTATTGAAAGTGGTCCTTCTAGCGCAAAATGGAACGTCTCAAGACCTAGGCCGCTGGAAAAGAGGGAGAACTCCGCTCGAAGAGGAGGACTAAGAACCAGAGGAGTTCTGTCTGTAATTCTTCTCACGGTGTCCTTTTACGTCTGTTGGGTTCCCGTTCTTCAGTACTTTCTCATTCCAGACGTCGTCTATGTTGACGCTACTGATGCCATTGGCGCTTCAAGTTCCTGGGTGCAGCCATTGCTCCTCGTCTTATCGTGTAAGGAGTCAAGGAAGATAAGCTGGGACATCCTGAAACGTCTCCGATTAGCTTTTAACAAAACGTAAGCTTCTCTAACATTGTTTAAAAAATAAAACACTAAATGTGTACGACCATGCTCTAAGACTAATTGGAATATCAATATATGGATCCCAGGACAGGATACAATCGAATACGAAGTATCCCTGTATACCTTTTTTCATGGACAGTCTCTTAGGATTAGTATGACAAAAAACAAAGCCTACTGGAAGCTTAGAACCGAATTTGAGAATGAGAAAACAACCTATTACCCTTGCAAACATGTTGAACTTTGCGACACAATGACGACCGGGTCATGTAGAAGCTGTATAAAATGTTAAAATTAGTTCGAGAACAAAAAGGTTTTAATCATTTAAAGAGCAAAGAGGCCATGACAATAAGCAGAGACTCCGAAGTTTGAAGCTGCGACAAAATAGTGACCAACGGGTTTGTAGAAATCTGAATGAAAGACGTTTACCAGAAGTTCTGGAACAACAATATTCTGCTCATCTCCGAAGAAGACGCCAGTAACTCTCACAAACAAACAAAACATTTTAAAGAGATGATTGTAATCGATAATGCGGTTATCTTTGATGGAGTAGAAGTTTTGAAGTGGACATAGGAAAATCAGATAAGTATCACTCATTGTAGAAAAGAGAGAAGAAAACTAAAAAGGGATGAACCAACAACTTTTAAAGACAAACTTGTCGACATGGACACTGTCGAGAACCAGACTTTCGAGAGGGAAATCGACACTCGTGTGCCAATAATTATATAAAAAATAAAACTATATATAACTATAAATATATAAATAACACTGGAAACGAAAACTGTAATGTATGGCAATTCAGTTTTCTTTTTTTATTTTAAAATTCATATCTTAACGACGCCTAAGATCACGTAGTGATTAACATAATTATTAATACGACATTTTTGTTCTGTAATCAAATTTAGTGTACAAATCTTTGTTTTATTCATTTACACTGTTGGTCATAATGGTGGAATAATTATTTTTACCCAAATTTAGGGAAGGATTTTTAAAAATTATTTATTTCTAATAGATCTAGATAATGGCATACATTCTCAGTTTTTATTGAATATTAATTTGCGAGTGTTTGTTTTACGTGACTGCTTAATCATATGTGTGCTACTATGCTAATCAGCTAGGGAACCTACGTCCTTAAAACATAATTGACAGTAATGAGGATTAATGCCTCACAAAAGGGAACTAATATAGCTGATCGACACGATTTTTATCCTGGGGCCTCACAGTAACGAGGCCATTGCTAAGCCTCTGAATCATGACTGTACGCAGTGTTTGCTAGGGTACGCGGCCCCTTCCACAAATCCCCCAAAACGAAGAAAATGCAATAAATTGTCAAACAATTATTGCATTTTCCCCCGGCCCCCAACAGGAAAAATTCCTCTGTTTGGCCATGCCTTGAACCATAATGCATGGCCCTACAGAGGATTTTTTCATGTTGGGGGCCGGGGGGAAATGCAATGAATTTTTGACAATCTATTGCATTTTCTTCGTTTTGGGGGATTTGTGGAAGGGGCCGCGTACCCTAGCAAACACTGCGTACAATCATGATTCAGGGGCTAAGCAATGGCCTCGTTACTGTGAGGCCCCAGGATAAAAATCGTGTCGATCAGCTATATTTTAGTGCCCTTTTGTGAGGCATTAATCCTCATTACTGTCAATTATGACTTAAGGACGTAGGTCCCTTAGCTGATTAGCATAGTAGCACACATATGATTAAGCAGTCACGCAAAACAAACACTCGCAAATTAATATTCAATAAAATCTGAGAATGTATGCCATTATCTAGATCTATTAGAAATAAATATTTTTTTAAAATCCTTCCCTAAACTGGGGTAAAAATAAATATTCCACCATTATGACCAACAGTGTATAACGAATAATTGTATTTCAATAGGCAGAATGCGAATTGCATACATTACGTGTTGTTAGCAACATTTAATGTATGCAATTCGCATTCCGATAGGTGAATGAAATAGTTTAGTAACGAGGTACTTCACAAAGATATGTACATTAAGTTTGAATAAATTATGAAAATGGTCTATTTAGAAGTTGTCTCACAAGTGTATTGACATAGACTTCAGTTGATTTGATTTTAAAGGCTTTGCGATCTTGTAATCCCTAAATACTTACGTTTATGCTTATTTCCATTTTAATTTATAACTATCACTAAAAAGCTCCTATGTTATAGTTTCCTCATTTTATTATAAGCAAAAAAAACCAGCACGAGGCAAAGACGGTGAGTGAGAGGAGAGAGAGAGAGAGAGAGTGAGAGAGTGAGAGAGAGAGGCGAAGAGAAGGGCGTAAGAGAGAGAATGAGAGAGGAGAGAAAGAAAATTCGATATTAAATATGCCTGGGATATCATCAAAAATAACATAACGGAGATAAACGGACTCAATATTTAAGAGGTGTCGGGGTCTAGTGAATACGTTACCAGACTGTGAATGACATGGTTGGTGGTTCGAGTCCCTCCGCTGCCCTTATGTCTTTTGGCAAACATTAATCAACACTCTCGCCACTCTCCACCCAGATGTTAATAGTCTCAAACAAACATTTACATCTATACTTGAAACATCAGCCATGTTTGATACATATTTTAAAAATACGGTACCGACTTTATTATTTATGACTACTATGAAAGCCCTTCAAGGTAAATGTACATGTACATGTAACACAAGATTCACTTGGTGAATACTTTTAAAGAGAAAGTTGAGTTCTGGGAAATTCTAAAAACAATTTGTCATCTAATCCTTTTTATGTTAGTATGGAAGAATAAGAGAGATAATTGGTTGAATGAAGAGAGTGGCTCTTCAAATGCACTCATATTCGAAATATGACATGTAACAATTGGTTGTGGACAGCAAATGGTTGGGGACCACAACTTTCATGCCACACGTTTGAGTTGTCCTATAATGTGTTCATTTCTGTGTACAGTTCATGTGACTTTTAGCACGACTGAGCCTACTAAAAAAAGAAATCCAAAATCTCACCGTAAAAACCAATACTGATGTGCTTTATGATCAGTTTCTTTCACAATGCAATTGTACGACCAGAACCTTAACTTTACCTTTAAGTAGCAATATACAGTTTCAAAAATAACAAATTGTCATGTCATCCAAAACAACAAATATTAATTATTACAAAATATGGAAAAGTACATGTATACACTTATTGCTAATTAGTTATTTCATTGTAATAAAAATCTTGGAAATAAAATCAGCTCAAATCACATATTTCAAATATTTTAATTCATTAACATCTAAAACCCTACACAAGCCCTTTCGAAAATTCAATAAGACATTTCATAAAATTTCAAGTTATATTTTGTATTATATCCTATCATAGTACATAATTATCATATCTTCTTTATTTTTGGTGAACTCAGATCATTTGATCATCCAAACAACGTTCCATTTCGAGAAATTCAAACAAAATCTTGATAAATGTTCATTGGTATTCAAGTACAACTGCTCCATGGACGGCCACTACATGGACAACTACCAAGCAGTCAACTACTATTTTAAAACAATTTTTGTCTGCTCTAATTTACGTTGTTAATCATATACATTTCACAGTTTACTTTCTGCCTGTATACTTACTTGGACCATTTTTAATAAATACGACCAAAATACTTTTTGGGGAAAAACCTCACTCTGATATGACGCGGCAAAACAAAACGGTGGCTTTTTGTTGTTTGGATGACGTAAAGTGTAATATAGCCGACATCAAATTTCTGTGTCATATAACCAGGGAGTTGTTAATTTATTACAGTTATATACCTCTCTTAAGAAATCTAGCCCTCTGATTGGTCGAAATTGGAGTCGCGATTTTAGCCATTCCGTAAAGAAACGAACAATGTCAGTAACATTTAATAGTTCATGAGTGAGATTCCCGAAAGATTCCGGGTACCGGGAAAAATAGTTAAATTTTGATGAGATCCCCATCGGTTTACGTATTAAAACTTACTTTGTGCGAGGGCGGATACCAGACAATGCTTTTTGTCTGCGATTCCCAAATGATTGTAACATTCAGTCATCTTTCCAGCGAAGATTAATAGATAGTGTCTCAGATTTTCTGTGATGTTTTAACCCATCTTTGATCAAGAAAAGGATAAGGTACGAATTCTTGGTAGATTTTTGTGTTAATTCGGTATATAACAGATATATCGACTGCACTAATATTCGAGACCTGGCTGTTTTTATACTGGCTCTAAGGGGGGGGGGGGGGTCGCCCGCCCAGGCGCACCTCGGGGTCATGGTAGGATACAACAATAAATCTCTCTCTAAAAAAAGTTAAATATGTCTTAAATAGAAAGGCTTATCTATCATCTTAACACTCACCCGTTCATAAATTCACTGTTATATTAAAAATGGCCAGCACCACAGGCTGAAAGGGAAAATTTACAGGGAAATTAAAGGCAAAATATTACTAAATTCAATGCAAGTCAACAATACAAACACCGAAAGGCACAAACCGAACATAATACATCTGCATAATTGTAGGCATAAAATAATGTACGCACAAATAAGTACTGTAATTTCAATCATTCTTACACTGTTCTGTTCTAAACCCTGGTTCATAAAACTTACGATCACTTACAACTGTCACATTTTTAAATTTGCCGACAGCCAATCAAAATAATGTTATAATTCCAGTAGCTTATAGCAGTTATTGTTTGTGATGCCTCAGTCACACGAATGAAAACGACACCAGACCGATAACACACCGAACAACAACAAATGGCCAAGCGTCGGTCGTTTTGGAGTAGGTATGAAGTCGGTCTCGTTGGTGTGACTTGAGGTATATCAACTTTCACAAAACACGGCACCCCCTGGGCCCTGTTACATAACACGTCACGATTAATTTACCCCCCCCCCCCCTCCCCCACGACCCCATTATCATCCATCCAATGCGCTGGATAATGAACAAAACATATTAAAATAAGCTTAAAATTGCCGACGAGATGACGAGATAATTTGAAAGAAGAAGATAAGAAGACAAGTTAAACAATTCGACTTGCCGAATTGCAACAACTCCTCATCTCGTCTTTTCGTCTTGAATAAGTCGACTTGCTGAGTTTCAATAACTCGTCTTCTTGTCTTAGATTATCTCGTCATTTCGTCGGCACTTCTAAGCTTCAGCACAATCCTCATCTAAATCTATGTACACTTGAGTTGTACTACAGTTAATAGCAATGGCAGAGGAAAATTTATCATAAGTGACGAGGGCAGTCATCGTCCTGGAAAGGAAAGCCGGTTTAAGTCGTGATGCAGAAAAAAGTTCGCAACTTCTTTCGAAAAATCAACGCAGGGGCGATTTTGATACTCTACTGTAGTACTGTATATCCCATTAAAAATCATAATCTTAACTGTTACGTAGTACCGTCATGGGGGTGTTTCATAATTTCAGAAGTTGAACTTATCCCTAAGTTGGACTTAACATTTATGGAAAGCCGTTAGCATCTTTGAAATATTTGTACAAGTTATTTAAAAAGGCATAAAATGTTGATTCAAATCCTTCATATTTTCTATTATAATGGAGATTTCATGTTCTTGATGTGGAATTTATGAAAGGTCTAAAATACTTGAATTTCTGCTTTAGAATATATTTCATTTTAAGGCTACAAATGGCTCTCCATAAATTATAAGTCCAACTTAATGTGAAGTTCTACTTACAGTCTTTGTGAAACACCATGGTAAAGTCCATTCAATTCAAAAGGCGATGGACGAGGCTATTGAAATTGCCTAAGGTTGATTCTCGGAAGTCTTTGCGCTTTTGTTTCATGTTACTTGATCTAGCTATAGCATCAGTTTACTCGATACTCGACGAAAGAAACATAAATGTCATCAAACAAACGAATCCTCCGTCTCGATGTTCTTTTCCCGTAAATCTTCCTCGTTCAACTCGGGCTCCATATGGTTATTGGCATTCTCCTCGAATCCATTCGTCGTCGGTTGACCGGCGGTTTCCTCCTCTGGTTCGACATCGGGTTCTTCGTCGTTTTCGTTGGCCGCAGCCTGGTATTTGCTTCTAGGGATATAGCAGACGTACCACAGCACGACGCCGATGACGATTAGGATGATGAGGAAGGCAACGACACCGCCAATCACAGCTGCCAAGTTGAGATTTTCTATAAAGGATTTGAAGAAAAACAGATTGCGTGTTTTTAACATTTTAAGTACTTTTGCGAGTTTGTGCCTGTGGTCATCACCAACACTACCAATATCACCCAAATTATCTCCACCCCTGACAACATCACAACCACCGTAAAAAAACCTCTACCGTCGTCACCACCACCCACCATCGCCACCATCACCGCTACCACAAAACATTCATTATCACCACCACCATTACAACTCCCATCTCCACTACCGTTACCACCATCGTCACCACCCATAAAAAACCTTCACCGTTACCAGTACTATTGCACCAAACATCATCACCACCATCAACATCACTTATAACATCACCATCATCACTAGAACGCCCAATCCACCAAGAACGTCACCTCTGACACCACTACCAACAATTTGTACCACCAGCACCCTAACCATTATCATCAAAACCAAACACCAGAAACAAAAGCCCACTCAACAACAACAGATTTACCACTACCAACATTACCACCAAATCCACAAGGAATCGTACCACTGTTACCATCAGCATAGCATGCACAACCATCACTACACTGTGAAAAGGTTGGGCAATATTTGTCCAACACTTTGTCAATAGTCAACCCAACCATCTATTGGGCAATATTTTGCCCAGTAGTAACATAAGTACCCTGCTTCACACGTGCATAATTGTTTCGTATTTTGTCCAAAATGTGGGCAAAGATATGACCCTCAACTGCCCGACTACGGTAGCCCACTTGTTGGGAAAATCTTGACCAGCTGTTGGGCAAAATACGAAACAATTATGCACGTACTAACGTTTACCAATACCACTGGGCAAAATATTGTCCAATAGATGGTTGGGTTGACTATTGGCACAACGTTGGGCAAAGTGTTGGAAAATATTGCCCAACCTTTTCACAGTGTATCACCACTATTACCCAACGCAGCACCAACTAAACGTATCCTCACCACCACCAACACGACTACAACCACTGCAATCACCTTTACCACCATCATCATCAACAAAAATCACCGACCACCACCATCAACACCCCGAACAACAACAGCATTATCACTGCTACGACTATCACCAGTACAAAGATGAGCACCACCACCACCGCCACATTATTTCTACTACCACAACCATCAACAACATTACCAGCACCAATAACGCCAGCTTTATCACTACTTCAACCATGCACCGCCGTCACTGTTACCACCATCATCATCATTACCAAAAATGACCAACCACCACCATCCACACCCCTAAGAACAACAGCATTAACACTGCTACACCTACACCACCACCACCACCATCAGCACATTATTTCTGCTACCACCACCATCAACAACATTACCAGCACTAATAACGTCAGCATAATATCACTACTTCAACCATGCACCGCCGTCACTGTTACCACCATCATTACCATTTACCAAGACCACCACCTACAACATTACCCTTACCATGGACCGATTAAAAGGGGTAACTTACTCGTCTGGCAAACTTGGCATCTGATCCCCACATCATTGATATGTCTCAACGTGTCGCACCCCACCTGCGAGCCAACGGGAGGGTGGGGGCACTGAGCAATCATGGACTCCGACCCCGTGCAGTTAAGAACTCCGAATAATTCTGGAAGATAGACGAAGCAAACAGTGAAATTCACGTCGAATGCAATTCATTACTTCAATCACTTTTCGCTGGCATTCTTTATATTTTCAACTCACATTCTGCAGACTGCAGAAGTTTCTATGACGAGACCTTTCCATAATGATATTTTTGTTTTTGTTCTGTTGACACAAGTTATTTGAATTTAGATGGAAATGAATTCACTTTAAATACGATCATTTCAGTTCAGTTCAATTTATCTCAGGTCAATAATCCTACTGTGTTGTATGTTGTATTGAATCAAAATAGAATCACAATATTAACAGATAGTTGGAGAGTCATTAAAAATCAAGAGTAACGCAATTTACAAAATAATGAGACAAATGAATATCAGGCAGCATATCGATAAGACCAAGCCCATAAAAACACCAAAGAAAGATTGGGGAAGTCAGTCCGGAACCTCTGGGCGAGACCGACGCTTGCCCACCTCGGTTGTCCAACATTTGTTGCGACATCCGCTTTGGGCTTTATTTCGTTTTTTTGTTAACTGGTAAGGCGTAATCGGGTCGTAATTTGGGTTATACATGTAATATGTTTCGGGTTAGTGTTAGGTTGAGATCAGGCGCGTACACAGGGGGGGGGGGGTTGGCGGTTAAACCCCCCCCCCCCCCCATCACCCCCCATCACCCCCCCCCCCCCCTTTGGATTTTTTTTATTTATTTATTTATTTATTTATTTATTTATTTAAAAAAATAAAATTATTCCCATAGCTGACCTAAAAAGGTGACCTTACCCCCCCCCCCCCCAACGGAGCCAAATGTCAATTTTTTCAAATTTCGAGACCAAAAAAAAAAGTGTCCTCTTACCCCCTCCCCATCCCTTCCCCCCCCCCCCCCCCGCTTATTCAGCGGCTGCCTGAGTCGTTGCGAAATTTTCGGAAGGTTCGGAATTCAACTAAATGTTAGGAATTGATCGTAGAGCAACAGTCGCCGGCTCGAGCATTTGTCTCACGACCCCTTACCTGAAGCTCCAGCCCTAGCAGCGGGGTACGTGTCGCAGCAGTTGACCACCTCGGCATTCTCCGATTCGAAGCCTAGCTGACGGCAAATGACCCGGGCGTCGAGCTGGGTGATCTGCTCTTGGCAAACCGTCCCGTACACGTCGCCGTCGAAGACTTCCAGACGACCTTCGGTCTCGCACGGTCCGTCGGACAACTTCACCCCTAACAAGGGAGGCTTTCCTAAAATAATTGTAGCAAAAGTTTATAAGAAACACAATTTAAATGCTGTCTACAAAATATAATCACATGTATACAGAAATGATTTCAAAATGTACTGCAAAAGCTCATATCGCAAACTATAAGGACGAAATTCATATCGGGCGCTTAATCCTTAAAGGGGAAGTTCACCCTGATATCAATATGGTATAAATAAAAGCGGGAAGATGAGAGAAACAAATTAGTGAAAGTTTGAGCAATATCCGATTAAAAATAGGAATCAAGTTTTGAAGACGTCATCGGTGAAAAACAACTGGCAAGACTGTGACGTATTTTGCGAGCTCTTCTGCAATTTGCTCTGTACAAAAGAAAATCATTAACTTTCATTTATTTAGTTTGTTAATGACGGAATAGAATTGTGTCATAGAGGGGTTGTATGAAAACATAATAGCAAGAATTTTACTGAGAGTAAATGTATTTACTTTAGGGGGAAATATACTTTTTTTGAAGTTTGTTAAAGATAATTCAAAGTTTTGGTATAGGGTCATGAATTTGGTTCAAATGAACATATTGGAAGCATATGCAATTCTACAATATTCAGTGATCGTTGTCGCGGTTGAAATCGAGTCTAAAGTTATGAAATTGTAAATAATCCAAATATATCAAAATTGTAAAGAATCACTCTCCACCTAATTTGCAAAATTTCCCGAAATTTTGTATTACCTTTAATAAAGGGTAAATGGGAGGAGACTTCGCAAGATACGTTAGAGAGTTGACAATTTCTGTTTGATTGATCGAACCTTAAACAAACAAAAAATAATAAATTTGTTATTTTTAATCGTTTTCGGGGTAATTTTATCACTGAATAACCAACCTGGGTCCGACTCGACGTTAGTGCAGGATGCGAATGCATCGTTGTCGCCGGGGCAGCTGGTGGAACCCGTGGTATCGACATCGCAATCGGCCAGTTTGGTTTCAGCTCCAGTGCAACTCACATCCTCCCATTCATACGTCAAGCCAGAATCCTACCCGTATCAAACAAAAAACACAACAAAACAATTTTCGATTAAACACGTTCATCAAAGACTTTCGGAAAATCAACCTGAGGCAATTTAAATCGCTTTATTCAGGCAATTTAAATCGCTTTTATCCAGGCAATTTGAATCTCTTTATCCTGGCAATTTTATTCGCTTTATCAAGCACCATGTGCGAACATCACAATGCCACATTACGTAATCCAAACATGATTTACATGGGATGCTCAGTAGCGTATTGAAGTTGCACTCGAGTCTCAGGCCTGTTTTTATCAGCTCGAGATTGCCAAATATCTCGTTATTTGAACTGTCCCGATCGCAAATTATCCAGTTCATTTGCGTCTGCATCAGCGCTAAGTTGCAATTAGCGGGATATTTGGTCGAGATAATCATCCCAAGATAAATTCTCGAGCTCGAGTTTCAAGTTTCGAGGCCAAGTCTCGAGCTGATGAGGACGCGATTTGTAACTTCGAGATTATTTCCCAAATCAGAAATTGCGGGCTACTTGGCAATCTCGAGCTGATGTAAATTTGGAATTGGAGTGTATTAATTAAAATTTGGATGACATATTTTTGTTTACATGTTACACATTTCCTAGCCTTGATAGACATTTCCACTCTTGTTTTGTTTTTGTTCTTGTTTTCTCTTACGAAGGCTGAACTCGATCCCCTCATGGTGGACTACTCTGGTAAAACTTGGAAATGAGTTATAAAAATGGTTTGTTGTCTAAACTAAGAATATCTGAAGTTAGAGAGAGGGAAAGAGAGAGGGAAAGAGAGAGAGAGAAAGAGAGAGGGAGGGAAATAGAGAGAGAGAGAGAGAGAGAGAGAAGGGAGAGAGAGGAGAGACCGTTACTAAAGTGCATTCAGAATCATACAGAATGAACGTGCTAACACTGAGTTGAGTAATTTGAGTTACTGGCGCATACACGTATTGGCTTCACAGTCCTGATAAGCGTAAGTAAGATAATAGCGCAAACGAAATGACGCTACAAATGACAAGCACTCTCGTATATACCTGAAACTGATTAGCGCTTCCCAGATTCCGTAAGTTGACGAATAAATACCCGAGCTCTCGGCAGGTGACTTCTTGCTCCTTCTCGCCGAAGTTCGGACTGCAAACCTTCCCCCAGCCAAAGCCCGGCGACCACACCTCCAACCGGCCACTGGACATGTCATTACCTCCGGTCAGTCGAGGGGTCAAACCTGAAATGACCGAACAGATTGTTTTCATTCATGATGATAATGAATGTACATGGGCAAGTCCAAGATAGTTTGTCCCATTCGTCGACCACATCTTAAATGTTAGTATACAAATAATACACATCATTTTGTTCGGGCATTAGTAAGAATTACCCACAAAAGGTACCTTTAACACGCCCGAGGCGATAGCCGAGGGTGTTTGGACTGTTTTGTAGGTTCCGAGTGTGGGTAATTTTACTAATGCCTGAACAAAATTATGTGTATTATTTTTTTTTATAACATTATTTTTATTTGTTTTATAAAATGATGCTTTGTAACATGATTTTACTAATGAACGGTCATTAGCATTTGAAAATGACCGGTCACTATCAAAATAACGTGTTAGGCAAAATAAATGCCTGGTCACGTGTACGCTCTCAACCAATCATTTGATAGGATCCATGTCATCATCTTATAATAGCTGATAATTCCCTTTTCCCCTTTAAATGAAAGACTTTGTTTATTCATTTTATCAAACACGAACAAGGCAAACCCCTGTCTAACCGCGACAGTCGCTGACGCAACCCTACCTCAGGCGCATGACGCCTCGTGTGCAACGAGTATCATACTGTTTCTTACATGTAATATAAGCCGCTTTCTCATTGCATGGCTGACCGTCTGCAACGCCACTTTCGAGGCAGTCGCCCAGGTAGTTGTGTTGTACTCCGTCTGCAGTGTCACACCACACGTTCACAAGGGCGCTGTATGTTACATCTGGGATGAAAAATGATAAACTTGAGTTCTGGTAAAAAAAAAATAATAATAATAATTCTCACAGAATCAAACGAAACTTACACTGAATGTTCAAGATTACAAATAAATGGCATGTGCCAAACAATTTTGGAAGAAAATGTATACTGGCTGAGTAATGAGCAAAGAAAGATAAGGAAATCAAGGTATACTAGCCCCGACACAATTTGTGTAGCCCCATATACACCATTCTGTGTACAGGGCTTGTTACTTTACCAAGACTGAGTCAAATTGATAATGATTTTGATGACTCCAGAACTTTGCATTTCACACCGATACTTACATGCTACATGATCAACTTTTTCTGATCCATTCCACACCTTTTCTTTCACAATGTAATCGCATGACCAGTACTCAACTTTATCTTCAATAAACGTTGAGTGCCAAATAAATAAATATAGAAAGGGATGTAATTATATGTTTACTAAGCATTTTTGGTTTGGTTATATACTTTCATTATGTTAAGGGTGGAGAATAGTCAAACTTTGCAGAATGTTGATTGAGCTGGCGGGGGGGGGGGGGTGAGGGGGAGGCAAGGGATGTCATGTGCTACGTTTCGTCACGTAAAACTGGACAATTGTTCAACTTGTTTTCAATTATAGAACCTCAAATGTTTTTCGAGAACTGTCTGACTATACATCAATAATATTAATAATCTATGGGATTTCTTAAACTTGCTCGGAACATGATTCTTACTTTCAGTGAATCTTGTGACGTTCTTGATGACGTCAGCTCCATGGAATCCCAGCTCCCTGCAAACGACATTTGCGTCTTCTTTCTGTACACCCTCACCACAAACCGGCAGCCATTTGCTCTCCAGTTGATAGAAGTACTACGTCAAGGTGAAAGAAGAAAATATCACTGCTAATCTAGACGTGATCTGAATTTTTTTCCAGCGAATACTGACCCGGGCTTTATTTCGTTAATGATAGGGTTAGGATTAAGTTTAGTATAATTTATTTCCATCAAAATCAAAATCCACAAGTTTCTGCTTTTTGGGTTCCTTTTTTGTATTTGTAATTGTATTTGATGTAATTTTTTAATGATTTGGACAAATAAAACAAAAACAATTGAATTGAAATACAAAGAATAATTTTTTCCTCTTTTTTTATCGTTCAAATGAGATTTATTTTCAGCAGAGTTCAATATAAATGATAATAGTAATAATACAAATTAATGAAAATGTAGTATCACATTTAGGTAGTTCATAACATGATATGATTTGCATGTTTTGTAGAATCAATGGCAAAAAAACATATTGTAAAACGTATAATGGAAAATAATGATCCTCTAAAAGGATTAGGATGTCATGGAATTTTCTGACAAAATTGGGGTAAGGGTTAGGTGTAGTGTTTCAGGGCTGAAGTTAAGAATTCTAGTATATTTTCAGCGTAGGAAATTGACTCGGAGCAATAAACCAGTTTACTGACCTATTCAATTTCATGTAAACATTTTAAACGAAGGATGTTCTTGACAACCTGAACGCTTGACAGAAGGCTTGCCCGACATAGCAATGAATAATGTATGATTATGGATTCCAAGTACTGGGGGGGGGGGTATTGTATTTCATTCATTAACAACAGGTTAATGCAATTATCAATGGTGAATAAGGGCACTTATTACAAAGTAAAAGGGGCACCGTGTCAAAGTAAAAGGGGCACCTCTCAGATTTGACCAGAGGCAATTTTCATAGGTGGAAAGGGGCGCTTATGATAATGGAAAAGGGGCTCTTATTGCAAAGTAAAAGGTACACTTTTCTAAGGAAATGAGGCACCCACCGGAGATTAAAAGGGATATTTATGAGAAGGGATAGTGGATCTTATTGCAAAGGAAAAGGAGCACTTATCAGAAGGAAAAGGAGCACTTTTCAGAAGGAAAAGGATTCTTATTAGAAACTTAAAAGGCCACGTGTCAAAATAAAAAGGGGGTAATTATCAGAGGTGAAAACAGGCACTTATTAGAGTGGGAATGGGCACTTCTTACAAAGGAAAATGGGCACTTGTCAAAGTAAAATGGGCATCTCTTAGATTTCAATAGGGGCAACTATCAGAGGTAAAGGGCACTTATAAGAACGTGGACCAGGCACCTATTAGAAAGAAAACGAGGCACTTATCTAAAGTATAAAAGGGGCACTTTTAGGGGTACTTTACTTGCAAGAGTGGGGGATGCTGTGCCCCCATCCCCTTGCCCCCCCCCCCCCCTAAGAGCGCCGCCTCTGCACCAGGTTCACTTACTTCCAGTACACCTTCATGGATGTCCGATCCTTCGATCAAGCGAACTTTAGTTTTCGGTGTCGGCACTTGAGTGGTCTCGGCTGTGGATAGACAAAAAGACAAATGTTCACTTATGGGCACATTCATATCAAGTTCAAGTTCAAGTTCATTTTATTCAAAACCACACAAAACATGATGTAATCTTTTACATCAAATAGAGACTGGTAATAGTACATTAATCAACATATATTAACTTGATTACATCATAAAATTAATGGTTTTAGGACCCCTGTAGAAACTAAGCTTGTGAGCGGGGCTCTACAGTCAACAAAATACATACATTAACAATATGGCAAGGTGAATAAAAAGAATGAAATGTATATACAAGGGATGGAAAACAACTTACATACAGAATACAGAGCATACAAATACTCACACACGCGCGCGCACACACACGTACACACCACAAACACACTGATGAGTAGGTCCTTTAGTGGTCAAAAAGCAATTGAGAATGAGAAATTATTATGATACAAAGAAAAATTATATCAGTCTTCCAAGTAGGTACGTTTTAGATAAGAATGAGTTGTACTATTTTGTTATAGACAGAGGCGTTGCCAGAGAATTTTTAACTGAGGGGTGTGAAATTGTCACACAAATCTCTGACAAGCAAATAAACTTTTTCATCAGTGTTACTCATTCACCGATTGATAATAAAAAGTATTCTCGGATCCAATATCTTTTTATACAGAACGCTTTTATAGGTATAGTTATAGTTGCAGTTGTAGTTGTAGAGGTGAAAACAACATGTGAGCTTTCTCTTTCTATTCATTCCTACGGGTAGCAATATCCGGTGGCAATTGCACTTGGAATTGTTTGCCTTTGAAAAGCCCTCACATTCTAAAAATAACAAGAAATACAATGGAGTTAAAAAAAAAAACTTCGGAACAAATGCTGATGCCACATGTGTGTTTGCCCCCATAATATATGTGACGTGTTAATTTCAATCACTTTTGTTTCCTTCCAAAATCTCATAATTCATTACTTTATCACCAGACAGTTTATTTGTCAATGCAATTACATTACCGGTATTCAACTTCGTCTTTTGCTTAAGCACACGTGTACCCTTGTGAAGCTTGACTATTACATAGTCTGAAAAACACTCGTGTGTGTGTGTGTGTGTGTGGGGGGGGGGCGTTCCCATGTCCATATATTTTGAAACCGTAGTAATACCCATATATAGCAGGACCCCCCTTCCAATTTGCTTACCCAAAAGGTGTCAGAAAATGCGAAGATAAACGGGGGGGGGGGGGGGGGGGCTTGTCAAAATCGTTTGAGTAGAGCAACGCTAAAAAAAAAAGCGTTATATCATATGTTTTTCTTTTTTTGTTGCTTCTCTCCCCCAACACCACAACATCGTACATCCGATCCCAATGATTTTTATTTTTTTGATTTTTTTTTAAAGCATCACGGTTGATTCAGAATCCTTGATTCAGAATCTAATAGAAAATAGCTTCCAGACATTTCTACAGTAATTGAAAACCTATGTTACTGTCATCCGAAATCAAAATAATGCAGTTTTGTTATATTTGTTCCACACTCATTATTTTGTATTGCACGCGCATTATATTTTGCAGATACGAGGACAAATCATCATAAAGCAAAACAGATAATTTTTTAAAGGCAGGTTGATAACTTTATGGGCTTGAAATCTAATAACAACTCAAGGTTTTAACTACAAAAGATGAGCAGGCGTCATTGAATTGTATTTAATGGAATATCTATGGTTCACAGGCTCATTTTTCATTCGTGGCCTTCTGACTGTTTATTGCGATTTGTCATTGAATAGATGAACGAGTTTGAACTCCTCGACCCAGCTTCGACCTCATTGTCTGATTCTAATACCATGCGATGACAATAACACTTTTGTGCATCGTTTAACAATGTTAAATCTGACATGCCGGCACTACGTGTTATCAGTGTCTGTGATATGGTGTAATATTGAAGCCCTAAACAAAAAAAAATCGCGCTTCAAAATGTTGAAGAAGTGCCTCAAAAAATTGAAAAAATCTTTGAGTGACCCGTTTTACCATACTCGTTTTTTCCCAATAGACCGTAGTGTTATGAAAACCGTTAGGAAAACGCAAATTTGGTTTCGATTTCTAATCATAAAAAATCTTGATAATCAGACAGGCGATCGGCTTGTAAAAGTCATGGGATTCCTGACTGACCTAAAGGTTTATAATTATCATTGCAGCATGAGCTTAAATCCAGGATTTTGTTTCAGAATCTGAGACAAAGTTAATGAATCCCTTTAATACTTTAAGAGGAAATTTGAAGAATACAAAAGGGCAAAAGCTTGCTTCGTGTTAAAAATACACACCGAATGTTTTGCTCGAACGTTCCAATAATATTGTGCAATATTCTTAAATTCTCAAACTTCCAATCAGAGAGCCTAGAAAGCACTCTCTGACATAAATTTGTCAAGTGAAATGTAATCCTATTTGTACAAGTCAATGGCCTTTTATGCTGATTGTTATAGTTATGGCTAAGCAATAATAGGCTTGGAATTTTTAGTTGACTTCCGCATGCAAATAGCATGACGCATGGCTCACAAGTAGGGTCTTGCATTGTGACGATTTTAGGGGAAATGAAAAAAAATTCATATCGTGGAGGAAACGTCAAAAACGTCCATCCATTGAATAGTGCAGTTCAAAGTCAAATCAAATCAATTTTTCGTTTCATGTATCCAATTTGCAGGCCCAAAAACTGAAAAGGTTAAATTTCAACGGCATTTGAAAGACAATACTAATTTAGAACTTTCCTTAAAGGGGGGGGGGGGCTTGAAAATGTTTTTAAGTGGGAAAATAACGACTATTAGTTGTCGATTAGGACTAAGGAGCTATAGAGCCAGTAAGTAATAGTCTGATTTTTCAGACCATTGTACCGAATGGTCGTACGTTTTATGCTGCGCAAAGATTCGATCAGTCTAATTTGGGCCATTACAAGAAGTGGGTTATTGATGTAGTCAAATGCTCATGTACCCTCTACAGCTCATGTATGTATGTTATTACCAACGATGAAAAAAAGCCAGTCAGTCACTCAATAGTGTCTGACAGTGAAGTCTAGAAAGTAAACGGTTTCCTTGCATAATTTGAATATTAGGACACTGCTAAAGTTTAAATTTCACAGATAGGACATACGTGACATATTCATAATTCCTGCAAAGTTCTACAGAATTCGATGTTGGCTGCAAAAGGGACATAGTATCAAAGTACTGCAAAGTGAACGAATCTGTCAAATGCTTATTTGCTTTGTGGATGACGGTAACCTATGCTATTTCTTTTCCTTGTAATTAATAAAAACCATGTCTAACTACACAACAAACTAATCAAGGACTCGGTATAGTATTAATGCCTTCATTCGCAACGAGCTGCCGAGTTTGGTTAAGTATTTCGAAGGCTAGCAATATGGAAAATGTTGACTTTTACAAACACCCCACCACAGAGTACATAAGGCCATTCGGGGGGGGGGGGGGAGGGGCGGTGTTCTGGGATGAAAAGAGATAGAAATCGCGAAAATGGGGAAGGTACTGGCATGATAATAAAATTGACAGAAATTATTAGAAAGTTACATGAGCCCGAGACTAAAGAACAAAGCAGAGAGAGAGAGAGAGAGTGAGAGAGAGAGAAAAAAGAAGAAGAAAAGAATAGAGAAGGACAGAAAATGAAAAAGTGAAATTGAGATGGAGAGAGAAATAAATAAACGCTTCTACGGTTTATCCTATATGTATCTACCGATTTCCCAGATTGTTTTTTTTTTAGACCAATGTTAGAAAAGGTTTTGTTCAATTTATACATGTCTATATATGTGAAAATACAATCTACTACTTGTTTCCACTATACCCGGCGATAATCTATCCAATATAACTCAAAATAAGAATTGCTATTTAATATTATATTTTGAAATAAATAATGTCACGTTCACTTTTTTGTAATAGTTATTATTGAACTATTATGTTATATGCTATTTCCTTATATTACATGTTGTCTTGTACTGTATTTCACTGTAAATATGACAATAGGCCTAGTACTTGTGCCATACGTCTTTTTGTTATTCAATAAAACCGATATTTAAGTGAATTGAAATTTGAATATTGCTCGCTTATGTTAGTATTTTTGTTTGTATACCAACTAAGAGCTGACTGAGGTGTAGAAAATGGGTGACAAATTAGTGCGACTTTATATCCAACGTTAATTATTTTTTTTAATTCATCATTCACTACTGGTGCTTCTATATCATTATTACAAAATTAAAAAAGTAGATACGCCTATAATTCATATCAATATTAAAGTAATATATATGTACATGTATTTCCTACACAAATTACCACTGAGCTACACGTAATTTTTTCACACTTGTATACTCTATGTGTACATTATGTATATCCATTTAGAAGCAAGAAAAACAACGATTGTGTACTGCATCATTGTCATTTAATATATAAAACTTATTATTCAATAGGCGCTCTCTCTCTCTCTCTCTCTCTCTCTCTTTTTCTCTCTTTTTCTCTCTCTCTCATTGTGTGAAGAAGTGCATGTGAGGAAATAAATCGAAAGAGAAATCGTACATTCTCGAAGTAGATGATGATGAAATCAAATTATAAAACAAATATTGGACGTTGTCCACCTAGATCTATGTTTGGCATGGAAATTTATCAAAATGAAAAATGAAAAATGAAAATGAAAACAAGGTCATGCTTATATGTTTTGTAAAACAAATAGTCAAGTAGGCCGATTTCCTTATAAATACAAAAACACAAATTAATAGATGAAATAATCTACACAACTATATGGTACACATTTGTATCTCTGTGGATTAGACAAGAGGATATCAAATTAGTAGTGACTTACCCTGGACTAGGCCTACCCCGACAGAGACGATGGCAAGAAGAAGGGCCAGGATCCATTTTCGATCCTGCTCACGAACACTAGACGATCCGCAGGATATACGCGCGGTTGTCGCCATTATTTTTGCCGTACGCACACACAAGAACTGCCCGATTGTCTATATTCAGAATTTCGCGCGCTTCTCTGACCTGTCCCGTTTCCTGCTTTGGTCGCCTAACAGAATAGAGCAAATACAGAAAGCCTGGGCCTGAATAGTTTCCAAGATATGTTTCCCTTTAACGTGCACTTATCTTAGAACGATGTGATCTGAGCTTGTCAACAGTTCAACTCCTTTAACTTTGTAGGATCGACTATGATTCAATTATTTTTGTATCACTTTGCACGAGTGACGTCTGCTACGCTACAGAATAAAATCAAAGCATCTTCGTGCAATGGTATGTGCCCCGCAATGATCAACTTAAACTGTCACAGATCAGTGCACAGTATTATGACTGGCTAATAATACATGCATCGGGTCGACCGTATGGATCAGAACGCCCAATATAACAACCTCGAATGGCTTTTGGAAGTAGTCATGTTTGCTCGAAAAGGACGAACAAAAGATATGAAACCACAATAGGTGTGTGTTTATCAATGACACAGTGCGAGGGTGAGTGTGTGTTGTCCTTACACAGCGCATTATTTGTCTTCTTTTGATAGAAAGGTAGAAAATTGACATGACCTTCATTTAAATGTAAACACCAATTCCAGTCACAACCGCAAAACGTACTCCCAATCGATCGATATTGACATATCTTGCATGGTCAGGTCAGGTGGGAACCCCGCCAGTTTGGGAGAGGGAGGGGGGCAAACACCAGCGGGTCCCAACTTCCGATATACTAAAAACGTAAACAAAATTAAGTTCCTCCCACATGGAACAAGTAAAATTCTCATTTTTCCAGTTTCATACATTGTCTGATAATTATTTCCAAGGCGCTGGGTTTCCAGAAGAAAATGCTTTCATAATAATAATATCTTAATAAGTAGAATAGCGCTTTAAACATTACAGAATGTAAAGAGAAACATAATATACATAGACTCATGGAAAAAGTACATCACATTATGCTACTGAGGGAAGAAATATGTTTTAAAGGATCTTTTGATAGTGGCAAGACATGTTAAAATCTCCCTGCACGGTCACTGACAGGTGTTTATCTCATCAAATCACCTCTCAATTAACATGAGAAAAAGGGGGACCAATGGTCACCACTTAGGCATTGGTTGCTTTATAGAGGGCGCAAGTAGCTATAAGTAGTGCAGTGAAGCTTTGAAGGTACTATGTCCCATTTGCAGCCAACATCAAATTCTGTAGAACTTTGCAGGAATTATGAATATATCATGTATGTCCTATCTGTGAATTGTAAACGTTTGCAGTGTCCTAGTATTCAGATTATGCAAGAAAACCCGTTTACCTCCTAGACTTCACTCACTGTCAGACACTATTGAGTGAGTGACTGACTTTTTTTTTAAAATCTTGGTAATAACATACATAAAATGGGCTGTAAAGGTACATGAGCATTTGTCTACAACAATAACCCACTTCTTGAAATGGCCAAAATTAGACTGATTGAAACTTTGCGCAGTACAAAACGCCATCTCTTTGGAATGCTCATCCACTGAGGATCTGATCACTAGAATCCCTAGAAACATTTAAAAAGAATCTAAAGTCATATATGTTCGCATGTTATTTTAGTTAATTATATGTTGAATGTACATCTATGCATTTTTTTTTCTTCCCCCTTCTCATTTCTCTATGTATCTCATTCTAATTCTATCCCTCTGCGCCTCAGAATAGTTAACTAGATCGATGGCGCATAATAAATGCTGTATTATTATTATTATTATTACGACCATTCAGTATAAGGGTCTGAAAATCAGACTATTACTAAAATGATTGCAATCACTAAAGCTCGTTATTTTCCCACTAAAAGACAATTTCAAGGCCTTTCGTTTTGTGGGAAGTATTAAATCAGTATTAGCTTTCCAATGCCGTTGGAATTAAACCTTTCATTTTTTGGCGTGCAAATGAGCATTGCAATGACATAGTAGTCGTTCAGATGAGATGGATGATTGAGATTCCTCGCGCGAACGCACACGAGCACACGCACAGAAATACGCGCACACTCACACACACTTTGCATACCCACGCACACGTCCTAAACTGATTTGAAGTATTTTAACAGCATTTTGAAGAGACTCTTTCACGATCTAGAGTCACTTAATATATATATATATTTTTTTTTTAATTTTATCCAAAACGTGTTTTTTTTTTATAAATCCAAAGATGGATAATTAGTCCATTTTCCCTCATAATTAACCTATAATTTAATATTATCCATGTTTAACCCGTTCATGCAGTGAAATAAACTATCAGGAATATGTGAGAGCCGTTTCATATCAATAACTTAAAAACTTCATGTTAAATTGAAAGATTTATAAAAAAATAAGTCACTTTTGCAATAAAACTGTAAATATGTAGGATTTTGCTGTTTGGAGAAGTTCATTTATATCGGAATTAGAAAGTTTACTCAGGTATTCTTTAATATATTATCTTTCAACTGGACAATTAAAAAATAAAAAATAAATAAACAAATCACCCAAAATGACTTTTGGCGCACTTTGGTTCCTCCCTGACCTACTGTGCGCTGGCGTTTTGTATTGTCCGCAGTTAATGTTTTCTCATCTGTTGAACAAAATAATGTGTTTCATTAACAGTGAAAGATTTCGTGATATTGTTATTCACTTAATTCATAGGTAGGCCCTATAAGTTCAGAAAGAATTCTATTTCACAAGCACGTCCTGTAAACCTTAAAGGGGGTGAAGCATGGACAATACTGGTTAACGCCATTTACGACTTCTTTTGGAAAACTGCACGTAAACGAATAGACTTGATTAACGGTTAGTGCGCTAGCGTTCGCGAAAGAGACTGAAGATCTCCTCACGCTTCGGTTTCGCGTATGTTGCATGCACGTGAATACTGGGGTCGCGTAGTCCGCAGTCGTACCCGCTTGACACCGAGTCAGGACACGAAATACACGTAGTCTCGTCATGCTACACCCCCTTAAAAAAAGCATGACATACATGAAATGTCTGAGGTTTGAAACGAAATAAAATTCTCAAGAAATAATAGTATGATTACAGCAATGCAGGTGGAATAGTGAACTGTGATTTATTGCCTGAATATATGCTGATTCTTCGGCACAAGCGTTAATGACAATTATTACGAGTAACCTAGTTGTATCAATACATTCACCGACGCTTGTTTATACCTTAGATACACAAACTCTAATAGATTACATTTTTACCACAGATAGAGATATGCAATATCTCCACACAATCAGTTCACTAATTACTTGTATAGTCCTACATGTATGGCAACACGAAAATGACAGCATTGTCAATATGACATTTTCTACACCACTTGTGAACTCAGCTTATTACAAAATGGCAAAAAATCCTACATGAAGTTTTTATTATTTTACTTTAAACAATTATCCTATTCATTTCTTCAGACTTCTGTAGAGAGACATTTTCGTTCTGGTAGATATGAATCTAATAATTTTTTTTCATTCTTCAAATACCATAGTACAAAATTAGAAAATATTGCTCTTGCTAAATGCTCTCATATTCAGGAAATGGCGAGAAATAGCTCAGTTTGGACCAAACTTTCTTGTCACATGTGATTGATCCCATACACACATCTTTTTACTTTTAATTATTACTTATGTACTACATCATGAAACTGTTAACCTTTCCTATGCAGTAGGTTCTGGGCAGTTTTTTTCACAATATAATGGCATTTCGAATACTCGACACTACTTTAAGAGGGTATTCAGTAGAAGCCAAACATTATCATACAATTTTCTGTTTAACATATGGAAATATAACAAAATATAAAATGTACAGACAATAAAACTCCTCAAAATTCCACAGTTATCACTTTAGCAATACGTACCTGTATTTAATAGTAGCTTTTTTCTGAATTTAAGGAACGGCTCTCTTTATTAAAGGTAATACAAAGTTTTGGGAAATTTTGGAAATGGGTGGATAGTGATTCTTTACAATTTTGATGTATTTGGATACCCCTGTGGATGTAATATAAGCAGTAGAAAATTTAGCCCCTAAAACACTTCTGCTTTCGAGAAAAATTGAATATAAAAATTTACCGGTGCTCCCGGTAAATGTTGATATACATTTCAATTAGCGTCTACGGCCCTACGATGGTAGCTGCGACCATGAAAATATCAGAATAATTATGTAGTTGTGATATATAATTTCCAAACGGGAATAGCTAATCGGTCGATTTTAGTCCAGAAACATTGTTTTAAAAACTAATTTAATGTCTTGACCTTGAGAGGGAGCTATACAACATAAAGAGTTTATTATTTACAATTTCATAACTTTAGACTCGATTTCAACCGCGACGATGATCATTGAATATTGTAGGGTCGCATATGCTTCCAATTTGTTCATTTGAACCAAATTCACGACCCAATACCAAAACTTTGTATTACCTTTAAACTAGCACTCTTCTGTCAAACCATCTCTTCTGATATGGAGCACAGTCATGCAAGAGTGTGTTGAGATAAAGTTCCTATATCAATCATACATGTTTGGCAATGAAATTCAATTAAAGTCAATACCTTTGTATTCACTTTAAGACCATCAATACTACTGAGCCAGAAGGGATTAGACCACACAGCGAGGTCACTTACAGGTGGCTATCTCATTAATTCAGCTCTTAACTAACATAAGAAAGAGAGGATCATGGGTACCAACAGGCACCGATTAGGGAAGTTTGGTATAAAGAGGGAGCAAGTAGGACATTGGGGCTTTAAGCCACCACATCGTCTATTGCTTGCAGTAAGTCCCTTTTCATTATTTAACTCGGTTAGAAAACCGTGATTTAAATATGAGGTTGGTTTCAGCAGACACAGAAACATTACAACAGAGAAGTAGATCGGTGAATATTGGAATAAAACGTGATAAATAATGAAGAATTTTATTCAATAAAACGTATCTTTTGAGATCATCTCCCCTTTATTCTGTACAGAAATTATTTAAATTGTAATTTTCTTACTTTTTGATGAAGGATTCCTTTTCCAACAGGGGTTGTGTAAAAGACATTTGTGCAAAGAAAATACTTAGGAAGCTTGAACGATTGGATTTTTTTGTTTAGAGAAAATAACAGTTTCTGATTTTTTTTTTCTTCTCCAGTTTTGTGTGGTAAGAGCAAAGGGAGGGGAACTCGCAAGATTCGTCAAAGAGTTGTCAATTTGTGTTTGGTTGTTTGTGACTTCAAAAAATAATAAATTCCATATGTATCAGGTTTTGCTCAAACATTTACCGACCTGTTCTTTAATAATATCTGTGCTTCTACTGAATTTACCAAGATTTAGGTGGATTTCCCCTTTAATATTTTGACATGGAATCAGGTAGTAGACTGGTACTTGTTATGTTTGGCCAGTTGAGAAGAACTCAAACAAATGAAATAACACCAGAAAGTACCATGACTATTCAAACGTTGAATCATGATAATATCCTCAACCGTTACAGTAAAATACGATATAGTTGAATATACAACAGTAAAATTAGATTCTGTAGCATCTTTGTTTTTCGGGCATTTTGTCTTCGAGAAGCTTTGCTGTCGAGGGAGGGCCTGGAATCTCGTCCTCTTCTTGCCGAGTTTATACCACTGGATCTAAATTTATAACGTCTGTGAAAAAATTAAAAAAGAAGAAGCAATCATAAAGTTAAAACAGCATTTGACATGTAATGTTGATGGGACAGGTGCAAATACTTATGCATGGAATGAAGGGTATCATACAATACCAAGACGGTCCTCTTATATCAAAAGTAGAAAGTGCTCAAAATTTATGTAAGAGGAAATCATATTTAAACTTTGGGTTATATATTATGCAAAAAGAAACTGAAATAGGTAATTAAATGTAGAACGATATATGAAAAGGAGAAAGATCTGGAAGTCCTGACCGAAGTTTGGAAACAAACAAAATAACTATTATGGTAATATTCAGAAATTAAGAGAAAGTTCTGTTATTTCCTTTTAAAGCTATTATTTCCACACAAACAAACAATTGATGTGATTCGGTAGAGAACTTCCTAATGTTCTTTGTGTCTGAAATTGAAAGAGAAAAAAGTATCATATTTAAGAAATATTTGTAATTTACTTGCCAGCTTAGTGAGCCCACGTCTACAATTTGCCTTCATAGTGATCGGACTTGGGATGCGTTTAATCGACACTTTTTTTACCCTAAAATCACGATATTTAATGACGTTTAGTTTAAAACACGTTCCGTTCCAGTGATTTTTTTTTCGTCGGTCGTAAAAATAAATGTGTTCAAAAACACAAACATGAAACGCTGAAAAAGATGCGTTTTGTATCATGATTCTGCAGAATCACGGTCGCTAAAATTCGATTGAACGAACGGAGTTCTCAATCATGATTCTATGGCGTCATTTTTGTGGCCTGTTCCGGTTTGGGCAAAAACCGCGCGCCTGCTTTTTATGCTATTTGCGTTCACTATACCATGCTCTTTATCGTGGCCTGTTCCGGTATGTTATTCCTTGTTTTCCTTCTATCATTTTCTCTTTCTGTCTTTCCTTATGTTATTCTCTGTTTCTTCCTTCGATTCTTATGTTATTCTTTGTTTTTTCCTTCTATCACCTTTTCTTATGTTATTCTTTGTTTTTATAAATCTATCACTTTCTCTGTTGTTATTCTTTGTTTTTTTCCATCTATCACCTTCTCTTATGTTATTCTTTGTTTTTATAATTCTATCACTTTCTCTTATGTGATTCTTTCTTTTAATCATGCTATCATTTTCTCTTTCTGTCTTTTCTTATGTTATTCTTTGTTTCTTCCTTCTATACTTATGTTATTCTTTGTTTTTTGCTTCTATCACCTTTTTATATGTTATTCTTTGTTTTTATAAATCTATCACTTTCTCTTTTGCTATTCATTGTTTCTTCATTCTATTATAATGTTATTCTTTATTTTGTCCTCATTTCTTATGTAATTCTTTGTTTTACTCATTCTATCACTTTCTCTTTCTGTCTTTCCTTATTTTATTCTTTGTTTTTTCTTCTATCACCTTCTCTTATGTTATTCTTTGTTTTTATAATTCTATCACTTTCTCTTATGTTATTCTTTGTTTTAATCATTTTATTATTTTCTCTTTCTGTCTTTCCTTATGTTATTCTTTGTTTCTTCTTTCTATTCTTATATTATTCTTTGCTGTTTTCCTTCTATCACCTTTTCTTATGTAATTCTTTGTTTTAATCATTCTATCACTTTCTCTTTCTGTCTTTCCTTATGTTATTCATTGTTTCTTTACTTCTACCACCCTCTCTTATGTTATTCTTTGTATTTATAATTCTATCACTTTCTCTTATGTTTTCTTGGTTTTATTCATTCTATCACTTTCTCTTTCTGTCCTTCATTATGTTATTCTTTGTTCCTTCCTTCTATCACCTTCTCATTCTTTGTTTTATTATTGCGATCTAAGCTCAAAACAGCAGTCGACAGTCGGTCGTAAACAATTCCAGAAAGCGCGCGCCGAAGTTGACCTATACTTCCTGGGTCAAACTGCGCAGTGTGACGCGCACACTGTAAAAAAATAATAGTCGAAATAACTCAATAAAATTGAGGAAAAGAATTGCCTTATTTTTATTAAGTAAATATTACCTACGGCATCTTAAGTAGAATTTACTTATTTTGCTGAATAAATTTTTACTCAGTTAAATCGAGTTACATTAACGTAAATAATTTAAGTATTGTAATCATTTTAGACAATTAAAAAAAAAGCTATGATAGGATTACATATTGCACGATTTGGTACCCATCTAATCTAACAAGTAAAATCCACTATTCATTCACTACTTCTATTTAAGATTAATCACTAATCATCTACCACCATCACAAACTATTACATACGCTTCAATTCGACACATATTGAAAGGCTCCAAATTTTATATATAGTTGATCGTAGCATCTTAAAAGGAAAATTGGTTGACAATTTCCTGAAATATCAAGTTTTTATTTGTTTTGAACTGGGTAACAATTAAAAATTGTCTTGTCTTTGCTTAGCCATGTTAAGTGAATTAGTAAATGTTTTAAAGTCCTTAAAATTTCATTCAACCACAAAAAATTGTTTTATTTAAAAAAGAGTTTAATTTGGTCTTAATGAATATTCATAAATTATATAAATATTTCTATTACGCACTGCATCGGTCCTTACTTTAAAAAGATAAGAATAATCAACATAAATTGTTTGAGTAATACGTATAATTTATGATTTTGAGTTAAAATTACTAAATTAATACAAGCTGAAATTACTTAAAGTTCTTATGTATTTGATTTTACTTAAATATTCCACGTATGTTCTACTAAATTGAAAGTTTGAGTTAGCAAGACTTAAATTTAGTGCGTAAGTGGCAAAACTAATGTTTTCAAGTAAATTCTACATGGAAAAAATACGTAAAAATTACCAATGAACAAATTCTTTTTTACAGTGCAGTGGCTGGGCTCGAAATGAGCTAGATTCAGCGTTAATGGAAAATAACTTGAACGCTTTCCCGCAGTGACCTTGTTTTGTAACGGCGTTTTGATTTGTGATTCATGTTTGTGATTCTACCTTCGAAAAATCGCTTGAACTCACCCTGAGAGGAAACAAATATTTCTTAATGCGATTGATGACGTCATCGTCTAGCTTGACTATCTTACTGGTCCAGAAATCAACAAGTCGGGAATCCTCGTCGTCTTCGACTTCATGTGCATACGATGAAACATTGGTATCCTAAGAAAAGATATAAAAACGAATGAAAAATAAATCAAACAAATAAATAATCATCAATAAATTTATGAAATGCTTATTTATATTCTGGACAATATTTTACTAACATTTTCCGAAACTCTCAAAAAAAGCTGCCTGTGGGGGATTTGCTTTGCCGTTTTTTGTAAAATAAAATGATTTAGTAAAGCCAACCTACATGTCTTTTACAGAGTAAAGTTAGTTTAAAGAGCCTTCCAGAATACTAAATCATGTTTTATCCTAATGTATCCATATGGCATCAATCCAAAAATTTCAGATTACGGATTACAGTGCCCAGCGAAATGCTAGCATTTATGCTGTTAAAGTTTCCCTTAAATATTATGATAATCAAAATCATGACTGATTTATAAAATAATACAAAAAACACGATACGGCAAATAGAGGGTGGCCCTATCTCCATAAATCGATTGCACTCGTACAAATTCAATAATTACTGTGTATCCGTATCGGACCTTCACTATGGAAGGGATATGTAGAGTTATACACCCCTCTCCCATTCTACCGAAGCCCCTGTATTCCTTACCCTAGGCGATGTACGTTGAAAACGAAGCCTACATGTATCTGCAAGACAGTATAATCTTGACCAATTATTCTCACAGATACTATTGAATAAAGTATGTTACAATTACAGATTTCATCTCTACTTACCGGCAACGTATCTGTACTGCACTTCCCTGTCGTCAGAAAATCCAGAATGATTTGAGATATGGAGTTACGTATCTTAGGTCTCTTGTATAGATCCTTCACTAGTTCCTCACGTAAGACATTAGCCAGTGTGTTACATGTCACCATCCTGGTGGTCATTGATGTCGTCGTGTTCGCTTGCATGATGGGATGATGCTGAGTTAAAAATATTGTAATCATAACATGAATGTTTAAGGAGGTATATTCCATTTCATCTAGTGATTGTGAAGGTGTTAACAAAGGTTTGCTTGCAAGAGAGAATAAAACAACAACAACAACAATTTACCACTGCAACCTTATCACCGAATGTATTTATACAAGGACAAATCCAAAATATTTTGTCCCATGTTACCGACCACATGGCTACATTCAAGATTTCGGTAGCAATAATAGAGCTTGAATCAGGCAAAAAGTTCACAATTCCATAAAACGATTTAATAATACTTTGCAATGTATGGGAAATACCTTGAACTTGTTGACACAGATTCTAGGTGTATGGTTTTCTTGTTACGCTATAGCTTATTATATACCTCTCTTTTGGATGGATGTGATGGTTATTTTACCTGACTGCTAAGAAAGCATAAATGCTTGTAAGTAAGCAACCAGACGGCCGGCGTCTTTAGGTCCTCTCCGAGGGACCTGGTAGTGATGATTAGTGCCTTACCAAGCGCATCGCCTTGGTTTCGAACCCGGGTAAATGGATTACGAGAACACTGCTCTACCGACTGAGCTATCGCGCCTCTCTTAAGAAATCTAGCCATCTGATTGGTCGAATTTGCAGTGGTGATTTTAGCCATACCCGCCAACCAGTCAATAGTCTTTTTAAAGATGCCCGTTGCCCCGGTTACCAGGCCGCATAAATAAATTGTGTTCAGATCCCCAATGGTTTACGTGTTAAATTTTCTCTGTGCGAGCGCAGACACCATACAGTGCTTTTTGTCTGCGATTCCTAAATGATTGAAACTTCCAGTCATTTTTCCAGCAAAGACTAACAGACAATTTCTCAGATCTTTACTCAATGAAAGGATAAGGTAAAAATTCTTAGTAGATTTTTGTTTCAATTCGACATAATTAAACAAGACATCGACTGCTTTAATATTCAAGGTCTGGCTGTCACCAAGACGCGCCTCGGGGTCATGGAAGGATGTGTGCACGTTCCCTTGAGCCTATAAAACAGCCAGGCCTCTCAAAGCAGTCGATATCTCTATAATTGTATCTGCTTTGATATCATGATGAAAATATCCTCACCTGATGGGTTACAGTTAATCCTTGATAGGCTGGTATATGGGATTCATCTGTCAATTCTTGGAAGTCGGGCTTGGTGATCAAGATCTCACACTCGTCTCTGTCTCTTTCATCATTAATCTTATCAAGGTCTTGAAGAACCATACCTACGAATGCAGCATGAGGATTGCCTGAGTACTTAGCCATCACTCTCTTCTGCAAAGTCGTATTCTGAAGGAAATAAGGGGAAATAATGCATTTATTGAGTGGATGTGCACATGATAGCGAACATAGAGATCGTGTGGTCTAGTGGATAAGTTTCCAGACTGTGGACCTCAAAGTACAGGGTTCGAATCTCTACCACAGCACTAACGTCCTCTGAAAATACATAATCTATGTCTGCCATACTCGACACAGGTGTAGTAAGTGAGTATATGGTAGGATTTATTCCTTGAATGTACTGAGCTATATAAAGATAAAGCTATAACGGTAATGGTATCCAAAGTACTTTGGAAGAACGCAAAGACGTTGTATCATAATCTGATAATATGATATCCGCTATAAAACGGCATGAATTATTATTATCAAGGTTTATTAAATCAATATTTCTCATGAGTATGAAAAAGACGAATCCCTTCTGGCTTATCTCTTTATAAAACGATTGTATGGTAGAAGCAGGCGCGGATCTAGGATTTCTTAGGGGGGGCCCACTTTTTTTTTTTGGTCCCCCCAAAAAATCGCAACGACTCAGCCAGCCGCTTAATAAACGGGGGGGGGGGGGGTATATAAGAGGACACTTCTTTTTTTTTTTGGTCTCGAAATTTGAACATTTGACATTTTGTTCCGCTTAGGGGAGGGGGGGGGGGGGGTGAGGTCACCTTTTTTAGGTCAGCCATTGGCATAATTTTTTTTTTTTTTAATTTAAAAAAAAAATCACAAAAGGGGGGTGCTGCTCCAAAATACATCCCCCCCCCCCCTGCATACGCGCCTGCTCGTCTGAATACAGCTTGTCCCCTTCCGCGCGAAGCGCGGAATCTTTTACCTTTCATTAAATCATGAGAGAAAGAAGACGATTCGTTGTATACCGTTTTTTACTCTTAATCCTCGTCTAAATTCATCCCCCCCTTGTACGTTTAATTAAATCATTAGAGAAAGAAGACAATTCGTTGTACCGTTCTCGACCCTTAATCCTCGTCTGAATTCAGTGCCCCCTCTCATCCGCGCGCGCGAAGCGCGGAAGCTTTTACGTTTCATTAAATCATTAGAGAAAGAAGACGAATCGTTGTACCGTTCTCGACTCTTAAGCCTTGTCTAAATTCGGTTACCCCACCTCCTGCGTGAAGCGCGGAAGCTTTGACATTTAATTTAATTATTAGAGAAACAAGACGATTCGTTGTACCGTTCTCGAAAATAATCCTCGTCTGATTACAGTTTTCCCCTCCTGCGCGAAGCTCGGAAGCTTATACGTTTCATTAAATCATTAGAGAAAGAAGACGATTCGTTGTACCGTTTTCGACTCTTAATTCTTGTCTGAATTTCAAAAATTTCTTTTGTCTGCTCCTTTTTCTTCATACGTCCTTTTTCTTTTGGAGGGCGCCCCCACTGCCCACCTGGCTACGCGCCTGCGGTCAGATGAAAATCTTTTGATACCTTGTCCGCCCCGGAAACTCATGGGTTGAAGGCAAATTACGGTCAGATATAAAGCATTCACGGGCCCGCCTTAGGGCCCCTGGTTGGGTCGAGGGTGCGGAAACCCCGGAATCTCAGGGGTTTCAGGCATTTGATTACGGTCAGATGAACATATTTTTATACCTTATTTGTGATACTGGCAGGACACTGATTGGCGTGAGGTCCAGCGGGCGGAGCCCCCAGAAGCTCATGGGTTTTAGGCATTACACTACCGTCAGATTAGCATCAAATGGGGTCCAGGGGGCAGAGCCCCCGGAAGCTCAGGGGTTTAGGCATTTGATTACGGTCAGATGAACATATTTCATACTTTATTTGTGACACTGGCAGGACACTGATTGGCGTGAGGTTCAGCGGGCGGAGCCCCCAGAAGGTCAAGGGTTTTAGGCACTTAATTGCGGTCAGATGAGTATAAAGGGGCCTGCCCAAGGTCCTTGGTTGGGTCCCGGGGGCAGAGCCCCCGGAAGCTCAGGGGTTTTAGGCGTTTATTTACGGTCAGATGAGCAATTTTTAATACCTTATTTTGTTGTGACACTGGTAGTTAACTATTCTTTCTTTCTTGCTTTCTTTCTTTCTATTTCTCTGTAAAATGCTTTTCAAAAAAAAAATGGGGGGGGGGGAGCATGAGGCTTCCGATCCCCGCCGTTCCGCGGGCCCTGACATGTAGGCATCTCAAGAACCATATTTCTTGCCTGGCTGTTAATTTACAAACGCATACAAAAGTATTATTTATTAAAGAATGAGGAAAAATCTCGGAAAATTATGTCATTGCAGCATTATGTGTAAACCACCCTTATGGAATTAGAAATAAACCCGAGCCCCCTTCCTGATCAATACGCCAGTGCCCCGCCCCTCACCCCCCCCCCCCCCCGATCTTCACTTTGTTGGCGGAAAAATCGAAACTGATCTATTTCCCCCGTCTTTCATCTTTTTTTCGGTCCCTTTTAGCTCTCCTTTTTTTCCTTTTCCTTCTTTTTCTCTTTTTTTTTAGCGGGGCGGGGTGAGGCAAGGGCATTTTGCCCCACCCCCACCCCGATCCACAACTTGTTGTAGGAAAAATTGCAACTGATACCCCCTTCTCTCTTCTTTTTTGATTGGGGGAGGGGGGAGGCGACAGCCTGGGAGGCGAAGCTCTTTCGCCCCCCCCCCCGATCACTTCTTCCCCTTTTCTTTTCTTCTTCCTCTTCTTTCTTTCCCTTTCTCTCCTCTTTCCCTTCTTTTCCTTCTCCCTAGCTCTCTCTTTTTTTTCCTCCATTTTTTTTCCTTCTTTTTTTCCCAGGGGGGGGGGGGTCGGGCCCCCCGGCCCCCCCCCCCCCTGGATCCGCCACTGGGTAGATGCATTTTGTCCAATGAACAATAATATACATACCTTGTTTCTGGGATCCACATTCTTGTAAGGTTTGACACGTTCTTCTAACAATGCTACAATGGCAGCCCTAATGTAGCCCTTTTCATCGTATGGCGCGGAGCTTATGCCTCAGTCACACCTTTGCGTATTGGGCTTGCGTATTGCTGCGTATTGCCCGAACGCAGACATAGGCAGTCATACCCAATAAAGCGCAATGAAACGTGCTCACTGCGTACTCATTACGCAGACTAGCGCAAAGGCATGCGTTTGCCGCTCGCTAGTTTTAAAATTTTCTAAACTATCGCAAGCAAACGCAAGGTCTTATCACCTACGAGCGGATACGAGTGGCAACCAGTGAATGCGAGCAACAGCGAGTGGCTTAGCGCAAGTATACGCAACCATACGCACCTCTTTTCTTTGGAGCGCGTGTCACTGCCTATAGCTGCGTTCCCTGCACGATTTACCTCGCAAGAGCTCGTTGTCGTTCGCATGATTGCGCGTATTGTTGCGCTGTTGCTCGCCTACCACCCGCAGCAGCAAGAACTATTGCAATTGTCGCTCGCTACGCTGCGAGTCTAGCTCGTACGCCGTTCGCTTCGCTCTCTCTTACTGCGATTAGTTGCCTAGCACCAACCTAGCACCAACCACCGTCGCTGCGCTACATAACGTTAATAAATAAACATAATTCGTCTCTGCTTCTTCCAGCTGAACCAAAAGCTTAATCTTTTGCAAGGCAGAGCTCTGCTCCCGGGCCATTTTTTTCATTTGATTGATTTTTCTTGTAGATGTAGACTCGTCAGAAGCCCGCAAAATGACTTTTATTTATACGCCGTCGCAGCCCAAGCGAGCTGGTACGCTGTAGAGCGAGCTGGCACGCAGCAGTACGAACAACAGACGAGCTAAAGCGAACGAACACGCAGTGAGACGCAACGAGACGTACTGGTGCGAGCGACTAGCGAGCAGCAAACGAGCAAAGAACCAGTTACATACGCAACATGGCGAGCAAACTGCGTATTGAATCGTACTGCTATGAGCAACAGCGAGCTATAGCGTGGTCATAGGCAACCGTAGGCAGTCTTAGTACGAGAGGCATACGAGCTACCTACGAGCTAGATACGCAATAGTGTGACTGCTACCTTCAAGTTGGCCACGTATCGCTGGGAACGGCTGCGAATTGATATACCCGGAACAGCGCAGCAATACGCAGCATCATACGCAAAGGTGTGACTGAGGCATTAGATCATCAAGAAGCACCAGTCCTACCAATGGGATCGGTTGAGGTTGAGGTGACTGGAAAAAAGAAACAGATTTAAACTGGAGTATAAGTTATAAGTCTGACAATTTAATGACAACTGAGAAGCCCCCAACGGAAATAAAACACCACCAAAAAACAAACAAAGATCATAAACTTGTTGCTGTGCCGTTTCCCCCTCCATTTCCCTTCTCTCTGTGTACGTATCTGTAGGGGGGGGGGGGGGGGTCACGTGTCCCCATGGTCGATGCCCCCTGATTCCGCTACTGGGAGTAGAATAATTTTAATGTTGATGTTAGTGATGGTGGCTTCTTGCGTAGTGTCTGCACACACTTTTTTTTTTTTTTTTTTAACAATTTTGTTTTATTTCTCCAGATGTGTAACACAAACCATGACATACAATTGAATAAAATAAACGTGTTCAATATTGATGCTTTTACATAAACATAATTAAACACAAACTTATTTGCAGTATAATATAACTTAACAACAAAGTAAACGTATAAGTACCTAAACATAATATGTCAATTGTAAATGTTATTTACTTATATATTACAAAAAAAAACAAATCTGGAGATAATTTTACTGAAACAATCCTGCCCCCTCCCTGCCCCCTACATCACACAGACATACTCACCCTCTATCACACAAACATACTCACCCACTCACACACATACTCACCCACCCACCCACCCACCCCCCCCCCCCCCCCACACACACACACACAGTACTCACTCAGTGGATGCCTGCCAACATTCTCAACTTAAGAAAAATATACTAAATAAGTTATCCAGGCCGCAAAATCGAGTTACGCTTTTAACAAGCTCACGGTGGAGAAGAAAGCAAATCTTAATTAATCTTAAGCTGCTCCCACTTTAAAAAATGTGATCCTAGCTTTCCCATTTTAATTGCTATTTTCTTTTCCTCATCCCTATACTTAAAAATGCTTTTTTTCATCTTTTCTAAAGTTAGTACTCGCCCCCCCGATCTTGACATAAATGTAACATACTTCACCATGAAAATGATAGTATTACACATTTTTATTCTATATGAACTACCTACCAACCCAACAAATATATCTCGCCATTCTAAATCTTTAATTTCATCTAACTCAAAAAGTTGTATTAAAGCCTGCCATAACCTTTGAACGCTCCCACAAGATAAAAATAAATGTTTGTATGTTTCTATTTCCTGCTTACAAAACGAACATAAATTATCACCAACAAAACCAAATCTATGAAGATGCTCATTAGTGTATATGGCTCCATGCAATAATTTAAATTGAAATTCACGTTGTTTTCTAATGAGTATAGTAATTCTTGGTCTCACAAATATTTCTTTTAATTCTTTATCTATAAAATCATAGTCATTTTGCCCATCCCTTACCTGCAAATCATACGTTCGCTGCAGTGCTTTGATGAAATAATCATAGATTGTTCTTGAACCCACATCCACAAACTGTATTTTTTTACTAGAAATATGGAAATAAGTATTAAAGCTTATCAAATCAACCTCGAGGAATTCTATTAACCCTGAATCATCCTTCCATAACCTGGGTATCGCATCATAAATATCAATAATCATAAGCAAATTATTACCTTTCATACCGAGGTTCATAAAATATTTAACAGGCTTAATATGACCTTTCTCAACCAAATGATTCAGTTGAACAATCCCTCTTTCAAACAAGTATCTATCAAATATACTTTTTCCATTTATACATATATTCTGATTATTAAAAATAATTGGATTAATATAACCCTCCAAATATCTTAAATTACTTGTCTCTTGCCATGCTTGCAACATTTCCATATAGTATGGTGGAATATCTAAAACGAGTTTAATCTTGTTTAAATCATAATCACATAAAAAAATAAATCTACCACCCACAAACTGTAAGCAATGATCAAAAAACAATTTCCATCCCAAACTTTTCTCTCCATATAAAAGACGTTTTATCCACATTATGCGCTGTATTTTAACGGACATTTCAAAATTAATCATTCTTAATCCTCCAAAGTCATAATCCTGATACATTATTGCCCGTTTAATTCTATCTTTCCCCCTCCACGCGCATAAACGCACACACACACACACACACACACACAAAGCATTCGCCCGTAGTCTACCCCTGAAGGGAAACTGTCAAAACCTACACTGTACATCATCTTTTAGCATAATGTAAGCTAAAAAATAATTACTATAAAATATGACTCTCTTTTAGTATGTTGAATAAATCTAGTCATCTGATTAGTCGAAAATAGAGTTGTGATTTTAGTCATGCCCGCCTACCGGTCAATATATTTTTTTAAAGATGCCCGTTGCCCTGGATAAGGCCAACAAAAAAAAAATCATTTGGTTGTCCTTTCGCCCCGCCCCCCCCCTTTTTTTGAGTTTATATAGGCCTTTTTTTTTTTTTTTGATTATTATCTTCTTTTTTTAAAATTGATTTATGTTTTTTTTTTTTTTTAGCAACTTTAAACGCCAAACATACCATTTTATGCATGTTGCAATGATCAAAATATGTCCCGTCGCCAATTTGGTCATACAGTACGCAATTCTGTCTTTATATAATAGAGTAGAGGAGGGAGTTTTCGTCCGGGTGGTTATTTTTTGGCAGGTCCGTTGTATGCATGGTAAAATCACTTTAAAATACATTACATATCACACACATACAAAACATGTCAGAGTCACAGGAGAACCACATTTGCAATGGAAATGTATAAAGTGTATCATATTTTAGCGATGTAATCGGCGGTCCCGCTACCTAAATTTGAAAAATCGATATATTACGCATGTCTATAAGGAAGATGGGTACCAAAACTTGAGCTGTATTTCAAGTATTTTTCAGATTTAGATCGCGATTTTTGTGTATCGCAAGCTCAAAAGTGTCTCACAGCACGTATACAATCACTGCAGTCAGATGCACTAACGATATCTCTCTTTAATTCAGATACCAATTTCTGATCACCGCAGGGGTAATTTTCGACGCGTCAAATGACGCTCGTGAGCGCTCCCTATTGATTTTGTACATGCAGTCGAAAACTGCCTTGCTATAGTTGAAAACTACCTCCGAAACAGCGAAAAAGAAATTGAATATTGCCATGGCAATTCATGGTTTTTTTCTGGTGTTCGTTTTTTGTTTACATAAGAACTTTGTTGGCTTCTTGATTTGAACAAAAAAAGAAAATAAATACTAAGTAAAGAGTCTAAAAAAAGAGAGAAAAAACTGGAGGGAAAAAAATAAAATCTGCCCGCCCGCCACTACTCCAGAAAAGCAATCAAGAACAACCAAATGATTTTGTTTGGGTCTAACGGGCCGCATAAATCAAGCTTGCTGAGATCCCTATTGGGAACGACGCGAAATCCTCATTTAGGGTGTATTTTGGCTTCATAATAAATCCTCGTTTAGGGGGGGGGGGGGGGGGGGTCTGGAAAACCTCTGAGACCCCTGGGGAAAAAAAGGTCATGAAATAGAGAAAAAAAATCTGCCCGACCGCCACTACTCCAGGAAAGCAATCGAGGACAACCGAATAATTTTTTTTTTTGGTCTAACGGGCCGCATAAATCAAGTTTGCTGAGATTCCCAATAGGAACGACGCGAAATCCTCATTAAGGGTGTATTTTGGCTTCATAATAAATCCTCGTTTAGGGGGGGGGGGGGGTCTGGAAAACCTCTGGTCACGCATGCTTACAGTATTTCTACATGACCGAGACCCCCGGGGAAAAAAAGTTAACCGAAGAGCCGTTTGCGTTGAAATTCGTCATTCTTTGTAATAAAATAATGAAGTTCCCATACCATATTTGGTACAAGCCCGCTGATTGGCTGTTGATTCACTTGGTGCGTCATTGAAAACGCCCGTTGATTTGGCCAAAACCATTCTCAATTTTAGTACCTCAGCGGTCACTATTTACGCTGTTACTATAGGTGCGTTTAATCGACACTTTTTCACCCTAGAATCACGATTTTTAAAGACGTTTAGTTTAAAAGACGTTTCGTTCAAGCGATTTTTTCGTCGGCGGTAAAAATAAACGTGTCTAAAAACACAAACATGAAACGCTGAAAAGATGCGTTTTGTATCATGATTCTGCAGAATCACGGTCGCTAAAATTCGATTGAACGAACGGAGATCTCAATCATGATTCTATGGCGTCATTATCGTGGCTTGTTCCGGTTTGGGCAAAAACCGCGCGCCTGCTTTTCATGCAATTTGCGTTCACTATACCATGCTCTTTATCGTGGCCTGTTCCGTTATGTTATTCCTTGTTTTCCTTCTATCATTTTCTCTTTCTGTCTTTCCTTCTATTCTTATGTTATTCTTTGTTTTTTCCTTCTATCACCTTCTCTTTAATATATTATTATTTTTTTTAAATAATTCTATCACTTTCTCTTTTGTTATTCTTTGTTTCTTCCTTCTATTCTTATGTTATTCTTTGCTTTTTCCTTCTATCACTTTGTTTTAAGCATTTTATCACTTTCTCTTTCTGTCTCTCCTTGTGTTATTCTTTGTTTCATCCTTCTATCACTTTCTCTTATGTTATTATTTGTTTTAATCATTCTATCACCTTCCTTATGTTATTCTTTGTTTCAATCATTCTATCACCTTCTCTTTCTGTCTTTCCTTATGTTATTCTTTGTTTCTTCCTTCTATCACCTTCTCTTATGTTATTATTTGTTTTAATAAATCTATCACCTTCCTTATGTTATTCTTTGTTTCAATCATTCTATCACCTTCTCTTTCTGTCTTTCCTTATGTTATTCTTTGTTTCATCCTTCTATCACTTTCTCTTATATGTTATTATTTATTTTAATAAATCTATCACCTTCCTTATGTTATTCTTTGTTTCAATCATTCTATCACCTTCTCTTATGTTATTCTTTGTTTTTATCATTCTATCACTTACTCTTTCTGTCTTTCCTTATGTTATTTTTTGTATTTCTTCTTTCTTCCTGATTTATTATTGCGATCTATGCTCAAAACAGCAGTCGACAGTCGGCCGTAAACAATTCCAGAAAGCGCGGATTGTCCGTCCGCTTTGAGCTTGCGAAAACTCCCTATTATCATCGTCAGCTGTTAGCCAGAAGGTCGTTAATTTATATCGCACAAAGCTAATGCTCCCCTGCCTCTAAGCAGATGTATACTCCATTTTGACATTTTAGTCACAAGCGCGTAGCCAGGATTTTATTTTAGGGGGCGGTAGTTAGCACGCGAAGCGTGCGAATAACTTACAGAGCGCGCGTAGGGGGGGGGGGGCTAAGACGTTGGGTGCAGGGAGGGGGGACTTTGACCTTTCATTAGATTACTATAGAGAAAGAAGACGATTCGTTGTACCATTCTCGACCCTTAAACATTGTCTCAATTCAGTTTGTCCCCCTCCCACGCGAAGCGCGGAAGCTGTGGCGTTTCATTAAATTATTCGAGAAAGAAGACGATTCGTTGTACCGGCCGTTCGCGACTCTTAATCCTTATCTGAATTCAGTTTTCCCCCGCCCCTCCCGCGCGAAGCGCGAAAGCTTTGACCTTTCATTAGATTACTAGAGAAAGAAGACGATTCGTTGTACCATTCTCGACTCTTAATCATTGTCTGAATTCAGTTTGCCCCCCTCCCTAGCGAAGCGCGGAAGCTGTGACGTTTCATTAAATTATTCGAGAAAGAAGAAGATTCGTTGTACCGGCCGTTCTCGACTCTTAATCCATACAAAAACAAAAAAACAAAGAAAATGCAATCAATTTTAAAGGTACTATGTCCCTTTTGCAGGCCAAAAAATGAAAAAGTTAAATTCCAACTGCATTTGAAAGATAATACTAATTTAGAACTTCCCTAAAAAAGGTAGACCTTGAAAATGACTTCAAGTGGGAAAATAACGACTATTAGTTGTCAAATCGACTTTAGGGCTATAGAGCCCAAAAGTAATAGTCTTGAATTTCAGACAATTTTACCAAATGGTCATACGTTTTATGCTGCGCAAAGATTCAATCATTTTAATCTTGGCCATCACAAGAAGTGGGTTATTGATGTAGACAAATGCTCATGTACCCTTTACAACTCTTTTCATGTATGTTATTACCAAAGAAGAAAAAAGCCAGTCAGTCACTCATTAGTGTCTGACAGTGAAGTCTAGCAAGTAAACAGGTTTCCTTGAATAATTTGAATATGAGGACACTGCTAACGTTTAAATTTCACAGAGAGGACATACATGACATATTCATAATTCCTGCAAAGTTCTACAGAATTTGAGGTTGGCTGCAAAAGGGACATAGTACCTTTAAATAATTCATTGCATTTTCCCCAGTCCCCAACAGGAAAAATTCCTCTGTAGGGCCATGCATTATGGTTCAAGGCTTGCCCATATAGAATATTTTTGTATGTTGGGGGTTGGGGCAAAATGCAATGAATTATTGAAAATTTATTGCATTTTCTTTGTTTTTTTGTTTTTTTTGTGGGGGCGTCGACGTACCCTAGCGCCCGCTGCGTACATTCATGATTTATTGGCTAAGCAATGGCCTCGTTACTGTGAGCCCCCAGGATCAAAACTGTGTCGACGTGATACATTGGTGCCCTTTCATGCATTAATCCCTATTACTGTCAGTTATGACTTAAGGACGTAGGTCCCCTAGTTGATTAGCATAGTAGCACACACATGCTTTAACAGTCACACAAAACAAACACTGCCCAATTGTCATTCAATAAAATCTGAGAATGTATACTATTATCTAGATCTATTCGGAATAAATCATTGTCAAAATCAGTCAATAAATTGGGGTAAAAATAATTATTCCACCATAATGACTAACAGTGTATATACAGTAGACCTATACGTTATTTGGAGGTGTTAGCCTATACTACCTCTCTTTCAAAATCGTGCAATATTTGGAGGTGGATCATAGGTCTATGGTTTGCGGGTATTCACTATATTAACAGTGAAATAACAATACCAATCTACATTTTTATTGTCCCGACAATATCAATAATAGTGGTTTATATCAAGAAAATAATACAGGATTAACATAATAACAAAACTAGCAAGTCATAGGCGTATTAACCAAATGTTTATGTCGGTGAAAAACACACATGTATTATTTAACCTGTTCAGATAATTCCAATAAGCTTATGGAGGCCATGTCTGTTCGTGCTGTTCTCGACAGGGTTGCGTTGTTGAGAAAGTTACACTGTGTATTTGTGCTATAGCACTGTCGAATGTATGGTTGAATATATGCTATTATGTTGAGTGGAATTATGAAATACATCGATACGCATTGAAAACACGACCACAGTGCCAACAAATATAGCGTGGGAATTCCCAGCGAGACTTTTATTGTACAAATGAATATCCGGGGGCAGGTCGGTGAATTCGGAAATCCTTCTCTTCCTTCCCACCCCTCTAAAAAAAGGAAGGGAGAAAAGAGAGAAAGAAAATGAAGGGCTTTATAAAATATAAAGTGTAGTGAGCGCTAATTTTTTTTGGGGGGGCCCTCGAAATGTTGAAAAATCGTAGCCCCCCCCCCCCCCCTGAGCGCCAGGGGTGCCCATCTCCAAAAAAAGGTAAATTGACGTGTTTTTACACGTTTTTTCCCCATGGGGGGAGGGGGGCTGGATCCGCCACTGAGTGATAGGCTCGAGATGTACAAAAAGGCAAATAAAACAGTTTACACAAACAAGTGAAACTATACTTCAGCAACAAAAAGCCAACATTTTCATAAAAATGCAGCAATTTAGAACTGTTTCCTATTTCCTGTTCATTAATAAATGATGGTACTTTCATCCAGGATTGACACATATGTCTACTAATGTAGCTAAAACGTGTTCATTTGGATCTTCCATTGTATGGGAAGTTAATAGAGTGATTTTTCAAGATATGTTATGAGTTAGAGAATAAACACAATTCAAGCATTTCACAAACGACTACATCACTCTTTAGTACATGGCAACAGGAACAAAATAATTTTTTCGCAAAAGTTTCTACATCCTTCTTTCACACTTCTAAAAATTAGGTTAATTGACCATAAATTTCATAAACTAACAGATGATATGCTTTATCAAGGTAACATTAGATACATATCGGTGTCTAACAACTGTCTTGTGTCTCTCACAGTATTTGTTTTTAAAATCCACCATATTTCAAAGAACGGTATAAAAACGGAAGCCTCAAGATCTGTTGTACAAATTCTTTAAAAAGTTAAGTGAAATGAAAGTATGTCGTTTGAAAATGAAAGCGTTTATACAATAGTAACAGGATATGAACCAAGATACTTGAAAACAAATTTGAATGTTTCAAGCATAATGATTATTATTGTTCTGTTTGTTAGGTTGATGTATCATGGCACCAAATCATAGCTCAATGTTAAGAAAGAAACAACTTTAATCATACCTATTAATTAATAAGAGACCCCAAAACCAAAACCTGCAAGTAAAAGTATGAAACCTCTGATTGGTGACTACGCAGCCCTTGTTCATTTGATTTTATGCCTTTCTTTCCCACTCTTTAATTAGAAGAAAATAAATATTACACATTCCAAGCCAGGCATTACACTTCAGCAAGGCTGAGCTAGCTGTAGCCATATAATTAGAAGTGTATGATACTGTCTAGTTTGAAATTCAGTTAAAAATAACAATATCTGTTGTTACTGCAGGGTGTTTCTAATTACATATTTTTATTTGAACAGAATGCAAGTGTACATACAGGTTGAAGGATGTCCTCTTTCTCAAAACAGGAAGATGGCTTTGCTGCCATTATTTCATAAGCATTGTAGTAAATATTTCCATTACTTTAATTTACATATTACCATTTATGCTTTTTTGATGCACGGTGCTAAAAATAAATGCACTCTCAAATCTTTACCTCACTTGCTACATGTAAATAGCAATGTCTAAAGATTGTATATTTTGCTTGAGATTTCCCTTTGAAGGTCCCCTCTTTTTCTCTCCAAAAAGTGCCCTTTTTTGGTTGGTGCCGCCCCCTCCCTCTTTGAAAGACGCTTCATCGCCCCTGGTCTGTGTACACGAATTTCCAACTGTCTACTAAATTCAACTCCAGATTCAGAAGATTGTTGTCCCCAGGTTGCAGAAAATATTATCCTTCCGAAATGCCCGCAATGAACATGATGGAGAGACCTGCCACTCGATGCATTCATTATTTTTCACGCCGTGTTATATACGATTACAATAAGTTTGTAGATTGCCCTTTGGAAGAAGAATCGGAAAAATACCAGAACGGTTTCGAAAAACTGTGTTTTTTATACTTTTATTTGAAAGTAACATAATGTTCGTATGAAGCGAGTGCACATGTGTTTATGATTAGGCCTATATAGATTTCATTATTTTGTGAACGTACTAACTATAGGTCAATTCATTTTCTATTTATATGTACAGAAAGCCAGTAAATATGGAAACACTGGTGAAATAAATTTTTCTCAGGGGTGGTGGAGCATCTTTGAAAGGGAGGGGGCATCAGAATAAAGGACACTTCGAAAAACACACAGGGGAAAACCCCACCAAGTGTGAACAAAAAGCAGGAAAAACTATATTTTGAGAATTTTTTGAGGAAGCGAAGCGAGCGAACAAAATTTAAAAAATTTATGAGGTCCCAGTGCAAAAAATTAGATCTTATAAAGAAGACCCCCGAAAAACCTGATGAGTATTTAGCACAATCTAATGATGAAAGACTGAAATTATAACATCTATAAATGCGAGCGAGCTCTAGGGATAATTAAGGGAAAAGGGGCTCTATGTCGCCTTGAATTAGGGGTGCATGTTATGGAGAAAGGAAAAGTAGGCACTTGAAAAGTGAAAAGAACAGTTATTAGAAAAGAAAAGGTGCAGGTGTCAAAGTAAAAAGGGGAGTATCAGAGCATTCAGAGGTGAAAATGGCACTTCTTGCACTCAACAGAAATGAAAAGAGGCACTTGTGAGAATGGAAATGGAGAATCTGTTGAAAGAGAAGGGCACCTATCAGATTTTGATAGGGGCATTTAATAAATGTTAAAAGGGGTGTTTTGAAAAGGAGGAGGGGCTCATATAAAAAAGGAAAAGGGGCACTTATCCGAAGGAAATATGGTACTTATTAGAAAGGAAAAGGGGCACTTATCAAAGGTGAGAAGTGAAATTTAGGAAAAATTAAAGGGGTTCTCATTAAGAAGGGAAAAGTACACTTATTAAAAAGGAAAAGGGGCACGAATCAAAGTTTTAAAAAAGGGCAAAAATATCTCATGTGAAAAGGAGAATTCTCTAGCGTCTGAAAAGACGTACTCATCAGAGATTTTTTAAAAGAGAGGAAAAGGACAGTTATTAGAAAAGAAATGGGGCACTTGTCCTATGTAAAAATGGACTTATGTGGGTACCTGAAAAAGTGGGTGGCACAGCCCCCCCCCCCCCCCCCCCCACCTGGAGTGCTGCCACTGACATAATGGGCAACAATGAGAGAAAAACCCGGAAAATCATGTCATTTTAGCAACATTTGTCAAACACTGGTATCGAATAAGAAATAAACCACGTTTGAATTTTATTTTGGGGTCAACTGCCCCCCCCCCCCCATCAGTACGATAGTGGGGAAAGACACGTAGTATCGTCATGCTGCACCCCTTTAAACAAAGCACGACATACATGAAATACGGCATGAAGTTTGAAACAAAAATAAAAATCTCAAGAAAATAATAGTACATTATAGAATTATTACAGCAATACAGGAGGAATAGTGAATTGTAATTTATTGCATGCATATGCTGATTCTCCGGTACAAGCATTAATGACAATTATGACGTATAACCTAGTTGTATCAATACATTCATACCTTAGATACCTTATTTATACCTTAGATACACAAACTCTAATAGATCACAGTTTTACCACAGATAGAGATATGCAATATCTCCACATAATCAGTTCACTAATTACTTTTACACGTACGACAACACTAAAATGACAGCATCGTCAATATGACATTTTCTACACCACTTGTGAACTCAGCTTATTACAAAATGGCAAAATTCCTACATGAAGTTTTTATTATTTTACTTTAAAAAATTATCCTATTCATTTCTTCAGACTTCTGTAGAGAGACATTTTCGTTCTGGTAGATATGAATCTAATAATTTTGTTTTTTCATTCTTCAAATACCATAGTACAAAATTAGAAAATATTGCTCTTGCTAAATCCTCTCATATTCAGGAAATGACGAGAAATAGCTCAGTTTGGACCAAACTTTCTTGTAATGTGTGATTGATCCCATACACACATCTTTTTACTTTTAATTATTACTTATGTACTACATCATGAAACTGTTAACCTTTCCTATGCAGTAGGTTCTGGACAGTTTTTTTCACAATGTAATGGCATTTCGAGTACTCGACACTACTTTAAGAGGGTACAATTTTCGGTTTAACATATGAAAATATAACAAAATATCAAATGTACAGACAATAAAACTCCTCAAAATTCAACAGTTTTCTCTTTAACAATGCTTACCTAAATTCATCGGTAGCTTTCTTTTCTGAATTAAAGGAACGACTCTCTTTTTTAATCTACCTAAGCACTCTTCTGTCAAACCATCTCCTCTGATCTGGAGCACAGTCATGCAAGATTGTGTTGAGTTAAACTTCCAATATCAATCATACATGTTTGGCAATGGGATTCAATTAAAGTCAATACCTTTGTATTCACTTAAGGCACTGTTTTTTTTTAAAAACTATGACCAAATAGCTAAATGGCCCTTTGAGAGCCTGAAAATTTTCAAAAATAAAGAATTAGAAATCAATTACAGCTTTTTCTTGTAGCCTGGACCTAGATTGACCTCCCATGCTTAATGAAAAATTGTCAACATTGCTTCATGTGCATGAGGTATCCCTGAACAGCCAATTGTTTACGGAATTTTGTAACAAAATTGACATACCTTTTTGGTTGGAACCGAAAAAAATATATATCCACAAACATTATGCTTTTTTTTCTATTGATGATTAATGAGCGTGGGTGAATCTTAAAGAATGTTAATAGTAATCTGAATTAACTCCTGTATTTTGATGGAACAGTGCAATTGAAACGGTGTTTCGGACGTTACATTTTCTGTAAACATTGTAGACCCTCATTTAACCCACTAGAACAATAAATTAATGAAATTGTTTATGGTTTGAATAAGCTTATTAGTTACTCCAAGTCATTAAATTAAAAGAAAAAATAATTTTATTGTAGTAGCGCTTATATTAGAAATATACTCAAAATTTGAAAAAGTTGCCTCATTTTCCGTAAACGATTTTGTAACGTCCGATTTTTCAATTTGAAGTAGCAGAAAATATATGAACAGCAGGACCTATCTTTCGTAACATTTTTAAAACATTTCATGGCGGCTACCCACCAAAAAAAAAGAAATTTGCAATACATCATTACAATACTATTTTATAGTTAAAACCAATTTTCCGTTAACAGTTGTAACGTCCAAAACAAAAACTACCAAATAAATGATGATAATCCATATTTGATGGTATCTGGAGTGAATAAATCATTATGAAATAAGTTATTATAAGTCTTATTACAAGTCAAAACACAAATCAGGTCTTTCAAATCCAATAATTTTGTGTAAGCTCAAGAAGGGTGTTTTATTGTTAACACATAGTTTGCAAATTTCAACTAATTTTCGATCATAATATGTGCAAGTTACGATTTTACAATGCACACTCCTGTTAAAAACACTATTTTGATAATTTCATTTAGATCTAAATATAAAAATATGAAGAAATATGATGCAAAAATTCAAATTTTCCGTAAAATATCTGAATTTTGGGCAAAATTGACTTATAAAACATAAAATATTGAAGCCACACATTGTGATGCAAGGCATGGTTGGCTGCTTTAGTATATCCTTAATTGTAATTTAATAGAAACAATCTCAATAAGAGTGACTGATAAAAAAAATATTCAGCCATATTAACAGCACTTTCTGGTATGCTGTTAGCCCGTTTCGGATGTTACATTAAACTGTTAACAGACATTTTCATACTTTAACTAGTTCAAATGAGGAGCAAAGATAAATGTGAGAATAGCCACTTAAGCAATACGCAGTGTACATGTAAATGACACGGATATGATACGGGTATATAAAGTTGATAAAATTAAGCAAATTAAAGTGTTTTTCTAAAACTTTATGGGAAATATGGATTTTCATTTGAAAATACCTTTTAAAAAGGGCACTCAGTACACGTAACTAATCTGTGTAGAAAGTACATACATGTATAAAAGAAAAAGACATTACCATTAATACCTTATTTAATGATCCTAAACATATACATGTAGTATCTTCCTCAAATGTATGCATACATACAAAATGTATAAGCTAGTGTGAAATATAAATGGGCTGTGCATTTGGGGTTTTTTCTTCTTTTTTTTCCCTCTACAAAATGTCAAAGTTGGGGGTGCGGCGCTGCGGCCTATATCGCCGGCAAATACGGTACATGTTTAACCTACACTGTATATTGTTTGTCACCTGGGATATCGGCACAGCAAGAGTCAAGATCTATCAACAAACCAACCAACAAACCAACCAACCAACCAATCAATCCATCCATTCATCAATCTGTCATCAAGTAAATAAATAAATAAATACTTATTTAAGAGCATTAACAAAATGTTGTCGTTTGAAACAGCCTCCTAATACAAATAGTTGTAAAGGATGACCTAAAACATACAACATTTTAAAATACATCTAAAATGTCTCATTCTCGAGATGTACATACATTAGGATTCACTTATTTCTTATTACTAACATGACTGGGGGTACTTTTTTATAGTTTTATTTTAAAAAAGATTTTTCAATGCTTTGCTTACATACATGTATGCGTTAGTGATATTATTGAATGATACACTACAGTATATTCCGGTAGTTGAGGGCAAAGAACATTAGCAAGCTGATTAAACGTCTATATTGTAGAGTTTGTAGAAATTGATGATCTCATTGAAATGCTAACTTTGTGTAACATCCGAAACAAACCATAGCATACATTTCACACTGTTGTTCATAATGTGCAATTAAAAGTATGTTTCTAAGTGAATTTTCTAAAGAGTTTTGATGACTACAATTGCTATTAGCTTCATATTTCACTCTGTTAGATCACATAAGCATTTTTAACTACCGGTACACGTTCCTGAAATGAATAATATACCTTACATAAATTGAGTGGTCGATTAAGACAAACTTGGAATACATGTGTGTGTTAAACTAATTAAAACTGCAAAAGAATTCCATAAATGTTACAGAAGTATTTTTTGCAAACAATTAATGTAAATGAGGTCAATAATACATAAAGAAAAGTAATTAACTTGAATAAATTTATGATGTTAACAGTGTGTAACGTCCGAAACATCAGTCGTGTGACATATGAAAATTATTAGGCGATGCACTGGTTCCCAATTTGTTTGCATGTATTTACCTTATATCATCAGTTGTTATAATAAAATAAGTTTGACCTAAGAAAAAAGCATTTTAACTATTAAAACTAAAACTTGTTATTGTCAAAACCCAAATTTAGAGCTATTTTCAACTCTCAAGGGATACAAAATCTGTATTTTTCTAGATAGAAACTTAAAAATTTGCATGAATATGCTCTGAAACATATTCAATAAAGACTCGAACATATTTAAAGGTGTAGTTAATAGCAAATGAGTTTTATATCACAGTTATTAGATATGCTATAGTTCACAATAAAATTGTAAGAACTCATAGTATTCATATCTGGTGAATAAATAAGGAGATAGATTAAGCTCAAAAATTTGCATTTCTCATAAATATGAATAGTCCTGATCCTAAAAATACACGTTTGAAGTAAGTAAACATAATTTCGTTTTTGACCCTTTTGTGGACATATTTGGTATATGTTCAAAAAACCAGTGCCTTAAGCCGCTACATCGTATGTTCCATGCAGTAAGTACTAAGTCCCTTGTTATTATCTAACTCGGTGAGAAAACCGTGATTTAAATATGAGGTTGGTTTCAGCAGACACAGAAATATTACATTAGAGAAGCAGATCGGTGAAAATTTGAGCCAAACCTGATGAATAAGGTAAAATTAACTTTTAAAGTTTTATTCAATCAAACGTATCTTTTGAGGTCCCCCCCCCCCCCCCTTTATTCTGTACAGAAATTATTTAAATTGTAATTTTCTTAGTTTTTGATGGAGGATTCTCTTTCCAAACAAGGGTTGTGTAAAAGACATTTGTGCAAAGATAATACTTAGGAAGCTTGAACGATTAGATTTTTTTGTTTAGAGAAAATAACAGTTTCTGATTTTTTTTTCCCAGTTTTTTGTGGTAAGAGCAAAGGGAGGGAACTTGCAAGATTCGTCAAAGAGTTGTTAATTTGTGTTTGATTGTTTGTGACTTCAAAAAATAATATATTCCATATATATATCAGGTTCTGCTCAAACATTTACTGATCTATTCTTTTAATTATATTTGTGCTTCTACTGAATTTACCCAGATTTTAGGTGGATTCCCTTTTAATATAGTTTGACATGGAATCAGGTAGTAGACTGGTACTTCTTATGTTTGACCAGTTGAGAAGAACTCAAATAAATGAAATAACACCAGAAAGTACCATGACTATTCAAACGTTGAATCATGATAATATCCTCAACCGTTACGATAAAATACCATATAGTTGAATATACAACAGTAAAATTAGATTCTGTAGCATCTTTGCTATTTGGCATTTTGCTTTCGAGAAGCTTTGCTGTCAAAGGGAGTGTCTGCAATCTCGTCCTCCTCTTGCCGAGTTTATACTACTGGATCGTAATCTAAAAACCCTGTACAAAAAATAAAAAGAAGCAGCAATCAGAAAGTTAAAATAGCGTTTGAAATGTAATGGTGATGGGACAGGTGCAAATAAGAATGCATGGAATCAAGGGTACAATACAATACCTAGACGGTCCAAATGCAATAAATTATTGATAATTTATTGCATTTTCTTTATTTTTGTTATTTGTGGGAACTGCCCCTACCCTAGCCCACGCTGCGTACAGTCATGGTTCAGTGGCAAAGAAATGGCCTCGTAACTGTGAGGCCCCAGGATCAAACCGTGTCGATGTGCTATATTAGTGCCCTTTTGTGGGGCATTAATCCTCATTACTGTCATTTATGACTTAAGAGCGTAGATCCCCTAGTTGATAAGCATAGTAGCATACACATGCTGTATTGGTCACGCAAAAAAAAACACTGGAAAATTATTATTCAATAAAATCTGGGAATGTATACTTTTATCTAGATCTATTAGGAATAAATCATTGTCAAAATAATTCCATAAATTGGGGTCAAAAAAAAAATATTCCAACTTTCTGAGCAACAGTGTATATTACGCAAAAAGAAATTGAAATAGGTTATTAAATGTAGAACGATACATGAAATGGAGAAAGACCTGGAAACCCTAAACGAACACAAAAACCACTATTAGGGTAATATTCAGAAAATAAGAGACAGTTCTTTAATTTTCTTTTAAAGCTATTATTATTTTTTAAATCAATAATTGATGTGATTTAATTTGGTAAAAAACTCCTTAATGTTCTTTGTGTCTGAAAATGAAAGAGAAAAAAAAATTATATTTAAGAAATATCTGTAATTTACTTCCATCGACGTGAACCCAAGACTTGGATTGAGAGGAAATAAATATTTCTTGATGTGATTGATTACGTCATCGTCTAGCTTGACCATCTTACTGGTCCAGAAAGCAACAAGTCGGGAATCTTTGTCGTCTACGACTTCATGTCCATACGATGAAACATCGGTACCCTAAGAAAAAATATAAAACGAAAGAAAAATAAATCATCAATAAATTTATGAAATGCTAATTTAGATTCTGGACAATATTTACTAACATTCAGTAAAGGTGTTTACCGAAACTCTCAAAAAAGCCGCCGTTGGGGGATTTACTTTGCCATTTTTGTCATGGAATCATAGTATCACTATTTAAAATAAAATGATTTAGTAAAGCTAACCAAAATGTCTTTATCACATAGTAAACTTAGTTTAAAGAGCCTTCCGGAATACTAAATCATGTTTTATCCTAAACATATAGCATCAACCCAACATTTTCAGATTACGGATCAAGTGCCCAGCGAAATGCTGAAGTGTATGCTGTGAAAAGTTTCCCTCAAATATCATGATAATCAAAATCATGGCTGATTTTTAGAATAACCACAAAAAAAACACGATAAGGCGGCCTTAATTTCCATAAATCGATTGCACTCTTACAAATTCAACTGTGTATCCGTATGTGACCTTCACTATGGAAGGGGCATGGAGAGTTATACACCCTCTCCCCTTCTACCGAAGCCCCTGTATTCCTTGCCCTAAGCGATGTACGATGAAAATGAAGCATATCTGCAAGTATTATCTTGACAAATTATTCTCACAGATATTGACTATTGAAAGTATGTTACATTCACAGATTTCATATCTACTTACCGGCAACATACCGGTACTGCAATTCCCCGTCGTCAGAAAATCCAGCATGATTTGAGATACAGCGTTGCGTATCTTATTTCTCTCGTATGGCTTCTTCACTAGTTCCTCACGTAAGACATTAGCCAGTGAGTTACATGCCTCCATACTGGGGGTCATTGGTGGCCTCATGTTTGCTTGCACGATGGGACGAAGCTGAGTTAAGAAATATTGTAATCATAACATAAATGTTTAAGGAAGTATATTCCATTTCATCTCGTGATTGTGAAGGTGTCAACAAAGGTTTGCTTGCAAGAGAGAATAAAACAACAATTTACCACTGCAACCATATCACCAATTGTATGTATACAAGGACAAGTCCAAGATATTTTGTCCCATGTTACCGACCACATGTCTACATCCAAGATTTCAGTAGCCATAATAGAGCTAAATCAGGCAAAAATTTAACAATTCCATAAAACGATGTAATAATACTTTGTAATGTATGGGAAAAACCTTGAACTTAATTGTTGATACAGATTATAGGTGTATGGTTTTCTTGTTACGCTATAGCTTACTTGTAACTGCTTTGATACCAATATGAACATGATGAAAATATCCTCACCTGATGGGTGACTGTAAATCCTTGATAGCTTGGTATTTGGGATTCATCGGTCAGTCGTCGGAAGGCAGGCTTGGTGATCAAGATCTCACACTCGTCTCTGTCTCTTTGATCGAGAATCTTATCAAGGTCTCGAAGAACCATAGCTACGAATGCAGTATCAGGATCGCCTGAGCTCTCAGTCATCACGCTCTTCTGCGAAGCAAATCCCTGAATGGAATAATGGGGAATAATGCATTTACTGTGTGGATCGTTTAGATGCAAAATCCAGTCCCCCCCCCCCCCCTCCCCTACAGATATACACATGATAGTGAATAATAATAATAATAATATTTAATTTTTATATAGCGCTTAATACAAATGTCTCTAAGCGCTTAACAAATATACTGTTACCCCGTGAACATAGAGATCGTGTGGTCTAGTGGATAAGTTTCCAGATTGTGGACCTCAAAATACAGGGTTCGAGTCTCTACCACAGCACTAACGTCCTCTGAAAATACATAATCTATGCCTACCATACTCGACACAGGTGTGGTAAGTGAGTATATGGTAGGATTTATTCCTTGAATGTACTGAGCGCAACGGGTGCCTGAACTTACGATAATGGTATCGAAAGTGTTTTAGACGTTGTATCATAATCTGATAATGTGATATCCGCTATAGAACGGCTTGAATTATTATCAAGGTCTATTAAATCTTTTTTGACTATGAAGAAAACGAATCCCTTCTGGCTTATGTCTTTATAAAACTATTGTATGGTAGAAGCATTTTGTCAAATTGACAAGCATTACATTCCCTCTAGACAGTTACGTTCTCAAAACTCTGGCTTACTTGTTATTCCTAGGGTTAAAACAAAGTGGGGGCGGACCTTCGCTTATGATGGGCCGTCATTATGGAATATTCTCCCTCAATGGATTAAAAAATAGCAGTTCTGGTGAAGTGTCACAAAACAATCTTAAGAAATATCTGTTTAATTTAGCCTATAATTGATAACCAATTATACCTTTCATGTCCATAACTTTCATTTCATCTTTTGCACATGCTGCGCCCAGCGCATTTGATTGTCAAGTGGATTTGGCGCCTTACAAATCTTATTTATTATTATAATCATTATTATATTCAAACCGTATTTAACTGACCGTGTCTCTGAGAACGGCATTCTTGTAAGGTTTGACACGTTTTTCTAACAATGCTACAATGGCGGCCTTAATGGAGTCCTTTTTATTTTCTGGCGCCGAGAATAGATCATCAAGAAGCACCTGTCCTACCATGGGCCTTCTAATGAAGGAGGCATTCCTTGGTCTTCTCGATGGGGTCGGTTGCTGTTGCTGGAAAAAAGAAACAGATGTAAACTGGAGTATAAGTCCGAAAATGTTATGACAACTGAGAATCCCCCAATGAAAATAAAACACCACCAAAAAACAAAGATCGTCAACTTGTTGCTGTGCCGTTTTTTCCCTCCCCTTTCCTTCTTTCTGTGTGCGTGTCTGTAGGGGGGTCACGTGTCCCCTATGGTCTATATCCCCTTGGTCCACTACTGGGAGTAGGAAAATCATTTTTAATGGCGATGATTTTTTTTTTTTTTTTTTTGATTTTTTTTTTGTTTTTTTTTTGTTGTTGATTTTTTTCCATTTTATTTTATTTTATTGATTCCAAACAATACAAATCAATCTCAGAAATAAAAAAATAAAGTTGTTTTACCTTGACATAAATTCCAAACATTTTCATTACATAGATTTACATTTGATGAAAACAAAAATGAAATCAGTTGTAACATAACACAAAATAACCCCATCCAACCAGAGAATCCTCATGATGAACAATCCCTCGGCCCACAACAAGAAAAGCTACACAAAACTCATTAAAGCGGTCAAGTATGAAGTGAAGAAGTGGAAGAAGAAAATTCTTGACACGGAGGTGGAAGAGATGGAATTAGCTCACGCAAAGAACAACAGCCACGAGCTCTTCAAGAAGGTGAAGAAACTATCTGGTGAGAGAGACAAAATGCAACCTGCCGTGAAGAACAAGGACGGCATCTTAAAAACTGCTCCCGCAGATGTGTTGAAATGCTGGGAAGTACATTTTAGCGTTCACCTTAACACGCAATTTCCAAGGGACGAAAATGCTCTTTTGACCATACCTGACCCACAACCTACAGATAACCCAAGTGAACCTTTCACAATTGAAGAAGTAGAGTGGCAATAAAACTATTCAAGAACAACAAGGCCTGCGGTTGGGACAAAATAGCTGCCAAAACTCTAAAGGCTGGTGGACAACCAATGAGACAACTCCTGCTCAAAATAATAAATGCAGCATGGTCGGAAGGTGAAACCCCGGAAGACTGGAGCAAGGGTCTTATCCAACGGTGTCGATTTGTATCCGTGGTTGGGGGGGGGAGGGGGGGGGGGGTAATGATAGGTGCCATAATATTTTCGGCAATGGATCAAAGCAACCAAGAGGTAGAAGCGTGTGGCAGGTTGCACTCCCTCCCTTGATTTCCAAGTTATCAACTTTTTCAAGTCACCCTCAATAAAGATAACATTTCAGAGAATGTGGGTCCCACATGGGCTTGCTACCTGGGTTATTATCCTCTCAAGCGCGTAGCGAGGATTTTATTTTAGGGGGGGGCGGTAGTGAGCACGCGAATCACTTACAGAGCGCGCGATGGGTACAGGGAGGGGCGCGAAGCGCGGAAGCTTCGATGTTTCATTAAATTATTAGAGAAAGAAGACGATTCGTTGTACCGTTCTCGACTCTTAATCCTTGTATAAATTCAGTTTCTTTTGACGTTTCATTAAATTATTAGAGAAAGAAGCCAATTCGTCGTACCAGTCTCGACTCTAAATCCTTCTTGAATCAGGTTCCCCTTTCTCCGCGCATAGCGCGGAAGCTCTGACGTTTCATTAAATTATTAGAGAAAGAAGACGATTCGTTGTACTGTTCTCGACTCTTAATCCTTGTCTAAATTCAGTTTCTTTTGACGTTTCTTTCAATTATTAAAGAAAGAAGACGATTCGTTGTACCGTTCTCGACTCCTAATCCTTTTTCTTCCTACGTCCTCTTCCTTTCTTCTTTCTCTCTCTCCCACCACCGCCCCCAACGCCCCCTTGGCTACGCGTCTGTATCCTCTCTGTCTCTCATTATCTCTCTCTCCCACTCTCTACTTCTTTATTGCACTTTTGCGCTTCGCGCTGAACATTGAGCTCGTTGCTTTTTAACGCTATGGCTTTGCATTTGGCGCACTGCATTTCTATGTTGCTGTTGATTGAATAAATTGAATACATTCATCAATTCCTGATGAAGCCGTATGAGCGAGAATGCAATTTATTCTTGTCTCATATACGGTTGTCTCATTTACGTATGTATTATGAAAATGATATAGCAAAATGTGTATATTGATGGTCACCTTACGAGTAATAACCATTAACTACTCTCATCGGGCTTTGATCATTAATTTTTCTCTTCATTTTTTAAAATTTTGTATGGTGAAATATTGGGGGGATATACCCCCCCCCCCCCCCCCCCTCGGGATCGACACCAATGGTCTTATCACTCCAGTGTTTAAGAAAGGAGACAAGCTGGATCCATCCAACTACAGAGCTATAACTCTACTCTCCATACCCGGGAAAGTTTTCTGTTGAATGGTCCTCATGAGAATACAGGGAACCATCGAGAATCATCTGACTGAGGAACAATGTGGATTCAGAAGTTGTAAGGGCACCACAGATGCTGTGTTTGTCGTCAGACAGATCATCGAAAAGGCAAGAGAAAGAAGGATACCAATCCACTTGAACTTTGTTGACTGTAAAGCAGCATTTGATACCATATGGCGAGAAGCTCTCTGGAAATGTTTGCGTTCCATTGGAGTGGACAAGTCCTTATAGTTGACCTCATAGAGAGCATGTACAAACAAAACCAAATGCTCTGTTATGGTGAATGGAAAGATAACTGAATGGTTTGATGTCATAACCGGGGTAAGACAAGGCTGCCTCCTCTCTCCAAGTCTCTTCAACCTATTCCTGGAATATGTGATGAAGGACATCCAACAACTAGAAAGTGGAATACAGATGGGTGACATGCGTATCAACAACATCAGATATGCAGATGACACCACCCTGATAGAACTCGTATTTGAAAACCTCCAAATCTCAACAAATGAACTGGAGAAGGCTTGTAGAAGATGGGGTATGAAAATCAAAGCAACAAAATGCAAAGTCGTGACAGAGGATCATCAAGATATTTCACTTAACAACACCAACATTGAGAAAGTGGAAAATTTTGTCTTTCTCGGCAGCACAGTTCCATCCATAGAAGAGGACATGAAGAGACGTACAAGACTGGCTGCTTGGGCATTCGGAAGACTGAAAAGTGCCATCTGGTCCAACCAAGATATTTCTAGGAGACTCAAAGTCAGGATCTACAGAGCACTTATCCTCCCTATTGCCACATATGGAGCAGAATCCTGGACTCTCCGAAAACCAGATAGAAATAAGCTTGAGGTATTTGAAATGAGGTGTCTCCGCGGATCATCCTTGGAGTTCACCTAATGGACAAGATTAGGAACGAAGAGATCAGGCAGAGATTGAACATCCCAAGCACCATATGCGAGGAAATAATCAAACGTTGCTTGAAATGGTTTGGCCATGTTTTACGCATGCCGCATCACCGTCTACCATACCAATACCATTCCAAAATGACTTTAACGGACGCAGACCTCGGGGACGCCCCCCAAAGAGATGGAAGGAGCAGGTTCAATGCGATGTGGGATTACCCACACAAGAGGCAGAGCTAAGAGCCCAGGACAGATCAGACTGGAGCATGAATTCTCGCAGGGGAGCAAGGGGACACACCGTCCTATGCACCTAAGTCAAGTAAGTCAAGTTTTTTTTTCCAGTTTTTTTTTTTATTGATTCCAAACAATACAAATCAATCTTCGAAAGAAAAAAAAAAAGTTGTTTTACCTTGACATAAATTCCAAACATTTTCATTACATAGATTGTACATTTGATGAAAACAAAAATGAAATCAGTTGTAACATAAAACAAATAACCCCATCCAACCAAACACACTACTACCCCTCCCCCCTCCCCTCCTCACCATGCGACACACACACACACACACACCACCCGACCACACTTCCACCAGACACTGTTCCTAGCCTCCTCAGAATACCCCAAATTGGAGAGATGGTGGCTTCTTGCATAGTATTTGCACACACAAGCACACACGTACACACTCATACACTCACAGCTTGTTTCCCACTTGTCTACCTATAAAGGGAACTTTATATTATATTTTCTACACTGTACATCATCTTTTAGCATAATGTAAGCTGAAAAATAATAACTATCAAGCATATATACCCTTTTCTCAGTATGTTAAATAAATCTAGTCATCTGATTGGTCGTATTGGAATTGTGATTTTAGCGATGTCCGCCGACAGGTCAATAGTTTTTTTTAAAGATACCCGTTGCCCCGGATAACGGGCCGTATATATAAATGCTGCTGAGATCCCCAATGGTTATTATCCCCAATTTTTATCCGTTAACTTTTCACATTTCTTCGTATTTTTACGCTCTACAGGAGGTACGTATTACTGTTAATTCGAATAACTATATATTAACAACACCACTATTGTTCCAAGAAAGATTGGCGCATGCGCGGTCCGTATCTCACATTATCCCCAGTTACTTCATAAAATGAAGATCAAACTTTCAGCCTTTTCACACAGAGGTAAAATTCATCGTATCTAGAGCTGATTAGCTTAGAAATTTTCCCTATGTGAACGTCGTTTATACGATGTTCGGACAGATACGAAGTCGCGATTCATACGCCGGTCAAAGCAGGCTGCAGATACGAAGCCCGTATCTAGAGAGCAAGACGTTTTGTGTGTGAACGGATATACGTCCTTAGCTAGACCGGGCACTGCTCTTTAAACGCTCAGTAGGGCCATTGCACATTTACGAGCGTAAATGCGCAATGGCCCTACTGAGCGTGTGAATCTCGAATGACCGCACCGAAATTGTCTGTGTGTGAATGATGCCGTATACCTAAAGCTGATTATTTTAAAGCTCTTTAAACTAATCAGCTTTAAAGAATGTTACCCCTGTGTGAAAAGGGGGATATAGATCTATACATTAGCGAGTTTCTCACTCAGCGACGGGCAGACCTTTTACAGCACGGGAGCACTCAGGTTTACGGCCGTCACACACAGACCGTCCTCGTTACAATACAATAAGCGGTTTTGCTTTTCGGTAAACGCGTACGTACAGTACGGAGGTATTGCAATGCAATGCCAATTGGCCATTTTCGTGATGTAACCAAATTTAATGCATACGTCTTTGTGAAGTGCCTCGATACAGAATATTTCATTCACCATGATAAGAATAATAGTATTTCAATAGACAGGGTCCAAACTGCATACGTTAGTTGTTGCCAGGTTCGACAACATTATGGCTTGCCCTATATAGGCCTACCTAGAAACATTTAATATTATGCAGTTGGCATTCTGCCTATTGAAATAGTATTATTCTTACCAGGTGAATGAAAAAATGGTATTGAGGAAGTTCATAAAGATTTATGTATTAAATTTGATTACATTAAGAAAATGGCCTATTCCCTGCCATGCAATACAGTACAGACGGGACTACACGACTAACAAAATGTGTCTCTACCAAGCCACAAAACGGCTTTTTATCATATTTCAACAATTCACCATCCAGTATTAAAACAATTCATGTTGTATCCATATCCATGTTGTTATAGTTAAGAAACAATAATCGAAAAAATTCGCGTTGAAATTCGTCATCCTTGGTAATAAAACGATGAAGTTCCCATACCATATTTGGTACAAGCTCACTGATTGGCTGTCACTTGGGGTGTTATTGAGAACGGATTTCAGTTCTGGATTTCAGTACCTCAGCGGTCACTGTTACTATATTAGCTTCTCGATTTTGTACACGAATCGCAGATTGTCCGTCCGCGGTGAGCTTGCGAAAACTCCCTATTATCATCGCCGGCTGAGAGCCAGAAGGGCGTAAAAATAATATATAACAACGCTAATGCTCCTCGGCCTCTCAGCAGATGATATGCTCCATTTTACGCAAGATGTATTAGCAAATAATGTGTTGGTGTTGGTGTTCCACCGTTCTAAATCGTGGCATTGTATTTATTTCCACGCCTGAGGGTTGCCAACTATGTTGTACGGGTTACTTGTTAGTTCCTTACATTTATATGTATGAATAATACTATATATATATATATATATATATATATACTGTGTAATGTATTTACAGTAGACCTATACGTTATTTGGAGGTGTTAGCCTATGCTACCTCCCTTTCAAAATCGCGCAGTATTTGGAGGTGGATCATAGGTCTATGGTTTGCGGGCATTCACTTTAATAATATTAACAGTGAAGTACCAATACCAATCTACATTTTTATTGTCCCGACAATATCAATAATAGTGGTTTATATCAAGAAAATAATACAGGATCAACATAATAACAAAACTAGCAAGTCATAGGCCTACTAACCAAATGTTTATATCGGTGAAAAACACACCCGCATTATTTTTACCTGTCTAGATAATTCCCAGCCAAAACCAAAGGAGGCCATGTCTATTCGTGCTGTTCTCGACGATGTTGCGTTGTTGAGAATGTTACAGCTATTATTTTGTTTTTTTAGCACTGTTGAGTGTATGGTTGAATATATATTATATACCTCACTTAAGAAATCCAGCCATCTGATTGGTCGAATTGCATTCATAAACTTCAACTGTTCCTGTAAAATTCTCGGTAACCATGCATAAAACATTTCAATATTTTTAATAACCATGGTTATTAAAAAAAGTTGGTCAGCCTCCATGGTTACCCCATAGGTTTACATGTTAAAAAATGGTTTGAGCGATGGAGGATGCCGTATGTGTGCGAAGGATTGGTCGGTAATTTCAATACAATTGAATCTCGATCGATCTTACCGACAATTTTATCTTGCATTGTTGACATGAAGACGAAAATAAACTTCCAAAAACAAAAAAACAACATCTGCCGATAGATCTTGATCTAAGTTCGTGCCAATATGCATTGCAAAAGTAAAAGAAGAGTCCGTATATGGAGCTTTTGCGAAGCATTCATCACACGCGAAGCCGGTTTCAATCCATTTTAATGTATATATTGGAGAAAACTGTCAAGCATGTTATCGGCGGGCCATAGCCGAGTGGTCTAAGCGTTGGTTTTCGGTACACCTCTTGTTGTACGCAAGGGTTCGAATCCCGTCTTCGACAAATTGAAAAATATTTTTAATTTTTCATTTTTTAGTCTATTTTTTTTCGGCATATAAAAGTATTAATGACTGCTTTAATATTCGAGAAATAGTTGTTTTCATACGCTCTCGGGAAGGTTACAATTGGGCTATTCCCCTCGGCAAGCCTCGGGGAATAGCACAATTCTAACCTTCCCTTGAGCGTAATAAAACAACTATTTCTCTCAAAGCAGTCATTAATACTATACTATTATGTTGAGTAGAATTATGGAATACAACACAATAGAACAATTTCGATACGCATTGAAAAAACGCCCACAGTGCCAGCAAATATAGCTTGGGAATTCCCAGCAAAACTTTTATTGTTCAAGTGCATATCTGTGGGGGCGGTGGCAGTGAGTTCGGAAATCCTCCTCCCCCCCCCCCCCCCCCCTCTAAAAAAAAAAGGAAGCGGAGGAAAGCGAGAAGAAATGCACAGAGAAAATGAAGGGTTAAGAAGAAAGAAAATGAAGAAAAGAGAGAAGGAGTCGAGACTGAGAAAGAGAGAGCCAGAGAAAGAGAGGAGAGAGTGAGAGAGAGAATGCTTGTTCCTTGTATCTCATTATTACACATGTTTCTCATAAATAATCACATTCATTCTGGAAAATTTTATCATTTTCTTGCATGCTTTATACTAAGTGAAGTGTTCATTACTTCAGCTTAATCTCTATGCAAAAAGAAATAACTCATTAGTGTGTTGTATAAGTCTACCTCTCTTTCAATCTCTCTCTTAAAGATATTATGTCCCTTTTGCAGCCAACATCAAATTCTGTAGAACTTTGCAGGAATTATGGATATGTCATGTATGTCCTATCTGTGAAATTTAGCGTTAGCAGTGTCCTAATATTCGAATTATGCAAGGAAACCCGTTTACGTGCTAGACTTCACTGTCAGTCACTAGGGACTTTTAGATTTGCGTGGACTGATACATGTGACGTCCATTCAAGGCAGTGCATTAAAAGGACGTCGATCGTAGCAATCCCCATTGTCTTCGTGCGAATCTAAAAGTCCCTACTATAGTGACTCACTAGCTTTTTTCTTCTTTGGTATAACATACATAAATGAGCTGTATACGTGAGCATTTGTCAACATCGATAACCCACTTCTTGTAATGGCCAAAATTAAACTGATTGAATCTTTGCGCAGTATAAAACTTACGACCATTCGGTACAATGGTCTGAAAAATCAGTCTATACTTAATGGCTCTTTAGCTTTTAAGTCGATTCGACAACTAATAGTCGTTATTTTCCCACTTAAAGACATTTTCAAGCCCCCCCCCCCCTTTTTTTTAAATTTTTTTTAGGGAAGTTCTACAAAATTAGTATTATCTTTCAAATGCCATTGGAATTTAACCTTTTCCCTGTTTTGGCCTGCAAATGGGACATAGTACCTTGAACATGTCAGGCAACTCTCTGGCGATGTTTTTAGTCGTCAAGAGAAACTTATAAATACTTAGAAATAAATATAATAATAAAAATAATAATCATAGCCTAATAGTCCACTCCAAATTTTATTAAACCAAAACGGAAATTCTTTTTGCCCAATTGATGGTGAGCCCGGCAGCCACTGAGCAGCGCCAGATCGACGTTGCTCTATCCCTAATTGTTGAACGCCAAACAAGATAGCAACAACTCCCATCTTTTAACGTCTTTTGGTATGACGCGGCCGGGGTTCGAACCCACGACCTCCCGGTTGTGAGGCGGACGCTCTACTGACATAAAATGTGTTAACAAGTCCATTGGAAAGCAAAATTATTCGCACCCCATATCAATTACAAGTGTCAAAATTCTGTAACAATGTTTGTTCACAGCCAATAGGATATTTTCGTACTGTAACCAAATGTAATACATAAGTCTTTGTGAAGTGCCTCAATATTTAATTTATACTGGGAATCTTGCTCAACAAGCCTAGCTTTTCTGAGATTCCCTTTTTTCCCTTCTCAGTTAAATCAAGCAATATAAAATATTTTGTCTCATTATCAAAGTTAAATATACTCTGTAAACTTATTTGATTACGAACATACTTGTCAGTATTTCGTTACTTGTATAATTCATTTGTTCTATTATATATTGTATTACTGTATGGTTTATGTATAGCATTTAATTTGGGAATATTTTAGTAGAAAATAAATAAAATCAAACAAAAAAATCAAATCAATACAAATTTTTCCATTTACCTGATAAGAATGTCAAAAAGCAAACTTCATATAATAAGTGTTGCTATGTTGGTCAATCCATAATGTTTGTCCACCCTGGCAACAACTAATCATGTATGCACTTCGGATTCTGTCTATTCAAATACTATTATTCTCATCAGGTGAATGAAATAATTTGTATTGAGGCACTTCACAAAGACTTATGCATTAAATAGGATTACATTACGAAATTGACAAATGCATGATTTCAGTAGCACTTACTATTCTCAGAAATTCTACTTTTTCACTGATAAAACTTTTTTATGAAACAGGGACCCGATGGAAGCCGGATGTTATGATGTTATTCACATTCATGTCATTTTGTATTATTGAAGTGCAACGGTGCCTATCAATTGCCATATTCTTTTCTTCTTGCTTGCCATTCGTTTGCACTGTATGCCTGCATATTAATGTGAGTTGTATGTGAAACTGAAAGATGTACATGCATATCACTGCCAAATAGTTTGAAGTTGGACGATATGCAACTCGGCTCCAACTTGGTTGCGTGTGAAGCACAATTTAGGAGTAGATAAATTTATATTCTTTCGACAAAGTTTTCATTATCGAAGGAGTCTCTACGTTGTCAACGTTCTCTGGGAATTTACATTACGAAGGTTAGAATAACAGCTGACGTCTAGCTTGGGTGAGATTGTTTGTATGTCGCTTTGATGGAGTATCACAAATCTGGGCTTTTAAACACGGAAGTGAGAAAAATGTAAAAGAGAAGAAACGAGTGTATGTGGGTAGACTTGCAGCCTTTTCACACACAGCTAAAATTCATCGTATCTAGAGATGATTAGAATCACTCAACAGTTTTAAACATGTTTATAGACAAAATTTCCCAGTGTACGTGAACATCGTTTATACGATGTTGGGATAGATACGAAGTCGCGATCCATACGCCCCTAAAAGCAGGCTGCAGATACGAAGTTCGTATCTAGAGAGCTTGACATTTTGTGTGTGAAAGGAAATTCGTGTTTAAACGTGTTTAAACTGGATGGAGCGTGCGCTTTGATTGATATGACATGACCTTCAATGCGCAATGGCACTACTGCGCATTTTTCGAGCAGTACGGTTAATCACGAAACTATTAACGATCGCAACGAAATTTCTGTGTGTGAAAGGCTCGTGATTAGTTTAAACACGTTCGAAACACGTTTATACTAGTCATGTTTATAGAATTTTAGCTGTGTGTGAAAAGGCTGTGTAGTTTGGGGTGTATTTCTAGGATTGTGAGAAGAAATGTTGGAGGCAAACAGGGAAAAAAAGAAGGTGATATAACTTTCTCATGTGGATGAAGCGGAATGAAGCAGTATATTTTACTTCTATTTTCTTCTATATAAACTGAGGCTTTTAAAGCTTTAAGCTAAATATGTAGTAGAACTTTAAGGAGTAGTAGTAGTAGAAGTTTTAAATCAAATGAAGATACTTTGTACTCGTCTATATTCTAGAGAAGAATGGAAGGAACGGAATCTGATATTGATTTTTCACAGATTTTTCAATATTTGAATTTGAATTTATTAACAACGACACATCACACTAATGAACAATCATACAATGCAAAGAATAATACTGATACATGTATACATAACATAAGAGTTATGTTGATTTAACAGTTATGGTTTTAAAACGATATTTATACATAGCTCGCATACTATTAAATATACAAAAGATATATACGTATTATGTGTATTACTATATTTAGGTGAAGTTGTTAATGGTAAGTAAAGGTCAGCACAAATGCTAGTCGAGCCTGGTTACATTAACAGATGGTTGCATATAAATTGTGAAGGAAAATATTTGAAGGGTAATGTGCTGCTATCTTGAAGGACATGAAGGGGGAAAAATCGCCCGGGAATGACGGGGCATTTAGTATTTTGGTCTTCTCATTGTAAACCCGAAGTCTGGACAATTTTCGAAACTTTACTAGCAATTTTGTTACATTCTTCATGGAGTCAACGTCGTGTACTAACAAAGGGTCATGACCATTACCACAATTAAATGCAGTGGAGCAATCAGGGTCACAATGCGCCAAATTTTATAAGAACGAACTGTGTTCTTTTTAGAAAAATATAATAGTGCTCGTCAGAGGCGGCGCTCCCGGGGGCGTATTTTTTATTTACACGGCAGCGAGGGGAATTTCTCAATTAATTCCAATGAAACCGCTCGCGACGAGTCTAGACTAGACCGAATCGGAGTACGAGTACAGCAGTGCAGTGTTAGGGAATGTAGATCTAGAGAAGGAAACGATGAAAGACATCTACAGGAAAACAAGAAAACAAAATAGTCTAGATGTCTAATGCAATAAACAGTGACGGCAGTATAATATTATGTGCGACACCATGGCACAGAGAAATCGAGAGCGTGAACATATAATATACATGCCCTCGGCCACGTACCACCAACACAGAGTACATCGACAACACAAGTCATATTCAGTATTGTTGTTGTTGTTGTTTTAGTTTATAGGCGTTTGTCATTCAGAAGTGAATATTTACGCCTCTTCTCTTAGGATTTTTATTCCTTTAAAATCAGATTTACTTTTTTTGATATATAGATTGGATAGTATGCGTGTGTGTGTGTGTGTGTGTGTGTGTATTGGGTTTTTACAGACGTGTATCAATCAGATATAATTATTTACGTCTGGGACCGACCTTTAAACGTCACCATCCGAAAGACGTGACTCAGTTTCGAACCTGCGTCCTCGGCTGAATCAGTTTGTAACTTCCACTTTTTAGCTGGATTACAGGCGCACGCCACAACGCCTAGTACAGGCACTACAGACTAGACTCTCCGCGAGCTGTTTCATTGGAATTAATCGAGCTTTTCCCCTCGCTGCCGTGTAAATAAAAAATACGCCTACCGGGGGGGGGGGGGGGGGAGGTGAAAAAAGTGCCCCCACACTTTGTCAAGTACCCCCAAAGTGCTAATTTCTACGAAGCAACAATGTCCCTTATACTTATAAATAGGTTCCCGTTCCATATTCTTATACGTGCCACAATTACAACCTATGATAATTGCCTCAATTCAAATCTGAGAGGTGCCCCTTTAGTGCTCCTTTTCTTTGTGATAAGTGCCCCCAATTTGTTTATAGGAGCCCCTTTCACATGTCATAGATATCCCCTTTTCACCCCTTGATAAAAGTCCCTATACAAATGTGACAGGTGCCCTTTGCCATTCTCATAAGTGCTCTTTTCATCTCTTTTCATCTTTTTCCAGTTGCGATAAATGCCCCGATTTACGTCTGATAATTGCCTCATTTACTTTAAAACATGCTCTTTTTCTTTTTAACAAAATTAATGCCCTTATTCCTTCTGATAATTGTTCCTTTCCCTTTTTAATAAAAACCCCCTCTCTTTCTATGAAACATCTTTTTTTATTTGTGATAAGAACCTCTTTATTTTGACATGTGCCCCTTTCCCTTTCTTATAATTACCCTATTTAAATTAGATAACTGCCCCTTTTCCTTTTTTTATGTGAGCCCTTCCCCTTCTCCTTTCCATAAATGACCCTTTTCACCTCTGATAAATGCGCCTATCGAAATCTGATAGGTGCCCCTTTTCCAATCTCAAAAATGCCTTTTCTTCATGTCTGGTGAATGTCCTTTTTTCGGTGCGAGAAGTGCAATATTTTCACCTCAGATAATTGCCCCTTTTTACTTTGACACCTACACCTTGTTTTGTTGTAACAGTTAGTGTCATTTTTCCTTCTGATAAGTGCACTCTTGTCGTTTCTCCATAACATGCGCCCTAGATTAAATTAGTCGACTCGAACCCCCTTTTTATTTAATTTCCCCCAAAGCCCGCTCGCTACGGGATCACAAATCTTAAAATGTTTACTCACCCACTTCGCTCGCTCGCAAAGTAATATTCAGACCGCCACATCCAACTGCAAACGAGGCTTAAGCAGTATCGTGGATCATGTATTGAGAGAAACAAATATTGATATCATCCCCGATAATGTAATCACAATAATGACAATGTACGGGTAATATACCAATGTCTAAAAATGGTATATGTTCGCTTTGATTTTCCCCCTTTTGTCCACTTTTTGCAAGTGCAAAATGGTCAGTATTCGTAAGGACCGCTATTCATAATTTGAGAAAAGGGTCATTATTCATAAGGGTCGTTATTCGTAGGGATCGCTATTTGTAATAAAAAAAGAGGGTCGCTATTCATAACATGAGATGAGGATCGCTATTCATAATACAAAATCGAGGTCGTTATTCATAGAGGTCTCTATTCATAATACGAGAAGAGGGCCCGCTATTCATTATTATTCGCATTATGAATAGCGACCCTCACCTCTCATTACGAATAACGGTTCTTATATGCCTTTATGAATAGTGTCCCCCTCTCCGTTTTATGAACAGCGGTCCTTACGAATATCGGTCCTTATGAATAGCGGTCGTTATGACTAGGGAGGCACCCACACCTTTGATATCACCCCTCATCTCCCAAGAAATAACATACGTTTCATATATCCCTATTACATGTATGTGCCACTAATCCAAACGAATGAGAGCAATTTTTCTTAAATTTCCCGCAAAAACTGGTTCACTACGCTCCCCCGCGTCTATAGTTTATCTCCTTATTGAAGGTCTAATTCCTTTTTTTCATTTAAAAAAAAAAATCTTTAAACTTCAAGTTCACATTATATATATATATGATGACTATGTTTTTGTCATGTAATCTTATCTTGTCATGTCATCATACTTGTCAGTTATATCACCAGAAAAATGGAAGAAACAAAAATATTTTTTAACAAAATGAATGAATAGTATATCGAATGGCTTTATTTAGTTTTGTTTTGTTTTTGGAGGTGTTAAATGTTTTTCACGGTTTTCGAAATATCACAATCTCCTACTTTTGTTGGTGTTTTCCTGCCGGTACTGTGACAAGTTTTTTGATTTGCTTGCTTCAATAATTTTTTTGGTTGATTAGTGTGGGCCTGGCATATATAGACCATGGACCAAGCTTCAAAATTCTTCAGTTCCGTGGCCCCCACCGGGGAAGTACTTTATTTTGTTTATTTTTTTAATTTTATTTTGTTCTAAGAACAATGGTGAAATCTTCCCATCTCCACCTTTGTACGTTTTGTCACAATTTTGATATAAAGTTGCAAAAATCACTGTATGTAGCACAGCCATTCTACAATGATGATGTCATAGCTGTTCCTTAATTGACCTAGATCTATATACAGCTACATGTATATGGATGCCGAGATTAGCCCCAGTCTCCCAATACCTCCTCCTCAGCAACGAAAAAGGAAAACCTGAGATAACAAATCAAATAGCGGCCGACTGAAAGATTGATTGAAGAAGGAAAACAGTATAGGAATCAGTATTTTCCATTTCTTTTTCCTATCATGCTTTTCAAGTGATGTTGTGTAATAATCGAAGAATGTATCTAACAATTTAAGCCCCCATCCACTGGCTGCTTGCTCTATTCAATGGTTCGCGCCGCGCCGTTCCATCGCCATCGCGATCGTATTATCACGAAAGGAAATTCACCTGCACTGCACTGCGCATGCGTCGACGTAACTGGTACCGGTACGGATGTGGGGCTGAAATACTGGACGTGCGTGGACTCGACTCGTAACTGTAAGTCAAAATGATTCATAATTAAATATTTCTCCCTTTTCCCGAAATATTTGTTTATATAGCTCGTTAAAGCATTTTTAATCTATCAGAATATCAAGGTTAACATAGAGTGTGTTGGTGTAAATCGAATGTGTAATGTGTTGAAACACCGACTTGATTCTTGTTCGCAGCTGCAGCTCGGAATTGACAAAGCCTGTGTAACAAAAATGTGAGGTCAAGTAAAAATAATGTCTGATTGAATAACCGAGTCAAATTGTACTAAACAGGATAGAAATTAAAATTCTGTTAGTTTCAAGAAATATCTGCATTATCTTCTTGTATCATTAACTTTGTTCCATGCTGATGATATGTTTATTGGACAGTCGTGAAATAGTGTTCAGAAATTATCCGGTGCATGCCATTTATTTAGTTTGGATGACCTTTGCGTTGGGCTTACGTGCTCGGGTGGAGTGTTGATATGGCGATATGTTGAGGGAGGTGTAACAACCTAGATTCCAGTTACCGGTGTTTTTAGTGCCTAAAATCAAATGGGCGTAGGTCTATACCTAGTGTTGCAGTGATTTCGATTTTATGTTGTAATTCAGGGGTGGAAAATTGAAACTATCTAACTGATGTTCAGGCACCTTGCTGCCCGAATGGGATAATATTTGGGGTGTGTGTCTGAATATTGTCATATCCCGACTGATTATAAAATAACATCTTAGATCTAGACTAGTCTAGATTCTTATTTAAATTTACATGGGGGTATTTATGCGACTGCTTGAAACTATCCCAATTCTAAAAAAAGAACGAGAGAGGAAAAAATAAACCCGTCGTTCACATGTTATTTCATCATATGCAATATACCTAGTAGTAATTGTACAGTGGGCATCTTGCCAAGCCCAAGGAATTTTGCAATTGCAGGATTTGTTATACTTTTATTTTCATAAAGTGCCATTGGGAATGCTCCATTATAACTGAATTTCTTGCGGTTTCATGTAGCTAAATGCCTAATAATAATAAAGGGGCTTCCAAATATCATATTGTTAAAGAATTACTATATCCATCCAATTGTCAAAACTTTGCATTACCTTTAATCCTAATGAAGGTACATGTAGTAGAGTTGTTTACCAGCTCCATGTTCTAACAATATTGTTCTACATTTATGCAATAAATACATAATTTTCAACAATTTTGCATTTTTCGTTCGGCCTGTGTCTTTTCTTTTTGTGCCATTACATTTCACTCGGCTACCTTATCGGTTCAGATTGATTACAAGGATAAGTCCTACCATTGTTTTTACCCTCTCCCTTCCTTTCTCTAACACACGTATTCAGGGAAGTTACCGTTGCATCCATCATCGGCCTGCGTTCCAGTTTGAGGGATTCTGCTGCAACCTTGGTCTCAGCATCACGGCATGGACTTCTCTCATCAGAAGACAGTTCTACACAACGTGGAGCTGAGGTTGGCCCGCATCCGTGCAGCCCTGTCGGAACTCACTGATATTCAGACGGAGCTGCAGAAAAATGCCACTGAGGTAATTACGAGATTAGTAAATTCTACAGTTTCATTTGTTTCTAATTATTGCTTGCATGTATTTCACTGAAATTTATATTTAATTATTTTTTCCAAATGGAGGCAAAGGGAAAAGGCCTGTAACATACAGTGTAATAATACTTATAATTATCACGTGGGCAATGTTGCTCTTCTTGTGTTGCTTTTTGTTGATATCTTAATGTTATCCACTGTATGAATTAATCAAAGAAACATTGGAATCAATGTATAAATCATCACAATCATGGAAGTCCACACAGAGTTGTGTTTCATTTTACATTTATGATTGTATGTCACTCTTGCAAAAAAGAATGAATATTTGAACTACATTTGAATTATTTAGAAGAAATCAAAACACAGCATATACACTGTACATGTACATGTTTGCAAAGATGCCAACTGTTCCCTTTTTTTCGTGCAAAATACGGCATTACTTTTTCCCCTAATAAAATATGTTTTTTCTATCGTATACTGGTAGTGTGTATTTATTGGGTACATTGTGCATTTTGTGTGTTTACGACTGTACGTGTGTTGTGTTGTGTTGTACATGTACATACATGTTGCATTGGAGAGTTTGCAATATACAATATGCAGTGCATGCAGTAATAAATTGCACAGGTACTGTATCAATACCATATATTGCGATTGTGTTGTACAATTGTTTACAAGTGTTTAACTAGCCAAGTAGACTCTAGCAAGTCCATCAACTAGTCAAGTTCTCTGCCGTCTTAAGCCTTCAATGGAAGGTGTAGAATGACTCAATACGATTAGTCTTTATATACAATACATGTACATTGTAATATTTTCCTTTCCAAAACAATAATACAACAAAACTTTGGCAGTACATGAATAAAATGTGATGATATGAAAAATACCCTTACACAAAGTGGAGGTCACAAACATACATGTAGCTTCGGCCAAAAAGAAAACAATGTTATTGAATGAAAATTGAAGCAAAATATAGGATGACAGAAAATAATAATACAGTCGAACCTGTCTATAAAGACCACCCAAGGGAGACAAGAAAAGTGGTCTTTAAAGGCAGGTGGTCTTTGTGTACAGGTTCCTTTTACATGTTTCACTGAGAAACCTTTTTTAAGGAAAACAAAAAATGTGGACTTTGTAGACAGGTGGTCTCTAAAGCAGGTTTGACTGTATGTAAAAGGCTGGGCATGTTGGCAAGCAGACCTTGTACAATGTAGTTTGCATATCAAAAGAATCATTGTGTTTTCCATAACACCCTGTGACAGTGGATGAAACACGTCATACATATATACTGTATACCGGTATTGTACACAGCAGCCACCACTGCTGCTCAGCTACATGTAGATGTATGTACATGTACATGTACTTCAACATAAAGCAAAACCCTGTATATCATTCATATGGTATACTTACCCATATAAATGTGCTTTCCACATTGAAATGAAACTGTTCTACTGGTACACTGTAGTTTGTACATTTAATTCTTCCTCTAGATCTTTATCTCCCCAGTAATAAAACTAGGTGTTTTTTTTTGTTATACAATGTGCACTACATAGAACAATCAAACGCTGTTCATAGATGAACTGTCATGCCATGAATGACAGAATCCTGTAGATTATCTGCTTATGTGAACAACATGGACTTCCTTTTAGGCTTTCCTAACAGGATATGTTGTGAAATAGCACCCTCTGCCAAAAAATACTGAATCGAAAGCAATATTTCACTTTTGACTTGGAGCCACATATTTAGTTGGACTGCATATTACACTAAAGAGTGCAGACTGTGCAGTGCACTTTTTAAAAATATTTGTAAAACATGGCACGTGTGAACTAGATTTTTAAACATTTTTCATACATGTATTTCAGGGTTAAGGATAAGGACAATACTTCCCAAAATACAATTCTTCAGGGATCCCAAAATTTGGAATGATATACACTGTACCAACAGGAATTGGAGTGAGCCAGCACTGAATAGTTTTAAAAGAACATTTACATGTAAATAGTATTTATTACAACAATACTCAATATTGCAATAACCTACTAATTTAATACCTTATCAGACAGATCAGTATATACATGTACAGGTATGTGTTTGTATGTGTGTATGGGAGAGAGTATACAGGTGTATGTGTGGAAGTAAATTGTTTTCCTTATTTTTTTTTCCTCTTTGTGTCAGCAGTCCCATGATATATTTTCTGAATCCCTACCCATTTAATCAACCTCTCCTGTTTCACCCCCTATGATGTCAGATACAAATTACCTGTAGGCTGTATGATTAATAAAGTTGAAACTAATCCAGTTTTGAGCCAAAATCATGAATAAACCATGAATTCCATCTAATATTTGACATTTTACCCCACATTTGGTATCCCTCATTGATTATTATCTCCTGTTATACTCCTACAGTGTACATGTTAGCACAAAATGCCTTATTAGGCATGATTGGTTGATTGTAACCAGATTATACCACAAACATCACGAGACCACATTATTTTATTATAAACATTCCATCCAGGAAATCCTTAATCCAGATAAAATGGGTATACATTAGCAACATGATGTAAATGAGATGCAGTAACTGAGAAGAGCTTCATTAGCACAGTGCCCTGCTGTTTTAGAGTACAGTGTTTACTGTTTGGCATATAGTCGCTGAAGTTTAGCCGTGAGAGTTTGTTTTCAGAAAGTTTTCAAAGGATTCTTATCTCATTCAAAGTTAGATTTCCTTTGGGTGTTTAACATGCCATGTCTTTGATTCTTTTTGTTATTCTGTTCGTCGGTTTATCCATTTTTCATTGTTTCCAGATTTTGTAAAAGATTCTCTGAGCCAAATTGCTCTTCATTTCTGTTTATAATTTTGTTGGCAAAGATAGGCTTGTTCAGTTTCATTTACTGTTATGGACTATCATTTTTGTGGTGGTGGTTATTTTACCTGGCTGCTAAGAAAGCATAAATATTTGTTAGTAAGCAACCAGACGGCCGACGGCTCACCTGGTAATGAGGATCAATGCCTTTCCAAAGGGCACTAGCGCATCGTCTTTGTTTCGAACCCGGGTCACCCGATTACGAGACCACTGCTCTGCCGACTGAGCTATCATACAATATTCAGAGCTTTTATGTCAATTATGTAAATTATTGATTGGGATTTAGATTCAATTTTCTTTTTTTTCTTCTCATTTGCCTTTTGTCCTTGTGAACCAGAGATTTCATTATATTTCCATTTTCTGAACACTTATTTCCTTTTCGCAGTCCAAGCACGACATCCAGGCCAACTTCAGTCGCCAGCTAGAGAGCCTACGCACCCGAGAGGTTTACCTGCTCAATCAGGTGGACACACTGCTTCAGGTCAAGCAAGAGCACCTTCATCTTCAGGCAGACAGCTTGAAGAAGGAACTCGGAGCTCTCCAGGCACTGCAGGAGCACGCTAGGTCAGCCAGGAAAACCGTTGACTTGCAAGACATCGAAGACATCATGAAGAGGTATTTTGTCACCTTATCATTTCACTCTTCCTCACATGCCTTTTCAAAGCCAGAGCTGCCAACCATTACGTTTTTTCCCTGAATCATTCTTTTTTTTCCTTCAAATTACGGTAGTGTGTTTCTTCTTCATAAAATACTTTTTTTTTTAATTAAAAAAAAAAAAAAAAATGTTATTGTTACAAACCGCATGTCAAACAACTGCCCTAAAATGTTGATTTGATCACAAATTCAATAGAAACGTAAGTTTAAAACATACTTGGAAGAGAAATATTCTCAAAAAGAATAAAACGCTGAATACCAAAATGAATGAAAAATACCTACCTTACTTGTATAGGTCCTAATATGGAAAAAAACAGCATGAGGAATGGACATTTCTGCATTGGAAATGTGTCGTGCGTGGTTGTAAGTTTCGTTTTGATGAATTCCTTTTTTTTGCTTGAAATTCCTTTTTTGGGTCGCACAAGGTTGGCAGCTCTGCTTGTCAAAGCCTTACGTTGACAACCATGTGGTTTAAACCCTCTGGTCCCTCACCCTGTATGGTTTCAAGCACCTGAGTGCCATTTGCTTATCCAAAGCCCTCGATAAACTTCAACCTTAAATTTTCCTCTTACTCTAAAACCATCCGTCCATCCGTCTTTTGCCAGTCTCTCCTGATAACATGTCCATCAAAGGTTGATCTTATTTAATATCAGATTCCATGTTTTCCCTAGTCATGTCCGTTATTTATTCATATGAGGGGGTTTTTGTTGTTATCAATAACACTCTTAACATGCTGTACCACCACATTTCCATCCCTCCATTTTTTTTTTTTTTTTAATATATATATCTAGCACCTATCGTCCACCCCTCAGTGGCATACATCAGCACCAACCAGATATATCATTGTAGAAATTGTTATTCAATGACTTTACAAAGTGAGCAACTTATCTTTCTCAGCGGTTAGCATTTTCTATGAAAGTGTTTTACAATATCTGTGATATTCAACTATTTTCTTTTTATTGAACCATGGTTGCAGATTCCAACAATTCCAACTTGAGCCCGAAGAAAGTGGATCCCTAGAGTTTGTGAGTGATCCCAAACGCCTCAAGCAGTCCATACTGTCCTATGGAAGCATCAACCCAAAGCGTTTCTGCCCTGCCAAGGAAGATGTACATGTCAAACCTGGACAGGTCTGTGCTATTTGTTTATTAGTTTTCATGTCCAATTGTACAAACACCTTTAACTCACCAGCTAAAAATGAACAACTTCACTAGCGTGAAGGTTATCATGAGTTTTCGTAATTAAATAAAAATGAGTTTGATAATCAATGTCGTGTCGACAAATATCGTGCGTTCCTAAAATGTATCAAAATCAAATCCTATATTGTCTGTTTGGAGCTGTAAGGGCATTAATTCCTGTACTTTAACTCAAGAGTTAATGCCCTTCTGGCTCTGAACAGACAATACCGTAATTAACGTTGTATAAACCGCTCTCGTGTATTGACCGCACCCCTCTTTTTCGCCCTTGCCGACTTTTTTTTTTGCCGACTTAAAAAACAGTAGAGGACCTAGGATAGAACCTTGTGGTACGCCGTGTAATAGAAGAAAAATTGGAGGAATTATTATTATAAACTACATATTGAAATCTATCGGAAAGATCACTTTCAAACCAAGATGACAGACAAATTTGAGTGTTGTTCTAGTTTCCAAGTGGTTAGTCAACACCACACAGATTACTGAGCTGGGAGACATTTTTTTTTTTTTTTTTTGGGTGTACCGTGTATAAACCGCACCCCCGACTTTGAATTTTTTCGGCGGCAAAAAGGTGCGGTTAATACACCGTTAATTACGGTATACCATTTTTAATCACCGTACCGTACCGTGAGAGGTACATTGTAGGGGGAAAGATGAAAATGTAGTCATTCAGGTTTTGAGAATACATTAACTGATGAATGTGAAGGAAATTTTCATTGAAATTTGGTTTATAAGGGACTTTTAGATTCTGCACGACGAGAACATAGACTGGCATTGCCTTAAAAGGGCAGTCCACGTTCTCGTCGTGCAGAATCTAAAAGTCCCCATTACCCGGCTTTAGCCGAGCTACCATGATAAGGCTCTCAAGCATTCAAGGAACCCATTTACCTCATATATAAATGTATAAATCCTCCTCTCCTTCACCTATACTTCATCCTTAGATCATGACCCCATTTGAGGAGTTCACTGAGGGTAAGGTTTGGCTGACACCAAAGGCTAGCTGTGGGACTAAAGATGATCCCATTTACCTCATATATAAATTTATAAATCCTCCTCTCCTTCACCTATACTTCATCCTTAGATCATGACCCCATTTGAGGAGTTCACTGAGGGTAAGGTTTGGCTGACACCAAAGGCTAGCTGTGGGACTAAAGATGATCCCATTTACCTCATATATAAATTTATAAATCCTCCTCTCCTTCACCTATACTTCATCCTTAGATCATGACCCCATTTGAGGAGTTCACTGAGGGTAAGGTTTGGCTGACACCAAAGGCTAGCTGTGGGACTAAATATGATCCCATTTACCTCATATATAAATGTATAAATCCACCTCTCATATACCTGTATTTCATCCATAGATTATGACCACCTTTGAGGAGTTCACTGAGGGTAAGGTTTGGCTGACACCAAAGGCTAGCTGTGGGACTAAAGATGATACTCCACGCACAGTCTTTCCCATCTTCCAGGAGAAGCTGGATGCAGCAGGCTGGCTGTCCAAAGAACAAGGTACAAAACCGTGTCTTATACAAACAGGATAAAAGTGATAAAGGGCATACAGAGATGCCAACTGTTCCGTTTTTGCCGTATTTGTTCCGCTTTTTGCTATGAATACGGCAGTACATTTTTTGTATGTTTTGTTACATTTTTTTAATTTTTTTTTTTTTAGTGATGTTTTTCCTAATTTCTGATCATGGGCTTTGTGTCGTAAGTGTATTATGCACCTACATCTTCAAACGATGCATGCAGGATGGTGATACGGGCCCCAAACTGCGCACATTGCGAACAACCCACGTGTAATGTATGCACGTCGCGCTCCGATCCGGGTACGTATACGTGGTACTGCTGGGTTTTTTAAGCTGCTCGATTGGGCGATATGTTAAGTTGAGAGATTTTTTCAAAAATACTGTTTTTTTGTCCAAAAATACTGTGTTTTGCTCTTAAGAATACTTATTTTTGTTGAAGAAGGTTGGCATCTCTGGGCATAGCATGGAGAGAGAGATCATCATGTCGCATTTTGCGAGGGCGGTCAAAGGGATTGGGTAACTGTCTCAGATTCTGAAACAAAATCCTGTATTTAGCTCTTGCTGCAATGATAATTATAAACCTTAAGGTCAGTCAGGAACCCCATGACTTTTACAAGACTGTCTGATTATCAAGATATTTATGATTGGTAATCGAAATCGAAGTCCTCAGAGAGGACTTTAAGCCGTTGGTCCCCTGCTTGCTTTAATACCTACAAGCATACAGCATACACATGCTTTATTAGCAGTTGAGTAAAACAATCAAACCAAATAGAGTAGTCCATGAGTTAAAGGGATAGTTGAGTTGAGTTGCAGAGGGCGCTACACAAAATATTTGTTTTTGTGAGATAATAATGAAAAACTGAGTATCAAATTTGAAAGAACATACAATTTAAAATTACAAAATGATCTTTGTTTGTTCAAAGACGGCTGAAATATCCATAAACATGATGATTCCTAATATTTGTGGTGCCCCATAAATATTCAATAATTTGAAGCAGCCGCCGAAAATAGCGCCTGATACATATATTCCAGCCAATGCCGATGTTGGCTTTACGTGTTGGTTATAATACGCTCAACCAACAGGCCCATGTATTGTTATTATTAATAAATCAATTAATCAACAGTCACCATTTTTTTTGAAAGTGGAGGTAAATTTATCTGATCGTTTTGGCTGAATTTCACACATTTTTGGGTCTAAAATTACCTTCATAGCAATTTTAGGTTCTAAAAGGGCACTAGAAATGTCATAAATAGGAATAAGAGTAATACCCATGCACTTTCAAGGCAAATGCTGTCTAAAACAAGAACTTAACTATCCCTTTAATGTTGATATGCTGTGCTTTCTCCTGAAGACCTTCCAGCCATGGAGACGTGCCAGAGTGAAAAGAGCGATGATGATGACCAAGACTCCTTCATCATGGTTCCTCAAGAATCTGACCAGAGCCCACGTGCCATCTTGTCCCACTTTGCCAGTATCATCAACTCACCGGACGTCCAGTGGATCCGCAGCACCTCCAAGACCGACAGCGTTGGAGTGAGCCGCCACCAGCAGACCAAGCCTGCCTTCTAGTAAGTACAGTCAAACCTGCTTTAGTGACCACCTGTCTACAAAGACCACTTGTCTACAACAAGCACATGTTTTGCTAAGAAAGTGTTTAGGACTTTAATGAAATGATGAATGATGTCTGTGACATTGCTTTTTGGAGTAAACTTATTACAGTCAAACCTGCTTTTAATAGTGATCACCTGTCTACAGCAAGCACATGTATTGTTCCCTTGAAAATGGTTTCTCATTGAAACATGTACTTAAGGTACCTGTCTACAAAGACCACTTTTTGTGTTTCCCTTGGGTGGTCGCTGTAGAAAGGTTTCACTGTACAAGATTTTTTAAATATCTTTAACTTATTTACATGATCTGAAGAATATTTGATCGTGTATGGGATTGAACAAGTTCTACAAAGTTGCAGGGGGATGTGTTTACCTAATTACTATATATATTATCACTTTCTTTCTTACCCATGCAGCAGCCCATCAGGAACCAAGGGTTGGTTGAAGAAGGATCAAGCCCAAACTACCTGCCATCCTAGTCAGGTACCAGCCAAGGTAAACTGACTCCCTTTGCTTCAAATCATACATCAGCTCCTGTTATTATTTGTTTGATAGTTTAATCTTCACAGCTTGCGTATTATAACTATGTCATTTGTTTGGGGCCAGACGGACTTTGATTCATATACTTTGACACGCAGTTAATGCCCTTCTGACACCAAACAGATGATATTATCCTTTTTTTTCTTCAATCCATGATTTTATTAGAAACCATATTAAGAATATAAAAACACAGTTGAGTCAAGAAAGGATTAAGTGTTGAAGAAAAAATGTGTTGTACTTTTGAATAGAGATCTTTTATCAAATCTGCTGAGTGGTGGTTCTAGTTTTAAGAATTGGTGAGTTTTAACCATGACATGAATTAACAAAGTATTTTGTATTTCCTGCTTCTGTTGTTTCTTAATTGTACAGCCCATTGAAATAGAGGATCTGGCAGAGATGTCTTGTGTTCAAGAAACACCATCTGGAGCTCCAGGTCCCTGTGGCCCCAAGACAAGCCCTAGACCACGTACCCAGCGCAACCAGAAGAACACATGCTGTTCCTCCAAACAGACCCCAGCCAAGACCACTGATGTCAACATTGATGAGGTGTGCAAGGGAAATGAAAAGTGCAAGACCTTTGACGAGTGTCTCTGCGATGACAACTGTGCAGACACCGCTAGGGGTGGCTTCAAGGGCGTGCCAGAGTCTTCCAAGAACCAATGGCTCGCCAAGAAGCCAGCCGGAGAGGAGAACATAGCCGTGGAGTCGAAGGATGTCCAACAAACCAGACCAGAAGAAGAGTTACCCAAAGAAGACTTTGTCAAAGAATGGCTCGCCTCAAAGACCACTCCTCAACAAGACTACGAGTCAGTGATGCTCGCAGCCTTCCTGAAATGGCAGCTAGAGGAGAAACCAGCTTGGTTGAAGAAGGATTCTGCCCAACAGAAGTCAGACCAAACCTCTGTCAGCCAGTGGCTCTTCAAGAAAGCAGAAGGTCAAGCTGAGCCGATGGTTGTCGACAACAAGAATAGCTCTGAGGATGCGCCCATGAAGTCTGAGTGGTTGCTCCCAAGGTTATCTGGTTTCGCCACTACTGCTTTCAAGGTACCCACACACGATTCCACTTCCTGGCTCTTCAAGGGAAAGGATGATAGTGTGCCTCAAGAATCCAAGATGGAGACCAAGGAAGATGACCTGCAGGAGAAGTGGCTCATTAAACAAACCTCCGGAGGATCTGCTCTTCCACCCAAAGCAGGTGGATTCCCTTTCTTCAATATCCCCACAGGTATCAACCAGTGGCTGAAGCAGTAGAACAAGAAAGAAATTTTATCCGAGTACTGGGGTAGATGCATCAGCTATGTCCCGTACATAAATTCATTATACCCTTATCCATTTTGAACAGCTATTTTCAATGTAATAGTCCATGGCATTGAAATTGTCCATGTATGACAACCCCTCCACCACCCTTGTTATTTCATAGATAAACATATGTGATATTGTTAGAAAAGGGCAAAAATAAGATTGAATTTGAGTGCTTATTGGCCTAATGTTATAGCTATATTGTTTGCTTGCATAGAACGCTGCATCCATATTGCACTATGGGACCATCGTTCCTTATAATCCTCTTAGTTGTAATGTCACCCACTGTATAATTGTCCTGTTTACTACCCTGTATCACTTTGTAGTTTTCATTGTATTGGGCTTAACTGCACTGAAAAGATATGGGAGAACACCACATACTACTGGAAAATCTGAAACATTTGGGACATTTTAACTTTTGCAAATTGTTACGGACCGCCATTTCAACAGCAAACAAAATCTGCAGAACTGACCCTCTTGTGAAGTTCATGAGCGTTTCATACTCACTTGGCGTCCTGGAAGAAGGCTGTTACTGCCATTGAATGACAATACATCTTACAGCCTTCTTGCGTGGAGTTGGTATGACATGATCTCAGCTTTAGTTATTATGACCACTGGGGAAAGCAAGTAAACAACCAAGGGGACTTATAGCCTGACGTCCTATCCAAGGGACCTTGTCATCAAAGATTGATGCCTTGCCAGGTTTTTCAGTCTGGTTTTGAGCACAGGGCTTCACATTTACAAGACCACTGTTCTACCACTTAGCTATCATGCCATTTTTCATTACATTTATGCTGCATGCTTACTCGGTTTGTAAAGATTTGTAACAGCCATGTCAATGCTATTAGTGGTTATTTACATGAATAGTTATTCTCGAAGTGACACCTGCGTTACCTATCACTGAAATACTCTTCATTGAAAATTTACCTTATTTTTAAATTGAAGAAGAAGAAAGAGGATGGAAATCACAATCTGTCAGTTTTATAAGTGATTTATAGAATTCAAAACACATGATGTATGCTGTCAAGAAGTGACTTTTTATTGTGATTTGTAGAATTATAGTTTTTTGAGGCCGCAGTAAATTTTCAGATTTCTGTCTGATCATTTTATTGCCGTGTTCATTTTTTAAAGTTAATTTATCGATATAACCTTTTAACAAAGTAACATAACAACGTTTACTTTGTATCGAAACTATCGATGCTAAAAATAAGATACTAATAGATTTGACAAATTTTATATTGAGGAGAAATGTTAATGATGTATTTAACTACAATAATGAATTCTAATCTATTCTGATTTCCGTAGAATAGTTAAAATGAATTAATATGTTGGCAGTTTGTGTTAATTGTGATTGTGTGTCATCTCATATTTGAGCTATGAAATGAAATGGTGTAAGACCCATGTGTGATCAATGTTTTTGTTGGTGTTTATTTAAAGCCAGAATATTTTTATCTTCTGATCAAAGCATATTGCAGGTACTGGTACTTCATGTGCCCTCAGAATAAAAAAAAATTAAAAAAAGATATGTATATCATAAATATTTTTAGTGTCACAATTATGACAAGATGCTGTGCATTTGTCATAAACATCTAGATATTTTAATTGATTTGGTAAGAATTGTCAAATATTAGATTCATTTTCCATTGCTATTGTATCCTAGGTCCATGGTTTTTCATTAAGTTTATCACAACACGGAAAATAGTCAGTAATCCTTCATATATCACCATTCCTATGTTATTGCATCATCATCTTCGTAATAACCCAGCAAAAATATCTATTTTGCCGAAGAAGTCAAGCTAGATACAATTACACCTTATTGGGCTTTGCTTTTTTGTCATTAATTTCAAGCTTTATCTTATTAAAGTGCTCTTTATCTTTATATTTTCAATTTTTGTTTGGTATGAAGTGATTTCATTGGTCATAACAACATTTTTTTTAACAAACGTTTATTTCTTTTTCAGTAATATATTTGGAACACTTTACCTTTATTGATAGAGAGCTTCTTTGGTTCTGTAACCTCGAAAGAATGCAATAATATATATTATTTTAAAAAATAGACCATAGTCATATGTAGCTTAAACTCTAGTATAAATGTTATCATTGAGCTGCAAAACTTTAAAAAACAAAATTGAAGTGCGAATAAAGGTGTTTCATTTCATACCAAATTTGCAGTGTGATTCCTACTTTGTTAGAGTGATGAGTTGATAAATGAATCAATTGACTTTAAAGCTGATGTACAGTTTTGGTAAGCCCCCCAAAAAATTTCCATCAAAGTTCTTTGATTTTAAATCATAAATAGGAAGATACATTGTACTAGCAATACAAGGCTGTTGTGGATTTTTGTGTGAAAAAGTGAAATATCAGGGGTGATAACGAACACTAAAAAAAAATTGTTTTTTTGTTTTCTCCTCATCCATGCCCCCCTTGAGTAAAAAAAAAAAGGAAGAGGATTCGCGGGGAAAAAATGGCATGTAACAACATTCTTCCCTTTCGAGTAAGAAAATTGGGATAAAATAGGGAAGAAAAAAAAATCTGGTAAAAAAAATTGGGGAAAAATTGGGAAACCGATTTAAATCAAGTTTTTATCAGGCCTGAATATTAATAAAAATGAGAGAAAAAATTGAGATTCCAACCTGGAAAGTAAATTCTTACAACAGCAACCTGCACTACACATGTGTACGGTGGAAACTCGTTATAACGAGGTCCTTGGGACCATGGATATTACCTTGTTATATCAGAGCTTTTTATAACGAGGTTCCACTGTATAAACTACGATCTCCAAGCGAAGTGCTGAAATTGATGAGCTCGGATCTATAGGGTGTAAGGGTCCAATGTAGGGGAGTATAAAAGCCACTATCTAGCATTCCTTGCAGATATCTACACCACAGTTCACAGTATGTCATGGACTGAATACCAAACAATCTCAAACATGTATCTTTTTATATAAGAACAATACGAGACTATATTTAACAGGTTTCTTTCCAATTTCCTTTTTGCTACCAAAACTGTACATGTGAGCTTTAAGACAAGAGTGAAAGAAAGGAATGGGACTGAGAGAGGAGATGAAAGGATTATTAAATCATTAAAATCGAGAAAAGGACAAATTAATTCATAGATACAGAAGCCCAACTGTAAGTTGGTATAAATTTGTTGAAGCAAAAATGAACAAATATTCCTTGTTTAATTGATAACAAGATTTTAGATATCTTGCCAATTTTATTAAATCAATCCACACAAATATACATGTACATTAAAAAAACACATATTCAGTACATCACAAAAGAAATGTAAAAAAAAGAAATCAGAAATTAAGTGTTTGTGCATATTAAGTTCATTAGCGCTCACGTCTGTCAATCTTGACACTAGTGGCATATAGCATTAGTGATCTTATATTCTAAACATTCATAAATCTCTTATTTTGGTTTCTTATGATGGTTTATTTCAAACTTTGGCCATTCTGTTTCTCTTATTTTCGTTGTACATGTGAAGCTATCTATAAACAACCTTGCCCGCCATACATCTGTTCAGCCAGTAATGCCAACAAAAAGAAGAGTGTAAGTTCTCAAGCCCCAGAGGAGCAAGATCACTGAGCAAAACGAAACAGCCTGAAAATTTTACTTGATAAAGGTGACAGAGATCCAATTCGCGCTATCCCCAATATGCCCAAAATGTCTGGATGTAGCCTCTTGGAGGTAATTTCAAGCCACTTCCAAATGTGTAAATATGCAAACAAATTCTTACAAACTATATGAAATAAATACAACAACAAATAAACACACACTTTCAATTGAGGAAAGTATTTACACTGTATGTTCGAATATACTTAAAGAATGTACTGGTTTCACTCACATCTGTGACAAAATATACAAAATGAGTGTAAAAACTGAAATAGAAAGTGAAAGATACTGTGATGGAAAGTAAATAGGAAGTTTAAATTCTTGAAATTGATTGGTTTTCATTCACCACATTTGGTAATGCATAGTTTTTCAACAAAGTACTTGAAGGAGGCCAAGATTGTGTTGATAAATATTTTTTAGTTTCTTGGCTCTTAGTGAGCAAATACTTCACACTTCATAAATATGTGACACACTGATTACCACCAAAAACAAGCAACCTCAAGGTCAAAGTTTAATTTGTTATTTTGGTCGTATCAAAAGAATAGACTTTGAACCAAGCAGGAAATGATTGTATTGCATGTGAAAATAAAGCAGGCATCCACAGCCCACATGCACACATACTGCACCAAACCATGCATGCATAAAACAAAAAGTCTAAAGAAATAACTGTCCTATCATCAAAAGTGACTTTTTTGTATAAACCATTGGAGACTGGTTATACTTATACGGCATCACATACCATGAAAACTCTCCAATTTCTCCATTATTTGTGTTCAAAACTTTATAACATTCTTATTTTTTGTATGATTCCCCTCAAACTGTCACTACTCTGTTTCTCTGATCCTCTGTTCCCACTAGGCCTATCGTCATCAGCTCGAGATTGCCAAATAGCCCACTATTTCTAATTTGGGAAATAATCCTGAAGTTACAAAATCGCGTCTTCATCAGCTCGAGATTCGACCTTGAAACTTGAAACTCGACCTTGAGAAATTAGCTCAAGATATTTTGCTCAACGTTCGCGAATAGTGCGAGTCTTTCGGGGTGGTGAAGACGCACCAGACAAATAGCAGGATATTTTGCAAATTAGCCCAAGATATTTTGGGATGATTATCTCGACAAAATACCCTGCTAATTGCAACTTCGAGCTGATGAAGACGCAAATTAACTGGATAATTTGCGATCGGGATAATTGAAACAGCGGGATATTTGGCAATCTCGAGCTGATGAACACAGGCCTACACAGGCCAACTATTTGTGAAGGGTTACTTCTTTGTTGGAAGGCTTCGTCAATAGTCTTCATCACTGCTGTCATCTCTTCTCCTGTCGAACCCAAAGATGGTTTTATTAGCGGATCCAGCGGCGTTCAGAGGCTTGATGATTTCTAGAACGAGAAAATGTTGCCATAAACCATCATCATCATCATTATTACTTGTATCAGTATTATAACTACGGTAGTATCATTATCATTATCACTACTACTACTAATATTATTATTATCATTGTTATTATTACTATCATTATCATTACTACTATTATTATTATTACTACTACTATCATTACTACTACTATCATTATCATCATAGTTTTTATTACATGTATTAGCATAATTATCATTATCCTTACTATTACTAATATTATTATTACTACTACTATTATCATCATAAAAGTGATTAAATGTAATTATTGTGACCCGAATCAGACATCTGAGCAGTGGTTTTACAAAATCATATTACACTTGTTGTAATCCTAAAAGAGCTACCATAGTCAGTAAATATGACACCATATTACCATCTCATGAAAAAGCCTACGGATGTTACTTCTTAAAAAAGCAGGAAATATAGTCTCATATTCACCGCGCCGTATTGTGTCATTTTCATTGCGCATCTATTTTGCGTACAAGAATCTGTGCGCACTCTATTGTGACGTAATAATCACACCAAATTAGGTACACTGTTGGCAGTGTATCAAAATTTTGTCAAGCAGCTGGATGCTCAGTGCTGGTTTGACAAAAAAAAATTCAGTTCTATGAGATTGTCATGTATGTATTTGCTCTAGATGTCTGATTTGGATAATAATGACAATATTGACTGGCTTAACTTTCGGGAGATACCACATATATTGCCCTCACAAGACCCATATTGCCCTCGTCTTTGACTCAGGGCTACTACTACTACTACTCCTACTTTCAGGGAGGGAGGTTAATCATCCTGATATGTTGTTTCTTACCTGATTTTGCTATCCTATTTTCAAGGGTATCTGTTGTGAAGTTATCAGTGTTTCCCAGCTCATCAAAACCCACAACCCTGCAGAAAACAGAAGAGAATCAAGATGAAGTAGTAAAAAATAAATAATAAGACTGCAAGGCTATGACAGATGGTAGTATGTTGGGAAATAACTATTCCTCCACTTCACATTAAAGTGACTCAGTAACATTGCCTCAGATTCTGAAACAAAATCCTGGATTTAGCTCATGCTGCAATGAAAATTATAAACCTTTAGGTCAGTCAGGAATCTCACGACTTTTACAAGACTCCCTGACTTGTATATAATGAGAATGATTATTAAAGAGAATGAGTACAAGAAGATAGACCAAGAAGATAGACCTAGAAGCTCGACTGCTGTTTCAGCATTCATTCTTCCAGTACAGGTAAAGGTAAAGATATTTATGATTGGAAATCGAAACCAAATTTTGTGTTTGCCTAACGGTTTTCATAACACTACAGTCTATTGGGGAAAATGAGTATGGTAAAACCGGTCACTCAAAGATTTTACTTTTTTGAGGCACTTTTGAAGCGCGATTGTTTTTTTTAGGGCTTAAATATTACCCCATATGATATCACAGACACCGATAACGTGTAGGGCCGTGCATCTCAGATTTAACATTGTTAAACGATGCCTTTAATGCAAAGTATGACAGTATTTATGATTACATGTATATAAAGACAGGAATAGCTGCTATAGATAACTAATAAGAATGCATTAAACATGCAGAGGGGTACAGTGATAATAATAACAATAATTAGAGGAGGAGAAGAGGAGTAATTAGAGGAGGAGAAGAGAAAGAAAGTGGAGGAAGGGAGAGAAGGAAGGGAGAGGAGAGGGAAAGGAGAAGGAAAGGAGGAGGATGAGGAGGAGGAGAGAAGAGACAGAGGAATGGGAGGAGGAGGGGAGAGGAGGAGGAAGGGAAGAAGAAAGGGAGAGGAGAAGAAAGGGAGAGGAGAAGAAAGGGAGAGGAGAAGAAAAGGAGAGGAGAAGGAAAGGAGGAGGAAAGAAGAGGGAGAGAAAGGGGAGGAGGAGGGGGAAAGGAGGAAGAGATAAGGAGGAGGGGAGAGGAAAAGGAAAGGAGGAGAGAAGAGGAGGAGGAGGAGGAGAGAAGAGGGAGGAGGAAGAGGAAGAGGAGAATGGGGGGGGGGAGTACTGTACATATCCTATATTAATATAACAGTATAGAAGAATGAATGATCAATTACCTATCTGCAACAACTCCATCAATAAACAGGAGTACAGCTGGTAAGACCTGAATTTGGAGTCTCGTGACGAAGAAAGGAACTATGTCCACACACACCTTGCTGAACTTGACGTCTCGATATTGCTCTGCTAGTATCTGATAAAAAATTACCCCAAAAAATAATTAGATACAAAGATACTAGCTTCATGTAAAACATGCATAAATACATCCCGTACGATGCTCAAGGCAGATACAAAATAGTCCATCAACATTACATTCAGCTTTCTGATTCCACTTGTGTAAAGTAAAGGATAAGGAACCTGATGCTCATGTTTTTATCCACTTTTCAAAAATGTGCATAACATACACTATCAGGATAAACTAAAACTATGACATTTATGGCCCTTTTAAATTATCTTGTCCTTCTCTGTGCCGTGCTTGGGCCTAGGATAGCTACTTGCATTGCTATGGATAATTTCACAGATATGTCAGAGGAAAAAATTTACAAGTAAACCAGGAATGAAATCCCAATTCTCAGAAAGGGTAAACTTTATGCTTTCCAGACAGTGGATATGATAGAAGGTATCCATTCTTTAATTTAGCTCATCACATGTAGCGGAGATTAAAAGACACACTCTGAATAGAAAAGGTATCATAAAAATCTATTTTTGTTTGTATCGAGGTAGAACTAAAATATTAGGATTTTATTTTTTAAATAGTATACATATCTTTCTTAGATTATGCTTTAAATGAACCATATGAACAATGATGATGGTCTTTTGTGACACGGGTGTAAATTTATGCACGAGTAATATTTCAAAAAGAAGTTTGCAATACACCTAAACTGTCGGATGATTAAATGCCAAACTGTGATCTTACTTTTAAATGTTTATCCATAATGCAACATCTTCTGAAGTCTGTTTTGTAGAAGTGAACGATGACTTTAGGAATAGTGGTCGTCATCTTCAGTAAATCTTCTTCCTTTTCTATCTCACTGTGTGTCACAGTATGAGAGAGAAGGGAGAGAGAAAGAGAGAAGGGAGAGAATAAGTGTGAGAGAGATGTCAAACTTAAACAGATATGAAAACATTATAAGACCGGGAATTACTGTTGACAAATCTGCAAAAACTGATGAACTTCTTTAACTTGTTGATACTCGTTGGAACATTTTATGAAACATCTGTGTTTGAAAATTTGAAAAAAATGACAACCAGATTTTATCCATGTCAGAAGAGCAAAAAATGTGGAAATTGCGAGGATGGAACCTCATTTTTGAAAATATTTTGTTGGAAATAATTGTTAATATGGTCAGTATTAAATTTGATGCACCACTCAAAATTGAAAATGGTTTAATGATGGATGCATGCGTGGAACCCCAGTTTTGAAGGATGCGTGTGCGGAACCCCATTTAAAAAAATGTTTTTTTTGGAAATCTTTGTTTATGTGGTCAGTGAATTTGATGCACCACTCCTAATTGAAAATGGTTTAATGATGGATGCGTGTGCGGAACCCCATTTTTGAAATATTTAGTTGGAAATCTTTGTTTATGTGGTCTGTAAATTCAATGCAACAATCCAAATGGAAAATGGTTTGATGGATGCGTGTGAAGCTGGATGCATGTGCTGCTGGCTACTCGCATTGTAAATTCCTTCTTCTTATCTTTTCTCTTTTCTTATCTTCCTGTAACTGTCTTTACCTTATGTTATCTTTATCTTTCCTCCGTCTTCTGTTGTTGTGAATGTATTTACTATGTTTTTTATAAAAAATTAGTTTGTATCTTGTCTATGCTAAGTATTTATTTGGGATCCTTCTCATCAAGCCAATTTTGGTTTTCATGATTCCCACATCCTTTTATCTTATGTTGATAATGAACAAAAATGTATATACTTTTTATGTTTTTTAAAAGAGAGTGAAATAAATAAATGAAATAAATAAATGAAATGAAATGAAAATGTCTGTGTACTTACGTATAAAGACCAAGCCCCTTGTCTTCCATTGCCCTGGCAGCTGCAGCTTCTCTCTTCATCTGACCTATCCTGGCTTCTCGGATATTTGCTGGAATGTCCTCATTCTCAAGCTCATCAAAGAGTTCCTGTCATTGACATCATAGTGAAAATAACTAATAAGATATCTTGACCTTGACCTACCTTGACCTAAGCCTTCTACACCATCTGGGAGATGTGTGATGGCTTCTGCTTCATGACCTCAAGCCAGATTTTCCTATCTTATGACGTTCTGGTTGCTTCTGTGTAAGATATCTACAGGCGAGGAACTGCCCCTTGGAAATTTCAATTACCCATCAATTTAACTACTAATGTGTATAGCTCCAAATGATACATGTTTGAGTGAAATGGTCGAATCTAAATACATTTATTTGTAGATTATTTTGTTTGTTTTTGTTTTTTTCTGTCTACCAAGTTTTAAAAAAAAAATAGAAGTACTTCTCAAGCAATCCACAGAATCTGATGATTATGCAATAATAATAATAATAATAATAATATTGGATTCTTATATAGCGCACGTATCGACCTTGCAAGGTCCTCAAGGCGCTCAAACATTACCCGGCTATGCTAGGCTGCCGATTTCGACGCTCACAGCATTTCAAGGAATTCCTAGACTAAAATGGAGATCTTTTTTTAGATAACGGATCACTACCATGAGGCCTAAAATAAAAACTTGTTGCATTGCCCTTTGGGTGCCAAAACATGGGTCGGTCGGTCGGAAAATTTTTTTTTTTTTTACTCTTTTTTTCTTTCGCCCTCTTTGGGCCAATATTTTTCAGATTTGAACGTTTTTGTTGTTTTACCCCTTTTTTCCCCGCCCTCTTTTGGTTGATATTTCTCAGTTTTGAATGCTTTAATACATGTTTCAGCGTCATCATTCCATTGATATCTTGTTCACCTCATAATTATCCATGGTTTGCACGAGTGAGAATTTTGGAATAATTTGATATTATGCATTTATATCCCATTTAAACAAACAAAATACATATTTTTGTATTCATTAATTTTAAAAAAATCTAAAAAAACGGTCTAAAAAAAAAAACTTTTTTAAAATGCCGACCGGAGATTTTCAGAATGTTGGGTCGGTCGCAAAGGGCAATGCAACAAGTTTTTATTTAAGGCCTGATCAAGGGGTCTTACTTTTGTTGTTGATAAAAAATCTTTAAAAAAAGCATATATTTTACAACTAAAGTTACCACCACTACATGCAATTTATAAAAATACAGTTCAGCAAACATGGGTAAAATTAGTAGATGCATATCTTTGTTTGAAATAATTAATCTTTTGAACTGTGTATTAGCTGATATATCCTACAAATTTCAATTAAATGGTCTGATGATAGAACTCAATCATCAACATATTTCAAATGGTCGCTCGTTTTCATAAACTAATGTATCAGCATCTTTGAATGGAAAATATTCTCTAACAAAAGTTACATATTTAATGTTTTTGCACTGTACAGTATTAAACGTTTAGCCACTGTATTTTAGTGCTTGTCTATGGTCTGTGGAAGAGAGAGAAAATCATTTAATTTCGGACTTTTGTTTATGACTTTTGTTTCTAGTCTAAATAGACAAACTAAAGACAAAATTATTTGATAAAATATCATCCACTTTAAATAGATACTACTTTATGATCAAAAAGCTTTGTCCCAGCAGCAATCTTGAGAAAAAAATAACACAAAATCCAAAAATAACAAATAGTAAGGGCCTCCCTCAGCCTCACTGATTTAAAAAAAAAGTCAGGACAAGAAACACATTGTTTTCTTTTACTTGGCCTTATTCTTATCGCTTCTTATCACTTCCTATTGAATCTGGTGATGGTCTGATTATGTCAAAATTGGATAAAAAGAGGCTGATGAACGTTACAAAAAAGGAAAAATTTGGGGTCTGCAATTGAAGTCTTGTTTCATTGTTTCAATAACATTTCAAATATCAAGAGCTGAGACTTAGGCTTAGCAAAAGTCAGACTGTAAATCTAGGAGATCTAATGAAAGTAACCCCTACGAATGATTAACTTATTCCAGATACTAACGTCTTCATCAACAAATCCATCATCACAATCCTTTTCCGTATCTCTTCCAACATATCCCGATCCACTTGCTTCACCGGCGTCTGTATCCATGGTTTCCGAATTATTTTCCTTAGCCAACAGGGATTTCAGTATCTGGGACCACACGAGAAATATAGTCACAGCGCTCCTCCCTCAGTCTTGAGCTTTTATCCTGAAAAGAAAAGTGAAATTCATATTCACGTACGACATCTTTGTATTGTCGATATATGCGTTATGTTTTAACTTAGAACCAACAGGTAAAATATCTAAATACAATTAATGAAATATCACTTTCAAAAACTCACAGTTAGAATACAATCAGCGCGGCTCTCCAAACTGAAGTTACGGCTCAAAAATTATTGAGAGCTGCCTGAAAGTCAAATTTGAAATTTCGGACAATAAAGGGACACACTATTTAGACATATTACCATGCACGCCTTCTTCTCCTCCGTTGTAATTCTTCCCTAATTTCTCCTAATTCCCATTCTTTTACTTCTTCTTCTGCTCCTTTTCCTTCTCCTTCTTCTTTTAGTTCTTCTTTTTATTCTTCTTCTTCTGCAACTCAGTAATTATAAACTTTAATATTGGCAATTCAGGGGTGTCGATTTGTATCCGTGGTTGGGGGTGGGGGTGGTCGATAGGTGCCAAAATATTTTCGGCAATGGATCAAAGCAACCAAGAGGTAGAAGCGTGTGGCAGGTTGCACCCCTTCCCTTCCAAGTTATGAACTTTTTCAAGTCACCCTCAATAAAGATTACATTTCAGAGAATATGGGACCCATAGCAAAAATGATGATCATCTTGCGATTAATAACCATTAACTACTCTCATTATTAATTTTTCTCTTCATTTATTTTTTTGATGGTGAATTATTGGGGGGATGATTGTACAGGCCATCCCCCCACCTTAAATATTGGGGGGATATATCCCCCATCCCCCCCCCCCCCCCCCCCCGGGATCGACACCCATGATTGGCATAATACGTACCGTCACTTTTTCTTTACCTTTTTCAATATTGCTATGAATTATTACACCTCAAAAAATATATAATTTTCTACAGTACTATTTACAAACTTTTGCATACTTTCATTGAAAAAGTATATGGATTAACAAAATGAATTAAAAAGAAACTTAAGGGTTTAGAGATGTATTTGAAGGTTTGGAGAGTACATTTCTTGCTGTAATATAGGCTTTTCGTACAAGTGTAATCATAATTTATATTTATTTATTTATTTATTTATTTAAACGGACCCTTTCTTATAGGAGGGTATTATAATTATGTAGCAATTCGAAGAAGTGGTGACCACTCTGTAAGTTGCATTGCAACTACCTGTAAATGTACATGTTCATCGCTTTAATCTTAAAATCAATGGGCCTATACTTTTTAGCCACATATTTTGTAAGAGAAGCGGGCAAAAGTATTCACGGTAGGCCTATTCAGATGTTTAAAAAATATGAATTAAAATCAGAAGTGAAAAGGGAGAGATATATAGGGGAAATAGGGCATCGGGCTATGAGCTGTGCCGGCCCACCCCCCCCCCCCCCCCCTCCTTCCCAGGTGCATCGTTCTGGAAACAACCCATTGAAAACAAAAGTATACATGTACCAAAAAAAAAAAATCATCAAACAAAATCATACTTGTTCCATCAACTTTCATGTCTATTTAATAACTATTTAAAAAAAATCCTTTAAGTTGACCTCATTGGGGGGGGGGCATTAATGCAAGTGCCCCTTACCATATGGCTTCTTAGTAGGTCCTAGACCAACAATTTCTGTCTCTTTCGTTTGTTAGCCTCTGATTTGGGTAGGATCAGCTCCTCTCTTTAAAGAGAGAAGCCGATCGACCCTACCCAAATTAGGAGCCGTCTTTACCCTAACGAACGAACTGAGGAAAGTGTCGGTCTGCCCATACACAGGGGCGTCACTAAATGGGGGTGTGGAAATGAATCAAGACATCTGACATATTCTCAGTCATCAGGAATATAAAATTGATTAACATGACTTGTATGTTGTTACTTTTAAAACATTCGCGGTTCGCGGTTCACCAATCTCAAATTCTTAAAAAATCGTAATGTGTTATTCTGGCGATACGAGAAGTTTACACAGTATATTTTTCATAGAAGCTACCGTACAATTGAATTAGTTCTGAATATGAGCAAGAAAGTTCAGTTTTTAACTTACTTAATGCACACACTGTATGTAAACTGTATTGACTTGACTGTCTCCGCTGTAATAATGTCGGTTAAACAAAGCTCTTCTGAGACTGCTGAGGCTGTTGAAGGAACGAAGGCTGGAGATGGGAGCTCATCGTCTGTCCCCGAGGCTAGACATGTAGCCAGTACTTTGCCAGAACCAGAGGAGAATAAACGAAGAGGTAACTTATATAACTCCCAATCTCCAGTTGAAGTGACGTGATGCATGATGCGTGACAACTCCCTCTGAGCCGAGCTCTCCCTCCGGCGCTTGTTCAGAAACCTATCCAAAATTTGACCCGTAACCCCGGCGTGGAGATACCCTGCTAAAACTACCCAAAATTAAATAAATATTCATTAAATTTCCAAATAAAGATCATGACTTAAAAGTTGTTATGTTTATTAGAATAATAAACATAAACTCTACCTGTTGCGTTTCAATTTTCTTGTTATTTTTGGAGTATTTTTCGGGAAAACGTTGATATTAGTACTAGCAGACTAGATCTATACACTTTTTCACAGGTCTCCAGGCAAACCGCTGCACAATACAAGTGCATACTGATGGTGGGTTGCAGACGGGCACGCGCATGTGTGAAGTTATCTACCGTAATGAGGATCTGAGACATTACGGTAGATAACTTCACGCAGGCAGGCGCCCACCCGTACCCGCAACCCACCATCGGTAAGCACATGTATTGTGGAGCGGTTTGCCGTGAAACTTGTGGAAAAGTGTATACTAATATCAACGTTTTTCCAAAAAAATACTCCAAAAATAACACGAAGCAGGTAATAAACCGAACAACTTTTAACTCGTGATCTATATTTGGACATTTAATGAATATTTACTTCATTTTGGGTATGTTATGTTTTAGTAGGGTATCTCCACGCCGGAGTTGCGGGTCAAATTTTGGATAGGTTTCTGAACAAGCGCCCTGCCTCCAGCACTGCAATTGCAAAGTGCAATGCACTGACTTAAATGATAGAAAATAATCCGTTCAGTTGTCTACTCTAGTCTCTAGACTAGTCTTAAAAGAAACCTATCCCAAATAAATAACTTTAGCTCTAATTCAGAATCGTATTTAACCCGTAACTCTGGCGTGGATTTACCCTATACCTAAAATCGACTAGAGGAGTAGGGTCTAGATTCTAGATCTTCATCAATTGTTCAAACAATGGTCATGATTTAAAAGTTGTTATGTTTCTTACCTGTTTCGTGTCAATTTTCTTATCTTTTTTGGAGTTTTTTACATAAAAACAAAGACTTATAATGTACACTTTCTCACAGGATTCACGGCAACTGCTGCACAATACAATTGCATACCGTACCGACGGGTTGCGTGTGTTAAGTTAGCGACTGTAATCTTAGTTTACGGTCGCTAACTTAACACACGTACAGGCGCGCGCCCGCACCCCACCGTCAGTACACTAATGCAACTCATGTTTTGTGCAGCAACTGGAAAAGTTGATACAAAAACAAAGACTTTATGTGTAAAGGTTGACAGAACTATTCATCTGCTTGGGGGAGTTTTTTTTTAAACAAAGACTACTGTAGATGATCTAGATCTATTTTGTAATTTAGTTCGGTGAAGCCAGAAAAAGTCTCAGCAGAGCATATCCCAAACAAAATGTTTTTTTTTGTCTATTAATGTAAAGGCAACTACATTTTGTAAGTTGCAGTTATTTAATGCGTCTAGCCATCTACATGCAATACGTTGTATGCTTCTCTTTTGTTTTCTTTCCATAGCTCAACCTTGTCAGTATATTTTGAGTTTTTGTATGTAGAGTCAATCATGCGATTACCATTTGCCTCTATTCCATTTAATTTATTTTTCAGTGAGTACAGACGCTGCAGTAGAGACAGCTCAAGAGGTTAAAGCAGAGGAGAATGCAGACATTGCAGAGCTGACACGAGATATGTTTCAGAAGATGACTGCTTATCTACAGGGTGATCTGTCAGGTATTGCATCAAGTCTCCTTAAAGGCATCATTTAACAATGTTATTAGTGTCTGTGATATGGTGTAATATTGAAGCCCTAAAAAAAATAGCGCTTCAAAATGATCAAGAAGTGCCTCCAAAAAGTGAAAATCTTTGAGTGACCAGTTCTACCATAGGTACTTGTTTTCCCCAATAGACTGTAGTGTTATGAAAACCATGAAAATGCAAAATTTGGTTTCGATTTCCAATCATAAATATCTTGATAATCAGACAGGCGATTGGCTTGTAAAGTCATGGGGTTCCTGACTGACCTAAAGGTATATAATTATCATTGCAGCATTAGCTAAATCCAGGATTTTGTTTCAGAATCTGAGACAAAGTTACCGGATCCCTTTAATAGAGCATTTATAAACTGAAATACTTTATGGAGAAATTTAATACACTATCAAGTCTATTCATCAATAAGTCATCTTGGATTGTGAAGGCTTTATTTGATTATCTTGTTAATAAAGCTAATAAAGTATGTAACAAGATGGAAATAATGTTTGATATTTAGAATTCTCTTTCAGCTGACATACACAGAAAAAACAGTTATTATATACCCTAATCTTTGATGGAGTTTTCAGATTTAGAAAGTTAAGGTTAAATGTCTCTCTCACGATGACCTTTATGTATGCAGCTCCGTAATAGGAGATGGCCGTCTGATATGAATAAGTCAATAATGCCAGTTTTAATAATACCTCAACATTAATTGCAGGGATGGTATATGTTTCTGTAGGGTCCCTGTGAAATGTAAGGCAAATTTTACCCAATGAAAGTTTGGAGATCATGGATACCCTCTCAAAACATTTGAATGTGCAAAAGTCATCCATTTCACATTTCTTTTCCTTTTTATATTTCTTCTTCTTCTTCTTCTTCTTCTTCTTCTTCTTCTTCTTCTTCTTCTTCTTCTTCTTCTTCTTCTCCTTCCTCTTCCTCTTCCTCTTCCTTTTCTTCTTCTTCTTCTTCTTCTTCTTCTTCTTCTTCTTCTTCTTCTTCTTCTTCTTCGTCTTCTTCTTCTTCTTCGTCTTCTTTTTCTTCCTGTTCTTCTTCTTCTCCTTCTTCTTCTTCTTCTTCTTCTTCTTCTTCTTCTTCTTCGTCTTCTTCTTCTTCTTCGTCTTCTTTTTCTTCCTCTTCTTCTTCTTCTCCTTCTTCTTCTTCTTCTTCTTCTTCTTCTTCTTCTTCTTCTTCTTCTTCTTCTCCTTCTTTTTTGTCTTCAGTGACTGCTGAGGATTACAAGCTTCTAGAACAGATGAACCTGGTGACTTCCAAGAAATATGCAGACATGAGAAACATTGCCTTGCAGATAGGAGACTCCATGACAGGGCTACAGAGCAAATGTAAGTGTAGCCCCGCCAAGAGATGGATGTAATGTATACTAGAACTCAGAGATGATTGATAGAGAGAAGTTTAAAGGAAACAACAGTGATAATTTATGCAGGAAGACCGTCAAAAGAAAACAAATTCTCATTGAATCTTTTCTTCAATGGTCAGTATGCAAGTATACAAATGATGCATGCATATGACTTCTGTTGATGCTGTGTGTATCTATCGCACTCAGCCTAACGGCTTCGTGCGATAGATACACACAGCCCCATCTCGAGTGCGGATAGATCGTATAATGAACGAATGAAAACATGCATCATTTGTTTTATACAACAAAACTCACAGATCCTTGTTATTTGATGGAAAAAGAATTCATTCAAGATTGTTTCGTGACAGTATGGCTAGGCTGACAAATAAATCTCAAGTTTAATAAAGCTTAATTTAGTGCGCACACATAGATATAGTAAGCGCACTTACCTCTATACCCATTTACACATAGTGCTGCGCAAGAATAGGCTCATGCTCACGCAGTAGCGCTCTAACCTCTATGCGCACTACTGCGCACTGAAAATGCGTGCAATAGGACTGGAAAATATTGCATACTTTTTCATGAAAAAGCGTGCAATAGGCTCAGTAAATGAATCACACATGACCATGCATGACCAATCATTTGATTAGGATCTGGGAGTGAGTTGTATAAAATCAATGACTGAAAAGAAATGATGATAAAGACCAGGTTGGTCTGGTCTAGAAGAAGCTAAGTGTAGATTTAGTACAGGTCGAGTTGGTTGAGTAGAGATCATGTTGGGGTCGGGATGATCTGGTAGAGATCAGGGTGGTTGCCCAGTTGAAGTCATGAATGGTCATGTAGGGGTCAAGAATGGTCAAGTAGTGGACGGGTCGAGCTTGGTCGTAGATTTTGGGCGATCGGGAAAGACAAGTTGATCTGATATGCAGTGTGAACTAAACATGTTAGAGACTTAACATTCAGGTTGAGAGTGTTTCTTCTTGAATGATATCCAGTTCTTGTTGATTTCTGGTTGGTTTCCAAAATTTATCAGATTTTAAAATTTTGTATTTATGCATTTATATGAAAACCAGGAAGCTTATTTCTAGAATGATGTTATTTCTCTTATCCAGATCAAAGTCTCCAGCCCTATCTAGACCAGATTGATCAGGTTGAAGAAAGCGTTACCAGTCTGGAACAAGCTGCCCTGAGATTAGATGCATATTCAAAGCGACTCGGTGAGATTACCTTATTTCTTGAACATTCAATATTCTACTATATCTTGATAACTATAGATAAAGAGAAGTAATACTTTATATTGATGCATAATTACTATAACTTATCTATCTGTGTTACTACTCACCAATAAAAGTAACAATTGCTTGTGCCAGCCTCTTGAATGAATTTTATTTTTATTAATCAAACTATAACTATATTGAGGAAGATGTCAGAACTCCAGACATCAAACTGATAAATATAAATTTTCCTTTTGGATGTCCTTTTGGAGCCTAGGTCTGCATTTTACTTTTTACATGCTTTTTATTGTTATATTCAATAAATAAAGTATGTGACAATAGAAAAGTAATCACTGAGTTTATGTTTTCATGCAGGAGTTTCACCAGATTACCTTGAATTTGAGGTTGGGGGGGGGGGGGGGGGGGAGGTGAGGTGAGGTGAGGTGTCCTACCAACTTTGACCACAATTTTTGAAACAACAAAAAAAGAAAGGGATTGGATTTGTGCAATCTGCCAGCAATGCTAAAAAGTCCCTAACTAGAGATAGAGATGCACTTCGCTAATCTGTATGTCGCAACATAATAAAAACTTACCTTCTTCTAGAGTAATCTGTTATATTGACTTTTTCATGTTCTATTTACCTTTTCAGAAGCAAAATTTAAGCAGCTGGAGAAGAGATGAAAATGGACTTCAAGGATACGAATGGACAATTGATAGAGACTTCTGAAGAAAGGTTGAGTAAATCTTTTGAATATAGATGAAACATTCTCATCTTGAATCAACGAATCAAATCTACTTATGCTATTGCATGAGCCAAAGGCACCGACCTCTACACTTTACCAGTGGTGAATGATGGTGGAGAAGAGATGAAAATCCACTTCAAGGGTACGAATGGACAATTGATAGAGACTTCTGAAGAAAGGTTGAGTAAACCTTTCAGGTATAGATGAAGCATTCTCATCTTGAATCAACGAATCAAATCTACTTTAGCCATTGCTTGAGCCAAATGCACCAACCTCTACAGTTTGCCAGTGGCCAATGATGGTGGATTTGACTTCAGGGGACGACTGGAGGAATTGTTTAAGACGCATTTGAGACAATGGCTTACTGACCAATGGCACGGAAGGTCTTGTTTTTACAAGGGGAAAGAGTCACTAAGAAGACATCAGAGTATTGATTATTTAAATCATGATTCCATAGCTTATCCGGGGTAAAATGTTGTGCTGATATCGGAACAATCAATTTTATTGAATGAATTTACGCTGTTAGGACCACTTTGGTTATTCTGATTGGTGGTTAGCGTTATGCTGCCCTGCACTGGTCGAAAGATATTGACCCACGAGCTGAAAAATGTGCCCGTCGCGGCTTGCCGGCGGGGGCGTTCTTTTTTAAAATATTTGTGTGTTTATTAAATTTTCAATCATATAAAAATTACATATTTACAAGTCGGGGGGCGTTCTTAGTTATGAATCCATCCTATTGACTATTCAACCATTGAAAACAACTCTAAATCCATGACATACAAAATTGTGACGAAAGGCTGATTATTTACATCACTGCCCTTTTGAAATCCCTCTATCAACTACCAGCAATTTACCAGCAATTTTCAGCATGTCATTTAAGAGGTGATAGAAAACATTGCCCTCCCTTGTTTTATCAACACAGTCTCACATAACCCACTTGACATGTAATCTATTTAGTTCATGATTGTATATCGATATGTGTTGGAGACAACACCTTTTATAGAATTTATATTTTTGTTCACATTGAAGAGGAAGAGAAAGTGGAGAGCAACTTTGAGCAAAATCGTCTGTGGGACATATCCGCCATTTTAAAGAAAATAAAAAATAACCTTTTGGCAACAGAGATTATTACACCAAACAGATTGTACAATCAAAATGTTATCAAAGAATCTATAAAAAAATTAGGTTGTTTAGTGAGGCACCCATTGAAGTAAGCGTCAAGACTTGGGTATGACATAATGGGTAAAAATGATGCGATGAATTGATATTATTGTTATTGTAAATATTACGGCTACTAATGACATTATTGTGAATTCTCAAAGCATGTAGATATGTGTACTTTGTTAAAGGGGAAGTTCACCCTAATATGTAGTTGTTTTTTTTTAATAAAAAACAGATCAGTGAAAGTTTGAGCAAAATCGAATGAGGAATGAGAGAGTTAGGATTTTTGCAATTGTATTCTATTGGACACAAATGTGAGGTACTCTCCCATTTTATCTGTTCAGAAAAGTTCACAATTGTCCATTTTCTTATATTCTAGAGCTTGCAAGATATATCGCAGTGTTGCCAATTTGTGTTTGATTGATTAAAACTTTAAAAATTGACAATTTCCCTATTTTTTATCAGATTGAGCTCAAACTTTCACTGATCTGTATCCCCAATTTTTCTGCTTCTATTGAAAGCAACTTCAGATCAGGGTGGACTTTCCATTTAAGCCAACTGTTATTATCCATGAGGGTTAATTCATATAATGTTGATAAGTTTTATAGATGTGCAATTTTAAATTACTTTCAAAGTTTGAAAGAGATACATAGATGAATTTTATCAGAAGATTCTGAAGAGATATTTTTTTGACAACAAAAGTTATAGGTTGGTCAACTTGGTTAGTTAGCATGTATTTGGTGTCATAAAGATGAATGTCTTTTGGTTAATAGTACCTAAGGGGGAAAATGCAACTCTTTACAAACTGGTTTGTACATAGATTTCTAAGAATTTAAAGTTTTCTATGAAGCAAATTTTGTGACGTTTAGTCAACCAATAATTTGAAAATATTTGACAGTTGAACCTTTTGGTTGCTTTTATTGGCTCTCTGGATGGTCGCTAGTTTGCCACATGTGCAGTTTTGCACAAAACAAAAAGGGCACGATTTGCAAAATTACCCATTTCCGGTCTTGATTTAACACCGGTTTGATTCATCGTGCACTAAAAACCATTATATAATTTTGGAGCCTTTGGTAAATCTATCCCATGATATATACAATGTGGCACAGGGAGATTATTTGTGTGGCATATTATTAAAGAGATTAGTTAAGTGATGGTATTTTGAATAGTTTGATGATATATTTTGATCACTCAGAAACATTCCTTTATATGTGTTGTGTATATTAAGTATAACAAATATGGATCTCAATTATGGGAATACAATATACTTGTACATTATGGATAGTTGCATTAAATATATGATTTATACACTTAATCCTATTTTGACAAGGTATTTAAGAAATAGACATCTTTACACACAAAAAAGTTAAAGAGTATATAGAGAGAAAGTAAGACCTATATGGCAGCAAAGGGGAAGAGAGATAGAGAGAGAGGGGGTAGAATACGGACAGACAAACAGATCGACGAAATAAAAGAGTGATTATAAATATACAGAGAGAGAGAGAAAAAGAGAGAGAAAAAAAAGAAAAAAAAGAATGGGGTACAAACAGTGGAAGAAAGTTTATTAGAGAAGAGGAAGAGAAAGGTTGAAATTCAAAGAGAGAGAGAGAGGGGGGGGTGCGGAAAAGACGGGTAGACGGAAGACAATTGGTCGACCACTGCTACATAAACAGACGAGATATGTGTCTTTGTATAGTGGTATGCTTATCACAACAATTGGACAAAAGAATTAAAAACCTTGAGAGTTGAAGAGCTTGTTGACTTAATATAAGAAAGGCGAAATGAAATATATAATATGACCAATATGAATGATTTTGTAGTCGAACTCTCAGTTGTTCCGCCAAAGGCAAGTCCACACACACCAAAATCTTCTTCTTTCTCCATCCCTCTCTATCTGTATTTAACCGCTCTTCTTCATTAAATCGTGTGATATATCATCTGACACCATCCCAATTCTTGTCTTCTCTTTCCCCGTTTTCCATCCATCTTCCTTTCTAAAATGTCACTGAGCATGTTTGCCCCCGATCCCATACGATGTGATGTCCTATCCAGTTCTTCTTCCGTCTCCATATTGTGTCTCTCGATCAAGCTCCTTCGTTCACCCAGTCGATCTATCCAGTACTTCTTCATACCCTGTCCCTTCCGCTTTTCTCCACTAAAAGTAAAAACATTCCCTGAGAAAAATTACCTTGGGTCATGTTTCATTTCCTTTATTAATTATAAAACAGAATCTACTTAACAGATTATGGCCCGAAATCATCACTTGCAAGTAAAATTGTTCTTGAATTTTTAAGTCAAGGATTACTTCATACTACTTTAATATCATACAACATTGCTGTGACAATAAATATTTAACTGTTCTTAGTTAGCTACAACTACCTGTAGAGGAAACCGGGAGCCATTCAACAGATCCCTACCCCCCTCCCCCCCCCCCCCCTACTTCCCTGAGTCCGGCGAAACGCGAAAAAAAAAGAGGGGTTGAAGAAAACGAGGAAAGGAGAAAGAAATATATACGTGTAATGATGATCATAATGATGGTAATAGTAGTAATAGTGATAGCAAAAGTAGTATCAGGGGCGGTTCCAGGGGCCTGGGCCCCCGCCCCTGGCAAAAAAAAAAGATGTTAACCACAACTTTACTTTTTTGTTGCTGCTCTAGAGGGCAATAATAAAGTTTGAATAAACAAATTAAAAAGTGTTAACCACAAAATTTGGGGGAAAGCAAATTTGAAACTCATCTGTTGGTTTTTTGATTTACTGTTAATAGAAATGTTCCCTGGATCATACGGTGTCCCCCTTTTTTATAAGAAAAAATACATCAAAGTAGCACCAAAGCATTTATGCCCATTCAGTATGTCCACAGCTCTTTTCTTTTTCTAAACAAAAACAAAAGTGTAAAAACTACTTTACCAGTATATATCAGCAATATTTAAGCACACTTACCTTTTACAAGCACGCATTTCGATACCTGTAAATTACAAGGTTTTAAGAATGCCCTGACTTGAAGTATAACTATGATTTCTAACATGATTGTATAAACAATTTTTTTTTTTTTTTTTTTAACTTCCGGGATTTTTGAAAATAACAAATAATTAAAATATTGAAGCGGCACCATAAACGAGTGCAGGCGGGGACAATAACCACGTAATTTTTGTTACTTGGCCTAATAAAAATAATATTAATAATGATAGTGATATTAATAATGACATGTAATTCATAATAATAGCTAGGTCTATAACCAGAACGGAGGAAGAAGAAGAAGAAGATCGAGCGAGATATGCTCAACATACTTCCTCTCGTTAACATTGTAAAGTATTTTTGAAAATAAATGCCCACTGCACTACTTGTAGCTACTTGCGCCCTCTATATAACAAACAATGCCTAATCGGTGACCATTGGTCCCCCATTTGATCCTCTTTTTCTTATGTTAACTGAGAGCTGAGTTGATGAGATATCCACCTGTCCAGTGACCTTGCAGGGCAGTCTAATCCCTCCTGTAAACTACGGCAGATAAGCTTAAGACGTTGAACACAGAAGAACATAGGGCCTAATTAGCGGCTAAGCGCCTATATCTACCCATGTTTGCCTCATCAATCCTCTTCATGAGGACCCTGCAATCAAACTAATTGAACCATAATTGCATTTTCTTTCCCTTTCTTTCACCCGTTCTTCTCTTAGTTTGTGTTTCGTGTTTCTTTCTGTCTTGCATGCATGCTATGGTACTATTATGTCACGAAGCCGAGAGGTGTCGCTTTCTAACTACATCGGCGTTCCATAATACTATCGCGTGATGTGCTCGAGCACAAGGTCGTCTGATTTTATTTCACGGCTAGGACCGATCAAGACGTATTTTGTTTTATTTGATATTTGTATTGCATGGAATTTGAACCAAATATAAAAATGTTAAAATTGTAGTCTTTTAAGTAAACGTTGTAGGTTTCTAAAACCGTGAGGATTGTTTATTGCATACAAAATTGAAAGTGTACAAAAAATAATACTCGGAACGTCTGAAAATATTTCAAAAATTGACCGCGCGATGGAGCGAATGATGTCTGGGCGCGCGTTTCCGTTTTACACCCTGCCCTAGGCTTTTCGGCAAGAAATTACACGAAACATGCTGTATCCGAAGTCTAAGTTTGTTTATATCGACGTCAAGAATAGCGAAGCCAAAGCTTATGTACAATTTCAATTGGGGATGCGAGGGTCTTCTTGTTCAAGACGGTTTTCCCGATATATTATTGTTTTGTTATCGCTGGGCTAAATTTTGCGAGCTGATCACGCATCCTCACGCTCTTAGAGTATTGCGTATTAATGGATAAAAATAAATGATACGACTAGGAAGATCAACTAGTATAGAGAGTTAGCTAGCGCTACGTGACGTTTTCAGAGTTCTGGTGGTGTGCAGAGCGCCGAGGCAAGATGTGGACGACTAGACTCCGAATACCAGTCGGTTTGTAAAATTTTATTGGAGAAAAGCCTAGGGCAGGGTGTAAAACGGAAACGCGCTGTCTGGGCCTAGGCTATCCAGGGAGGGAGGACGAATCAGCTCAGCTAGTTAGCTAGCTGTGTAAAGTAAGCACAGAAATAGTGCAGTGCATATGGATATGAAGAGGTAAAAGGTCACAAGTCCACAGTGCGTGCAGCAATGGCCTAGACTGTGCGTGTATTACGTATGTAGCGCGCGAGGTACCGGTTGAGCTGAGCTGTGCATGCATAATTATCTAGACCTATGTCTGTGTTTGTTGACGATTTGTGGATAAAACAGGAAGATTGCAGCTCTCTATCTCGCAAGTTTGCCTGAGATAAGTGAAACTGCTCGTTCAGACAGGATTAAGGGCATTTGGATTTTACTGTCTGACTGTCTGACGTTAACTTACTAACTGGTAAGTAGACTCTACACAATTTTTCATATTTTTAGTCAATACAAATTGAATAGAGACGAGAGTGTCTACGAGAAATTTCGATAGAACTGAATTACGTGTCCGATCGGTCTCCTTTTTTGACGCTGCTGTAGATGTCTAAGTGTAAATTTAATTTTAGATATTTATTTCGTGTTTGTTTATTTCAAAATTATATGTCATGAATGATGATGATGATTGGCATCCGATCGGGGGCGGCGGAGCGTCTTTCAAAGTGACTGTTGATGCACCAGCAAAAAACCAAAAAGGGACACTTCGTTCATGGTTCATTGAAGAAGGGGCACCTAGCTAGGCCTAGAATAGACAGCAATAACCATCTGATTTGGGTCATTTCTTTAATAAAACTGACATTTGTTGTCATTCCCCATACACATGTACATTGTAATAGAGGCGGTCAGAGGAGCCAGATGCAATCTCAGCCGAACAACCGTCGATATCAGAGACTGCATTGAAGCTTTCGGTCTATAATTATTCGCCTACATCATGATCATGTACATCATACATGTACATGTCAGTACAACACAAGCACAATATACAAAAGCCCTTTGTAGTACTTCAACTTACTTGTACTATTGTAGGCCTTTATTTATACCACTAGATCTAAGTACACTGTAATTAAATCATTATCAAGGATGACCATCAAGATGTTCTGTTCCGCAATACAATAGTCTAGATCCTACAACTACAGCTAATCTACAAATTACAATAAACTGATTCAGCTTCAGCAGGATACTTTCAGTTTCATTTTCTGTGAGTGTTGTATGTGATGGTCTGAACATTCATTGAAGGGTAGGTGGCATTTATCAGAGTCTACAGAGATGAAAAAGGGGCATTCATACGAAGGGGAAAATGGCACTTATTAAAAAGGGAAAATGGGCACCTATCAGAGCTGAAAAGGTGTTATTCCTCATAGTATCATATCTTAAATGGGAACTCATCAGAGATGATAAGTGGCACTTCTTAGAAGCGGAAATGAATAGTACAAAGGAAAGGGGCACCTATCACTCAGTTTTGGATAGGGGCATTAGTGGTGAAAAGGGGCACTCATAGTCCATAGATGAAAAGGAGCATTTCTTAGAAGCCACAAAATGCATGTATTACATAGGAAAAGGGGCACCTATCATAGTATCAGATTTTGATAGGGATAATCGGGTGAAAAGGGACATTTATAGGAAAGGGGAGGGACATTTATTACAAGCGGAAAGGTGCAGTTACCAGGGCAAACAAGGGCACTTGTTAGAAAGAAAAAGGGGCACCTCTTGTGTCTGAAATCGGGCACTTTAATGGGAAAGGGAAAGGAGCATGTGTTACAAATGAAAATGAGCACTTATCAAAGTTATAGGGAATCCTATTAGTTTAATTTAATGATGTATCAGAAGTTAAAAGTGGCAAAGTTATTAGAAGGGGAAGGGGCACTTAGTAGAGAGGAAAGAGGTCACTCATCTATTCTGAAGAGAAAAAGCCAAAAGGGCACTTTTGGGGTAATTGACATTTGAAAAGCACTGTAACCCTCCAGCCAACCCCTGCCCCCTCCCCCCCCCCCCCGCGAGGGCCGTCCCCATCCCTGATTGACATAAATTCTTTGTCGAGTGAAGAAAAAAGTTGGGAAATAAACCAAGGACATCTAAAATAGACAATCAGCTATCAATTAGTCTCGAGACAATCCTTTCTGCTTTCAATAAATTTACTGTGAGAGAAAACTTTACTTGCTTTCCGCCTAATTTCATTGAATGTTGAAGAAGATATTAATCCATAGTTAAAGACCTTTATTTTGTTAGCTATTGAAGTTTCAAAAGTCAATGTTTATGAGTAATGGATAGACTGGGACTGTCGTATACACATGTATATAAAAGAAAATTGCGTTGCAACTTTTTTAGTGAGGCTATACACGCTTAGAACATCTACATGTTAATAAAAGATTTAATCCTCTCCGAGAGAACGGGGACAAGGGGTTTTACTTTACCGGTGTGGTTAATTAAGAGCCCCTCCCGGCCCCTCCCGGCCCCTCCCGGCCCCTCCCCCACGAGAACCGAGCCTCCGGGCCGAACCTGTTCAGAAAATGCTACGCGGTCTCTGTGTCACATGTTGTGGCCCTATGTCTACACACCTCAGACAAGCTTCATGTTTGTTTATGTTTGTTCGTTTATTTTTCCCAACTGCTAAGAATGCATGTGTATAATATAGTGGATAATCATTTGTAACTACGGTCGAAGCGATTGATCTCGAATTACTTTGTGTAAAGGATTTTGAAATACATGTTCCAGGCCACTAGACCAACTTTTGGGGCTACTCAGATTCTCAGAAAATTATTATTATCAAATATATCGATGTCTTTTATTTTATTTTATTGATTTTCAGTCTAATTCAGGTTTTAGCCATTAATATTTCTTCACCAAAACAAGTGATGGTTATATATTAATCGGTTGATCAAGCGTTTAGTTGTTGTAATGGTAAGGGGTATTATCCTACAAAATATCCCGACCAAAATCTAGAGGAGCACGGAAGAAATAAAACCACAAGGAAAAGAATTGTTAAAATGAAGGTTACTTGGGGCGAAACAGTAAAAGTCTGTAACTTGTACGCCTGATAAGAGAGAGCTAGAGAAATGAAAGGCAAACTATTTTCCACATAATTATGTACATGTATGAATGATTAATTTAAAATGGAATCGTTAAGCTTATGCTTGAAGGAATATAGTGAGGGTGATTCGGTTTTTTATGTCCTAACTATTACAGAATGAGGGACCTATCTCGGCTATTGTTTTGAGAGCAAAAGCTGTTCCCATAACTATAAGGGAGAAATGAAAATAGGATTTTTGCCTGGTAAGGTAGGAATGAATATCACTATTTTTTACAAACATGGAATGAAAACATTTGGCGGGTCGTCTTTAATTAGTTGATACATAAATATTCCAATGTAAAAATAGTATGTCTGTTAAGTTTTAAAAAAATGTTTGTTTGAAATTTAGGGTTTGTGTGTGCACGAAAATGTGCAGAAAATTAAAAAAACGGCGAGTGGAAATATGTTTAGATGATTACATACCCTTTAAGCTGAAATAAATGACTTGTAACGACCATTGTCTATTTATCGGAATGCTATCTTACGATTGTGAAATTTAAGGTCAAGTCTAGTTACAAGTGGGATTTTATCTTACGCAACTTCCCGAGACGATAACGATTTCGATACTCAACCTAAAAAGATTGAGGATGATTCACACAACAAGATAAAATTAAAGATAATGGTCCTCTTGAAGACCGAGAAAGAATTTGCTAGCGTTGCTAATTTCAATTTTCATTTTCATGTTATGTGACGGCGTCCATTTTGAATTGAATGTTATTAAAGATTTCATTGTTTGTCAGCTAACCGTCAACATTTTCCGATAAGAATACTTGGATGTTTGGTCTATCTTTCCAGCTTTTCCTCTATTAATAGATTGATGCCACTTCTGCGTTGTGATGGTCTTAACATTTTGTTCGAACTCAATTCAATTCAGTCATATCAAAACTTCACTGGCGATGCTCCTACGGGGGGCACCCTGCATGGAAATGGCTTTTAAACAGAGAAAGAGGAAAGGGAACGTGAGAAAAAGAAGGCGCTACAACCTCTTTCCACATTCATTTTAATGGCCTTGTAAATTTGTATTACATCCTCCGAATAAGACGGCTGCCCCCCCCCTACCCCCAATTAGTGTCCCTTCTATAAAGGGACACTACCCCCCAATGATGCGAGTGCCCCCTCAATATCAATACTCAAGCTACTATTACCTTTCTTATCGGGGTTTTCAGCCGGTCGGAGTCTTGAGTTCAAACCCGTATTAGGCCATATACATGATACAAATATTTTCTAGTTGGTCCCCTTTCTTCCTTTTTCGACCCTCCTCAAATGTTTGGCATTTGAAATGTTTGTCCTTAAATGAAGTAAATAACAATATGAAGACGTTAAGACGAAGGAATCAGCTAAAACAATAACACAATGCAATATTTCCTTGTTTTAGCTTCTGTCGTCTTGTACACTGTATACATGTAGATAAAATTTAATTAACACAATTTGTGTTGAAATTGACCCAATAGCAATTCTCAGTTTGTACACAAAAAATATCAAGTATAATATCACCTCCTTCTCGTACACTGTATACATGTAGATAAAATTTAATTAACACAATTTGTGTTGAAATTGACCCAATAGCAATTCTCAGTTTGTACACAAAAAATATCAAGTATAATATCACCTCCTTCCCATTTTCGAGAATTCCTATTTTTTTTTTTTAAATTTAATTTTTTTTTTATTTATTTATTTATTTTAATTTTTTTTTTTTTTAAAGAAAAAAACATGAAAAACACTACTAAAACGGATCTTTTTCTGATTTAAAAAAAAAAAGAAAAAAAATTGTCGGAGGCCATCTTGAAAAATAGTCCGACTGTCAGGGAAAATGTACCGAGCGGCCATTTTGAGCGGCCATTTTGAAAGAAAAAAAAAGGGCCTCCTCCTTCCTATTTTTCGAAAAAACAGGATGCTAAACATGTTTTTTTATTTTTTATTTGGCCTTATCTCTGTCTGATTTTCTTGCCTAAATGGGATGACAAAATCACTTTGTAAAATGTTTGGAATCAATCGTATATGGCCCTAATTTGTGGTTTCGAATATCTTCCGCCGAGTAGAAAGCGATCTTGCGAAATGTTGTTATTATCACGAGTTTGGTGTATCATCATCGAACCATGTATCGGAAGGCATACGGTGTCAGTAGGTCTAAACCTCGTTGTTTGTTTGTTTATTTTGTTTGTTTGTTTTATCGTTCGATTCGAGCCCTTCTGGCAGCCTCTGCAATATATTCCATTATCATAACCTGATTATGATATAACTTCGTTGAAATGGGTTCTTAAACTTCTTGCCAAAGGCGTAGCGGGGGTGCACATAGGGGGTCTTGCCCCTCTTTGATCCGCTTATAACATGTCACCCCCGCTGTACCCACCCCCCCCCCCCCCCTCTCCCCCCTCTTTACAAGTCAGGCTATGCCATGCAGTAGTGATCTTACCAACAATAATTTATTATTGAATAATCGTAACTGACAATGAACATGCTATAATAACGTGAGTTATCTATTGACTATGGTTGGTCTCTGACCTTCTCTTATCATTCAACGCTATATAGGAAGTGAAAGAGAATGACCTTTCTTTTATTCTTTCCTTTTATTTACACAGACAAGCAAACAGAAAGAAGGGTTGAGGGGGGGGGGGTGGCAAAAACAGGGTGTGCATACCCCTAGGTCTAAATATAACGCATGAAACCATTATGATACGTTATGCATACATTATGTACTGTACAGAGCGAGGAGCACATCGAAGCCATTCGTGAATCAGTCTCCTTCTGTGCTACTGTGTTCAGATTCTGTGTACATGGTGTACGTGTGTTCTCTCGTAAGCTGAAATCGCTGGTAAAAAATAATTTTCCATGTTTGCTTTTGCGCAGCCTCGCATTTACAGCTGTATTGTCTGTCTATTTTTTACGGCAGGAAATACATTAACCTTTGGTATATACTATATATCATGTACTCGTATAGTTTAAGTGTATTAATATCAGCTTGTATTCGCCCCCTATGAAATATTCTAGTCATATTTCAAAACAAAGCTTGGTGTTTTATGATGTGCGGGTGCTAGCCTACATTTGTGTACATCGTGACTGAATGTTGACTTAATGTGAGAGAGCGTTATGCTTGTCAAGGCCAAAGTGTGCATGTTTCGGAGCAGGAATACATTCTGGCCGAGTACTTCGATATACCTCATAAACATGTATGGATATAGTAATGCAACTAATCCATAAATGGCTTCAGAATGTTCATATATATATCTGATTTATTTATGTCTGCCTGTCAATGAATCTGATTTTAGACATGGATGGATGCCTTACTTACTATACAGGGTGGTTCAATAAAGACATACTAGCATACTGCCAATAATGTGGAGCCAAAATCATTGGTGCCAGCGGAAAGGGAATCTTTCATATAAAAAATGATACCAAGATTGGCAAATTTGGTTGAGGGGTTTAGGTATAAGCATGGGTTTTACTAGTAAGTCATGTGGTTTTAGGGAGTATTTTCATTTGTTATGCAAAGTTCAATTTGTCCAGTATCAATGAAACTGCTTTTGAAACCATCGTAATGTACTTTCATGTCAATGTTTAACACGTCATTGAAACGATTGGAAAGAGAATATGTGTGTTGAATGTTACGATTGTGTTCAAAAATTGCTTTGCATTATTGGAAGTATATATGCTACTCTTTTTTATGTTATTTTAGCCACCCTGTTTAAGTGTTTTTGGTCATGCATGTATGTGAAATAAGCATACAATGAGACATTACATCTGACGAAGTACATGACGGACGTTGCTTTTGTCTGGGTTATGACGTAGACACGAGAGAGAGAGAGAGAGAGAGAGAGAGAGAGAGAGAAAGACGGATGGCAAGAAACTGGATAAAAGTGGATAGAGAGGGGAAGGTGGAGAGAGAGAGAGCGAGAGAGAGAGAAAGAGAGAGATAGATTGATGATGGCGAATTATTTTAAGCATGTTAACTTGTATAATAGAGCGAAAATGTATGAATGTATATTAATATCATAATGATTATGTAAAAAACAATCGTCTGTGAATTGCGAAGCATTAGTGTGATTTTAGTTTATCCAATGAAAATACTTCAGCTAACAATGATGATCACTGGATAATTAGACTGAACATTTTATATATCTATTTTCATTTATTAATTGAATTTACCGGCAAAGTTAGATTTTTAAAAAAACGTACAGAGACATACATGTAGGAAGTGAGAGATAACACCGACTAATGCCCGCGGATAGGCAAAAGGAAATGTAATGTATTCCTACTAAAGGGGAAGTCCGAAGTCCATTCTGGTATTAACTTTGTTATCACAAACTTTCACTTCCTTATTTGATGACGGAAGATATTTGTTTCAAACAGGAGTTGTATAAAAACAAATTTGCAATAATAATATTGTATTTAATGATAATAATAACAGTGGCTTGTTATATCTAGCGCACATGTCCGCTACGTCGTGACGCCCCTGGCGCTGCCCGAATTGTATTTAGGGTGAATGTATGATTGCAAATATTTTTTTTTTTTAAAGTTTATTAGCACTGAGCAAATGGGAAGGGAAGGAGAGGGGAATGATATCCAAAGTCTTTTGGATACATGTATATATAAAGACGTTATGTTATAATGTGACTATAATTATGACCATTGGCGCATCGAGGGGGGGGGGTTTTGGGTGTTCAAACACCCCCCCCCCCCCTTGGCAAAAGGGGGATATTTTAGAATTTTAAAGACATCCTTTATCTGTGTCTTATCTATGCCCCCCCCCCCTGGCAAAAAAAATAGAAAATGTTTTCTTCTTTTTGCTCAATGGGGGGGGGGGGTGGATATTGAGTGGGGAAAAAGAAGAGTTCTCCCCCCCCCCCCCCCCCCCCGGCTTATTCACCGGTTGGCTGATTCGCCGCTAAATATTTTCTCACGAATTGGGCAAAAAAAATACCTCCCCCTTAAAAAAATCCTTCATGGCATCGGCTCCTGCTCCGTGGATTTCTCTACTCTAAGATACTTTTAAGAAAGTTCTTAAAGGAGAATGAAACCAAAAACATTAACTGGTAACTTTATTCAAAATTGAAATTGCTCGTATTTGGTTGTTTAGCCTAATAAAGGAAATAAGGAAAACAGTATCTCCATACAGTAGTTGCAGATTCTTTGGGAGTCGCTAGAGTACTACAACTTTACCACCCACTTAACCACCTAATTTTTTGCAGCAATTTAGTGCACTCACGTGTGAAATGTACTATGTAGCCATAATTGGTTACCTAACATAGACCATGATAATAATAACGATAATAACAAAAATAATGATACTGGTGATTGCATGGGGCACAGGTCTTACTAGGTACATGTAGATAACATACGAGGGGAAAGTGTCGCCAAGCAAAGACGGCTTTGTGAGAGTGTCATTGTTCTAGCATTTTTTTTTAAATTTAAATGATTATATGGACTTCTCCCTCTCCCTTTCTTTCTCTTTTTTTCCTCTTTATCCATTTGATTGAAGTGCTTGACCTCCCCCCGGTCCCTCTTGTACAAGCTACCCCACTGGTCATCACTGGTCATCACTATTCGTCCATGTATTTCAATTGTATTGTGTAAATACCCTGGACAGCTAGAGGATCGCGTGATCAGGTCTTCCATTGCATAGTGCACGTCCGTCACACTTGACTGGCCATCTATAGACTAGACTTGTGGACTTATATAATTATATACCCGAAATAGTGACTACCACTATATCAAATCTTACATCACCCCTGTGGATCACAAGGTCCGCGGTACTGATGTCCTTTGGCAAGACTTTGATCTACATTTGCCACACTTAACCCAGGTGAGGTAAATGGGTACCTGGTAGGATTATTCCTTGAAATGCACTGTGCTCCGATATCGGGAGCCGGAGCTAAAGCTAAAGCTAGGGTAATACTTTCCGAAGCTCTTTGGAAGCGTGTATATAGAGACTAGTATCATGCGCTATACAAGAACGGACTATTATTATCATTATTCTCAATTCTCTTCTCTTCAAACAGACCGTAGAATCTTTCACCATGGCTCCTAAAAACCCGGTGATGAACGTGGTCGCGTCTCCCGAAGATGCGGGGACTCTGGACACCGACCTTGAGAATACACCATACCCGGCAGGATATCAACAGGAACAGAAGCGTCCTCCTCCACAGATCGTCTGGCGTAACGTGATGCTTATGTGCCTCCTGCATCTAGTGTCCGTCTATGCCCTATTGTTCACTGTCTGGAAGTGCAAGATGTACACGCTCGTCTGGAGTAAGTAGTCCCAGAAATCCAATTTTATTCTTGTTTTTATGCACATTTTATGTAAAACATTGCATTATTGGTCCCTGGACTACTGCATTGTACATTGCATATGTTGATATTAATAAACCGAAATTGAATTGAATTGAATTGAAGTACATTTATTCATTCATTCATATTCCCTTCATCAGAATGGGGGACCTTCACGGTTTCGGTAATTTAGTTTGCCTGCCCCATTCCTGGCAACTTGTAAATGCTCATGGGAATCACAATAATGTTTTTTTTTAATGATTTTCTTACTTTGTTTTGTATGATTTGTTCCTCTATCATCTATGTAATTCTTTTGTACACACCTTGTTTTGCCGAATAGATAATAATAATAATAATTCCCAAAACTATTCAAGACAAGTTTATGACAACTATTTATATTGATTTGAGGGGAGAAAATGAATTACAGAGCATTATGAACAGATTGAGATCTAGAATAACAAAGTAATGGGAAAGGACCCTGCTCCTTTAATTGATTTTTAAACAGAAATATGGCGCCATATAACTACTGTGAAACATCATCATCATCGTCAGCAGCTATTGAAATGTGTGAATATTGCATAGATTGTTCAGTAAACTGAACATTATTTATTTTGGATATGCACTATGGTATTGAAAATGCCCCTGAATTGATTTTTCGAAAGTCTTTGCGATCCTGTATGTGTAACAGAAGACTCAAACGAGACCGGCACAGAATGTCCAAAACAATCGGTTAAATAAAGAAAAGCGAATTTGGAAGAATTTTTTTTAAAGCGATTTGGGAAGAAAACGTAAAGTAGCTTGGTCACAAGCAAGAGATAGTGAATTTCTTCAATTTTTTCGTAGTACATATTTTTCCAGTAAAAAACGCTGATCTACTTCGTAATAAACAACTAAGAATCACTTTTTAAAATATGTATAAATACAAGAACTCAGGTCAAGTTATGCCTAGATTTAAGTAGCTACATATCATTACAAATCTAGGTTAGTTTCAGCAGTTTTTTTTTTTATCCAGCCTGATATCCAAAGGCTTTTACATAATATAGTTTTTACGCCAGACCTTGGGTGGGTATTTAAGGCGCCCCCAATACACTAGTCGTTAAGCCGATTTCTCTCCCTTTTTTCCCCCACAATTACCAGAAATCAATGTTAGCTTTCCTTACTTTCGAGCTGTATTTGCAATCGTAAAAATCTGGATGGTATAGATGTAATTCTGAAGGAATTCCGAGGGAATACAATGGGACAATGGGTGTTTGCGAAGTCATGGATGAGCGAATTTAAAGGGCAATCCAACCCTTGTATTAATTTCATTGGTATATTGGTATACAAGCAGAAAAATAGGAGCAACAGCATGGCAAAATTTTGAAATAAATCAGACACATAATGAGAGTTATGAATGTTTGAAATATATGAGATCGCTATAACTATTGGAATCTCAAATTGTCAATTTTGTCAGTGGATTGTGACGGATAACTCACCCGTTTGTCGTACATTGTATATATACGAAAATATAATTAAATTCTGTTTTTCTCCCAAGTGCCTTCTCCCTAAAGCACTACTCAAATACATTATGGTTAGTATATTATCATAGGTCTTCTGAAAATAAAAACATCCTTCTGAGTCATACGTATTGAAGAAGAAAATACCCCGAAAATGTTATTCACTTTGTGTGTTGCAACGAATGGGAAAGTTGTCCGGCACTGCACCACAAATTACCGGTTCAGCCCATTTGAAGTCCAAAAACGTACAGTGATTACAACTCTTTCTTGGAGCGTTACTTTCCCATTCTTTGTCCGATTTCATTCAAATTATCACCAGTCTGCTTACAAGATTGTTTTACTTTTTTGGGATATAGATAGTTTGCTAGTAAGGTGGCTTTCCGTTTTAAATAAGACCGGCCTCTAATGGTCACGTATGGATGCATCAGGGATGTGAGTTTAACTCACATCCCTGATGCATGAATTATCTAAAGTTCCCGGTCATGGGATTGCTTTGTGAATGAAAATGCATGGGAAGCAATTATACCGGTTTGCTAACATTTTCAAGTATTATGGATGTTTCTTTCCTGTGGACCTACAGTACGGGTTATCCATTAACATGTTATCAATGATTGAACTACAATACCTGGAATCCATTATGCATACTTTACATGTTGCTATATCGGACAAGATTTCCTAGTTATCAAGAACAACCATTGTTTGATAAGTAATATGCATACAATTTGAACATGTTAGTGAACCGGCCTATTGAAAAGGTTGGTTATGTAGTACATAGCAATACTGTGAATACTGTTAGGTTTTGAAATCATCTAAATGACAATTAGATGTAATCTTGCGGAAAGTCACATGTACTGAATACACGAAGGTGTTGTATATAGGATTACACAAACGTGTGGCATAAAAGTGTGGCCGAAACATTTCTATTTCTTGTCATATTTCTGATATGAAGACATTTGAATTTTGAAGAGCTGTTTTTTTCAAGGGACGTTTCTTCCATGATAATCCTTCAATTGACATAAAAAGAACGACAGTGCTCATAAATTAATGTTATCTTCATTAAAAGAAGACAACCTTCTCATGGTGCACTCGATAGCATGTTTAATCTCAAAACTAGACTAGACAAACAAACTTTGAACTCTGTGTACACAATCCCAGAAAGAATGCAGGTATAATATTTCATTTTGATTAGATTTGATCTGAATTTATATATCGTTTATTGATTCATAAAACTCCTCGCAGTCATAACACAATAACTTCCATTTATTATAATGATAATGAGATCGATGTACACATGAGTAGTAAATATGAATACAATATTAATGATAAAATTTAATATTCAACATAATTTTGAACTTATTTAGATTTAACGGTAAGAAGTAAGAATACAATACGAGCGTCGGTTGTATGAATTAGTAATGGCAACCGGTCATTCTGTGATTCAAGGTAGAATTAATAAGTGTTCACGAATATGTTTGTGATTAATAATCCAGAGAAAAAACTCCAATAAAGAACAATTTCAATTAAAATTTTCATAAAGAATCGAAGATTATAAAAGGTATTTTGCAACCAGTCTGGAAATGCCCCCTTTCTTCTCCTCCCACCCCTCCCCCCTCAGTTCAGTAAATGTGCGATGGTTGTCGATTTAAAGACAACGTAAACATCACGTTAATGCCACTTACCACACCCCGGATCCCCCCCCCCCCCCCACACACACACACACATCATTTACTGGAGTCTACCGCCATTGTCGGTGAAAGTGCTGTTAAAGAAAAACAGGAACGAAAGAAAGAAAGAAAATAAAGGGAGATTTTAATCCATAAGTATGATCGGACTTGCATTGCTGATCGAGTCATTGGGGCGGCACTGGTATCATCTGGGGAAAGGTGACCGATTTCACTACGAGGGCGAAAAACAACCAGCTAACAAGACCAGCTAATGGGGAGGGTCCCGTAACGTTTATTTCTCGTCTTTATCTCCCCCCCCCCCCTCTCTCTCTCTCTCTCTCTTCCATCAGTGGATTATTTTTTCGTAGATGAAACACGATTCACCTTGTTCGACCTAGACCTCTTCGATTTTAATTAGGAGGCACGTATACTGTAACCTTTTATATACGCCTTTTGCTGAATTGTTGATTGATTTAGGGGCTTCTTTTGATATCTCTAGCGCAGATTTAGATTTCGAAGATATATAAATTATTATGCTCATTTTCTTTTTGAAAAATCCATGCATCGACATGTCTTTTGTAGTTCTACAAACAATGCGAACTGTAAATAAATTTACGGCCTTTAATTTGAGGTTATGTCAAATCTCCTCACATTTAGGAGCGGTAAACCCTATTAAAACGTAGGCCTAATCAGCTTGTAGCCTTCGGTGGTCTAGACGTGATTATTCCGCCCGCATTAATGATGTATTTTAGAGGTTTCCTATTATATTTTAGAAGTCTTCTGTAAATAGGTGATTCTTGTTTTATCTACGAAGAAAATCCGCTGATGTAAGAAAATTTGCAAGTTTAGGGAAACAAGTTATCAGATCACTCCACAAAACGTATAATGCCCGTCTCTTGCTGTTCCAAAGTGTCCAATATAAGAATTAACTATACTTAAAAGAGTGGATTAAAAAGTGACAGAAATTATGACAATAGGTCTATACTATGTCACATGTGATGTCAACACGTGATGTCAACTTGAATACTTACATAACACAAACATGTACAGTCAAACCTGTCTATAAAGGCCACCCGAGGGAAACGTAAAGAGTGGCTAATGTAGACAAGTGGCCATTCTAGAGAGGTTTTTCAAGACTTCAACTCACATTTCCTTCGAGGGGGAGGCAATATTATTGTGACCGCTATAGAGAGGTGGCCACTAAGACAGATTTGACTGTAATCGTTACCTTGGTACAGTTGCCTTAATCGTGCTAATAAAACATGGAAGGGGTAGTGCCTCTTCTGCTACTTCAGCTATGATGAAACTTACTTTATTTAGCAGAAAGAAACACAGACACGGTACGGAGTATTTGTGACTATGTTCCTGTTTTTGTTCAGAACTTTACTTAAGATATTGGTAGAAGCTCGTTTAAACAGCCCTGCCGAACATTGAAAAGATAACAGAATGACCCGTCTTCAAAATATCATTATCAGTTTGAATTTTCACGTTTTTTTAGCGACTACTTTAGTGATTGATTGATTGATTTAATTTTAATAATTTCTACCCAGACCTTATGTTCATATACTTCAAGGCCTTGTTTGATCTTGATCAACTGATCACCTGGCTGACTATTTGATTGATTGACCGATTAATTAATTGAATGATTGATAGATTGATCGATTGACTGATAGATTGATTGATTGATTAGTTGAATATCTTGATAATTTTACTCATGCTATTTTCATGAAGTTCTAATACTGATCGGTGTGGGGAGAGTGTACAAGCCGTCCAGGCATTTCTTAGTATTGATTAACCAATAATTGACCAGTAATGTTGTTTGCTTACTTGATTGATGTATTGATTAATCTGTTGGCTGGTTAGTTAACTGACTCATTCGTTCATTCTTTGAGCATTCATTTATTATTCTTTCCCGTGAAGTAAAGACCGCCGTTGGCGTATTATCGTACTTGTGCTTGTCGAGTGCCCAGATGAATAGTGCAAGTAAAAATCTCAATACAAATTGATACTATATTATGTGCGGCTAAAACAGAAGAGGTTTATTAACGAAGCCTTATTTGTTGCACCCCTGCTTCTGTTGACTAATTCAGTGTTAATTCATTTGATTTATCTCATCCTCTGTATCCAGCTGTGTTCCTGTACTTCCTTACTGGTCTTGGAATCACAGCAGGAGCGCACAGACTTTGGGCTCACCGTTCCTACAAGGCCAAACTTCCTCTACGTACCTTCCTAGGCATGTGCCAGACAATGGCTTTCCAGGTACGTACTCACGCCCAGGGTACGATCCCTAAGACTTAAAGGGCGACTCTACTCCAAAAATAACTTACTTTCAATAGAAGCAACAAAAAAATCAGACAAATTATCAAGAAGAGTTTGAGCAAAATCGGATGACTAATAAGAAAGTTACGAATATTTAATGACATGAAAAACTTTGGAAATCACAAGACAAATTGGCAACTCTCTCATGAGTCTATGACAATCTTCTTCTTTTTTAAAGGGAAAGTCACCCCCAAAATAAGTTTGTTTCGATAGAGGCAGAATAATAAGAAAATCAGGTGAGTGAAAGTTTGAGCAAATTCTGAATGAAAATAAGAAAGTTATGAATTATTGAAGTTGTGATCAATCAAATACAAATTGGCAACTCTGTGACTTATCATACGAGCTCTCCTTCATTTGCTTTGTGCATAATATTCCATAAAATCATGTTTTCTTCGTTAGTGGCTGCCGGGCTCACGATCAATTGGGCAAAAAGAATTTCCGTTTCGGTTTAATAAAATTTGGAGTGGACTTATTAGGCTATTATTATTATTATTATTATTATTATTATTATTATTGATGACGGAATATATATTTGTTCCTTGCAGGGGGAGTATAGAAACATATTTGCAATTATTATATTTAGGGTGCATGTATGGTTGAAATTTTTCTTGAGGGAAAATGAAAAATTTAGATTTTTTTAGTACTGAGCAAATGGAAGTTGAGCTCGCATGATACGTCATAGAGTTGCCAATTTGTGTTTGATTGATCACAACTTCAAAAATCCTAACTTCCTTATTTTTAATCGGAATTTGCTCAAACTTTCACTGACTTGTTTCTCTCATTTTTCTACTCCTATTAAAACTAACTTAATTTCAGGGTGGACTTCCCCCTTTAAACAGTAAAAGACTATCTGGAATGTTGAGATCGTCATGACTGAAATGAAGATTATTTGACATTAATTTGTTCCACAATTACATTAAAACAAATTTAGATTCATACAAACTATAGAGAAACAAAACGTGTAGATCAAGATTGCATGGTGAAAGAAACGTTGTGGAATCGAGCAGAAAAGGTTGAACATCTAGCATATAAGTATTGGTGTGTACCAGTCTTAGTAAAGTTACAAGCACTATACACAGAAAGATGTATATGGGACTACGCGACTGTCGCGACACGTGTGCGATATCTATCCGGTCCGGATAGCTATAATAATTTACAAAATATATCAATTAGTAGGTGGTTTCCCGGCAAAATTTGTATCATCACATATCAGTTAAAACATATTCTTTCACATGATTGGTAATAAGAGCTTCCATTTCATTTTTTGAGGGGGGGGGGGGGCGTTTCTAAAACTGGTCCATACCTTTAAAATAATAACAATGTAAAATGAGAGGGCCTAAATATGAAGCAAGGATTGTAAAGAATAGGAACGAGATCGCGTAAGTAAGGGAAATATGAATACCATTCGAAAATAATAATTATAGTGTATTATGACAATATTTTGTGTTTATTATGGTTTAGAATGATATATATGACTGGGCCCGTGATCATCGAGTGCATCACAAGTTTTCCGAGACCGACGCCGATCCACACAATGCACTACGAGGATTCTTCTTCGCCCACGTCGGCTGGCTCCTCGTCAAGAAACACCCGGATGTCTGTGAAAGCGGAAAGAAACTCGATTTCTCCGACCTTATGGAAGATCCAATTGTCAGAATTCAGAGAAAGTAAGTCTGATTTGATTTAAATTCATTCGCTGATATGAAACAACATATAAATGACAACATAAGTGAGAAACATGTGATGGATGAATAGCCATGCTCAGCTATTGAGGCTTAACCCTAATAAGGCCGGGCTATTTGAGGTCTTAGTATAGCCAGGGGGGGGGGGGGGGGCATTATGCCCCCCCCCCCCCTTAAGATCTCGGCCGCGAAGCGGCCGATTGGCGCGAAAATTTGCACGCATGTCAAGTGAAGTGTATAGAATAATATGATAATTTCAAGTTTTTGAAAAATTCACTCATTTGCATATTTATGGTAATTTATGCAAATAAAGTAATAAAACTCACATTTTTACCCATAAATCATATATTATTCAAAATTAGGTTTTCTTTTTCACTGCATATATTCATTAGACCATTCTGAATAATAATACAACAAAAAAATTTGGAAGAGCCAGCTTATTCCTTATGTTATCCCTTGTTTTTATAATTTCTTATGTATTTCATTGTTTTTTTAACTTATGTATTTCATTGTTTTTTGTTGTTTTATTTCATTTCTTACTACAATTCAACTATTTTGACGCCCAAAACAACCACCTAAACTTTAAACAAGACCCAATAACCCATGTTTGATCTGTTTTTAGGAAAAATGACTTTTCCATATGTTTTGTACACAAATCACAAAAATGAGCGATTTTCGGGCTGACATGCAAAGACAAAAGGTCACGTGACCGTGTAACCGTAGGTCCGATTTTCAAAAAAAGTCTTTTAAAAGTTGCGCAAGACTCGAAAGAAAAAAGTCAGCGAGTGGCGGGGCGCCATCCATATGCGTTCTCGAGCAATCAGAAAAATCGTGGAGGGGGGGGGGCATATTGGCCCCCCCGGCCTTATTAGGGTTAAGATCTTCCTATTTAAAAGTGTATTTTCTGCCAGACTTAAATGGTGAACTACATCGTTTTAAAAAGGAAAATACCGGTTAACAACTTTTCTCAAATGTTTGTGAATGGAAATCGGTTTCGGTCGGTAGTAAAAGTCGCCGTCATTGAGGCGTTAGTTATTAACCACATTCAAATGTGTTGCGAGTTCGTGCTTGCATGCATGTGTGTAATTAATCATATTTATAGATCGCAGCAGCTTAAAGTCTACTCTTAAACAGTCGTGCAAGCTACCTCTGACACAGTATTTTTAGTGTTGATTTTGTTTGTTTGAGTGCTGTTCCACCACATGACCGTAAATTTTCCAGTATTTTTTTTTATTGTTTAAAGGTCGTGATCCATGTCAAATATCATATTGTTTTTATTTTGCAAGAGTGATATGGAACCTTTAAATTTGGGATCTCAATTAAAATCTGAAATGTCATGGTGCACATTCGTTCCAAATTGTGTAATGTGCCGCATGATCCGCAGAAATTCAAACACGAAGCCAAATACTTTTCCGGAGGGATTATATTTGTTATGCTTGTATCATAACTGCAATGCAAGAATAAAAAAAATTAATCACGCATCCAAGTCATGCAGTCACATTTATCATCATACATGTACAAAGCATGAAGTTCAACTTGAGTCGTCAATAAAGCAAGCCAAATAAATGACCTCTTACGTGACTAATATTGTAACTTTGTAAGAACTCCTTAAGCATGATAGGCACTTTCATGAGGTATCACAATGTTCATGTTTGTATCATAACTGCAATTGAATGAGGGGAATAGATCACGCAGACAAGTCATGCAACGACACTTATATTATAATTATAATACAAAACTTTAAGTTCAACTTGATCCGTCAATAAAGCAAGCCAAATTACCTCTCAAGAGAATAATATTGTAAAAAAACTTCATGGGCTGATACAAAGATCAAAGGATAGCCCGACATCATAAACATCAGGCTAGCTATTAGTTTGATTTACGCGTTCCCCCATGTGTAAAAGTGAAATAGTGAAGGAAAAAAAAATCTTCTCTTAATTTCTGAATATGATCAATATGTGGTGTTTGAAACATACAGTGTAGTACATGTAATACGTTTTCCCATACGACGTGACACATGTGCAACTCAGATTCATTTCTGTTGAAATTAGGACAAAAAGTTGATGGATATTTTGTTTCTTCGCTTAAATATTTATTTTTGTGCTATTGTCACTGTATTTGCCAATTTAAAGGATCATTTAATTGTCAAGCTTTAGTAGGCTTCTGAAGCTTAGTTCTCTAATATATTCTTTTGATTTTGTAATGATTCATACATGTCCTTGTATTATACTTCTTTTCTTCAAAATGCATGGTATATTTTCTAAAAATATTGTTTTATTCAATTTGAGAATGATTTTGAGATTGACAGTGATTGAAATTAAAATGCTGTGGAAATTATTATTGAATAATCACTTATGTGATCAGGAGGTCTTGTGTAAGAGGAAATAGTTAAAACAAAAAGTATGAAGTATTCTCGTATACTCTGTCAGATGTTATATTATTTTGATGCTATATTGGGCAGTCCCCCCCCCCCCGGGAAATTAACCCCGAGGACAATTACTCCTGGAAAATACCCCACGAGGACAATTACTCCTGGAAAATAACCCCAAGGACAATTACCTCCGCTCCCTCCCGTGGACAATTACCCCTTCCCCTGAAATTCACCCCTTGGACAATTACGCCCCCACCGACCGACACAAAAATGTTAAAACCAACTTATACTATTAGAGGGGAATTCTCCTTTAATTGAACAGGGGTGGGGGATTTTCCTCGGGGTAGTTTTCCGTGGTTGTCCTTGAGAGGGGGTAGGGGTAATTGTATTCGGAGGGGGGGGGGGTATTGTCTTGGCGTGATTTTTCGGGGGGGGGGATTTTATGGGGGCGATTGTCCTGGGTGTAATTGTCCTTGGGAGTGAGTTTTCTGGGGGTGACTGTCCAGGGGGGGGGGGGGGATTGTCCTGAAACGGTCACATGGGAATATTTAGTCCGCCTGGAATATGGGGAAAGTGAAGATAGTTCGCAAAGTAAGCCCAAACCATCTAGACCTGGAGTGAGACATGAATCAATACACATATATGTTAGTACATGTTTGACAATCTAAGCTTTTGATAAGAAATTTTCGGGAATCTAAGGAATAATAAACAAAATATGAACGGCGGAGTGTCTTGTCACCGCATTGGACCCTCCCCTTGTACTACGGTCACAAAGGTTCGTACGAACAATAATTTCGTACGAATCTCCCTGTTTTTCCATTGTCTTCCCGAATTTCCATTGTCTGAAAATCGTTCGTACGGCGTTCGTAGCAGTTCGTAATGGCATTTGTGACCGAGGCTTTATACGTCCAGTCACATGCGCTCCGAAGAGGCGATTTTTGAATATATTTTTTCTTTTCTTACTCTCATCCCAGGTTTTACCTGCCTTTTGTGCTATTATTCTGCTTCATCATACCATCCTACGTCCCAACTTACTGGGGCGAGTCTGCGATGAACGCTTACCTGGTCTGCGGTCTCCTCCGCTACTGCCTCAATCTGAACGCCACGTGGTTGGTCAACAGCGCCGCCCACATGTGGGGCCAACACCCATACGATTACACCATCCAACCGGCCGAGAACCCGTTCGTCACCACCCTGGCCCTGGGCGAGGGATGGCACAACTACCACCACGTGTTCCCCAACGATTACCGAACCGGCGAGTTCGGCTGGCGTATCAACCCGACGTCGATATTCATCGACGTCATGGCGTGGTTCGGTCAGGTCACGGATCGCAAGCTGATCGCACCTAACGTCATCCTGGCTCGCAAGCAACGCACAGGGGAGAATAACCATTGTGATTAGGTTCAAGATACAACCCCTTTTTTAATAACTTAAGGACTGAATATTGATTAAAGGGGTTTTATCTATTTAACCCTTCCTCTATAAGCTCCATTCAGCGTCATTAAAAGTATCTGAAATGATTATCTAGCATGTTTATTTCGCATTATAATACGATATTGGAAATGAGTAGGCATGAATCCTTGTCTAGACACAGTGTTTCGGATTTGTTCGAAATTGGTGTTGAATGAAAACTGGTTTGCCAGATTATTGGATCTACTCACACCAACGGTAGTCCTTTGAACAAGCCCCTAAGAAAAATGAAATTTTACTACATGGGGGCCCATTGCACACAAGAGACGCTGCTGACTGACCTATGAATGCGTCAGGTCAGTCACTGGCGCAATCTCTGACGCAATCTCTGACGCAATCTCTGACGCAATCTTTGACGCAATCTTTGACGCATAGCATATGCGAGAGTGACATACAGAAAATGAATTCAGAATGAACAGTGTAAACATTGCTGTGAGTTATTTGGTTTGTGGAGGTGTTGTGGTGTTGTGGTTCATTCACTTGACTCTCAACCCAAGGGTTGAGGGTTCGAATCCCAGGACGGCACTAACGTCCGTCGGTAAGACATTAATCCACATTTGCTATTTATTAGTCATATAGGCTTAAAATAGGAACCTGGCAATTAAATTGCTTTGGTAATAATAAATACAGGGCCCATTGATATTGATGAGGTTTCCCTGGGTAAACACAATTATCATCATCATTAGAGTATACAGTATAGTTACTGACGTTTTCACTACTAGTAACTCGTAGACATTCATGTACATTTAGGTAATAACGCAATCATAGTGACACTTCATGTTCAACGGGCTTGCGTCAAAACTTACGTCAAGCTTTTTTTTTTCGGGGGGGGGGGGTTGACCCGTGTCTGGCTGATTTTCTTTATTATTTATTTGCGATGGGTGTCTTCACATACAAAGTCAGCAGAGGGTGATGAAAATGCAAGATGAGAATGCGATTATGCGTTCTTGGTATATTTGTTGTTTTCCACTTTCCAATCCAATTATGGGATTTGTTGAGCGCCAATATCTAGTTGCCTAATCATAGGCGCTGATGACTGGCTAGTTGTAAGCAATGTAAGTCTTCAGTTTGGTTCTGAAAGTGGAAAGCGGGTCTCAAAAATTAAATTAAAAATTTCGGATATTCTTTTTGATTTACATAAGTATTCAAATTCAAGTATTGGAAAAGGAAGATTTCCAATGGCGGAGCAGGTATTAGGTTCCACGTATCCACGATCGGGCAGTGGAATGGACTGCTCTTGTAGAGATCATTTATTTTCTTGTATACTTGTAACTGGTTTTCATTTTGTTGGATAAATTGTTTCATACCCAAAATCCTAACCATTAAGACATGTATAAGGTATGTGTATGAATATATGGATAATATTGATGAATGGTTAGTCTTTTTAAAGATCATTTGCAACGATCGAGAAAATCTTTATCGCTCTCGTCCTTCTGTTGTATATGAATAGAACGCGTATGCCGAAACAGTTTACGAGTATGTTTTCTCTATAGCAAAGTGTAAATACCTTTGGATATTTTGCATTCGGGTAATTGGGCTTCTGTAAATATTTCGTATGGGACATTAGGTTAATGATTTCCTTAACAACTGATTGTATGGATAATTGAAAACAGTGTTGTGTAGTAAATTAATGGTGATGTCATTTGGGGGGAAAAGAGTTAATTGTCGTATTGAGTGATTTTCTTCATATTCGTATTAGACGAGAGATTAGATTGTCGTACGAGACTCACTTCAAGAATCTGCCACTTTCTGAGATTTGTCTATAAACAGAAGCACCTGAATATGTTCCATTTTATGGACTATTTCATTAGAGTTTCATCATTAAATGTATAGATTAATTTCCCATTCAAATAATTAACAAATAACAAATAACTAACATGATAGCCTCGCGCAAAGCACTTAACATGTTAGTTCAAGATAAATACATCTATAGGGGTGACCATCGTTATGAAATAATGAACAGTTCATGTTCAGATCTGAGCAGCGTCATATGACAAAACCACACGTAAAGCCTGTTCTTAGAGGATAACTAATAAAAAAATTTCTTTTAGCACAAACAGTAAACTTAAGCACTTTTCGAATCGCATGCATCCCTTTTCTACAGGAGTCACTCACGGGGAAGTCCAACTTGAACTTTTTTTTCTTTTTTTTTTAAAGATGCACCCTTACCAACCCACGTAAGAAAGAAATCTATTCCGTGAACAATAAATTAGAAAATTAATGTTTATGGCATTTTTTGTACAGAGTAAACTAGAGAGAACCTCGTAAGATACGTCACAGTGTTGCCAATTTGTGTTTCACTGATGACAACTTTCAAAAGATTTCCTATTTTTGATAGGATATTCCTCAAACTTTCACTTAAATGTGTTTCTCTCATTTTGTTCTGCTTTTATTAATACCAACCAAACAAATTATCAGGGTGGACTTCCCCTTCAACAACTCATAATTTGTCTAAGACTTGCCCGACACCGCAACAACTAATCTACACAACTAATCTACACAACTTGCACTCTGCCTCTCGAAATACTTTTAGGGGCGAAGATAAATACTAGAATGTATTTTGACTTGTGTACCAAATGGTAAATGAAGTCGGCTGTGTTGATGAAAAAAAGATGGGAAATAAAATTACGAAGTAAAAATTGGAGTATGAAAGAAAGAACATTCTATTGGGTAAATTAATCAATCGTCTATTTTTATTTTTTTGTGCCGGTCTGTTCTTAGACATAAGTGCATGATTTATCACAGTTTGTTAAAACAAGCGTTTGCACAGATTGGTATTCAGTTTGGGAAACAGCGGTTAGTTTACTTTACTTTTTAAAAGGTTTGTTGTTTGCCTTGCATGTTTCTTGTGTGTGATGTTTATCAGTTAACTCGGAAACTCGCTTTCTAATAAAATAGGTATAATATGATTATAGCTAAATTCAAAGTATTACTTCAGTAATGTTTATATTCAACATGTTGTGAATATATTCGTAAGAACACGTGGATACAAGATAAACAAATTACATATGTTTCTATATCAGCCTGTAGTTTAAGAAGAAATAACAATTGAAAAGTCGATACTTGCATCGCATGCAGCAGTATCATTGATTATGAAGCACTGTTTGTAGTAAGTCGAAAGTGTATATAAGCACCACAGAAACCACTACGTTTCTATTCGAACGCAAGAATTCCGTAATCTATTGATTTCTATATTACTGATGTAAGAAATTCTTAAACGCATTTTAGAATTCTTTCTAATTTTGTTCTTTGTACCCATGTCACCAAGTGCCAGTTAAGTTTTGTTTGCTTTTGTTTGAAAAATGAAGTTATATATTGGAAATAAATAAATGCACGGTATTTCTCTTGTGTTATAAGAAGACACAAATAAATGAAAAATAAGGAATGTGTATTTCTTGTTCTAATTTCTCATTTTTGTAATATATGGTTTTAATCTTCATTTTGATAGATCAGTTGGTAACGAAATAAGAGAGAGAATGAGTGGCTTATGAAGAAAGAGAGAAAACGGGTAGAAAGCTGTTTTAGATAGGGAGATAGAAAGGCAGAGACTGAGTCACTGAGACATGGAGAGGAATTTGAGAGGTAAAGACTGAGCCAATGAAAAAAAGTATGAGTGACGAAGCGAGAGAAAAAATAAAAGTGATTGAGACAAAACGCAATGTATTATTTATCAACAATTGTTTCCAAAAAATTTGAGGCAAACACATATGGTTTCCTTTGTTGTCGTCGTCATTGTTTCGTAATTAAGAATGACCATGTCAGAGATAGATGTTTTCCTTGGGTTTCAGTTGATGAATTTCATGGTTGTCTTACGATTCATAACTTGATAGCAGTCTTAAAGCCCCTCTGCACTAGTTTGGCCAGGAGGGATTAGACCTACCTGCATGGTCATTGACAGGTGGTTGTCTCATCGAATCGGCTCCAAATTAACATAAGAAAAAGGGGACCATGGGGGACCAATGGTCACCGATTAGGGATAGTTTGCTATAGAGAGGGCGCAAGCGGCTATAAGTAGTGCAGTGGGGCTTAAATCAGTTGTATTCTTGCCTTCCAAGAGATTTGAATTGTATACCTACACTTTGAATTAATTTTTCAAACTTTTTCAAATTACGGATTCTTGTAATTCGGATGCAGGCTTATGGGTGTTTGTCGTTTTTCCACGTGTCTAGGGAATTATTGAAACTATATACTATCCTTCGCTCAACAATACAGTCGTACCCCCCCCCCCCCCCGGGTTTTTGGTGAGGTCTCTGCCCTACATTACGAAGAAAGCGGAAATAATGTATGACGACACACACGTTTGACCTTTCACCTCATTTATTGTTCACGTGTGTGTATGGTTCGAGCAGTTCAAATTCAAGTGCATTTTTTTCTTTAGTCCATTATTATGCCAGCTGTAATATGGTGCGAGTCGATTAGCCTTACACCAAGGAAAAGTCCCATGAAATCCCCCATTGAATACATGTATTGGGAAATGTTCTATATCAAGGCCTTCATTGTACAAGGGGACTTCCCCGGTGCAGTCGAAGGAAAATGTGGCGAGGGACTTGTTTGGAGGCTAGCAATTTTATGTGGCGCGTAAATCGCCTCATTCCATTTCATCATCAAGTCTTCATTTATGGCAATGGCAAGGTCGTATGATCGAACATATTAACATTGGTAAGGAAGCTAATCGTAAGATAGGTGAGGGATGACCCCCCCCCCCCCCCCCCCCCCCCCCTCTCATGAAGTTAAATCTCGCACTATATTCATGACCTCTAATTCCGGCCAGCAATGTTGTTTCATTAGAATTGAATTTGAATTTGAATTTGAATTTATTGATTCATAACACGCGGTCATACAATATAAATTCTTTTTCCATCGGTTGAACAATAAACACCTTGCTATTCCTCTTTCTCCTTCGTTTTCCGCAAATTTTAAGGCACTTCTAGAAGCTGACGAACTGGACTAGCAAAATGTCTGCATTATTATGATTATTGTAAACCAAAAGTTTGTTCGTCGTTCATTATGACACGAAAATATCTATTTACTTATTGTGATTGAAGTTTGTTAACCTTTCATATCTGATCAGACGATAGTATAATAACAGTTACACGTGATGTTCACTTAATGAATGAATGTATTCTAAATGAATATTGAATTGAAAAAAACATTTGTTTACTTTAAAGGGACGATGTCCCATTTGCAGGCCAAAAAAATGAAAAGGTTAAATTCCAACTGCATTTGAAAGATAATACTAATTTAGAACTTCCCTAAAAAAAGGTGGGGCTTGAAAATGTCTTCAAGTGGGAAAATAACGACTATTAGTTGTCAAATCGACTTTAGGGCTATAGAGCCCAAAAGTAATAGTCTTGATTTTCAGATAATTGTAGCGAATGGTCATAAGTTTTATGCTGCGCAAAGATTCAATCAGTTTAATCTTGGCCATCACAAGAAGTGGGTTATTGATGTAGACAAATACTCATGTACCCTTTACAACTCTTTTCATGTATGTTATTACCAAAGAAGAAAAAAAGCCAGTCAGTCACTCAATAGTGTCTGACAGTGAAGTCTAGCAAGTAAACGGTTTTCCTTGCATAATTTGAATATGAGGACACCGCTAACGTTTAAATTTCACAGATAGGACATACATGACATATTCATAATTCCTGCAAAGTTCTACAGCATTTGAGGTTGGCTGCAAAAGGGACATAGTACCTTTAATGTGATTTACTTTATACCTATATTTAAAACAGTGGCGTATGCAGACCTAATTGACCGGGGGGGGGGGGCAAAACATGGCAGCTTTCTCTAATTTATCAAGTCGTATTTCTTGCCTTTCAATGGTTTTTTTTTTGGGGGGGGGGATTCGCTGCCTTTTTTTTTCCTTTGTCGATAATGTGTTAGGAAGGACAGTTATTTAGTCATGAAAACAACATGATAAAGATTCATTTCCGAAAAAAGAAATCAAACACATAGTTATGCGTTCAGGTTTACTTTAAAGCAAAAATGCAGTGATAGTCCGTTGAACTCTCACATCTTATGTTGAATCTCGAGATACTCATGACCTATTATGTTCGGCAAGCAATTCTGGTTGTTTCGTTGGAATACAAATCATTCGATACTTTAATACAAAGTATGCTGTGAATTAGGTCAAGTTTTTTAAACATAAGTTACCCCAATTCCTTAAGTATTGAGCAGAGTCTAGATTTGTCAGTCTTTGGCTAGCGGCTGAAGTACAGAGCCTGTCGTAGTCTTATAGTGCAGACACCGTTAGGCCATCGCCTACAAACTAGTGCCATATGGCCATGTGATCGTACGAGCATTGCTGAAAGGTGAACAAACTTTTGATTTGCAATAATCATGATAATGCAGACTTTTTTCAACATTTCGGCTAGTCCATTTTAGAATTGACTTAAAATTTGCGGGGAACGAAGGAGAATGAAGAAGACAACAAGATGAGACAAACATACGGGAAGAGAGGAGAAAAAGAGGGTGAAAGAAAGAGAAAAAGAAAGAAAGAAAGAAAGAAAGAGAAATAAACAGGGAGAGGGGTGAGAGAGAGAGAGAGAGACACACACACACACACACACACACACAGGAGAGAGAAAGGGTCTTAAATACAGAGAGAGAGAGAGAAAGAGAGAGATGGTAAGAGGAGGGAGACAAAGAGAGGAGAGAGAGAGAGAGAAGAGAGAGAGAGAGAGAGAGAGAGATAAAGAGAGAGAGGGGGAGAACTGGACTAACTTTCTGCTACGCCTTTTTTCAGTTGTTTTCAAATGATTAGGGGCGAATCTAGGGGGTTTTGGTGGTTTAAAACCCCCCCCCCCCCCCCCCCTCCCCCCGGGCGGCCAAGTGAAAAAAGGGGGGGGGGGGGAGAAGGAAAAACAGGGGAAAAAAGAAGGGGAAAAGGTAAAACAGTAAAACGGCGCAATTTTTGGAATATCCTGGATTCGCCACTGCAACAGCCCCCCCCCCCCCATTGGCAAAAAGCTACATGTAGATCCGCCCCTGATTATATTTTATTCAAAAGGTATATAATGATCATAAAACCACAATAACAACCACATGCCTACAATGAATATAAATGTCGTTTGAAGAAATACTCAATAGTGTTTCTACATAAATTTGACAAAACTAAACATTATTTTCTACTTTTTATTCTTCAGAATTTTCTCATCTAACGAAATTGATAACTCATTCATATGCATCCCAAAGGATTGATAAAATATATCTACCACATCATATTTTACAATAATTATGAAGATTACAAAAATGCATTTCATGTAACTTAAAATTACTCCTTTCCTATATATTTCTTACGCCCCCCCCCCCCCCCCCGATCATACCATCGTCTGCTCATGCAGAGTTGAAAGGTTGACAAACTTTCATCACAAGATATTAAAGCAAACAGATATCCAAGAATATGCGTTTATTTTTAGATACTACGATAAGGCCTAAAAATAAAGATGTTGTATTGCACTTTTTCCGGATGCCAAAACATGGGTCGGTCTGTCGGAAATCTTTTTTTTTTTCCTTTTTTTTTCTTTGTTTTCTACTCCCTCTTTGGGCTAATATTTCTCAATTTTGAATGCTTTAAAGGCACACTGTCCTACTTGTAGCTACTTGCTCCCTCTATATAGAAAACTTCCCCAATCGATGCCTGTTGGTCCCCACGATCCTCTTTTTCTTATGTTAAATGAGAGCTGAGTTAATGAGATAGCCACCTGTCACAGTGACCTCGCTGGCTCGCTGTGTGGTCTAATCCCTTCTGGCTGAAGTAGTAAAGCCTGCCTTTAATATATTATTTTTTCTAAAAACGGTTAAAAACAACTTTTTTTTTTAAAAGCCGACCGTAGATTTCAAGATTTTGGGGTCGGTCTCAAAGGGCAATACAACTTATTTTTTGTAGGCCTAAGTTACCTTTCCTCCCACACTTCGCCTCATAAGCTAGTATGATTTTATTTCAAACCATTGTTCTTCTGTTTCTCTACATTTAATGTATCATTTTATGTTAAATGTTGTAATCATCTTGAATAATGATTCGTTTTGATTTTGATTCGTCTTGTCCAAATGATACAAATTAGAGCTAAAAAGGTAAAAGCTCCAAAGGACCAGCTTATATCATCAAAATACTATGCATACCTGTTGAGAAAAAAACTGTACTTCACAACCTGAACAAATTGCAGAGCTACCCGACATAGCAACAAAGACACGTCATGTACACAAGATGTATTATTAATAAAATTTAATTCAAACAAAAAAATTTCACTTTAGAAGTTTAGTGGGATCTGTTTGTGTCTCTATTTTAAGCAGTGGCAATCCAGATCTTGGCCTGGGAGGGGGGAGGGGGTGCAAAACATCTCAGTTCTCTATTATCCAACCAGTCCACAATTTAACACCTATATGAGGGGCACCCGTTTTGTGGGAGGGGGTGGGGAGGTATCGACCAAAGGAACTTAAGTTTGGAATATAACCAGTGTAAGTCTTTTCAGAATGTCCCCATATTTCGTGCATGTCCATGTCAAAACTTACAATATAATTCCCTAACATTGTAACTTTACCTCTACTTTTTTTTAAAATTTTTAATTGGCTGCATTTGTTTTCCTTGATCGAGAATTTGTCAGGAAGGGCAAGTTGCCCCCCCCCCCCTTCTTAAAATACCCTAGTGGTTGTTATGCTATCATATATTAATGAGAACAACATAATATATATTCATTTCTGAAAAGAAATAAAGAACCTAACGATACGTAAGGTTTTACTACATTTAAAACAAAATAGAAATCTTCTAAGAGCAAAAAGGCAGTGACGTACAGTCCGTTGAACTCTTTACAAAGAGCTTTCCATAGTGCGCCGAGTGCCGAGCAGCCACTCAACTGAGAAACAGTTTTGTACATGCGCGCGATTCGTGTGCTCTTTTGTTTGTAGAGAATCTGTTAGAGGGAAACGCCGAATGGATGACATTATTATTCTCGAATAATTTATACGGAGAGGTCGCGAAACAGTGAGATGCCCGAACTGCTCCCCTTGATTATTTCGTCGTCTGCAAAAGGGTTGAATAGTTCGCTATTTTTGACTGGAAAACTACCTCGATCAGCTGGGTTTGTTTAATTCATTCTCATATATAGGTGAGCTTAAGTTTTTTATTATCAGAAATAATCGGATGTTTGAGTTTATATAACGAAAAATTACTGTTTGCATAAGAGTTTTCTGCTGGCTTCGCGGGGTACCTTTTCGTGTGTTGCATAATGATTTTACCCGCCTGTATGGGTCTAGTACTGGGCGGCTGATAATTTACTGAGACTTTTTATTTAAAAAAATAAAAATGACACACCCTTAAAATATTGTATTCTCCGTTAATCGTGTTTCTACGTATGGACTATTTAAAGTGCTTATCTTTTTTGAGCTGCCATAGTAGCCATCCATAGGCCTATCTTAGCTGAGCAAATCTAATCATGTTAATTGAAATTCACCTCGATATTATTGCGTATACACAATCATGATAATTATGCTCATATTATCGATGCTCATGAATTCGTGCCAACCCTCAAACCCCCGCCCTCTGAGATATTTCTTTTCTTCAATCGCTTAGGCCTACCACTAAATCAATAATCTGAGAAACATTCGTTGTACCGATTATAACAACATCCATTTAAACTAGCATGCGTGGCTGCAGCTGAGCAGGCCATCTAATTTGCATAACTTATATCTTACGAAACAGACTACTTTGTACCTACTATATTCAGCTTATTTCAAAATTAAGATTATCAAAACATCTTATTCCAAGAGATGTTATTTGCGACTTAAGATGGTTGCGATATCTGCTAAAACTGATTTTCAAAGCAAGCTTGAATGCCAAAATCCGCGTTACGTGCGTACACGATATGACAATTATTGTCATATCGTAGATCTAGAGTTGCATAAATATTTTTTTCAAGCGTTTAGCGAAATGATGGACCTGGCGAATTTCAGTCATATCTCATTCTTAAATTGTTACTTCGATGTTCAGATGTTAAAATCAATAAAAACACACATATACGTAATTTATTCTAAAAAAAAATGATCCGTCAGATAAGCAGGAAAAATAATGGTATGAATCGAAAACAGGTCGGTATGTTTTATTCTCACTGATCATACGATTCTGGTTGACCTGGACACCAGCTGCTCTATTATATCCTTCGGATCATTCGACGTTCCCCGGCCGGACGGACATGGCCATTAGCTTTACACAGACGTCCCTCAGTGGTCTGAATAATCATAGTCCTATATCTGTGCATGGGCAGATAAAGGTCATGATGTATTCCATTTATGTTGAAGTAATGTAACTAATCTTGTAATATTATGTTAAAATGTATATGTAATCATTCTGTTATTATTATGTTGTGTGCGTTGAATGAACAGTAAAATATCTTTCAAAACAAAAACATCAGTGTTTATGAAAGTTATGTAATCATTATAAATTATGCACCGGCGGAAGATTCTTTGACACACAGTCGGCAGTTTCTTCTCAAGAGGACAGACAAAAGGTATTCATGAAGGACATCCATCCCTTTGGTAGGGAACATTTTGAAATGGACAAAGAGGGACCTCTTCATGTGTAGAAGATCTGTGGATATTTCGGGGTCATTTTTACAAGTGCTTTCTGCGAAGTGGCTTAAATCGTCCTTAAAGGCATCGTTTGACAATGTTTCCAGTTTAACAAATCTAAGATGCATGGCTCTACATGTTATCAGTGTCTGTGATATGGTGCAATATTGAAGGCATAGAAAAATTGCGCTTCAAAATGATCATGAAGTGCCTCCAAAAAAATATCTTTGAGTGACCGGTTTTACTATACTCATTTTTCCCAGTAGATTGTAGTGTTATAAACGGCTTTTTGACATTTCGATTTCCAATCTTAAAAGTCATGGGATTCCTGACTGTTTATAATTTTGATTGCAGCATGAGCTAAATACAGGATTTTGTTTAGAATCTGAGGCAAAGCTACTTAATACCTTTAATGTCCGTCTCGGGTCAGACTTTCAGACATTGAAAGAGAAAACGTACTACAACCTTCGAGTTCCTCTATCAAGTGTTATACCTGTGAAATGTAAAGTGCTCTTCTAAAAGGGCAATCCAACCCTTGTAATAAGCTTTTTTTGTATGAAAGTAGAAAAAAACATAACAGAATGGCAAAATTTTGAAATGAATCGGAACAGTAAGGAAGTTATTAATGTTTGAACTATGAGATTACTAAGTATATGCGAATATCAAATTGGTAGTTTGGTGAGTGGATTGTGACGTAGGACGCGGATAACTCTCCCATTTGCCGTGTACAAAAAATATCATTAATTTCTGTTATTTTCGAAAGTTCCTTTTCCCTTGGGGCACTACTGAATATATGTTATAGATAGCATTATTATAGGTCCTCTAAAATAACACTCCTGAGCCATGAATTGTTGAACAATTTGAATTCTAGTCATTTTATATGTTGGATCAGATGGGAAAGTAGTCCGGCACTACATCACATTGACATTACCGCTTCAGCCAATTTGAAGTGCCCGTACACAATATAGTGATTACAATTTTCAAAATTGCATAACTTTAATTCTTATATTTAGTCAGATTTAATTGAAACTTTCGTCAGTTTGGTTCTCTGATTTTTCTGCTTACTTTTAGAGTAGTCGGTATTTGGGTAGGATTTCCCTTCAAGTTCTATACCATCGTAATTATATTGCATTGCGAGGTTGTAAGCCCTAGTTACCGATATACATTATTCAATTATTTAATGTACAGTCAAACCTGCTTTAGCGACCACCTGTATAGAAAGACTACATGTCCATAAAGATGGCGTAAATATTCATAATTGAATGACACATGCCCTTGAGACTAAAACAACAACAACAACAACCTCAACAATGGTGCACTTACGTGTACCCCTCCCCCTTCTTTCTCTATATAGTTTTCATATATTTTTCCCTCTTCTTTATTTTTCCCGTCATCGTTATGACAACAGATTTGTCAACATAAATTATAAGTAGGATGTCGTAGCTCCCCCAGCCCCCCTCCCGCACACACACAGTGATGCCATTCCCTCTCCCTTTCTTTCTCTATTATTTTGTTTGTTAGTTCTTTTCTTTGTTTATTCGTTTGTTTGTATAATTATTTGTTTGTGTAACAAAGACGATTGAGTGCGAATGTCAAAATTACAATAAACAGAAATAGCAAAAATTGACGCATTACCACATGATCCTTCGGTAATATTATACAGATATACTCATAAACTACAATAATATTGTCAACAATACAATAATATTTTCAACAATCTTTTCTTTGAGGAAAAAAAGAATATGACAGTTTAAATAATATTTAATTCAAATTCAATTTTGTTGCTTAAAATCCAAACGTGTAGGGTCATTCTCAATATTCTGTTATAAACGAAGGATAATGAAGAAGAAGAAAAAAGTCAATAAATTAATTGCATCTGGCATACATCTCTTTTGAAGTGGCAGCTATGTGTAAGAAAGAAGAACACTCGATGTCGTCGCCGGTCTCGACGACGACTGCTTCGAACACGGACACGACGTACACGTGGGAGGAAGTGAGAAAGCACACCGAGGTCGACGACAAGTGGTTGGTCGTCGACGGCAACGTCTACGACATCACCAAGTGGGCCAAACGACATCCAGGAGGGAACAAGGTTATTAGTCATTACTCGGGCCAAGATGCTACGGTGAGTTGATGCGAATGGAAGTGGTGGTGGTGGTGACAATGATGATGGTGGTGGTTGTAGTTGTGATGATGTGGAGTGATTAGGGTGGTGGTGGTGGTGACGATGGTGGTGATTATGATGGCGTTGATGGTGGTAGTATTGGTGACAATGATGATGGTGATGGTTGTGGTTGTGATGATAATGTGGAGTGATTAGGGTTGTGGTGGTGGTGACCATGGTGGTGATTATGATGGCGTTGATGGTGGTAGTATTGGTGACAATGATGATGATGGTGGTTGTGGTTGTGATGATAATGTGGAGTGATTAGAGTTGTGGTGATGATGGTGGTAATGGTGGTGTTTATGATGGCGTTGTTGGTGGTAGTATTGGTCACAATGATGATGGTGGTGGTTGTGATGATAATGTGGAGTGATTAGGGTTGTGGTGGTGGTGACGATTGTGGTAATGGTGATTATGATGGCGTTGTTGGTGGTAGTATTGGTGACAATGATGAAGGTGGTGGTTGTGGTTGTGATGGTAATGTGGAGTGATTAGAGTGGTGGTGGTGGTGACGATGGTGGTGATTATGATGGCAGTGTTGGTGGTAGTGGTAATGGTGGTGGTGTCGTGGTGATGATGATTATCACCATCACTTTGATCTTGAGGGTAATGGTGATGATGGTCGGTGTACGTGGTACTGGTTTTAGTGATGGCATAGTGATAATGATGGCCGTGATGGTGGTGGTGTTGATAATGATGGCGTCGATGGTGATGATGGTGGTGGTTGTGATGGTGGTGGTGATCTTGGTGGTGGGGGTAATGATAATGACGGACGTGATGGTGGTGGGGTGGTGGTGGTGATGATGGCGTTGATGGTGGTGGTTGTGACGGTGGTGGTACTGAGGATAATGATAATGAGGATGGTGGTGGTTGTGATAGTTGTGGCAATGGTAATGATAATGAGGATGATAATGATGATAGTGATGATAATGATGGCGTTGGTGGTGGCGGGCGGTGGTGTTGATGGTAGTGATGGAGACGGTGTTGATGATAACGATGGAGTTGATGGTGGCGGCGGTGATGATAATGATGGTTGTGGTAGTGACAGTGATAATTGTGGTCTTGGTGGTGGTGGTGGTGTTGATGGTGATGATGGTTGTGGTGGTAATATTCGCACTATATGAGGAAGTGGTTAAAGGAAAGAAAGGGACCTCATTTTACCACTAAAATAACTAAACAATTGAAGTCAGGGTATTCTACTGATATCTGGTATATAGGCCTACTGTCATTTGCTTTTCACAATGTCCCGATGTGTCGAAAGCCATTTCCCTCAGTACAAGAGCCGTGAATCGCTCTAAATACGCATTCACCGAAATTGAAAATACTTTACATCAGAGGTAGCGATGTCTGTAAAATACCCTCTCATCAATAGCCATTTTTTTTATCACAACACTGTTACTTATTTTGCGCTTAGTTTCGGGTTGACCTACACGATTTGTTGTATAGGTATAGAAATCGGAGAAGTGCGGTATTTTTTGTTGTTCATAGTGAGTAGACAACTTTTCCGGTCAAACTGCATATGCTTTCTTTGTCTGTTACCATTAACCATATTATGTTATTCAGAATATTTACTGACCGGATCCTTTTTTTTTTTTTTTTTTGCTTTTTCAATTGGACTTTTATGCCTCTCGCGCTGCATATATATATATATATATATACACGCACACACACACACACACACACACACACACACGAGCACACGCACACACACACACACATATACATATACATATATATATGTATATATACACTTAATTTCGTAAAGGGTATGTTGTTTGGATAAGTAAGTAAACAATTTATCGGAGTATAAAAGGTTAATGATTTTATGATATCATTTGATGAAAGTAAGCTTTTTTATAAATTGTAATTTTATAATTGGTATGTAGGTTGAATGAAAGACTAGATAATTTTTCGGGAAATAAAATTATATTAGTATAACAATATCATGTATATTATATGCGAAAAGTTTCTTTGATTCTAATTGTCTATTCCCCCTTCGTTGTCAACCGTCTTTTAAGAGAATTACAAGAATGTAAAGTAAAATTCTGTGTGAGCACGCATGTGTTATATCACACAGAAAAAAAAATTCTTCTCTATACCCTCTCCCAGTCTCCCTTTATGTAGTAACCCGGAATGCTATTGTTACACATACAATCAATAGCCTTGATATGTTATGGTCTGTTTAGATCGATCAATACTAAGGTATGGAGAGCTAAAGAATAGGTGCCTAAACTCTTTTTTAAAAGACTAGACAGGAGATTCATTAAAATAATGTCTAGCCAACTTTCTTGTCGAGCCATTGACAAGGTATTTATACGTTTGAATTATAGGATAATATTTTTAACGCATTTCTGCCATTTACTTAGACCAAAAAGAAAACGAAGGGAATTGTTATCGTGAAAAAATTATTTCATGTACTTTTCTCGTGGAAAGAATAGACTATTATTGCAGAAGAAAGATGTATCTCTTCTAACAGGGATGTCTCAATAACCAACAAGTTTTTTCTGTATTCAATCTCTTGCCTAAATTATCTTTCTTGACAATATATTTTCTTTGCTGTAAACGTAATCTATCATTTTAGACCGTAGAATATATATCCATTAAAAATGCATAGATTATCGACATAATAAATTAAAGCTAACACTGAGTATAACATTTCTCTTTTTAAGAAAAAGTCATTGGGAAGTTCATCCTAACATTGTTTACCACATAATATCACCAATAGCAACCATCAGATGTCACTATGACAAAATATTCAATTTTTAGGGATATAGCCTGCCGAGCTACTAGCACGTAGATACGGCATTTATTATTTCACATAAATTCACAACACTTGACCTGATAATTTTCTAAAGTATGAAAACAACTTCTATAAAGCGTGTCTGAGAATTCTACATACAGAATGTTTTTATACCTCTTAATATTAATCATGTGAAATCATAATTAATTTAACTTTTATGCCCTAACCCTAATTATGCCCGGGTTTTTAAAAAACAGAGATAAAACTGAATCAGCGCAAAACTCTGAAAAGACCCTTTGGCCACCGCAACTAAACCTTTGATGCAACAACTAGTCTCCTACAAATTATCATTATTTAGCTCACCCTTAAAAAAACCCACCATATTTAAAAACGTGCTAGTGTGCGGACCACCGCACCCTTATTTCGCATACCCTATTTTCATATTCAAATTAGGCCTAAACACCTTCGACGCAACAACACGCATGAAAATTTCGCGACAATCGAATTCGAAATTTGAAATTTGGAATGTAAAGATCAAATCAAACAAAGCCGATATATTTCATGCCGTCCAGTAGATATTTGACAAATAATGATAAAAGATAGGTTTTTAAAGTTGTATAGGCCTTGACGGTTAACATGGGTAAAGGGAATGCAATATTTCTCTGTTAACGCATAAAGAGAGAGAGATGCCACCATGCACCCCCCCCTCCCATCACCCATTTATTACCTTTAAAAGGGTTTAAGAATAAAATCACTGTCATTCATGTATTATGATTTATGATGGGATAATGTCATTTAAGGTGATCGGACGATGCGTTTCTCTTTTTTTTTCCTATTTCATCTTTTTTAGAAGTTCGAGTAAAGAATTGTTAATCAGTCTCTCTTTAGAATTATTCTGCAAAATTCGTCTCCTCTAAATCTCCACAGTGTATTTCGAAACATTCTTTCATTCATTTTTCCGTGACTCAGTATATACACAAGATGTGGAAAGATGCCTGAACGCATTGCTCAATCACCCTTCAGTTTTAATCTTGAGACATCATAAGAGAAATGATCGCTAGGGTCTCCTCGATCATTCGACGTTGCATCGAAAGACCCTGACTTAAAAATCGAACGTTAAATATCTTCAGATTGATAATCCAATAACGCGACTCACGTTTTATCAATTAGTCAATAAGATACTGAAGATAAATAACAAAAACAAATCTAGATAAGCATTCCGACTATTTGCTAAATCCTTGCTTAATTTGAGTGTTCTATTTGATAGGAAAATACGAGAGATGTATTGCTGTTTTCTATATGTTTATTTCTGTGGCGCTTCTTTTTTTCTATAAAGAAAATGATATCAATTTTGATGGGAAAAAACACACCTATTCATATACATGATCTAAAATATATTCAGATTCAGATTCATGAGACATTTTCTTCTAGAACTCAAATTAATACAAAATGAAATCTACTTAAATGGAGGAAGAAGACGAACTGCCGTGAAAGCACGAATCTTGTAAGAGAGAGAGAAAGGGAGGGAGAGGGGGAGATAGAGAGGGGGGGCTAGAGGGAAGTAAAGAGACAGAGAAAACAAATCTAGAGAGAGAGAGAGAGAGATAGAGACAGCGAGAGAGAGAGAGAGAGAGAGAGAGAGGGAGGGAGAGAGAGAGAAAAAACAAACAGACAGAGACAGAGATAGATAGAGAGGGGGGTTGTTGAAAAGGGGAGACATGTGTAATTATATTTCGATATGGTATGGAGAGGGTCAATAGTTGTTCATCTTAATATTATTATTCAATCATTCATTCGTTCATTTCAGGATGCATTCGGTGCGTTTCATCGTGATCGCCAGTTCGTCAACAAATTCCTCAAACTGTATCGCATCGGACGGGTCGACGACGACGACAACCGGAGCAGCGAACTCGCACACGACTTCGATAATGTGAGGGAGCTAACAAAGACAATGGTAATGAAACAATATTTTTGTTACATCATATTGGAATAGATGGGTGAAGAAAAACAAACACAAGATGAAATAATTGAGAAAGAAAAATAAAAATAAAACTAGAAATTGAATTCGTCATGGTGACGAATTAGGTGGTCTGTTTTCAATTTTATGATCATTGAAAAGTCAAAAAAGAAAAAAAAAAAAAAATTGTTGGAGACGCCCGGACTCGAACCAGGGACCTCGAGGTCGGAAGTCAAGTGCGTTACTGATATACCAAAACATTTCCCATAGAGAATACACGTAAACGGAAAATGAAATTCTCAAATCCCACTTTGCAAGTGAAATATGAGCATGATCCCGTCATCTAATCGAGAAATAAATGGCACACTTGTGATAGCTTATTGTCTCAACTACAACATACTCAAAGCTCAGCGTAAACAAAGATAAAACGACAGAGATATTGCTCGCGACAGACGAGAATGTAGAATCCAGTTTTGAGAAAAAGTCATGTCCCATAGAGAATACACGCAAAATGTGAAAAATTGACATGCCTCCTTTAATCGCGAAAATACGCCATGATGCCCTTGTCAAAATGAAATATCGTGGTTACTGCATTTGTAGACAATATTCTCAGGTAGAACATATCAAAATTTGGAAGAAAATTAATCAATATTTACAAAGATACAATCAATTTTCCAAAAATATGATGACGTCATAATATGCAAATTGAAATTTTGAGTTCGGAGGCCATTATGATGACGTCATGAGTCAACTGAGGGTCAAATGAGACATGGAATCATATCTCCAACTCATGCTTTTTCTAATCATGATATAAAAGTTGGGGTCAATGGACTATCTGAAGAGCTATTATGATTTTTAAAATGGCATGTTTTTGATCAAATTTGCATTATATTGCCCATAGCAGCACGCGCGGATTTTGAACTTTGACGCGCGCTCACGGCCTTATGAAAGGTCAAGGGTGACTGAAAAAAAATGTAAATTGTCATTTACGGTAAGAGGAATCTAAATCATGTAAAAATTTTGAATTTGACCTTTTCCGCGCGCTATGAGCGCGCGCAACGCGCGCGGGGACACTTACGGACGGAAAATTTTGAAATGCTTAAAATGACCTGATTCGTACTCCCCTTTAATAGTTGAGTGATTTTGAGCATTTGTAAATTTTGACGCACGCGTACGTGCGCGTCGTGACCTTTATGTGACCTTTGATGACTTGACCTGTTGACCCTTGACCTGAAGTATATGTGATATGAATATGAATGACCTTTGCTTATGCATCACGAAGATATGATGGATAACGTGATTTCACAAAATGGCGCCTGGATGACGTCACGATGACCTTATGACCTTGAAAATGTTCCTGTCACGTCTCATGACAATGATCTATAACTGTTTCAAAATTGAAAGAAATTAACACAACCGATCTTGAGTTAACCGATAAACAAAAAACGGGAAGAAATAAAAATAAATAATAATAAATAAATAAACTAGAAATTTAATTCGTCATGGTGACGAATTAGGTGGTCTGTTTTCAATTTTATGATCATTGAAAAGTCAAAAAAGAAAAAAAAATGAAGAAAAAAAATTGTTGGAGACGCCCGGACTCGAACCAGGGACCTCGAGGTCAGAAGTCAAGTGCGTTACCGATATACCGAAACATTTTCTATTGAGAATACACGTAAACGGAAAATTGAATTCTCAAATCCCTCTTTGCAAGTGAGATATGAGCATGATCCCGGCATCTGATCGATAAATAAAGGGCACACTTGTGATAGCTTATTGTCTCAGCTACAACATACTCAAAGCTCAGCGTAAACAAAGATAAAACGACGGAGATATTGCTCCCGAAAGACGAGCATGTAGAATCCAGTTTTGAGAAAAAGTCATGTCCCATAGAGAATACACGCAAAATGTGAAAAATTGACATGCCTCCTTTAATCGCGAAAATACGCCATGATGCCCTTGTCAAAATGAAATATCGTGGTGACTACATTTGTAGACAATATTCTCAGGTAGAACATATCAAAATTTGGAAGAAAATTAATCAATATTTACAAAGATACAATCAATTTTCCAAAAATATGATGACGTCATAATATGCAAATTGAAATTTTGAGTTCGGAGGCCATTATGATGACGTCATGAGTCAATTGAGGGTCAAATGAGAAATGGAATCATATCTCCAACTCATGCTTTTTCTAACCATGATATAAAAAATGGGGTCAATGGACTATCTGAAGAGCTATTATGATTTTTAAAATGGCATGTTTTTGATCAAATTTGCATTATATTGCCCATAGCAGCACGCGCGGATTTTGAACTTTGACACGCGCTCACGGCCTTATGAAAGGTCAAGGGTGACTGAAAAAAATGTAAATTGTCATTTACGGTAAGAGGAATCTAAATCATGTAAAAATTTTGAATTTGACCTTTTTCGCGCGCTATGAGCGCGCGCAACGCGCGCGGGGACACTTACGGACGGAAAATTTTGAAATGCTTAAAATGACCTGATTCGTACTCTCCTTTAATAGTTAAGTGATTTTGAGCATTTGTAAATTTTGACGCACGCGTACGTGCGCGTCGTGACCTTTATGTGACCTTTGATGACATGACCTGTTGACCCTTGACCTGAAGTATATGTGATATGAATATTAATGACCTTTGCTTATGCATCATGAAGATATGATGGATAACGTGATTTCACAAAATGGCGCCTGGATGACGTCACGATGACTTGATGACCTTGAAAATGTTCCTGTCACGTCTCATGACAATGATCTATAACTGTGTTAAAATTGAAAGAAATTAACATAACCGATCTTGAGTTAACCGATAAACAAAAAACGGGAAGAAATAAAAATAAATAATAATAAATAAATAAATAAATAAATAAAGAAAGAAAATTCTGACGAAATTAATAGGTGGTCTGTTGACAACAGACCACCTAATAAATAAATAAAGAAAGAAAATTCTGACGAAATTAATAGGTGGTCTGTTGACAACAGACCACCTAATAAACACAACAAAATAATAAGTTCATTCCTGAGCGACTCCTCATAATTTCTGAACCGCAAAGTTCTGAATAAGTAGTACTCGATACACTAGAGAAAGGATAATGATGTGACTTTTTTAATGTGGCAATGTTGTCTTCAAAACATACATGCTCGTTCAAGCATGACGTGACGGATACCTCTGATTCTCACACTGATAAGTTACATAAGAACCACATGACTTGTACAGTCCCTCTACGTTAATTTGTTCGAAACGTTGTGGTTCGAAAATTATGAGGAATAAACTCACCAGGATAAACTTGATTTTGTTGTTGTGTTTATATGGTAATTTGTTTTGCAAATTGATCGCTCGGGTTTCTCAGGACAATAACCCCGGACAACCATCCCGGACAACTAACCTAGACAAGAACGGGTCACCTATTCCCAGAACAGTTAACTCTCCAGCAATTTGTTGTGGTATAAAGTAGTTCATTCACTTGTCCCGCAATCCGAGGGTTAAGGGTTCAAACATCCTAGCCCGGCTTTAAGCAGTGGTTTTCCAAGGGTCTAATGGGTCTTTTGTTCTAGAATCGTTCGTATCAATGTTTTAGCCTTCTCAAGGATGCCTCTGCATAATAAACACGACGACAAAATAAACATTGAGCTATTCTTCATTCCTATTTTTTTATTTTTGCTTTAATTAATCAACAAGAAGTCCGTGATTGTTTCTTCTTCTTCTTCTTCTTCTTTTTTCTTCTTCTTCTTCTTCTTCTTCTTCTTCTTCTTCTTCTTCGTCTTCTTCTTCTTCTTCTTCTTCTTCTTCTTCTTCTTTGTCTTCTTCTTCTTCTTCTTCTTCTTCTTCTTCTCCTTCTCCTTTTTTTCTTCTTATATTCTTCTCCCTTTTCCTCCTTCTTTCTTTCCCTCTCCTTCACCTTCTTTCTCTTCTTCCTCTTCTTCTTCTTCTTCTTCTTCTTCCTCGTCTTCTTCTTCTTCTTCTTTGTCTTCTTCTTCTTCTTCTTCTCCTTCTCCTTTTTTCTTCTTATATTCTTCTCCCTTTTCCTCCTTCTTTCTTTCCTTCTCCTTCACCTTCTTCCTCTTCTTCTTCTTCTTCTTCTTCTTCTTCTTCTTCTTCTTCCCCTTCTCCTTTCTTTCTTCTTATGTTCTTCTCCCTTTTCCTCCTTCTTTCTTTCCTTCTCCTTCACCTTCTTCCTCTTCTTCTTCTTCTTCTTCTTCTTCTTCTTCTTCTTCTTCTTCTTCTTCTTCTTCTTCTTCTTCTTCTTCTTCTTCTTCTTCTTCTTCTTCTTCTTCTTCTTATCCTCCTTATATATGCTCCTTTATCTTTCTTGTTTTAATATTTCTTTTAATCATTTATTTTATTTTATTTTATTGATATACCACCAGGATCTGTACAAGCCCAATTTCTGGTTCTATGCTTTCCAGCTGGGCCACATCATCGCTCTCGAGGTCCTGGCCTACGCCACCGTGCGCTACTTCGGGGCCAACATCTTCTCCTTCCTCCTGGCCGGTCTCTTCATGGGGACCAGCCAGACACAGGGGGCCTGGCTCAACCACGACTTCGGTCACCTCTCCGTCTTCAAATCCACCAAGCTCAACTACATCGTGCAGGAGTTCGTTTTTGCTGGGATTCAGGTAAACGCGGTCCTGGGCCCTGTTTTATAAAACTTGTTACCAATAACATGTTACAAGCTACTGTTATAAGCTACTGAAATCGTGGCACCTGATTGGCTGAGAGCAAATTTGTCATAGAAATTCAGCAGTTGTTATACATAACAATTTTTATGAAACGGGCCCCAGATGTGTACATGAGGAATGTTTTATGATGTAGCAGTGCTAAACGACAGAAAAAAACATTCTCATTCTGACGGAACTACAGGAAATAATTCAAATCGTCATTTGATTTTGTCGGAGGGGAAGGCTATCAAAATCGCCTTTTGTTTAAAATCAAACAGGGACCTGTTTCACAAAGCCTTTTTTCAATGACAAATGACAAAAATACGTGACAAATCTGCTGATAACCAATCAGAAGCAAGGATTTCTCTAGCTTATAACAAAAACTGTCATCTGTCACTGATGACAAGTTTTGTTAAATGCAGCCCTGGTGTTTTTTATAGGAGAGATCAATTCCAATACTTTTGTATACGTGTGCATGTGAACCCATGAATTAGTGTGTGTGTGTGTGTGGGGGGGGGTGGGGGGCTACACCCCGGGTAGGCCTATTTATTTATTTAGGTAGTATAGGTTTATTTTCAAGTTTTCGTTTTGTAGGTGCTGAGTTGGACCCCGCTCCTGCTCTGCAAAAACCATATAGTACTGGGGATGGATGGGTGTAACTTTAAGAAAACTCGTCCTGGTATTGCTCTTATGGTCACTATAATTTTGTTTACAATGCCCAGCAATCCTGATTTATATTCCTTAATCCTCTACAAGTAGTGCCGTCGTTCATCTCCCTATAAAGCACCAGAGGAGCTGAAATAGAGGGGCTTTATACTATATTCGTTATAACCTAAAATGGTTTTACGACAGCTGTTCGGTAGCAGGGGTAAATCGTTTATTGTCCTATAGAAACAATGATTTTCTCCCCGTTTCATGTTAAAGGAAAAGACCAGTTATGGTCATGCGATTGCATTGTGAAAGAAACGTTGTGGAATCGATCAGAAAAGGTTGATCATCTAGCATGTAGCATCTGCAAGGTTCTGGAATCATCAAAATGATAAGAAATTTGGCCCATTCTTCGTAAAGTTACAAGCACTATACACAGAAAGATGTATATGGGACTACCCTATATCTCTCACAGACCATGAGAGAAACAAATTTACCAAATATATGAATTAGTAGGCGGTTTCCCGGCAAATTTTTTATCTTCATGTATTAGTCAAAACATATTCTTTCACATGATTGGTAATGAGAGCTTCCATTTCATTTTTTGAAATTGGGGCGTTTCCAATACTGGTCTTTACCTTTAATTGTTCTGTTTCTGTTTTATACAGGGTGCACCGGCGTCTTGGTGGAAGTATCGTCATTATCAGCACCATGCTAAACCAAACGTGGTAAGTCACACCCTCTAATGACGGATTGAGAAGGGCACAACCGACCCGTAACGCCCCCCCCCCCCTTAAAAAATCAATCTTGCGTACCAGTAACACACAAAATACCCCCACTTATTATTGTTTTCAAGCCTTTTTAAACGTTTTAGCCAAAATGTCGCCCAAAATTTTACACCCCCTTCCTTTTTTTGTGTTGTCTTTCTGGTCAGAGACATCTAGATCTATCATGGCCTTCTGGACGGTCATGTGACTTTTAGTCAACTGTATATATTGTATAGAGACCCATATTCTGCCTTCTTTATTAAAAAGAGTTTCTCATGTAAACTTGTGGTATAGAAACCTGTAAATAAAGAAAATGTGTCTTTGGAGATCACGTCTTTTACTTTCCTTGATCAGTCATTTCGAAGTACTGAAGTACTCAATAAATTTTACTAATGATCCTTTGACTAAACACCTGAGAATTGACTCTCTCAATCTATCTCTCTCTCTCTCTCTCTCTCTCTCCCTCTCTCCCTCTCTCTCTCTCTCTCTCTCTCTCTCTGTATCTATCTATCTCTCCCCCTCTCCTCTTTCTCCCTCTTTCTCTCTTCCGCCCTCACTCTCTCTCTCTCTCTATCTCTCTCTCTCTCTCTCTCTATCCCTCCCCCTCTCTCCTCCCCCTCTCTCTCTCTCTATCTTTATCCCTTCCCTCCCCCCTCTCTCTCTCTCTCTCTCTCTCTCTCTCTCTCTCTCTTTCTATCTTCCTTTCCCTCCTTCTCCCTCTACTTCCCTCTCTCTCGATCCCCAGATCAACAAGGATCCCGACATCAAGATGGAAATTTTCTTTCTCGTTGGGGACACGGTACCCAAGGAAGTCGCCAAAGCAAAGACAGGATTTATGCCATACCAACATCAGCATAAATACTTTCCTTTTCGTAAGTCATATTCAATCATTCATTTCAGGACCTCTGTATGAAGCAATGAATATAGAGCTATCCGAGCTTCATGATTCGTTATACTTATAATGTATGCATTTTTATTTAATAGGAAATTAATCAAGATTAATACTTTAAGTATTTTCAATGGAGAGAAATGTATTCTTATTTGAATTTAATGAAGTAAATCAACCAACTGTTTGTAATATTGTCGTTTATGATACTCGACATGCAAATAACATATTATATTTTGTTTTATTCCAGTTTTGCCGATATTTCTGATTCCCGTGTACTATACCTTCGAGTTCTTCCGTTACGTCATCAAACGTAGAGAATGGGTGGTAAGTCTAACTTAATTCAACAAAAAAATCTATGCGCAACAAGATAAGTTTATTCTTTTCATTGTACCTTTCTTCGTCAATTGTAACCTTCTTTATCAATTGCAGGTCTTCATCATTTTAGAAATTTTGCTTATATTGGGGTTTTTTGAGAAAAATAGAATAAAGACTTTATATGAAGAAAAAAATAGTCTAACTTCCTTTGATAAACTCCTCAAAAATGTTGGAGTTTCATCAATTATATCTCTCTTCTAATGAGATGAATACCACTTCGTTTATTATCGTTCAAAGGTATGTTTATTCCTCTTTAAAATGAATCCATATTTGTTATGATTTTTTGTTATCCGAGGTATTCATGTTTGCCCTCTTTTTTTAATTACTTTTATCTTTTTTGTTGTTGGAATACTTCGTTTATTCATTTGTTTATTCATATGTTTATTTATTTCATTCCTTCAGGAGTTAACATTAATGATTGCTTTCTTCGTTCGGCTTTTCTACCTCTTTGCTCCGTTCCTCGGATTCGTTGGGGCGCTTCTCCTCTTCATGCTAGCAAGGTAAAGATCAACTTTTGTAGAATGATGTAGAATAATTTTTGACGGAGACTCCGAACATGACAATGATTTTTCTTAGAAATCATCAATAATTCTATTTAAAAATGACGACTCAGAACGCTCAGAAAAACAGCCCAGTTTCGGAGCTGTATTGCGCAATAGCATATGACGTCTCTGCAGGAGATTTCTCGGTAATAAGGAGGCTTTAAAATTTCTTTAAAAAGGCAAACTATGATATTAATTGAGGGAAAAAAGACATTTATCCGAAAAATAATATGTACTTGATAATCCCATTCATGAATTACAATGAGATTGTAAGATCCTTAGTTGTAGGACAAATCGGACATGCCCACAATGACGTCAAATGCGTCATCAAGCCACGTGACCGTATTGCCCTTTTTTTCGAGGGGCGTAGCCCAGCAAGCGTGAGATCTGTGAAAAATGGATGGTAATTATTATCATATTTTGGTCAATTTAGAGATTTTCTGAAAAATCAGAGGCTGGAATATTAATAAGTAGAGGTGTATTCATGTTTTGAAAGGCTGTGTTGGTTGGGTTAGAGTGGCCGTTTAAACGTTTATTATCCCTTTTCATCCTTCACGGCTTTAGGACTATTCAGAGTACGTGGTTTGTGTGGGTGAGTCAAGCAAATCATATCCCAATGGCTGTTGAACACGATGAAGCAGATCAGCACTGGGTTCAACTACAGGTCAGCTGATATTTTCAATATTCTTTTGTATTTGTGCTCTTTTTACCATAGAGTAATAATGAAAATACGTCTAATGGGCAAGAAAAAAGGGCATACATTATGTAGTAGCAGTGATAGTAGAAGTAGTAGTAGTAGTGATAGTAGAAGTAGTAGTAGTAGTAGTGATAGAATTAGTAGCAGTAGTAGTATTAGTAGTAGTATAGTAGTAGTAGTAGTAGTAGTAGTAGTAGTAGTAGTATCAGTGGCATTAGTAGTAATATTAGAGTAGTAGTTGTATGAGTGATGGTATAATACATAACAGTAGTATTTGTAGTAATAGTAGTACAGTGAATTTTCGTATTTCTTTCTCTCTTCGTTCATTCTGGGGATTTGTGTTATACTTTATGCGATTAATACATTTTATATATTATATCATTATTATTATATTATTATTATCATTATATCAATGCACAAAAAAGTTTTACTTTAGTTTCATTTTCAAATGAAACTCGATAACTGTCGTAGATTTGAAAAGAGCATACATGCAATGCATCGTGCACAAAATATATTACACGTGATGTGTTGGCTCATTTTTCAACGATTCCACGAAAATATATTTTATATATTGAATTAACGAAATAATAAATTCTTGTATAACAAAATTATATGTGTTTTCCTGAAAGTCATGCATTTTGTGCACCTTTCTCCCACAGATGAATGCAACATGTAACCTGGAATCATCAACGTTGATTGATTGGTTTACGGGTCATCTCAATTATCAAGTAGAACATCAGTAAGTGGATTTAAGACAGGGACTTGGTAACATTGTTCAGATGAGAGAAAATGGTGCTAGGTATAGTGACTTCAATGCTAGATGTACAATTAAAGATAATCTGAAAGTTTGAGTGAAAACAACCATTATTGATGATAGAAATTGGGAAAAACTGTTTTGATCGATTCCTTAATTCTCCCAACTATATTATTACAATTTAATTACATTTTAGGTGAATGTAAATGAATTGGCTCTATATACCATTCCAAAAATTTAAGTGTTGACAGATTTGTTAAAGCCTGTTTCATGTCTTATTTTCATGGGAAAACTGTTAGGAAAATTCAAAAATGGTTGGGAGAATTTACTGTTACAGGGTGTTGCAGTGACGTCTTCAAAGAAAATCATGAATATAGTTGTGGTTTGTACAGTAGAAGGAATATAATAAGTAACATTTCATACAAAAATTACGCAGTTTTTTCAACAACCTTCAACAATGTTACCGAGACAGGGATCGATGCAGGGGCACAGGGGTATGCAGGTGCCCTTCATCAATCAAACAGCGTGAAGAAAAGAGGAGGGGGAGACGGAAGGGAGGTGGGGGAGATTGGAAAGAAGATGATAACAGTGTTGTAATGTCTTGATGTTCGGCCTTGGCCTTAATGCGCCTTTAAGGCCTATTTTCCCATGCCTTAATTGGGCTTGGATGCCTTAGCCTGAGCCTCGGCCTTGGCATTGAGGGTTTAAAGTCTTGATATTTTCCAGATAAATCAAGGCATGTGTGCGATTGTAATATGGTACCTGGCCGGAATACCCCCAGGGAGCGGAGCATGTGTACTAGTATGTGCGGATTAGCAATTGAATTCAATGACCGGGTCATAATGAATACACAATGTTAAGTTCTATACAAATGTGACTATTATTTAAATACATGCTTATTTCATTTTATTTGCATTAATTTCCCTTTTTAGTCTTTTCCCGACCATGCCAAGGCACAACCTGCATAAGATAAGGCCTTATGTACAATCGATGTGTGAGAAACACAACATCCCTTATATCAGGAAACCATTCTGGACAGCCATGGCAGACATTTTGCGGTAAGACTGACTTTAATTTCCCTTTCCTTCAATTTCTGCATGAAATCAACAAGTTCAAAGTTTTATAATCACAGAATGAAAGACATGTCCATGATTTTGCTCTACATCTTTACTGAAAGTCGATCGCAGTTACATTAAAAGTATAATTAAGTATATTCTTATGGAATTTCAAAGTTAGATTGCCATTTATGAACAGAGTACCGAAGCTGTGACGTCATAAAAATCTATTTTTAGAATTTCTCTATTTTTTCTTCATTTTCCTAGTCATTAGGAGCCAGAGCATATAACACTGACTTCCTATAGGAAATATATTCATTCAGATGGTCATATCTCAGCCAATACTTAACATATTAATTTGGTTTTTCGACATTTGGACATTATTTTTGATGCTTTTTCGGGAAATGACAAAAAAATTGAGAAATTCTAAAAATAGAATTTTGATGACGTCACACTTCACCACTCTACACGATCGCAACTAATTTCGAAAATTAAATTAATACCCTAATGTATATGTCCCACGGAAATCATGCTCATATATAACGTGGTAGCAATAATTATTCGCACATTTCAACAAGTAATGGACAAGGCTATTAAAATCTGTCCCTCGGAAAGGACGTTAAATGGGGGCCCTGTGTACAGGGCCCCCTTGCACTATTCGTATAAGAGTAGGAGGAAACCCCGGTGTAGTGGTCCACCTGCACACCCCAATCAGGCCGAGTATATACAACATCTGCAAGAATCTTCAGTATTGAAGGAGGCAGATTATCTTGAAGAAGAAGAAGAAGAAATTGAAAGTTGATTTCTAGAAAGTCCCCTCGATCGTATTCTTGTCAAGAAATGCTCTCTCTATATACGTACTCGCCACGTTTTATGTCACTATATTTGTAATACTAAACGTTACCATATCTCTTTAATTGTGAGATATAAGCTATATTGCAAAGCAGTTGTTTTGTACTGAAGAGACTATCCTGTATAAAGAACACAGAATAAATATTTCATTTGGCATGTTTGATGTGTCTTGTACTGTTTTTTTTATATCTCAAGACATTCAATAAAGTGAAAGTACTGTTCTCGACGTATTTCATGAGACATGGTACCGTTTAGCAATTAGCAGTACTGCTTATTTTTAAATAACACACGTCGTCTCAAATGCTTAAACTATAGTCACCAATCAGTATTTGATAAATCAATGCTCAATGTTGTTTTATAGATGTTTATCCTCTTATTATCTATCACCAACAGATCCTTGAAAAAGTCGGGCAATAAGTGGTATGAGCTTTACAACATGCTCGACCCAGCCGGTGACCACTGACCTACACAAACCTTTGGATACAGGTCTAGAAAGCATCCCTGACGTTAGTCTATAATCTTGGCCGGTTTATTTTACAGTCAAACCTCTCTATAAAGGCCACCTGTCTTTATCGGTCTCCCTCTTTTTGTTTTCTTTTTGTTCTTGGCATTTCAGTCATAAAGTTAATTTCGTAAAAGGTATGTTGTTTGGATAAGTAAATAATCAATTTATCGGAGTATAAAAGGTTAATGATTTTATGATATTATTTGATGGAAGTAAGCTTTTTTTATCGATTGTATTGTAATTTTGTAATTAGTATGTTAGGTTGAATAAAAGACTAACAAAAATTCTGGAAATAGAATGATATTAGTATAACAATATCATGTATACTATATACCAAAAGTTTCTTTAAATCTAATTGTCTATTCCTCTTTCTTTGTAAACTGTCTTTTAAAGACCTACTGTACTACTTATAGCTACTTGCGCCCTCTACATAGTAAACAATGCCTAATCGGTGCATGTTGATCCCCCATGATCCCCTTTTTATTATGTTAATTAAGAGCTGATTTGATGATATAACCACCTGTCAGTGACCTTAAAGGGTGGTCTAATCCCCCCCGGTCAAACTAGTGCAGACGGGGTTTAAGAGAAATCCAAGAATGTGAAGTAAAATTCTGTGTGAGCACTCATGTGTTATATCACACAGAAAAGGATGTAAATATGACATAATATAATCTAGATTTATAAGGACTGACTAATGTTTCATTTTACATCCATGTCAAACTTGTTTAGAGAGCTCGGCAACGGAGCTCCCACTTGCTTACGAATGAACCATATATAGTTAAACCTGTCCATAGCGACCGCCCAAGGGAAACACAGAAAGTGGCCTTTGTAGACAGGTGGTCTTTGTAGACAGGTTCCTTAAGTACAATGTTTCGATGAGAAACCATTTACAAGGGAAACAATAAATGTGGTCCTTGTTGACAGGTGGTCTTTGTAGACAGGTGGTCACTAAAGCAGGTTTGACTATATAGGCAAATGAAACAAACCTTTATAGTTGGTTATGACATAATTAAAATTGGAATGATTGTGTATGGTCACGTACTTGGAACCTTAAATATTTTGATAAAAACCGACTAAGCCGTGCTGAAAATCACAAACAATAAGTTAAGCACGCACACAGACTTAAGTATGTGGGATGATAAACTCATTTGCCATCAGGAGTGGTAAACTATTCAACCATGAAAGCAAATTGATCCAGAAAATGAAACAAATTAATAGTGTAGACATTTTAAACGAAATTGGATAAACAGTAAGCCAGTAATGGATTTCTGAACTTGTATAATTATCCCCGTCATACAGGAAAAATGATTGTGTCACGGATGACTATCATAGCGATTTTACGAGTAAGAGATCATTTAGTAATGTTGTTTTCGGTGGAATGCTAGATAAATTGAATCATTTGCTTTGCAAATTTGAGAGAAAAGTCATTTCGGTGAAGCAAAGTAATTACATATATTTGAAAATATAGACTATTTATGTTTTGTAAGTACATTATGTAGTTATCAGTGTGTTTTCGCTCACAAATAGCTGTTTTGATTGTGTTTAGCCAGTCAAAGCAAACTCTTCAATGATGAAAAATTTAGTAAAACTAAATACCTATTTTACATAGGCCAACGTTATAATTATGCTGTTTATATAGATTGATTAAATCAATGAATATCTAGCTACATTTTAAAGCACCATCTCGTTTGAAAATATTTTTTAATTACTATGTTATTTTTGTAAGGGTGTCTTCTTTTGTATACGGACTTGGTTCGAAATGAAATAAATAAAACACATGTGTTATAAACCAACATCATGTTGCTACTTTGTAATTACTTGGTTTATACGTATACAAGAGTGAAGGGAGAGAGAAAGAGAGAGAGAGAGTGAGAGAGAGCAATAGTGAGATGGAGAGGGCAAAAGTGAGAGGGAGCGGGAGAGAGCAAAAGGGAGATGGGGAGGGCAAGAGAGAGAGCAAGAGTGAGAGGAAGAATGAGTGAAAACAGTAAAGCGTGTGGATAATTTAAAATAAGGTAAAGGACCTTTTTTAGCCTCGTCGGTAGTTGGAATTCCAGTAACTTAGTTACAGATTAATGCAAGTCCACTCTGATTTTAATATTTATTGAATGAATCCGTTTAAAATGCGGATTCTATCCACCATATCGACCCCGTGCTTCTTGAATTAAAAAAAGTCGACCCTAAGAGGAGACAACGGGTAACAGAGAGAGAGAGAGAGATAAAGTAGAGGAAGAAAGACAAAGAAGAAGATGATAAAAAGAAAAATAATAGGGGGAGCTATAGTGAAAAGAACGAGAAATAACGAGGTGTGTGAACGAGAGGATTGTGAGATTCTTTAAACTAAAATGTAAGAAGAGAAGAGTTGTGACAGATTCCAATTATCTTACACCGCTTACAGTGGAAAATAAATGATTTGATAAACTTATGGCAGGTTTTTCCAATGTCTTTTTTAATATGTTTGGACAGGGGTATACGCTTGCCTCGGTTACAGTTTTCTTTGTTCATGTTTTCTGTTTTCACGGTTTTGGTAGAATGATTTCTCTCTCTCTCTCTCTCTCTCTCTCTCTCTTTGCATTTCCTCTTTTGCTTCTTCTTCCAGTCTACTGTCAGTGGTTGAGTGGTCATCTCCCTGGTCCAATGGTTCAGCGTTATCCCATTGATTACGTAATAGTCCGAAGAGTCTAGACGAGCTCATTTGCATCATCGACCCACTCAGTGCATCGACCCGTAAAGTGTGCGGGCGGGCGGGATGACCTTCATTTGCATAGCAGTAAAAAATGCGCCTTCGATGGTCAATACCGGTGCGTCCGTCCGGCCCCGCGGATCGTTATAAATACCGTGGCTCTCCGAATGGCCACATCAGTTGATCTACTCGACACAATCAAGTAATCATCATGCCTGCCAAGACTAGCGGAAAGGGAGCCAAGAAGGCCGGGAAGGCAAAGGTCAGCGGTACCGCTGGAGATAAGAAGAGGAAGAGGAAGCGAAAGGAAAGCTACGGAATCTACATCTACAAGGTTCTGAAGCAGGTCCACCCCGACACTGGTATCTCCAGCAAGGCCATGTCCATCATGAACAGCTTCGTCAACGATGTCTTCGAGCGCATTGCCGGTGAATCTTCCCGTCTTGCCAAGTACAACAAGAAGTCCACCATCAGCAGCCGAGAGATCCAGACCGCTGTCCGTCTCCTCCTCCCCGGAGAGCTGGCCAAGCATGCCGTCTCTGAGGGCACCAAGGCTGTCACCAAGTACACCACCTCCAAGTAAATTAATTGGCAAACGCCATATTTACTACAAACGGCTCTTTTTAGAGCCACCACATCCTCAAGAAAGAACAAACGGTTTTTCCTATTATTATCTCAAGTCTTTTTTAATTCTATTATGTTTTTCCTCTTTGGCCTGTGTTGTCTTGGCATCTTTTCTCTTTATCCTTGGCTTCATTTATAATAAAAGAACCAAAATTGATAATTTCAACCGGTTATTCACCCTAATTATGATATATATATATAAGTAAAGATGTATATAAGGTACAATCTGAGGCCTGTGCCAGATTTCATATACCATTTCATATCGTGAGTCTTTTTTAAGTTGATTGTCTAGATCAGATAGCTTCAATATTTCGTTCAAGAGATTGGGGTAATAAAAAGACAGCGTTCTTCTATGAAAATCAGTCATAACCCTATAGTTTATATCGGTACTAAAAGACATAGTCCCAGCTTATAAATGACAGATGCATCAACAATCACAGAGGAAGATGAAATTACCCGAAAGCACCGGACCGGACTTGTGACGAGCTCGCCATAACAGTACAATTCACAAACTAATTTTTGCACATAATGATTAGGCCATTGAAAAAACATACTGCTAAAATGATATTTTTTAAAATTTTGTTTCAAATGAAAGATAAATGCTGGCGGCCATCTTGAAAAATAACCCGACTGGCTAGACAATGTACCGAGCGGCCATTTTAAAGAAAAAAGGGCCTCCTCCTTCCTATTTTTAAAAAGGGCAGGTCGCTAAACATGTTTTTTATTCGAATGGCCTTAAAATCTATAAAGATATACATGGACTATCTTTAAAAAATAAAAATCAATCAAACAATACTGAAGTGCAAACAAACAGTGCTATCAATTATATTAAATGTTCAAATAAACAACTGTAGTACGAATCGAATTACAGTAAACCCTGTGGCCACCTGGATTTTGTTTTAATAAATTGCTAAATGTGTTTTATTGAAACAATTAAATACAATCAAAATATTAACAAGTAATTATGAAAAGATTACAAAAAGCAGTAACACGTAGATCAAAATCTCACGAAAAGTAAATTTACACTTAGATGCAAGGAATTACATGCATATATACCTATACAACATTATAAAACAAACTTCCATTTTTTTAAATGCAAGGGTAATTTGTTTTTCTTTTTTGCAATACGATATTCAAGATCTTTATTATTATATAAATGTTTCTTTCTTTATTGAACTTTACTAAAACAGCGAGCTAAATGGATTTCATATTGCTTCCTTCTAGATGTGAACGTGAAGAATGTGGCTTCAGCGCTTAGCTAGAGTTCTGGTAATATACATTCTCACAGCATCCAACAAAATTTACACTGAATGTTCAAGATGACATGATAAATGACATGCGCCAAACGATTTTGGTAGAAAAATTTATACTGGCTGAGTAATGGGCATAGAAATATAACCATGTGCTCAACACAGGTCACCATGAGCAAATGAGACTTGTGCATTTTTTGTGGTTTTTATTGAAGGTGATTTCCAGCAAGTTTTTGTGAGTTTTTTTTTTATTTTACTGGTTCAGACAATCAGTCTACTGCATGATTTCGGGTAAGAAAAAAGAATAATTGACAGTGTATAGGAGTGCAAAAAACTGAGCAGTGCCCCATGTGAGGATCGAACTCACGACCTTCAGATTATGAGACTGACGCGCTGCCTACTGCGCTAACGAGGCTGCTGTACTAGTATGAAGTTTGAAATTAACCAATCGAGAATTAATTATAGCCATGTTCAAACATACGATGCCCAACTCAGGATCAGATTTTACGTACATCACGAGTAGTATTCACATACACAACGATTTCATGAAATATCTCATAGAATTTGAAACCTTTTTAAAAATATTTTTCTCCATTAACATTTTATGAAATGAACGCCATTTGTGGATGGCGAAATTTGCATCTCACTTACTCTTCGCTAGCATATATGAAAGTGGGGAAAGGGGAGCTATTTTCCCCCTTCCCCTGACAAAATGTTCATTTCCGACCCCCCCCCCCCCCCCTCCCCCACTCCCCCCTCCCCCACTCCCCCCTCCCCCGCAACCTCATTGGTAATTATGAATCGCAGGTACGTAGTGTTGACATATTTCTCTAAAGGCTTACCTTTTCTTCGTCATAAATAGGTAACTTTTGGAAGATGCCCCTCCCCCCCCCCCCGGCTGTGTTACGTAACTTGACCAGAGTCCTCCTTGCTAGATCAGAGTAAGTTGAAATGTCATGCCCCTCCTGAGACCAAGGTCTGGATACGCCACTGTCACACAGCACAAAAACCGATGTAAATATAATAACAATATAAAGTTTTTGGAAATTTTGAAAATTGGCTGGATAGTGATTTTTTACAATATTTGAATGGCCCTGTGGATGTATTATAAGCACTAGATAATTTAGCCCCTAAAACACTTCTGCTTTGGAGAAAAATTGAATTTCAAAATTTACCGGTGCTCACGGTAAATTTCGATAATTTTCAAATAGCACCTACGGCCGTACAATGGTAGCTGTGACCATGAAAATCTCAGAATATGTCGTTCTGATATATCATTTACAAACGTGAAAAGCTAATCGGTCGATTTTAGTCAAGAAACATTGTTTTAAAGCTAACTTTGAGAGGGAGCTATACAACGAAAAGAGTTTATTATTTACAATTTCATCACTTTAGACTCGATTTCAACCGCGACAACCATCACTGAATATTGTAGGGTCGCATATGTTTCCAATATGTTCATTTGGACCAAATTCATGACCCCATACCAAAACTTTTTAAAGAAAAGAGAATAACAACGAACTATGCCTGGGGATTGCCCCCCAAAAAGAACTATGAATTTCTATTCATGGGCTCGCCTCATTGGTTGTTGTTCAACAAAATGTTACCCCCTCCCCCCCCCCCCCAAACAAAAGGGTGACCTCTAAAGAAAATCAACTTGTAAATCAATTATTTACTAGGCCAGCTAGAGACAGAGGAGAATGGAAATGTTATGAGGAGGGCTTTGTCCTACGTCTGGATGAGCTATAGCCTGACAGATAAATAGATGGATAGGGCTTTCTGAGTCCTATGGCTAAATTGAGTTTTTAGTTTTGAAGGAGTCGTGATGAAGTCTGGTTTAAAGAGAGGATACTTGAAGAAATGTTTATGACCATAATTTCAGGTCCCATTTGCAGGCCAAAAAATGTTTTAAAGGGTTAAATTTCAACGCCAATCACCGGCATTTGAAAGGTAATACTAATTAGAACTTCCCTCAAAACGAAAGGGCTTGAAAATGACTTTATGTGGGAAAATAACGACCGTTAGTTGTCGAATCGACTTTAGTTTAGGGATTGCAATCTTTCTGGTAAATAGTCTGATTTTTAGACCCTTGTAACCGAATGGTGTACGTTTCGTGCTGCGCAAAGATCAAAGGCCATTACAAGAAGTGGGTTATTGATGTCGACAAAATTTGAAATGCTCATGTACCCTTTCCCATTACAGCTCATTTTATGTATGTTTAATATTACCATATAAAAAAAAGAAGTCAGTCACTCACTCAATAGTGTCTGACAGTGAAGTCTAGAAAGTAAACGGGTTACACTAGGACACTACTAACGTTTAAATTTCACAGAAAGGACATAAGTGACATATTCATAATTCCTGCAAAGTTCTCCCTAATTTGAAGTTGGCTGCAACTGGGACATTGTCAAACTAAACATATAGAAAAGGGTTGAGTACAAATATGTTGGATAGACTTCTTGCTACTTCTTGCTTGGACCAGGGAGGTGAGCCCTGCTTGGACGCCACCGCCACATCGCACTGTCCTCATAATAGCTATTACGTAATCTTCCCTCCTTACACGCTCATTCGTGCGAGAAGGCGGCAGAGTAATGATATTTAAATAATATGTAAATAACCAACCCGTCCGTCCGGCCCTCCGGCAGCACCGTCGCAGCTTATCGGCCGGTGCGCTGAAAAGAACAATCTTCACGAGGGTATAAATAGCTGGCCGCGAAGTTTGAAACCTCATTCGTTTCATTTCGTAACGACATAAACCAACTAAATCATCATGACTGGACGTGGTAAAGGAGGCAAGGCAAAGAGCAAGGCCAAGAGCCGCTCATCCCGTGCAGGACTTCAGTTCCCTGTTGGCCGTGTGCACCGTTTCCTGAGGAAGGGCAACTATGCTGGCCGCGTCGGAGCTGGTGCCCCAGTGTACCTCTCTGCCGTACTCGAGTACCTGACCGCTGAGATCCTCGAGCTCGCTGGCAACGCCGCCCGCGACAACAAGAAGAGCAGGATTATCCCCCGTCACCTTCAACTCGCCGTCCGCAACGACGAGGAGCTGAACAAGCTTCTTGGTGGAGTTACCATCGCCCAAGGTGGTGTCCTCCCCAACATCCAGGCTGTACTCCTCCCCAAGAAGACCAGCAAGTCTGCTTCTGCTTAAAAAGTTTACACTAGTCGTCTAGTGAAAACGGCTCTTTTCAGAGCCACCACATTTCCAAGAAAGAATACGAATTAACCTCTCCTGTTTGTTATTTTCTTCTTTTTTTCCTCCTTAGTATTTATTTGTTCAAAATGCTTCAGTATCTTTTCATCAAAAATTTACTAAAAAAGTATCATCTTTCACCTTTCATTGTGTAATCAGATTTGACTGGATTATTATTTACAAATTAGTAATATTTAATTAAAGCCTTGATTTTCGGACAAACTAAAACATTTTGTTGATTTTAAGGGGAGGGGGAGTAGAACCCAGTAGAACTATCATATTTTATTCGTAGAGATCAATTAGGTACCAGAGCCGGTATGGCTACTTATTTAATGACTGCACTGAAAGGGAAAGCCATACCTTGAAACCAAACTACTCCACAGAAAAGTAGGAAAAAGAGAAGTTGACTGGTGAAACTTCATATGAAATTGGACCAAAGAAATGACAATTATGAATTGTTGAAAGTTGTAATCACTATAGCTAGACCTATGTGTTCTTCAAATTAGCAGAATCAGTAATTGATGTAGTGCCACTGTGCCGGACAAAATAATGTCTCATTTGTTCCACACGCACAATTTACTTTTAAAATATTTTGGAATCATTAATGACTCAGGACTCGGGAGGGTTTGTTCTGCTTGGAGGATTTACAAATAACATACTATCCATAGAACATTTGAGTAGGGGGGAGGCACAGTGGCGGATCCAGGGGGGGCCCCGGGGGGCCCGGGCCCCCCCCCCCCCTTGAGAAAAAAATCATGTAAAATCACGTGATTTTTACCTTTTTTGGGGGTTGGGCCCCCCCCCCTGGAGCTCAAGGGGGGGTGCAAATCGAAATTTTTTTTGAGGATCAAAAAAAAAAAATGTGCTCACTACCCCCCCCCCCCCCCCCCCCCCCCCCCCCCCACTGAGCGAATTTTTGGCCGGCGCGTTTTCAAATTTTCGGGAGCAAAAAAAAAAAAATTGTGCTCAGTACCCCCCCCCCCCCCCCCCCCCCCCCCCCCCCCCCCCCCCCCCCCCCCACTGAGCGACTTTTCGGCCGGCGCGATTTTCAAATTTTCGGGAGCAAAAAAAGAAAAAAGTTGGGCCCCCTCCCCTAAGAAATCCTGGATCCGCGCCTGGGGAGGCATTAGGAGAAAAACAAATTAATTATATTTGTGTAGGCCTACACGTCAAATGGGTGAATTACTCGCGCCCAATAGTGATCTCATATTTCAAACATCCATAATTCTCTTTTTATTGATCATATTTATTTCAAATTTCGGCATTCGGTGTCTCTTATTTTCATGATTTCATAATTATGACGTGGATCAGATTGCCCTGTAATACAAAGATCATACTGTAGAGTTGAGCCGCCCTGATAAGGCGCTCAAACATTCAAGGAATTTCTTCCTACCGGGTATCACCTGGGTGTAGAGTGGCAAATGTAGATTAATACCTTTACCAATGAAAGTAGTACCATGGCGGGACTCGAACCGCGAACCATAATAATCCAAAGTTCGGTGATTGATGTATCCCTCTAGACTGAGTGGTCATTGGACGAAGTGATAACATGTTGATAGACCAAATTATGTTGGACCATATGACAAATCGGATCAAATAAAATGGCATTGGATCAAATGTTAATTTACTGCAGATACAGGGGCCGGAGAGGGAAGGAAAGGGTGTACTATATGAAACGCCATTCCTATTTTTGTTGCACACCTGTAGTTGGGCTATTTACCATATGTTTTTCCATAGCGCGAATATTTAATTCAATTTCAACTTGGGATAGACTGCTTTAGCGCCATCTCGCGATTGAAACTGTACAGTTTGGTCTAAGAGCAGTGGAGAAAGCTTTTCACATATAATTCAGAAAAGAAAATGTATCTTTTCTTTGTTTGGTAGTAATATTGGGCAACTATTCATAATTTAATACTTTGCCATAACCTTTTCTTTATATATTAAAGTATTAAATTAAAGGGATAGTTGAGTTCTGTTTTTAGACCGCAAATGCCTTCAAAGTGCATGGTTATTGCTCTTATTCTTATCTATGACATTTCTAGTACCCTTTTAGAACCTAAAATTGCTATGAAGGTCATTTTAGACCCCAAAATGTGTGAAATTTAGCAAATACGAGCATACCAATTCAGCTCCACTATAAAAAAAAACATAGTGACCTTCAATTAATTATTTAATTAAAAATAACACTACATGGGCCGGCTGGTTGTGCGTAATATAAGCAACACGAAAATGCCAACAAAAAAAACAACATCGGCATTTGCTGAAATACCACGTAAAAGGCGTTATTTCGTTTTTTTCAACGGTTTTTTCAAATTTGTCAAAATATCGAATATTTGTGGTGGAAAACAAGTATTAGAAATCGTTATATTTCAGCCGTCTCTGAACCGATTTTGATCAAAGATGATTTTGTCATTGAAATATTATGTTCTTTCAAATTCGACACTCAGTTTTTCATTATCTCACAAAAAAAATATTTTGTGTAGCGCCCTCTGCAACAGAACTCAACTTTCCCTTCAAGGATAACTGTTTTTGTCACGTAATTATACTTTTATTCACTTTTTTCTTTTCTCTGCAAATATGTACAAAAATCATATGAAGACCGCTGTGATGTATACAAAAACATCTTCAATATTAATGATAGTAGTGAAAATAATAATGATAATAATAATAACAATAATAAGTGTTTATGATAATTATAATAATGATGAATAAACAAAAGCTTTTACCTACAGCTTGACGTGCTTAGTTCTTCAAGAGGGATTGCTTTAGCGCCACCTCGCGATTGGAAATGTACAGTGTGGTCTAAGAGCAGTAGAGGAAGTAAAAGGGGAACAAAATCTTGAGCTTTTCACATATAATTCAGAAAATAAAATGTTTCTTTTCTTTCTTTTTTGGCAATAAGTCAGAATTTTCTACTCTGCTATAAAATTTTGTTTTCTTATATCAAAATATGAAAGGTTAACAGTTTTTGTTACGTAATTATATTCACTTTTTTTTCTAACTGCAAATATGTACAGTAATCGTGTGAAGGCCGCTGTGATGTATACAAAACAACTTCAATATTATGATAGTATGATGATAGTAAACAATAATAATAATGATAGAAGTGTTGTGGTCTAGTTGATATTTCTTCGAAATGTGGATCACAGGGTCCCCGGTTCGAGTCCCACCACTGCAATATCCTTTGGCAAGACATTAGTCTACATTTACCACTCTACCCAGGTGTGAAATGGGTACCGGTAGGAAGGAATTCCTTGAATGCTGTGAGCACCGAAATCGGCTGCCTAGCAGAGCCGGGGTAATATTGGAGCGCTTTGAGCACCTTGCATGGCGGATATGTGTGCTATATGAATATACAATATTATCATTACTATATTAATGATGATAATAATATCAATGATAATAAGAAGAAGAACAAGTAAGACTACCCTTACAGTGAATTGTACACTCAAAACCATGTTCACGGTTTGCGCCACTCATTTTCACTGTCGTTTGCCAATGATAGAATTAATATCTTCTATTCATGATAAAAACAAATGGGAAACAAAAATCTCTTGCAGATCCACGAAAACACGAAAAAACGAATGCGCAGAAGCAGTTTCAATTACATTTACGTCTATAATTTTGTTTGTTTTTAGTGAGTTTTTTAGTGAGTAAAATTAATGGGAATGAGTTGCCCTTACCCTTATATGCGTTGCCCTTATTTTGCCAGTCAGTTTTCTCATTATATTGAGAGCTTTTGAAGATTTCTTTTTTGCTATCAAAGTCGTTTATGGCAAACATCAGTGAATTTAGTCAACGAAAGTTTTAATAAAAATTATGAATAAGTGAGAATGTTTTTTTCTCTTTTTCGATATTGCCAGAAATCGAGATTGCCAGCATGTATATGCTACGAGTATATTATAACCACTCGCCAATTCCCGCCCAATAAAAATGCAATGAAGGGAGAGATAGAGAAAAAATTACTCACCGGTGTAAATATTTGTCCTCGGTCATAATTGCAACCTCATCCTCCCTAGCAACCGTCATCCATGGATACATTTGATTTTGTTTCATTCCGATGGGAATTGTCGCTAGATAATGTTCCCATGCCGCCATAATCGTGATAAAGCCCGCCCAAGGTAGGGCGACTCGGAGATACTGAGTGGCATAGACATAGCACGTCACGGACCGCTGGCTACTTAAGTGGCCTGAAAACCGCCACTGACGACGTTATTCTACGACGTCCTTTTGTTTTTCCCGCCTCGCCTATTGTCACGTATGTACTGCAATATCATGCTCACCCACTCGAGACGCCGTCGCTATGAAAGAATTGGATTTTAAATTCGGTTTTTAGAGAACACATGAGCAGGACAATGTGTTCATCTCATTAAGATAATGGCCTTTCAATAGCCTGTGATATGGCTTCAGATGTATTTGCACCACGCACGACGGTGAAAGGAAAGCGATCTTCGTTATAACGTGACTGGTTGATCAATACCATGTGATCAAATTTTTTTTTTAATTCATTCAGTTGTGATGAAGTCTTATTAATAGAATCCCCAGGTCATAATAATATTTTGGAAGATGAACAAAAATGAATGTTTCGTGCAAAAATAGTAATCAAAATATGTGACAAGCATATATATAGTTCTATAGCATGATGTTACAGTTAGGTATTATATTGTTTTGATTACAAAGACATCACGCTTATGCACTCAATTTTGTTTAAAGTAACCATTTCATTATGTTGTATGGTAATCTCGGAAAGTTTTATTCAACAACATCTTTTAAACTGTTAGACGATTCAGAGTTAGAAAAAATTATACATTCAAAAACACAATTTGAAATAAGACAGTACAGATGGCCGAGTGGGTAAGTGACTGGGATTTGTTTAGATCACACCACCCAGCGAGTCCCTGCCATGGCAGTAGAATCCTTTCGCAAGGCATTTACCTACAATTTTTTTTTACCGTAGGTAAGGTAAATTGCAGTAAATGTGTTCCTAGTGGGATTTAATTCGTTGCAACTTTTGAGCGCATTTTTCCTTCCGACAAAGAACCTCAATCTTTGCTCAATATTTGCATTCAGGCTAACTTCTTAATCATTTTTTCGTTTTTATTATTATTAATAAACCCTTTTCTTTTTACCGTCGTACCAGTTGAAATTATATATTCGAATCCTGTGAGAATTTTCACTTTCCTCGTCAAAATCCACACCATATCCACAACCGCGTGTACGGTAACACTTAATTACGGTTCGTATCATACTATGAAAAGATAATCATCCCTCACGCTGACCGCTCTGAACATAAAACGGCGCCACTTTTTTTTCTTCCTAGTATTTAATCGGGGGAAGGGTCAACCGTCAACAGATTACAAAGAACCTATAACACGGTTGGTCGCTTTTGATGACACACACTTATAGAACCCGGAGGGAGCTCGGGATAATTATTCACGTCTAAAAATGGCTCAAAATGATCCGATAGGCGCCTTGATTGCCGTATCAATATCACGGAATTTCTCACGATATTTTATTAAGGATGGAAGGAGACGAAAGCGATGGGGAATATTTTCCCACGAGTTTTAGTAAGGCCTCTTTAGATAGGAATAGGTGGGCAATTTTTGTTCAACAGACCTACAGAGAAAATGAAATCAACCCCTCCCAAAATATATAAAGAGAGAAAGAGACAGACAGAGAGAGAGAGATAGAGAGAGAGAGAGAGAGAGAGAGAGAGAGAGAGAGAGAGAGAGAATTATCTACAGGCCCTGTTGATATTAGAAGGTGATCGAGAATTTTTCCTAATTGATATTTCGTGTATATAATAGGCCCTAGACTTCATCTTCCAAAAGTGCTTATAGTCGGGTGTATGTTTTGAACCATTTTCACGAAGTGACGGTAGTGAGGAAAATCGTCACGCAAATTGTATGCATAAGTTCCTCATTGCCGTCACTTCGTGAAAATAGGGACGGGTTTTTGTTTCCTATATTTTTCTTCTTTTTAATGCCTTTAAATGAATGAATTTTTAGCAAAGAGTGAAGTTTGAAATCGGAGTCATTTGTAAGAATTCATTTATCAAGTTCAAGTTTTATTTCCACATCTGATTTATAAAAAACACAAGTACATTTTATATGCATATACAATAACAAACGTTAAAATACTACATCTTCAATACAAACATAATGCGGTGGGAAAAACATAGGCCAATGCCATGGCCTATCAAGGTGATTACCAAAGATGATAAAATTTACATAAAAGGTTTATTAAATATACTTTATCATGAGGTTTAATAGCCATTTTGGGAATGATAGATATCAGTGTCAATGTAATAATTGTATCGGTCTTATTATAGCCATAAGGAGTGGCGTAGCATTGTAATAGTCAGAAATTTGGTAATTGATTGATGACGCCAATGCCATTTATTCGCAATTTGATCAAAAAGATTATTGTGTCATTATTTAATAATACCATATTATTTTGTATCTCTGCAATTTCTCATGCAATGGACTTGTTTTGGTAATTAACTATATTGTGCAAGTAATAGATACCACGGGGAAATGACTTTTTAATACATTGGATAGCATTGTTGTAAATGACGCACTTCCAATAAGTCACACAAAAACACAAAGCATGATTGTGTTCTCGGCTTCCCATATTCCACGACGAGCAAGCACTCAGATACTGCAACGATTCGTTAGCTACACCACAATATAATGCGTTTTAGTAAAATCTTGCAGTGGCGCTATTGTAAATACATGTGCAGAAAAACACGCAATCATACATTGCAAATAATCATATTTCACACATCACATCATTATGCTCAAGCAAAATCTTGGCGTTGCTCTTCTCCGGCTACGAGGTGCAAAAACACGCAATCCGACACTGCAAACATATTGTATTCCACACATCACATCATTGTCTTCGAGCACAATCTTGGCGTTGCTCTTTTCCGGCTACGATCGAGGTACAAAACACGCAATCCGACACTGCAAACATATTGTATTCCACACATCACATTATTGTATTTAAGCAAAATCTTGCAGTAGCTCTTTTGCGAATACAGGAGGCAAAAGTAACACACACTCTCGGACACTGCAACAAATCATCTTTGCCATCACGTCATCATTGCATTCAGCAAAATCTTGCAGTGGCGCTTTTGTGGATACACGCGCTAAAAAAAAAATTTAAAAAAATTTAAATTAACACGCACTCAAATACTGCAACAAGTCATTTTCTCACATCACGTCATCATTGCATTCAGCAAAATCTTGCAGTGCTTGCAGTGGCGCTTTTACGGTTACACGCGCAAATAAAAACCCACACAATCAGCCACTGCAAATTTATCATATTTCCCACATCACATCAATGCACTAAACAAAATCTTGCAGTTGCTCAATTTCGGATACACACGGCGGAAAACCTTCTATTCTCAAACGTTGTTGTCGTTATGTCGCCTTGGGTGTGAGCACAAAAACACAAAAAACATCGGGCCTGAAAGAATTGGTGTGACTTAGACCTGTCTCCATGGGAACCATAGAAAGAGGAGAGAATGAACCCCATGGTCCCATTCATGCATTTTCCCGTTGACCTTGTTATAGTTTATTCACACCAAGTCATTATTAGTCTACTAACCAGACGTACACGTTCACTGACAAGGATGAGACGACCTTGTTTTAACTTCGGAACTTTTATTCCTACATTATTTTCATCAAGAAAATGAATTTGAAATTCAATTCTGACGCAATATGTTATGGGTGACAATATAACCGAATTTCGAAGGTGCACACACAATGTATACAAACATAAGTCATTTAAACGATGCCATTATTATTAGTCACGGTTTTAAGTATATTATAAGAGGGATATTGATGAATTTATGACAAATTTAGAATATACATAATTATGCAAGGTACTGAGTTGGTCATTGATACATTGCCGATCCATGGTTTAGTTATAATAGGCCAAAGATGTTCACGAGTTATACGTAGGCCTATACTTGCTTTGGCGGGTCAGTGAATGCAAGGAAAAGCCCACCCCCCCCCCCCCCCAATTACCCCCTACCCTATCCAACCCCGCCCTCCCCTCCCACTCCCCATTAATGATAATTTAGGGGAATAAAAACGGGAAAAGGGGTCAGAAGACAGAAGGGGGAAACGGCGTTTTCCGTCGTACACATCTTTTATCAGCAGTATTTTGTTGAAAAAGTCGACATTAATTTAGAGGATACCAAAGAATTTGTAAACATGTACATGTGTTCACTTTGATAGCTCATGATTACAAAGTCATAATGGATGTGGCATTCAAATATATTTCATGGTAAAGAGTAACTTATTTTCTTCTAATGATACCCTATTCATATTCTTTCTACCACGGATGACTGAATCGGAGAACAAGGGTTTTACAAAAATGCCGTCAAAATCTCTTTTTTACTACCAAGTTTCCACCGAATGTGGGTCAGGTTATATGCATTTGTACTTTGGTCTTAAATCCCTTTAAAGTTAATTTCTACTTTTTTTTTTAATTATGTGAAGTTAATTTCTGCTTCATGCTTCATTGCTGGTCACTTGTTAAAAGCAATCCAATGTCTCGCAGGGCCTTGTTTCAATCCACTGAATATTCTTCAATTATTAAACAACCTACTGAGTTCTTGTCTCCTGACATCTAAGATCTATCTACTCACTTGTTTATTGTACAATGATGTTCTTTTTTCGAACAGCACATAAAATCTCAAAAAAAATAACTTATCTCAAAGATTAGGTAAATGCAAGAAAGCACAAACTACCAAAGAGAATAAACTCGTATGAAGAAGAAAAGGGATAGCATCCCTTGATTAAATTTGTCCAAATTAAATGACTCAGTGACAAGGGATGCGAGAGAAGCCAAGATTGTGTCATCGTAACGAAGAGAATATAATAAATTTGTTTGCAAATTAGCCTTTCTTGAGTCTGATTTGGCATTGCTTATTTGCTTCCTTTTCTATTCAAATGCACAGAATAAAAGTGATTAAGTCAGTTATTGTTTTCTGTCTGAAATAACAACGCGTAAGTATAAGGGTTTTCTTTCATTTGCATTGCTTCAGCCCAAACTTGGTATACAAGAGGATTTTAATAATACTTGTTGAAAAGGCTGCTGCTCAGTCATCCGTGGCAGCAGTCTTATGAATAAGATATAATTAGATAGAATATTTGTTTTTCTGTAAAATGAAATATATTCAAATGTAAAACAGGTTATAACTTTTAAATGGGAATCTACCAAAGTTGGATATACTTTTTTTTTATTCACACCGTAAAATGATGATGAATGTATAATAGAAATTAATTTATAACGTCCAATCTTCTCGAAATGATGCCAATCGCTGGCTTATTGATTAGATGATGGTAAACGATATTTATATATTAGTGCGCATAATCATACAAAATAAATAATGCTGGCAGATTAAATTGACAGTGATATGTTTACAGATTTAACTTGATGAGTTGTTTCAGAATTTATTTCGTTTTATTTCATTTCCTTATTTTTGCATGTTTAGCTTTGGATCAAAATGGATACAAATTTAGAAAAAAATGGTCTTTAGATAATCGCATAAATAATATTATTATAGACGAAAATATTAGTCAAAATTTACGACGAAAGTAATTCTACCTTCCTACCACGATTGTCATGGAAAATGAAAATAAAATAAACGGTATTAATAAAATGGAATTCGACGATATGTAATATATAGATTGTCATATCTATATACCGAAGCTCAGTAAACGTTCACATTTGTCATGCTTGTGGTTGGTACAAAAAAACCCGCTGAATGGAACCAGGTTTTGAACAAAGTCACTTCATTGGTGCATTTCGATGTGTTTTTTACGCCATCCCAGCTGATTTTTTTTTACACCGCTTTCCGTCGTCCCGAGGAAAGAGAAAAGAAAAGTTTTCCGCTCGATTAGAAGAGGAAACTAATAAAACACGTCCACCATAAAGCGGATTTACGAAGCCTTTCTTCTTCTTCTTCGGCACCTGCAGACAAAGGGGTGCGCGGTAAAAGATCAGTTAGAAGTTTATTAATTGGAAACCGCGCATGACGATTATACTTCTTCAGGTTGTGAGATGTACATGTATATATGATTGAAATATCCTCCGATATGACACATATGATAGAGAAAATATAAAGAGGAAGAGGGGATGATGAGGAAAGCCGCTACCAATAAACTTCCGTTCCAGTTTTTTGGTAAAGCGGTACCGACGTGATTGCGAGAAAGAATGGGGAGACGTGTTCTGTCTCCACTGACGCTTTAACTGTTCACGGATTAATTTTGATATCATATGCATCTCGTTTTCACTTCAAAATATGAATTAATGCATCTGTTCACAGGGGATTAGACATTTGAATGGTTGTTTTTTCATATTCGTTGGGGATAAATTAATAAAAGCGCAACCCCATATCGATGCTTGGTACCAGGGACGTCGGTAAAAGCGTAGAGGGGGAAGATGTGACCCCCCCCCCCCCCCAATTATTAAAAAAAAACTCTAGCTGTTTAATAATTGTCATATTTCGAATTTGAGGGCATTTGAAGGGCCATCCGTTTCAGGTGACATTCTTTTTTATGAGACTTTCTCATTTTTAAATATAAAAAAGTAAAGAAGAACAACAACAACAAATCACTATTTCTTTTCACCTTTCCCAGAACTCAACCTTTTCAGTAGACATTTTGAACGGTTGTGTTTCATGTTCGTGAGTAGAAATTAGTAAAGGATCAACCTCCTATCAATGCTTGGTACCAGGGGCGTCGGTAGAGGGGTGAAGATGTCACAACCCCCCACCCACCCCCCCCCCCCGCGCACACACACACACACACACACACACACACACACACACACAACAACAACATCTATAGCTGTTTTTTTTGGTTATATTTCGAATATGAGGGCACTTGAAGAGCCATCCGTTTCAGATGACATTTTTTCTATGATACCATACTAAGGATCGCTCATGGAAAAATAGTTAGTAATTAATATTATCTTGCTTGTTATTCAAATTTCATGAAAAAACCCGCTGATGTTTGTATTTCAACTGCTGTTAAGTCGTATTTTGCATCACATAGAAAAAGAATGAAATATTTTCTCTCGGAATCACCGAAATAAAAAGAAAGGAATTGTAAAAAAGCAATTCTCCAATTATGCTGCTGTAAATGATATATGAGACAAAGCTGTCAAAACAAGATGGACAAAAACTGCTTTATTAACGTTTACGTTGGCTGCTTGAGTATTCCAACTTTATGGCTTCGAAACAAATGAAACTGATACAGAGTCAAAGAAAGTGACACGGTAAAGAATAATTCATGCTATCATCACCTTGGTTTAAATGTCTTCCTCGCCATACTAGGAGCGAGTGAAATGAGAAAGGACAGCAGAGGGAAACTAGATGGGGGCGGAAGAAGGGCAATCAAGAAATTATGGACGAAAAGGGGGTTCAATTGAACATTTTGACATGCGTCGTTACAATAACAGTATTCTTTTTCATCACGTTTATTTGACCCAGGAGAGCCTTACGCCTCCAATTAACAGGGTGTTCTTTCTCACTCTTTTATTTCATGTTTGAATTTGTTAAGTGAAACTAGCAGACGATAACACGAGCGCCCGCTTTCTTTTTCCACAATATCTCAGTGAATGGCCGATTACCGTCCAGTGCGTGCTGACAAACGAACCTTTAATTACGATGTGCGCAATTTGAATGGCCACTTTGGCTACTCTTGCAGCCCAAATGGTTCCGCTTTCCTCTTTTTGTGGTAGCGATTTCGTTATCCAAATAGAATTTACTCTGGAGACTCGAGCGAGCTGGGGTCCCATGGGTATTATGGGGGCTCGTCTTGGCCGAAGAGTGGACGACCGGCCAACAGGCCTGGAACCCCCCAGCTTCAAAAGTCCCGCGGGACCTCGACAAGACGCGCGCCGCCCGAGAACTCCCCGCGTCACGACGAACCCACCTCGCGCGCGCCGAGCCCAGAAGGGCAACCTTCAAAGAGCACAATATGGGCTGAATTTTCTAGTCAAATTATCACGAAACCTCAAGTTAACGACCGCATATTGTAGCAAAATTACTTGATATGTTAGTTCATATAGGCCTTACGTTATATGAAGTAGGAGGAGGGCGTACATAATGCGCCATCTATGGGAAGGAATAGGACACATTATATAGAGGAATATAGAAGGGAACTGAAGCAGCAGAGCTAGTTAGAAATGAATGAACGAACTCTCTTGGGAATTGCCACGCGCGGAGCATGGACAAAAGTTACGAATGACCAGCGACAATAAGAAAGAATTCTAAAACACACAAGAAATGGTGAACGAGCGTCCCGCCGCGCTGGCAGCTACACTCTTCCGCGCGGCCATTCATTGGTGAAGTTGGCCCCTTGTTGACATAGCTCAGCAAAACTCAATATCACATATTACCCTCTCTTAAACAAACTGTAGATTTATCAAGCATACATACTGCCAATCGTATGACTGAGGTTTCACCTCCATTTCCCTTCTCGCCAATTTTCCTCGATTTAAACATGAATCAAATAACGTTTTGGTTAAGCGAGAAGAAAAAAAGGAGAGGAGAAAGCACTTGCTCTTTAGTGCGGAAACGTGTAACGCGCCTCCCCCTTAAATTCAGCCCTTTTCAATCGGTACAACGCAAACTGTTTTTCTTTCTCGGCTTTTGTAACTGTGTCGAGATGGGGAAGTGATTATCAAATTTGTTCTAGACCTTTTGATACAGGTGGTGTACCCTTTAAAGGCAAGAACGTACTTTTTAGCCTTCAGTCAGAAGCTATAACGCCTATTTCTATGTTTGATTCTTGTTTTTAATGTTTTCTTTTGATTGCGGTTGAGTGGGTAATATTGTTCCGTAACTGGTTTCGCCAAGCCTGCAACTCAGCCCATTGTAATTATGTTGGAAAGCAATGTTTCTTTTTATACCTAGCACGTTTCGAAATGTGGAAGAAATAGGGAATCGGAAGTAAGAGTGTAACAGAGAGGGAGAAGGAAAGAAAAAAAAGGGATAAAGTGAAACATGAAATAATGCCAACGGAGAGAAAGTGTCACTATACCAAAGAGGGGTTAGCTGCGTGAGAGAGGGTGATGCGAACTCGAAAATACACTTGAAGCAACAAAAACAACAAAATTGTAAGATAATCATAATTAATTTAAAAGAATATCGTAATTGTGTCCAATTAGAGCAATTAAATCAAGCAGACATAAGAGAATAACATGTGAAAATAAAGTGGTCTTTTAAACAAATATGAAGATACATGTTAAACAAAATTTAAGGTTGCAATATGAGAGATGTTTGCCTTTTCTTCAGTGAAAATTTGTTGTGTAGTATTCCTTACATCTGCTTTATATTTCCAACATTCTTCAAATATTATTTAAATTCAAGTTTGTTTGCAAAAATGCAACAATTCATATCCGCTAGGGCATCCGCCAGTGAATTCACATTTTTGATACTTTTCTCAAAACTAGTATACTCCATTTAAATGACAAATAGTAGTCATTGAATCGGAAAGAAAGCCATTTCGTACCTTTAAAAGATAAATGTAAGAAATGTAGATCTAATTCGAGAATATTGAAAGCATTTTTCATTATATAGATAAAAGAGATAGTAAAGATAAAAGAAAGACAGAGTAAATAATGTGAAGTGAGGAAGAGGTATCTTCAAACCAAAGTTTGTTCATCTCCAGCAAATATTAAGGCAAGTGGATTCACCCAGAGGTGTTTCCTCCACGTAGATTAGTGACGAATTTTTGAGGGAGAGCGAACGGATCGAGGAGCGAAGCTCGTCACCCCAACTATCCCGTCGCCGAGACGTCGAGTTCTTCCACCCGCTTGTACAAATAAGGAGTGGACAGAGAAGACAATGAATGACCAGTTGACAAGGACGTTAAGATGGCCGGTTGCCATGGCAATTGTCTGTCTGTTGCTAATGATGAAGTAACAAGTCACGCAAGTGAGGATTCTTTGACAGGCGTCTATTCATACAAAGTATGCTTTATGATTAGGTGTAGGTGGCGATGGTGATGGAAGGGGCGATGATAATGATAATGAGGAGGAGGATGATGATGATGATGATGATGATGGTGGTGATGATGGTGGTGGTGGTGGTGGTGGCGATGGTGGTGATGATGGTGGTGGTGGTGGTGGCGATGATAGTGTAAATAATGATGATAACGATGGTGCTGATGGTGGTGGTGGTAGCGGTAGTGGTGGTGGTGGTGGTGGTGGTGGTGGTAGTGGTGGTGGTGTTAAAGAGGGTGATAGTGATGGGTGATGGTGGTGGTGGTGGTGTTGGTGGTGGTGGTGGTGGTTGTGGTGGAGGCAATGATGGTGAAGATAATGATGATAACGATGGTGATGATGGTGGTGGTGGTGGTGATGAGGGTGATATTGATGGGCGATGGTGGTGGTGGTAGTGGTGGTGGCGGCGATGATGGTGAAGGTAATGATGATAACGATGGTGATGATGATGGTGGTGGTAGTGGTATTGGTGGTGGTAATGGTGGTTGTGGTGGTGATGATGTTATTATAAATTGTAGTGTGACTTTATGCAACTTTGATTGTTTCTTTTTATAAACATGTATGTATTTATCAATTTTTTGCGTTTAAAAGTGATGTTTTGTATTACTGAATCAGTTATTGTTAGTGTTGTGTTTTTGTTCTCATAAAATAATATTTCATAATAATTACTTTCACATGGGGGCTTACACCCTACAAGCTCTGCTTTTTAGTCGGCCTTCCTTCCCTTTCAATTTCATGTTTATTTTGTTAATGTATTGTTGGCTCAGTCAGTATAGCGTCTGCCTCACAACCGGGAGGTCGTGGGTTCGAACCCCGACCGCGTCATCATACCAAACAAACGTTAAAAGATGGGGAGTTGTTGCTACCTTGTTTGGCGTTCAACAATAAGGGATAGAGCAACGTCGATCTGGCGCTGCCCAGTGGCTGCCGGGCTCACGATCAATTGGGCAAAAAGAATTTCCGTTTCGGTTTAATAAAATTTGGAGTGGACTAATAGGCTATTATTATTATTATAATTGATCTATATGTATATAAATATGTGAATATGTTAAATGTACCATCATTGTAAAATATGAACGATTGATAGAGGAAAAATAAATGAATTGAATTGAATGCTACGATGGTGATGATGATGGTGGTGGTAGAGGTAGTGGCGGTGATGATGGAGGTGATGGGGATAATAAAATGATGAGGAAAATGATAATCAGTTAGCCGTTAATGCACTGATATATATATAGAGATCACCATTATCTTTCATAGATCAATAGCATCATAGGTCTCCCTGAATGCGTTAAAGTCCTACCTAGTCTCCTCGATGTTTGTCTGTATTTATTCAAAATATTCAAAAACTAATCTGTTTTTGCGTCAGAACATGGATAACATTTCATCACCGCAAATTTAATCCCTCTTTCAATATGATTAAATAGGCCCAGTATTTCAAGCACTTAAATCGAATTACAATCGTGGATTTTAGGCTATGGATAATATCAAATCAACACAAAATTTGCATATATTCCAAAGGAATACAACCAATTAAAATCTAATATACATTTTTGTTCTTACAAATAACGCAGGTGCTTTCCTCGGTCTTTGGTCCCGAATAGTTCAATATGAAATACAGGTCAACACCAGCAAAGTTCACGCCATGTAAACGGTGGCGATTCTGTCAAAATAAAATCTCACTTGATGATTTCCATCCGTTTGCCCTTGCCTCTCGCTTACTATTCTTAATGGTACATTTTGAATAATAACACCGGCCGTCGCACAAAGTTTTCGTTTTCACAAAAGTAAACTTCTGGCACCAGAATTGATTTCTTCCTTTTTTCGTTTTGCAAGACCATGGTCATTTTGGTTTGACATATCAACGCAATTACCCCCATCGCAGTCATATTAAGTGCTTGTCAGATATTGTGATAAGGCCGCGGGCTTTGATTGCTATGGCAATACAGTTTATGCAAAGATCTTTCACTGAGGTCTGTTCTGTAAATGTACGGTATAAATTCAGTTGCTCAAGGCTATTTTGGAAATTTTGTCTAGAAAAAAAATGTACACCATGCGAAACACTGAGAAGAATTCCACAAATACAATCGGGTTCAATTTATCCAAAGTTTGTGACTGTTTTGAAAAAGGTTGTCTTATACTGAAAAATAAAGTTAGGCCCATGTTGATGTAGAGAAGATAGAGAAGAAAAAAGCAGTGATCGAGAACCAGACAGAGTAAACGAACATCACCAGAAAATATTTGAAAATATACTTTTCAAAGTTGATTGTAAAGGAGAAAATTGAGAAAGAGAATATGGGAAAGGGGATTTTGCGTGAACAAGAGACATGATTTACACTGTAAAATTTAATTGTTCTGACTTCTAAAATTGCTAGTGCTCTTTGTTGAAAAAGTCACATAGTGCATTGGGAAATTAAACATAATGAACGTGAAATAGGCAAGAGATTCGTTTGATTTAGTGAAGCAAATAATCTAAACACGGCCGCCCGACCCCTTTCCGTTGCCCCCTTCTCGCCCGGCGCGCTAGCAAGAGGTACATTGCAGAAGACATACCACCGTCGTGTATAGGGTGTGTCCATACAAAGGTAGTTCTTTAATTCGATATTTTCTCAATCGGACACAGTGGGGATTGACGGAACTTCCATTTTGTACTAAGCGAATGCACTTTTTACATAATATATCGACTGAAGATTCATGAAGAAAAATATACTATGTCACGGCAAGAATATCAGTAAGTTCACTCTATATTTATGAGTGACTTTTACTCTTTTTTTTTTTTTTTTTTTTTTAAAGCGCATTTTGGGGGATTTAAAGTTGCAATAGTTATGTCTTTACAGGAAGAATATTCTAAGCTGAGCGGTTACTTTGAACAAATAATACTACTCCAAATATACGAAGCAAAATGAAATTTGATATCATTTTCCTTCACCATTTACGACGAAGCCTGGTTAGCTCAGTCGGTAGAGCATCTGACTTTTAATCAGAGGGTCGCGGGTTCAAGTCCCTCATCGGGCGAGAGTAGATTCTTTTAGAGGCTTTGGTGGTACTATGTCCCATTTGCAGGCCAACAAATGAAAAGGTTAAATTCCAACGGCATTTGAAAGATAATACTAAAGTAGAACTTCCCTCAACACGAAAGGGCTTGAAAATGGCTTTTTGTGTAAATATAATGACCGTTAGTTGTTGAATCGACTTTAGGATTTGCAGTCCTTTTACTAAATAGCCTGATTTTCAGACCCTTGTACCGAAGGATCGTACGTTTTGTGCTGCGCAAAGATTAAACCAGTTTAATTTTTGCCATTACAAGAAGTGGTTTAATGATGTAGACAAATTAATGGTCATGTACCTTTTTGTTATTGCCAAAGAAAGAAAACAAGTCGATCACTCAATAGTGTATGGCAGTGGAGTCTAGAGGGTAAACGGGTTTCCCTGCATAATTCGAATACTACGACACTGCTAACGTTTAAATGTCACAGATATGGCATATAACGTGACATATTCATAATTCCTGCAAAGTTCTACAGAATTTGATGTTGGCTGCAAAAGGAACATAATCCAGATGGAACGGGGCTTGGACATTTAAGCTGTCCATGCAGACATTTACTTTCCGGGGGGCCTCACAAAGATTCTAAGTCAAACTTAACTCTAAGTTGGACTTAAATATTATGGAGAGCCATTTGTAGCCTTAAAAACAAATATATTCAAAATCGAAAAATCAAGTATTGTAGACTTTTTATAAATTCCACATCAAGAAAATGACATCTTCTTGATAATAGAAAATATAAATGATTTGAAACAACATTTCATGCCTTTCAAAATAACTATTACAAGACATTTTCAAAGATGCTAACGGCTTTCCATAAATCTTAAGTCGAACTTAGAGATAAGTTCAACTAATGATCTTTGTGAAACACCTCCCCCCCCCCCCCCCCCCCCCCCCTGGTGCGATAAGGAAACATAAATTCTTGACTGAATCTGACAAAACCTTTGTATGGACGTGCTCGATGGGAAATCGAATGAAAAATATGGTGTAACGAACCAGTTCGACGAACCTTCACCGTCCAAACCGCCATGTCCATTATAGCGACTCGCAATTAAGAAAGGGCGCCGTCGTTTACAACAGGCGACAAGAAATGGATGTAATTTGAATATCTCCGAGTGAAACCATATTTGCTATTCAACCAAACAAAATGAACGCAGCGATTGAATTATTAAATTGCATATTAGATTGTCATTTATGACGAATATATGAAGAATGTTAGGGGAAAAGTACTCTTTTTGTCTATAACATTAGAATTGTCAATCCGTCTATTTTGGCGAAATGTCCCCCGTGGTTTGACTAATGCTCGATGAACACGTATTGTATTATAATTTAGTTGATATTTCTGTTAATACAGCCCCAGGCTTGTTTATGCTGTACTTTTTACTTCTATCACGGTCGGACCTGTGTGCTGGCGCGAGAGCCTTCCCGCGGTGAAGAACACAAAAACTATGTTGCTCTCCAAATGCGATAGCGCCGTTTGGGGTTTCCTAAAAACACAGACCGGTGGACCCGGCGGCGGGAGATGGGGACCAATGGTCTTGTGTCGTGCACTTGTCGTCCCGATAGTGACAAGTATAGATTAAGACGTTCGGGGGGACAGGCGAGGAGGAGAAGAAAACAAAAGTTACACAACCCCAGTATTCATATTTGACTTATGATGAAAGACCGAGCAATTATGAGGGACTCAAGAATGAAAGATGAAATGGGACCAGGCCGGAAACTTCCATCAGGGAAGAATTTTGTTGACAGAAAACAAAGACAATACTAAGACTAATTAATTGTCGAGATTCAATTTTTAATGCGAGTTTTTAAATTGACATGTTAGTTTTGTTATTCCTATTATTGTTATTATTGATTTTATTGTTGTATTTTCTTTGTATCCTCGAATTTACATTGCTTGTATATGTACGTCACTCACCAGTGGAGGACGAAATTCCGTATTTTTTAAATCAGACAATTAATTATCTTGAATCTTGAATAAAATAGCCCCCTACAACACGTTTTACCCTTCTTTCCATTATTCTTTATAATCATTAATCGCCATCATCTTATTATTAACCTTTCTCGTATATTATTCTTCCCTTTATTTATAAATCTATTTTCACTTCTCTTTTCAGCATTTTCGATTCTTCTTTTTTACGATCCTGCACTCTTCTCTCTTACTTGTTATAATTAACCCTCTAAAAATGTCTCGAAACTCATGGTATTAAATTGTATAACTCATTCGAAAATATGTAGGATATACCCGTATTAAATCTGGCCGGTTGCGTTTATGACGTCACAATGCTTTCCGATAATGAAACGAAATCAATATGAAAGATAAATAAAAAGACCAGGGTTGATATTAATCGCAACTTACTTGAGATTGATATCAACTATGTACATAAGAAATTGAAGACTACAACCTTTCGATTGATTTGGGTCAATCGCAACTCTTTATAAAACGGGGCAGGGGAAACGTTTCATGAAACCGTCATAAGTACAGGTTCACCGACATCCCATTCAATTTTAATACACGCGTTTCAAGGAGATGTTGGCGAACTTGTACTTATGACGGTTTCGTGAAACGCTGCCCAAGGTCTCTGAACTTTAGATTGATGTTATACGCCCATCTAACGATGGTGGCAGGCTCTATCACATGTGACCTTAACCCAGGTTTTCTTCTTTCTTAAGCGTCGAATTGTGTCTTTGTATTCATCATTTTTTGAAAATGCAGTTACTAATGCAGTATAATAGAGTAAGCAAAGGGCAACGAATATGAGTATGTAAGGTAAACTGAATAATTGTTTTGATGAAGTGTGATTTTAGGTGATAAAGTTACGTTAAGCAATATTATACAAATAATACACAGCAGTGAGGGCATTAGTAAGAATTACCCACACAAGGTACCTTTGGAACAGTCTAACACGCCCGATGCGGTAGCCGAGGGTGTTTGGACGGATTTGAATGAAGGTACCGAGTGTGGGTAATTTTACTAATGCCCGAACAAAAATTTAATGATGTGTATCATTTGTTTTATAAGATTATGTTTTATTTGTTTTATAAAATGATGTTTTATAACATGATTTTACTAATGACCTGTCATTATCCAAATTACGCGTTAGGCAAAATAGATGCCTGCTCACGTGTACGCATTCAACCAATCATTTGATAAGGATCCACATCATCATATTATAAAACAACATAGTAGCTACAATAAGTCATCCATCTGCGGGTACATGTAGGTTACTGGAGGGCCCATGTAAACCAAAGAGGCGCCGCGGTGTATGAAAGCTGAACCGGTCCGCTGCACCATGGCGTCATTATTAAGCGCAAGTGCGGATGTTGGACTGGTCAATTTCAAGCATTTCGAAATGACCCTTTATATAGACATTTTATTGATCATGTTTTTAAAATGATATAATATATAACCGAATATGCGATACTTTCACAACATGTATCACAACATTTATCTAGCATTCATCAAATTTATGAAATATGGTAATTGAATAGCTTTATTACGGAATGACCATACAGCGACATTCTGTGTCATTTCGTAATATAGTATTTAATTTTATTTTATTTTATTTTTATTTCTGCATGTTTTCCAAATACTGAATAACAAAGAATATATAAACGTAAGGTATAATACAAAATATACAAACAATAACTTCATGTCAAAATGTTATTTACGTGTACATGTATACGTTATAATAACGAAATTTTATATTTTTATAACATATTATTATAAATTTAAAGTAATATCCGAACTGTCTGTGGAAAAAGTGCAGGAGACCGCAATCATAAGCGATGCCTGACTAGGATGGCGACCTCAAAAGAAAAATCTTAAGGTGAAATTTAAAATGAAAATGTGTTTATACGATCAATGTTTCATAAAGTTTATTGCATAAAATTCTTTGCAAGTGTCATTCTACAACGCTTGGAATTGAAAAGATTACGAGCCTCAACTATAATTTAGGTGAGATCTTATCATTGTTTACTTAGAGAAAACAGAGGCCTAACTTGGGTGAAGTTTGAAATGGTGAAGTGACAGGTATGTACTTTTATTGGCAGACAAGATGTAATTTCACTGGCATAAAAGGCCATGTAATTAAACTGAATTAATAATGCAGGTCTATAACATTAATTTGTTTAATATTTGTGTTCTTCACAATAAGTCTGCAGTTACATGTATTAGATTGTGATGATATATACTGCCCCAAAATCTGAGCTTTACATTATGGAAGTTCACAATGAGGTATATATTTTTAAATACAATTGTAATATTAATAATAATACTGATAATAATAATATTAATTCAATTTCAATTCATTTCAATTCAATTCAATTCATTTTATTCGTTCGAGAAGCCATGGTTTCGGTATTTCCTCGGTGCCCAGTGTAGCGAGTTGGGATTAAAAGTTTTATGACGAAATTTCAAACTCTTCGAAAGTGGCGTACTATCTTCTTATACGTTCTCTGTCTATCTGTCCGTCTCTCTATCTCTCTCTTTTTGTGAGTCATGATACTCTGTATTACTTCTTCTGCTTATTTCTTCTCCTGGTAGTCGTGTGTCCTTAAATCCTGAAATTTATTATTATTGTCTTTATTATTGCATTCTCTGTAAATGCTATATGACCTATATTCTGAAGTCGGTTTAACTTAAACCTGACTTGGACCACAAGTTTAAGTAAAACCGGACTTATGAAAGTGAAATCTAAATTTGGGTTTAAAGGGCCGCTTTAGACTGAACTTCGACTGGACTTAGACCATACTTAAACATGTTAAGCCGCGTTTTAATTTAACCAGAGTTCAGAATACGTCTTTAATTACATCCATGAAGTGGAAAAGGCGCCAGGCCCTACTCAGTAGCTTGTCCAACTGTCGGCGTACGTCTTTCACAAAACTTTCTAACTTTCTAACTTGACAATCCGCCTTGCTTCTCTTGCATCCTATCTCTTATATACGATTACGAAGTCCTTTCCTATTCTCATTCTCAGATTTAGCTCCAGCAACTTAGCAGACCTTTTCCCCCGACTAATGGTCATTCTTTTATCATTATTAATAACGAGGATTAAAACTGACACACGTTCCAATTCACACGAATATGAGCCGTAGATACTAGGGCCTGAAGCGACTGCCTGAAAACAGACGGACCAATGGACATCCACTAACCGGCCAGTCGCGGCCAACATGAGGACTAGAGTCTTCCAAGACAGATGCGCACCGGAAATTGCGCTTGCTGTCATTTCGTTGTCTGACGCGGAAACCCCTCCTGATGTCAACAAAATGGCGTTTAGTGCTCATTCCGTGGAGCTGGAGCTGTGAAAATGTGGCCAAGCAGAGTATCCATTTAAACAACGATCATGTCACGGTGCCGTAATCGAGTGGGTTATTGATTTCAAGTTCTGTCGCCCGTAGCGAAAGGTTCGACTCCCCGCGCTCCCGTGTCCGCCATGTTGTTCTTGACCCCGCGCGTCATCGAAGGTCACGGAAAGCGCCCGGGGGTGACACCCTGTGAATGGAAGTCGGGTACTATTTCATAGTCATGATGTTAGCGAGAGCGAGACAACCAATGCCCGATCTTCCCCGCACGGTCCCTTGTCCACATCACGGAGCTGAGGCATGAAAACGTCACCGGCTCGGCAACATCTAGTGGCAGATTTAAGTCGATACGCCGGGCATTTTTTTTCTTCGCTTTTCCTGTCCCTATTTTTTAGCACAATCGACGTTAGATATTGCCTATACTCTGTTTATCTTTCTCAGGTCGACACAAATGCGTGCGCTGTACGAACTCAAGTTTAGGAGGCTAGAATTACAACCTCCCAGAAAGAAATTGGAAATAGAGACGATTAGCGCTCTGAGGATTAAATTTTCCCTCACAAAAGCCTTGTCATAACGAAGAGTATCTTCGATGCATGGTATATAACCTTGCCGTTGCTCAGTAACTTATAGCTAATTAGTAAGGCGTCCCTTTGCGGCTTAGCCCGTACTTACATCTTGAAAAGAAGAAAAAAACGTTCGTCATATTTCCAAAGACTCCAGTAATTAAATGTAGGTGATAACACTTTTACGAATAAGAGAACAAGAAAGTGGAAGAAATGCAGGGAGATCTGGGTGGTTGCAGAAATGCACGTGTGAGCTAAGTACCGTCTTTGTGTCTTGAATATGCCTAATTATATACGATTTGATACCATTAACGTGTATATTATTTTCTAAGAATAATGGAATGGATATGCCCCCATGAAAAAATAGAAAGGGGTGAAACGCGAATTGTAGGAGCTATTTGAAAGACATTCACCAGCAACAACAACAAAAGAGATGAAAATTATAACGTCTAGCTGTGTATAACATTAACTGTTCTCGTCCCATACATACATACATACACACACACATATATATATATATATATATATATATATATATATATATATATATATGTGTGTGTGTGTGTATATATATATATATAATTATTATTATTATTATTCGGTTCCGTTCGGTTCAATTTCTTTCCTCTTTATTGTCATAATAATTAAGGCGGTGTATTGTTATGATTATACAACAATTCATACTATATAAAGCCCATCGCATCCTTTACGATCTGACTACAATACTTTTTTTAAAAGGAATTTGCAGAAGCATTGTTTTGATACGAACATTCAAACGTATAAAATCATAATGATCAAAGATCTGAATAGTCAAATGATTGATAAAACTTAAATTTCAAGGAATTTCAAGCTTCCTGTGAGGAGGAAGCGCCAAATCGGCTCAGAATCGTAGTGACCTCAGACCTGTCGTGCGACTGTCTAAGATTTGAAACCGATTCGGCTAATATTCCGACTATGACTTAATTGCAGGGAAATTCCGGTTGCTAGTATTGTTTATCATTATTTGGATCCTTAACCACGAAGGCGATGTTTGTGTAGATTTCCTGGTATGGTATAATATCAATTTCTTCGGAAATCGAATCGCAGGAGGATCGCACGGTGTGCGGTGGGCTTAGGGAAAGGGAGTTACGATAATCCGTACGTTGATCTGCGATGCTCAGAATAAACGTTTATTATATAGTTACCACTCGAATATATTTCAATAAAATGTCTATACTGTGTTTATGTTTATTAGCCTTTCTCTCTCTCTCTCTCTCTCTCTCTCTCTCCCTCTCCCACTCCCTCTCTCCCCTATTTTTCCTTGATCTCCTTTAATTATGTTAATAATTTTAAAACCTCTCTATGTGTAAAGCGCTTACTAGAGACAACGTCGATGTATCCAGCGCTATATAAACCCATATAGTAGTAGTAGTAGTAGTAGTAGTAGTAGTAGTAGTAGCAGAAGTAGTAGTAATAGTAATAGTAGTAGTAGTAGTAGTAGTAGTAGTAGTAGTAGTAGTAGTAGTAGTAGTAGTAGTAGAATAACGAAATAATTTGATTTATGTTGAATGAATTTCTCAAGACTAAAGTTTTTTTCAATTAGAATCGGAAAAAACACTATATGAAAACAAGTAATCTATGACTTGCATTCGTTATCATTTAGCCGTATAAAGCTTTCGACACTAAAATGTTGTGTTTTAAAATTCAATTCTTCATTTGCATCATTATTTTTGCTTTGTCTTATATCGAGATATTAAACAAAACATGTTTGTTATCAATTAAGATTTGGTTATGAAAAACAAATCCACAGTTTACCTATATCATACACCTCTCCAATGTAGTATTACAGTGTACATATATTTTCCATTATCATGATTATTATATCGTACGAATTCTACATAATAGTTGCAATTAAAACCGTACGTAGATACGACCACCACAATAAAACATCGTGTGGGGAGAAAAAAGAAATTAAATTTGTCTTTGACTAGAAGGGAAACTTCTTTTCTTTCTTTCTAGCTCCTAAATCGAAACACTATTTTAATGAATGACCAGTTCTTAATGTCCCTTTGTTAAACGTTAAACCACTGGCTATTCATTAGTCATTTTTTATTGAAAGGGATGAAATATTCATAGGGCCTATTCATATTTCCGATTTTCTCATATTTTGATGAATTTGCGTCACGGTAACAGGGCACGCGAAACGTTGACCACAGCATAATGACATCCCATGTTGATGAAGAAACAAAACAGATATTCGACAAATGTTTGGTTTTGTTATCGACTATGATTGATAACTTTATGTTAAATCGGCACGCGAGGATTTGCCGCAACGTAACGACCGCTATTCTTGTATATCATGTACACAGTGTCTCGTGAAAATGCACAATCCGAAATACTTGCAGGTAATTGTTCAGTTGGTGTTTGCATTGATACTAAACAGATAGCTTGGTGTGGTATGCATCAAGAACTTTTGTTTGGGGGGGGGGGGTAGCTTGTGCAATCATCCCTCAGGTTTCAGGAGTCCCTCGCGAGAAAAAAAAAGAAAATGCATGTAGTTATTTTGCACAACAACAATAAGCTTTCCAACGCACTAAAATGCAAACTTTCAGCACTTCAAAATCAGAAATCGTTCGAATATCATTAGACGCATACGTTTACTTACATGTTTTGGCTACAAAACGTCTTTGTGCCCCCCCCCCCCCCTTTTTAAAAAAAAATTATTTACAAACCTCTCTCCAAAATTAGGAGGCAAATCGTGTGTTTTTCCCGTCCGATCTGTGATTACATGTTTTAGCACATCATCAATATGTCTACTGCAGCTCTTAAATACAGAGTTTTATTAGATGCTCTATTATTTATAACCGTATAGGTGCCAAAAGCGAGGGGCAGATGTCTCCCTCTATCCAGGGGCGGCTTAATTGTTTTTGCCTCTTCACAAGCCCACATTTTGGAGGGCAGATTTTTACATTTACAAAAGGAGGGGGCATTTCGTTTCCCTGTCCCCCTAGCAAGACAAAAGAATGATATTACGTCAATCATTTGCAGTACGACAACGGAAGAGGTTTATATTGCTCTAAAATACTGTACAGAGTTTCGTTATTCAGAACTCTAAATCTTCTACCTCGGTCGCTATGCTGCCTTGTATATTAGAACAAACATTATTTATTAATAACAGTACGAAGAAACCCACTTACTCCCTGAAGGAAAGGGGGCAAACTCATTTATACTGTATATGAATGTTTCTTACCGTTGTCCAAACTCGTCCGAAGCGTGTGTGCGGAGGGGGGGGGGTGCTTCCCTCGAATGAGGGGATGGGACAAAATCAATTTCGCCCCCCCCCCCTTCACAATATAGACAAAAAGCTCCAACACTTGTGTATGGGGTGCGAATGTATGTGTATGTTGTTTGTGTGAATCTGTACAACTAATCATATTTACATTAATCATTCCCCCCCCCCCCCCACACACACATAATTAGGGACCGTTCTACGCCTCTGTTACTGCACAACACGGTATGAGAATTGAGACCATTAAGACAAGGTTTAATTTTGAAATGTTTCATTTCTGTAATCAAACGTAATTATATTATATGATGTAATTATATATGATTTTATGATGTTTCGGCACACAAGAACTTAACACAATCCAACGGGAACAATTTGTGTGTACATCGTGTTTTTCGTTATGAAATTTATATTGGCGTGTACCTTTTTGATAGCAAACGAATAAATGCGAACATGACAGACGAGATTAAAGTTCGACAGTTTTTGTTTTCTAGGATCGGGTACTCGAGAACTTACCGCAACAAAACGACCGCCATTCTTGTATAGGGTGTCTCGTGAAAATTATATGGCAGATTTGCGTTGAAGAAATAATTACTTAGATTCATCAGTTCGAATTTTCCAACTGCACAATAAGATGGGAAGCATTGGAAACTTTTGGATGGTTTTGACATCGGTCTCGAAGGAGTCTCTGTGTTTTGACGTTTATCTTTGAGAGTTGGGGTTTACTACTGTTAGCCTTTCATTCGTTATCATAAGTTCCTCTGCTGTACATAACAAAATTGTCTTTCATTTAAATTCTGTTATTTCATTTCCATTTCTTTTTATCAGTTTACCCTTCCCAATATATCATCTTCTTCTACATATTTTCTATATTCTCTGCATTTTCTTCTACTATTCAACATGTTATCATAGGCTTGGTTGGAAGAAAAAAGCGAAATGCCCCCCCCCCCCCCCCCCCATACGTAGAAATGGACACCACGCGTATTCTGAAATGAATGTCCAACCCGCTAGGTCTTCCCGTAATTGGTATCTCCATCCAAAGGTTTCCTTTTTCTTTAGATCTTTTGTGTCTTTTGTTGACGTAACAAAAGAATGTGTAAACAATGAGATGACGCGAGCGGCACGCGAACCTCGCGAGGATGTCATTGGGAAAAAAAAGAAGAAGAAAAAAAGCATCACACATAATCAATGAGGATTCAGACCTAGACAATTCTCGGAGAAAATGACCAAACCTGTAACAAAAGTGTTGATGTTTGTTGACTCGACAATTCAATTCTGACATGATGATGGTGATGACAGCGAAACAGGGTCCAAATATCTGCCAAAAATCATTACCTGTTAACAAAGAGTATACCCAGCGGGGACACCTAATTATGGCCCGTTTCTACACGATTATGGTAACATGACAGAAAGGGTGTTTGAAAATTCTTCAACCCACTAATAGTTTGGTTCTTCAATTTTATCCTAAGCCTCTTCTTCAAGTCTTTTCCACCACGAGCAGTCAATGATGATAATTTGGGATAATCCTATCGAGGAGCTGGGTTTAAGGGCTTTGTTTGCGCCTCGTGAAAGTGTTGGAGCGTCCCCTTTTGTAAAAGACTCGGCAGGTCTGTTACTTTGTCCAAAGCTATCTATGGAATTGGATAATTGGTGATTATGGTTTGTTTACAGAGTAATGAACAACACAAATGTGAGGCTTCACCTTTTAGGTGGCGATAGAAAAACTGCACAACTTTCTGGAGCTAATTCAACGAAAGCTTGTTAAAAGTACTACGATACCCACAAAATATTATAAGAGCAGTACCAACATAAATGTATTATCAAATTAAGACTAAGTTGTTCCTATATGCACTTTTTTGTGTGTGAGGTCATGCATAGATACCGATACTGTGTTACATTAAAAATAACACTACGTCTTTTTATAATTATCACTGAAAGTACTTTGCCAACATTTGTTTTATGAAAACAAATGAATACCTGGAGTTGTGGTGTGTAAGACAAAAACAAACGAACGTTTTGTTCACATATAGATTGCAAAAAACATGCTTAAACGTTTTAAAATCGCACGTATTTTAGCACTAAAATTGGGTCTACAAATTCGATATTATATTGATGATCAAAACCTAAATATTTATGTAGAATTATAGTCACTGAATAAGCCATGTCAACATTAATCTTGCAAACAGTGGATAAATTAATATAACAATGGCTTTGTTATCTAGTCATATTATAAATCTCTTTATAGGTGTCAGAGGATTCTGTATGTGTTAAGATCTTAAATAGCATATGGTAATCAGCTCGGAAAAAATAAAAATACAATCCGTGTTCTTGAATAATAATTATATTGAAGAAAAATCATGAAAATGACACGCTCTCATCTCGAGCAAAACAAATTCATTGACTTATTGTTCATGTATTCGCTACAGTCATGACTATAAAATTAATGAGTAACACATATATATCGAATCACTGCATTCCTGTGATGATTCTGTGCTCGATGTGGTTTATAACGTCAGTTCAATCTGTCATGTCCATTGATCTTAGGGGCTGGGTGGGGAAATTTTATGCAAGGTATCTTTGATGTAAAATATTTGTCTTCCCTTTATTTCAGTTTGAAACTAAGTGCTTATTAATATCAAATTTAGTTATGATTCCTCAAAGAAAGGATGTTGGAAACAGATTATTTGCACCAACGCAAGGAAAAGTCAGAAGGATACCCCCCCCCCCCCCCCCCAATATATATTGTGACTTCTGAACAGGCTCCAGATCAATTTACAGTGCTCCTCGATTAATTTTCCTCATTTTGAAAGTGCGCCATCTATGTCCGTGTCAATGCATTCGTCATCTCGATGCGTATCAATGAACAAGAAAGATGAGTTAACGAAATGAAAAAAAGGGAGAGAGTGGACGAGAAAGAGTGAGAGTGGGGGAGGAAAGTCCGGTCGATAGTTATTATGGGTGTGTGTGGGGTGGTAAGACGCCTTCTGTTTTGCCAGAGATAAAAGCCCTCTCTCTAATTGGCCAATCGGGTTTGCCCCTCTCCTCCACAAAGCAGAGGAGAGATTATATAAGGGGTGACTTCCCCTTCCTGGAGTAGAACTCTGCTAGCTGACGGGACACACCCGACACCCTCTCCCTTTTCTTCTCAAAAAACATCGGAAATAATGTTCGCTACATTTTCTCCTATTTCTTCAAGGATTAGACAAATTCAACTATTGATACCAACTTGCAAATATTGCCCTGAACATCTTATGTTTGGCATACTCATAATTTTTTCTTCCGTCTGCTGAAGAAAATGAAAACGATTTAAAGTGCATATATGAGAATTCAACTTTATGAACTCCATCTATGTTTTTCGATTGATATTTGAGCTGGAAATAATCCTCATCGGCCGTTCAGCAGTAAGGAGGTGAAAGGAAATTATTTAATTTGTGTCGGAGAAAGAATATTTTATTTTGACCACGATTGGAGGAGGAGGAATCATTGTTCTGTCTCTCTACTGAGCCAATAACAGATGGGTCAACAGCGTTTTGTCAAATTAGAGGTATGTATAATCAACCTTTATCTTTGTGTTGCTTGGTTAATTACAAGAAAACGTGATTGCCATTTATGCCTTTTACTTCAGAGGAGTAAATGTTTATGATATTGTATAAACAAGAAAAATCTTTATTACGTTATTTCTAGTTTCAAATTTTTTTTTTTAATGAAGTATCTTATATTCGTTATTTTCGTTAATCGTAATGTAACTCTTTAATAATTATTTTAACCTTTTCTGTGAAATGTGTTCGTTTCTTTCATCCTTTCGACCAATCCATCATCAGCTTCGTTCTACCCCATTCACTCTCTCTCTCTCTCTCTCTCTCTCTCTCTCTCTCTCTCTCTCTCTCTCTCTCTCTCTCTTTCTCTGTCTGTCTCTTCGTCTCTGTCTCTCTCTCTCTCTACTCTCTCCCTCTGTGTCTCCCCCCCCACTCTCTCTCTTTCTCTCTCTCTCTCTCTCTCTCTCTGTCTCGCTCTTTCTATTAACTCCTAACTCTCTCCCATTTATTTAAACCTTTCTCTTTCTGCCTCGTTCTCTCCCTATTCATCTTTCTCCCTTCCTTTTTGTACAGACATATCTACCCTTTATTTTCCCCAAGTCTCTTTATCTCTCTATTCTGTGTGTGTGTCTCTCTCTCTCTCTCTCTCTCTCTCTCTCTCTCTCTCTCTCTCTCTCTCTCTCTTTCGTGTCAATCTATGAACCTGTGCAAAATAACCCCTATTTTATTTACTTCTGAGTTATAACGATACTTGGCTGTATATTTTGAATAAAAAGAGGAGAACGACATAGAGAGTGAGAAACTTAGCCAGGGCCAGGCAAGAAGAAGGCAAGAAGGGGGATAAAGAGAAAGAAAAGAAAGGGAGATGAAGAGAGGGAAAGAGAGAGAGAGAGAGAGAGGGAGATTCTGACGGCGAGGGAAAATGTTCTGAAGTACGTGATTGTGATTTAATGCATTCAAACAAACCTCTGAAATGGTTGAGATCTATAATTTGAAGAAACAAAACGTGCTTACTTTGAGTTCACATGAGTGCCCTGAAGTTTTGGATCAAAATTTCCATTATCCGATATTACGAACCAAAATAATGTTGGTGTCGATGAGAGATTAAATTAGTGATATTCACTACAATTACGTACACCGAAGTTTCACTTATCTTTTTTGTCGTCCTTTTTTGGTTCAGTTGGGAAAATATTTAGGCAGACCACATTTTGAAACGGGTCACGTCTTTCGGATGGTGACGTTTAAGTTCGGTCCCTAGACGTAAATAATCATATCCGATTGATAGAAGTCTGTAAAAAACCCAATTAAACATATTAACAATTTACAAATATTGATATTTCGCAATTATTACAATGGACACAAAACGGCGCTAAATATTCATATACAGGAAAAAACAATACCACTTAAAAACCGCCAAAGATATCAAAATTGGCTCCTAAATTCATTAATGTAAATATTAAAAAATACCCCTTTTAATGGATTTTTCAACGTGTACTGTCAATGATGACAAGATCCAGGTTGTCGCTGCGATAGCGAAAATAAGATAATGATTTTTTTTTTTTTTTTTTTTTTTTAAAGACAGATGTCTTTTGAGAATTCAGAACTCAGGAAACTTATTACTGAGAACTCCTGTTTTAATAAAGATGTCAAAATACAAACATGACCAAGATAAAAAGGAAAAGAGGGGAAGATTAAATGAAAAAAGGCAACAAAATAGAATTTCATCTTTTAAAAGGCAATTAATATTGAAATAGCTAGTTTATTAGCAGATGTTATAGATTAACCATTGTTCCTAAGCACATGTGCCCTTCTTCAGCGACGGAAACGTTTTATTGAACACATCATTTTAAGAGTCAAAAGGCCTCTATAGACGGCTGGCCACCACAAAGAAATCAACGCTACCACCGGTGTTCTTTAAATTGTTGTTTGCGCCCTCTTGCGGCGAAATTCATTTTATTGTATTATGTGTGTTGGGGTTTATGTGTACTGTACAATAGGTGACGTTGGTGTCCGGTCGTGTGTATAAGTCGTGTTATGCAGCAGGCGCTGATATGAGCGAACACTGCACATTGGCATTTGTTATTTGTTGATATTGGTGTTGAAAGGGATGGTGAAGAAACAAAGTTGGGAGTCAGACCCGATTAGAATTCATTATGTTTCTGTTATACAGTACTGATTTGCTATATTTTTAGGTGATTTCTGCTATATATTTACCCATCTCCGAACCCCCCCCCCCCTCTCTCTCTCTCTCTCTCTCTATATATATATATCTCTCTCTCTCGTTCACTGTCGCAACTTTCTCATCTCTCTCTTACTATCTTCCCAGTCTTATATATTTCTCTGTCATATGTGTTACCTCTTTTTCAGTTAGTTTCACTCTTCTAAATTTCTGAAAATAATGCCCAGGCCAATTTAACTAGGCTTACTTTAGGATCTATGTCATTTTTCAATGTGGAAAACTGCGTAATAGATAATAAATGAATTCAAAATAGAATGATTTTTTTTTTAATTCTAAATCATTTGGGGATTCAAAGAGTTGCATGAATAAATCTGCTCTGAATACTCATTTCAAATAGAAAGAAAGTCTGAACATTGTGTTGTTAATTGAAAACATAGGATTGGGACCACATACGAATAAACAGAAGTGACAGGTATAACTGGGATGAATGTCAATACTCTGAACATAAAGCAAGTACACTTGTTTAAAAAAAATCAAATGAAATGAAAAAGAAGCGATGTTAGAGAAATCTCTAGAATACTATATGGATGAATACAGAGAGAATTCGGGGGGGGGGTGATATGAGGAGTATCTGAAAATCAGACAGAGAAAGAGAGTTGTGTTTGTTGAATGGACGCGAGTGAGTGAGAAAAGGAGATGGGAGATTAAAAGTACTTTCTCTGTTCTCAGTTAATTACACGTGTAGCGTGCCCCCTTTTCTCACAAGAGGGCCAACCGGGAGAGATAAATGCGACTCAGTTGGGGTTGCGCGTTATGTAGGCCGTCCACATCCCTTTCTTTAGTTCTCCAATTTTTCGCACCCTTCTTATTATGTGGACCAAGGTAAGCGTCAAGTTCTATTTGATCGGAACAAAAAGTAAAGCATACTTCATGCGATAGAAAGAAAAAAAATCAGAGCGCGTTCTTTTTCGCTTGAGATGCGAATTGGTTCATTAGCTCGACCTCTCAGCGACTCCACGCGACGATTAGCAATGACGTTGGAGGGAGGGGAGAGTATCTAGACTCGTCAGCTATATAGGGCGTCAATTTTCTGTAATTAAGGCTTTGTTTGCACTCGACTGTAAGTGCGAGTCCTTTGTTGGCATTCAACTTTGAAGGAGGACAATAATCGGTGAAGTCAACCCAAAGGTGTAGCCTTTCAATCCGAGTTGCCGCCCCCTTTATTCGAGCCCTTTCAACTCTTCTTCGTCTTAATTTTGGAGATTGGAGAGGAGCGTGCGGTAGTTATTGGGCACATTCACAACATTCACTTGACATGATTATCTACATGGAAGTCTCACGTGAGATTATAATTTACCGGTTTACCTCATTGAATCCATTACCGGAGCTTGCTTGCACCTCAAATCAACTTTTCTTTTTGCTCTGATAGTGTCTCATGGTTCACACATTTTCTGATAATGATATTATGGACGCCGCCGTAGGCTTTAAAATGTGACGCCGGGTGAATAATGTGAGATCTTATGTTATGGGTAACATATTTTAAGGGACAAAACTGACACATTTAAACGATATATAAAATCTGTAAATTTTCTCAAAGCAGATCAGTCGACTTCCCAAACCTTTCGATGGTTCTGTGAATATTTGCCAATAAGTCTGTCGTCTTCTCAATAGGTTCGGTATCCCAGAGCGAGCAACCATGGCGTCGATGTTTATGCCTGTCAACTCCTTCTATAACCCCCTAATGAGAATATACCCTCAAGATTGACAGTAGAATAAAGAAATCTAATCGACAAAGCCTTTTCTATCCCAATAATCCAAACTAACGTCGCGCAAGAAGTGACACCTGTTAATCGCTAGGTTAGTAGTCGAGCAAAGGCAAAGACCTCCCCCGGAGCTGCGGGGTAAGGTTATCGTCACCCTCCCGTGCACCCTATACCAAACCTAGCCCCAACTGCCAAGTCAGGCGTATTGAAATGTATACAATGTTTGTCAGGTGGGAAGGCCGGATTTCTTTGCGATTGTTGCCCGAAATTTTGACAGGCGATCGCTGAAAGTTGAGGTTTTCTGTTTCGATTTTGCCCCTGAAAAAAAGTTTTTGCGGCATAATAGGAATCCATGGGCCGTTTAGCAGCGGGGACATGACGGCCGATAGCCCCGAACACACGCGCTTCTTTCTGCTTCTCATCGTCACTGGAATAACAAATACACAACGTGCGCCGACTCTTTCTCCATTCCATCGTCGCTTTTCTTTCGTTACTTTCCACTTTTTTCCACGCAAGTTCATTAAAAGTTTCAGGAGAAATTCATCCGTATCTCCTGCTCGTTATTTCCAAGGGAGGTATAACAATAGAGGTTGACCTATTGTTTATATGCAAATGAGTTGATGACGTCATATCAATGTGATATGTGTATATATGTCTCCCTATATTGAGCGTGGATCAAATCATTTCGTGTTTGAACAAATGCCGAGTAAAACGTACGGGACATTTACATTGACGTTATCCATTACGAACGACATTTGTTTTACAGGAAAGCCAATATGCACTGAATATGGCTATATCATGATATTGAAGTGATTACGTCACCCCATATGCAAATTAGGTTTTACTCATGGGTATGGAATAATTTGCATATATTTGACAAATTCATGTATCAAAGCACGCGTATGCCAAATTTCATTACATTTGAAAAAAGTTTTCTGCATTTTTGGATATGTTTAATATTTTCAATTTTTGCGTATGATGCTACATATAGATACAATAGAAAACAAAGGAATTTTCTCTTTTGACGAATTGTATGCTAATTAACCCCATAATTAGGGGTCAAAGTTGAACTAATTGCATAGTCCTGTCGAACTGAATGTCTAGCAATGCTTATTTGTCTAAAAATAAATCATATTTGCAGCAAAATTGTGAGAAATCGCGCGGCCAAGTCAGAATTTTCCAGGTTTTTCCAATATTTCACGTTGGCTCGAACTGCGTACATTACGTCATCGTCACCCCTCGTGATCAATATGCTAATGAGCCTTGGTTGTGTGTTAATCATCTTAAACAAACGCTACGAATGCCCTTACGTGTGTTTAAGGCAATTTTCAATTGATTTAGCTTGCAAAACTTCTTAAATATCGAGAATAAAAATGGGAATCTCAACTATTGAAGGCTCATTTCTCGATGTATAATATAATATGTGTATACATGTATACAGTAGGGATGTAATTGATGACGTCATATGCCAATTAACTTAATTGGAATGACGTAATTGACGTAATAGAGCTATGAAGGTGCCATAAGCATAAGCGTGGAATTTGACGCTTTTCACTTGAAGGAAATATCAAAATACCGAAATAGCAACGCGATAAATCCAAATTTCTAACTGATAACCAGCTCGCAATACCGATAAAGAACAAATTTATCATGAAGTGAATATTAATCGACACCCTATGTGTATTATGCAAATTAGGTAGTGCCTTAACTAACACTTGTAATTACGTGAATAATGATACAATAAAGTACGTGTAAACATTGACTTTTGACGACATTAAGCCCTGATTTTCTAAAAAAATCGACTAAATTGTCCAAATTTTAGTAAATTTTAGACAATTTTGAACACATGTACTACATGTATATAGGCATAGGTAGCATGATATGACCTCGCCTGACCTTTGGGACATCCCTTATGCAAATTAGTTACGTCATAATGTCGTGATTTAGGTATGACTCTATCGTGTTTTGCTACGTTCGATACATTTATCCGAAAAATAAACAAAAATATATCCTGGTCTTCGTGAGTTGTACATTTTGTGTTCATCGGGTGACGAGCTCCCACAAATATTGGATTTCAAAGATAAACATTAAAAACGGGTGACGTCACCATTTATAATAAGTAACAAAGCGATGTAGGATAACAACGGCAATTGAGTTTTGTTAACTAGAGATAGTCCGCTAAGTATGCTCGGGATTTCAATGCATTTTGACTAATTATCATCATTTTGTCATCAAATCTGCAATTTTATGCATTTTTCATGCATGAAATTTCTCCAAAATGGCGTCTCGAGTTAACGAGACGATTTAACAAGGGCAAATGCCGAGCGCTGGAAACCACGTGATTATGTAAATGAAGCCTATTGTGATGACTGAGTGCCACACTCCCATGTCTGCTGCGTCTGTCAAGAGGCAAAGTGATGAATTTTTCCCATTAATTTTTATAAAAGTAGAAGAAAACGTTGGCTAATCTGATAAATTTGCCTCGTGAAATGGGCAGGTCGTCACACAGAGCGGTCCATACTGCAGGTCTGGTGTCTGGCGGGCTGCCGGACCCACGTATGCAAATCGATCTTGGTCCCCCCCCCCCCCCCCCCCCCCCCCTTATGAAACTTTCCTGGTCTTAAAATGCGCCTTATTTCCGCGCTTCTCTTTGATTGATTTCTTCCAACTTTATTGAAATAATATTTGGAGAAGAGAAAAAATGGACGACTAAAACAGGAAAGATCGGTCGGCACGACGTCCTCGCTATTCTCATATTGTCAGGGACCTGCCGCGCCGTCTGCATAGGGTTACTCCTGTCATATGCAAATTAATTGTTAGCTCCGTGCACCTGTTTTCACCCATTTGAACATCGAGAAATTGTTAACATAAGAAATAAAAGCTGAAGAAAAAGAACGTCGGGGTTTTTCTCTCTCTTTCTCTAATTTTTGAGCGATGTTTGATTGAAAGTTTGACTGCGGTAAGTCGAACAGATTGCGCATTGCAGGCGGCTTAGTACGCACGCGGCTAACTCTGGCAATGTGAGGACATCGTATTCCATGCTGGACGAGCTCTCTCTCTCTCTCTAGCAATGACTGACCCCCGCTCAATCAGCGGTCCGTAGAAGAAAGCACTTGCAAAGACCGGAGCGTGCGACCACGCGACAACCCTGTCGCTCACCATCGCTCACCATTCTCTTTCCAATGACAACTTTAATTAGGCACACTTGCTGACTACAAATCTAGCTTGATAAGTCACTATGAGTCGTAAGAGGATGTATACTTCTTAAAGTTTACGACCAAATCACTGGTAGTATTTAATTTACTTTACTTTTTATTTGTTTCACAAAGCCACAGCTTGATTTTAAAATCATTGGTGATGGAGAAAAAAAATCAGTGCCGGAGAATTATGTGGCCTACAAGTGTGTCATTTGGCTCGGTAAGGACAAATGCGTGAGAGCAATAAAAGAGAGCGATGTGATTTGAGCTCGCCCACCGTCTATGCGTAAGCGAGCAACTAACAGCCAATGAACACAGTGAAAAACATAAAACCGCGCGAAAGAAAAAAAAGAAAAGAAAAACCCTGGCATATGGCTTCGAGTTGGTCCTCCTCCCTGCCACAGCCCCGGAGTAACAAAGTGACTCCCGGCCATGCACTCGGATAGCATTGTCTCGGTCACCCTCATATTATACTCGCGGACAATAATGTGCATGGCGCAAGCAAGCACACTGGCAAAAGGCTTGACAATTTTCTGCCTGCCATTGTTTTTGGAGATGGAATTCTTCGCACAATGGTTGCACGGTGCAGCAAGGGGAAAGCAGATGGAGGGGGAGAAACGCTGTAAGTAAACAGCATAGACTGGAGGCGAGGCAGCTTCCATGGCGCACGACCAGAGCCTCAGCAAGGGTAAGTAAACGGTGGATGACATGAAATTGAGCGGCGGAGAGCCCTACAAATAGACGGCTGCCATTTGGGGACACGTGCCTTGAGTTTTGGGTAGGCAAGCCTCCATTCGTCTACACGGTAAACATCTAGGGCACAACGCACCCTAACACTGCTGGAAATGATCGGGTCGTCCTGAATTTCTCTCGCGACGTACGCTCCTGAACAATGAACGATCTAAGTCTAACGACAGGTGAAATGGTACGAAGTCGACAGATCGCCACGTGAATGATTAATGCTACCAAAGTACCCCTAATTAAGTCTCAAATTTAACCATCTTGAAAGAGGAGGTGTTTATTACTGATTTACTGCGGAGCGAAACCCCAGGTGTGGTATTGTGAGTGAACAAGCAATAGGAACCGATGCACAGATTGAGCGCGTCACGAAATTGTCGATTTCCTTCCGTTGAGTACAGGAAAGTCAATAAATGTGACTTAATGTGAGTAAACTGGGGCTAGCACCAACCATTTCACCGCCCCACCGCCGAAATCCATCCGAGACTCTAAGCGCGCGAGGCGAGAAAAGGGCGAAAGCGAGCAGCAAAGTCCTTCCATTTAGCCCGAATCCTGTCAAAACTTTTTCAAAAGCAGCGCGGAAAAGTTTTGACGCATGCGCATGGGCAGAAATAATAGGTTGTGTGTTTATGCATACTCTGTATAGTGAGCTCGAGCTGCTCGTGCGAATCTATTTCATACTTCTGTCAATAATTCCCGGAGCCGACGCACGTCATACCTTACACTGGCATGGCAATACTCCGCACTGATCTTACATGTATAAAAACCAACACAGAAATCTTGGCCTTTTCTCCTTTTTTCCCCTTTCTTTAACCCTCTCTGATTCTTATCTGCTATTTCTATCATGCTTTCATCTCGGTTGTCGACGATGGCTTATTCTTCTTGAGTTGTTTGGGGGCACGGTAGATCGGGTCTCTGTCTAACTGCGGCTGACAGTCCACACAAGAATAATTGATTCCTCCTTTGATGTGAGGTGTAGTGGTGTACTCGCCGCATACGCACCTTATTGCTTAATCTCTTTTGTAAGCTATTGTCGAGCAAGGCAGATTTGATTGCTCGTTGACATTGCGTGTACGCCGATAGGAAAACATTAGAAGGGGGCCAACTGCCTCCTTTTGGAGAGACAAAAGATGAAAAATAAAGATGATTGATTCATGGCGATACCAGCGACTCCACGAGAATATGGTCTGGGGGCGCTATAGGTCTAAGCCTGTTCAAAGCGCTCTGAATGCCTCGCCTTAAAATGTAAAACTTCGAAGAAATTGATAAAACGCTGGGGAAAGGGTTAGTGGAAAGTGGGGCAAGAAAAAGGGTGGTATCTTTATCTATTTAGGCACCTAATTGAGCAGAAAAGTTAGCCTCATTTCGGCGAGCAACAAAAGGGAGTGAATATTATTGGGGGCAGGCACCCCTCTCGCAAAGCTTAAAGCTCCCCTCGTAATGTCAGACACCCTCCCGTCTTGAAGATTCCATGCAACTTTTAAATCCCTGCCTCGCACCTCAGTGTTGTGATCCTCGCTAATCTCCACTCCATTAGAGTCACTTGCTGTAATTTCCCAACTTGCTAAATCCAGCCCCTTGCCAAATCTTCTTTCATGCCGTCACTCAATCAGATGGAGGAAGAAGGTAGGAGCCGTCCAGACATTAAGTCAAGTTGGCCTTTAGACAACTCCAAGCAGGTTGATCAGCTTTACTCCATGTGTCATTGTCAACGGGCCCGTCTGGGCATTGTCTCTTGGCTACAAACTTGGATTGGAGCAGCGCCTGTGGAAGAGTTTTTTTTTTCTAAACTAGAGAGAGGGAGAGAGGGGGAGGGGTGAGGGACCTATCCCTACAATACATCACTCCTACAATACGACCAGTCCCCACGTGCGCCCACTCGCGTTCAACCATATCGTCCTCTCTCTCTCTCTAACCCCCCCCCCCCCCCCCCCCCGCCCCCCTCAAAAACATTGCCCACCGCTCTCTTCCCTCTTCATTCCTACTCGGTCCGCCACGCACCATTATAGCCAAACCTCGGCCCTCTCTACCACCCTCTCTCACCCCACTCCGCCCGCCAATAAAAGAGCCCGTCACAATCGAAGCGACGCATCATTTGCATCCTCTCCATGATAACAAGTCATCCCGACTCTCTCTCTTCCTCATCATCACGTCGTTAAGGGCAGATTCTCGTCTATTGGCGTCTCTTTAAACCATCTTCTGCCAACCAACCTGTCGTTGGTTCTGTCCCTCGCGTGGAAAATTCGCCATCTGGAGCAGATTGGGGACAAATTTGGCTTCTAACCAAGTGATAGATTTGAACAGATTGGATCCACCTGTTACTTTTTTTTAAATAAGAGCTATTTGATATTGGACTACAGGTGTTAAGTTTTTACATCACTCTGCATACTCACACAGGTAAGGTTCTCGTTTCCACTTTCCAGCTCTCTTTTCCACAATCCTTCTCTGAATAACATCCACTTACAACAACTTTGTTCTACCATGGTTTTTCATAAGACGTATTCACGTATTTACTCTCATTGCTATACTATTCTTCTATTTATGGAATGTATCATTTGATTTAACTGTAAATCTATTTTCCCATTCACATGTGAACATGGGATTTTGTATCGCTCTCTTTACTAAATTCTAATTCGTTGAGTGTGCGATGAATAACAGTCTTCGATTATTTCCACCATACATTTATTTCACATATCTGAATCAACGTGTTATTGTGTTACACTTACAGCACTATTCAACTGAATTAAAACAACTTAAAACTCATCTCATACTCACTGCATTAATTAAATTTGTTTTCGTTCATGCAAAGCTTCAATATCAGTGTGTTTTTTGTTACGACAACTTTTATCATGGATCCCCTCGCAAATCATGAATTTCTTCATCGGTACGATCTGGTGTCCCAATCTCCTTGTCAAAAAGTCTTCCGAGAATAATCATGAGCGAATATAATTCGTGAGGAAATCACGGGTGGAACTGATTAGCAAAGTAGGCCGGTGTGCTTGCGGTGAAAATGAATATTTCAAAAGCCAAAATATTGAAGCGAAATTTATCTGCAAATCGGAAGTGGCCAGTGCCTGGACGGAGTGCCGAGATGACCGCGACATTCTGCTGACCACTGCTGACCACCAGTTAAACACTTGGTCGGTGCCGGTCATCTGGTCATCTCACACAGGAAATTTGGTCATTCAAGATCGGATTCAGAGAAAGAGAAGGCTGAGCGAGATTCTATTTCTTGAGGTCTTTCATTTTTCATCAGAATGTTAGCCGGTCGACTCTGTACTAAGTTTAGTGTTGACTTTTGTTTAATTCGTTTTGAAATATTAAAACTAATACCCTCATACCGATCGTCTCATTCTCAATCTGTTACAAAATATTAATTCGACCGATGTTTTATGCATTTATGAATGTAAATGGTTTATCACATGGTCATTGGTTTATCACATAATAAGATACTTCAATCGGCTTTTTAATCATAGTATCTTGTGTTGTTTTATTCCAATCAAGTTGCTTTTGACTAGATATCATTTTTAGAGCGTGAAGTCAGGTTTCATTACAATTTACAAGATCGTCGAAAATTTGTGTTTGTTTTTCATGATTATAAGATACTTGTTTCCACGCTTAACCATTTAATCCAATCACAATATATACGATTCGTATGATGAGTTATACAAAAAAAAGTCTTCAGTAGATCAACCATTTTTTAAGCAAATGATAAACTCTAGCATGACATGGATATAATTTCTTCCGCTTTCTACACTTTGCCACGTGTCATACATTTTTAAATTTTATATTCCATCTAAATTAATTTCCTTTGTTTTCGGTTTCTTCCGTGTGAAACATACACTCCCTTCCTCTTCAGTAATTCTATTTGGATACGGGTTCTCATTCGTCTTCCACATGTTTACCCTTTGCTGTTTTGTTCATTGCCTTCCTACATTCTGCACAGAGCCTGCACTGACTGACTGACATGTCTTGTACTTTCCAAATTTGACATGTGTCAATTTCATGACGCAAGAGCATTTACCCCATTATTTCCTATAATTATCTTTCTTTTAAAGTGCACTCGAGAGATATTGTTGATTAATGACTTGTAAAAAGCTCTTTGGAGAGAGAGGGGTGCATACACGCGCTCTATTAATCTTGTCCTACGCAGAGCGAAAGTGTGTTCTCTTTTTTTTTATAAAGTCATTTTTTGTCGCCTTTTCCGCTTTCATTTTCATGCTAGTCGCAACTTCAAGCTTTATACTACCATATGTTGATTCTCGTTGCCAAGAGTAGCTGAGCGGAGAAGTCCCTGGCACGAGTTTGTAAAGTACAAAGAGGAAAAACAATCGGCCGTCTATCTAGGGTGAATACTCGCTAGTTCTTCATTGGAATTTTAGATGCGCCCGAGTCCCCCTGTTACCCGCATACCCCAGTACGGCACCGTCAACCAGCCCGGCCGTTGCCCGTGCCGATCCCACTACCATCTGGGTTTTTCCCACGCCTTGATCTGTCAAAAAGGCGTGTAAAATCAATGCAATTTTCACGGTCTGCTCTATGGCTCCCATTCAGAACCGATTTGGCCGCTCTTTTCTCACCCTCAGTATCCTCTTGAGAAAATCACTTATGAATCTATTAGGATTGTTAACAATTCACCCCACTGCGACTGGCCGTACGTACGCCTGTTCAGATTTTAAAGTCGTGCTTCGTCCCAATAAATCATGGAATAAAATATTTAGAAATAAAAAACGTCAAAAAAGCGGTATAAAATATATATATCATCATCATTATAAAACATCTAACTATACATATACAAATATGCTAAGAGAAGAAACGTTTTATTTAGCATTTACTGTATATCTTCGTGTACACCGCTCTTGAAAATTCACTGTTGAAATCTAATCGTAGGTCTGTCATACTTATAACTTGAGATGCTAATTTCATTTTCCTTTGTGATAAAGAATCTCTTGATTTTGTAATAATTGCATTGATTTTTGTCGATGGCATGACAATTTTGTGTTACTTTGTCACTTTTTATAACATTTTAAATGTCTTTTTACAAAGGCAACATAAAATTGCTCGTTATCCGGCACCTCTTCGGCCTAAAAAGTAAAAAACATGTTCTGTAGTGTATAAAGCATTCTAGATGCGTTTTGATTGGTTGGTTGATCGATACTGACAGCCAATCAACGAGTAGGTCGCCTTGCGCAGGCGCTGTCCATCGGGAGCGGAGGAAATCACTTGGAGGGTTGATAATTTGAGGCACGCGCGCAGCGAACGCGACGAGAGATGAACTTCCGTAACCAACAGAAAAAGTGAGAGCAGAGAAGAGAAGAGGAGGGAGAGAGAGAGAGGGGGTGGGGAAGTGAGGGCAGGGAGGGCGTATCGAAAAGAAGAGAAGAGAGAGATAGAAAGAAGAATTACTCAGTGAAAGAGGGTTGGGGGAGAGAAAAGGTGGTTTAGAATGAAATAGTGAATGATAAAAATAAATTTCACACAAACAAGAGAGAAAGAAAGAGAGGGGTCGACAGGGGAGAGGGAAATGAAGACAATGGCCGAAGTGAAAACAAATATGAAACTAGAGTCAAAAGAAACATTAAGAAATGGATGGATGAAGAAATAGGAAGAGAGAAGAAATACAAGAAGGTGAAACGGATAGACATTTACCACAAAATAGAAAGACGAGAAAGAAGGTTCGAGGTGAAACACTTGTGAAATTGAATTTCTTTTCAATTGTCACGATTATACTTCAAATTAAAAGGAAATAATGTTTTATTGCGACTGTAATGATTGGCATTGTTACCTCAAACAAATTTTCTAATTGCCATGAATCGGAACGATGATTACATGACGGGCTTGTCATCTTCACAACTGCCTCGAATCTCAACCGCACAATTTGCACAGCGGAACGGCAGGGTCAGAAGGATAAAATTGAAATCACTAGCCAGTATTTGTTCTCTCATCGATCAAAACCCCACCAAATCGACCACATTGAAGATGTTGAAGAGCTCCCTAAACAATCCAATTAAATCATTTCGGATGTCGCACGAGCACGCCGCTCTATCACCGAAAAGGATGGGATACTTTGGACAAAATAAACAGCTCTGTCTCAACGCGCGTTCTGTTTGGACAGCGTGCGTTAAGCAGTCGCTAGCCCAGCGAATAAATACAAAAACTGGACTCGCTCATTACCAACTCATTAGATTATTATTGTTTCCAGTTTGTCGTTTTCTAGAAACAGCGAAAACCTATTGAATTGGAAGATTATTGTTCAAAATCATCGATTTGCTTGACTGCTGTCGTGCTCTGCCAACTATAGTTGATTGATTGATTATTTGAGTGTTTTCTTTTAGATTTTAGTGAGTTGTTTGAAGGAAATATTGAGAACCCAATAAAATAATATGTTTCTCATGAAGACAAACGAAATGAAAGGCGTCACTTTTGAAACAGAACAAAGTGTCTTAGTTTGATTTTGATACATAAAATAACGCATTGTAACTTAAAATAAGATCGGGATCGTGACAAACAGAACGAAAGAAAGAAATTAATGAAGGATAGAGCAAGAAGGTAGACGATATTGACACTGGAAAAGAAGGAAAGGAATTTCACCTCCTTGATAACAAGAGAAACAAAGGAAGTGAGATGGATCTAAATAGATTTTGAAATTTAGAAGAACAAGGAGATAGGAAAGAGGGATACGTATATGGAGCGAAAAACGGAGGAGTATGACAAAAGGAGATAGATACAGAAGGGGGAAAGAGAAGTAGAACGTAGAGAGAGAGAGAGAGAGAGAATGGAAGAGGAGAGATAGGAGAGACAGAGAGAGAATGAAAGAGAGAAAGAGAGAGAGAGAGCGCGCTAATATGGTTACACAATCTATATTTCCACCTAAAATGATACATTGTCAAGTAATACTTGTCACGTGCACAAACATGTTCGTTTTTCACATTTGGCGATTTTGTTAAAGACTTTATTTACCAAGGCAAAAGTGAATGCCAATCATCATCATCACTTGTTGCATTATCTTTGTAAAATCGTGCTATGCAAATCCAAATTAACCGTCCATTATTTTAAAAAATGGATTTGATTCCTTTGTTGACTTTCAAGTTAATGTTTCTATTCATTACTTTGTTTTGTCTCGGTATTATCACATCTTGTTTAATACACAAATTAAATTTTGGTTATTGTGTCAAATGCTACTACTACTACTTCTTGTATTACTACTTCTTCTTTTTCCTTTTCTTCTTCTTCTTCTTATGATCGCTTACGTCATGATATACTTGTTGACACTATCGATGATGTGACCTGTCAGCAAAAGCAGATAACTTGGAGACATGTATTTTCTATTCTCCTAAGTAATCGAATTGTTCTCTTTCTTTTCTCTTCCATCATTTGCAGGAGAAGGGCGTATCCATCATGCCAGCATTATATCCTACCCCGATGACCCGGACACTACTGAGGAGGGAACCCCCGGCTTGCGCACGCGCATTCACAAGTCATCCAACATACCCGGAGCCGTCTTCGCTGTCTCTCTACTCCAACTCCCGTTTCAACAATAATACGGAACCAGCTAACAGCAACGTGGTAGCCATAGGAACACAAGTCGCCACACCGAAGACCGAGAAACCTGCAAAGAGTCACAAACGCCGACAGCTGAGTAACTGCACCAGCTCAAAACGCGTGAAGCTTACGTCCGATGTTCCGTCCAATACTACGACTACGACAATGATGCCCAAGAGAAAACGTTACCAGCGATCACGATGTCGCACACGTAGTCCTGCATGCATCCAGAAGGTCCGTCGTCATCGTCGGCTGAAGGCCAATGATCGCGAGAGGAACCGCATGCACAATCTCAACTACGCTCTCGACGGCCTGAGGGAAGTTTTGCCCAACTTTCCAGACGACACTAAACTGACGAAGATTGAAACCCTTCGCTTCGCCCACAACTACATCTGGGCCCTGTCTCAGATGCTCAACATGGTGGACAGCAGCGAAAATGGTTGCCCAGGAACGGAGAACCCGTTCTCGGCTCTTCAAGCGATGACAGGAGCAATGACTGGAACGTTGTCCGGGGGATCGTCGGCAGCGAGTATGTGCCGGGTGGCCCATGAGGCGATGACGAGGAACGACCAAACACAACTTTTGAGCTGCAGGTATGAGCTGTCTTCTCCTACCGTTAAGGAGGAAACTCCATCTTGGGATCACTTTTACCCTGAGAGTCCCGAGTCTTCAGAGTGTTCCCCTGAGCCGCCGATGTTTTCCAAGAACTCCCTTCTGCAGACGTCACCCTTCAAACGCTCCTCAAGCCAGACGACTTACATGCACAATCGCGATATCGTTGATCGATTAACGCCATGCGCTTGGCTAACAAATTAAAAACTTCTACATCGTTAATTTTGCCATAAAATTATTCGAATACACGCGCAACTCACAAACGAATCTTTCAAAAGACTTTAAATACTGTTGTGCTAGACCCAACATTAAGTGCAGGCTGCAGAAGTAATACTGCCGCATTTTCCAGACTATGTAATTTAATAATTTAGCAAATTCGACAGTGTTTTTTAAATGAACTATCCCCTTTTTAACCATGTGATTTTTGTTTTATTTTTAATTCTCATTTAATTTAATTTAATTGTATAATGTTCATGTTATCCCCAATACAACTATCTATAATCACAATTATGGACAACATTTGAATGATTAAAATCAGTACTAACTGTTTCGTTTGATTTCACTCGATTCAACTATGTCAGTCCTGGGGGGCGTTTCACAGAACTTGTCATCAATGACAAACGACAGTTTTTGTTATAAGCTACTGAAATCCTTGCTTCTGATTGGTTATCAGCAGATTTGTCACTGATTTTTGTCATTTGTCATTTAAAAAAGGCCTTGTGAAACGGGTCCCTGTTATTTTCATTTTCATAATCTTGACACTAGTGCTATCTCCAAATATAACGTGCAATTTCTTCCCTCTGATAACAGTACGTTAAAATCAACTCAAACCGTCCAAAATATGTTAATAGGAACTTTTCGATTTGCACGACGAGAACGTGGACTGCAACGTGTGACATCCTTTTAAGACATTGCCAGTGCCCTAAAAGGACGTCACACGTGACTGACAGTGCCTTAAAAGGAAGTCACATGTCCACATCCACGCAAATCGAAAAGTCCCTAATTCAAAGTGTTGTGGTGACTGAGGTTCAGTGTGTTTTATTGATCTTGCTCTACATATTTTACGAAAAATAAACGTTTTGAGTAAACGTTTCAGACAATGTGACCATACTTTTGAGAAGTAAAAGTCACCTTTTTTTCTGGAAACGTTTCATTCAGTTCAAAGTAGAGTAAAGGTTGTAAAGGGAGCAGAAAGAAACAAAAATAAATAAAGAGAAAGCTATTCTGAGTCAGGATGACCGAATATGTGAGATGATAATGTTTGTTAACTCATAAGCAATATTTTCTTAATATGGCATTTTGCATGTAATATGTTTATAACAGAGTTTCGATTGTATATAACTAATTTCAAGGTGTATTTATATTGCGCTCAAATTAAATTGATTTGTACAAATTAATGGGTGCTCGATGATTTTTTTTTTTATGGATGGGTTTGTAAATATATATATATATGTTTCGGGTGTATTTTATATAAAAACAACCTCATTTGGGGCAAATGTTGCAATAACAGCGTGAAATGGAACTAAATGTTTCAGTGGTTACAGTAGAGAAAAAAAATATACCGTAAATATGGTAAATAAAATGTTTTACCAGCAATCTGTAATATTGTAAGTTTGTTTTATGAGGTGTCATCTAACTGTTGAATGACAGTGACATTGTAAACTTGGTAACATATGGATCTACAGTGTAAAATCGAATACGAATATGGATTGTTTTGTGGGAAAGATTATCTCATGTGTTAATTATGCAGACAATTTCATACAATTAGAAAGATCTTTCTTCTTCAACAAAGGATAAGAAAACAATACAATATTTTCGAATAGTAGGTTTCTTTAAATGAATTTGTTATCCTTAACTTTTACTTTATAACTCTCTAACTTTCAATTTAATTGAGTTAAAGAATATCACTTTAAATTAATGGATTTTCCTCTGTAATGGCTTACACACTAAGAAATAAGGGTGCAATAGGGGTGCAGATTTGCATCCACCTACGCGTATGTGACAGAAGGTGCTGCTGTTGTAGCAGAACTGTACCTTTATTTCTTGATGTGTAGCATTGTTTTAAAGTTTCCTGTGCCTTTTTGTAATGTCTATTCAAAGTTCTTCCAATCGATTTCCCCAGATTTGAATACTTTGATCCTTAGGATGGAAATCACGTGATATTTTGATCGCTTGTAATTGGTGTTTTGATCGTACATTGGACGATAATGCTGATGAATGAACAATAAACAAAATGGGAATCGGTGCAAAATATGTGAAGCTGTCAATGTCGTTTTATATCGGCTATTTGCAATTAACGCTGATTGAGTGATAGATGAATTGATGAATTGATGGATGGATTGATAGATTGGTGATAAAATGGATTGATTAAATGGTGGACTGAAAGATAAGTGCTTGGACAATGTTATGTTAAGAGTGAGTGCTTAGGGAGAATGATTCAAACATGTATGACTTCACAAGGTATTCGACGGATGGATGGATGGATGGATAGATGGGACGATGGAAGGATAGATGGATAGATGGGACGGTGGGTGGATGGATGAATGGATGGACAGGAGGACGGATGGATGGATGAAAGAATGGATGGATGGATGGATAGATGGATGGATGGATGGATGGATGGATAGATGGATGGATGGATGGATGGATGGATGGGGCGATGGGTGGATGGATAAGTGGATAGATGGATAGATGGATGGATGGATGGATGGATGGATGGGGCGATGGGTGGATGGATAAGTGGATAGATGGATGGATGGATGGATGGATGGATGGATGGGGCGATGGGTGGATGAATAAGTGGATGGATGGATGGGGCGATGGGTGGGTGAATAAGTGGATAGATGGATGGATGGGTGGATGGATAAGTGGATGGATGGATGGGGCGATGGGTGGATGAATAAGTGGATAGATGGATGGATGGGTCGATGGATAAGTGGATGGATGGATGGGGCGATGGGTGGATGGATAAGTGGGTGGATGGATGGATGGGTGGATGGATAAGTGGATGGATAGATGTGGCGATGGGTGGATGGATAAGTGGGTGGATGGATGGGTGGATGGATGGATGGATGGGTGGATGGAAGGATGGATAGATGGATGGATGGATGGATGGACGGGTGGATGGATTGATTAATGTATGGATGAATGGATGGATGGACGGGTGGGTGGATGGATGGATGGATGGATGGATGAGTGGGTGGGTGGATGAGTGGGTGGGTTGATGTATGGGTGAACATTGGATAACCACCCCCGGTCATCTACCCCCTAAGGTAACCACCTTTAGGACGAATACCCCCAGGACACCTATCCCCGGACAACTTCCCCCAGACTAGTACCCATAGGAAAGTACCCCCTAGGACAACTACCCCCAGACAACTACCCCTAGGATAGTTGTCCGGGGGTAGTTTGTCCTAGTGGGTAGTTGACTGGGGGTGGTTATCCGGGGGCTGGATGTCCAGGGGGTAGGTGTTCTAGAACCGTGATGTCCATATCATCTGTCCATATCCATCCTTCGCCTTTCTCTTGACCTTTATTGATGCGACCCTTAATGATGTGGGTACAGAGACTTTGGGCCCTGATGACGTGTCCAAAATATTGCAGTTTCTGCTTTCTCACATACTCTAAAAGCTTTCGCTCAATCTCCTATTCCTCAAGGACTGACTTGTTTGTTCTGTTAGTACATCTGTAACATTTCATCTTAATTGTAAACAGCCTTGTCATAGCTGCTCTCAAAACCGTAGAGGTGTTGTGGTCGTGGATAAGTCGTTGGACTGTGGATAACAGGGTCCGCGGTTCGATTCCCGCCACGGCACTAATGTCCTTTGGCAAAATATATTTATCTACATGTGCCACTCTCCACCCAGATGTTTAATGGGTACCGGTAGGAAATAGTTCCTTGAATGCTGTGAGCACTGAGATCGGCTGCCTAGCAGAGCCGGGGTAATAGCTGGAGCGCCTTGAGCACCATGCATGGTGGATATGTGCGCTATATAAATATCCAATATTATTATTAGTATTCAATATTAAAATCCATGCTTCATATTCATACAGTGCTAAAGGCCATACCAATTTTGTAATCAGTCTAGTGGATAAGTCGTTGGACTGTGGATCACAGGGTCCGCGGTTCGAGTCCCGCCACGGCATCAATCAGTCTCAGTTTAATGCGCTCATTGATATCACGATCCTACCACATGTAACGCAGTGAGCAAAGGGGTGACCCTGCCGAAGCTAGTCGAGCCCTAATCTCATGACTACCATCGACCGTCCGGTCAATGATAGGCTCTATACGTTTCTCAACCTGTTCGCTTGACGTCCTGCCACTGAATAATTAACTGTTCAGGTTCTCTGATAGCTACCATGATCTTTGTCGTCTTTGCGCTAATTTCCAGCTGGAACTCGCTGGAAATCCTACCCACCTCATTCAGCAACCTCTGAAGATTAACAGGTGATGTAGTGATCAGAACTATGTCATCGGCATAGCTCAGGTTATTGATTTCTAACTCTCCAATAGTAACTCCCATCCAATGAAGTGTATCTGCAGACTGTCGCATCACTTTCTTTGAATAGAAATTGAAGGACATGGGTGACACGAGACATCCCTGACGTACTCTTCCGCAATACAATTTTGCTGTTGTGACTAATCAGAGCGATGGTGCGATGTTCTGTGCATTTCGTGGCCCCTGTTGTCTTAGGGAATGGGGTAAATATTGACTTCTTCCAGTTTGATGGCCTTTCCATTGTCTCTAATATCTTATTGCACAGTCTACTGAGCTCTTGTCATCATCTGGTAATCAGTCTTAATCAGCTCTGCAGGTAGGCTGTCAATACCCGGGCCTTTGTCCTCTTGGCAGCCACCTATATGATTCTTCTACCTCTGATCCCAAGATGACCGGACAGTCTCCTTGTTTATCTGAAAGATCGTGCCCACCCATATTCCATCTTTTAGGATGTCGTGAAGGTGATGATTCGGCCCTCCCCGTCCCGGATGCTCCTCTGTTTTTGGCTGGAAGCCCTTTCTCAGTGCCTTGATGACAGTGTGTATAGCTGCTATGTGTTATGGTTTCGAAGACGATCTTCTTCTTCAGTACATTCCTCTTCCCGCCATCTTGCTTTGTCACGTCAGACCTGTTTCTGGATTGCTTTATCTACTTGTTGATACTTTATTGCTCCATTTTCAGAAGTACCACTATTTCCTTCGAGCTTCCTTCGCTTGTCCATCAACATCAACAGAGTTTCCTCCGTCTTTTAATTTTTTTTTGCCTGTCTTGGTTTCCTACCAAGAACGTCTTCTGCAGTGGTCTTGGCAGTCTCCTAGAACACCATGAAAAGCTCCTGTGGTGTTCGCTCCTCCTCAAGCAGCCTCACTGCTTCAAATCCATTGTTTACCTTAACTACTTTTACTACTTCTACTACTACTACTACTACTACTACTACTACTACTACTATTATTACTGCTTCTACTACTACTACTACTACTACTACTACTACTACTACTACTACTACTACTAATAATAATAATAATAATAATAAAATAATAATAATGATAATACTATACTACTACTACTACTACTACTACTACTACTACTACTACTACTACTACTAGTACTACTACCTACTACTACTACTACTACTACTACTGCTTCTACTACTACTACTACTAATAATAATAAAACTAATACTAATACTACTAATACTACTACCACCACTACTACTACTACTACTACTACTACTACTACTACTACTACTTCTACTACTACTGCTGCTCCTACTACTGCTACTAATACTACTAATACTACTACTACTTCTCGTACAATCATTTTTTATTACTATTTTTACTTTTATCATCATTATTATGATTGTCATTATTATTCAATCATTCAATCAATCAATCACTCAAACAATCAATCAATTAAATTTATCTTAACACTTAGTTGCAAACCCTCATCGCAGAATCCGTGCCAGACATGAACCTTCATTTGACACTCCATATCCAGGAGAGAACATTTACCGGGTAATTGGATGACGAGTGTCATTGTGATTGAAAATACAACGTTCACGTTCTGTGACCATAATTCCAGGTACAATGGAGATGGTGCACATTGTGTGTTGGAATGAATCCGACAAACGGGCAAGCGCTTAGAGTACAAGCGATAAACATGAAAAATAATAAATTTATGATTTTAGCACCGGTAGAGCTTTATTAACACTTTCAATTGATCAAATACTGACTACACTCATTTTTTAAAACACTTTATTAACACTTTCAATTGATCGTATACTGACTTCACTCATTTTTATTAACACTTTATTAACACTTTCAATTGATCGTATACTGACTACACTGTATGATAGCACCGGTGCTTGTTACAGCTTCCAAAGGTGCTACTAGTTTGACACCGTATAGGGTGCTGATGAACAGTCACTGATTGGTGACATACAAAGCTGTTTCAAGAATAGCGCGCCTTACATTTACAATTCTATCATGATTAATAAAAAGTTAGTAAATCGGAAGAGATAGTAAGTTATCTATGATTACAAACTTATTTACTAATTTCGAAATCATTTTTTTTCCTGTTTAACACAGACCGGATAATATGTGAAATGCTAACCGAGTCAATAGGTCATTACATTTATTTGAATTAGACATAAACTTCAAAATATATGCAAATGATATGCAGAATTACCAGAGCTCCTATACATGTGCTAAATTTATTTGACTCAGCTCTTGTTTTGACACCAATTTCTTCTGCATCACAAAAAGTTAAATTTACATGTAGCACTACAGGTTCAACTCCTTTAAGACGTAGCACCTGTTTTATAGCACTTCGGTTTTCTTTTATTGTATTAAACCAGAAGATCATCATTTATTATTGATCATAAATCTATTTCTGCGTTTTTTACGAAAACCAACATGTTTCATACAATTCAAAATTAAATCACCAGGTGAATTATGTTCTATATTTCGATACATATCTGGTGAATTACTACAGAAAAGGATGTCAGTCTCTTTTTTAGAACAAAAAATATCGAACTGGAACTGAAATGAAACCAGTTTTGAATGGGGGAATATTGGGTTTATTTGCCTTCTTGTCATAACGCTCCTAATTCAGCAGAAAGATTCTTGACCCACATTTATTCATATCATATACAATGGCGTCACAATGGAGTCTCCATTGAAAAATGCCACAAGTCAGGCTGAGCTATGAGAAGAAACACGGCGAACAAGTTTCGACTTTGCCGAGTCAAACGCGGCGAGCGTTTCTTGTCGTCACGATTCAGAACTCGAACGCGTACGCTTTAGAATGCCAAAATAAATATGTACCTGCCGAAAGAATGGTCTATAGTGTTCAATTGTTGGGAATTTGTATGCTTTTGTAAATGTTTATGATGACCTCGTAAGATTAGCGAGGGTCTCTCTTTAACGCTTGAGGAACAGGAATATTCATCATCATTATCTCATCGGCATAATGCAGCGCAGACTAGGTGTTCCAAGGGTAATTGATTTCGGTCAAAGGAACATGATTTTGAAGCAATGGTTCTATTCTAGTCTAACCTAGATTGTTTTGTTGCTGCAGGTATTCACCATTTTGATGAATGAACTCAATGAATGGTTATCTAAGCCAGAGCATCTCTTGAATGCACTTTTCAATAAAAAGGTAACGAGACGGACATATTTCGAAGATAAATCTGCTATAATTGATTTATAAGTAGATGAAGACAGTGGTGACCCACTAACTTGTACGGACTTGGTATTTCTTGGTACGGTTGTGCGTTTTGTTCATGAAAGGGCCGGTCACCAATAAAAATGAGAAAAAGCGTCTGTATATTGACTACAGCAAATGAGTCTTCGAGATTTAAAGCTTGCGAGATCGCCAATGTCGGTCTCGTGGGCCTTAAGGAAAGCCATCTGACACACAAAGCCGATCAGTCAGTCTCGTGGGCTGTCAGGCCGTCCTGATAGATCCCGTGGGCTGTCAGTTTTAATAAGGGCCTTCCTGATCAGTCCCACGGGCTGTCAGTCTCAAGGGCCGTCCTGAAACGTCCCGTGGGCTGCCAGTCCCAAGGGCCTTCCTGATCAGTCCCACGGGCTGTCAGTCTTAAGAGACATTCTGATCGGTCCCACGGGAACTTTCAGGACGGCCATTGAGACTGACGGCACACGGGACCTAGCAGGCGGCCCTTGAGACTGACAGCCCGTGGGACTGATCAGGAAGGCCCTTATTAAAACTGATCTATACTTTAAGGGGATGAAAAAGATTGAATATATTTTATACAGTAGCTAATGTTTTCATTTTCCTTTTGCTGTGTGACCGGACCTCTTGGAAATTCAAAGAAAGAAGGGACATTTTGTAGCAGATTAGCTCCCAAAAATACGTCAATACTAAAAACTTTTTTTTCTTCACATACCATCTTATTATTCTATTTTCTTGTTCCTTTTATTTACATTTTTCAGTCAGGCCTTATTTATTTTCGTCATTTAAAGATAAAGTTGAGTTCTTGTCAAGCGATTGCATGTGAAAGATACGGTGTGGAATTGATCAGAAAAGGTTGATCATTTAGCATTTAAGTATTTGTGTGTACTGCAAGGTTCAGGAGTCATCAACATGATAAATTAAGCCCAGTCTTGGTAAAGTAACAAGCACTGTACACAGAAAGATGTATATGGGACTACACAAACATGTGACATAAAAATTGGGCCTCATTTTAAAGCTTTTACTTGTCATATTTAGAATATGGAGGCATTTGAAGAGCCATGCTTTTCAGGGAACATTTGTTTTCTCTGATGTTCTTCCACACTTGCATAATAACAATGATAACGCTCATTTCTCTTTATATTTGGAATATTTTAAGCGGTTGCCTTCGGTGCAATCTCTACATCTTCGTATTTGTTCCGTTTTTTCCTCATTATTTTCTAAACGAAATATTTTGTCACTCAATGCGTTTGTAGTTTCTCTTGCTGCATCAAAATCTTTCAGCTATTTAATTTGAAGAGAAAAAAAAATCGTTTCAGTTATAAATAAGGTCTAATGATTCCCTCAAAAAGTAGTCAGAAGTTTAACGATAGCGACATTAGGGACTTTTAGATTTGCACAACGACAACGTGGATTGCTACGATCGACGTCCTTTTAATGCACTGCCTTGAATGGACGCCACATGTATCAGTCCACGCAAATCTAAAAGTCCCTATTGTCGGTCTAGTGGACTGTCGGCCTAGTGAAACCTCAATCAAGTTTTGGAAGGCGCGATAAGGCTCATTAGTCAAAATATTTTGACAGAAGATAATTTTGAATAGTATGAGGTCAAAGATGCCAATTTAGTTGAAACCTACATAATTATTAAGTTCGATTTTCCCAGCATGGAGGCAAAACTATCAAGTTTAACTAAGAAAAGGGGAAGGAAATGGAAAATGACTTACGGAAGTTCTTTTTCTAAAGCCTCATTGAGTCATTGCCATGATTTAAAAGGAATGAGTAAGTACTCTAATGCTGCTAAGACGGAAACGGTAACGACATCATGCTCCAGTTTTCTTCTTTCAAAATTAACCTCAGATAGACATCATTTAATCTCATCACTCGATACATGATATCAATCAGGTATTTTTTTCTTCAATTTTCAGTCCAACGATTTCTTAATCATTCCGCCATGCTTTTTGAAATCATTGTGTGAAATCAGATTATATTCGATCGGCAATTGATAACATTCATTTCAGCGGAATCCTACCTTTTTTGTGTGTGTGCGTCTTTTAAGGTCAAAATGTTTTAGAAATGGATGAAAACTATTGCGAAACAATCAGAAGAATCAGTTTGGTGAAATGATGCAACCGATCAGTTATTCAATATATCAAAACCGAGTTCGGATATGATGCTAATGCCATGTGCAATTTTAAAAGTTAGAATATATTATTCAAGATTCAAGTTTCAAGTTTATTTATTTCCACTTTGAATTATCGAAGATAACATAATTGAACATAGTGTACATGGTAGTAATTATAAATAAACATATAATATAGAAACATAATGTACATGGTAATAATTATAACTAGACATAAAATATAGAAACATAATGTACATGGTAATATTCATAACAAAAGATACAATCATAAGTATGATAAATATATTCAAAAAAGCTATAAAAAGTTACTTAAAAGCAAAGCTTGTATTATGTAGGTCCCAGTTAATAGGTTTGTATATAAATTAGAATATCTGCATATCTGCCCGGTTAGCTCAGTCGGTAGAGCATGGGACTCTTAATCCCAGGGTCGTGGGGTCGAGCCCCACATTGGGCGTACATTTTTTGTTTAGCTCTTAGAGACTTCGGTGGTAAGCACTTTATAAGCAACGTTTTTATTATCATTGTTTATTAAGATATTTACTAAAGCATATGATTATACGAGGTTTATCTTTAAGTGACATATATTTTACTAAACATGGCTTAAACAATTGAGAAAATAAAGGGAAGACACACGCACATGATGGCACACCTCCAGTTTAAACACCTTTACGGCGTCTTTTGGAGGAATCCTATATGAATAAGAGTTCTGTGCTTTCCTCAGCATAAACAAATGTATATAAATTAAATAAAAGGATCAGTGCTTATTTTAACACTACTTGTGAGAAAGAAAGAATAATTGCAAGGAAAACAATTCAGAAAAGAGAAAAGGTACGTAAGGAAAGATGATTAACGAGAATGGAAAGTAAGAAAAAACGGAAGAAGAATACAAAAGAAGCAATACAAAATAAAAGAAAACAAGGGATAGAAAGACAAGTAGGAACGTTGTGAACAAGCGGGAAAGAAAAGAAACAAGGGAGAGAGCTAGAGGTATATTATGTAAATCATTTGTATTACTGTGAACTGCTTATTGCCATCACATCAATTATTTTGTATTGTGTACTTATGATATTTTGTAAATTTGCTTTGAGAATTCTGAATAACTTTTCTTTGAAAAAAAGAAGAAATAAGGTGAGTGATCAGATGCAGAAAGAGTGTCTAGAATTATGAACACGAATACTTCGGGGATAATTTTCCTATATGGAATAGTTGTGTTATGTAGTTTGGGTCGTAGTCCGGGGTTAAGTGTCCTAAGGGCATTTGTCCTGGGCCCTCTTGCATAAAAGTCAAGTTGCGATTGCGATTGATCGCAACTCAGATCAAACGCAAATAGCATACGCAACATCAAAAATCAAACGCAACTGAGCATTGCATAAAGAGAGTTGCGATTGCAATCAAACGCAACTTTGCGTTTGGTCAGATATCTATATATCACAATGTTGCGTTTGATATGGAAAAGTTGCGCCGGAAAGTTACGATTGAAATCAAACGCAACTTTTTATGCAGTGGAATTGCAATCAAACGCTTGATTTTTAGGACTTGCGTGGCCCTGGGATGGTTTTCCAGAGTAGTTGTTCTGACATGCAAAAGAAAGGAGAGGAAATAAAATTGGGCTAGAGTAGAGAAGCAGAAAAAAGAGAAAAGGAAAGGAAAGTAGAATAGAAAGAGAAAAAAATGTCGGGGAGATATCGATGGGATATTAAACAAATTAGTAGATTCCATAGTGATGTAAAGATGATTGGGCCGATTTGATCAGTAATTCTACAAGTAGGTTTATAAGAACCCCCATGCAGTTGTACCCCTTAAAGCTACATGTAAACTTGAGCTCTGGTATAGGAGTCGTATTTTGAGAGAAAATTGCCATGATTTAATCTGGATTGTTTAACCTGCAGTAGATTGGTTGTTTGTTAAAAACAAACGCACATAAAAACTAAATGGGCATCATCTTCGATAAAAACCACAACTCCAATTTGCACATAGTGACCTGTCTTAGGCACATGCTGTCAGGCCTACTAAATAATACCCGGATTTCCTTATCATTCTATGCTCATTACTCAGCCACTATTCTTTTTTTACACCAAAATTGTTTGGCACATGTAATTTGTTTGTAATCTTGAACATTCACTTTATTCAAGTTTATCTTTTAAAGGAATAAAACGATTTCGAAAGCACGGTTAAAGCGCAAGAATAGCTTGTAACTTTAGATGTGGGATAAGACTAGGATCGGTTAAATAATCTTGAACTAATGTTATTATTCTTTACAATAGGTTCAGATATAAGCCAAACAATAGTACAATTACAAGTTCAGATAACAGATCTTTACACCCATTGAATTACAATAATATACCCCCAAAATATAAGCTTTGATCTCTGTGGTATTTTTACCGCCTCTGCCTGAATGAACCTATTACGATTGCGCGAAGCAAAGGCAAATCGAATTATCCACACTGCCAAATATGATTGAAATACAGAATTACATTTCTGGATGTCTTTCGTGAGTGCGTTTTTGCTCCTGATGGTGTTTTATACACATATTTAAAAATGAAGGGTCGTTCCCATAGACTTTAGAAGGCAGTTTTATATTGATAAGTAAGAGTAAATAACTTCAATTATTTGTGAATGAAATAAACAAAAAGAATAGGAACAGGGACCAAATTTCTTATCCTTGCCATTACCGAGAAAATTTGTTGCACGGCAAGTCATTAATAAAGAAATCTAAATTTTGCAGGGAGAATCGGTGTGGCCAACGAATATGTCGACAATCTTCGGGGAAAAAATAGGTCTACCTTTTCAGAGATGTTAAATTTGCCGAAATGATATTAAAGGGTATTTGAAATGTCCATTACTTACGCTACAACCCCCCCCCCCCCCCCCTCCCCGCGCTACGCTAAAGAACGGATTACCAACAACAAAAAGGAAACTAGGTCAAAATGAGGATCCATGATTTAGGTACAAGGAACACAATCAATAGGCAGGGTAGATTTTTTTTGTCTGAATATCATTCGGCGGCAAAGAAAAGTATCTTTCTGAAAGAGATTGGGAAAATGAAAGTGAAAGAGAATGGGGATACACGTCTTAAAGGTGCTATGTCCCATTTGCAGGCCAACGAAATGAAAAGGTTAAATATCAACGGCATTTGAAAGATAACACTAATTTAGAACTTCCCTCAAAACAAAAGGGCATGAAGAAAGAAAATTGTGGAAAAAACGCCCATTAGTCGTCGAATCGAATTTAGCGAGCGGGCTAATTAAATAGTTTGATTTTCAGACCCTTGTACCAAATGGTCGTACATTTTGTGCTGCACATAGATTCAAACAGTTTAATTTGGGCCATTACAAGAAAAGGCTAAGGATCAGAATAAGGATAAGTTTTTGATGTATTTAATGCTCATGTATCCTTAACAGCTCATTTCATGTATGTTATTATCAAAGAAGGAAAAAGCCAGTCAGTCACTCAATAGTGTCTGACAGTGAAGTTTAGAAAGTAAACGGGTTTTCTTACATAATTTGAATACTAGGACGATGCTAACGTTTAAATTGCATAGATAGGACATACGTGACATATTCATAATTCCTGCAAGTTTCTGCAGAATTTGATCTTGGCTGCAAAAAGGACACACTACCTTTAAATTACAAAAATTATAAAGTTAGAAAACAATATTAATGCTTCATTTCAAAGATCTTTTTCACGAATTTAATGGATAGGGAGCAAAAGCGACCCATGCCCCTTCCTCCTTCAAACAAATAAAAAGCACGGGCATCTTTTTTTCTGATCAATAGGTACACAAACATTTTTGTAATTATTATATCAAGCTTGTCATTGATTTTTCGATATTGTGAGCATTCCTTCCTTTAAGGGTTCCTAGATAAACCTATGATTTATCTACTAGCCACCTGATTGTTAGAGTTACACATCGTAAAGTTTAGATATAAGTTTGAGTTCTGGTAATGATAGAAAATAATTTCTCACAGAATCCAACTAACACTGAATGTTTAAGATTAAAAATAAATGACATGAATGAAAATGTGTAGGTGCTGAGTAATGAGCATAGCAAGATAATGAAATCAAGGTTAGTACATGTAGGCCTGACACCATGTGCAAATGAGAGTTGCGGTTTTTGTTGAAGATGATTTCCAGCAATTTTTTTTGTGGTTGTTTTTATTTTACTGGCTCAAACAATCAATTTACTGCAGGATAAACAATCCAGAATAAATTATAACCATGTTCTCTCGACATACGATTCCCATACCAGAGCTCAAGATTAGCTTTAAAAAGGATTGACTTTAAAAGGAATACATTTAAAAGGTTCAATGCGATCTATTCGGTACAATTAATTGTAAGTATTAGAAAGGATTTGACAGAATTTATTGTATTATTAGCCGCCCTCGTTGTACTTTCTCTTCGTTTCATTTATTTATCATTTTATCAGAAACGATAAGAAAATAGCAGAGGACCCACAACTTTGAATCCTATCCGAGGGACAAAGTTGTTTTGTATTAACATTTCTATTCTTCCTTAGATAATGCGCCCCGTCTAAATGGCTCAAGGCCACAAACCACTGAGCTATAGTAACATCCCATGTTATCACTTTAATCAATACAAATTAAATTTGAATTTAAATCACAACTTCAATTTCAATTTCAATTTCAATTTCAATCTCAGTTTTATTTCTGGTTCCAACAAAACATTACAAATCAATTATAATCATTTCCTAAAATTAAGGAATACAATTTCAATTATACACTTCTAATAGACATGACCTTATTTTTTGTCGAATAGTCATCAACGTTCTGAAAAAAATTAAAGAAATCTTTTTCCGCCATGCATAATTTTACTACTCCCGGGTAGAGAATCGCAAAATTAATTTAGACTTTCCAAGAATATAAATTCCTTCCATCCCTGGGACTTGAATCTAGACCTGTTGATATAGTGGTGATATCAAGCACTTGATCACGACACCGCTACAAGATCTTCTCAATTTGCTTTCATATAATAATATTCCGCTTTTATATAACACTTAAATGGCTTTATACAATGTCTCTTAACGCTTTATACTATTACCCCGAATATTGGATTCAGTGCTTGCCCGCACACATTGTGTGTACAATCTCCACTCCCTGGGGAGCATTCTAGCCAGGCGTTACTTGACGCTCAAAAACTGTTTGACCAACAATGACGGTCGCATCCTGCCGGGTGCCCATTTAACACCTGGGTGGAGAGTAGCAAGTACAGGTTGATATGTTAGGATATTAGTGCCGTGTCGGGATTCGAACCCTCGACCTTCGCTTCTCCAGTCAAACGCCTTAAACCACTCGGCCTCCGTCTTCTGCTCTTCTCCTCCTTTTTCTTTTTTCTCATCTTCATGTCATCTCCTTCAGGTTTTTTCTTAAATTGTCTGCTCTTCTGTTCTTCCTATGTTGACAGTCCTCCTATAATAAGCTTAGGTTTCACTCTTTTTATGTTTGTTATCACTTCCACAATATTATTTCCAACCACGTTCAAGCAAAACGGCAACTCATTTAAAATCCTTATTTCCAATGCCAAGAAACACATCGGCTTGAATTATACTCCTTGTAAATCCTTGTAACTTGTAAAATCGGGTGTTCTTTTCACCCTCTTCTAGACGTAACTCTACCGCCTTCTAGCTTCTTACTAACTGGCGCACAACAGGTGCATCAGCCAACATTTATACATACCCAAGAAAGTAATCTCAAGATCTCAAATCAATAATATTTCTCCCACAAAAGATTTCAAGATACGTATCAAACAAAACTCGCGGGCAGGCACATCACTAATGGTTACTCATATTGTCATCAAATGTCATAGGAATGTCAGAGGTGAGAGATATATTTTCTTTGATTGTAAAGGGGTGATTAAATGCTCATCAAAATTTCTGGATTAATTGCTTTTGATGTGAATCTATTTTTTCCATTTGTGGGGGCAAATCTTAGATGGATGTGGGCCTGCCTGTCTTTGATTATTCCGCCATCGCGAGATGCTGTCGACAGATACGTCGCGTCCAGGTTTCGGCAAATATTTGCCCCTCTCTTTCCCTCGCTCCTCACCCTCTAAGTTCAAATGCTCTCTGATCTTTCGATTGCGATGACAATTGGTGTTAAAAATCAGTTCCATTTCGGTTCGTTGATTCATCTACCATGCGTTAATCCGCTAAATGGTCTTTCCTTTCAATTCGATCATATCTGATTGGTCTTCATTGTGGGGACGATTAGCAACTGTTGGGGTGACGATTATTATTTCGCGGTGTTCAAAAGAATTCGCACGACACATTTAACCTTAATGATAATATTTATTCGATGCAGATCAAGATATGTATGTATCATTAAACATCGCATTTGTAGTCAAACAAATGTGGCAATAATATAATTAGTGCGTGGGCATTAGGAATTTGAAAGGATCGAGTCAAGGTCTATCCGAGATGCGAGAGGAAGGGAGAATGACTAGCGGTCCATGGTGACGCCAATTAGTGACACCTCTCTAGGCTCTCTTATAAACTATGAGCGTAGAATATATAACAGTTTTAGCTTAAAACGTAGACAAACCTACTAATAATACTTCATTTTCCTTACTTTTTGTTTCCTGATATTGAATGTATTCCATTCACCCCGTGTCCATTGTTTATTTTATTCGTTGATATGTAAGCTTCCGTACTTCAGCTGCAGTGCAAATATATATTTCTTTTTTAATGATTCTGGAGAAAAAACTTCGAGCAAGGGGTTTACACTGCAGCTTAAAACATTTTAAAGTTCAATGTGAACATGATTGTATACCGTTAAATATACAACATAGCATGTAGTGCTATGAGGCCAATTAGAGATGAATGTTTAACGAGAGCTATAGCGGGCGAGTGATTACAAAATTATAACTACTATGATATTAATTTCAAAACTGTTTACGCATAAATGTATTAATCAAAGTTTCTTCTACATAGGTTCATTTTTCACAACAAATAACTGTTAGAGTTATCATAATGGTGTTCTTCAACCAAACGTATAATTAAACCTCATTTATATAGTTATTTCTTAATTATATCATTATTACTTAAAGGTACTATGTCCCATTTGCAGGCCAAAAATGAAAATATTATTACAACGGCAATTGAAGATAATACTAATTTAGAACTTCCCTAAAAAAAAAAAGGGGGGGGGGCTTGAAAATGTATTTAAGTGGAATAATAACGACTATTAGTTGTCGAAGCGACTTAAGTGCTACCAAGTCAGTAAGTAATAGTCTGATTTTCAGACCATTGTAGCGAATGGTAGTACGTTTAATGCTGCGCAAAGATTCAATCAGTTTAATTTTGGCCATCACAAGAAGTGGGTTATTGATGTAGACAAATGCTCATGTACCCTTTACAACTCTTTTCATGTATGTTATTACCAAAGAAGAAGAAAGCCAGTCAGTCACTCAATAGTGTCTGACAGTGAAGTCTAGCAAGTAAACGGGTTTCCTTGCCTAATTTGAATATTAGGACACTGCTAACGTTTAAATTTCACAGATAGGACATGCATGACATATTCATAATTCCTGGAAAGTCACGGTTCTACATTATTCGATGTTGGCTGCAAAAGGGACATAGTATCTTAAATGTTATAGTATATTCCATTATCAGCATAAACTATGTTCTGGTTGCCAAGATTGCCACATGCTGTTCTCACAATTGCCTTCAGTCCGTGCCTCGTATTTAAGCTGCCATGAGCTTCGATTCGTGGTTAGGGAGCCGACTTTTGTTTCAAATGTTTTAGCTTTTCCACCACTCGCATATTGAAGAGAAGTTGAGAGAGTTTATACGAGTTTAGACGAGTTAACACGAGTTTACACGAGTTTGCAAGAGTTAAACCGAGCTCACACGAGGTTCATTGCAGGTATAACCAAACGCGGCATTAATCAACCTCGGGGCGTGATTCGAAAAGTGTCTCGGCATCGATTCGGCGACGAAATATGCAAAAACGAAACAAATTACTATCAATATAAGAAAATAGTAAGGAAATGCTATCATCACAAGGTGCCAATTTGTCAAGGGATTTTCATAATTTTCAACGGGTTTTTTTAATGTCATTAAAAGATTCATTATTTCCCTTATCAATTGTCCGATTTTCTTCAAACTTTTTTCCGATTTGTTGTCTGCTTTTTCTGCTTTTACTAAGACCAAGTAATTTTTGCACTGGACTTGGACTTTAAAGATACTATGTCCCTTTTGCAGCCAACATCAAATTTTGTAGAACTTTGCATGAATTATGAATATGTCATGTATGTCCTGTCTGTGAAATTTAAACGTTAGCAGTGTCCTAGTATTCAACTCACTACTTGTAATGGCCAAAATTAAACTAATGGAAACTTTGTGCAGCACAAAACGTACGACTCTTCAGTAAAAGTATCTGAAAAATCAGACTATTACTGTACTTATGGTCATTTTCCCCCTAAAAGCAGTTTTCAAGCCCTTTCGTTTTGAGGGAAGTTCTAAATTAGTATTGTCTTTCAAAAGCCTTTAGAATTTAACCTTTTCATTTGATTGGCCTGCAAATGGGAAACAGTACCTTTAAAGTTCTTGGCCAAGATCCCCTCTTTTTTTCTCTCCTTTCGTCATCTCCTTCCCTGACTTTAGTATACGAAAGCATGTGGTAAAAAAGTGCAGAGCAACTTGGGATTTTACAACTGATTACTATCTGTAAAGTAAATTGCACAAAGAAACCTGATAAATCATTTAAATGCCTCTTGATTACAATTATTTGAATTTTTCAAATCACAGGACCTAGATATTTTTATCATATGAAACATCTATGTATTTTAGGATTTAAAAAAAAAAAGATATATAATCTCGGAGCACAGCCTATATGCTTTTACAGTCTAGTTAATAGTCTAGTTTTGCAAGAATTGTTGTAGCTGGGTTGTTTTCGTTTTATCATTTTATATGTAAGACATTGCTTCTCCATTCCCAGTTCTTCTCTAAAGAAAAAAGACAGTTTTACTTTTTTTGTAATTTTTGTATTTTTTTAAACATATTCATCCTATATACACGTGTTTTTTTTTTAATCTGTAACTTTATTTTGCTTCTGATCACACAAGTTGATTTTTGGGGGGTCGGATCATCAACTTTCTTTGTTGTCGTTATCTGTCTGCCTATCTTTTCATTCATCCATCTGTCTTCAAATATGGATTTCAGTCCGTCTATCATATGATTTATCTGTGTATCTGTCAGCTATCTATCTATCTTTCTATCTGTCTGTATACTTATCTATTGTGTGGTTTTATTCTATGCGTAGCTATCTACCAACCCATCGCCCAATTATTATTCTTTTGTTCTGAAGTTAATATTATGAACATTTTTATATATTCATATTTATTCACCGTTTTTTATATCTTTTTCTTATCTGTCATCTATTTGTTTATCTAATGATATCTCCATGTATTTTTCTCGCTTTATCTGTTCAAATTATATTCATATCTTTCTATAATACCTCTCTAGCTATCTATCTTTTATTTTGTGTATGCAAGAGATTTAAAGGGCGATCCAACCTGTTAATAAGTTCGTTTGTAAGAAAGCAAAATAATGAGATAAACAGAATGGCGAAAGTCTTAAATAAATCAGACCAATAATGATAAAGTTATGAATTTTTGAAATATGAGATCGCTATGTCCATGCGGATCTCAAATTGGCAGTTTGGTCAGTGGGCTGTGACGTAGCCGTGGAAAACTCTCCCGTTTGTCGTGTACAAAAATAACAGTAATTTCTGTTTTTTTTTCCAAGTGCCTTCTCCCTCAGGACTCTACTCTAAATATATTATGTATAGCATATTATTTTAGGTCATATTAAGAGAATAGATGCTCTGAGTCATAAGTGTTTTAATAATTGAAAGTTTAGTCATTTTGTGTGTTGGAACGAATGACAAAGTTGTCCGCAACTACAATACATCACATAGAGATTTCCGATTCAGCCAATTTGAAGAGCCTATACCTTATTAGTGATTACAATTTTCAAACATTCATAAATTCTCATTTTTGTCCAATTTCTTTCAAACTTTCACCAGTCTACTTCTCTGATTGTTCTGCTTTCCTCTAGGGCAGTTTGCTATCAAGGTTGGATTTTCCTTTAATTACGATTCTATGACATGTCCTAAAAATATGTTATCATCTTGCCTGGAAATAAAATTAAAGAAATTAAAAATAAGATCCACGAAACAAAAATCACTTAAGTTATTGACCTACTTTACGATTTGTTCTTCTTTCCCTTCATCTTCCATCCATCCCACTTTCAATTTCACGTCTCTCCTCACCATATGTGTGTGATAAGATATCCATCTTCAGTCATCGTTTATCTGTTCCATCACAAAGGCATCTTTCTATTCATCCTCCAATCAGCTGATCTGCGAGTGCCATTCACAAAAGAGAAGACGAATTTCTACCTGCACGCGATCACAAAAAGGAGGGAAGTTTGAATTGTCGTTTTGGCTCACTTTCTGACACCAGTTTATCCATCAGATGTTGGTAACAGACGGTCCAGTATGTTTGCTAGAGAATGGATGCTAGCTAAAGACAGGTGAAAAGTGTGTCATGATTGTTTTCGCGCGCTCTTTGTGGCCTTTTCTTCCTGTTGTTTAAGCTCTTAAACGTTGCCTGATGCTTGCTTTCTTTTTTAAACCTATTCATAAGATCACGAACTTGTCTCTGTTTGTTGCTTCGTCGCGTTAACTTCTCTGACATCCGTCAAAGATAACATTTTGCTTGGTTCTTTATCAAAGTGATAATATGAATTTAGCTTCTTTTTTTTAAATGAGTGTGTCATATCTTTTTTAATCTTGTTTTAATCTTTTTAAATCTTATTTGATCTGACCATGCTCAATATTCGCCACGTGCTAAATATATTTTTCTGGCTTTTGAAAGATGACAAAGTAATGGAATATCTCCACTTAATAATAATTAAAATTAATAAATTCGTCAAATCAATCTTTTTAAATATCTAATCAAAACTTGCATTATCTTAAACCCACAAGGAACATATGATTACAAATGATTTTCATAAGTATTCAGTACCTTTGCTTAAGTTAATTTGATGGTTAAAAGAAGAAAATATACGAAATTATTGTGTTTTTTAAACTAGTGTACAGTATAGTCTTTCCCAAAATGACATTTTAAACAGCTATAAAACAAAGACAACCAATAATTGTAAACGTGTTATCAAATTTGTAAATCAAAATTACAATAATGATTTAAAGATAACGTTAACAAACATTTGCCTCAGAACCGTACGATGGAAACACGTCAAGACTATAAATGGGTTTAATTAATTTTGAAATTAACAAGTATATTTTACACTTGAAATGGCAAAATTATTGTAAATAGTTTTTTATTTAAGTGTATATAATTTATCTGGAGTGATAGGACAATATTTCATTCACGCAATTATCCAAACGAACAAGAACCCCAGATTTGAATATATCATCAGATGAACCACTACATCAATCTTACAAATGTTACAAATCTCAAGATTGAACTGTTTATAATTTCGAAAATCAGTATTCTCTCTGACCTACATGTTTTATGCGTGGACTAATACTCGTTTAAGTTATCTTGCTAGTGGTGTATAATCATTGCTTTATAAATATGACGAGTGTGTCAAATCCAATCGCATTATTGATCTATTTCTATTTCGTTTATAATGACCCCGCAATCTACTAGGACGGACAATCATTTATATCAATATTATTACAGGACTCAGGGCAATGACATCTTGATTTGCAATTGAATAATTTGACTAAATAGTAACGCTGATGTAATTTATACAGAGTACAGTTGAAAAATTCCTGAACTATTTTGTTTGCATGAAATTACAACTATTTCATTTCATTTTGGGCAGTGTTATGAGGTCATCATCCTGTATTTGGCTATTAATCAACGCTAAACCGTGTTTCTAAACATCGTTTTTCAAATAAATTTGAATGATTGATGCGCCATTAAACATGATAATGCAATTAGCCTGATATTTTTGCTTTTGATGAAACGTCTTGAAGGATTGGCCTCGCAATTATATCAGACACTTTTTGGACGATGAAGACGCATTTCCACTATTCTGTAATGGGTATTCAAGTTCAGTTTTGATCGACGAAGCCGCACAACCTTGCAAAGATTGATGATCAAGTCCCTTCCAGAACTTGTAAAGGTGAGGGTCGATACAATCTAAGTCACGATTTTTTATGAGCTTCCCTTTCAACCCGGCGACAAGAACATGGAATTAATTAAGATCTTTCGCGATTAGTTAATGATCCCTAAACATTTGTTTGAGTTACAACCTCTCCACACCGGTTTGACTGCTTAATGTAGCGATTGTGATTGTTCAAATTGTCGTGATTTATTCAGATGAATGGGCGCATGCGATTCGGGCATACAGAAAGAGAAATGTGTCGAAGAAAAGCTTGTATGACTACAAGGCCAGGTCGCCGAAGATTGAATAAGAAGATATGAGGGGAGTTTTTGGTCCTTTTTCAGGGAATTTTGTTACTCCTTTCGTGTGTCCCTCCAGGTCCTTGCAGGCGAGATTCAGGCGTTCAGAGGAAACAGACCTGGACCGAAAGTTGTCCAGTCTTACAGGGCTTTAAAGCGACTGTAAAGGAACTTCAAAGGGGTCTTCAAAGGGGTCTTCAAATGGGTCTTCAAAGGGACTGAAGATGAAATTCGAAATTCTTTCAGAATCCAACGTGTATATATTATATAAAACAGCTGAGGAATAGGACAATAAATTAGAAAAAGCTAAGGAAATATTGATCTAGCGTGCCACATAACACGCAATATTTTGTGAAGGCTTTATGCTTTGCATCTCCCTGTAGTCCCAACAACTCCATCTAATGTCTGGATTTCAAAGATACGATCATATTCTCAGAATAAAGTTTGTACAGTTTCTCTCGAATTTCTATTTCATCTACGGATTTCAACTTAACCTCTTAACTAATGAATGATGTCCTTCTCTCTGGCTTTATACAGGACCAACTTGTTACCCGTAGGCAAGGGGTTAATCGTTGATAATGGGAATGGTTTTTACCAAAGACATATCAAACCAGATCGATAAAAAGGTAGCACGTAGCACGCGCGTATTACCTGTTTTTCCTTCTTTTTGTTACCCCCCTCCCCCTTTTTTTCTGACGTGGCAACTGATTATTACGCTAACCCTTCTCAAAACAAAATAGAGAGCTTGTCCTTGTATACCCTTTGAGAAAGTAGAATTGATTTATAAGCCACTCAAATGATATTATTTCCAGATTTAAAGAAGTTGCGTTAGGATAATTCATTACTACAGGGCTAGTACAATTAGAATGATGTAAGTCAGGAACTTATTGACTTCATCGATTGACCTGCTTTAACGGGTTTAACATCTATTTAATCTGTGTTGGATCAGGGATTCCTTGACGGGGGGGGGGGGGGT